>NC_059333.1:7171000-8494500 GCF_018350155.1 Leopardus geoffroyi | reverse complement strand
ATTGCCAAAATAAAAGGAGAAAACCTGACAAGTTACACGAGATTTTTCACTGTCCATGAAGAAGGAGGACAGAAGTTGTTCGGGTGAAACAATTTTCCTGATGTTTAGTTCTGGAAGAAATTTCTTAGATGGCTTACAAGTAACTTGAATTGAGTGATGGACAAGAAAGAACCTCCACAACTTTTCTGTGAAAGCAGAAAACTCTCTGAAAGTGCAGTTTTGGGTTTCACAATTTTTTTGTGGCGTTTTCTGATGAAAGCAGAGAGTTTGATACCGGTGATTTTTTAGTTAAAGTGCTTACATTGGGATGGGGGAAGGTGGGAGTGGGGAAGAGAGTATGTTCCAAGTATGTAGCTTTTAAAAATAACATGTGTTTTTCTTTTATTATAAACAGAACACATTCTCATGGTAGAAAATTTGGAAAATACAAGAGTTTAAAAAGAAGAAAATAAAAATCACCAGTAATCCAACCACCTCGGAGAATACCGCTGTATTAACGTTATGCAGCTTTTAGATGGCTTAAGCCGTGGATAAACCGAGGCTATCTAGACTAGAGGAATGGATGGGCTTGACACAGTCTTCCATCAATACCACTGTCCTCAACTGGTTCTGACAAGAAATGAGCTGCAAATGTCCTTAGGTTATTGCGTCTGGCTAGGTCCAGAATTGCAGATATCCTATGCTGTTTGATGGTGAATCTGTGTGCTTTCAAGATGAATAGGTTGGCAACTTGGCTAGCCTCTTGTGAAAATCGAAATGTTGATTGGGCAAAAGGTCATCCGCTCTGCATAGGGGAGCTTCGAGAGCTGAGAGGCCAGCCAGGGGGTTTCTGCCCTCTTTCACGAGTGTTGAATGCTAGACATTCAAGGAGGATCCTCTTAAAACTGTGCTGCAAACGAGGTGCATCAAAGTAGAAATACAGAAGCCAGGTAGCCTGGTGAGGTAAAGGTTAAAAGCAGGGTTGTGTGTCCATCCTTGTACTGACTTCCTGATGGTCTAGCTTGTGGTTCGACACCATCGAAGTTTTCACTAGAGGCAGGTCAGCAGCATTTCCTTCTTAGGTGATCACCAATATGTATTGGATGCCAATGTAATGTCAGAAATATTGTGCCACACGGGTTTGTTGGTGTTTCCCACCTTCTCACACATTGTTTACATGACTTGCTCAGTAACCTAGGGATGTTTTCTGAGTCCACAGTACGTTTCATTCCTGATTAAGTGAGTAGATAGTGTGACTTCAGGAAGGAACACGTTGCCAGTGATTCACTCGTGTCATTGACAGCAGAAGGACCCATGCCCTTTAGCTGAGTTACCGTGGTTGAGATGTTTTGAAGGTCTCACATCTGAGGTTTGGTAGATCTGTCATGGGAATCTGGCTGAGCAGCTGTGGGACACCTGAGGGTAAAGCCTCCAACCACCACCACCACCACCCCCCGCCCCCAGCACTGTTCTGAGCACTTTACACACACAAGCTCAACAACCCTCCACGACCCCGTGAGGTGGTTGCTCCTGACTCTTTTTAGATGAGGAAACAGGAATGGGGAGGTCAAGTAAAGTGTTCTCAGATACTAGGTGGGTGTGATGGGGCCAGAATTTAAACCCAGACAGCCTGGATGCAGGGTCTCTACTACTAATCCCCATGGACGGGTGATGGTAGAATCAAAGGGTAATGTGAAAGCTGAAAAGAAAATTAAAAATAAATGCTTCAAATAGTCAATAAACATTAATATCCTTATAGGACATGCTGATTACAAACCGTGAGTCTTTTTTTCATGTCCATCAGATTGGCAAAAATTTTTAAAGCTTCATAATTCCAAGTGTTTGAGAGGATGTGGAACAAAGGAAACTTGCGTACTCCGCCGGAGAAAATATAAATTGGTGCAATCACTTTGGACAGCAATTTGGCAAGGTGAAGATGTGCATACTCTGCAGCCCACTTCTAGGCTCATATCCTCCAAACTCAGACGTGTCCCCAAGAAGATACGTGCAAGCCTTCACGATAGCATTGTTTGTAAGAGTAAAGGAATGGAAACAACTCAAATGTCCATCAGTGGGGGAATGGATAAACAAATGATGGTATATTCATACAATGGAATCTTATGTAGCAGTTAAAATGATGACAATGCTGAGTGAAAAAGCAAGTTGCAGAATGATTTGTATGGTATGATGCCATTTATATAATGTTCAAAATATGCAAAATGACTTACATATCCACAATTAATACATAGTGTGTATTAAAACTTTTTAAAATGCATGGGCATGTTAAACACTAGGGGAGTGGCTGTCTCCTGGGGAGGGAAGGAGGGAAAAGGACCGGAGATAAGAAAGATGATACACAGTGGATGTCAACTGTAACAAAGTTCTGCAAAAAGATCTGAAGTGAATGTGGCAAAATGTTAAGATCTTGCTAAGCTGGTACATGGGTGTTGACTATATTAATGTTATTCTTTGTACTTTTATGTATACTTGAAGTATGTGATAAAAAGTGATACGGTGAAATTGAAAATGCACATGATAAGATGAAAAAAGAAAAAAGCAGCGTTCCCTAAACATCAAGGATAAAATAAGTGGAAAGTAATCTTGAAAGAAGAGAAATAATAAGTATTTTAAGACCAAAGGTGGGGAGCCGGATGTGAGGTGTGTGGGGAAAATGCTTCATTCAGAAATGGTCAAAATGGTGGTGGTGTGGTTTTAATGCCAGATAGTCACAGTTTGTAAATCAGGTCACCTTTGGGTGAGTGTAGGTGAGGCCAAGAGCCCACCTGAACTCTTCCCATTCATCAGACACGTGCACCTCCAGGTCTGCAGATGTCGCACTTGGGGAATCCTTGGAACGGGATTGGGGTGAGGGGCGTGGTGTGTGTGGAAATACTCTATCTCCTGCTACAGCATCTGCTGAATACTTCAGGCTCAGGACTGTGCAGTGTACCCCAAAATGCCTGGTGTGGCTGAGATGTCCTTTTATTCATGTCTTCCAGAAGTTTACTTTTCAAATACGATTTGGCAGTTACAGAGCATTATAGAGTGATAGTTTTTTTTTAATGTTTTTATTTATTTTTGAGAGAGAGCATGAGCAGGGGAGGGGCAGGGAGAGAGGGAGACACAGAATCTGAAGCAGGCTCCGGGCTCTGAGCTGTCAGCACAGAGCCCAACGCGGGGCTTGAACTCACAGACTGTGAGATCATGACCTGAGCTGAAGTCGGATGCTTAACCAACTGAGCCACCCAGGTGCCCCTAGAGTGGTAGTTTTAATTGAAGTAATCAGCTGTTTTTAGTTTAAAGGAGAATGTAGAAAAAGCAATTAGACATATCTACGGCTTCTGTAGTTATGGTACTTAAGCGAGGTATGTGATTAGGCTGTGCCTCCTTGCTGTTTCATTCCTTCTGGTACTCACGTGGAAATCTGCATTCTTTGATGGGATGTGATAAACTGTGTAAGGGGAAATGTAATTGGAGAAAGGGAAAGTTTAGCCTTGGATGTTTTTTTTTTCAATTTACTTTGGAAAATTATCGAGCTTTAAACTTGGTATTTACTTTGACCCTTCACTATTTAATTACCCATCATAATACGTTCTCTTCTTTTAGATTCAACTTGTGATTAATAGCAGGAAGATAGACTTTAAATGACTTCTGTTTTTTTGTTTTTGTTTCTTTGGTGTCTTTCTGAATTTCTCTGAGGCCAGAGGCATAAATCAAGTCAATTGTATGTTCCTGCGAGAACTTAAAAAAATCCTAGTGTGTGGTGCTTGACTGGCTCAGTCAGTAAAGCATGTGTGACTCTTGAACTCTTGATCTTGGGGTCATGAGTTTGAGCCTCACATTGGGCCTAGAGCCTATTTAAAAAAATCCTAGTGTGTGTGAGGAATGTCACTGTGAGTGTTTTGGTTTGGTGCATTTTTGCTCATGCTGCTCTCTTTCTTTTACGGGCTCTTTATTTTTACAAGCTGCTGAATTTGCTTTTGAACCTTTTGAATTTATTTTTTCAGTCTTCTTTGTGCTTTTAAAAAGCAGTAATGCACATGCACATCGTAAGAAGTTAAGAGTACAAAAGAATGAACTGAAAACTCTTGCCAAGCTCAGACCCCTGCCCTAATTCATCTTTTCAGATCCTTATGTGTTTCCATAACGTCTTATGCCTATATAAGCGCTTATTATGTTGAATCAAATGCAGTTGCCATTTTTATAAGTCAGAATATAGGCAGTTTCGTTTGGTTCAATGTAATGTTCGTGTGTGTGTGTGTGTGTGTGTTAAAATATATTCCTTGTGTGTGTGTTAAAATATATATATTTTAACATAGGAGCATGCTCTACACACTGTTGCACTTTTTTCCACCTAATACTTAAATCTTGGAGCTTGTTGCATATCAGTGTATATAGAGATGTGCCCTTGTTTATGTTCATGGCTCCATAGTCTTTTACGAAATGGATTACTCATGCTTTGGTTAGTTTGTATTAGAATATAAATTATTTCTAGTTAAAAAAAATTACAGCTCTGTAATGATTATCCTTTTACTTATATTCTGCACTCAGGTACAAGTATATCTGTAGAGAAATTGCTGATTGCTTTCACTTGGATGAAAGAGTTTATATAATTTTAATTCCAGATGATAACTTTTGATATATAGTGTATGTGTTTATTCAGTTGATGGTTATCAGTCACTGCTTATTTGGCAGTGAATGACCATTACATCTGAATCCTGCTTTTGTCGCTTCGTTGTAAGATCTGTGAACTTGAGGAGGAGTATTACTATTTCTTTGTTGGTCTGGTCAGTCCCTGATAGTGATGACTTATAATAGGGAATGAAAAAAGTGATGATCCTTTTATGTCTTGCAAAGTCCTTACATATATTGTGATTTGAGAGAGTCAATAAATAGCATCCCCTGTCCCTCCCAAGTCCAGAATCAGTTAAGAGATGGAAACAGAAGACAGGCAAATGGTGATCCAGTCTTACCTCTAATGCTGATCCAGTTTTTAGAGAACGGAGCTTTATCAGGATAGTCTCATAGCTAAGTGACTTATTCAACCATGATCACAGACAGAACTGGCTACAGCGACCTTTATGAACTTTAAGCTTGGAGGAAAAGGGAATCTGGTGTTATGATGGTGTTCAGTCGAAGATTCCAAAGAGAAAAAGAAGAGGCTACGCCACTATGATTTGTACCCCTCCCCCTCCACTAGGTAGTTATTATTCATCCTCCGGGGAAAAGTTAGGGGTGGGGAAGGAGATAGCTCAGAAATGGTTCATCTAGCAAATCCACATGGAAGCTAGAGGAGGGGACAATACCTATTCATTCCTAACATTTTAAGGCAAAATGTAGCACGTCACATATGAAGAAATAGGTGAAGGGGCTGGAGAGAGAACACTTTGCCATGTAACAGGTATTCAGTTGGATCATCTAGGCTAGAACTCTCTCTTACCTTCTGTTCAGTACTCTCACCATTATGTCACACAGTCTTTAAGAGTAAGTAGCCATTTGCATTTCTTGTTTCCTGTTTTCAGAGATGTATTGTTCAGGGTATTGCTGTTCCTAAAGGCATACCTGCTCTCCAGAGTGTTTAGGTTTCAGGCTGTACCAGGTTGGATGAGCAGTAACCCCATGTAATTTACTATGCCCAGTTTGTTTTAGTAGGAGGATGTGGTCATGTGCTAGTAAATGTGAAAATATGTTAGTGTTCTTATATATTTATATACACAGGCACTAATGAATATAGTATTTACAACGTGATTGTAATATAGTACTATAGTTGTAGTATTGTATATTATATAAATTATAATAACAATAACATTCAACATTGATTCAGCCAGTATGATGGGAGTTCTGCTTTTAGCTCTGTCAGAAATGGGCAAAAACAGACATAGTTCCCACTGTATTCTAGACGGTGGGCCAATGGTGGGAGGGAGGACGTTGCATTCATGGAATTAGTAGTGTGCTGGGTGGCCTGAATACAGAGGAGGAGGGGAGTGGTGGTCAGGGGCGAGACCAGGGAGGGTCTTGTAGGCTTCATTAAGACTGTTGGCCTTTAAGAACATCAAGAAGTGAGTAAAAGATTTTAAATTGAGGGGAGATGGCACGATTAATACCTTAAAAAGATCAGTCTAGTTGTAGTGAGGAGAATGGGTTTGGAGGGGATGCAGAAAGAATGTGGGTTAGGAGGCTATTGCAGTACTCTAGGCCAGAGATGATGGTAGCTTGGAGCAGGGTAATGGTAGTGGAAATGGAGAAGCGGAAGGATTTGACATACTTTGAAAGTAGAAGGGACAGAGGTTGCTTATGGTTTGGTGTTTGGAACTATTATGAAGTTTCTGCCTTCAGCCACTTCATAGATTTTGGGCTTACTCTGTAATACTGAGCTCACTAGAAGAGATACATTTGTAGGAAATAGAACTTGACTTCACTCTTGGACATCCTGATTTAAAGTGTCCTTGAAGGATTCCAGTTGGAATGTCACGTCGGCAATGAGTTAGGTGGGTCTGCCACTCCAGGGAGAGGTTTGGGCAGGAGACAAATACTGGGATAGTTAACCTAGATGATTTAAAGTTGTAGATGTGGGTGAGGTTGCTTGGGGAGACGGTTCTCAACTTTTATTGTGCCCTGGAATTGAGCTTGGAAGAAATACCCCCAACCCAGAGATTTTTGATTAATTGGGCTTCTAGCAGCCCCCCAAATAGTACTCATGTGTAACCAAGGCTGAGACCCACTGGTCTAGAGTGAGGATGAGCTGAGAACTAGGACTGAGCCTTGAGGGACACAAATAGTGGCCAATTAAGGGAAGATGAACCTGCATGGAGACTGTTAAGAGGTAGCCAGAGAGGTAAGAGGAAAACTGGAAGCGTGATGTCGTGAAAGCAAGAGGGAGAGAGTGGCCAGTAGTGCCTGTTGCTGAGAAGCCAAATGGAATTTAGATTGAGCAATATGAACATCTTCTAGTTCCCATAGGGAGATCTGTCTGTGGGAAGCTTGGAATGGATGCTGGGTTGGAGTGGGTTGAGATAAGAGGAAATGTAACAGTATAGGCAGCTGTTAAAAGTACCTAGGGAGAGAAGTAATGAGACGAGATATGCCATTCTGTCATGATGTGTTTGGTTGCAAATAGTAGAAAACCCTGTTTAAATGGTGAAGAAAACTTAACCTCGTTCAACAAATCCAGAAGAACGTGGCTCTAGGGTTGTGTATTTAGTTGCTCAACAATGTCCTCAAAGACCTAGGATTTTTTTAGCCCCACTGTGTGACTTGGACCTTAGTCTGGCTACTGTATTTCAGACAAACTGGACATTCTAGTCTCCAGCAAAAAGAATGGCTCATGCAATCTTCAGAAAAAAGAAAAGTACACATACTGCGAAGCATATGATTCATAAGTATATAGGTTGAATTTTCAGAAACCTTACATGTGTAAGGTCCCGGCACCTTACGTGTGTAAGATCGGCACCCAGATCACAGCCCCAGAAGTCTGCTTTTTTCCTCTTCCCAGTCTGCCCACCTCCTCCCCCAGGATAACTACTATCCCAGCTTCCAGCGCTACGGGTTAGTTTTGCCTGTTTTTGTGCAATGTAAATAATCATATGGTATGTGCTCTTTTATGTTTGGCATTCAGCATTGTTTTTGAGATCCATATTGTTGCATGTAGTTGTAAAGTGTTCATCTATTGCATGAATATACCACATTTTATCCATTCTAATGTTGATGGGCATTTGGGTAGTTTCTAGTATTTGGCTTTTACAGATAGTATCATTGTGAACATACGTATTCATTTCTGTTGAGAATATAAGGAGTGGAGTTGCTGGGATGAAAGTATGCTTATATGCAGCTTTCCTACATAATTTCCT
Organism: Leopardus geoffroyi; assembly: GCF_018350155.1. Classification (NCBI taxonomy): domain Eukaryota; kingdom Metazoa; phylum Chordata; class Mammalia; order Carnivora; family Felidae; genus Leopardus; species Leopardus geoffroyi. The sequence goes on along the minus strand of NC_059333.1, from coordinate 8,486,674 downwards.
GTCTGGTTGTATCATTTTATACTCCTGCCAGCAGTATATGAGAGTTTCAGTTCCACGTCCTCACTGACACTTACTATTTTGTGTCATTTCATTTAGACATTCTGATGGGTATGTAATGACACATTGCTGTGATTTTAATTTGCATTTCCTTAAGTTGATCAAGGATATTTAAGTTGAGCATCTTTTCATACGCTTATCGACCATTCGGATATTCTCTTTTGTGAAGTGCCTGTTTGGATATTTTCTTTTCTTTTGAGTTGAATGTCTTATTCATTAGGTTTTAAAAAAATTTATTTTGGATATGAGTCATTGGTCAAATATATGTGTTACAAATAGCTTCTCACATTCTGTGGCTTGCCTTTTCACTTTTGATGTTTTGTTTTCACAAACAGATGACACTAACTTCAATATAGTGCCATGTATCAGTTTTTTCCTTTATGATAAGCACTTTTTGGGTTCTGTTTATAACCTTTGCTTTCTCTAACATCACCAGAATGTTCTGTTTCTTTCAAAATCTTGATTTTTTAACTTTCACACTTAGACGTATAGTCTACCTGGAGTTGGTTTTTGTATTTAGTGTGAGGTAGGGTTCAGGATGGACATGGATGTCTAATTGACTCATCACTGTTTCTTAAGAATGTATGTTTTCTCCATGCACAGCAGTGCTCATCTTTGTCAAGTAGATCAGGTGACTATATGTAAGCATCTGTTTCTGATTTGTTTGTACTAATCTGTTGGTCAGGTCATCTGTGTTTAGATAGACTTTTTTTTTTTTTTAACTGTATATAGTCTGGTGGAAGCTACTGCTATCTGGCAATGTAAGTTACCTAGCTTTATTCTTCCTTGTAATCTCTTTTTGAGTGATGAGCCCTCTGAGCTCTCATTGGCCAGCTCTGGGTTATAGGACTACCTCAAAACTAGTCAGTGCAGAGGAGAGTGAGATTGCTGTGATTGGCTTACAATAATTATAATTATCACCCTCGTTTTACATGTGAGAAAGCGGGCCAGAGAGGTTAAGAACTTCCTAAATAATCCCAATTGAGTTAGCGATTGTACTGAATTTAACTTCCATCTGTGTTTCAGTTTTCAGGCTCTGTCCGCTGCAGCTTAGCTGATGTGTGAAAGATCTGGGAATTATATTTTTGGAGATCAGAAGTCTGGCTGACACGCAAAAATAGTGCAGAAAAACCATGCAAATAATAACAAGTTTGGCATAGATGTAGATAAGATATGTGCAGGAAATAACTCCAGAAATAAGAAAAGTAGTTATTCCTGGGTAGTTGTGATTGTGACTCTGGGTGACTTTTTCCTTTTGTTTTGCTTTTCTGTATTTTCCAAATTTCCTATAATGGACATATATGGATTTTTAAAAGTTAAAAAATTATTTTAAACTAGGTTATTTTTGGAAAAGTCAAGAAGTACAAATAGATACACAATATATAATGCCTTTATTAAATACATAAAAATGAATATTTATTTTTCTTTTCAGAAATGCACTTGGTGATGGAAAGAGAGCCATTATTCTAAAGAGCAATTGGACAAAGGTAGATTTCTTTTATATTTATATTCAGCAAGTAATGCCGTATAATTTTGTGAGAAATCTGTGTACAGGATGTGAATTTATATGTAAAAATGCTGGATAAAATTAATGCAGAGCTCAAGAATGTGAGAGGGAAATCTTCAGTTCCATGATCAGAAAGGATACTTCACACAACAATGAGGTCCTGCATGTCTGAGGAGGACAGGTAGCCCATAGGAGTGTTGAGGGTCTGGAGGGTACTTGAGTGATTGAGATGTCAGTATCTGCATTTTCTGGATTGGTCAAAGACCTTCCTATGAAAAATGAAACTTAAAACCTAGAATGAATTATAGGAGACTGTCTTTACAACCTTGAGGTGAGAAAGGATTTCTTAAATAATACACAATGCACAAATCTGGGGTGGGGGAAATCTAGTAAATTTGAATATATCAAACTTAAAAACTACTGTATGTCAAAAGACACCATGAAATCATAGTCTGGGAGAAGATAATTTGTCATATTGATAACATATATAACTGATAGGATTTATGTCCAGAATATGCAAAGAACTACAATAAATAAGAAACCCAGTAGAAAATGGGCCAGCGAAATAGATAGGCACTTTGCAGAAGAGAAATCCTGAATGGGCAATAGAAATAAGTTATGTTTTGTTTCCTAGAAATTAAAATTGTACAGTTAGAAAAATGAAACCAAGAGAGCAGAGTAGAAAGCTTCCAAACAGACCTTCATATACATGAGTAAATAAAACAATGTGGTATTATTAGGTACTTTAGATTGGCAAATTAAAGAGACCCACAGTCCCAAGTGCTGGTGCATGTGTGTACTAACAGGAACCCTCCGTAAACTGGTGGGTGAGAATTGGTTGCAGCCAACTTGGAGAGCACGATCATATGCTTATGCTGTTGTAATTATTTGATCTAAGTGTGTGTGCCCCACAAACATTCTTGCAATATGTGCGCATGGGGAGATATACAGAGTGGTCATTGTGGTGGTGTTTTTAATGGCACAGAACTGCAGATACCTACATATCCATTGATGAAGCAGTGATGGATGTGGTATTTTCACTTGATCAGAGTTGTAACTCTCATCTGATCTGGCCCTCTTCTTAAACACCCATTATGTCACTCCTACCCCTCTCTCCCTTGTTCACTGTGTTGACCTGTTGGTCTCCTCGCTGTTCCTTACATATGCCAGGCACTCCCAGTTTGTACTTGTTCTTCCCTCTGCCTAGAATTAGAATGCCTTTCCCCAGAGTTAGCTCTCTTATTTCCTTTCATTTTTTACTGAAAATTGTCTTCTTAGTGAAAACTTCTGGCTGTACTACTAAAATGGCAAGCCTGCCCCTGCCTTGACATTTGCTGCCCTCTTTCCCTGCTTTACTTTTTTTCTTCTTGGCATTTATCATTATTGAACAACTCTGTGTGTTATTTCAACTGTGCTTACTGTGTGTCCTCCTATACAACATGAGCTCAATGAGGACAGGTTTTTTTGTTTGTTTGGTTCACTCTTGAATCTAGACTGCCTGACAAGCTGCCTGGCACATAGTAAGCACTTACTAGTAAATAGTAAATATTTGTTGACTTAGTGAATGAACGAACCAAATACTAGTTTGCAGTTGGAATAAGTTAACTGGCTTACCGACATTTATAGATTTAAAAAACAGTGTTGAGGGGTGCCTGTGTGACTCAGTGGGTTAAGCATCTGACGCTTGATTTTGGCTCAGGTCATGGTCTCATGGTTGTGAGATCGAGCCCCACATCAGGCTTTGCACTGGGCATGGAGCCTGCTTGAGATTCTCATTCTCTCTCTCTCTCTCTCTCCGCCCCCCCCCCCCCGCCCCAGTCCCCTCCCCCCTTTCCCCTCTTGCCCTTGCTCTCTCTGTCTCAAAACATAAAAAATTAAAAAACAGTGTTGAATGAAAAAAAGCAGTAAAAGCATAATGTAGGCCAGAAAGATATCTGTCAAACTCATGATAATGTTTGCTTCTGGGCAGTTAGAGAGGGAACAATGAGAGAGGGTCCAAAGAAGATTTCAGCCATATCTGTATGGTTTTATTTCTTTCATTAAAAAAAAATGCAAAACAAATACAACAAAATCTTAGCATTTATTTCTGGGTGTTATATTGATCACTGTATTTTCCTAAATCATAAAAATACCTGACTTTTTAAAAAAATTTTTTTGAATGTTTATTTTTGAGAGAGAGAGAGAGAGAGAGAATGAGCAGGGGAGGGGCAGAGAGCAATGAGACACAGTCCAAAGCAGGCTCCAGGCTCCGAGCTGTCAGCACAGAGCCCGATGTGGGGCTTGAACTCAAAAGCCATGGGATGATGACCTAAGCTGAAGTCAGCCGCTCAACCAACTGAGCCACCCAGGCGCCCCCTGACTTTTTTTTTTAAGTGGAGCTTCAGATAAGACACAGAAAGACGTGTTTCAGACTTCATTCTTGGATTTTGTTTTTTTTTTTTTTTTTTTTTTAATTTTTTTTTTCCACGTTTTTATTTATTTTTGGGACAGAGAGAGACAGAGCATGAACGGGGGAGGGGCAGAGAGAGAGGGAGACACAGAATCGGAAACAGGCTCCAGGCTCTGAGCCCTCAGCCCAGAGCCTGACGCGGGGCTCGAACTCACGGACCGCGAGATCGTGACCTGGCTGAAGTCGGACGCTTAACCGACTGCGCCACCCAGGCGCCCCTCTTGGATTTTGTTTTTATTTTTTATTTAAAAAAAAAATTTTTTTTTTCAACGTTTATTTATTTTTTGGGGGGGACAGAGAGAGACAGAGCATGAACGGGGGAGGGGCAGAGAGAGAGGGAGACACAGAATCGGAAACAGGCTCCAGGCTCTGAGCCATCAGCCCAGAGCCTGACGCGGGGCTCGAACTCACGGACCGCGAGATCGTGACCTGGCTGAAGTCGGACGCTTAACCGACTGCGCCACCCAGGCGCCCCTTGGCTTTTTGTTTTTAAACCAGAGTGAATATAATCATAGAGTTTTAGAGTCCCCCAAGTTGTGATTCATGTGGCCAAGGAGTGTATCAGAGTCTGGGGACTGTGAAATTCCCCAGGTGGACTTCTGCATCCAAATTTTGGAGTCTGTTTTTAAATGCCTCATTTTACAGATGAAGATATTGAATTCCAGAAAGGTAAAGGGACTTTTGCACGTAAAGACAAAACTGGATTGAGAATCCAGCATTGGATTTGCTTCTGTTTTAGAGTGATCAGTTTGTTGCTATTTTTATTTCCAGTCATTGTTGTACTTGATACAGAAATTTGTTGATCACTGAACCTGCATTTGGCATATGTGCTCTGTAAACACTTACAGAATGTATGGATGATAGAATTCTTAACACTGAAACCCAGACCCTGAAGTTGGTTTTCTGGAGTTACCTTTTGCTATTTCAGTCTAGTATCGATTGAAAAAAGAGTACTACAACTTTCTGAATTACATTGAAGACTGTTACGTTATAACAGTTACATTGTAGAGTGTTTATTTCTGGATTAATTTATTGAGCAGAAAATACTTTTTAAAAAAAGACTTTATTTTTTAATTTTTTTTCTCTTAAGACTATTTTTTTAGAGCAGATTTGGGTTCACAGCAAAATAAAGAGGAAGGTAATTTCCTATAAGTCCACACACGTGCATAGCCTTCCCCATTGTCAGCCTCCCCTGTTATCAGCATCCTCCGGCTGACTGGTGCAATTTGAGAATTGATAAATCTACACGGGTACATTATAATCACCCCAAGTCCCTAGTTTCTCTTAGTGTTCATTCCCTAAATATTAGGCATTCTGTGGATTTGGACATAGGTATAATGACATTTATCCATCATTATGGTTTATACAGAGTATTTTCACTCTCTCCAGTATCCTACCGATCTGCCTGTCCATCCTCCTTTCCCTGACCCAGTCCCTGGCAACTGCTGATCCTTTTACTGTCTCCATAGATTTACCTTTTCCAGAACACAGAGTTGGGATCATACAGTATGTAGCTTTTCTCATATTGGCTTCTTTCACTTAATAATACTCCTTTAAGTTTCTGCCATGTCTTTTCATGGCTTGATGATGCTTTTTTTTTAGTGCTGAATAATACTACCTGCCTGGATGCACCAGTTTATTTATCCATTCACCTACTGAAGGACATTTTTGTTGCTTTCAAGTTTTGGCCATTAGGAATAAAGCTGCTGTAAATATCTATGCGCAGGTTTTTTTGCGGACACGTTTTCAGCTCCTTTGGGTAAATACCAAGGAGTATGATTGCTGGATCACATGACAAGAATGTGTTTAGTTTTTTAAGGAAATGCCAAACTGTTTTTCAAAGTGGCTGTAACTTTTTGCATTCCTATGCCACAAATGAGAGTTCCTGCCTCTCTGTATCCTCAGCATTTGGTGGTGTCAGTGTCCTGAATTTTGGCCTTCCTAATAGGTGTGCAGTGGAATCTTGTTCCAATTTGCATTTCCCTAATGACATGATCTTTTCATGTGCTTATTTGCCACTGTATGCCTTCCTGGATGAGGTGTCTGTTAAGATCTTTGGCCCATGTTTAAGTGGGTTTTCTTATGGTTGAATTTTTAAGAGTTCTTTGTATATTCTTGGGTAACAGCCCTTATCAGATGTGTCTTTGCTAAATATTTGCTCCTGGACTGTGGCCTCTCATTTTCTTGACAGCAGTTTTCAGAGAGCAGTTTTTAATTTTAATTAAGTCCAGCTTATCAGTTATTTCTTTCATGATCCATGAAAAAGTTATCACCGTTTTTTGCATTTTACATTTAGGTGTGTGATTCATTTTTAGTTAATTTTTGTGGAGAGTGTAAGGTCTAGATTCTTTTTTTTTTTTTTTTTTGCATGTGGATGTCCCACCATCATTTGTTGAAAAGGCTCTCTTCATTGTATTGCCTTTGTTGCTTCGTCAAAGATCAGTTGACTATAATTATGTGGGTTCATTTTATTTAAATAGGGTTATTTTGTGATGATTGCAAAAATATTTATATAGATGCTAAACACAAATCCTAGTAAGTATTAAAAAAATTCGGTAGGTATAGCTAGGTCATTTTTTCTTTTATTTTACCAGAAAGGAGTGCTCATTGAAGGGTAGCCTAAACTGCAAAAGCAAAGGTGGACTGTACAAGGTGCATTCTGTACTTCTACTTTAGATCAACTATGAGCCTGAGTCTGTTGAGTCATGCCTCGAGGGTATAAACCTGTATAGAAGGTATTTTTTAGATTCTGTGAAGGTGAGCCATTGTTCCCCCTTCTGTCCAGATAGAGAAGACTGGTACAATGTCAACTGTCCTACACATGTTTTCAAGCTTAAGAGAGGGTATATCATTGTATCACAAAGAGTGGGAATGTTTATAGTCAACAGACATTTGTCAGTAATCCCCGTGCATTGTCTTTTGATATTGTCATATAGCATACAAACTAGTAGCCTCACAGATGCGCGCAAGAGCCTTTTAATATTGAGGGGGTGTATTTTGTGAGTGACCAAACCTAACTCCGATTGGGCCTAAGTAATTGGTTCATGTAATTGAAAAGTCTAGGGATCAGCTTCAGGCATGGCCTGATCCAGGTCTGCATCCATTTTCTTCCTGTTCTCAGTTTTGCTTTCATGTGTTTTTTTCATTTTCAGTCTTTTTTTCCTCTGTTTTCATTCTGTGTTTCTTTTTGGGTAGTAGTGTCTGTAGTGTCTAATCTGCCCCAGTTTTCATCCCATGTGTTTTTCATCTTAAATGCTTTAACTTTGGAGTTTCATTTTGAGTATTTCTTAACATATTTCACATCTTAGTATGTTCAGTCTTTCTTTTAGCTCCTTAAGCGTATAGAATATGTTTATAATAACTGTTCTAATGTTCTTAACTACTAACACTATCATCTGTGTCATTTCTGAGTTATTTTCAGTTGACTTTTTTTTCTCTTCCTTGTAGATCACATTTTCCTTATTTGCATACCTAGTAATTTTTTATTGGACATAAGACATTGTGAATTTTACCTTGTTTGTTACTGATATTTTTGTGTATCTGTAAATATTTTTGAGCCTTGTTTTAGGATACAGTAAAGTTACTTGGAAACAGTGTAATTCTTCCGAGTCTTGATTTAAGCTTTGTTAGGTGGGACCATAGTGGTATTTAGTCAAGGGCTATCTTATCTTTGCTGGGGCAAAATTCTTCTGAGTACTCTACCTGTTATTCTATGAATTATGATGTTTTCCACTTTGGTTGGTGGAAACAGGAATTATTCCTGGCCCTGTGAGAGTGCTGACTGTTGGCTTTCAAGTGGTTCTTTCCTTGATTTGGGTTTTGGGAGGTTGCCTTGCATGCACATACTGACTAGCACTCAGTTGAAGTCTCAATGCAGGTGGCCTGTGTGAGGATCTCTGGAGTTCTCTGTGGAGCAGTCTCCTCTCTGGTCTTCTGCCCTGTGAATTTGCACTGCCTTGGCTTTCCTGGACTGCTGGTTCTGTCTCTTGAACTGAGACTGCGGGCCCTGTCTGGGTTCCTTTGCCCTGTGCCATGGCATAGAAATTCCATTCAGCAAGGTGGAGCAGTCATAGGGTTTATTTTGTGTGTTTCTTATGTCTCGAGGATCACTCTCTTTTGTTGCTTGGTATTCAACGTCTACAAACCTTTATTCCATATATTTTGTCCTTGTTTGTTTTAGGCAAGAGCATCAATCCAAATCTCTGTTACTGCAGCTTGAGCAGAAGTGGTAATTAGAGCGTAGGCTCTCCTGGCTTCATTTTGAAAAGGACTTTTACCATGTAGTGGGAGCCCCAAACTGATATCCTTAATAGCTGTTAATTCTAGTGCAAAGAGAACCTCTTTTAATATCTGTATAGAACACCTGAGGGATGCCTCAGACTGATCCCGACTGAGCCGTGTGCCCACCAGCAGATTAATCCTACAACCTGGAAAATGGTGCATTTCGATTGGCCAGGCTCCTGGATCGCAGCTGCACTCTTCCCTGTTTATTGTTGAGATGGAGCGCTAGTCCCAGCCCTGCCATTACAATACAGAGTAGGGACGTGGTGGCATCCGAAAAGAGGGGCTGCTCGGCAGATGGGCAACAGGGAGTTTCTATATATGTGCTACACAATGAGGTAGTGTCAAAGAAGAGCAAAGCTTTGTACTGTTATTGGGTTCAGGAAGCTCTGAGATACCTTTAATTTAAGCTTCCTTCACATAACTTCAGCAGTGATACCTGAATAAGCTCCTTTCTCAAATGATAGACATTATAGTAGGTTTTATAGAGTTTGGGAAGAGGACCCAGCAGCAGATGAGGACAGTTGCCGGGGGCGGGGTGGGGGGGGGTGCGGATAAGAGAAAGAAAAGGCGCTTTCTACAAATTTAGCAGGTATGGTTTATAATCTCATAATTTCTAATGCTATGAATTTTTATGCAGTTACCTAAATTTCAAAGTTGGAATATTCCTAGGGGATAGGATTTTGGTTTTGTAGCATATCTGAGAGATCTATCTTCATATGCCTTTTGAGGAAAAGCAGAGTTTAAGCAAATGGAATCAGAATTGGGATCTTTAATCTGAGCCTAAATAGTCTGGCTATAAAAATGCTTCAGAACTCACAGATTGGGTTGGTGCACCAGAGTAGGATTATATATTTGCACCGAACCTGCATAAACAAAGGTCCTCATGGTTGTTTACAGCCTGTTTTAGTGAAAAGTTCATCTCTCTTAAAAGGGTCATTTATCTCTGATTTAGTAGTTTCTTATAGAATGAGAATGTTTTTTGTAAAATGTGGAGTAAGGAGGAAAGAGCTGTGGGCCCACAGTCAATAGGTCAGGATTCTTTGGTTTGCCTCTACACAAATGTGCCATTAGGGCAGTTTCTAGCCTCTTTCACAGGTACGTCAGTTCCCAAGTGGAGATACTGTACCTACAACAGGAGCTCAGTTTGTGAGTAGGTAGAAGAGGGGGTGGTTGAGTTAGCCCCAAGTTTGGTAATACTAGCTTTCTAGATTAAAATGTTCATCCTTGATATAGAAGATTTCCCAGAGTGCATAAATGGGGCCAGCCAGGACTGTGGTTCTATAGCAAACAAAACAAAACAGGAAGCCCCGATCATTGGAATTGAGTAGATCTATGGTTTTTGGACCTTTTCTTCAAGCCAAGAACTATGCCTAGAGATAAAAAATGAAAAGCTGATTGAGAGAGGTGGATGGAAGGTGTAGCCTAGGTGTACCCCTTATCTGTAGCCATGCTCTCAGAGGGGTTGCAAAACTTCTGTATAAGCTGATTTTCCTTCCAGCTCTAAAATCTGTGTGATTTCCAAAGTGTAGAGAGTGTAATGACTTAGAGACTATTACTGCCTTAAAATATTTTCAAAAAAATTAAGTTACTCCTATATAATGAATGTTTTTTTGTACTTTATTTGGCACAAAGTAATATATTGCATTCTTTACTAGTAAAATATAATAAAGGTTGAATTATTTTCTTTGTGGGCATAAAAATCTCTTAAGCAAAAATACTGATCTCTAGTTAAAATTATTATAAATACTATTCATTACTTTTCATTTTAGCTCATTTAAGTAATTTTATTTCCTGAGAGGTATTAACATTTAAAAAAAATTTTCATTGATAGGGTCCTAATCTAACATTTTAAGTAATTAGTTTTTAAGCAAAATATTTTTCCTTATCTATTTTCTTTAACTTAAGCATATTTTTGAGAAAAAATTAAATTTATCTTTTGGAACAGGGTCATTATCGTTATTGTGCTGCTCTTTCTATGCTGGGGGAATATGACTGGGCCCTGCAAGCAAACATAAAAGCTCAAAAACTCTGTAAAAATGACCCTGAGGGAATCAAGGATCTAATTCAGCAGCATGTAAAGTTACAAAAACAAATAGAAGACCTGCAAGGTATTTCACCTAAGATTCTTTGGTTACAGTCGAATTCCCTTTAAAACTTTTGAAGGTGGGTTTCTTGGATTAATGGAGGACCATAAATCAATTCTCAGGTGATTTGTACTTACTTTGTTTTGCTTTCTTGGTCAAGTCACTTAAGTTTTCCATTTCTATCTGTGTAGAAGTACATTAGTGTTATATTCCATTAGGTAATTACAAATGATTTGTATCTTTTAGTTGAAACAGACAACAACAAATTATAATTTGTTCTTCTGTAGATTTAGAATAAAGTGAAGCCTTTTGAAATAAAATTGTTTAAAAATTTTTCTTCCATGGTTATAGTTACTTCCTAAAGAAAGAACCCTTCAGTAGAGTTGTTTGATATTCACACCAAGATGATATCCATATACATCTGTATATGGATATGTACACATACCAGAAATCGTCTGTGTGGGCTAGGAATTCAAGATTTTCATTCTCTCGTTGTCTCTCCTAAGTGATTTTGCTTTCTCCAATGCCCGAAATTTCCTTACTCTATACTTTCACCATATAGGTCTTTGCTGTTTTTTCTTTGGGTATTTACTGTCTTAGGAAGCTGAGCTGAGATGTTATCATCCAACTTAATGTGATTGTAAGATTGTGAGCTCCTTGAAGACAGATACCATCTCTGGTTCAGATTTATATACTGCTGCAGCTAGTCAATGATCACATGTAATGGGATGTCAAATCAGGCTGTATAACAATTTGGTGAAGCCATCCTAAAAATAAAAACATCTGGAAATACAAAATTATTCAGGTTTATTTTTCCAGTTCTGTAAATTTGATGCTCTGTCAGCTTAAAGGAAATTTTAAATCTCTTTAAAGTATGTGTTGCTAATCCTCTGATTACTATGCGTGTGTGTGATTGATTTTTATAGGTCGAACACCAGCTAGGAATACAATTAAAGCTTTTTATGAAAGCAGGTGAGTTAACATCTCTCAGGTCTGTAGCTGTTACTTGGGATGGCTTTGCCTTGTAAGTTTAAGAATCACTATGTATGATGCTTTGTAGCTAATGGCAACCACGGTAAAGTTGGGGAGGGGAAGGACCCGGGTTTGTGCCTTAAGATCAGGTGACCCATGAATTGTCACATTTGTTTTGTGGACTGTTTTACTGAACCATTTTCATATGTATTTATGGGAGATCTGTAGCCTAAGCCTAGGGGAAAAGAGCTGTGTAATATTACTTTCATTTCACTCTACTCGTATGGGAACAGTTTTTGTAGTGACGATCCTGGCAGCAGAGAGTAGGGACAGTCTGTACCTTTAAGTCTTAGCTGCTATCCTGGAAACATCTGTCTCCAGCCTCCCAGTATCTTTTCAAAGGCTAAGACACTTTCTGTTAGAAATAAGCAACAGGCAGATTTTAATATGCTCACAAACAAATAGCAGCCTGGGTCCTACGTTTGTTACTGGGCAATTAAAAGAGATTATGCCTTTTCCTCCATGCTTTAGATATCTAAGATATCGAAGCTGTTAAATTTAAAACAGGGAGACTTACTTGAATATTAGAAACCAGAATATATTATTAAACTGTTCTTAATCTGTTTTGAGTTTTCACTACCAAATTGAAAATAACATTTATGTATAAAGCCCAATCTCAGAGGTAGATTCTTTCTAAAACAGTATTACCGTGCTTTCAAGGGAAAAAAGGTGATAGTTGCTAAAACTTGTTTCTTTGAAGGATAACTTTTTTAAAATTCATGCTAATCAGGGGCACCTGGGTGGCTCAGTTGGTTAAGCATCTGACTATGGCTCAGGTCATGATCTTGCGGTTTGTGAGTTTGAGCCCCACATTGGGCTCACTTCACTGTTGTCAACCTGTCAGCACAGAGCCGGTTTCCCATCCTCTGTCTCCTTCTCTGCCCCTCCCCCTTTTGTGCTCTCCCCAAAATAAATAAATATTTTTAAAAATTATTTTAAAAAATGCATACTAATCAGTATAAAAAAATTTAGTATTTCTTTTATTCCCCATTTCAGGGCCTACATACCTAGTTTATCAGCACCTGCATTTAGTACTTCACTTAACTTTGTGGAAACTGAAAAAGATTCCAGAAAAACTAACCACGAAATGGCAAACGGTGGTAATCAGAATCTAAAGGTAGGTTTAGTTAAAAACTAAAATTAAAATTATTTCAAGTTTAGAAAGTCTCATGTTTTTACAATATTTTGGTGATAATGGAAGCTAAATATTTTGGTGATACAAATCCCTTTTTGCCTGTTGATACCAAGAGAATGATTTTCTTTTGTTTTTTTTTTTCATTTTCTTTTTTAGTAAATATTCCAACTACCTCCTTCAACTACATGAAGATGATAGTCACACTTTCTTTTGAAATCACATTTGTGTGTTTTCAAAAATCTTTTTTTCTAAATTTCATTTTTCCTCTTGGATAAGTTCTTTTTGTATGCTTTTCCTGCTTTACATGTCTCTCAATCAAACAGCCACTTAGGAATGAGTGACAATGGGGTCTGGTGGCCATGTCACCCCACTGCTTACAGTGCTTTGGATTTTTCTTTTCCTCCCTTTCCCTTTTTGTATCTACTTGGCCTTTGGCACCACACCAGCCTGCCCACCGGCTTGTGTTGCATTGGGCCTGGGAGGCCTGCCATCCCCATCTCTGCCCGAAATGTTTCTGCAGCCTCTGTGGTGCTTCCCAGCAGTGGTCCCCAGGCTTTATTCCCTGCTGTGTGCACCAGCACCCAGGCCTGATGGTTTGTGAGGGCGCCTCTAGGCCTTCCAGTCTGCCTCTGTGATCAGCGTCTATATCTCCATTTTCTTCTGAACAGTAGTATATTAAAAATTCAGCAGGTATCACCAAGTACACATTCATATTTCTTTCTAGGATTTGAGAGGAAAAAAGGAAAATAGTGTTTTGGAGTAGGTGGCTAGGAGGCATTGAAGGGAGGTTTGCCAACTCCCTGTATAGTCCTTTTATTGTTAATAATGAATATCTCAGGGGCGCCTGGGTGGCGCAGTCGGTTAAGTGTCCGACTTCAGCCAGGTCACGATCTCGCGGTCCGGGAGTTCGAGCCCCGCGTCAGGCTCTGGGCTGATGGCTCAGAGCCTGGAGCCTGTTTCCGATTCTGTGTCTCCCTCTCTCTCTGCCCCTCCCCCGTTCATGCTCTGTCTCTCTCTGTCCCAAAAATAAATAAACGTTGAAAAAAAAATTAAAAAAAATAATAATAATGAATATCTCAGAGGCTGTACTCAGGGAAAGAAGCATAAGGAAAGATATGATAGTATTTATTAAGTACACTTACTGAACAGACTTGTTAGGCATCATGCCAGGTGTTGGAAATAGAATGGTCATCTTGTTTGTTTATTCATTTAGGCCTAATAACCAGCTGGTTATTTTAGGCACTTGGGTAAATTCTGTTCTATTTTATTATTTAGCTATTGAATTCTTTATGGCTGTATTTTTGTTTTAATCTCACTAATTTTATTTTCATGGCTAGGTGGTAGATGAAGCTTTGAAGGTAGATGATTGTGACTGTCATCCTGAATTTCTACCACCATCAAGTAAGTTTTTTCCTTATTTGTTGCTGAATTAATGTAGCGTTCCTAAACTTCCATGGCCCAACATTTGTACAAGCCTCACTTGTATTTGCTTTTGTTCTTTTCTACTTTATAATATTTCTATGTTAAGAAAACATTGAATATTTACTTGAAGTCGATGCTCAGTATTTTCATATATTTAATAAATTTAATTTTGGAAATTCATATAAGAAGCACAGAAAGGAAGGATAAAACTCTTCTTCATCTGCTACCTAATTCCTATTAGGCCAGTAGTATCTTTCAACTTTAATTAACCACCACCAACCCCTGACCCAGGAGGCTTTTTAAACTTTTTTTTTCCTATTTGCCCTCCTACCACGGATACTGTTTATCATTTTATGTCCTGTATGTACATCTGTGCTTTATATATATAAAAAGTTAGATTTTTCTCATCTCCTAATAACTAATTTTCACCCTGTTAGGAGTGATGCTGAGAATGGATGCTTTAGGCTTATTTTATTTTATTATTTTAACTTGCATGTGCTTAATGTATATGTTTATTTATGCATCTAGTAAATACACATACACCCAACAGGACTCCATTTACTCGACATCATTGGGAAATGATGGGTCCAGAGAAGCAAACATTGATGCTTCACTTATTTCTCCGTCTCCCTTTATATGACCAGATTTTGTTGAAAATTATTGTAGAGTAGATCATATGCTTCCCTGCCTTTTAAAACAGAGCTTAGGAAAATACAGATATTCTTGATGGCACAAGGTTGCTTGTTAGATACAGATTTTGTCTCAGACTTTCATGTGCTCCTTCCAGGATTATTGTGGTGAGATTAGTGACATAGTTGTGATCCTGCTGCCCTCTTTTCCTTTTTCTTGTTGGTTCATTTGTTTTCTGCTTCTGGCAGCCATTTCTGTCTTTTTTCCCTGCAGTTCTCTCTTTTCTTAGACTCTGGTGCCATATACCCAGCTATTTACCACTAGCCATTCCCATTTGGTTAGCTCATTGGAGGAGGATAAAGAAGGCGACTCAGGTGATTGTCTTACCTGATGTGACTCTAATAGTGCATGAAAAATCTTTGAGGACAAAACTTTTCTTTTGGAAAATACCTTTTAATTTATTGATGTTTCTTAGGCTGTTATTATCAGCACATTTTTAAGTAAATAATTTAAATACCACCTTCAGCATCTGTATTCAGTCAAAGAAATTGAGGTCCTAGTTAAGCCTACATAGATTTGCCCTAAGTTGGACAGCAGGAATCAAACTAGAACTCTTCTGCCTTTCTGGAAGCCTCTTTTGTTTTCTGAGGCCACTCAAACCACTTCGGCTCTCATCCCCTCCTTAATTCATAGGTTCTGACTTGCCTCTGCTGTCTCTCCCCAAAGCTCCCATCACATACACCCTGTCCGTATTGCTGTGCTCTCTTCCACACAACTTTGTGCATTTGCCTCCCTGCTCCGAAGTACATAGTGGTTCCTACTCTCCAGCCTGTGGGTCAACGTCTGGACTCACACAGCTCGAGTATCGGAAGCAAAGGACCTGTGATCGCTCACTCCAGCCAGCCTTCGCAGCCCCTTTCCAGCCTTCTCTTCTTATCCAACTCCCCAGATCACACAGGTTTACTTAGTGTCTCTTAAAGTGAATGTCATTCTTGAGTTTGGCCCATCCTATCCAAATTCTGCTTGCTTCTTAAAGCTAAATATGAGTGCTGCATTCCCACTAACACTTTTCCCAGACACTCAACCTGAAGTGATTTCCACTTCTATGAGTTATAAGACCAGTTAACATGGAATTAGTATGTCAATAGCAACATGCCATATCTTCTTTTCTAAAAGTGATTGTCGTGTAATCCTGGTGACTGTCTTTTCTTCCCATCTGATTGTAAACTACCTGAGAAGAGGAACTGTGGCCTTTATCTCTCTGTATCTACTGTAGGCCTAAATAATATCATTGTAATTTATGTTCACAATAATTTTATAGCATATACAGACAAACATCATAGCTGTTTCTTTACCTGTTTGTAGTTTCACTCACATAAAACATTGCTTGCTTTGCTTTCTTATTCCAATGTACATAGTTTTAGTTGATTTGCTTTCAGGCTTGTTGATTGTTGTGTACAGATTTCGGGAACAAATACTTTGTATTCACAGGTCAGCCTCCAAAATATAAAGGAAAACAAAAATCTCGAAACAATGAATTGGAGAAGTTCAGGTATGTTGTTTATCTAGGTTTTTTTCCCCCTTAAATAT
Source organism: Leopardus geoffroyi (assembly GCF_018350155.1). Classification (NCBI taxonomy): domain Eukaryota; kingdom Metazoa; phylum Chordata; class Mammalia; order Carnivora; family Felidae; genus Leopardus; species Leopardus geoffroyi. The sequence continues at coordinate 8,470,484 of NC_059333.1, read as the reverse complement.
CCTCCTCTTAAGAAAAAAGAAAAAGGGGAGGGGGGTATGTCTCTTTCAAGTAGTAGCTATGATGAGTACTAAAATGCCTTTCAAATATCAAAGGCATGTCTTTAGGAGAGTGTCATATTTGGCTAAAATATTATTAATCCCGAATGTTAGTAATGTCTGAAAGGCATATAATATGAGATATAACAGTGTTAATTCTTAGAAATCTCAAAATACATGCTCATGAGAAGAAAAAAGAAGTATGAAGTGAAAATTACCTCTTCTCCCTGCTCACCTTATTTCACCTTTCCCACAATTGCTTCTCTCATGGCTTCCTTTAGGTACTCATTGTTAACAAGTTCTTGGCCACCTGGAAGCTTACTCTGCATACACAGGCATGGGTGTGTGTATATTCAGGGTCCCTTTTGAGCAGCTGTCATTAGAGGAAAGTGTTCACTAATAAAGTGACTACATATAAAGTGAGTTCTACCAAACATCCTCTTCCCCCAATTAACAGTAGGAACTCTTGCCACCTATCTTTACAATTAACCCACCATTGCCTGCAAAGATACAGATTCATTGCAGAGTGAGTGAACTTGTAAATCTTGCAATGGATACAGAAGTTCATGAAGTCAGTGAAAGTGATGCTGGAGACCCTGCAAAAGCATTTCTGCCAAAGGTACACCAGCTGTTGGCTTTCTCTTCATTTAAGGCTGATTCCTTGACAGATGTTTCAAGAAGGATTTGAATATCAAAGCAAGAGAATCTTTTCTATGGGCTCAATCTCTGTTGAGCTAATAGAGAAATTAGTAAAGCCCCATTTAAAAAAGGTGATCATTTTTTAATGCTGCTACAAAATTTAATTTAAAGCAAGGGCATAGATACTATGTTATTCTCTTATTCTGTAAGAAAATCCTGAGTCCTCCCCTCCCCCCTTCCCCAACCCTCAAAAGAAACCAAAAACATACAGGGACATTCTTTGAATGCATGGTTATAATTTAAACTGTTCTGCTAAAGATAAAATTTTTTTTTATAGTTTGTTTTTGTTTTCAAATTGAAGTCTTCTTATTTGATTATGTCCATTTCATGGGGTTATTTAATGATTAAGTAGGATAGCCACATGAAACATTTAGAGCCCTGGCACATGGTAAATGCTTAGTTTACCTTAACTATCAATATTGTTATTACCATCATTTTCATTGTTGTTAAGACCATTCTGGCCTATATCTTGCTTTTTTATCTCTTTCAAATATCTTGCATACCTTCACACATCAGATCATGGAGATCTACATCCTTCATTTTTATGGCTGCAGGATATTTCACAGTATAGATGTCTATTTGAAGAAGAAATTTCTAGAGTGGAATTGCTCTGTCATAGGGAATGTGTAATTTTAACTTAGATAGATACTGCCAAATTGTCCTAGAAAATGAGTACCGTTCAGCATTCCTACTGAGCTGTGGGAGCATGTGTGTGTTTATGTGTGTGTATGTGTGTGTGTGTGTTTGTGTGTGTGTATGTATATATGTATATGTGTATATATATGTAGTCTTTGTCCTCCGTTCTTGGCTTAGAGCACCTAGGATCCTTGGAACTTTTGGAGTGAAAAGAGTATCTTTCGTTAGTCCTAACGGGCTCCTCTCTACCTTACCTGAGTTTAAACTGAGATGACTTAAGGCTGGGCCCCTACCTGCAGGATTGGGATTGGTCACTAGAAAGAGCAAGAATGTGATTGGAGGGTTGGAACTCTCTGCTCTACCCCCTGATCTCCAAGAAGGGGATGAGAGCGGGAAATTGAGTTCAGTCACCAATGACTAGTAATATAATCATTCATACTTATGTAATAATAACCTTAATAGAAGCCTTTAAAACCACTGGGGCTCAGGGAGCTTCTTCTGGGTTGCTGAATACATGGAGATGCTGAGAAGGTGGCATGGGGTGGCGTACCTTCCTGTGCATCTCTTCCGTTGGCCATTGTGAGTTACAGCCTTTGTGATAAGCTAGTAATGATAAGTAAAGCACTTTTCTGAGTTCTGTGAGTCATTCTAGGGAATTGTTGAACCTGAGGGAGGGTCACAGAAACCTCTTGAGTTTGTAATCTGCCAGGCAGTAGAGGGTAGCCTGAGCGCCTCCTTGTGGCTGACAGTATGGGGAAGGGCATTGTGTCTGAAGTGGGATCAGTTTTGTGGGACTGAGCCTTTGACCTGTGGGGCCTGTGTTAACTCCAGAGTTTGTGTCAAAATGGAATTGAATTACTGAACACTCCGTGTTGGAGAATTGGTAGGGAAAAATGACAACTATTTAGTGTCAGAAAACACTACCCAGAGTACCTGAATCTTCTTTACCCTCAGCAGCATTTGAAATCAGACTTTCTGAAACAGTTGTCATATTATTACATTTTCCTATGAGATGAAGCATCTTTGCAATGTTTAATGGGCACATTTCTTGTTTCAAGCTATGTTGTTATTGATGACTGTAGATTTGTAATAACTTTTGATGATCATAAATCTCCCCAATTTCTTTTTTTTTTTAAGTTCTTCTGTGTCATTTTTATAATCAATTCTTCTGGTCCCCCTCCACCTCCAGTTTTATAGGGATTTTATTGAGATGTCATTGTATTTAGAGATTAATTTGGGGAGAATTGCCCTCTTGGTAATAATATTTCTATGTAGGAATTTGTGACTTTCCATTTATTCAGTGTTTGAAATGACCTTCACATGGAGATGAGAAGGATAGGATAGGGAATATCATCAATAATGCTGTAATCATGTTGTATGGTGACAAGTGGTAAGCACACTTACCGTGGTGAGCATTGTGTAATGTATAGAATTGTTAAATCACCATGTTGTATGCCTGAAACTAACATAACATTGTGTATCACTTTTACTTCAGTTTTTAAAAAATGACTTTTAGTAAATACTCTTTTCTTTCTATAAGCAGGAGTGTTTTATTTTAAAATAACTCAAAATACTTTTCTCTTTTAGTTCTACTTCACAGGGGAGTTTACCAGTAGATTTGAAAAACATCTTGGAAAAACAGTTTTCTAAATCTTCCAGAGCTGCACACCAGGTAAAGGAAAAGGCTTATTTCTAATTTAAAAAAGCAAAGTCTTTGAACAAAATATTTTTCGTATAAATTAAGTCTAACGTACATCTCTAAGATTTATTTTTTATAATTTAAGTTACGGACATATAATTTTCTATATGACTGCTAAGAAACAAAACTATCACTAATTTAGATACTAACTTGCTAAAGCAGATTTTTTTAATGTTTATTTATTTTGGGAGAGACAGCAAAGGGGAGGGACAGAATCAAGCAGGCACCGCGCTGTCAGCACAGAGTCCGACACAGGGTTCGACCTCATGAACTATGAGATTATGACCTGAGCCAAAATCAAGAGTCCGATACTTAACTGACTGAGCCACTCAGGCACCCAAACTTGATAATTACTTTAACCAGAAATTGTCAACTAATGGTTGACACTGAAAAATTGTTTGGTTCCCAAAGATTTAAAGATTTGGGATTCTTTGCTTTCCAAAGTTTTAACTTTTAAGATAATATTTTAAGATTTAAATTATTTTGAAAGGTTTAAGTGCTTGCAGTTTTATTATGCCTACCTGAAAGCTGTCAAAGAGCGAACTTTTTATTCATTGAATCGTTTAACCATAATCAGATAACTTTATGTATAAAATTCTTTCTATGGTATTTAGTAAGTAATTTTAAAATCTACATTAAGATGGGGCCCCTGGGTGGCTCATTCGGTTAAGTGTCCGATTTTGGCTCAGGTCATGATCTCACAGTTCATGAGCTCAAGCCCTGCATTGAGCTCTGTGCTGACAGCTTGGAGCCTGGAGACTGTTCCAGATTCTGTGTTTCCCTCTCTGTCTCTCTGCCTTTCCCCCACTCGCACTCTGTCTCTCTCTCTCAAAAATAAACACTTTTAAGAAATTTAAAAAATAATAAAAAAATAAACATTAAGGGGGAAAAATGAATAGGCAGAGCACAGAGGATTTTTAGGGCAGTGAGAATTTTCTGTATGATATCATAATGGTAGTTCTATGTCCTTATACATTTGTCCAAACCCATAGAATGTACAACACGAGGAGTGTATCCTGTGGTAAACTATAGACTTTGGATGATTAAGATGTGTGAGTGTAGTTCATGTTTGGTGAAAAATATACTATTCTGAGTTAAAGAAGATATGGTATACATACAGTGGAGTATTCTTAAAAAAAAGCATAAAATCTTGCCATTCTTAAAACATGGATGGACCTAGACCAGATTTCATTAAGTGAAAAAGAGAAAGTTAAATACCGTGTGATTTCACTTCTGTGTGGAATCTAAAAGCAAAACAAGTGAACAAACACACACACAACATACAAAAACAGAAACAGTCCCATAAATCCGGAGAAGAAACTGGTGGTTGCCAGAGGGGAGAGGGTGGGAGGATGGGTAAACTATGTGAAGGGGATTAAGAAGTTCAAACTCCCAGTTATGAAATAAATAACCATGTGATGAAAAGTATAGCATAGAGAATATAATCAATAATATTGTAATAACTGGATTGTGACAGATGGTAACTACACTTATTGTGGTGAGCACTGCATAATGTTAAGCATTGTGGAGTCACTGTGTTGTATCCCTGAATTTAGTATAACATATGCTTATTATACTTCAATAAAAAAACAGATATGTAAAATACACCATTCTGATGAGTGATAGTGGGGTGTACATTTGAGGAGGCAAGGGGTATAATGGAAATTTCTGTACCTCCTCAGTTTTGTTGTAAACCGAAAACTAAGAGAAAAAGTCTTCTAAAAAAATGCAAGGAGTATAGCTAAAAGATAACTTTGAAGGAAATTTATCAAGCTAAACGTATGTATGAAAAGAACAAAAACTTTTAAATTAATGAAGCAGTTATTCCAAGAGGTAGGAAAAAAAGAAATACAGCAAATAAACCCAAAGAAAGGAGAAGGAAGGAAATAATAAAGACTGAAGTAGAAAATGATGAAATGGAAGCAGACATGTAGTGGAAGGATTCACAGAGATAACCATAGATTCTTTGTCAGTATAAATAAAATTTATACACTGGTATTGAAACTGATTGAGGAAGAAGAAAAGAAGACATCATAAGACAATTTCAAGAATGAACAAGGATACATTACTACAGATCCTTGAATATTACAAATACATCAAAATACTATTATAAATGACATCATACCAAGAAATTTGAAAGCGTATATAGATGAAATGGATAAATTCCTAGAAAAATCCCAACTTACAAAAATTGATTCAAGAAGAGATAAAAACCTTGATGCAATCCAGAATTCATGAAACCTTGGCCAGTGACTATTCCAGTCACTGAGCACTTACAGATTATGTAGTACTAAATGAAAGATGATCTTTTTTGGGTAAATGTGATTCATATGCATCTGCTCTGGTCATCCAGTTCTTTATGTAGACATAGTTTTATTTCTTCTAAAATAGAATATTGGATTTAAATTTCACTCTTAAAAATGTGTATTAACATGGCATATAATACTTGTCCCAATATGGGGGTCATTTAAAAATTCAATTAACTATTTTAGGTATATATGACAAATATCTTACAAAAGACTGAAGGAATGAAGTATGTTTCAAGCAGTTTATGAAAACATTTCTAACCAGTTGCATAAAAGCATCTTTAGAATTTCTGGCAGTTAGGGGCGCCTGGGTGGCTCAGTCGGTTGGGTGTCCAGCTTTTGGCTCAAGTCATGATCTCATCATCCATGAGTTCGAGCCCCACGTTGGGCTCTGTGCTAACAGCTCACAGCCTGGAGCCTGCTTTGGATTCTGTGTTTCCTTTTCTCTCTGTCCCTCCTACACTCATGATCTGTCTGTCTCTCTCTCTCTTTCAAAAGTAAATAAAACATTAAAAAAAATTAGAATTTCTGACAGAGATGTTAAAATTATGGTTTTTTACGTTGATTTACTGACTCTAGAAACTATGAAAGACTTAAATAGAAGAGACAGCCTGTGAAAGATCAAAGGTGATTTAAATAAATATGGTAGTTATTTTTGAGCCTTCCATTGTTCATTCAACACACTTTTGGTTAGGCCCCTCCTTTTCTGTCCTGAAGAACGAGAGACATTGGGTATATGGCATTGCAACCCAGCCTGCTCTCATGGAGCTTTTAGTACTCCATGGTCGTTTATTGTATTTACTGAGAGAAACAATTTTTAACAGAAGCATGAGTTAAAAGGGACTCTTTTCTAGAATGTGAAAGAGATTAAAATGGAATCAGTACATTCAGGGCTAATAACTAGTATTTGTGGGGATAGCACATCATCGTCTATAACTTTTAAAACTCGTATCTTGGGGCACCTGGGTGGCTCAGTCGGTTGAGCATCCGACTTTGGTTCAGGTCATGATCTCGTGATTCATGCTCGTGTCAAGCTGTGCTGACAGCTCAGAGCCTGGAGCCTGCTTCGGATTCTGTGTCTCCCTCTCTCTCTCTGCCCCTCCCCCTCTTGTACTTTCTCTCTCTCTCTCTCTCTCAAAAATAAGTGAACATTAAAAAAATAATAAAATAAAATTCATATCAACATAAATGTAGCTGTTCTCAAGCTTTTATTAAATACTGTAGCAAATACGAAGTTTATGTGAGAGCTTCTCTGTTCCGTGTGTATTCTGGGGGAAAGTTCTCCTTGGATGAAAGCCAGTAGGCAGCTTTTGTTAATTGTGACCAAACTGCTCTTCCCTTTGTGCTTTGTGCAGTGGGCCTCCTTTTGGATCTTTACTGTTAGGAACAGTGAGGAATATTGCACACGTATTTGCATCTTCTGCTTTCCTCAGTGGTGTGCACGTGTATGTCAAGGAGTGAGGAAGTCTAGGCTTAACCTTGTAGTCTTCTCTCTCTAGTTTTTATGGAACTTTTGTGACAGCTATTGCCACGTAACTAAAACTTGAATTCAGCTTCTATGATGTATGTTCACATATATGTCCAAAGGTACCATTTTTTTCTCACTTTATTTCAAGGTACATTTATAGTACTTTTGTTTTTTTAATTCTTATGCTCTTCCCTTTGCATTTAACCGAATCTCTCCTGATAATTTTATTGCGTTCTGTTCAAGCACATGTTAGGCAGAAGCAGAGCCAAAGATTGAAATAGCCATTTCTTGCTAAGAATTAAGGTTTAATTCTAGAGCACGAGGGCAGTTGTTAAAGCCTGATAGTGATCAGAAAATTGATTTCTTGTTGTTATTTGTCTAATTCTAGTTCCAGCCAAACAGTTACTTAAATTGGTGGCTGGTATTCTCCATTTGTGCTGTTAAAACTTCTGAATGCTGTCTGTTTGGTCTGGAGAAGTGAGCAAGGCTTAGAACCATACAGTGTAAAATGAACCACCCTTTCCTGTCAGCAGCAGTAGAAGTATTGAAAATAAGATGGTGAAGTAGTACCTTTAAGTTTTTGCTTTAAAGGTGCCATGTAGAGAAAGTATAATGCATAAAGCATAACTTTGGGGGTTTATGATCAGTTGTAAAATATAAATGCCCTATGATGAACTTTGGCATCTTAAGTTTCAGACGAACACATATAGCTCTGGATTACTGAAGTAGAATTTCTTCTTTTGCAGGATTTTGCTAATATAATGAAAATGCTGAGAAGCTTAATCCAGGATGGTTACACGGCTTTGCTCGAGCAGCGCTGTCGCAGTGCCGCGCAGGCCTTCACGGAGTTGCTCAATGGTCTAGATCCTCAAAAAATAAAGGTAAAATTTCTGTCTTATAACTGGCTCATCAATGCAGGAGCATTTCAAGTGAATGTAGACGAGAACGAAGGCTTTAAGGTCACTGTATTACTGTACCTTAGACCCACATGAGATTGCCTGAATCTGCTCCAGGTTGTGAGAAGCCGGTCATGCTCTGATTCAGCCATTATGGTTGCACACATTATACGACCCGGGTTTAGACTCTCTCCTTGCTCTCTGCTTGGTGCTCATTAGAACGCTTGGCTTCTCCTCCTGCAAAAGTACTAAATCCAGGTTTTGGACTCACGTTAGTCACATCTTTTCATCCAGAAAGAATTAGCTAGGTGAATAGTTTATGCAAGATTATAAGAGAGAAAATGTCTTAATCTGTCACTAGTACCCATTTATATGCAAAACAGTATGGCTTCAGTTATTCTAATCTGTCACAAACCATGCCTTCAAGGAACTCTGAGATAATGGTTCTGCGTTTTAAATACTTGATTTCAGTATAACTGCACATCTTTGCAAAATATATTTGCCATTTCTGTTTGGTCTTATCCCAATCATAGCGATTAGTGAGATTTTATTACATTTTTTTTCTATTGTGGCTACCAGGTTTGTGCAGATTAGGCAAAATTATGTTCAAATTTTTAACTGGAGCATTTTTCTTGACAGCAATTGAACCTGGCCATGATTAACTATGTCTTAGTAGTCTACGGACTTGCTATTTCTCTCCTTGGGATAGGACAGCCAGAGGTAAGATTTGTAACAGAGATGATAAACAGTTAAAATATGCCATTTTAGAAGATATGTGAAAAATAGTTTTGCCACTTCGGTTTATTTCTTTCTGTGTACTTGCTTGATATTTTTTTTCTGAAATACCTGTTTGTGGTTTTTGGTTTTTTTTTAAAGAAAAATTAGTTTGTGATCCCATTAGAAAAAAGCTATGCCAGACGACCAGTAGAAAGTTACTTTTTACTTGTATAAAAAGTAAAGCACCTACTGTATCATTACAGGTTTAAGAAACATGTTGAGTGAAAAAGACAAGTTAGAGAACATGACAAACATTGTGATAACCACTTATGCACAGTTTGGAAAACTTGTGTGACAATAGTAGATATTGTTTATGACTATTTCTGCCTTTTGTAAAGGTAAAAAAAAAACACTGGCTAGCCCTACATCAAGTTTGAGATAATGGTTGCATTTAGTGATGGAAGGAAGGAATGGCCTTGGGGAGATTAAGAAAGGAGAGTTCAACTTTGTGTTAAGTTCTCTTAGTTCTGGCTACTAAGTATTTGGGTATTTTATTATCTTCTAGAGCACAGGCTTCCCTTAAGCACATAGAATCAGTGTATAGGTGTGAGCACACATGGTTTTCATTACTCATGGTCCTTCAGTGCTCTCCTGCAAAGTTTCCTTAACTGCAGTGCACGCAGCATTATACAGTTGACTCTTGAACAACATGGTTTTGAACTGCATGGGTCCACTTACACGTGGATTTTTTTGAAATATATAGTATAGTACTGTGAATATATTTTCTCTTATGATTTTCTTTTCTGTAGCTTACTTTATTATAAGGATGCAGTATATAATACATATAACATACAAAATACGTGTTGATCAGTGGTTTATGTTATAGGCAAGGCTTCCAGTCAACAGTAGACTTAGTAATTAGGTTTTTGGGGAATCAAAAGTTACACTTGGATTTTTAATTGCATGGGACACTTATGACCCCTGCATTTTTCAAGAGTCAACTGTACTTTGCTTTCCATGGTTTTTAGTTTTCAGTAAAAGCCAAAATTTCAAAATTGCTGTAGAATTACCTCAGGTATAATATATCCTTTCTATCAACTTGGGCTCCAAGCTTCCTTGGCTGAGTGAAGCCCTGCCTGCTACCTAATAAGGATCAAGTCATCTTTTATGTTCCACTCTCACAGTGGTCCAGCGTCTGAGGTTCATTTTCCTTGTTACATGCTTGTTTCCTTATTATTTTTGTTTTATTTTTAGTGTTTATTTTTGAGAGAGATTGATCGAGGGTGGGGGAGGGGCAGAGAGACTTTCAAGCAGGCTCTACACTGTCAGCTCAGAGCCTGACGTGGAGCTCGAACTCACAGGCAGATCATGATGTGAGCTGAAATCAAGAGTCGGACACCCAGGCACCCTGCCTTCTTTCCTTGTTCTTGATGTGACAGGTGAATATCTTCTATTAGGGCCTAATTCTCTTTTCTAATAGATTGTTGGAGATAGGACTTTATGATCTCAATTCTTCTATTCTTGGCAGAGTGATAATATCTTAACCATGTTTTGCTTTATCAAAATTGAAGAAATAGTTCACTACATTTGTGATTTACTTTGAATTAATGAGACTGATTGAAAAAAACAAACCAGACACAATAGAACTTGGACATTTAAAAGAATATCATCACTCAGGGTAGCCCCAGAAGTAAGCAGTGTATTTACTCCAGGAGATCTCTTGCTTAAAACATTTTTGGAATGCCTCCTTTGGAACTGGCCTCAAAGCTTTAATGAACTCCCATTTTGTAGTGACATTTCCTTTTTCACCCACAATGGGGTTACCAAGACTGCCTTGAGCTAAGTGTCTTTTGGATTTTTTCGGAAACAAAATTCAAAGCGTAGAAGTTTTCCATTTTTGGGAATTTTCAGAAGAACGTACTCTAAGTTCTATAAAGCTTTTGCTATTTTTAAGACTGAGTATTTATCTTTCTTATGCCACAAAACATTGTGGTAACATCATTGGAGTGCCAGTGGAGCAGCACTTACTAGGAGATAGGTCATGGTGTGTTTGCATCCAGTCAGTCTTTATACCATGAACTCATACCTTTTAGTTTTAGCCAGCACATACTGGGCCCTCTGTGTGTGTGTTATTAAATGCTCATTTGGTTGGTTGTCTGATGTGTCCCGCACCCGTGTTTCATTCTGAAGCTGGATCACTTTCGTTGTGTCTCTGAGTATCCTATGATCAAAATTTGTATGTTTGCTAAGAAAATAAAATGCCGAAGGCGTGATTTGCCATAGAAATTTTTGGATATACAGTTTGTAATACTACACAAAAAGAATCAACCTTCAGATAAAATCTGTTCTAGCCTTTCTTTTGTAGTGTTAAGTGATCATTGTTTTTATTGCTACTGAAGGAATTATCTGAAGCTGAAAACCAGTTTAAGAGGATGATTGAACACTATCCCAATGAGGGACTTGATTGCTTGGCCTACTGTGGAATTGGAAAAGTATATTTGAAAAAGAACAGGTTAGTAGGAATTGTACTTTTTTATGCTCAGGGTGGATAACTCATTTGAAGTCTAAGGTGGTGGTGGCCCCTTTTCTGGAATTATATTGTTATTTTCTCTGTGGCATATTATCATAATTATGTTTGCTTGAAGGAGCAGCATTTCTGTATCAATATTAATTATTAATTGAGTATGACCAGTCAGTTCACCTAATGCTTCCTTTTTTTGAATCTTATAAGAACGTTTGAAATAAGGTAATGTGACACAAAAGATTGTGTATTTTTTTCTGTTAGTATATGTCCCTTACAAATGGTGACTGAATTGATATAAGTTAATGCTATATAAGTCTGATTATATGATTTTTTTGGTTACCAAAATACCTGTTTCTACCAAAAGCCCGTATAAATATGGTTTTAATATGAGATATATACATCTATTCAAAGACATCATGAGTTGGAAATAAAAATTTGTTCTCTGAACTTACTCTATAGTTGGAAACATTTTTTTGTTTTAAGTTTATTTATTTTGAGAGAGACAGAGTATGAGTGGGGGAGAGAGGGAGAGAGAGAATCCCAAGCAGGCTCTATGCTGTCAGCTCGGAGCCTGACTGGGGACTCGAACCCACAAACTGAGAGATCATGACCTGAACTGGAACCAAGAGTCTTTGGACGCTCAACCAACTGAGCCACCCAGCTGTCCCTATAGTTGGAATCCATACTCAAAGTTTAATATGTAATTGTTCTCCAAATGTTTTTTATCTTCCCAAATTGCTATATGACCCTTTGGGAATAGGATTATGCACTGGGCTTTAAAAAAGCTCTCTGTTCAGTACCTGCTTGCACAGCACATAGACTAAAATTGGAATGATACAGAGAAGATTAGCATGGCCCCTGCACAAGGATGCACACAAATTTGTGAAGTGTTCCATATTTTTGGCACAATAAAGCAGTATAATTAACTGTAAAATAACAGTAACAAAAAGAAAACCCAAAATTTCCTGTTCTACACTTGCACTCAATATAATCGTAGGTATGTTAGATTACTTTATGAAGAAATAATTGTTGACTAATTGAATAGCATTCATAGCTTTTAATTATTCTTACATTTTAATCTGTCTTTTTAGGGGAAATTTTATCAGGCCTTTGGTACTCTTGGAAGCCCACTCTGGGAGTGTGCTTAGGATTTCTTTTATATGTTTTTAAAGATTAAAGAAAGTTCTTTAACTTCCCAAAGTTCCTGTGACCAGGCCGATTTATATAAAAATCAGGTAGAGGGAGGGGAAGTGAGGGTTTAGCAATCATCTGTGTAGTAATAGCAAGTGAAGTTAATTTCAAAGTTTAGCATAAATTGTTTAGGATATACCCTTTTTATTTTTATTTTTTAAGTTTGTTTATTTAGTTGTTTTTTTTTTTTTTTTTTTTTTTTTTTTTGAGAGAGAACATGAGCAGGGAAGGGGCAGAGAGAGGGAGAGAGAAGTCCCAAGCAGGCTTTGTGCTGGCAGCGTAGAGCCTGACACGGGTCTTGATCTCACAAACCGTGAGATCAGGACCTGAAGCCAAAATCAAGAGTCAGACACTTAGCCAAATGAGCCACCCAGGTGCCTTTAGGATATACCCTTTTAAAAAAAAAATTTTTTTTAACGTTTATTTATTTTTGAGACAGAGAGACACAGAGCATGAACGGGGGAGGGTCAGAGAGAGAGGGAGACACAGAATCCGAAACAGGCTCCAGGCTCTGAGCGGGTCAGCACAGAGCCCGATGTGGGGCTCGAACTCACGGACCGCGAGATCATGACCTGAGCCGAAGTCGGCCCCCCAACCGACTGAGCCACCCAGGCGCCCCAGGATATACCCTTTTTAATGCAGCGGTCATATGCAGTTATTCACAAGGCCTAGGAATAGATCGTAATGTGTAATATCATGGGAATTATGATAAATGATAAAGTCTTTGCCATTTTGAAAAGCATTTACATTTTGATTTCAAAATAACCTGGTGTGGGGTTCAATGTCTAATATGCTGGTTGTTTGCTGTTGTGATATGCAGTTTCTGGTAAAAGTTCTGTGAACTGTTATGGTGGATGGTGAATTTTCTGCAGGTGAATTTTTCTTCCCCATAGGCAAAAAAAAAAAAAAAAAAAAGGTTCTTAAATTGGGCAATCATTTCAAGATTGGAGAAAGCAGGAAAACTTTCTTCTCTAGTCTCAAGAGAATTATAAAGACTTGGTTAACTTTATAATCCAATATTTTAGTATTCTTTTGCTGAATGGACTATGGAAATCGATTGACATTTTTTAAAAACATAAACCATAACTAAAACATTTCATATAGTTAAAAGTTTACATACACATTTGTTCTTTTAAAATACTGCTTTCTGGTTGAAGATGTCTAGCATACACAGTCTCTTTAGAATTTTTTCAGAAGAGCGATTTTTACTATAGATGTCCTAATAGAGTTAAAAAAAAAAAGAAGTATTTATGATTGATTAATTTAAATGAAGGGTTGCCGTTTCTCTACAGGAATCTAACTTATTAGTAAACAAAACAAATAAAAATGGAACAACCAAATTGTTCAGTTTTCTGTTTTAATTGTTGGAAACTTAAAAAAAAATTTTTTTAATGCTTATTCATTTTTGAGAGAGAGAGAGAGAGAGAGGAAGACACAGAATCCAAAGCAGGCTCCAGACTCTGAGCTGTCAGCACAGAGCCCAGTGCGGTGCTTGAACTCATGAACTGTGCGATCATGACCTGAGCTGAAGTTGGACACTTAACCGACTGAGCCACCCAGGCACTCCTAATTGTTGGAAACTTTAAATAATAAATTACAACTTTAAAAGGACTAGTGTGCACCTACCACAATAAAGCCAGTGTCCAGGCAGATTTGTGTTTTAATTTATATTACTTTTATAGTAAGCAATGGTAATGCTTTTTTAAAAAGTTTTTATTTTAATTCCAGTTAGTTAACCTATAGTATTATATTAGTTTCAGGTGTACAATAATAGTGATTCAACATGCCTGTGTTTTTTTAAAGAAAATATAGGTTGTATTGAATATTTCTTTACAGTGATTTATCAGATGTATTCTTAGTAAACTTGAAATCTCTGTGACTTTTTGGGGCGCCTGGGTGGCGCAGTCGGTTAAGCGTCCGACTTCAGCCAGGTCACGATCTCGCGGTCCGTGAGTTCGAGCCCCGCGTCGGGCTCTGGGCTGATGGCTTAGAGCCTGGAGCCTGTTTCCGATTCTGTGTCTCCCTCTCTCTCTGCCCCTCCCCCTTCATGCTCTGTCTCTCTCTGTCCCAAAAAAAAATAAATGTTGAAAAAAAAAAAAAAAATTAAAAAAAAAAGAAATCTCTGTGACTTTTATTGTGGGGAATGAAAATTCTTATCACAGCTTTAATATCTTCTTTCTTCGTAATTCTGACTTTAGATTTCTAGAAGCTCTTAATCATTTTGAGAAAGCAAGAACCTTGATTTGTCGCCTTCCTGGAGTGTTAACTTGGCCCACAAGTAATGTGATTATTGAAGAGACTCAACCAGGGAAAATAAAGGTAACCATTGATTTTTGCAGAGAACTTCTAACTAACTCTAAAGAGCTTCTAACTGCAAAAACTAATTTGCACTGACTGACCCAGGTATCAGGAGACAAAAAGGTAGGGACACCCTGTTCTCAGCATCCCCACATGTATTTCCCCTTTAAAGACTAGTGAGAATCACTAACATCTGTTAACTGTTTCCTATGTGCCGGTCATGCAACTTGCATTTATCATACCTTTAATCTGTACAGCAACCCTGCAAGATGAGTACTAGGAATATTCTTATTTTACTGTAGATTAAGTTAGGGAGGTTAAATGATGATCTCCAGGTTAAACAGCTAGGAAATGGTGGAGCTGGGACTTGAATCTCGGCATTCTGACTTGAGAGTATGCATTATTATTTTTTTTTAAGTTACTTATTTTGAGAGAGACAGAGACCATGTGAGTGGGGGAGGGGCAGAGGGAGAGGAAGAGAGATATAATCCCAAATAGGCTCTGGGCTGTGTGGGGCTGGAACCCACAAAGCCATGAGATCATGGCCTGAGCTGGAACCAAGAATCAGATGCTTAACCATCTGAACCACCCAGGTGCCCTGAGATCATGCGTTATTAAGGAGTATGACTCACTGGTTATACTTAGAGAAAGGTATAGCATCATGGTTTCATCATGGTGACTATAGTTATTAAGATGGTACTTGAGGACTTAGAAAATAAATTTAGTCTCATATCCAGAGGCATAGAATGCTTTGCTACTTCTGAAAAGACTAAGTTACGTGTGGATTGACTAGAATAGGCCTTTACTTGTGGAGAACTTGGCATGTGTACAGAACTTGGCTTTTGGCTGAAGCTTTTAAAAGCACAGGGGTCAACTCTTACAACTCAATAATAAAAAGACAATCCAATTAAAAGTAGCCATTATACTGGAATTTAAAAAAATGATAAAAAGTAGCCAAAGGATCTGAATACCTCTATCTGCCAAACATTTCTACAGATAGCCAGTAAGCATGTGAAAGATGTTCAACACCATTAGCAATCTGGGAAATGCAAATTAAAACCATAGTGAAGATAGTACTTACTCGGATGGCTGTATTCAAGAAGGAAGACAAGTGTTTATAAGATGTGGAGAAATCAGAACCCCCATATGTTGCTGGGGGACATGTAAAATGCTCTGGCAGCTTCTAAGTAGGTTGAAGATAGAGTAACCACATGACCCAGTAGTTTCACTTCTGGGGATATACAGAGAAAGGAAATCATATACTCTCACAAAAATGTGTACATAAATGTTTATTAGCAATATTATTCATAATAGTGAGAAAGTGGAAACAGCTCAAGTGTCCATCAACTGATGAATAATAGTTAAACCATTCATAAACCATTCATAAAATTGTATAGTGGTCCTCCCATAAAATTGAGTATTATTTGACCATAAGAAGTAATGAAGTACAGGGGCGCCTGGGTGGCGCAGTCGGTTAAGCGTCCGACTTCAGCCAGGTCACGATCTCGCGGTCCGTGAGTTCGAGCCCCGCGTCGGGCTCTGGGCTGATGGCTCGGAGCCTGGAGCCTGTTTCCAATTCTGTGTCTCCCTCTCTCTCTGCCCCTCCCCCATTCATGCTCTGTCTCTCTCTGTCCCAAAAATAAATAAACGTTGAAAAAAAAAAAAAAAAAGAAGTAATGAAGTACAGATAAGTACTACTGCATGGATGAACCTTGAAAACATGCTAAGTAAAGGAAGCCAGACACAAAAGATTGCATATTTTAGGATTCTATCCATCTAAAATTTCCAGAATAGGCAAATCTATATTTAGAGACAGCCAGTAGATCAGTAGTTGCCAGGGGCTGGGGGAGTACGGGGAAATGGGGAGGGACTGCCAATTTGTAGGGGCTGGGGGAGTAGGGGGAAATGGGGAGGGATGGGGTTTTTGGTTGGGTGATAAATCCGTTCTAACTTTAGACTGAGGCAGTGGTTGTGCAACCCTGTGGACATACTGAAAGCCACTGAACCATATACATTTTAAACGTGTGGATTGTATGCTATGTGAATGTTTCTCAACGAAACTGTTGAAAAAAAATCATCGAATGTTCTCTTTGTAGTAAATTGGGATGGAGACAGAGGAGCTATTGATAACAGAAAGCCAACACTGGAAGCATGGCCCAGGTCTCTTGGGGCGTCAGTGGCAGTGGGGTAATTCTCCAGGGAATGCACAAGATGCTTGAGGGTAATAGGATCCCAGGTGATGTGCCTCTGGCAAGGAGGAGCAGGGGAGATTCCTCAGGGTTATTCTGCCTCCTCTGACCCCCTCTGACTGCCTAAAGGACACTTGAAGAGCTAACCTTGTAAAATGAGCCTTGATGATAATAACACAGGATAAGATTTTGATTCTGACATTGAAATTCTGAAACTTTTGTTCAGTCTTTTTTTTTTTTTTCTGACTCTATCTCTGAGTATGTCTCAGCCTCCTTCTGAAAGGAAAAACTTTAAAAGTTATATGTAGTTTATTCTTTGCTAAAAAACATTTAGTCATTCCTATGCTGAAAATGTTTTGATGGCAAGAGGTTATTGAAATCATAAGGACTTTCATTGACAAATTAGTGTTGTTATAATATTTTTGTTTATTTTTGTTTTAGATGCTGTTAGAGAAGTTTATTGAAGAATGCAGGTTCCCTCCAGTGCCAGATGCCATTTGTTGCTATCAGAAGTGCCGTGGATATTCTAAAATCCAGATATACATAACTGATCCAGACTTTAAGGTACATAATGAACATACGGTAGGACAGTAACTTGCAGAATTATGCCTTAAAATGGATTCAAAACAGATTCTGTAATTGGAGGTACCTAAATTCTCTGGCTTGTCAGCAGTTTTATGTCCTCTTGTCTGTACCCCATCCCCTGGACTTCTTAGGTCTATATCATCTCACACGGGGACCCAGAGCCACTAAAGAAACTCTGAGGGCAGGGAGTGACCTGAGAAGGCAGGCTAGCTAAGTCTATTTCAGCTTTCTAGCCACTGTTCATGTTCTTTAGGAACACTGGAAAGAAAATGAGGTTGTTACCTCTGATTTGTTGCAATTCTAATTTCTTATAAAATTTGAGTCTAAGAATCTAAGGGCCATTGTGACCACTGAATTCACTCCTAGAGACCTAAATCTGAAACCAGATCTGGCACTTAAGGTTACTTGGCTTTACTTTATTCAAGACAGTAGCTGCCCACTGTTCCTGGTTAGTAGATCAGGTGAATACTGTTTATACAGTATTTGGTATTATAAAGAATAATGCAGCTATATGCTATGGAAATGAATATGCCAGTCAAGTTCTCTGTCTCTAGCACTAGGCATTTTGGGGTATAAAAAGATTGTACTTCCCTAGGAGAGAATGTGATGTCTAGTTATGTTTGCCAGGTGAACGCAGACAGCTCTCTCTTTTATCTTTTTTTTTTTTTTTTTTCAACGTTTATTTATTTTTGGGACAGAGAGAGACAGAGCATGAACGGGGGAGGGGCAGAGAGAGAGGGAGACACAGAATCGGAAACAGGCTCCAGGCTCTGAGCCATCAGCCCAGAGCCCGACGCGGGGCTCGAACTCACGGACCACGAGATCGTGACCTGGCTGAAGTCGGACGCTTAACCGACTGCGCCACCCAGGCGCCCCTCTCTCTTTTATCTTAATATGTGTGTTGTGATTGTGAGGGAGAGTGTGTGTGTGTGTAGACATCTTTAAAATGTATATTAAAAATTGTTTTAAACCCATAGGGTTTTATACGAATCAGCTGCTGCCAGTACTGTAAAATAGAATTTCACATGAACTGTTGGAAGAAATTGAAAACAACAACTTTTAATGATAAAATTGACAAGGTAAGTTCACAAAATAGCTTGGAACTTTTAGTATGTCTATTGTATGTTGATTTTTTTTCCCCTGAGAATCTTCAGAAAAAACTTTAAGTGAATATAAATTCCTTTCTGTGTTGTTGTTTTTTTTTTAATTTCTTAAAATATTTATTTTTGAGAGAGAGAGAGAGAGAGAGAGAGAGAGAGAGAGAGTGCATGCGTGGGTGTGAGGGGGAGAGGGACAGAGATAAAGAGAGACAGAATCCGAAGCAGGCTCGGGGCTCTGAGCTGTGAGCATAGAGCCCAGTGCAGGGCTTGAACTCAAGAGCCATGAGATCATGACCTGAGCCGAAGTCGGGCACCTAACTGACTGAGCCATCCAGGCACCCCCCGTTTCTGTGCATTCTAAACATAACTAAAAGTTTTAAATTATTATTTGAATGATAAAGTAGAAAATCAGTTTTTGTTGTTACTTTATACTGGTATAAAGGCAATAGCCATAGAGACCTTTAATAAACTGTTTAACCAGTTTTTACATTGGGAATGTTATGGTTAAAAATAAAAATTTAAATGTCTAATGTTAACATTCTGATGTAGAATTGGGGTTTCAGATTTTTTATTTTCTACCAGAATGTAATGAGATAATTTGTGCTAAGCAATCAACTTAAATTTGGTACTCCTGCTTCTTTCTGTGGTTTTTCTTAATTAGCAAGGTTATAATGTTAATTACCATTAGCTAGGTGTACTTTGAAAGAAGGCACAGTTTTGTAATCTAATTTGCATTCATAGAATTTGTTTCTGATTCAATAAGCTATTGACTTAAAAAAAAAACATTTTCTACACTGCTTAGCCTCATGTAATCCCCTCTTCTTGTTGGGGAAAAGAGTAAGGTGCTTGTGCGGTGTCTTCTTAGCAAGAGGAATTATTCAAGTTTGGTAGAAATAAATGCTCACATTTTATGCAGTTTCACATAGTTAAGTAATGATACAATGATATGAACAAATAACTGTTGCCATTGAATCACTTTTGCTGTGTCTTACATTAACTGAGTTTCTCTAGTTACACAATGCTCCCTTAGTGGTCTTAACCATGCCTGTGGGTTGAAATACACTCTGTCAATTAGTCCTCTTTCACTAGGATGTATTAAAGTAATACACAATGCAAATATCTCGTCATTTACAATAAGAAGAGTTCATTTCTTGCTGACATTGGTTGTCCTAAAGTTGTGCAAGCTGTTGCCAGAGTTGGGCTGTAGCATCTCCAGTCTACGTAGCTGTATTGTTTCTGAGTTGAGGTTGAAGAGTGACTGGAACGTGTTCTTGTGGCAGAGGGTGAAGAGGAATAGCCAGTTCATTCGGTGTTTCTTAAAGCTTTCGCGTGGACATAGTGTACGTTATGTCAGCTCACTTTGCATTGGCCAAAGCAAGTCATGTGGTCAGCCCTACAGCTGGAAGTATATTCCTTCTATAAGGGAGGCTCCGAAAGTCGGAAGACAATGGGCAGGGACTTTCAGTGCCTCCCTAAAGGAAGTTTCTGATGTATCTTGACTATTTCTGATGATTAAAATGGTATGCATCTATAGATTTATGCAGAGATATAGCACTTGTTTTTTTAATCAAATAGGATTTTCTGCAAGGAATTTGTCTTACCCCTGACTGTGAAGGAATCATTTCTAAGATTATCATTTTCAGCAGTGGTGGTCAAGTTAAATGTGAAGTAAGTATCTAATAAAGGGAAAATATTACCAAATTGTTAATCAAAACATTTACACCTTTTAAAATATGATTAAGTTTGTAGAAGTTGTACAGTCTTATGTTTTCCAGGAAAAAAAAGTTATTTGATTTAAGAAAATATAGGAAATTTTAGGATGTGAGAATATACCTTTGCAATGAAGGATTCTCACGTTCTTTAATTTCCTAAAAGAGGAGGCTTTTGACATTTCAGTTTTACAGTTTGAACTCTTTGATAATCTTGTTTCCTTAATCCTCAGTAAACTTTTGGGTATTAACGAGGGTGGGGTTTTTAGGGAGGGGGAAGAGTTTCAAAGGATTACCTTTGACTTCACAATATGGAGGGTTATGGGTTGTTCTAATGGTATTTGTAGTTTATTTGATCTGCTCACTCTTAATTTTTTTTAAGCTTCCTAAGGTGTGTCTACTCTTTTGTTCCTCTTTTCAGTAAATTGTTTTGCTAAAATTTTCTGGGCTTTTGTCTGGGTCAGAGCATCACCACTGTTCTCTATCAAATTGAACATTGCGGGTGCTTCTGAAATGCTTGTTGCTTGTGGTTTTGTGCTTTATGTCATGGGAGTATGAGACAAATTTTGGATGTCTTTGTTTTCTTTAAAGTTTGAACACAAGGTCATAAAAGAAAAGGTTCCTCCAAGACCTATTCTGAAACAGAAATGTTCTAGGTAAGATTTTTAACAATCAATTGGTAGTTTAATGATGTCTATTAGAATGTAATTCTGTTAAATGCAGATTTCTGAATTACGCTGTGTTTTAAATTGGCTGTGTACACATACCCAAGTAAGTGGTGTTTAAATGAATTTTGTGGATATTTAAAACTTGAAAAGAGAACTAGCCTAGAATGGTTAAATATCAAAAGCTTGAGTAAGAAACATTATTTGAATTTTAAGTAAAATTATGACATTTGATGCTGTGAAATGACGTTTGATTAGTAGATTTGGCATTTAGATAAAAATTATACACTTAGCTCTCAGTTGTTTAAACTTTAATTCCAAAATCATTTTTCTTTTTTTATCTCTCTTCAGCAAATATTTTTGAACCAATGACTATTTCTCACCCTAAAAAACTCAATATACTGTCAGAATTATTCACTTCTCTATATATATGTTGTTTAGATCAAATAATTCCAATGCTTTTTCTTTTTCTTTTTCTTTTTGGTCCTGCTTCTTGTTTTCCATTCTAAGAAGTGATTTTTTTCATCGTTTGTGACCAAGAAAAAGCAAAAGAAAAGATGAACAGAAATATTTGTTGAAGAGAATTCTTTGTAAACCATATCAACCAAATTCCAATGTTGTGGGCTATCATTAGGATGTGAAAATAATATTTTACTGTGGAATCTTTCTTTGAAATGAGTGTACATATGCATTCTCTTACAGAGTAATTTTTACTATTTCTGTTTACCCTAAGCAGTAACTTATATACATGGTAATAACATTTGTATAACCTATACATGCCAGCCTTAATTATAAATCACTCAGTCATTGAATTCTTGTTTTCATGACACAAGTACCCTAATTTTAACCGAACACGTGTCAACAGTTTTTGATATTGAACAGAAGATGCAGGCCAAGTTCTAAATTCAAAGGGCAAATTCTAACTTACTGCTTGGAGAATGGTTTCTGTAATAGGCAAAGGAAATAGTTAATTGAGTTTATAACAAAGGTGGATTACCACTAACTGTAAATGCTTATCAGCCTAGAAAAGCTAAGACTGAAAGAAGACAAAAAATTGAAGAGAAAGCTCCAAAAAAAAGAAGCAAAAAAATTAGCACAAGAAAGGATGGAAGAGGACTTAAGGGAAAGTAATCTGCCCAAAACTGAAGAGCAGAAAGGTATGCTGAAGTCCAAGGCATGATGAGAATAATATATTCTTGCTTAGTATGTCCGTCTTACTGGGCATTGTGTTGCTACCAAATTGAAATTAAGAGTTCAGTTAGTATGTTGATACCGTCACTTTCTTGTGTTGCTCTAGATGGGGAGAAGTTGGTGTAAAGAGCACTGAATTTGGAAGCAGTACATAGGGATTCAAAATCCTAGTACACAGGGATAGCGGTACACTAACATGGGGCAGAATCTGTGTCCATGTCCTCATCTCCAAAGTGACGGTGGAAATAATAGCTGACATGCATATTCTGTGTTTAGCAATGCTCTGAACCCCACTGTGCAGATATATGTGAATGTTGGATGTGAATTAGCTGAATGTGGAATTAGTTGAATGTGAAATAATGTTGAGTTCAAATAAAGAAGCCGTTCATAAAAGATCGATAGAGATAACCTAACCCAGCCTTCTGTTTTACGTTCATCTTGTCATTATTCCCTGATCTACATGGGAATGTCTCAGTTGTTATACTGTTCCTGTGAGTATATTTACTTTCAGACTTTTTTCTTTTTAAACACTTTTTTAAGTTGATTTATTTATTTTGAGAGAGACAGACAACGCGAGTGGGGGTGGGACAGAGAGGGAGGGAGACAAGAAGAATGCCAAGCAGGCTCTGTGCTGTCAGCGCAGAACCCAATGTGGGACTTGAGCTCATAAAACTGTGAGATTATGACCGGAGCCAAAACCAAGAGTCTGAAGCTTAACCAACTGAGCCACCCAGGCACCAAGTTTTTTTCTTAATTAAGGTTTTTTTTTAAGTTGAGGAATAGATGATGTAACATTGTATTAGTTTTAGGTGTACAACATGATGTATATATGGCATATTTGTATATATTGCAAAATGATCACCATAGACCTATTAACTTCCATCACCATACATAGTTACAGAAATTTTTTTCTCATGACTAGAACTTTCAAGATCCACTCTTCTAGTAGCTACTTTCAAATGTGCAATACAGTCTTATTAACTGTAATCACCATGCTGTACATTACATCCCCAGGACTACTTTCAGTTTTCAGCTGAAGGAAGTTAATCTTTCTTGTTTTCTACTGTGATGGCTGTTCCCAAAATGAAATATTTCCTCTTGTTTTTATGTTTTATTTAGTATTCCATTAATGTTTCACCAGTCAATCAAAATTATCTTTTCTAATGTAAAAGTCTTTGGTGAATGTGTTTTAATTTTGCATGCTTCAAGGGGCTAAATGGCCCTCTGTAAGGGAGATGGCTGGGTTGGGAATGTGAACTCAGAAATTTTCTGAGAACTTTTCCAGCTTGGAATCAACAACTCCATGGGATCCTGTGATTTAGGATCCAATAATAAGATGAAAAACCTAACAGTAACTACCAAATATTAATTGAATTCAACTGAATAAATGATCCCTTCAACTCCAGAAAACACTCTTTGCATTCTTAGTGATTAAACATAGTTATTGAATGTAAATGTTGATGAGGCTGGGTTAGGATTGTTGAGGAAAGTAACCCTATTTTGGAGGAACTGAGTTTTTCGATGTTACATGAGTGGTACAGAGTGAAGGAGTACTTAACTTCTGATGTGTTTGGTTTAATGTGACTGTGTTTTCAAACATATTGCTAAGCATTTATTTTCCAAATTTCTTGAGTTTATTTAAAACATTAAGAATCCCTCTGAACCGTACTTTATGTTATTATGTAATGTTATATTATTTCTTTCTCAGTTTATATCTTTGCAAATTGGCCCCGTTGCTTACTTTAACTGACCACTTTTCTTTATCCTTAGAAACTGTAGACAGTGTTCAGAGTTGCCAGTTCCTTGATGACAGAATTCTGCAGTGCATAAAGCAGTATGCTGACAAGATAAAATCTGGTATTCTGAACACTTCCAAGCTTCTCAAAGAATTGCTTTCTTGGAAGGTTTTAAGCACAGAAGACTACACAACCTGTTTTTCTAGCAGAAATTTTCTAAATGAAGCAGTGGACTATGTCATTCGTCACTTGATTCAAGAGAAGAACAGAGTAAAGACCAGGATATTTCTGCATGTTTTGAGCGAGCTTAAAGAAGTGGAGCCCAAATTAGCTGCCTGGATCCAGAAACTGAACAGCTTTGGTAATGCCATTGAACTTGAGGGCTGCTGTTTATTAGTAGGAAGGCTGGATATCTGCCTCTGAACTCTCTTTTTTTCTATCATCATATATGATTTTTTTAAATGTAGGACCACAAATTTGTCTGGTTAAAAGTACTGTTTCCTCCCAATTCACAATTTAGGTTATTTTATAGATAGGTTACGGTTATAGATAAGTTACCTTTTCAAAAGGTGTAAACACAAGAAAGTTCAGTCACTTAGAAAATCCAGTCCTATATTTTGCTACTATTTGTAAATGTGTAAACCACGTGAATAGTAGGCACAGTCATGGGTAAATAGCAACCCCCCCAGGCAGCTGTCCGAGTGCCCTCTGGGACCGTGCAGTTCTGTAGACAGATTCCTTAGAAAACTTAGAGGAAAGAATGGATGGAACTAATTGCTTAGGATCACCGAGGGCAATCCGTATCTAAAGATCATGAGAAAAATTCTCTGAGGTTGAATCATAGGATTATAAAACTCTGCTACTACTGTTCCTGATTTTCCTAATTTGGTTGAGGAAGACCCTCTCCTCCCCCCAAGCAGCCCAAGGCCATGCGGGGACCTCAGAAAGCAGCTGCAGATAGAGTTGTTGTCTAACACTAGATTGAGAGTTTTCTGGGTACCTACCAGGGCACTGTTTACCCTGGTGACCGTGATGGCAGCTGGCCTCAAATGGTAGATGACTCCGTTGGCAGCAGTTGGATACAAGGCCAGTAGGAGCCATAGCAGGGCAGTCCAAAGAGTGAGCCTGCCAGGCCTCTGCAAGTCACACGGATCTGCTGGAGTTTTTAGGGACAGGGAGCTGTTAGAATTCTAGAGTTTGGGGAGTGTATTGATAAATTTCTGTCAGTGGAAACAAAGTAGGATAGAAGCAAGCTCAACATAGTTGATAGCTAAGTGTTGCTGCTTTGAGCATAGGTCTGCATGGGTTTCTGGTCCCAGAAAATCACTCTTAAGTGATCAGGTTGTCATTAGCATCTACTAACAATCAAATAATAAATTACAATGTTATTCTCACTTTAATCTGCTTTGGAAGATAGGCTCAGGAGAAGTAGGCTTTCTGGTTATGTTTACCTGGGCAAGAGTGCCTGCCATTGTTGCTTTGGGTAAACTAGAGCATTTGAGCCTTATAGTTCACTGATGGAAATGTTAATGTGGCCTTGTGATATAATTCACATTTATTCTGAAGATTAAAGTATCATTTTAATAAGTATGTATGCATAGTATTTAAAATTGTTTCTATTGAAATTACTTCAGGCATGTTAATTAAAGTAAGGTTGTACTATAACCCTGATGTAAAACTCATATATATTTAAGGCAAGTAATTTCCAATTCTTGGAATTTTACTTCTCAACAAAAGGCTATACTGTGGAGTCACATCATGTGCGTATTTAACATGAGAGGTCAGGTGACATGCAGGGTGTGGGAAGAGGTTAACATTTTAATACTAGAAGCCATCTCGTGCCTTCCCTTCAGTGAGCACATTATTCATGCATCCTGACCACTGCAAGGTAACTATTTCATCTGGAAGAAACAGCCATCCAAGGTAATTTTGACTCAGCAGTCTGCTTCATTTGCTGACTGATAAACCATGGCCAACACGAGGTGATCATGCTGTATCAGAGGCGAGTGGGAAGACAGAACAGAGCCAACCTTTGCCTTTTGGTGGCTGTTGGTAGGGTCAGGGCTCACCGCCCCTCCCTCAGTAGCAGTACGAGTTTGCAGCTACTTCTTTCTCTGATTGGGTAGCAAGTGGAGTAACAGTGGGAATAGTGACTATCCTGATTTTGGAGGAGGGTAAGGAGCCATTGATGGAGGTATTGGGTGGGGGTGGTTACCCATGTCCTGTTTTAAAGGCATTTGGGAAGCTTTTGCATATTACTGATTTTTTGTTCCTGTGAAAGATATATAGAAAAGCACTGTAAAATCTTGCACTAATTAGGATGAACATCATTTTGAATTAGTGAAAAAGTTGTTATGTTTTTAAAGGAATTTAATGCCTGCTTTCATTGCCTAAGTCTAGTAAAAATAACCTTATAAACTTTTAATATACGAGCTATTTTGTAAGAAGCTTTTGGTCCATCTTATTCAACTAATAGAGAAGAATGATTGTCATTAGCCTATCAGTGTTAAGTCGTATTCTAAAATGCAAAATAGCTTGAACAAGTTTATGTTCAAATATGTGTTTTTCACTGAAAATGTAAGCAAATTATAATTGAACTGCTTTCAGAGATGTATGACTGAGTGTGATTTTACTGTAAATGATTTTCCCTTTTTCTGATTTGGGTTTTGTTTTTATTACAGGTTTAGATGCCACGGGACCTTTTTTTTCTCGTTATGGAGCATCTCTTAAGGAGCTTGATTTTAGCATCATGACTTTTCTCTGGAATGAGAAATACGGTCATAAACTAGCCTCTATAGAAGGAAAGCAACTTGATTATTTCTGTGAGCCAACATCATTGAAGGAAGCACGATGTTTAATATGGCTGCTAGAAGAACACAGAGACAAGTTCCCAGCGTTGCATAATGCTTTAGATGAATTCTTTGATATAATGGGTATGTAGACTCAGTTTTAGTTTATATTATATCTAAGGGGGAAAAATATCTCCAAAGGACCTAGCTTATTTAATACTTCAAAAAATAGTGAGAATTGTGGTACAGCCAGCTTATGTGGGCAAATTAGTGATTAAGAATAATGATTTTTTTTTGTCATAGAATCTTTTTACTCTGTTGAGCCAAGTGTTATAGAGATACTCAGATGGGTATATTATACCCAAGTTGAGCCAAGTGTTATAGAGATACTCAGATGGGTATATTATACTGACTACGTACCATACTGTTCTCATTTTAGGTACTTTAACAGTATCATGGCAAAGGTTGCATATTAAGTGGACAGAATTTATTAGTAAATGGTTTGATGTTTAACATTCAAGAAAACATTGCCCTGCAAAGGAGGTGATGTTTGCAGAATCTATAAATAGCACATCTGTTGTAGTGGGAAGAACTTAGAATTGGGAGTTAGGAAAAGTAGGTTATGGCCCAGCTTCTTCTCTAATTGAATTCATTAAAAACTTTGTTTTTACTACTTCTTCAAGGCCCCTGCCTGAGCTGGGTGTTAACCAGGTACTCAGAAATGTTCATACTAGTCCCTGCCCTCAAGACCTTATGTTGTTGAAAAGGGAGTAAAATGAATATACAAATAACTATAATATGGCCGTAAGCTCAATAAGAGAGGATCAGAAAGAGTGCTGGGGGTTCAAATGGAGGATCAAGCCCTTGTGCTCTTCCTGGGGAGGGCGAACCCTTGGTGCAGCACTGGAGTCCAAGCTGTGAACGGGGAGGTAGTTGGACACCTCCCAAGTTGACACCTGGGATTAGAGACATGGGGTTGAGGAGGGAGTCAGGTCACCTGTTTGGGTAGTGGCATGGAGTCCAGTTTGGTAGAATAGGAGGACTAGTAGTTAATTCCTTAGTTTCCCTTGGATCTTAGTTTCTTCATCATTGAAGTGATAGGATTTAGAGCCATTGATCTGTGTGGTCCCATTTTGCTTCAAAATTCTAATATTCTTAGATTCTATATTAATTTTAATTTATCTTTGGTACTACATGTATGTCTTATGATAATCTCCCACCCCACCCCAATCCCTCAGCATTCCTTAGTATTTGCTTTACATGTTGTCAGCAGTTAGACCTAAAATTTCATGCTTTGTTTTAAAGAGCACATTAAAAAGTCCAGCCTTGTACAGAAGTATCACACATTACAAATTTCATATGTATAAGGAACTGAAAAGCTTGCTTTTGTTCTGGGTCTTAGGAAGGAGCACATTCAAATATAGATGGCCTATTTTTCCAGGACACAGCTTCATGGCTGGAGGTGATGTGCTTGTTGATAGCCTGAATTTATTGCCGTCAGTTTGCTGCTGCTGGTAGTAAAATACTGTCTGGGGACTGAGCTTACAAAACCCGATGCATGTTTGGATCACACAACAAAATAACTAAAAAGGACACAATTCTTTATTTGTGTGCATTTTTTCTGATTCTTGTGTTCTATACCCCAGATATACTATGACTATTCCTCTGGTTTTAGTCATAGAGTCAGAAGCCACCAACCAAATGACTAGCCATCCCAACAGATTTTCTCTTCAAGAGCTGTGCTTCTCACCCTTACTCCAGACATTTTCAATTTTGTCTCTTTTCATTTAAAGGGATGATTATATTTCTTAAAACTTTTCAGAATCCACTGATCTTGTAAATAAAAACATCCAATCCTATCACTAATTCAGAGTTTCAGCCTGTCTCCTGAACTCTGCATACTGTTTTACTGTTGGTAGTTCTTTGTAGACAACTAAAAGGTCCCTTAAGAGTAGTGTGGCTGAACCCACTTACTGTATCCCCAGAGACCTGTTTTTCCTAAATTTATCTCAGTAACATTGTTGTATATCTTGTGTCTACGCAGGAAACCCTGAAAAAAGTCTTGATTCTTCCTTTTCCCTATTACCCCATATCTAGTCTGTCACCCGTTCCAGTAAGCTTTATCTTTGATCTCTCCTCTCCTGTCCATCTCCACTTCCCTAGGTCAGAACCTTAATAAGCTTTCATGATTAGACCATGCTGGTAGCCTCCAAACTGGTGTCTGTTCTTTAGATCTTCCCACTACAGATCTTCCTCTTATATTGCCACTAGTGACTCTTCTGGAACATCTCTTTCATACAACTGTAACAATTCTGTTAAACACTTGCTTAGTTTTGCCTACACATTAAATTCACATCATCTGTGTGATTTATCATCACTCTCCCCATGTGCCCTGTGTACATACACCCCACTTCTTGAAGGTGTACAAACCCTCCTCGTACTTTTCCTGCCTCATGTCTTTGCTCCTGCATTTGCTCCAACTACGTCCTGCCCCTTTGCTTGTTTATTTCAAGTCTCATTTTGATATTGCATCCCTCTCTGAGCCCTCCCTGGCCTGTCATTGGGCTTTTATCCTTGAAAACTGTATTATTCCATCAGCTTTGTTTCCATTGTATTTATTGAGGCACTTGGCACTCTGGGTTGCACGTATTTGCTTGCTTGTGTATTTGTACAACATAAGCTTAGAATACAAGCGTATCTATGACAGGGGTTATTCTCTGCATCTTTGTATTCGCAGCATCTAGTACAGAGTTTGATATCTAGAAGGCACTCAAATTATGCTGAACTAGATTGACACTTTGTGATTCTTTGTAGTTGGTTTCCATTTAATTGGCCATTTGCTCTTGGTTTCTAAACTAAACTTGTGTCAAAGCAAAATAAGGAGCAAAATATAGTTGATGATAGTAGTGTCTGCGGTGATTTTCTTTAAGGCTTTAGTGTGCTGTCAGTGTAAAAATTTCATTTTCTCACAATTTATTGGTATTTTCCTACAGACAGCCGCTGTACTGTATTAAGGAAACAAGACAGTGGTGATGTGCCGGTAGGTTATTTGATTGCTTTAAACGTGTTAATTTGTGTTAGCCAAAGGAAGAGAGGAGTACCCAGGCCAGTGTTTATTTACATCACAGGTGGCATTCTAGAACCAAACATGGAGGATTTCTGGCTAACATATACTCATTTATAGAATGTTAATGCCAGTCTTCCTCTTGGAATTAGAGTGACAATCAGCAATCAGCAAATTCAAGAGGCTTAAATTAGACAATGTCCATAAAGTTTCGCAACTAATAATTGTTAATCTCAGAAATAGGGAAGGAGTTGAGTCATCTCCTGCCTAAAAATGAAAAGTTGTCTGTAATGATTAAAATTCTAATGTTTTGTTCTGTAAGGAAAACAAAGAGACTTTGTTTTGAATGGCTCCAAACTAAGTTAAGTTAAAATAATTCCAGAGTCGTTTTTCTTAGTAGGTTGTGGCAGTTTTCAAACAGAAAGATGCATATTTACTGATTTTTAGGATCAGGTCATCTGTACTTGAACTTTTCTTAATCTGCCTGTGAAATATACTGCCCAGCTAAATATGGAAACACAACTAACACACCCAGTGGGAAGTTAAATGTCTTCTAAGTCCACTGTGCCTCAGAGTTGGCCAGGCGTAGAGTGTCCAGTTTACCTTAAGAAAAGGAATGCCATTGAAATGGTGGTAGCATATAATCGGAATTACTCTAAAAGACTGATTAATTACTTGAAATAACATACACCTTATTAAAATGTTGGACCAAGAGGTGGTTCAGTCGGTTAAGCATCCGACTCTTAATTTCATCCCAGGTTATGATCTCACAGTTCATGAGATCAAACTCTGCATCGGGCTCTGGGCTGACAGTGCAGAGCCTGCTTGGGATTCTGTCTCTCCCTCTCTCTCTGCCCCTCCTTTGCGTGTGCACACACACACACACTCTCTCTGAGAAATAAAACATTAAAAAATTTTTGGAAGCAATTTTAGTTATAACAGTCATTATTAGGCTTTCTCTTATTTTCTATTATAAATATGACATATGAAGTGTTATTTTTCAGCATTTTGTGGATATTCAGCTTGTGGCTAAAACCAGTATATACTTTATACAGAGCTTCATCATGCTGTTATTTGAGTGTTCATTGTTTTTTTCCCCCATTTTTCCAGTTTAATTCTGCCAAGATAAAAAATAAAGGCAAGAAAAAGAAGCCAAAAGATTCAAAGGTATGGAGTATTTTTGGTATTAATTCTTGTCTAAAATAGTTAATTGAATATATAAATTAGAATTAACAAATTCTTGGGGATATTTTGAAGTACTTTATAGAGAAAGACTTTTTTTAGGATTTAAAGATTTGCTCCAAGCCCATGAGCCATATAGGGCATTATTTATCTTCTGGGGGGTTCTTCATGGCTGTCATGTATGTGGGAGCTCAGGAGGGCAGGAGTTGAGACAGTGAACAGATATTAGAGGAGGATTAGAGCAGCTCTTTGTAAGTTCTGCTAAAACTTGGCTTTTTATCTTTGACATTTGAGTTTTTTTTGAGTATTGGAAGCTACCTGAATGTTAAGTTGGGCCTATTTATGGGTGTTGAAACTTTATTACTATGTGTTCCTGTTCACAAGGAAATTTAGATAAGTCTTACATATTGGCAATTTGCATGCATATTTATATAAGCATTCATTTGTTTTAATGCTAATTTTTTTTCATGGAATTTTAAGGTAGAAAATTGTTTTCATTTTTGTGTGTTTTAAACTAGCCTATGTTAGTGGGGTCTGGAACATCTTCAGTAACCCCAAATAATGAGACTATCACTTCAGGTGAAGACCACAAGTAAGTAAAATTGAAAATGTGTGCTTCAAATTTTAACTCAAGTGTATTAACTTAGCAAGTTAATTTGGTTAATTTGGTATTAATTTAACATCATTTAAACTTGTGTTTTATTTCTCTAACTTCACTATCTAAATTTGTGCATCTGTGATGACAGCCTAGTGTGATCCATCTTGGTTGATTTTATAATATGCCTTGTCAGCATTAAGAATTCCTGCAAACAACATTAAAATCATTGCGCTAATGACATTCATTAGATAAGTTTGGGAACTTACTATATGCAAGATACTATGGGAAAGATTTAGGAAATAGTCTTTAAAATGTTCAGTGAAGAGAATTTCCTACTGATAATTACTAGCATATTTGCTATAATAGAGAGGAAGATGTTTTAGATGTTCAATCTTAGATGTGAATGATTTTCAGTGGCATCTAGTTGTTGAAACTGAGTTTTCAGAAAACAAGTAGGCATAAGAAAAAGTAAAAGTAGTGAGTAGCAATGACCTTTTTGTCATATTCCTTTATGAACCAGAAACCCATTTTTTTTTTCACATTTCTTAAAGGAGTTGTCATAAGAGCTGCTTTTGCACATTTTCATGGATTCTTTAAATGGAAGAATTATTTTAAGTTCAAATAGTAATAGTCCATACTTAGACAGAACTTATGTACCAGGTACTATTCTCAGGGCTTTACATATACAAACTCATTGAATATACTCTTCACCCTGGGAGGTAAGTACTGTTATCATGTACATTTTACAGATAAGGGGATTCATGCACAGTGTAGTTGAGTGCCTAAGAACCTGAAGCTTGTACATGTCTGAGCCAGGATTAAACCTGGGAGTCTTGTTTTAGAACTCACAAACTGCTACATCTTTTTAGAATGCAAAATCGTACACTTTAGCAAAAAAATCTTTTTGTTAAGTGTTTTACTGGTTCCAATCTCACTTTAGCTTAAATTAATAGCAGTTATAACAAAATCTTTAACAAGTTACAATTAATATAACATTGATACTTTTAAAACCAGGAGTTTCAAAAAATTTGTTCTTGGGATCAAGAGTAAGTAGTTAGTTAAAAGTGCTTCCTTGGAGGTTTATAAATGTATACATACACACACATGGTTTATAAATGTCTACACACACACACACACACACACACACACACACGGGTAACTTTTCTGCATTTAATTATCTGGTAGTGTTTTTTTGCATTGTAAGGCTGAGTCGTATGTTACTATCTTTGTTTTAATTTAAATATTCTGGGTCATCTCAAAGTTTAGGACTCACAAAAAAAATTTCTTTTTTTAATCAGCAGACGCAATCCAAATTCTGCAGGCCCATTTGTGGTACCTGACCACCTTCGGCAAGATGTAGAAGAATTTGAAGCTATCTATGAACAGCACAGCAGTGAATATGTTGTCCGTAATAAGAAGCTGTGGGACATTAACCCAAAACAAAAATGTTCAACTCTGTATGAGTAAGTAGTTTAACATTCCTACTAGTATTATTTCATACTGAAGGTGCCAGTTAAAGATTGCAGGTTGTTTAATTTGGGTCCCTTTTGCTTATTAAAGGAATCATTTATTGGCTTACAAAGTGGGGAAGGAAAGTATTTTTATGGCTTTTGTCGTGTAGTGCACAAAGTTAACTGAGGGTTTTTAATTTTAAATTTAGAATCCTGGAGCACCCGCGTGGCTCTGTTGGTTGAATGTCCCAACTCTTGGTTTCAGCTCAGGTCATGATCTCACCATTCTTGAGATGATTGGAGCCCCGCATCGGGCTCTACACTGACAGCACAGAGTCTGTCTGAGATTCTCTCTCCCCCCACTCTCTCGCCCTCTCTCAATCCCTCTCTCTCCCCCTTTCTCTCCCTCCCACCCTCCCTCCTCTCAAAATAAATAAATAAACATTTAAAAAACAAAAAAACCACAGTGGTCTGGCTGGACCCAGGCTCTGGTACTTGAGGGTAGCCAGGACCTTTTATAAGTAGATAGATAGATAGATAGATAAATAGATAGATAAAGTAAAGTAAGTAAAATAAATAAATAAATTCAGGATACTACTAATAATTGGTTTTGTCAGTTTGAGCTGCTAATATAGATATTTTCTCTCTCTAAAACTGACCCTGGTATGTACTGATAGGTCTGTAAAAGTTTCCAGCCATATCTTTCATCATGAATTCCAGGGTATACAGTACTCCTCCCTTATCCTTGGTTTCGCTTTCTGAGGTTTCACTTACCTGTGGTCATCCGCAGTCCGGAAGCAGATGATATTCCTTCTGACGTGTTGTCAGAAGGTCAGTAGTAGCCTAATGTTACGTCACAGTGCCTGTGTCACTCACCTCACTTCATCTCATCACAGAGGCATTTTATCTCCTATCATTGCAAGAATTGAGTGAGGATAGTGCAATAAAATTTTGAGAGAGAGACCACATTCACATAACTTCTATTATAGTATATTATTGTAACTGTTCTATTTTATTTTTAGTTATTGCTGTTAATTTCTTATTGCACCTAATTTATAACTTAAACTTTATCATAGGTATATATGTGTAGGAAAAAATAGCATAGGGCTCAGTACTATCTGTGGTTTCAGGCACCCGGGGTTGTGGAACATCTCTCTTGTGGATAAGGGGGGAGTTCTACATTTGACAAGGAGTCCTATTATTATTTGGTCTCATTGTTCTTTTGCTGATGGATGCTGTTGTTTAACATCTCCTAAGTCCAGTGACAAGTAATGTAGCTTGTCGAAGTGTTGCCCTTTTATTGGGTAATGAGGATACCAGGATCCCATTATTACTTCTGCTGAGGTGACAGGTGTTCTGCTGGAATGATAGTAAAGGTAACAAGACCTTCTATCTCTGTATTGTACGGGAGACTTGTCTTCCTGACATTGACATAATACAAGAGAAACAGACTTTTCTTTGTAAATAACTTTGGCTGTTACTTTGGGATTGAAATGTGAATATGAAATCAACGAGTCTGAGTAGGGTAGATGAAATAATGGAGTAAAGGGTTCAGGAAAATCTAGCAAGCAGTTACCATTTTGAGCTTGGTATTACTAAGTAGTGCATGCTACCTTCCTTAAGAAGAGAAATTGAGGGTTAAGATCTGCAATAGGAAATTAATTTAAGACCTGGTTATTCTCGCAGAAAACCTGTTACTCATCCATAGTTTAGTCCTTGCTTCTGTTTTCCCCAGTCGCTTCTTTCCTTTTCAGTCTGGTTATGCTCCTAGGCCCTTCTTTATGGTTTTTCTTTAAATTTTTTTTTTAATATTTATTCATTTTTTGATAGAGACAGAGCGTGAGTGGGGGAGGGGCAGAGAGAGAGGGAGACACAGAATCAAAGCAGGCTCCAGGCTCTGAGCCGTCAGCACAGAGCCCGATGCGGGGCTCGAACTCACTGACCATGAGATCATGACCTGAGCCAAAGTCAGATACCCAACCGACTGAGCCATCCAGGCGTCCCTATGGTTTTTCTTTAGAGTTGAAATGCTCGGGGCACCTGGGTGGCGCAGTCAGTTAAGCGTCCGACTTCAGCCAGGTCACGATCTCGCAGTCCGTGAGTTCGAGCCCCGCGTCAGGCTCTGGGCTGATGGCTCAGAGCCTGGAGCCTGTTTCCGATTCTGTGTCTCCCTCTCTCTCTGCCCCTCCCCCGTTCATACTCTGTCTCTCTCTGTCCCAAAAATAAATAAACGTTAAAAAAAAAAAAAAAAGAAATGCTGAGCATATCATATTTCCAGAAAACTCCTGGATGACCCCATGGAAACAGCTATAAAACTACACTAGTATTTCTTAAAATATGGTAGGCTTTGCTTCAAGCATCCGAAACTGAAGCTAAACTGTGTCATTGTCAGGACCTTGCTTCTTAAAGAATTTATTACTGTTATAAGTGGGAGGAAATTAAACAACTTTATGAGGAAGAAAATAGGCTGATGTATTTTGAGATAAAACTTTAAAGTCAAAAACTTACAGGAAGTTACACCTCAAAACAATTCTTTCTCTGAATTTTCAAAAGTAGACATGTGATGATGAGTTTAAGAACAATTTCTTTTAGGGGTGTCTGTCTGGCTCAGTCGGAGGAGCGTGTGGCTCTTGATCTCGAGGTCGTGAGTTCGATCCTCATGTTGGGTGTAGAGATTACTTAAATGAATAAATGAATAAAACTTAAAAAAAAAAAAAAGAATGATTTCTTTTAGTGGCCAGTGGGTAAAAGAAAGAAAAATGAAACTAAAATTTTGTGTATGACAAGAGTGTTAGAGTAGAAAAAAAATATTACGCAAGGAATCCAGAACATTGGGATAACTGCTGTTAATTTTATCCTGACTCACGTATTCCACTGTGAAGGTGGAGATTAGACTGATTGGTGTATAATTGACTTGACCCTCTTCTAGTTCTAACAATTTATGATTTTAGATAGTTGAAGGGAATTGTATTTCACTGGGTAGCGTTCTGCACTTAGCTTTTCCTATCACCTCTTTCATGGTATTAATTAGTCAGCCACGATTTATTTAACCACTTAGGGTTAAGCACTGTGGAAGATTGCAGACAAAGTAGAAGACACAGTCCTTTCGCACAGCTTGCAAGTAGCAGGAGAGCTGCATCATTGGTCTGATCACACTGTATTGTAAAGAGAATGACTTTGTGAGGGAAGAATCACGAGCTTCTACAAAACAGTGATTTGTCCAAGGGCCACCGCCAGCATACTAGGGTGGGAATGCTTTCCCAAACGTTTTCTTCACCCTGTCCCTTGCCCCTGTGCCTTCAGTGGCCTGTAATGGCACTATGGAAGGCCAGCCATGACCATTTCAGACCCTGATGGTCCCTATCCAAGTGTGAAAATATATGTACGCGAGTAAACATGTACTTGCATATATGAGATAACAACATAAGAACTATTCATCTTTCTGGTATAGTTAGGTTTTTGTTTGTTTGTTTAAACTGCTGTCTCATGTAGTGTGCCGTTTTTACCTCTGGTTCTGAAGTGCAGGAACACTATCCCTTTTAGAGTCTGAGACTTTGAACAGGAGCAATGATGAGAGAGATGCATCTTGTTTAACTTGGCAGAAGTGGAGTCAGCCTCCTTGTTTCAGTTGTATCTAGCATCTTTCATTAGAGCTTTGGCCTCTTTCATGTCTGCCGAACAGCCATACCAATACCACTGTTCTGTGCATCAATGGATGGTTGCTAACCCCTGTAAAACACTGGTTATAAAGAAGTCATATTTATGCTATTTTGGACCCAGTGTTTCCCTTACAGAGATGATTTTTCAGGGCTAGAAAGATGTATAAATAGAGTTAAGGTTCATTTTTGTGTTGCGTTTCAAATAATAGCAACTATAAAAATTTTATTCACAATATGGTTTATAACACGCTTTCCCTTTGGGCTGGGGACCCTTGTTAAATTTTGTCCTGCCTCAATGTTTGAAAAATTCATTGCTACTTAGGCAGTGGAAAAAATGTGGAGGCTCTATCTCTTTGAAATTGCATAGTATGTGTCTTGGTTGCTAGTTACGCCATTGTTATAGACTGAATACCAAATTCTAATGGAAGAGGAAGGCTCTTGGAGCCTGACACAAGAATGGGAAAAGAAAATAGCCCCTTAACTGGAGTGCACCCCAGTCTAGGACTGGATGTAGATTAAGGGATCACCCCATTATGTGTGTCTGATCCTCTGCTATATTGATTTATTTGATTTTTTGTTTTGTTTGTATTGGTTTATTGATCAGACATGATTAGTTTCAGTACTTCTGAATCATTGCATATTCCTAAACAGAAAAATGTTAAGAGTTTTACTGTATGTAAATTGCAATAGGATTTTAATGAAATTTGATTTCTTCTCATTTGACATTCTTGTTACTGATACTCTTGTTATTTTTCTTGAATAAATTTTCTTTTCGTTACTTTTAAAATAGATTGTATAATTATGTAATTGAAATTTATGAAATAACTTTTTAATCCTTTTTCGGTTTTTTTCCCAACAAATTTTTTAAGGATTATTCTCCAAGGGTAAACAAAATTTTGCTTCTAGAGTATCACTGATTGCATATAGCTTTTGTCAGATTTAATATGAGTATAATATGTTTGTTAGGGAGGTGTTGAGATCAGTTGAAAGTGAAATAGTATTTTTCTTGGGGAGAATTTTGGGGGAAACACTTTTTTCAAAAGAACATGTTTAAGTACTTCCTTGTAATAACATGTAAACATAAATTTTTTCCAAGTTATTTCTCTCAGTTGTTGGAAGAGCATGGTCCCTTGGACATGAATAATAAAATGTTCTCTGAAGAATATGAATTCTTCCCAGAAGAAACTCGGCAAATACTAGAAAAAGCCGGAGGTTTGAAATCTTTTCTCTTGGGATGTCCTCGTTTTGTTGTGATTGACAACTGTATTGCATTGAAGAAAGTTGCATTACGGCTTAAGAAAAAGAGAAAGAAGAAAAACATTAAGACAAAAGTGGAAGAAATTTCAAAAACAGGGGAGTATTTACGAGTTAAACTACCACTGAATCCAACCGCGAGGGAATTTAAACCAGATGTAAAGTCCAAACCAGTGTCTGAGTTATCTTCAGCACCAGCTTCTGAGGACGTGAAGCCCAAACCTGTATCTGCTAATTCTCCCCAACCAACCTGTGAAGCTGTGAACCCGAAACCAGTGTCTGATAATTCTTCTAGATCAGTTTCTGAGGATGAGAAGCCCAAGGAGGTCTCTTTTGATTCTCCCACATCAGTGTCTGAGGATGCCGGTCACAAGCAAGTATCCTGTAATTCTCCCAAACCAGCCTCTGAGGATGTGAAACCAACCTATTGGTCTCAACCCCATTTGGTCACAAGATACTGTACATACCTCCCCTTTCGGGGATTTGACATTACCCAGACACCACCAACATATATGAACGTGTTACCCAGTTTACCCCAGTACACTAACATTTATACACCTCTAGCCAATGTTCCTTCTGAATATCAGCTGCAAAGATCAGTACCAGTGGCGCCATCGTTTGTAGCCAGTGACAGACCAGATGAAAGTGCTGCTGTATATTTTGAGGGTCCTCATTTGAATGCTGAGAATACTCCTCCTGGTAACGAGATTGCCTCTAAAACACAGATCCTTCAGGAATCTTTGGAAGTATCAGTAAAGACACAGTGCAGCATGAATGGTGACGGTACAGCCCTCAGTGGGTCTAACAGCCATGAAGGTCACTGTGGAAATTCTGCCAACAAGTGGGAAGTAAATCTAGAAAGTACCGACGAAGTAACAAATATTCCACATACACAAATGGCTGCTATACAGGTAAGACCTAAATAGAAAAAAGTAATCTCAATTCTGAAGTTAAATTTTCCTTTTCATCTTTCTTTGCCATTTACTAAAATTCTTTTAAATTATTGACTTTATAATGGTTATGAAAGCTTTTGCCTGGAAATGTTTTAAAAATATGAACCCTTTTGTAGGGCATGATCGGTAATTCAGAAAGAATTTTTGGGTCTAGTAAATAATACCCTTCTTCCCTAACCAAGTTTTGTACCAGTTGAGAAATGAGATAGAGGAATCAGCAGATGGAGCCATCACGTTAATGATTAATAATGGCACCATTGAGGATGATGTAGTTACTTCTGTAGCACTTGCACATCCTGGTATCGAAGCCCTGACACACCAGCCTACCTACCCAGTTAGAGCTAGACCAGGAAACCTCACAACGTGGGGTGCTGGCCGCCACAAACTTACTGTATGGAGAATGAAAGGAAATATGCTTTTTGCACAGGTGGCCCCAAAAAACAGAGTCTGGGCTATATGTGACCAGTTTCTTTTACGAAAACCAGTTTCTCTAAAAAGACAGTCAGGTGGAGAGAAACAAAAGACGTGAATAAAAGTTACTAACAAGCATGAGAATAAGTTTATGTTCTGTAGTTCACTTTGTCAGGCGTGAATTCATTAGACCCTTGTTGGATTATCCCCCTCCTTATTATGTTTTCTGTTTTCTAAAAAGCTCTGAAAGCACATGTTAGAGTAATAAACCAAAATCATTTTCATTTTTACCAATTCTACATGATAGCTCTTTCCTAATACAAGAATTTGTAGAAAGTGTGAGTTATTGAAATTGGAGAAAAATAAATAAAACACACCTCGAAAAAATTGTGAGCATGTCTTAAAATGTCATTACATAATGGATTTATTGTACCACAGGAATTGAGATTAATGAAATTGTTTGTTTTTCCCCAAAGGTGTCTTGGAATATAACACATCAAGAGGTCAATACTGAGCCATATGATCCTTTTGAGGCACAACAGGTGAGTCAGAATTGTATTAGACTATTTAAAGGTTTTTTAGTTTTCATTATTATAACTAGATGGCAATGATGAACTAGAACTATTTGGAGTCTGCTAATTCCATATAAAATGTTACCATGCAATAAGCTTTAGAACATGACAAAAAAAATTGTTTTTATTGAATTTGGGAAAGAGGCAGAAACAAAAGTGTTTTTTCCCTAGCTTATTTATTTCAAAGTATAATGGCTTTATTGTTTTAACTGGTATAATGAGCCTCTATTAATTTATATATAAGAGCTTATTCATGTGAATGATACAGAAAGTTTTATAATAAAAACCTTCACCATTATAAGAATGATTCAGTTAGAAAAGCTATTAATATAATATATTGTGTTGATGTATCTTAAGAAAAGTTATTTGGCCAACTCCATAGTTCCTGAAAGGTATTAGATAAAATTCAATTCCCCTTCTCATCTAAAACTCATAATAATATGGAGAAAGATGAATACTTCTCCACATGCTAATATCTTTTTCTCAAGCCAAAGCCTTCATCTCACTTTTAGGTGAAACATGACCATTGGTATTTTATTATCCTGGAGATAGCAACTGACAAAATTAAGAGAAGTAAGATTGTAAAAGAGGAGGTGTAATATTATTTCTTACGGAGGCTAACATTGTGTATCTGGAAGATTAAAAAACAATCAAGTGAAAATGCAATACCAAACTCTTAAGAGAATTCAAAAAGGTGATTGGATAGAATACTTTTCCAAATATAAACAACAATCTGTTGCAAAGTATACTAGAAGATAAAATTCCATTTTTAATAGTAAGATAAGATATCTTTTACCAAAAGATAAAATAGTTAAATCTATGAAAGAAAACTTTAAAATGTACTGAGAAGCGCACAGAAGACTTATGTAAATGAAAAGTATTGAATAGGAAGGTCCATTATTGTGAAGAGACTGGTTGTCCCTAAAGCTTTTAACACAGTTCCAGTACAATCATGAACAACATGTATTAGTTACCTGTTGCTACATAACAAATTACCTTAAAACCTATTGCTTTAATTGGGGCGCCTGGGTGGCTCAGTCGGTTAAGCGTCCAACTTCAGCTCAGGTCACGATCTTGCGGTCCGTGAGTTCGAGCCCCGCGTCGGGCTCTGGGCTGATGGCTCAGAGCCTGGAGTCTGCTTCCGATTCTGTGTCTCCCTCTCTCTCTGCCCCTCCCCCGTTCATGCTCTGTCTCTCTCTGTCTCAAAAATAAATAAAACGTTTAAAAAAAAATTAAAAAAAAAAAAAAACAAAACCTAGTGCCTTAAAACAACAATAAACATTTATTATCTCACAGCTTCTGAGTCAGCAATTGAGCGGTTCAGCTGATGGTTCTGGAGATTGCTGAGGACTTGCAGCCAAGATATAGACCAGGGCTCATCTGGCCATCTGCAAGGAGTAACTGGGGTTGGAGGTTCTGTTTCCAAGATGGCTCACTCACACAGCTAACAAGTTGCTGCTGACTATTGGTGGGGGCTTCAGTTCCTTGCCTGTGGACCTCCATGTAGGACCACTTGAGTGTCCTCATGTTCTCATGGGGCCTGGCTTTCCCCAGAGTGGTTGATCCAAAGTAGAAGTAGCAATAGCATTCATGACCTACTTTAGAAAGCCACTTTCTATCACTTCTTATGTATTCTCTTAGTCACACAGACCAACCCAAAAACCCTGATACATTGTAGGGGAGGACTGTACAAGGGTATAAATACCAAGAGGTGAGGATCTTGAGGGCCACCTTGGTGGCTGGCTCCTGCACAGGGTTTATCTGAAACTGGACAAATTGATTCTAATTTAGCACATAATCTATTTTAGCACATAAATAGGCCGTTAAAATAAGAGAGAATAGAACAAAAGAAAATAGAAATTTAAGGTATAATAAATAAAAATGGTATTAGTGAGCAGAAAGTAGTTTATTAAATATGTGGTATTAGGAGAATTGTTAATTAGGAGAATTATTAAATATGTGGTATTAGGAGACGGGTTGCCTGTCTAGAAGAAATTAATTTGGGTCCCCACCTTATTTCCATATACCAAAGTAAATTCCAGACAGATCAAAGATTTCAATATTAAAAAGCAGATCCACAATTTACCTAGAAAAAAAGGGAATTTTTTTCATGAGATTAATAAACAGTATAACAAAGAGTATCTGTTTATATATACACATATATAATCTGTGTGTACATATGCATAGCATGTATTTGTATATGGACAAATAGACACATGATGTCAAAACACTAATGACAAACTAGGAAAGTTATTTGCGGTATAGGGACAGATAGAGAACTAATTGCCTTGTTTAACGTACAAAGTTTCTGTAAATTAATTAGGGAAAGATTAATAATGCAAAAATGGGAATGGATGTGAATAGACAATCCACAATAAATAAGGATGATTTTTTAAACAAATAAAAAGATGCCCAGCTCCACCTGAAATAAGAAAGTCATTTATGCACTGTTGAAAGAATGTAAAAATGTAAATTTCTGGGGATGGCAATTGGGAATTTACCTGCACTCCTATGTATGTATAGAGACCAGTGACCAAGGGTATTTGCATATTTGTTTCATCTGCGTTAGTGTCAGCAAAAAATTGAATACAACCTAAATATCCATCAGTATTAGACTCATTAAGTGAATTATAGTCCAGCAATTTTATTATTACTGATATGGAATGATTTACAAGACCAGATAGATAATTAAGTAGGAAGAAGTAAGGTTAGATTGTGTTGCTATGCTTGGTACAAATAGCTTTATAGTTTTGGCCAATTAAAAAAATAATGTAATGGGGTGCCTGGGTGGCTCAGTCAGTTAAGCGTCTGATGACAGCTCAGAGCCTGGGGCCTGCTTTGGATTCTGTGTCTCCCTCTCTCTCTGCCCCTCTCCCGCCCCCCCCCCCCCCCACACACACACTCACTCTCTCTCTCTCTCTCTCAAAAATAACATTTAAAAAAAATGTAGAACTCTTAATTTTTTAATGAACAATACTGAAAATTATGGAGGAGAAATTAAAAATCATCTATGTTGCCATCTCCCTTATGTACATTTTGATGTGCAGCCCTTAGGCCTTATTTTAACATTTACATTTAAGTAAGCAATTCTTTTTACACTTGATCTTAGCCAAAAGGCCGAGAAGCGATAGCAATTCTTTTTAAAAGGATTGTAGCTTATATGTTGTGTTTAAAATTTTCGGTATTTATATGTTATGGATTTTTTCCATGTCAGTAAATATAGATTTTTATCATCATTTTTAACGCAGACTTGGTATTCTATTGTATGAATATGATAGTTTATTTGATTAGTTTCTTACTGTTGAACATTTAGATTGTATCAGCTTTTCAGGCATACGGACAGTGCTATAGTGAACATTTTTGCATATAGAATATCTGGTGTTGAGTTCTTATAGCATACTGAGTTCTAAACCAGGTATGCTCTTCACCCTCAAATTTTTTCATCAGTATTGGGAGAATTCAAAAACACTTGTTAAATTAGCAGTTAGTTTCAG
Organism: Leopardus geoffroyi; assembly: GCF_018350155.1. Classification (NCBI taxonomy): domain Eukaryota; kingdom Metazoa; phylum Chordata; class Mammalia; order Carnivora; family Felidae; genus Leopardus; species Leopardus geoffroyi. The sequence continues at coordinate 8,427,412 of NC_059333.1, read as the reverse complement.
GACCTTATCATTAGTATGGCTGAGTGTTGGCTTCTCCACCAGTGAGACTTGCAGTTAATCCCCAGCACTGTTGCTTTTCCTCAGGGGCTTTAAGAAGTTGCCTAATTTCTCTCAACTTTGGTTTTCTGATCTCTAAAAGGTGTGAATAATGTTTCTTACAGAATTGTGGTGAAGTTTGTGTGTGATAACATAGAGATGGCTATAATTTCTTGTTCCTTTGGTGACTTGGGCGTATAAATTGATACATAATAATAAGTTGTTAATTCATTGTGATTCTTTTGCTGAATTGAAAATGAACATAGAGGTAACTAAGATCTAAAACCATAAAGTCTTTCTCCGGGTTGTAGTGGGGTTGACCATTTAATTTATTATTTAAACGTGGACTCTCTATTCATACTGCCAGACTTTTAGTCTGGACAAATAAAAATTGGGACACTCAAAACAGACTGACATGTGTGGTCACTCTGGTCACAGCTCATAGTTCTCTAACTGATAAATCACTGAATTTCAAAACCTTGATTCTCTGCTTTTTTAAACTTAGAAGATGCTGAGGTGCAGGAGGTGGGGGAAGATAGACCTAGGTTTGTGCCCCTGGGATAGAGTTCCAGGCTTGGCCACTAAGGCCCTGGGGAGGGCAGTCAGCCTCGACTGGGCAGACTTGCCAGCCCACCCAGACGCCTTTCAGACACACAGGTGTGATTGCTGACTGTCTTAGCAGAATGAAAGGGTTTTTTTTTATTTTTTTAGATGTTTGTTTATTTTTGGGAGAGAGTGAAACAAAGAGCACGAGTAGGGGCGGGACAGAGAGAGAAAGGGAGACAGAATCCAAAGCAGGCTCCAGGCTGAGACACAGAGCCCAGTCCAGAGACCAAACTCACAGACTGCCAGATCATGACCTGAGCTGAAATCCAGTGTTTAACCGACTAAGCCGCCCAGTCTCCCTTCAGAATGAAAGGTTTTTATTTTTATTTATTTTTTTCAGAATGAAAGGTTTTTAAAAACACATAAATGACATTTTTTGTTGGACAATATTTCACATTGCAATATGCTTCTGTTTTTGCTTTTGCTTTTTAAGCTGGTCCAAGAGATAGTTACATAACTGGAAACCATTGATAATACTTTAACTTGTCATTTTTACAACTGTCCATTTGAAACACTTAAAAGTAGGGTCAAAGTTAATATGTTTTGTTCATATCTAAAATGCATATGTACATACAGCTTTTTAAACCTAATAAATAGTTCTTGATGTTAATCATGGAGAATGCTATTCACATCACACTATTGATTTAGTAATACTGAACCCTTTTAAGACAAATATTCAGAACTAATTATAGTACAGATTGAAATGTTTCATTATGAGTTACAGTAATATGAATAATTGTACTTTAAAAAGAGTTGGCTTTGCTAAACACTGTTTAGGAGGTTTTAATTCTTGAATTATCATGACATTTCCCTTGTAAATTTTCATCTGCCTCTTTTTCTCTTCTGTTTATTTTAAGAGACTGTTTGGAACAAGATGAGAAAAGGGTATTTTAAAATATTTTAACAGATAATTTTGTAACTTTTAGGGAGATCTTTCACAGATTGAGAAGGAGTACCAGGTTTTACAAGAGCAGCTTAAGGAAGCATGTGAAAATTATGAGCAGATTAAACTCAAGGTCTCGGAAGAGACCAAGGACATGGAAGAAAAGTTGAAAAGGAACTCAGAAGAAAACAAGGTAATTCTGTCCGAAACTTCTCTTTAGTAGCATGTGGCATGATCAGGAGGTCTGTACTTTAGTAGCCTCAGTTAGCTGAGTCAACAGCATTGTTGGCTGAACAACGAATTTTTTCTTAATAATGCTTTTTTAAATTTCTGTATGACATTAAAGTAGCAGTGTTTTTGCAGTGTTTTAGAACCTCTGCTGTATGTTGCCTTGTAAGAAAAGGGCTGTGAATCTGGGTTTTCGTTTATTTATACTCAGTTGCTTCTTTAATAAATCTGTTTTCTGGTGACTGAGATTTTTGTTTGTTTTTTAATTTACATCCAAGTTAGCATATGGTGCAACAATGATTTCAGGAGTAGATTCCTTAAAGCCCTTTACCCATTTAGCCCATCCCCCCTCCCACAACCCCTCCAGTAACCCTCTGTTTGTTCTCCATATTTAAGAGTCTCTTATGTTTTGTTCCCCTCCCTATTTTTATATTATTTTTGCTTCACTTCCCTTAGGTTCATCTGTTTTGTCCCTTAAAATCTTCATATCAGCGAAGTCCTATGATATTTGTCTTTCTCTGACTAATTTCACTTAGCAAAATACCCTCTAGTTCCATCCACTTAGTCGCAAATGGCAAGATTGCATTCTTTTTGATTGTCAAGTAATATTCCATATATATATATATATCTCACATCTTCATCCATCCATCGATGGACATTTGGGCTTTTTCCATACTTTGGCTGTTGTTAATAGTGCTGCTATAAACACTGGGGTGCATGTGTCCCTTTGAAACAGCACACCTGTATCCGTTGGATAAATACCTGTAGTGTAATTGCTGGGTTGTAGGGTAGTTCTAGTTTTAATTTTTCTGGTGACTAAGTTCTAAGTTAATCCTTGTTTATATTGAGAGGCAGTGTAGCATTAGTGATTCATAGTGTGAGCCTTGGGGTCCGACCAATTGGGTTCAGATTCAAGCTTGATTCCGTACCAGTTCTCATCTTGGGCAAGTTACTTAACTTCTTTGTGCTTTAGTTTCGTATCTGGAAATTTTGGGTGACAATAGCTCCCATTTCACGGGGGTAGATTAATACTTGTAAAGTACTTACAGCTGTGTATTGTGTAGTAAGGGCTCTGTAAGTATTGCCTCTGCCACTATTATTACTGCTACTATTGTCATCATCTTACTCTGAAGGAAATGTAAGACTGACACATGAAGCTTAGGCATATTCGATCTGCAAAATCACCTAGACCATCTTGAATTGACCTTGAATTCCATCAGCTAAGATGGATTATAGTTACAGGTAACTGGCTATTGGAATTAATTAGTGGCAAGGCACACTGAATTGGTGGGAAAATGAATTATAGATGTAAAGGAATCTTAGCGTGTTTCTTTTTAGAACGAGGTCTTCTGTACAGGCATAACAAGTGGATGTTAGGCAATTTAAGAAAGGAAGGATTTACACTTATCGTGGTAAGCATTGCCTAATTTTTAGAATTGTCAATTCACTGTCTTACACACCTGAAACAAATTCAACATGGTATGTCAAGTATACTTCAATTAAACACAAAAAAGTTAAGAATTTGTTCCAGAAGTCTGGATCAGTAACTGTGGTAGCATATTAAATAGAAGAAAATTAGCTTAGTGGGATTTTAATCAGGGAATTATCGGTATTTAAGTACACCCAGAACAAAAGGGTCAGTTTGTAAAGGTAGCTGTTAAAATACTGCTGTTGTAATGGTTACCACGTTCCTGTTATAACTTGTCTTCACTTGGGATGAGACAGGGGAGATTTGAAGGGTGAGAGCAATTGAAGAAACCAGACTTTCTGGTCAGTTGCCTGGTTGAATGAGATCTTCTGATTGGGAGAGGAGAAAAGGAGCAAAAATAAAACCCTGCACAGTAGTCACTCATAGAACACTAATTTGAGTAAGCTGTCTGGGGGCTTAACAAAATAAAATATTTTTATAAACTTTCTATTACCTTAGTAAAATTCAGTTTTACTAAATCCATATGAGAATGCTTTTGGCCAACTGATTAAGTGATGAGAGCAGATTTTCAGACTCTGCCACTTGGGCTTCTGGTGAGCGAGCTTTGCTTCTCTTTGGCAGAGGCTTGTCCAGCTTTATAAACTGCTGGTCTGACTGGGTCCTGTATTTGTGCAGATTCTCAAGGCATCTTCCTTTCTTTCTATACTTGACCAAGAAATTCACAGTGACTCAGTCACCTCGGGTGGAGGGCTGCTAGGGAGCCGCAGCTCTGACTGGTACTGGGCTTTTAATGTGCTTTTTTAACTTCATTGAGGCTCAGGTCTGCTTTCAAGTGGGGGGGGGGGGTCCTAAGACTGTAGTCGGTCTGTTTTTTAAAAGAGCCATTATTTAGTCCCCCAGTTTTAGGCCTGTTAGGTTGTTAGATTTCCCATGTAAAATGTAGGCCCGTGTCCTGTCAGAATAAATTGCTCATCTGAGTTTTTAGGTTGTTGTCTATACAGGAGCTGATGAGATGTAGCTGTGGCCATTTCTTTATTAATCATGATTGTGTTCATAATTAGCTTGTGGAGAAATCTTTTATAAACATAAAAAGAAATGTGTGGCTTTTATTGATCTTTCCCATGGTCTTGGACTCTCTAGATCACTGAGGTCATCAGCTAATACTTTTACTTGAAAGTTGGTTGATACCACATACTAGGTACAACCACCCTTTGCACTCTAGACAAGCGATAGCAAATCACGTTTCCGAGCTCAGGCATCAGTAAGGCTGCCTAGGTTGAACTCCAGCACTACCATCTGATACCTCTGTTACCTTAGTTTACTTAACCTCTGTGACCCTCAGCTTCCTCATTAGTAATACAATCTGTACTTCGTAGGTTTTTGAGGACTCACAGGGGTGGTTGGACGAGGGTGGGTTGTCCAGAGATACTAAGTATAGTTAGAAGGAAGAGTTGTCCCACCCAAAATGCCACTCATGCCCCTACTCAGAAAAATTGTTTACAAAGCAGTTAAAGAGTGCTTGGCATATATAAAGCATCAATATGGGGCACCTGGGTGGCACAGTCGGTTAAGCGTCCGACTTCAGCCAGGTCACAATCTCACGTTCCGTGAGTTCGAGCCCCGCGTCAGGCTCTGGGCTGATGCCTCAGAGCCTGGAGCCTGTTTCCGATTCTGTGTCTCCCTCTCTCTCTGCCCCTCCCCCGTTCATGCTCTGTCTCTCTCTCTGTCCCCAAAAAAATAAACGTTGAAAAAAAAAATAAATAAAAAATAAAAAGCATCAATAAAAATCTGAGCTAGCTATTGTGTATAGCTGATGGGGTTTTATTATCATGAGCTAGGATGGCCTTAATAGTTATTTAGGCCAGTTCTCTGTTATGTGGGAGGAAAATACCTGTTCTACAGCCAGAATCTCCTGTTGGTTTTACCTCTAACTTGCAGTTGGCAGATTATAACTGACTGCAGTATTGCTCACGGGTTTATGTTCTTTTTAATTTATTAAGATAAAATTCATCATTTTATTCATTACAAAGTATGTAATTCAGTGTTTTTCAGTATACTCACAATATTATATGACCATTAACACTATCTAATTCCAGAACCATTGTCATAACGCCAAAAAGAGACCCTATTGTACCCATTAGGCAATCATTGCTCGTCTCCCCTGTTCTTAAGGTACTTTAATGAGATTTTCATATAGCTAAGATGGGTATTGAAGTTGACTTTGGCTCTTAAAACATAATCAAAATAATTTTGACCTAGAATAAGTTAATGGAGTAGAATTTTAAAACTTTGTCCTATTTTTACATCAAAACAGAATCTTGGGCCCTGCCTGCCAAAAATTCCTCAGCCCACATCTGTGTAGAGGTGGGGTTCTCCTGTTCGTTCAGTCATGATCTTTGCCAACTTCAGCCTTTTTTTTTTTAAGTTTATTTATTTATTTTGAGAGAGAGAGCGAGAGCACAAGCAGGCTCCTCACTGTCAGCAGCTGCCTGAATGGGGCTTGATCCCACAAACCATGGGATCATGACCTGAGCTAAAATTGACAGTCGGACACACTTAACCGACTGAGCCACCCAGGTGCCCCTCGGCCTTTTTTTTTTTTTTTTTTTAAGTTTATTTATTTTGGGGGGAAGTAAGCAGGGGAGGAGCAGAGAGAGAGGGAAAGAATCCCAAGCAGGCTCTGCGCTGTCAGCATGAAGTCTGACATGGGATTTGATCCCACGAATCGTGAGATCATGACCTGAGCTGAGGTCAAGAGTCAGACGCTTAACTAACTGAACCACGTAGGCACCCTGAGTTCAGCATTTATGATCTAACCTTTATGTAGCTCATTATGTGCCAGACTCAATTGTAAATTTTTTACATGGATTATTTAATCTCAAACAATCATAATATACTAATGTTACATAGTACACTAGTATTTTCTCCATTTTACTGTTAGGATATGGAGGCAGGAGCAGCTAATGCAACTTGCTGAAAGTCATACCAGTACTAAGTGGCAGAACAGTTAGTAAGTGTCAAGCTCTAGATCCCTTGCTTTTGTTCTCCCCTAAGAGAATGTCAGTTCCATAACCATTTGAAAAATACTTCTCAGCACTTCACAAGCAGTATGGATGTGTCAGTTAATTGCTGCCATAATAATGCTAAGTAACCACCACCCACAAAACCTTAGTGACCTATAATAGTAAATGTTAAGTGTGTGAGTCTGTGGATTGGTTTATCCCAGTTAGGCTGGGCTGGACTGTTTCTCCTTTGGATCAGCTGAAGTTCAGTTGTTCTTGGCTTACTTGCTCATATACGTGGGGTCACCTGGCTATGGAATGATCTAGAATGGCCTCAGCTGGGATGATTGGGGCAACCAGCTCTGCTCTATGTGTCATTCTTCTTCCAGTAAGTGCAAGGACAGCAGGGATGGTCACACAAGAAATTTTCAGGCCTCTGCTGACGTCAGGTCTGCTAATATCCCATTAGATAAAGCAAGTCACATAGCCAGCCCAGATTCAGGGGTAGAGAAAAGAGACTGCTCTTTATGGAAGGAACCTGGATGGTCCCATGACAAAGGGTGTAGATAAGGATGGGGCTGTGAATGCTATCCCTCTGCTATAGTAGGTCAGCACCAAAATTCACTAGCATTCAGTAGTTAACCAAGAGCTTAAAAACCCTTCCATGATTGGTGCCGACCCTCCATCATCCACCTTCTCCTTTACTAGTTAGTTCTCTGCATTATCCTCTATACTTACTGGATAGCATTTGTCCTGTGATTTTTTTCACTTTTGGCTCTTTTCCTAGCACTGTTTCTTCTGCCTCAAGTGGCCTTCTTTCTCTCCAAGCCTGGCTCACTTCTCATTTTTTGGGTCCACCTAGCTCAGGCATCACTTTCTTAAGGGAGCAGTTGCTGATGGTAACCTCAGCTTTGGTTCAAGGTCCTTATTAATGCAATGGTAATAATAAATACCTCACTATATTATCCAGTGACTATTTTTGTTAACATTTTTGTTGAGATATAATTCATTTACCATAAAACTCACCCATTTAAAGTATACAGTTCTGTGTTTGTGGTACACGTACACAGTTGCACAGCCATCACCACAGTCTAAGTTCAGAACGTTTTCATCACCTTCAGAAGAAATCTCATACCCACTGTCAGTAACTCTCCATTCTCCTCCCTCCCACCCCCCTAGGCAACCACTCATATACTGTATGGATCTGCCTATTCTGGGCATTTTATATAAATGGAGTCACACTCTGTGTGGTCTTTTGTGACTGCTTGCTTTCACTTAACATAATGTTTTCAAGGTACATCCATGTACATCCATCCATGTAACACATGTCAGTACTTCATTCCATTTTACTGCTGAGTAATATTCTATTGAATGGCAGTGCCACATTTTATTTATCCACTCATCAGTTGATGGGGTTTTTTTTTCTACTTTTCGACTGTATGAATAATGCTGCTGTGAATATCTGCCATGAATATCTGTGGGCATATGTTTTCATTTCTTTTTTTTTTTTTTTAAGTTTATTTATTTATTTTGAGAGGGAGAGAGAGCATTCCAAGCAGGGTCTGCACTGTCTGCACGGAGCCTAACACGGGGCTCAAACTCACAAACCGTGAGATCGTGACCTGAGCCGAAACCAAGAGCCAGACACTTAACCAACTGAGACACCCAGGCACCACCATATGTTTTCATTTCTTGAGGGAATATGCTTAGGAGCAGAACTGCTGGGTCATACACTAACTCCATATTTAACTGCTTGAGAAACTGCCAGACTGTTCGAAAATAGTTGTAGAAGCTAACATCCCCACGAGTAGAGTGTATGAGGGTTCCAGCTTCTCCACATTCTCATTAATGCTTAGTATCAACCATCTTTTTGATTGTAGCCATCCTAATGGGTATGAAGTCATTTCTCATTGTGCTTTTGATCTGCATTTCCCTAAAGGCCAGTGGTGTGGAGCATCTTTTCATGTGCTTATTGTCTATTTATATTTCTTCTTTGGAGAAATGTCTGTCCAATTTTTTGTCTGTTTATTAATTGGATTATTTGTCTTAAGCATTTCATATATGTTTAATCTGGGTGCAAATTGCTAGTTAAATATATGACTTCTAAATATTTTCTCCCATCTTCCATACTTGAAAATATATTTGTCCGATTTCCATTTTGCGGGTTGTCATTTCAGCTTCCTGATGGCATGATTTGCAGCACAGTTTTTTATTTCAGTATCGTCCACTTTTTTCTTTTGTTGTTTATTTTTGATGTCATATTTTAGAAACCTCATAATCTAGGGTCATCAAGATTTACTTCTGTATTTTCTTCTAAGAGTTTTACAATTTTAGCTCCTCCATTTAGGTCTATGACCATTTTGAGTTAATTTTTGTGTGTGGTGTAGTAATTATCATTTATGCATACTTCCCCCACCAAACTGTTGTCATCTTTTATTTTTTTTTAATGTTTATTATTTTTGAGAGAGAGAGAGAGACAGAGAGCAAGCAGGGAAGGGGCAGAGAGAGAGGGAGACACAGAATCAGAAGCAGGCTCCAGGCTCTGTGCTGTCAGCACAGAGCCCGATGCAGGGCTCGAACTCACAGACTGCGAGATCATGATCTGAGCTGTAGTCGGCCGCCCAACCAACTGAGCCACCCAGGCACCCTTAAACTGTTGTCATCTTTGAATCTCAGTGTACAGAATAGTTCTGCTGATGTTATCAAACAATGTGTGTTTGAGCACCAAAGAACTGGGTTAACTGGGTTTAGTGAATTGCGGCTGCATATTCTGTGTCTGCCTACATCAGAGAACATCAGGCCTGCACTTCTGTGAAGATTGTTGCTTGAATATTTGCTGATATGTGGTTGAGGATATTATCCACTGTTTCATTTGACAAAATGTATTGGATGCTCCCTTCAGTATAAGCCAGGCTCTGTGCTGGTCTTTCGGGACTTTTCTGCAGCGTCCTCTTTATGAGGCCCTAAGAAGTTGTTTCGCTCTGCTTTCACTACCTGGGCTTCTTTGTGCAGCAAACTTGTTTTTATTTTGTGGGTATAGCTCACCCTGTTTCCTCGGATTTTGTCTACCAGAAAAGTTTTAATGCTCTTTCTCAAGAATGGCTAATGCCTCATGCCGTTTACTTTTATATTACTCTCACTTCTGATTCTGTATTACCATTTTTATCTTTTTATTTTGTTTTCTTTACCTACTTAGCATTCTTTTTATTTTGTCTTTTTTATTATTTATTTTGAGAGAGCATGCGGGGGAGGGGCAGAGAAGGAGACAGAATCCCATGCAGGTTCCATGTTGCCAGCACAGAGCCCGACTCAGGGCTCAGTCCCACAAACCATTGGACGCTTAACCGACTGAGCCACCCAGGCACCCCTTCCACCTACCATTTTCTTATCCATAAAAAAGTCAGCCTTGCCCACTCGGCTACCCACAGGCTGTTAGGAAAGATGAAGTGTGATAATAGATGTGAAGCATTTGTAAAAGTAAAGCCTGGGAGCACCTGGGTGGCTCAGTCAGTTAAGCATCCGACTTCGTCTCAAGTCACGATCTCACAGTTTGTGAGTTTGAGCCCCGTGTCAGGCTCTGTGCTGATGGTTCGGAGACTGGAGCCTGCTTTAGATTCTCTGTCTCCCTCTCTCTGTCCCTCCCCTGCTCATGCTCTCTCTCTCTCTCTCTCTCTCTCAAAAATAAATAAACATTAAAAAAAAAAAACAAACATTAAAAAGCAAGGAGAAACCATTGAACTTGCCAGATAAAGCATGTGTGTAGACCGCCTCTAGGTTAGAGTCATTTAGGCTTAGAGAATAAAGTGTGAACACTTCTAGGCGAGCTGAAGGGGTTCTTCAGAATCCCCGAGTGCGGTGAGGGGTTCTGAGTGCTGAGAGGCCTGAAGGAAAGGAAAGGGTGTTTGAAGTATGCACTTAGGAGGCTGACATACCCTCTGTCAGGGGCGCTTAAATCAGGGGTCCGGTGAAACTTGAGGGTGTTGCAGAAGGGTCCTTGGAGGATGGAACGAATGTCGGAAGGCGGAGGCTACTACAGACAGGACTCTTTCGAGCAGGTTTCAGGGGAGATTCTGCACTTTCCCCTTTGCCTTCCCTGCACCATGTCTCTGCTCCCAGCACCCAGGATAAGACTGTGTCTTCTATAAATAGACTCTCATGGTCTGAGGACTTGCCCTCTGAACCCTGTAGACCTCCTTGCATCCAGTTCACAGTGTAACCAGGTGCATCCTGGAAGGAACTGGTAGACATTTAACTGACATTTCTAACATGGCTTTTCATGGGGAAATGCATTCCAGGTTACAACCAACCAACTGGTCAGCGGACTTGGAATAGGGTGGGACTTGCCCATATTGGGAAAGGCTGTTTTGGGGAACAAAGCATACCTGACTTGATTGTGTGCTGTTCTTGTGCTAGAATAGCCTGTTAGAATAGAAGTGTCTGTTGTATAGACAAATAAGACTCAGAAGAATGTTGTTTCTTTCTAAACGGTTATGTTGAAAAGCTGTTTGAATTCAGTATTTTTATTCCTTTGATTTCTAGTCTTTGTCAAACGCTTAGAAATTTCTGCTCTGTCCCATCAAACTGACTGCAGGGCCTGGGGCGCCTGGGTGGCTCAGTCAGTTAAGTTTCCAGTTCAGGGTCCTGAGATCAAGCCCCCTGTCAGACTCCACACTGAGCATGGAGCCTGCTTAAGATTCTCTCTCTCCCCCACTCTATCCCTTTCCCCTGCTCACTCACACTCCCTCTTTCTCTCTCACTCAAAAGTAAAAAGATTTTTAAAAATGACTACAGGGTCAAAATTACGGGGTTCTCACATATTTATTCACAGATTTATTTAAACATCTGTATCTAGGTTAATGTGTGTTTTCATGCTTCCTAGCCTAGTACATCTTCTGTGCTCTTTTTTGTTAATGGGATTTTTAACTGTTCATCAAAGGTAGAAACCTATCTTTAACTCTGTCAACTTCTTTCTTTTTTCAATTTTTTTAAATGTTTATTTTTGAGAGAGACACAGAGCATGAGTGAGGGAGGGGCAGAGAGAGAGGAAGACACAGAATTTGAATCAGGCTCCAGGCTCTGAGCTGTCAGCGCAGAGCCCAACGTGGGGCTCGAACTCACAAACTGTGAGATTGTGACCTGAGCCGAAGTTGGCCACTTAACCTACTGAGCCACCCAGGTGCCCGTAACTCTTCTTTAGGTCACAACTTCTGCTTTAGGTCTCATATCCCACTTAGACATATGGTCTTATCTGTCCTCTTCTTTTAAAATTTCATTTATTTCTTTTTATCATCCCTACCATAATCCTTATTGTCTCTCACGGACTGTTACAGTGAAATTTTTAAGAAATTTTACCTTCGTCTAACGTAGTTTTTAACATTAAGGGTTATAATTCGTAATGGGCTATGAAATCAGTTTAATGGTGGTGACTGGAGTTGTTTTCAATAATTGAATAGATTAAAAATATCAGAAAGCATCTCCGAAAGGGCAGTTCTCTTTCAGTTTGCGTGTGTGTGCATATATACATACGGTATGGATTGTTATTGAAACGTATCTGTTGTTTGGGGTCACAGTCAAGAAAATATGAAGGCCACTGATTTGGTCTACCACTTTCACATGGCCTCTTACCTATTCTTTTTTGGATTTTTTTTTTTTTTTTTCCCTCTTACCCATTCTTAATCCATCTCTGCGTCTTTCGCTTATTTTTCTAAAACCAGAATCTAATCATCTCACTACCTTGCTTAGGAGTCTTCACTGGCTCCGTGTTATCTACCGGGTAAAGTCCACCCTCCTTAGCATTACTCACAAGCCCCTTTATAATTTGAACCCAAGTCATCTCGGGTATCATTCTCCCTGCCCTGCCTTCCATATGTCCACCTCGTACTCCAGCCACGTAGTGCCTCTTGCTTTCATTTGTACGTGTCTTACTCTTTTATCCTTCTGCCTCACTATTCCTACTGTTTGGGATCTATTCTCCACATGGCATCTCATCTTTAAAGACAGAAATCAGAAATCACTGTTTTTAAGAAGCCCTTCCCAAATACCAGATAGTCTGTCATGCCTCTGTGCCTTTTTGTTTGACAGCCTCCCCCCAGCCTGATTCGGTGAGGACAAGTGAGGCCCAAGGCTGTGTGTCATATGATTCTGTATCCCAGGCTCAGCCCAGGTCCTAAGTGTGCTCTGCTAAACTGGAGTTACTGATTGAACTAATGCACCACCACAATTCTGGTCTTTGGGGCTTTTTTTTTTTTTTTTTTTAAAGTAAATCTTCCTATTTATTTAAGTGCTTTCTAAAAATGTTTTTAGATATCAAAGACAGAATTAGATTGGTTCCTTGAAGATTTGGAAAAGGAAATTAAAAAATGGCAACAAGAGAAAAAAGAAATCCAAGAAAATCTAAAAGCACTAAAGAAGAAAATGAAAAAGGTTCTAAATGCCAACGAAACGTAAGTTAGCAATTGAAAGGCAATGATTTTTTATTATTGGGGCTTTTTTGTTGTTATTTTAACATTTTTGATACTCAGTTTCAGACTATGTCAGGTAAAGTACAAATTTAAATACTGTTTTCACCTCATTTTAGAGAACGTTCTGTGGGGACTTACCTGAAATTTTTCATAAAACTACTGTGTTTGCCAATCAAGTGGGACTATGAATGAGCAAAGAGCTGACTTCCTTCTAGTCGGGACACCACCCCTTACTGTGAACATTACCTTTGCCCCATTTTTTCCTTGTTTATAAAGTGAGGGGCTTAGTCTAGATGTAAGGTTCTTTCCTGCGCTAAGATTCTGTGATGATTATTTATAATTGTTTTCATCCTGAGCCTTTAAATTACTAAAATTTGGTCTTGTGGTATGAAGGATTTGGTAATGCATACAGGTAATACAGTTGTCAGATGGGCCAAGTTTAAGATTCTCTGTGATCCATTCCTAACCCCTCTCTTCCCTAGTTGGTGACATATCATATGATTCCTCAGCTTAATTGTTACCCACCGCTGTGTAACAAAACACTCAAACTTGGTGGCTTACGTTAACAGCCATTTTATGTGATCATGATCTTGGAACCTGGTCTGAGTTCCGCTGGGCTGTTCTGATGGTCTTCACGTGGCAGGGAATTGGCTGGGGCTGGGCTCAGCTGGGATGCTGGGATGTCCTGGCTTTTTCTCTCCGTGTAGTTTCACGGCTGCTCCCTTTCCATGTAGCCTCTTCATGTGACTTTTATCGGTATGGTCTATCCAGGTGATCTCCAACACGGTAGCCAGGCTTCATATGTGGTGGCAAAGGGCTCCCAAGGGTACGGAAGCAGAAGCTGCCATGCCTCTTGAAGTTCAGACTCAGAACCATAAGAGCATTACTTCCACCACATTCTGTTATGAAAAGCAAGCGGCAGGCCTACTGGAGATTTAAGGGCATGAAGAAGGGGAGGCATGGTTCACGGGGGCCACACTACCATTCTCACCTTTCAGGACATTCGTGGTTTTTCCATTTGCCATGCCATAGGATCGACGACTTCATCATGAGTCTTGCTGGCATTAAATTCGGACAGTTTTTAGGTAATCCTTCCAAGAATGATGAACCATAAAACACCGCCTGCGTCTTGTCATTTTGAGTAGGCTCAGAGTAGTTCTATCAGAACACATGTGTGGAAATAACGTCTGCAAAGCTCTGTACAGTACCCCCCACCCCCACCTATAGGTTCATTTTTCACGGTTTCAGTTACCTCAGATGATTCCCCTTCTGACATATTGTCGGAGGGTCAGTAGTCGCCTAGTGCTGTGTCACCCGCCTGCATCACTCGCCTCACCTCATCATATCACACAGGCATCTTGTCATTTCACATCATCAAGGAAGGCTGGGGACAGTGTAGTAAGATAAGATACATAGAGAGACCACACTCATACGTAACATTCATTACAGTATAGTTGTTTTTATTTATTATTAGTTATTGCTGTTAATCTCTTACTGTGCCTAATTTATAACTTGAACTTTCTCGTAGGTATGTATATATAGGAAAAAACCTGAGTTTGTTACAGTCCATGGTTTCAGGCATCCAGTGGGAGTCTTGGCACATATCCCTCTCAATATTTTTTTTTTTTTCAACGTTTATTTTTTTATTTATTTTTGGGACAGAGAGAGACAGAGCATGAACGGGGGAGGGGCAGAGAGAGAGGGAGACACAGAATCAGAAACAGGCTCCAGGCTCTGAGCCATCAGCCCAGAGCCCGACGCGGGGCTCGAACTCACGGACCGCGAGATCGTGACCTGGCTGAAGTCGGACGCTTAACCGACTGCGCCACCCAGGCGCCCCCCCCTCTCAATATTTGAGCATGTCAGTAGTGAAGTTATTCAAAAATTCAGGAATATTTGTATTTAACATAGATTTTTGTATGCTCAATTCAGATTTACTGTTAAACTAGACAAAATAAATGAGGCTGATAATGATAAGAAATTTTTTTGTGTGTGCTAGCATAAAAATCCATTTCTGTTGAGGAATAAAGTTTTTATTATTTTTTTTTCACTTTATTAATACATGTTTTCCTTTTTTCTGTCCCAGTTTAAAGATAAGCTACAGGCTTCTTTATGTGCTTGGCTTTTTGCACTTTGTAAATGATATAAATCTAAATTTTATATCTGGATTTTAAAGTAAAACCTCTTTTTATATTAAAAGTTTTATGTAGTCTTAAGTTTTGAAGCAAAACTCTGAGCAGGAGAATAATTGTATAATTAAGCAGTTGACCCTAGAACAATGTGGGGGTTTAGGGGTGCTGACCCCCAACATGTAACTTTTGACTCCTCCAAAACTTAACTACTAATAGCCTACTGTTAACTGGAAGCCTCACTGATAACACAATTAACACATATTTTGTATATTTATTATATGGCATAATTCTTGGTAAACTAGAGAAAACAAATTTACTAAGAAAGTCATAAGGAAGGGGCACCTAGGTGGTTCAGTCGGTTAAGCATCAGACTCTTGATTTTGGCTCAGGTCATGATCTCACAGTTTTTGAGTTTGGGCCCCACATCGGGCTCTGAGCTGACAGCTCAGAACCTGCTTGGGATTCTCTTGCTCTCTGCCCCTCCCCCGCTTGCACTCTCTGTCTCTCGAAAATAAATAAACTTTAAGTAAAAAGAAAGAAGGAAGAGAAAGTACATTTTTAGTATTATACTGTATCGAAAAAAAAAAAATCTGTATATATGCACTACACAGTTCAGACTTGTGTTGTTCAAGGGCCAACTGTACTTCCTGTTTTGCAGGAAGTTTTAAAATTTAAAAAGAAAATGGTTTTGTAATCAAAATACCTTGGGTTTACATTCTGGCATGCCAGTTCAGGTCTTTTCATATGCAGATCCCCTCCCCAAGCACCCACCCTTGAAATTTGATCTTGCTGGGATACTTTTTATTTATTATTTTAATTCAAGTTGGTTGGGGCACGTGGGTGGTTCAGTAGGTTAAGCCTCTGACTTTGCCTCAAGTCATGTTCTCCCAGTTCGTGAGTTTGAGCCCTGTGTTGGGCTCTGTGCTGACAGCTCAGAGCCTGAAGCGTGCTTTGGATTCTTTGTCTCCCTCTCTCTGCCCCTCCCCCACTCGTTCATTCATTCTCTCTCTCTCAAAAATAAGCTTTAAAAAAAAATTCGGGGCGCCTGGCTCAGTCAGTTGGGTGTCCAGCTTCAGTTCAGGTGATGATCTCACAGTTCATGAGTTTGAGCCCTGCGTCAGTCTCTGTGCTGAGCTCAGAGCCTGGAGCCTCCTTCAGATTCTGTATCTCCCTGTGTCTCTGCCCCTCTCGTACTCATGCAGTGTCTCTCTCTGTCTCAGAAGTAAACATTTTTAAAAAATTAAAAAGTTTTAGAAAGATATATACACTTCGTTTTGCAGGGTGTTAGACTGGATATGTGTGTGTGTTAACTGGGCTGTATTTCTTTTTGAGAGAGAGAGAGCGAGCGCGCGCGCGCAGAGATAGAGGGAGACACATAATCCACAGCAGACTCCAGGTTCCGAGCTGTCAGCGCAGAGCCTGACACAGGGCTCAAACTCATGAACTACAAGATCTTGACCCGAGTGGCAAGTCAGATGTTTAATCAAATGAGCCACCCAGGCACCCCTGTAAGTCCTATTTTAAAGATGAGAAGGCTGTTTTCATTTTGAATGAGACCCACTGGTTATACTGATGATGATAGACAACACCGATACTCCTCTGGGTCATGTGGAATCACCTGGAAGTGCTCCTTGAAGTGAACTGAGATAAGGTGTTGTCTACACTGCAAGCATATGACCTAGGGTGAAGAAAAGATTTCTGTCCTTTAGGTGTTAAAGGAAAATGACCCAGATTCTTTGCCTATTTAGAAGATAATAGAAATTAAATCAAAATGTAGAAGTTTACAAAATCAAGAAATGTTTGCCTCAAAGTAAGTAGAATTTACTATGTGGGATCGTGTTTTTAAATATCCTTGAAAATTAATTAAAATTTGGTGATTTTCTTCCATAGATATACCCAGAAAAATGATGGAAAGGATAAGGAACATGAATTACTTCTGGATCAGTCCCTCGAAATCAGGCAAATTAAGTTTATGTTTGCTATTATCTTATACTTTGAATACCCAGAGGCACTAGCACACTAGGGTTCTAAGAAGTCTATTGTGGCTTGTCTATGTCTTTTAAATAATTATGTCTCTTATTTCTGTTTCTATTTTATTCTTTAAATTAATATTTAAATAAAATTATTCTTTGAGTGTTTTTATTTTATGATGTTCCTACTACTCTTATTTTACATTGTCAGTATAAAAATCCTCAACTTTATTCGGGGTGCCTGGGTGGCTCAGTCAGTTAGGTGTCCTACTTCAGCAGTTCATGGGTTCGAGCCTTGAGTCGGGCTCTGTGCTGATGGCTCAGAGCCTGGAGCCTGCTTCGGATTCTGTGTCTCCTGCTCTCTGCCCCTCCCCCACTCATGCTCTGTGTCTCTCAAAAAATAAACAACTAAAAAAATTTTTTTTTTAATCCTGAGTTTATTATTGTTGATTAACTGTTCTTTTCCTTTGAAGTCTCCTGAAACTAAAAATGTGGATTTTTTTTTAAGATTTTATTTTTCAAGTTTATTTATTTATTTTGACAGAGAACACACGTGCTCCTGAGTTGGGATGGGGGATAGGGAGAGGGGGAGAGAGAGAAAGAGAGAGAAAGTCCCAATAGACTCCTCACTCTGCACTGAGCCCGACGTGGGGTTCAGTCTCATGGACAGCAAGATCATGACCTGAGCCAAAATCAAGGGTCAGATGCTTAAGCAACTGAGCCACCCAGGCACCCCTAAAAATGTGTTTTTAAAACTTTTCTTTTGTGTTACTTAAGATAACAATCTCAACTTTATTATGATAGTTGTTCTACAATTTTAAGTTTATTAAAGATGGCAGATTTTTATTACGAACCTATAAAAAGTTTTCTTTTAAGCTTTGTTAATGGATATAATGTTTTTACCTACGGGTAGTCAGTATATTCATTAGTGAAGCAGTTGTGTTCTGCATTTTTCGTTGAATATTGTTTCACATAGACATTTCCAGTCGCATCATGATTCGTGGCCTTTTTGTTTTTTTTTTAAGCCCTTATACACATATTGCCGTGATTACTTTGTAGAGATCACTTTTTTCCTTTGGATGATTTCTTTGTCATATAATGTGTGTCAAAATAGAATTTCCTGACTGGAAGCATGAGGGATGTTCTGTAGCCAGATACGTTGTAGTCCACCTGCCCTGGTAAAAGTGATGAACCAGCTTCTCAGCATTTCCACCAAACACTCAATTTTTAAATTTTATATGTTCCTTTGATCATTTGTGAAATGCAAAAAGCACATATGAGTGAATCTGTGTGTCAGACACTAAGAAGTTTTGTGAGTCTCTCTGTGTCATGATTTCAAAGCTAACCTGGCTTAAGCCTTTAGTTATCTCACTGTTTTTTTCTTTTTCAAGAAGTTTTTTCTCATTAACATTTGCAGTGATACATTTACAAATGAGAAAATGAAAATAGAAGAGTGCATAAAGAAAGGGAAAGAGAATTATGAAGAGAGTCTTCAAAGAGCAGTGGCTGCAGAGGTGAGCCTGGGACACTTGGTGACGGACAGATGTGGCGAGATTGTTTGCTTTGTGTTTAACTACATATGAGGCATAACAACATTGCTGAAAAGTGTGGAGTCTGACGGATAGCCTCTCACCCAGAGTCCTACATCCCAGAAATAGCTACTTTTTTCCATGCATGTCACTTTTTAATGTTTTACCCTTGTGCTTACATGATATTACATAGCTGTACTCAAAGTGAACACCACATTTTGCAGTCTGTTTTCCTTATTTTTATAATTCAGTTGTTTTCCATGCTGTACCTTAGAATGGCTTCATCATCTGTAATCAAGTGGTGTGCCATGAAGTAGCCAACCATAATAGTCACTACTGGAAGAGGAACTTGAAAATAATCCACTCGTTAAGAATATACTCTCAAAAAAAAAAAAAAAAAAAAAAAGAATATGCTCTCTTCTTTCCTCAGAAGAATATATACCAATGTCCACATACTATTTGAGATACTACTGAGACAAAAATCAAAATAATGACCTCTGGCTGTATTTTATTGAGTTCCCAAAACATGGTTGTCTTTGTTTTCTCAATTGAGAAGAAATACTACTTGTTGGTATATATATCTATGATTATTCTGGGAAATTAAAAAAAAAAAAAAAGACTTAGCTTATATAATCCACAGACATGGGACTTCTGATTAAATATTGACTATGCAGCTGCTTCTAAGGAAAAGATGGGGAAAGAAAAGCTCAAGTGCCTATATTTTATGAGTCCTATGCCTACATGTATATTTATGAGCTTGGTCAGGTCCCATTTACCACCATTTGGCCAGCCCTTCTGCCTGGTGGGCCCTGTGAAGGTTACTGACACCTGTATTAAAAGAAAGCAGTTCTATATTTCTTTCAGTGCCTCTTACAAAAATGGCCCATAGGCTTGTGGGAAAACCAAAAAACATTCCCCAGAGGCTTTTGAAGCTCATACTGAGAACAACTTCTTTGAGGCCTTTGAATTTGATAGCGTGCAGCCTGGGGGTCATTGTGCAGACCCCTGGCCCTCTGCTTACCAGGGACAGGACCACAGGTAATGCTCATCAGGCCTATACATGCAGGGAACCTGGCTCTGTGTTTGTACATGGCTTAAGCAGTAAGCCATGTGGAAAGTTTAGTATCTGAGAAAAGTACTCTGTAAGGTAAAATAATTTTCCTGTCATTATGTTACTCTGTTTTCAAATCCAAAAGTTTGAATTCATGTTGACTTTTGTGAATTACCACGTAAGCAAGTTCTAGTGCATCTGTCATCATCTGTCATTTAAGGAGAAACTGGAAAATGGCTTAGAATGTTTACGTTTTAACAACCTTAAGATAGTTTCAGTTTCACTGTTTGAAAAGACTTCATTGTTATCTAATCTAATGGTAGGTATCTGTGCTTGAAAACTGGAAGGAGACAGAAGTGTACAAATTACAGATCATGGAATCACAAGCAGAAGCGTATCTGAAGTACCTGAAGCTCCTGAGCAGGTACTGTGTGGTGTCACGGGTGTGCTTCCCAGCATGTCATGTAGGAAATCCACATTAGAGCTGATTTGACAAAAAAGGCATTAAGTTATTCAGGACCATTTTATTTTTAATAGTTATACATCAATACATGTTCAGTTGCAGAAAAATCAAAATATGCAAACCAAACTGATAACGATTATCCATAATTCTTTTTTTAATGTTTATTTATTTATTTTTGAGAGACAGAGTAGGGGAGGAACAGAGGGAGAGAGAGAACCCCAAGCAGGCTCCTCACTGTCAGCACAGAGCCTGATGTAGGGTTTAGTCCCACGAACCATGAGATCATGACCTGAGCCAAAATCGAGTCGGATGCTTAACCAGTTGAGCCACCCAAACTCCCTGATTATCCATAATTCTTAATTAATGTGTAACTAATTAGTATTTTAGAAGAAACCATTAAGTATTTGAAAAAAAAATTTTATAAATCTATATATATATATATATATATTTTTTTTTTTTTTTTACTAAGTAATATAAAGGAAGCTTCCTTTCGTATCAATAATGACATTTCTCTAACCTAATTTTGAAAAGTTGGATAGTATTCCAGCATACAAATGTGTCATGATTTATTAAACCCCACTGTGGTGGTGCATAGTTGGGTTCTTTGCACACTCTGTTAAGAAAAGCTGCATTTCAGTGAGTTTCCTTGTAGCCGCATTTTTATGCACGTTATTAATCATTTCCATGCAATAAATTTCTGGAGTGAAGATCACATTTTCAAGCTTTTTAAACAATTACCTTCTGTAAGAACAATCACTTAATAGTCTTAATGATAGAGTATGGAAATGTCACTTCAGAAGATACTCACCTATGGTCCTTTTTTCAACTCTCATAATCTTTACCTGTTTTTGTTTGTTTAGCTTTGATTTTGGAATAAGGTTTACCTGGGAATTCTAGAGGGTCTTCCTCAGTCTAGTCTCTAGCACTATTCTGTGTGGATTTTCACACAAGGGATTATTTTTCATCTGGTCTTTTTATCATTCCACAGTCAGGTTTTTCATCCTTCCCTGTGCTTTTTGCCTTACATTTCAAACCCTCGGTGTTGAGCCACAGGTTCTGTGGGTCACGGGAAAAAGTTTGGATGTGTTGTTATTTCTTCATTTTTCAAGATTTAGTTTTTTTCACATGAGAAAACCTTTCTAATGAGAGGAAAACTAAGACGCTGATTCGGGTTATAAGACTAGTGCAGCTGAAGTGAGGCCCAGGGGCTCTGAAAGGCCAGTGTTTGACCTCGTGCACTGTGGTGCCTCTGAGAAACGGAGATCTCAGACCTCCTTTCATCTGACAGTGTCGACTTCCTTATTAAATCTCATAGGACACGTAGCTTCTTTCTTAGGGATGCCCTGCTAACTTTCCCATTCCACCAAAGGATAGCAAAAGAGAAAAGATGTAAAAGGAAATGTTCTGGGTTTTCTTTAAGATGTATAAAGAAAACTGGGTGTTCAGTCAGTTAAGTGTCTGGCTCTTGGTTTCAGCTCAGGTCAAGATTCAAGGTTCGTGGGGCGCCTGGGTGGCTCAGTTGGTTAAACGTCCGACTTCGGCTCAGGTCATGATCTCGCAGTTCGTGAGTTCAAGCCCCACGTCGGGCTCTGTACTGACAGCTCAGAGCCTGGAGCCTGTTTCAGATTCTGTGTCTCTCTCTCTCTGACCCTCCCCTGTTCATGCTTTGTCTCTCTCTGTCCCAAAAATAAATAAATGTTAAAAAAAAATTTTTTTTTTTTTAAAAAGATTCAAGGTTCGTGAGATCGAGCCCCGCATCAGGCTCCCCATCAGCAGCACAGATCCTGCTTGGCATTCTCTCTCTCTCCCTGGCTCTCTCTGCCCCTCCCCCACTCACGTGTGTGTGCTCACTCTCACTCTCTTTCTCAAAATTAATAAATAAACAACAAAAAAAAAAGATGTGTAAGGAGAGCTGACACAATCACAAATTCATAGTGTTATTAATCTTCCCAGTTAGGAGTTCGAAAGCTTGTTTGTCACTTTCAGTAAAGGTGTGGAAGTATAACTTACCAGTGTGTCAGGCCCTACTCTTTATTTTACAATAACGATGTGGGTTTTATTGGAATGTTTCAAGTGTTCCAGGCTGCCTTATAATTTTTTTTAGTGTAAAAACACCCTTTGATGTTAAACACAAAGATGTTAAGTGAAAAATGGTCAAATCTTCAAATTTAGGGAAAGAAATTAAAATTAAGGAGAATGTTTGCTCTCTGTCCACCAGCTTAGGGGTTTGGGTTAGATAAGCAATTAATATTTCCTAAATTGTTTCTAGTGGTGAGTCTGTAAGATACATAATTCTTTAAAAATAGGTTTTGGAGGGGCGCCTGGGTGGCTCAGTCATTTAAGCATCCGACTCGGTTCAGGTCATGGTCTCACTGTTTGTGAGTTTTAACTTCGCCGCAGGCTCTGTGCTGACAGCTCAGAGCCTGGAGCCTGCTTCAGATTCTGTCACCTTCTCTCTCTGCTCCTCCCCACTTGTGCTCTGTCTCTCAAAAATGAATAAATGTAAAATAAAATAAAATAAAATAATTTAAAAATAGGTTTTGGTGTGTGTGTGTGGTCATGTGAAATACATCTTTCTGTCGTGTTTAAATGTTGTCATTTACACTTCAGTGCTTTTAACTTTTAAAACATTTCTAAAGTAAACATTAAATGGTTTCATGGTTCTCTGCTTTTTCAGTGATTCTGCAGCATATCCTGATACGGAGTCTGATGTACATTCATGGGAATCATTTCTTTGTAAGGTTGGAAAAGAAATTGAGAAAGCAAAGGTAAGTTACAAAATATTTTCTTTCAAAACCTAGATGATGATTGTAGTTCTCAGGAGAGGCTAGTGTCATTGAAACTTTGTTTTTTGAGCTGTTAAAGATAATATATATTTTTTTTTTTTTTTTAATTTTTTTTTTCAACGTTTATTTATTTTTGGGACAGAGAGAGACAGAGCATGAACGGGGGAGGGGCAGAGAGAGAGGGAGACAGAATCGGAAACAGGCTCCAGGCTCTGAGCCATCAGCCCAGAGCCCGACGCGGGGCTCGAACTCACGGACCGCGAGATCGTGACCTGGCTGAAGTCGGACGCTTAACCGACTGCGCCACCCAGGCGCCCCAATTTTTTATTGTAATTATTAAGAAGAGTTTTTCCTGAAAGTAATGCTGTTTTCTTAATTAACTGTCTTAAACTCTGCCCTTAATTGATAAGATTAGAGAAGTTCCATTTGATAAGGCTTTAGAACATTCTGATTAATGAGGTCTCATTTTGAGTTTCTTTCCTTACAAGAAATAATTGTTCTGATACCTTGCATCTCCATTATATTTTCTGGAAAATTGTTGACCATTTGTAAATATATAGTAAGGAAAAAAGTATTAATTGACAATTGTGATATTCCCCTGGGAATTTATTAGAAAAACTTAACACTTTTCCTTCTACCTACAGTCTGAATTTGAAGAACAAATTCAAGCAATTAAAAATGGCTCTCGGCTCAGTGAACTTTCTAGAGTGCAGATTCCTGACCTTTCACTTCCTGTCTGTAGCACAGTAAGTCTGTCACAGCTTCTGTCACCACAATTTCTTCCTGATTTGGGCCCAAGTAATTTTTTATTGTTTGTATTCTGGGAGATTGCCTTAATGTTTTCATTATTGGTGCTACTGGTTAACATTTCAAGCTGGATAGTAAACATTCTTACATAAATGGAAGAGGAGTCTTTCTACATCGGTGTCTAAGGACAGGACTGAAGTGAACACAGGGCTGGTACATCTGCTTTCTTTTCTGGATGCTGGCATGTTCTCTGCATTTGAACGAATAATCTAAGAGGAGCAGGTGCCTGTGGTTTAGACCAGCTCTCTCTACTGACACCACCTCAGAGTTAGTCTTATTCCTGGATACTTGTGGGCATAAGACCAAAATTCAGATCTGTGTCCTCATCAAATACAGAGACATACAAAGGTTTTGTTGGTTAGGTCTGTCATATTTTACTGCTATTTTGAGGTTTTTGCTAAAAAATCTTTTGAATAATAGTGACTGCCACACCTGTCTTTATATTTTAAACTATGCAGCACAGTAAAGAAAAACATGAATTTGATATTGTGGACTTTAAAAATGGCTATACCAGGTATCACTTTATTGTCTTCTGGGGTACATACTGCTTCTTTAGACACAGAGCAGACGCTCAGCCATTACTAAAATGGCTGAAGCCCAAAGGAGATCAGACTGTAAGAATTTAAAGAAGGACTCTATTCAAGAGTTGATTAGAGGTGGTTTCAGAATATTTTGGCACAACATTAAAAC
Source organism: Leopardus geoffroyi (assembly GCF_018350155.1). Taxonomy (NCBI): domain Eukaryota; kingdom Metazoa; phylum Chordata; class Mammalia; order Carnivora; family Felidae; genus Leopardus; species Leopardus geoffroyi. The sequence goes on along the minus strand of NC_059333.1, from coordinate 8,403,339 downwards.
CTGTTTGTGAAGTAGTCTGCTGTAAGGAGACTATTTTCCTTAGCTCCTGATTTGCACCTTCCTGCTACTGCCAGACCTTTGCCTAAACTGTCCTCCAGCCTGGAGCACTAGCCTCACTCTTGGCATTGTGTCTGTACCTGAAAGCCTGGTCAAGGCGGCCCTCATTTGCCCCTCACCCTGTAGCCCTTCTGTCACATGCGCTCAGTCTCCTTAACTGAGGTGACAGGCTCCCTGCACACAGGAGCCTGATCTCGAAAGGCTTTGGCTTGCCAGTACTTTGCACAGTAAGCATTCAACTTGTGGTTTCGTCTGCCAAAACTGTGTTTAAAATGTTAAAAGTCAGCCACCTTGAACTGAGTAAAATATTCTATTGAGTTCCAAAGTTTCTTCTCTCCATAGAAAAACTTTTTTTTCTCCATTGAACTAAGAAGTAGAGTTTTATGTAGAATTAAAGCTCACGTATCATTTATAGTGTTTCCAAGCTTTCATGGCAGACATGGAAGGGAAAAAAATGTGAGATCTCAACAGCATATTCACTACTAACTTTTAGTTCTAGCTTATGTAATTTTATAAACACACAAAAAAATTTTAATACCCAAAACCTTGGGAACTCGTAGGGTGCCAGGCACTTGAGTAATAAATATTACCCTAAAAACCATTAACTTTGTGTGTCATTTCTCCCCCATTCATTCATTGGGTATTTAGTGGTGATGAAGATTGGATGAGGTCTCTTCCCTCAAGGGACATATGGGTTTGGGAAAAGAGAGATGTTAAGCCCATAATTACAAGTAAAGTGTGCCAAGGTTTTTCATAGGAGCATAAAATGCTATGGCAGCATAAATTAGGAGGCACTAACCTAACGAAGAGGTCCAGACCTCAGCAGAAGATTCCCTGTTGGAGGTCTCAGTGAGTCAGAGATCTGGAATAGGAAGTAACCAGGCAAAAGGAGGACATGGGTGTGTGTTTGAGGAGGGGTAGATGGTGTGATATTTGGAGGGTCAGAGTGTTCAAATGGAAGAAACAGCATATTTGGAGGCTAGGAAAATAGGGAACACTTCTTTCATGGATATAAAAGTTTAGTATGACAGAGGGGGGCTTTGGTGAGAAATATTATAAAAGTACCCAAGGGCCAGAACGAAGGGAACTTTGTTCTGTAAGGTGTGTTCAGCAGTTTGACTTTTCCTGAGGTCACGAAGAACCCAATGCAGGTTTCAAGTAAGGGGACGACTTGGCGCTGTTCCTGATGGCTGTCAGCTTGCCCGCAGTATGAAGTGGCAGAGGGGCTCACTGTCACCAGCCATGTCATGGATCAGAGAGTGGTGGTAGGGTTGGAGGGAGAGCAGGGTCAGAGACCGAGCTGAGCCTGCTTTTGGAGACACTGAGTTTAAGTGTCCTTGGAATCACCCAGTGGATTTGCCTAATAAGGGAGTTTGAATTTGCAGGTTTGGATTTCAGGCAAATATTCTAGACAAGGATCTTGTAAAAAGCGGGCATTATTAGTACCTAGCACGTAGTCTCTGAGGCATAAGAGAGTGTGAAATGTCCTGGGGAGCGGGTGTAGCAGGGGCTGGAGATGCACCCCCCTCCCCCGACAGCGTAAGGAGCTGAGCGTCCACATTAAGGCACAAACAGGTATAAGCACTGCAGGGAGAGCTGAGAAGGAACTCCAGAGAGGGAGGGGGAGGCCAGCAGTGCAGAGCCCAGAGAAGCTCATTTTAAAGTGAAGGCGACCAGCAGTTTTTTAAAAACAAAAACATTTAATTCATTGGAGTCAAGTTCCCCATGCACTTGAGCACCCAGGTTTATTACAGTCGTGCTTATTCGTCAGTGTTTGTCCACAGATGTTTCTCTTAGTGATCCAACGACTGTGGTGTGTTCTTCCCAGATTCCTCCTAAGTTACTTCCTGAGTCTTCAAGCCATGACGATCACGGAACTGCCGCTGCCAGCACTTCTGCAGATCGTGGGACTGGAAACCAAACAACAGGTCCCAAGGATTCAAGTCTGGTCTCCGCCAGCGATGGCCCAGTGGGGGCTTCCTCTCCTCCATTGTCGGGATCGCTCTCCTGTCAGCCTGGAGTCACCCAGCTGCCAGAGTGTAAGAGCACGGGCCAGGAAACTCTGTCAAAACAAAGCCTTGTGGCTGATCAGAAACTACCAGGACGTGCTACTCGGTCAAGCCAGTCTCCAAAAAAGCCGTTCAATAGTATTATTGAGCACCTGTCAGTGGTATTCCCATGTTACAACAGGTATGGCTATAAATTGTCTGTGACTCTGTTAAATATCTTAATGAACTGAGGTTTCCTGATCAGGTAGCATTTTGGCCAGCTAAGGGCTGAGGTGGAAACAACTCCATAATCGTTTTATTCAGAAAGACAGGTGCTACATTTCTTCCCTTTTTTGTAAACATGGAGGTGAGCATTTTCAAGCCAACCTTTTGATGCACATATCTAGATTGAAAACACTGAACACTGGTTACTCCATACTCATCAGATCCCAGGGCAATTTGCTTAGATTTTGATGAGATCATTAACATGCTCTAGTCCTAGTTATGGAACCCCTAAATGAAAATAAAACTGTAGAAGCACCTGGGTGGCTCAGTTGGTTACGCATCCGACTCTTGGTTTCAGCTCAGGTCATGATCTCACGGTTCGTGAGTTCAAGCCTCATGTCGGGCTCTATGCTGACAGCTGCAGAGCCTGCTTGGAATTCTCTGTCACCCTTTCTCTCTGCCCCTCCCCTGCTGTCTTTTCTCTCACTCTCTCAAAGTAAACATTAAAAAACAAAAACAGGGGCGCCCGGGTGGCGCAGTTGGTTAAGCGTCCGACTTCAGCCAGGTCACGATCTCGCGGTCCGTGAGTTCGAGCCCCGCGTCGGGCTCTGGGCTGATGGCTCAGAGCCTGGAGCCTGTTTCCGATTCTGTGTCTCCCTCTCTCTCTGCCCCTCCCCCGTTCATGCTCTGTCTCTCTCTGTCCCAAAAATAAATAAACGTTGAAAAAAAAATTTAAAAAAATAAAAATAAAAAAAATAAAAAACAAAAACAAAAAACTGCAAAACGCTAGTTTTATATCATTTAGGCGAAGAAATACCACATAGCCAGGAAAGTAACAGCAACTTAGACCTTGCTCGACACCTCTGATTTGTTAGAGGTGTGAGGTCCGAAAGACTAGATGTAATCTGATAGTGAATCAAGGTTGTGGGTGTGTTACAGAGGGTCCTCTGAGGGTGGGGAGTGCTGCTTTATCTCAGCCAGTGTTTCCACCTCCAGCCTCTGGCCTTGCTGTCTGGGTTGGTATGAAGGAGGAGAAGTATTCCTTGTCTCAGCCAGGAGAGAAGGAAAGGCAGTGTCTCTGGGATACAGCTAGGAAAAGAGGAGTGCACATCCCTGGATGACCCTCTGTGCCCTGTCCCATGTTATTTCTGTCTTTGATATTAGTTACAGGTTTTGAAATTACACGTTTGAAGCAAAGTAGTGGTTAAATTATGATTGAGCAGAATTAATGTTTTGCATCTGTTGGCAGAGCCCTTCTTATTTGAAAACAGGTATATGCACATGGGCATATTTAGCCCTGCCTAAGTTTGAGAAACATTTTAAGTTCTCTCAATAGCAGTTCCCATGCCAATTGTAAAAATACTCAAGTTGTAATTAGCCAAAGTACCTTAGAAATAAATTGTTTGCAATCCTGACTAAATTTGGGAGCGTTTACACCACCAAGTAGAAATGCATCCTAATTTTCTGAAAGTTAAAACATTTGAGGGATTAGTGCTACAAATAACAAGTTCCTGTTGATTAATGGTTTAATTCCATCCACTGCTACTTGTGAAAAATTCAGGCTTGGAAAACCTTGTCAGATTTTTTTAAAGAAGGCAGTCAGCAAATCTAATTTCCTCTTAGGTAGAAAGAGATTTTATTGATTTCAAGTCAGAACCAATGTTGTCTGCTCAGTCAGTGATTTAGCATAAAGCTACAATATACCCAGGCTGTAGGAAGTCAGGTTTCTAGGTAGAGATGAGTATCTCAAGTAGATCTAGTGATACACTGTTACTTTGACATTCTAGTTAAATAAATAGTTAGAAATATCGGAATTTTCATAACTGCTTGGAAAGAGTGATTCCCCTGCTTTTATATACCGTTGCTATTATTTACAAATTTATTTTGTTTGTATGTATTTGGTTTGTTTTTTTTAGCTGTTAATATCGGCACACAGTATTTCTTTACAGTAGAAAACCTTGAGTTTCTCTTGTCATTTGTGTCCACTTTCTCTTTTTAGCACTGAGCTTGCTGGTTTTATTAAAAAAGTGCGAAACAAGAACAAGAACTCACTGTCAGGATTGAGTATTGATGAAATTGTCCAAAGAGTGACAGAACACATTCTAGATGAACAGAAAAAGAAAAAGGTCAGTGTTTCATCCAGATACAATAAAATGGTCCACTTTATTTATAAAATAAGAATTTATAAAAAAAGAATGCATCCAGCCAAAATGTGGAGAACACTTCAATAAAGACAGAAGACGGGCAAGCTTCTGGATTACTGAACTTGCTTCACTCCCCACATTATCTCTGCAGCCAACTTCAGGAAAGGACAAGAGGTTATCTGAGCCCAGCTCTGCTGCTACTGTGACCAGTGCCTCCCAGGGCCCATCCTCCCTGACTGCTGGACCGTTGCCCGAAACCAAGGGACAGAAGGCAGAAGATATCCCTGTGAGTATTGTATGTGTGGTCAGTTTGTATTTTTTTGGGTTTTTTTTGTTTTGTTTTTTTTTTAACATTATTTATTTTTGAGACAGAGAGAGACAGAGCATGAGCAGGGGAGGGTCAGAGAGAGAGGGAGACACAGAATCCGAAACAGGCTCCAGGCTCTGAGCTGTCAGCCCAGAGCCCGATGCGGGGCTTGAACTCATAGACTGTGAGGTCATGACCTGAGCCGAAGTTGGACGCCCAACCGACTGAGCCACCCAGGCGCCCCTCAGTTTGTTTTTTTAATGAAGAAGAAGAGGGAGACAAAATTTAACAATTTTAGCCCCGTTCTCTTCATTTCTAGACCTAATTTATTTGATCTTAAAATTAAAAACCTGGGACGCCTGGCTGGCTCAGTCAGGGGAGTGTGTGACTCTTGATCTCAAGGTCATGAGTTTGAGCTCCACGTTGGGCGTGGAGCCTACTGAAAAAAAAAATTAGAAACCAAATTTAGATGTACTTGAGTTTCCCATTAGGACAGTCTGTGACCAGTAAGGCCATCTCTGCTTTTATGGGAACCTTGGGGCTCCTGTTGGTAGAAGCGCCTACACCAAGAAAGTTCCAGCCACATTGTGGAAACTGGGCCTTCAGACAGTCAAGTACAAGTTAATTTTTTATATCACATGTGATATTTTGAGTAGTTCGGGAAAATGATTTTTGAATCATTTTATGCCGTGTCACCACGGGCTTTGGAATCACACAGACTTGGTTTTGTCACTTAGTAACACTGTGAGCTTAGCTCTTACCTGCTTGTTGAAGTTGCTATCTGGATGAAGTGCTACAGTAGAATTACCAGGGTCAAGCTGTGTGTCCAGGAGGGTCTGGCTGCTTCCCTTCCCTCTCCCCTTGAGTGCCTGGAGGGGGTGTGGGTGGGTAGGACACTGGAATGGGCTGAACTTGCCTTTAATTTGATACACAGATTTTAAATGTTTATTGTTCTTTCAGAACAATAAATGTTCTAGAATGTTATATTTATATAGATCTTTTTATAAAGTACTGTGGCATCGATGATCTCAATTGAGAAGACATTGTAATTGTCTTTGTAATGAGGAAACTGAGGCATAGATGATTCGGGCAGCTTGCCAGCATTCCCTCATTTGATCTGGGTGTGCAGCATTTAATTCCCTAATCCTCACCACACAGACCCAGCCGACACCGGGACTGTGTACCAGGGACCAAACGTGTGGTTGAAAGAGACGCCATCACCTCCGTGGCTCAAGGCCACGGGCTCCAGATTGAATTCTGATGCAAAGCATGTTTTTTCCCTTTTGTCCAACTGTGGTATCAGAATTTAGATGAAATCAAAATTGCAATAGATTTTGGCCCCGTAGTGGAGTCAGTGATGCATGATTGGACAGAGTACTAGTTTGCTGACGAACTAAGCAGTGAATCTTTTTGTGAACTTGTTTTTATTCCTCCCGTACATTTTCATTTTCCACTATTCGTTGGAGATTTTCCAGACCTCATACACTCAGTTCCCAGAGTGTCTAACTCCAATGAGAAAGCTTATGAGCATCCAGAACATTCCTGCAAGGCCTGGCTGGAGTGCCTCCCTCTCCCCAGGCTGTCCCTGACTGGCCACAGGCTGTGTGGTCCTCCAACCAGGTCCTCAGAGCATCCTCATGGACAGCCCCACCCCCAGACAGACGGCAGTCACCTTCTGCAGAGAGATGGCTTTCTGCTTCACAGTTGATGTTGATAGTAATAAAGTTGTAAAAGTTGACTTACAAGAAAAAAATATATTCAAACTGGGACTTAGTTTGATCATCGTGGGTAGTTTTTTAAGGATTAAAAGTAGTTTGCTTTATGTTTTTAAATTACAAAACCAGTATGTGTTCATAGTAGGAAACACAAATAAAAAGCATTTAAAGCCTCCCAAAATCCAGTCTCTAAGGTAACCAGTATTATGAGGTTGGTATTTCTAAACTCTTTTGTATGTGTGTGTATGTGTGGATTTAGTCATACTTTGTGTGTGTGTGTGTTTGTTTGTTTGTTTTTTTTTTTTTTTCACTTAGAAATGTATTGTAGCGATCTTTCCATGCTAGGAAATAGTCAAGTTAACTGGGTTTTTTGAGCCAAACCTAGCTCTGAGCTCTGCAGAGGCCTTACCATTCCTTTCCCTGGGACTGACCCCTCTGTTGCTTCCCTGACCCTCCCATCAGGGGCCACAGAGAGGAGCTAGAACACCTCATTCTGCTGCATCTGCCCGGTCAGTGTCAGAGGAGAGACAGAAAACCCCATTCAGCAGTTCAGGGTCTTCAGAGCCTTTTGCCCCCCTCTGCATCCCTGACCTTAATCCCACTGCCAGGGCTGCTTCCGTGCACTTGCCTGACAGTTGATGGAGAATCCGTTTGGGGCCAGGTTCCTTGTCAGTTGCTAAGGTTGTAGATGAATGAGGCTCCTTCCTGCCATCAGGGTGCTCAAAGTTTAGAGGGGAAGAGGAGTGGAAAATACTGGTGCAGTGTGGGTAGGTGCTGTGAGTCGTATGGAGAACTTGTGCCTGGTGTCCTGGGTGCCTCTCGGGCTCTGTTGTCACAGAAAATGCCGTCTGTGCTCACCAGACTGTGTGCCCCTGCTGGAGACTCTCCCATTCAACTCTGCGCCCTCGCGCCCCACACAATCCCTGACCTTGGTGTTTGCTGAATGAGCCATCAGATTGTTTTGTTTTGATTTGCACACGTAATCTACATTCATAGAAACTTTAGAAAATAGGAAAAAAAGTTAAATCTCTCTGGACGAAAAGTAACCATTTGTCCACATTCTGTATCTTTCCAGCCTCTTTCCTGGGTATCTGTCTCTACACCCATTCTCTTTATTTTTAAAAAATTAAGTATGTGATTATATGATATGTACTGTTTTGTAACTTGCTTTTATTCAGATATTAGTCGTGACCAGCTTTTTGTGTCAGGGATTGTGGACTTGAGTGATTTCAGTCAGTCCCACAGGAGTCCATGGTGTGGATCATCATTTACGTTTGTATCTCCAGCTGTTAGATAATTAGATGAATGATTGGTTTATAGTGTTCATACCATAGTTTAGGTGTGAGGTGGGATAATTAGAAATTTGTAGTAATTTCCTGGGAATCTATCAACCGTATAAAATATTTTTTTCTCTGAGAAAATTAGAACTTCAGAAGTATATTTTTTCTTTTGTATGTCTATGTTTTTCTTTTTTTAACGTTTATTTTTGAGAGAGAGAAAGCACGCACATCTGCATGTGCGCAAGGGAGTGGCAGAGAGAGAGGGACACTGAGAATCCAAAGCAGGCTCCTCGCTGTCAGCGCAGAGCCCGACATGGGGCTTGAACTCACGAACTGTGAGATCGTGACCTGAGCCGAAGTTGGATACTTAACTAACCAAACCACCCAGACACCACCCCATCTATATTTTTTCTTAAACGCTGTTGAAAAATAAGTTGTTCCCAACTGAAGGTTACTGGTGGGGTATTGGGTGTGGGGATGGGCTAAATGGTGATGAGCATTAAGGAGGCACTTTGTTGGGATGAGCACAGGGAGTTATGTGTAAGTGATGAATCACTTAGTTCTATTCCTGAAACCATTATCACACTGTAGGAAGAGCTCATATAGTAAAAAGGAATTTAGTTATTCTTTATTATTGGAATACGTTTGTTCCCACAGGCACCGGGTGCAGCTTCCTGTGAAATATGCCATGAGGTATTCAAATCCAAAAATGTGCGTGTACTAAAATGTGGGCACAAGTTTCACAAAGGGGTAAGAATTCTCTCCGGCCATCCTCCTCATGAATTTTGACTATGAAGTATTTTGAAAATAAAAAGGAACTTTTTTTTCTAGGTGTCAATACTTCTTGGGGTTTCAAAGCACTTTCTTTATAAGCCAGTGTTCCTCATCTCCCTTTCCAAAAATTGCTGCTGTGGCGAGGGAGAGAGGCCTCCTGGGGTGTGCACACTGTCCTTTCCATCCATCACATCATGGGTGGAGGAGAACAATCCTAGTCGGCTCCATCAATCAACTTGGTTGGTGCTGAAATTCAAAATAATACTAGTTTCTTGGAAGGTAGCTTCTTATATATATGGCTGAATAGGTGCACAGTGCAAGAGTTTGTCAGTTTCGTGCAGTATAGGAAGTTTGACATTTTAGAGGAGAAAAGCTAAATTTAACTGGATCCATTGTGCCTGATTCTAGGAGATTCTGGCTTGTACCCTTCCAGGATCTGTAGGTAGTTATCTTGGTTGCTGTGAGCATTCATTCTGCACCCCTGCTGCTGGCTGGAACAGATCAGGTCTCTGCCATGTCTGTTTATTAATCCCTCCAGAAAAGGGATAAATACAATGTATTCACTAGGTGGGGTCAAGACAGCTTGCAGTCTCTTGCATGGCCTGTCTCCTGCAGGTATAGGGGTGTTGTGCCTGCACTTCCAGACTTAACACACACACCCAGCTTGGTAGCAGCAACACACCATCCATGAGCAACTTGGGACCACAGTGGGTAGACAGGCTCCAGTCGAGGCTGCAGTATGCAGGCTGGTGGGGTGTACAAGGTCCAAGACCAGGCAGGAGAGGATCGGTTAACTATTAGGTGAGTGAGTCCCAGGGCCAAGAAAATGCCAACTTCTGGAACTCAGGGCACTGACATGCCAAGGCTGAAGCTGGAGTGTGGGGCAAGTGGAGGGGCGAGGGGCAAGGCCGTCCCCCTGAGGTCAGGTTGGAGGCCCAGAGTGCATGAGTCAGATCCTGAGGGGAGATTATTTGTTCCTGAGGCTTGGGGGGCACACTCCTAGCCTGAGTAGGCTTCTGTGTTCCTCAGTGTTGGGCAGCTCCAGGCCCCATCAGAATTAGAAGTGAAGTTAACCATGTCTTTTGAGCAGCACAGGAGAGCTCAGGCTCCACGTGCCCCTAAAGGCACTGACTGATTTTGTTTTCTCATTTTCAGTGCTTTAAGCAGTGGCTGAAAGGGCAGAGCACTTGCCCGGCCTGCCTTGATCAGGATCTCCTGTAAGAAGAGTAGCCGGCACCTTCTGGAAGAGGCCAGTCTGCTTTTGTAGGTAGTCATAGTTCACCGAAAAGTCATTTACTGGTTTGTTGAATTGGGAGAATAACGATATATTACTCCTGGTATAAAAGGCAAACATTTGGAGATCCTTTGCACTGTGTGTCACAGCGCTGGTAAATGGAAATCTTTAATATAGTTGATAGTAATTTCCCTGCTCTTATTAAACACTTTGATAATAGCAAATAGTGGCTAATAAAAGTATGTGTAACCACATTCCTAAATTGTTGGGGCTGCTTACAGAGGTACTCTCTGAGACTGAAGGCTTCTTTTGGAAAGTGTTGTGAGCACCTCAGAGCAGTACTTGAATTGTAAGTATTCTGACCTGTTAAAGTGCCCCCAGTTAAAATTTTTACGAGTCAGTATTCCTTATAAAATGCCTACATTTTTCCTCAGAGATTCTGCACTTAAATGGGCGTAAGCAAACACATTTTAATAATCTGTAGTAAGTGGTAACATATCAGCTGATTTAAACCAAAAGATTTAAATCTCCTTTTCATGGAAACACCATGTGATTTTGCTTTTCCATTTCATTATTTTATATCCCTGGTAGATTTATAAAGGACTTAGTTTTCATCACCTAAAGGTATAATTTGATTTTTGAAAATTGGTTACAAACACTTTGTTATTAGTGTCAGCCAAGACTTTTTTTGCCCTGAAAATTGAGGCTACGTGTTCATCCCCCAATCCACTTGGAGCTTGGAGCTTCTTCTTTCCATACCTTACTCTTAGGAGCAGCATTTGTCCTTCTTCGTGATGACAGGTGTTTGGGTATCTCTGTCTGATGCATAGCGGACACTATGGGGAAATAGTCCCCGTCATTCCCCTCCCTGTCCCAACACCACAGAGAGATACTTGTGTAAGTAGACAGTCCTGAGGCGTCCGTGTTTTGCTCGCTCCGTGTGTGACATTTGTGTGGAGTAATGCATGCGCTCTTGTACTGTGGTGTGAGAACAAAACTCTAACTACATTAGAATCTGTCAAAATATTAGATAGCTTTAGTGACTTACAAACAGTGGTAAATGCAGAACCACGAATTGTAGATACATTCCATTTCTCTCAGACATCAAAAAATGTTTTTCATTGTGTTCTTTGTTCCCCTGGAAGCTCACAGTCCCAAGTTTATGAGCTGATTTCATCACCTTCTTCAGCCTTGGTTCCCTGTGAGTTTTGATGTCGTGGTGACTTAGTCCACTGACACTCACTCTGTATTTTGAAGCAGATTCTCCTTGTGGGTCCCTGAAACAATGTCTGCATGTCCTTAATAACTGAGAACGGTAGATAGGAAGATATGTAGGGACCAGTATGTAGCAGCAGGTACAAAGGCAAGGAAGAGCAGCTAGAGGGTGAGAACATGTCTTTTGTACATCAAACAGATACTTGTGAACATGCCTTACCCATGTCCTGTTGTAAGTTTCAAAATAAAGAGCATTCTAAAATAACATCAGTTTACTGTCATGCTTGTCCATCCTTTGTCAAATTTTTAAAAGGATTCTACTAGAAAATTCAAGGCACATACAAATGTTATCTTTGGTTGGAAAAGAAGAGCCATGATATGTCCAGAGTCTAACCAAGGATCTTAGGAAATTATGAGCCTCTGTGCCTGCATAAAGGCTGCTAAACTCAGTTTCACAAGATTGGCTATTTGTGAATGGAAAGTTTATACACGGATGATAGAATTTACTGTTTAGCTAATGTAAGGTTTTTCATGTGAATACGAATAAGAATGTGCAAGTTGATCTCTCATAACAATCCTCAGTATCCGTTTTCCTTCGAGGCGCTTGTGGATTCATGGACTACTAAGGCCAAGCAGTAAGGTTTCTGTTGGAGAATTCTGGTGAGCACTAAGGGTGATTGAGGAAATACCAGTATGTGTTTTTAATCTGATAGCATTTAATTAAAAATAAAATGTAACTTAAAGCAATGACTGTTCCTAAGAGCTTCCATTCTTTTCCCTGCTGAGCAGCTTCGTCTATGCTATAAATATTGGGTAATCTAATATAAAACTGAAATGGTGCCCCAGCAATGCAAATGTTACTATGTTTTCTAAGGTAATTTCTAAGACTGGAGGTAGGTGGGCAGAGTGGTCACACTACAACACGGAAGCAGTGGAACTATTTTATTTTAGGTAGTTTTTAAATCTGATGACCCTCTCTGGAGAAATGGATTAAAGGAAACAGAAGAGACGGTAGCAAAGGTGGAAACTCCTCTTATCACACGAGGTACTTGGTACTTACTACGTGAGGTACATGAGGAAATTCCTCTTATTACATGAGACTGATAAAAAGCAGGTGGTAAAGTCTGTCAGAAAAAGGACCAAGAACATCACTACGATCCTTTGTGAAAGAAATAGGAAATACATTTAGGTATTCTAAACTTTAATCAAACTATGTTAAAAGAATAGCTATGAAAACAATTGATCAGTCATATCTGATCCCATTTTAATATTCTCCTTCACTCTGCCATGGTCTGAAAGGAGCCATCCGCCTTCATGCAGCCATATACCTTAAGCACTGGGCTAGATGTTTTGATACAGCGGTGAGCAAGAGAGCAGGACTCTATGAAATTTGTCCTCCAGCTGAAGAGATAATAAATGTGTGATTTCTGGTGGCAAGAAGGGTTTTGAAGAAGTAGGTATATAGATTAATGATATTCTTGTAGGGCACCTGGTGGCACAGTCAGTTGAGTTTCTGACTCTTGATTTTGGCTCAGATCGTAATCTTCATGGCTCGTGAGATTGATCCCCATGTTGGGCTCTGTGCAGACTGTGTGGAGTCTGCTCGAATTTCACTCTCTCCCTCTCTCTCTGCCTCTCCCCTGTTCTGATTCTCTAAATAAATAAATAAATAAATAAATAAATAAATAAATAAACTTTATTAAAAAATAATATTCTTGTAAAGTGTTTAGCAAGGTGCCTAGCACATAAATACTTGACAAAAGGAAATTAGTAACTGTTACTAAGATTAGGTCCTGGGGGCGCCTGGGTGGCTCAGTCGGTTGGGCGGCTGACTTCAGCTCAGGTCATGATCTCGCGGTCCATGAGTTCGAGCCCTGCGTTGGGCTCTGTGCTGACAGCTCAGAGCCTGGAGCCTGTTTCGGATTCTGTGTCTCCCTCTCTCTGACCCTCCCCCATTCATGCTCTGTCTCTCTCTATCTCAAAAATAAATAAACGTTAAAAAAAAAAAAAAAAAAGATTAGGTCCTGGAAATTGCACAAGGAAAGAGTTTGGTGGGTTGTATAAGAAAGGCCTTGTTAGATTAAGAAGTAGAATTTCTCAGTGTAGCCCAGACTGTCGAATGTGATCAAGTGGACAAGAAAGCAGAAGAAATCAAATCACCTCAAAGTCATTTGGAAAATAACAGCTTTGTTCCAAAATCTACCTAACTGTGGACACTGTGGTGATACAACAAAGGATAACTTAACCTGTGGCTTTCAACACACGCAAGCAGTTTTGAGGCCATCTTTCTGGTCAGTTTCGATTTAGGACCACAGATCTATGGTTGGCTCACTTTGGAGATTTGTACTGGGGCCTGGGAAGGGTCTGAGCAAGGTGGAGACCTCTCCTAGTGGAGAAGGTGTGTGATCCCAACTCCCTGCTTTGGGGTCAGAACTGTGCTCATTCACTCTGTCATTGCCTCCAGGTTATATTGTCTCTTCCTACTTCCCCTTTAAGAGTGAAAGAAAAGGGAAAAATATTCAGCAAAACTGCAGAAATTAAATGACACTTAGAAACTATAAAATCCTAATGAGACAACCATCAATAATCAGAAAAAGTAATCATTTCAGATGTACATATGGAAAAAAATGAACCTTGACCTCACACCACACAAACATGATCTCCAAAAGGATCATGGTCCTAACTAAGTATAGAAAGTGAAATAAAGTTTCTAAAGAAAACAGATAATCTTCCTGGCCTTGGAATAGGCAAAGATTTATTAGGACACAAAAAACACCATGAGGGAGGCACCTAGGTGGCTCAGTAGGTTAAGCATCCAACTTCAGCTCAAGTCATGATCTCATGGTTTGTGAGTTCAAGCCCTGCATCCAGCTCGCTGCTGTCATGACATCACAGAGCTTGCTTTAGATCCTCTGTCCCTCTGCCTCTTCCCTGCTCGTGTACTCTCTGTCTCTCAAAAACATTTTTTTAAAACACCATGAGAATAAAAAATATGATAAATTGGATGTCATTACAATTAACTCATTATCAAATTATCATTGAGCAAGAGGTCAAGCCATGAAGCAGAAAAAATCCAACAAAGGACCCAGAACATGTAAATGTTACATATGAATAAAAAGACTGTATATTTAGAAATGAGCAAATAATTTGGCCATTTCACAAATATCCAGAAGGTTATTGTGCATTTTAATAGCCAAAGTTATTCAGTATTCATCATCAGGGAAATATAAACACTGGAATGAGATACCGCTAGATAATCCACCAGGATGGCTGACCTAAAAAGAGGACCGATGAGACCAAGCATTGGTGAAGTTGAGGAACAACTGGAACTCTCATACACTGCAGTTGGGAGTAAACTGGTACGACCACGATAACAGTATTCACCAAAGCTAACACTACACTAGTACCCTTTGACACGATCCCACTCCCACACATGTACACTTACCAGAGATGCATGCGATAGTACTAGTATTTTTATGCTAGTTTTGTTCATAATGGCCTCAGACTAGAAACAACCCCAAGGTCCATGAACACAATGTTCTGGCAAATTGTGGTATGTCTACACAATGGTTTAATGTCTCAGAAATGAAATTAAGGGAACCATCACTATACACAACAACACTGGCGACTCTCCCAAACAGAATACTGAGCAAAAGCAGCCAAAGTTGAATTGCATACGTGTGAATTTCAAGAACAAGAAACCAAAGTGGGAGAAGTCAGAGTCCTGGTTACCTCCAAGGTGATGCTGCTGACAGGGAATGAGTACAAGGTTGTCCACCAGGGCTCTGGAAATGTGTATCTTCGGCAGAGTATTACACTTACCTGAAGAGATCATTTGGAAAATCCACGGAGCAGTAAATTTAAAATTTGTGTACTTTCCTGTAGTGCTTTTCAACAAAGCTAAATGAACAAAAAACAAAATGCTAAGCCTGGGCTCGGGAAGCTTAGTGATTACTATGGTTTTTAGGCAGAGCTCCTGGAAAGGCTCATCACGCACCTGTACACCTGGCCTTCATGACTGTTAGACCAAATTCCCACCAGAAGTCAGCGCTGACCTATACGCCCCAGCACAGAACAGAACAACCTTTCCTTCGGTTGCCTGCTCCTGTAGTCTCCCAGCAATGACCTCAGCCAGCCAGTGGTTCTTCAAAGCTGCTCAGTAGGGTAGTAAAAAACGTGAGCCTGATGCCAAACTTGTAACTGGTGCTGAATGAAGAGAAAAAAAGCCAAAGAGCACACCTTGTTAGGAAGGGAGTGCAAGTTGCCTTGGAGTTCACTCTTACTGGCAAGTGAGACCATTCTCTTTGCGAGGACCAGTTTAGCCAGCCTCCTTGGCCGGGGGAGGTCTGGGATGCTGGGGTTGGGTTACACTGGCCCCAGGAGCAAGAGCCAGTCGTTCACTTTCAGGAATTTTGTGAGCCGGCTGTTCAACACAACCATTGCTGAAAGTGGAATGTATAACCTTATAATTAAATTCTATAAAAAGCAAAGGTAATTCCTTCCTGATTGCTAGAGTTTATCATTATGCTTTTGGGGTCACTGATGTATATAGTTTCGGTATGGTGGGAATAATGTAGAGCGGGATTCTCCCAACTCTGTTCAATGCTGGGAGTATTCACACCACAGAAATTGGCAAATGTGACTTATCGAGGCTTTGCCTCCCTACTGCCCTCCACCTCCGAAGAAGCCGTGAAGGCAGTTTTGTCTGTCGTAGAAACAGCTGGTCTAATGGCACTGGAGGTGCCCTTTATGCCTTTCTCATTTCACATTTGACACAGCGATTAGGGGATTTTAACACATCAGCCCTTCGAGATGATTTTTTGCCGAACGAGCTCCTTCTCATGGCTCTATCAGGCGAAGGTCCTCACCCTCGCTGCCAAGAGTGCCTTCTGTGTGCCCGTCCTGGGCCCTGTCCTGGGTTTGCTCCCCTTCCACTGCCATCCTGGAGAGAACACTGCTTACCACAGTGGCTGGGGCATGCTGGCCCGGAGACCCAGCAGAGTCTCAGCTCCTTCCAGCAGCCACTTGCCCGCATCACACCTGGTACGGCTGCGGGTCCTGTGCGAAGAAAAGAAAGAAAGACACCCTTCCTGCCTCAGGAAGCTCGCAGGTAAATCCAAAGCAGGTGTCCTTCAGGGGTGCCAGACAAGAAAGAACCGCGTGGATCACCCCAAGCCACAGGCGACTGACTCATCTTACCTCCCTGGAGGCAGGAGGCAGCTTGAAATGGGGCCAGACCTCAGTCTTGCCCCCAGAGCCCTCCCAACAAAGTGGTTGGTATTTATTACCCAGGCTTCTGTGGCAGGACACTTCAAAGAGAAAGGCTTGCTCTTTCTAACATGTGCTTTTGTGTCAAACAGAGGTGTCATTGTTTTCAGCAAATACCTTGGGACGCGAGTGAATAAATACCATTCTGTTTTCCAACTCCCCCCCGCCCTCCATTTTTCAAAAGTTATGTATAAAGGCATTTTGCCTAATTCCTTCAGCCCTCTATTTCAGCTTCTATTTATTTGGTGTGATATAAAGGTCTTAATTTAGATCTCCCTGCTACCAGTTCCAAGAAATCTGCCACCGGCTCCAAGCTTCGTGTCCTGAAGTGCCACCCCATTCCAGCGGGGTGAGCCAGCAGCCTCCGAAAAAAGAAAGCAGTTGAACAGATGGACACTGTGCCTCCAGACGCTGGCTGCAACTCCCGCGCCAAGCAGGACTCTGGCTTTGACGGGGGCCTCACTGGAGGCCACGGTGCTTTTGCTTCCAGTTTCAAAACTACCACAACTTCTAAACTGGTCAGACCTTCGGAGCCCAGGACACGGCACTCGCTACAAGCCTTCCCTGTGAGAGACATGGCCATCAAGCCCTGCTTCCGGGGCCTTTGTGAGACACAGCCCATGTGTCCATCCTTCCCTTGTCTTCGTCCCCCTAGGGACCCCTCCTGGAGGACAAGGGCCTTGTCTGCCCTGACACCTTCACTTCTCCCAAGAATTTTCAGTACCTTGTGGCTGTGCTTTCTGGGAGTAAGCCACATGGCCCTGGTCACTTTGGTGAGCTACTGAACTACAGCATATCCACTGTCCATTTGTTCACGCATTCATCAGACCTTCATGGAATGGAGTCTAGCATGTGCAGGCAGTGTTGTGAGTGTGGGAGATACTTCAGGGAACAGAAGCCACGAGAGGCCTGATCTCAAGTCTTCAACATTCTAGTAGAGGAGACTGGCCTCAAGTACGATAGTGAAATATATGGTATGGCACTGGTAATCCAGAGAAAAGTAGACCTGGGAAAGGGATGAGGCAGTGTGTATGGGACGGCAGGGCTCACAGATATTAAGCCAGGGGAAGTAGCATTTGAGTGCAGGCAAAGGACCTGTGGAGGAAAGGGAGAAGGGCCGGACAGAACAGGCAGAGCAAAAGCAAGAACAGAGCTGGCCAAGGGAGCGCCTGATGGGTGTTTAAGGAGACAAGGAGGTCAATGTTATCCCTTGTTCTGGTGAAATGTGCAGAGACAGGAGGATCCCAGGGCATAGATGGGGCACTGGGGGTCATGGGATGGAGTTGGGACTTGGGCTTGAGGCCACCCATGTGGAGGCATTTCAACATCAGGCGGTACAGCTTGCTGATGGACCCTCGTTAAATGTTAGTCCTAAGTGTAGGCTTGGACTAACAAGGGGCTTACTCTGAGGCATGCAACAGGCATTTCTTCTTCCTTCCTCCCTCCCTCCCTCCCTCCCTCTCTTCCTTCCTTCCTTCCTTCCTTCCTTCCTTCCTTCCTTCCTTCTTCCCTTCCTTCCTTCCTTCCTTCCTTCCTTCCTTCCTTCCTTCTTACCTTCCTTCCTTCTTTCTTACCTTCCTTCCTTCCTTCCTTCCTTCCTTCCTTCCTTCAAGTTTTTAATTTAAATTTTAGTTAACATATAGTGTCATACTGGTTTCAGGAGTAAGTTACACTTACATGTAACTCCCAGGGCTCATCCCAACAAGAGCCCTCCTTAATGCCCATCACCCATTTAGCCCATCCCCCCATCCACTACCCGTCCATCAACCCTGTTTGTTCTCTATCATTAAGAGTCTCTTGTGGTTTGTTTCCCTCTCTTCTCTTTTTACCTCCTTCCCATATGTTCACCTGTTTTGTTTCTTAAATTCCACATATGAGTGAAATCATATGGTATTTGTCTTTCTCTGACTTGTTTTGCTTAGCATAACACTCTAGCTCCATCCATGTTGTTGCAAATGGCAAGATTTCATTCTTTTTGATGGCTAATATTCTGGGGTGTATGTGTGTGTCACATCGTCTTTATCCATTCGTCATTCAGTGAACATTTGGGCTCTTTCCATAATTTGGCTATTGTTGATAATGCTGCTGTAAACATCAGGGTGCATGTGTTCGTTTGAATTAGTATTTTTGTATCCTTTGGACAAATACCTAATAGTGCAATTGCTGGATCATAGGGTAGTTCTATTTTTAACTTTTTGAGGAACCTCCATATTGTTTTCCAGAGTGGCTGCACCAGTTTGCATCCCCACCAGTGGCTTAAGAGGGTCCCCCCTTCCCCACATCCTCACCAATATCTCTTGTTTCCTGTGTTGTTAATTGTAGCCATTCTGACAGGTGTGAGGTGGTATCTTATTGTGGTTTTGATTTGTGTTTTCCCAATGATGACAGATGTTGAACATCTTTTCATGTGTCTGTTAGCCATCTGTGTATCTTCTTTGGAAAAATGTCTATTTATGTCTTCTGTCCATTTCTTCACTGGATTATTTGTTTTTTGGGTGTTGAGTTATATCAGTTCTTTATAGATTTTGGATACTAACCCTTTGTCAGATATGTCATTTGCAAAAAGCTTCTCCCATTCCATAGGTTGCCCCTCAGTTTTGTTGATTGTTTCCTTTGTTGTGCAGAAACTCTTTATCTTGATGAGGTCCCAATAGTTCATTTTTGCTTTCGTTTCCCTTGCTTCCAGAGACATGTCTAGTAAGAAGTTGACCTGGCTGAGGTCAAAGAAGTTGCTGCCTCTGTTCTCCTCCAGGATTTTGATGGTTTCCTGCCTCACATTTAGGTCTTTCATCCATTTTGAGTTTATTTTTGTCCATGGTGTAAGAAAGTGGTCCAGTTTCATTCTTGCATGTTGCTGTCCAGGTTCCCCAACACCATTTGTTGAAGAGACATTTTTCCATTGGAGATGCTTTCCTGCTTTGTCAAAGATTGGTTGACCATATAGTTGTGGGTCCATTTCTGGGTTCTCTATTCTGTTCCATTGATCTATGTGTCTGATTTTGTGCCAGTACCATACTGTCTTGATCACTACTGTTTTGTAATATAGCTTGAAGCCTGGGATTGTGATGCTTCCAGCTGTGATTTTCTTTTTCAGGATTGCTTTGGCTATTCAGGGTCTTTTATGGTTCCATACAAATTTTAAGATTGTTTATTCTAGATCTGTGAAAAATGCTGGTGGTATTTTGATAGAGATTGCATTCAATGTGTAGATTGCTTTGAGTAGTATCGAGATTTTAACAATATTTGTTCTTCCAATCCAGCAGACACCTCTGATACAATTTCAACTGTATTTTATCAGCCTCCTAACTGAGCATCTGCTTCCACCCCTAACACCCTGCCCCACTCCCACCCTCCTCTAGTCACTTGAAATTCTGGACCCAATCACACCCCCACAGACCTTCAATGTATCTGCCCAGCAGAGCTGTGGGCATACCAGTGGGCTCACGTATCCTGGGCCTGAGCCCATTCATTCAGCACCAGCTCCCTCCCCAGGTCATCAGTGTCATTCTCACTTCTCACACCTTGTCTTCCTGTAGCCCAGACCAGCCCCTGACCTTTAGCCACCAGCTCCCTTCCAGTGTGCCACTGCAAGCTAAGACACCCAGACCTCCCCTTTCATTCTGCCACCTCTCTGCTCCCTGAATGCCTCTAGTACTGTGGCCTTGATAAATTTTTTAACCTCCTGGAACCTTGTTTTCCATATTCATACAGCCAGGATCAAATGAGCATGCCATGCACATTGTGGCTGCTCAATCAACATTTTTTAAAACCAGTGAAGCCACAGAATAAGAGCCACACACCGCAAATGGGCTGTGGTGGCCTCCAAATCTCCCCTTCCTCACAACCCCCAACACAGGCTCTGACCTCCACTGTCTCCCAACATTCCTTTTACAAATGACTATTTCTTGAGTGTAGTAAAATGTTCTGGCTGCCGCACTGATCACAAACATCACAGCGTTTAATTTCTCTAAGTACCCTACAAAGTAGAGCTTACTTTTATCTCCTTGTACAGAAGAGGAAACAAATCTAAAGAGTTAAATAGCTTCACCAAGGTCACAAGGCTGGAAAGTGTCTGAGTCAGGATTTGTACCTCCTAGGCCAAGACGCTGCTCAAGGCATTCATCTACTGGCCACTTCCCCTCCAGCCAAAACAGCTCAGCTTCCCATACCCCTACAAACCCTTCTCCAACCATGTAGACTATGAAACCCCTGGAAATCCCAGTTCCCCTGCTGCATGCACTCACATACAGCTGCAGTGGGGGGTCCCCTTCATTTACCTCAGGAGACCATGCAAGTAGTGTCCCATGGTTAAATGGCCTTCTCCATGGTTACAATGCTACAACCTTTGTGCTACTCATGTTGTTGGGAAAAGAACTTCACTGAATCCCCAATATCTTCCTATTCTATTCTCATCTTATCTGTTTGTCTTGGAGCCCACTGACTTCTGTTCTACATTGGCTCTTTTTTTTCCTGAAATTTTTGGTTGCCTCTCTTTCCCTCTTTCTTTGCTCCTATCTTCTTCCATTATGCACCGTTAGCCTATTTTCTCAGGCTCTTGTCCAGCTTCATCATAGAATTACCTTTATTGCTATCTTGGATTGGACCCACACCTTACCCAATGCATGTTTTTCTCCTCCTTGATTTACAACTCTTTTTAGGATCAATTTGTTGATTTCTACAAAAATAGCCTGCTTGGGTTTTGTCATGGATTGCATTAAACCCATATATCAATATAGGGAGAATTGGCATCTTCACAATATTGAATATTCCATTCCATGAACATGGTACATCTCTTTATTTATTTGAGTCTTCTTTAATTTCTCTCAGGAATGTTTTGCAGTTTTCAGTGTAGAGATCTTGCACATATTATGTCAAGTTTATGCAAGTATTTTCTATTTTTGGTGCTGTTGGTAATGATTTTTATTTTAATTTCAATTTCTGATTGTTTACAACTAGGATATTGATATATAAGCGATATTTGTGTATCTATTTTACATTGTGCAAACTTGCTAAACCCACTTATTCTAGTAGCTTTTTTTTTATATACTCAAGAATTTTCATAGATAATCATATCATTAGAGAACAAAGTTTTAATTCTTCCCTTCTACTCTGGATGTTTTGTCTTATTGAACTGTATACAATGCACTAAAGCACAATGCTGAATAGAAGTGGTGAGAAGGGGTGCCTGGGTGGCTCAGTTGGCTAAGCATCCAACTTCGGCTCAGGCATGATCTCACAGTTTGTGGGTTCGAGCCCCACATTGGGCTCTGTGCTGACAGCTCAGAGCCTGCTTCAGATTCTGTGTCTCTCTCTCTGTCCTTCCCCCACTCATGCACTGTTGCTCTCAAAAATAAATGAATAATTTCAGCAACTTCTTAACACGTCTCCAGAGGCAAGGGAAACAAAAGCAAAAATGAACTATTGGGACCTCATCAAAATAAGGAAACAATCAGCGAAGGAAACAATCAGCAAAACTAAAAGACAACCTATGGAATGGGAGAAGATATTTGCAAATGACATTATCAGATAAAGTGTTAGAATCCAAAATCTATGAAGAACTCAACACCCAAAACACAAATAATCCAGTGAAGAAATGGGCAAAAGACATGAATAGACACTTCCCAAAGAAGACATCCAGGTGGCTAACAGACACATGAAAAGATGCTCAACATCACTCATCATCAGGGAAATATAAATCAAAACCACAGTGAGATACCACCTCACACCTGTCAGAATGACTAACATTAACAACTCAGGCAACAACAGATGTTGGCAAGGATGCAGAGAGAGATTATCTCTTTTGCACTGCTGGTGGGAATGCAAACTGGTGCAGCCAATGGAAAACAGTATGGAGGTTCCTCAAAAAATTAAAAATAGAACTACCCTATGACCCAGCAATTGCACTACTAGGTATTTATCCAAGGGATATAGGTGTGCTGTTTTGAAGGGGCACATGCACCCCTTGCAGCACTATAGACAATAGCCAAAGCATGGAAAGAGCCCAAATGTCTTTCAACGGATGAATGGATAAAGATGTGGTGTATATATATACACACACACATATATACACACACACAAGAGTATTACTCAGCAATCAAAAAGAATGAAATCTTGCCATTTGCAACTAAGTGGATAGAACTAGAGCATATTATGCTAAGTGAAATTAGAGAAAGACAAATATCATATGACTTCACTCATATGAGGAATTTAAGATACAAAACAGATTAAAATAAGGGCAGGGAAGCAAAAATAATATAAAAACAGGAGGACAAAATATAAGAGACTCTTAAATATAGAGAATAAACAAAGGGTTGCTAGAGTGGTTGTGGGAGGGGGGATGGGCTAAATGGGTAAGGGGCATTAAGGAATCTACTCCTGAAATCACTGCTACACTATATGCTAACTAACTTGGATGTAAATTAAAAATAAATAAATTTAAGATTGTGCACAGAGGGAAAAACATTAAAATTTTTTTAATTAAAAAAAAACACAACATTTGCAAAAAAAAAAAAAAAAGAATAAACTTTTAAAAAATTAAAAAAAAAAAAACAAGTGGTGAGAACAGGCAGCCTTACCTATTCCTCATCTTATGCTGAGAACACTCAGTATTTTACCACTAATTATAATGCTAACTGTAGTTTTTTCATAGATATCCTTTATTAGATTGATAAAGTTCATGTATATCCCTAGTTTGCTGAGTTTTTAAAAAATCAAAAATAAGAAAAACCAAAAGCAAATACCACACAAAAAGAAAATTGAGGCCAATATCCCCGATGAAGATAGATGCAAAAATCCTCGATAAAATATTAGTAAACCAAACTCAACAATACATTTAAAGGATCATGCACCATAATTAAATGGGATTTGTGGATCCCATTTAGTATTTATGCATCCAGGCATGTAAGGATGGTCCAATATCTACAAATCAATCAATGTGATACACCAAATTAGCAATATGAAAGATCAAAATTATATGGTATCTCAATAGATGCAGAAAAAGTATTTGACAAAATTCAACATCCACTTATGATAAAAACTGAATAAAGTGAGTATGGAAGGAACATACCTTAACATAATGAAGGTGATATATGACAAACCCACAGCTAACATCATAGTTAATGGAGAAAGGCTGAAAGCTTTTCCTCTAAGATCAGGAACAAGACAAGGTTACCCACTCTTTCCACTTATATTCAATAGAGTATTGGAAATCCTAGCCACAAAAATTACCCAAGAAAAAGAAATAAAAGGCATCCAAATCAAAAAGGAAGAAGTAAAATCCACTACTTGCAGATGACATAATACTATATATAGGAAGCCTTAAAGACTCCACCAAAAAACTACCAGAACTAACAAATGAATTCAGTAAAGTCAGAGGATACAAAATTAGCATACAGAAGTTGAATGCATTTCTGTACACTAATAACAAGCTATCAGAAAGAAAAATTAAGAAAACAATCCCATTTAAAATTGCACCAAAAAGAATAAAATACATATGAATAAATATAACCAAGGAGGTGAAAGACCTATACCCTTAAAATGATAAGATACTAAGGAAAGAAATTGAAGATGACACATATAAGTGAAAATATATATTGTGCTTAAGATCGGAAGGATTAATATTGTTCATATGAACATCCATACTATCCAAAGAAATCTACATATTCAATGCAATCTCCATTAAAATACCAATGGCATTTTTTATAGAAGTAGAGCAAAGAATCCTAAAATGTATATGGAACTTCAAAAGACCCTGAAAAGCCAAAGCAATCTTGAGTAGGAAGGAGAAAGCTGGAGCTGTTATGCTCCCTGACATCAAACTATACTATAAAGCTGTAGTAATCAAAACAGTATGGTACTGTCATGAAAACAGACATACAGATCAATGGAATAGAAAAGAGAGCCCAGAAAAAAACTTATACCTATATGATCAATTAATTTATGACAAAGGAGGCAAGAGTGTACAATCAGGAAAAGACAGTCTCCTCAATAAATGGTGTTGGGGAGACAGGACAGATATATGCAAAAGAATGAAACTGGACCACTATCTTGTACCATATACAAAAATAAATTCAAAATGGATTAAAGACTTGCATAAACTCATAAAACTCCTAGAAGAAAACATAAGCAGTGAGCTCTCTGACATCAGTCTTAGCAATATTTTTTTGGTCTGGTCTCCTCAGGCAAGGGAAACAAAAACTAAAACAAATGGGATTATTTCAAACAAGAAAGCTTTTTTTTTTTTTTTCCAAATTAAAAAGCTTTTGCACAACAAAGGAAACCATCAACAAAATGAAAAGCAACCTACTGAATAGAAGATATTTGCAAATCATACATCTGATAAGGGATTAATATCCAAAATATGTAATGAATTTACACAACTTAAATTTAAAAAGATTAAAAATGTCTTTTTTTCCCCCCAAGAATACATACAGATGGCCACCAGGCACATAAAGATACTCATCACCAATCATCAGGCAAATGCAAATCAAAGGAAGCCAAATGAGATATCATCCCACACCTGTCAGATTGGCTATTATCAAAACGACAAAAAATAAGTGTTGGAGAATGTGGAGAAAAGGAGACTCTCATACACTGTTGGTGGGAATGTAAATTGATGCATCCACTATGGAAAACAGTATTGAGGTTCCTCAAAAAATTAAAAATAGAACTACCACATGATCCAGCAATTCCACGTCTGGGTATTTATCTAAAGAAAATGAAAACACCAATTTGAAGAGATATATGCACTCCTATGTTCATTGCAGCATTATTTACAATAGTCAAGATATGGAAGCAACCTGTGTCCACTAATGAATAAATGAATAAAGAAGATGTGGTATATATGTACACACAATGGAATATACTCAGCCATAAAAATGAAATTTTGCCATTTGTGACAACATGAATGGACCTAGAGGGTACTATACTAAGTGAAGTAATTCAGACAAAGAAAGACAAATACTATATGAGGGTGCTTTGGTGGCTCAGTCAAGCGTCTGACTCCGTTTTAGCTCAGGTTGTGATCTCGTGGTTTTGTGAGATCAAGCCCTGTGTAAGCTCTGTGCTGACAGCATGGAGCCTGCTTGGAATTATCTCTCTCCCTCTCTCTACCCCTTCCCCACTTATGCTGTCTCTGTCTCTCTCAAAAATAAATAAATAAGCTTTGAGACAAATACCATATGATTTTGCTTACATGTGGAATCTACAAAAACAAATTAACAAACAAAACAGAAACAGACTCATAGATACAGGAAACAAACCTTTGGTTACCAGAGGGGAGAGGGGTTGGTGGGTGGGCAAAATATGTGAAGAAGACTAAGAGGTAAAATCTTCCAGTTATAAAATAAATAAGTCATGAGGATATAATGTACAGCATAGGGCATATAGTCAATAATATTGTAATAACTTTGTATAGTGACAGATGGTAACTAGATTTATCATAGGGATCACTTTTTTTTTTTTTTAATTTTTTTTTTTTTCAACGTTTATTTATTTTTGGGACAGAGAGAGACAGAGCATGAACGGGGGAGGGGCAGAGAGAGAGGGAGACACAGAATCGGAAACAGGCTCCAGGCTCTGAGCCATCAGCCCAGAGCCCGACGCAGGGCTCGAACTCACGGACCGCGAGATCGTGACCTGGCTGAAGTCGGACGCTTAACCGACTGCGCCACCCAGGCGCCCCTAGGGATCACTTTTTTAAGATATAAAAATATTTAATCACTATGATGTACACCTACAATTAACAGGATATTGTAAAGGGGCGCCTGGGTGGCGCAGTCGGTTGAGCGTCCGACTTCAGCCAGGTCACGATCTCGCGGTCCGTGAGTTCGAGCCCCGCGTCGGGCTCTGGGCTGATGGCTCAGAGCCTGGAGCCTGTTTCCGATTCTGTGTCTCCCTCTCTCTCTGCCCCTCCCCCGTTCATGCTCTGTCTCTCTCTGTACCAAAAATAAATAAAAACGTTGAAAAAAAAAAAATTAAAAAAAAAAAAAAAAAAAAACAAAAAACAGGATATTGTATGTCAGTTATACTTCAATTTAAAATTAATTAAAGAAATCAGTCAAATGTTTCTTTCCATCAATTTTGATGATTATATAGTGTTCCTTTTTCAGTCTGTTAATATGGTAAATTATATTGCTTTGTTTTCAAATGTTAAGTAAATCTTATTTTCCTGGAATAAATCTCATTTGATCATCCTTTTTGTAATATTGTTGAATTCGATTTTCTAATTTATTTTACAATTTTTCATCTATGATCATGAGGAATGTTAATCTATAATATCTTTTTTTGGTAATGTCTTTCCCTGTTTGTGATAATGGGATGATTTTTGGCCCTATATAATGAGTTCAAGAGTATTTTCCCTTTGATTTTCTGAAAGACTTTGCATAGAATTGGCACTATTTCTTTCATAAATATTTGGTAGGATTCATCATTAAGTCCTGTAATGTAATGTTGTGTTTTTATTCAGTTCAAAATATTTTTTTCATTTTGATTTTTATTTTCTCTTTTACCTATTGGTTACTTTAAAAATATATCATTTAGTTTCCAAATATTTGACTTTTTAAAAGATATCTATTATTGATTTCTAATTTAATTCCAAGAGTCAGAAAATAAAATTTATATGATTTGAATCCTTTTAAAGTATTAAGAGTTTTTATGGCCCACAATGTGGTCTGTCATGGCAAATGGTCCACGTGCAGGATGTGTATTATGCTATTGGTAGGTAAAGTGTCAATCAACAAATGGAATTAGTTGGTAGTATTTTCCAAGCCTTCTATAATACTTCCTGATTTTCTGTCAATTCATTCTCTCAATTACAGTGTGAAACTTCTGACTATAATTGTGGATTTGTCTCTTCTTGGAGTACAATAGATTTTACTTTGTGTATTTTGAAGATGTGTTATTAGGTGCATAAATATTTAGTATATGTTCTATATGTTCTCTTGATGAATTGACTCTTTATCAGTATGAAATGACCAATTTTTATCTCCAGTAATATTTTTTATCTGAAATCGACATCTGATATTAATATAGATTGATACAGCTTTCTTTTGATTAGTGTTGGAAAAGTATATTTTTTCCCATCCCTTTGCTTTTAACTTACTTGTGTCTTTATATTCAAACTAGGTTTCTTATAAGCAGCCAATCAAGCATCACATTTTTAGCCAACCTGACAAGTTATGCCTTTTATTTGGGGTGTCTGCACATTGACATTTAATGTAATTGTTGGTATAGTTAAGTTTAAATTTACCATATTGCTGTTTGTTTTCTATTTGCAATATTCCTATTTTCCTTTTTTTGCCATCTTTTTGAGTAACTATGTGTTTAAAAATTTTGGTTTTGGTTTATTAGCTACCTGTTTTTTTAATTTTAGTGGTTGACTTATTTATAATTTACACCTTTAACTTCCATCAAGTAATATTATGTATATTAAATAATAATATAATTCCTTCAAGTAAATTATTCCAGTTTACTTATAGTATAAGAATCTTACAACAGTATTCTTTCCTTTTCCCCTCCTGACCTTTGTGTTATTTTTGCCATACATTTTGAACACTATAAATTATATACCCTATAGTATGCTGCATTTATTTTTGTTTTTAACAGTTAGGGGTACCTGGGTGGCTCAGATCATGATCTCACAGTTTGTGAGTTTGAGCCCTACATTGGGCTCTATGCTGACAGCTCAGACCCTGGAGCCTGCTTTGGATTCTGTGTCTCCCTCTCTCTCTGCCCCTCCCCTTTCACACTCTGTTTCTCTCTGTCTCTCAAAAATGAATAAACATTAAAGAAAAAAAATTTTTAAAGTCAGTTATTCAGGGTGCCTGGATGGCTCATTTCATTAAGCGTCAGACTCTTGATCTCAGCTCAGGTCTTGATCTCAGGGTCGTGAGCTCAAGCCTCATGTTAGACTCCACACTGGGCATGAAGCCTATTTAAAATGAATGAATGAATGGTTATCTTTTTATAGCAACTTTATTGAGATAATGTACAATTACACAATTGTATAATTTATATACAATTATAAAGTATATGATTCCATGGTTTTTAGTATATGCAGTTGTGCAACTATCACCATAATCAATTTTAGAATATTTTCATCATCCCCCAAATAAATTTCATATATTTTAACAGTAACCCTTCATCCTCCAAAATCCTCAACAATCACCAATCTACTTTTTTTGTCTATAGATTGTGTATTCTGGATATTTGATATGAATGGAATCATATAATATGTGGTCTTTTCTGACTGCCTTCTCTAACTTAGCATAATGTCTTCAGAGTTCATCTATTTTGTAGCATGTGCCAGTAATTCATTTTTATTGCCGGATATATTCCTTTGTATGAATATACCTCATTTTATTCATCCATTCTTCAGTTGATGGAAATTTTGCCTGTTTCCACTTCTTGACTTTTATGAATAATGCTGGAATGAACATTCATGTTCAAGTTTTTGTGTAGACATTTGTTTTCATTTCTCTTGGGCATATACCTAGCAGTGGAA
Source organism: Leopardus geoffroyi (assembly GCF_018350155.1). Classification (NCBI taxonomy): domain Eukaryota; kingdom Metazoa; phylum Chordata; class Mammalia; order Carnivora; family Felidae; genus Leopardus; species Leopardus geoffroyi. The sequence goes on along the minus strand of NC_059333.1, from coordinate 8,374,630 downwards.
TTGCTCATATAGTAACTCTATACTTAACTTTTTGAGGAACAGCCAGACTATTTTCTCAAGTAGTGGCTGCACTGTTTTGCATTCCCATTAGCAGTATACAAATGTTCCTGCTTCTCCACATCCTCATCAGCACTTGCTATTGCCCATCTTTTTTATTATAGCCATCTTAATGTGTCTGAAATGGTATCTCATTGTGGTTTTAATTGGTATTTTCCTAATGGCTGATGATGTGCATCTCAGTGACTCTCCCCCCAGCCCCGATTTTATTGAGATATAATCAACATCTGACATTGTGTAAGTTTAAGTTGTACAGTGTAATGACTTGATATATGTATATATTATGAAGTGATTACCAAAATATTTTAGTTAACACATCCATCACCACCTTTTTTCTTTCTTTGGTGGTGAGAACTTTTATGATCTAACAATGACCTATTAAGGAGATTTTCTGAATAGAGGAGAAAACTCATTTTCATATTTATCAATACATGTAGTATCTCCAGTACTCTTTCTTTATCTATGTAGATATAGATTTCCATCTGGTATTACTTTTCTTCTGCCTGGAGGACTTCCTTTAATATTTCTTATAGATCAGGTCTCCTAGTGGTGAATTCATTCACCTTTTCAACGTCTGAGAAACTCTTTACTTTTTTGTGAAAGATATTTTTGATGACCATAGAAGTCCAGGTTGATAGCTTTTTACTTTCAGTGCTCTATATTTGTTCCATTGTCCTTGGGTTCACATCATTTCCAATATGAAGTCTCATGTAATTCTTATCTTTGTTTCTCTGTATGTAATGTGCCTTTTTTCTCTGGCTCCTTTTTTAAGATTTTCTCTTTGTCAATGGTTTTGAGCAATTTGATTATGATGTGCCTTGATGTAGTTTATTCATGATTCTTGTGTTTATAGTTATATAGTTTGAATTTCTTGGATTTGTGGGCTTATGAGTTTCATCAAACTTAAGAAAATTCTTAGCCATTATTTATTCACATCTTTTTCTTGTCCTCTTATTTCTCCTGTGCTGTCCAATAACAGATGTTAGGCTACTTTGTTATCTTACAGCTCAGTGATATTCTGTTCACTTTTTTTTCAGTCCCCCCCCCAACACACTATGCTTCATTTTGGGTAGTATTGTTATATTTTTAAGTTTACTCATTTTTGTCTCTACAGTGTCTGATCTGTTATTAATCCCACCAAGTGTATTTTTCATCTCAGACATTGTAATTTTCAAGTCTAGAAGTTCATTTTATGTCTTTTCAATATTTCTATGGTTTTGAACATGCTTATTTCCTCTGCATTCTTGAACATATAGTATATGGTTAAAAGGACTGTTTTAATGTCCTTTCCTACTAATTCTATTACCTATTTCCCTTTTTTTCCTGTTTTTTGTTGATTGATTTTTCTCATTATTATAGGTCATATTTCTTTACTTCTTTGCATGCCTGGTGATTTTTGGTTGAATGCTAGACAGTGTAACTTTTATCTTATGTGGTAGATATTTCTCTATAAATATTCTGCAGTACATTTAAGTTTGTTCTGCAGTACATTTAAGTTACTTGGAAATAGTTTGATGCTTTCATTATTTTTTTTTTAACTTTGTTAGCTGAGACTAGAGTAGATTTGAATCTGGGCTATTTTTTCCTTCATTACTGAACCAATACCTTCTGGGTATTCTATCTGATGCCTTGTAAGTTATATGTATTCTAAATAACATGGAACCATTACTGGTCCTGAGTAAAGCATAGGGATTATCTCATCTGGTCCTCTTTAGTGATTCTTTCTCCAGTATCTGTTGGTGTCATCATAGGCATGCACTGATCAGTAATCAGCTAAAGACTCAAGGGGACCCTTTGCAAATCTCTGGGACCCTCTCTCTATATGATTCCTTTCTCTGATAATTCTGCCTTCTCAACTCTGTCTGCCTTGGCCTCTTTTGACTCCCAGCTCTGTCTTCTCAATTCAGGGAGACTGCGGGCCTCCACTGGGGTTTCCCTTCCCAATGCTGTAGTTTGGAAACGCTGTCCAGACAGTAAGCTGGGGACATTGTAGGGCTCCTTTGTTTTCCCTTTCTCAAGGGTTACTGTCCTGTGCTGCTTAATGCCCATTATTTGCATATCGTTTTTTTTTTTTTTTTTTTTTTCTGGTGTTTTAGTGTTTCAAGCAGGAAGGCACATCTTGTCCTTGTTATTCCTGGAAGCAGTAGTCTTAGAAGGTATTTTTATTTATTTATTTTTATTTTATTTTGTTTTATTTTATTTTATCTTATTTATTTTGAGAGAAAGGGAGAGAGAGAAAGCACAGGAGGGGGCATGCAGAGAGAGAGAGAGAGAGAGAGAGAGAGAGAGAGAATCTGTCAGCACAGAACCCAATGCCAGAGTTGAGAAGGCAGAACGGAGAAGGAAATCATATATAGAGAGGGTCCCAGAACTCATAAACTGTGAGATCATGACCTGAGCCAGAGTCAGATGCTTAACTGACTGAGCCACCCAGGTGCCCCTTAACTCCTTTTTTAATGCTTATTTATTTATTTTGAGAGAGAGCACAAGCAGCGGAGGGGTGGACAGGGAGAGGGAGAGAGAGAGAGAAAGGGAATCCCAAGCTGGCTCTGAGCTGTCAGCACAGAGGCCAATATGGGGTTCAATCTCACGAACTGTGAGATCATGACCTGAGCCGAAATCAAGAGTCAGAAGCTTAACCAACTGAGCCAGCCAGGTACCCATCCATTTTAACTATTTTTAAGTGTACAGGTCAGTGGCATTAAGTACATTCACATTGTTTTACAACCATCACTGCCATCCTTCTCCACAACTTTTGCATCTTCCCCCAGACTGAAACTCTGTACTCATTAAACACTAATGCCCTCGGATTATAGGCTAGATATTGTGGATGCTCCTTTGTTGCATGCCTGTATGTTGTTGTCTTCCCTTAAATAATGTGTCCTTTTATTCTGAAAGGCAGTGAATTTGTTGATAGATCTTAACCTTCCAAGTCTTGCTAATAGGTTTGTGAGGAAGCATTTAGAGTGACCCTTGCCCTGGAGCAAGAGTAGTCCTACTAATGAGCTCCACCCTTTGGAGGGTCTCAACTAAATGAACAGGATGTTAAGCAGAGAGTCCCCAAGCAGAAAGCCAGGATGAATGTGGTGCTCACCTAATGTTTCACTTTCCTTAGGGACTGTAGTCCTCTAACGGCTTTTATCCAATGTCTGAAAGCAGTTGCTTTACATGTGTCCGGTTGTATTGTACTGTGAGAGAATAAGTCCAATACCTGAACTTCTGACCACATCTGGAAGTCCTGGAGGGCATGTAAAAAACGGTGTCTAAAATACCATTTAAAGTTGTGTGTATCTTTGTAATATGAGTGCCTCCTTCTCAACGCTCCCACTTCTTCATGAAATCTATCATAGTTACAAATTCTGTGTTAGTCAAGCTTTTGTGGAAGGTACATATTGAAGAAAAGATTCATGACTCCACGAGATGTGGAACAGAGAACCAGAATTTTTTTTTTTTTTTGCTTTAAAAAGCATTAAAAAAAATTTTTTTTATGTTTTTATTTTATTTTATTTTTGAGAGAGAGAGAGAGAGAGCAAGGGAGGGGCAGAGAGAGAGGAAGACACAGAATCCAAAGCAGGCTTCAGGCTCTGAGCTGTCAGCGCAGAGCCTGATGCGGGGCTCGAACTTACAAACCACGAGATCATGACCCGAGCCAAGATTGGACACTTAACTGACTGAGCCACCCAGGCACCCCACCAAAAATTTTTTTTAATGTTTATGTATTTTTGAGAGAGAGACAGAGTGTGAGTGGGGGAGGAACAGAGAGAGAGGAAGACACAGAATCCAAAACAGTCTCTGGACTCTAAGCCGTCAGCACAGAGCCTGACACGGGGCTTGAATACACGAACCGAACTGTAAGCGTGACCTGAGCCCAAGTCAGACACCTAACCAACTGAGCTACCGGGGCACCTGAGAAGCAGAAATCTGGAGAATGAGCTGGTGTAAAGAACAGAAGTCCCCTGGAACTTGCTAGTATATTGGAGGGGAAGTTGGATTTTCACAACATAAGGCGAAGAAGAGATGGATCCAACTTAGCCTTTCCTGACTCAGAGATCAGAGATCTGAGAGACCCTGCCGAGAGCTGGGTTGCACTTACACTCCTCACAGCACCTCAAAGCGCATCTTACTTCAAAAATGGTAAGAGGTTTTCATAGAAACATAATGAATAAATAAATGAAGTCATTTTTTTTTTTTTTACATTTATTTATTTTTGAGAGACACAGCACATGCAGGGGAGGGGCAGAGAGAGAAGGAGACACAGAATCCGAAGCAGGCTCCAGGCTCCGAGCTGTCAGCACAGAGCCTGATGCGGGGCTCGGACTCGCAGACGGTGAGATCGTGACCTGAGCCGAAGTCAGACGCTTAACCGACTGAGCCACCCAGGCGCCTCAAGTAAGTTTATGTTCTTATGTCAAAGGCACAAGAGAAGACTTTCCTATATGTTTCTGCAATTTTTTTCTCAAGTAGTCAAAAGGATTTTAGATTTGTTTTAAGTTCTAATGTCAAACTCTCTTTTATCCTAACACTTTTTCCCCAAGCCACACTTGGAAAGAGGTAAGCCCTTCTGTCTCAAGAAGCATCTGCACATCAGGTCAGCCTGACCGCCCAGAGATTGGTCATTAAGCAGTCTAGGCCAGCTGCCCCTGACAGGATGGGAGATATCCCAGCATGCCTTCTCTTGACGGGGCAGCTGGTGTGAGCCTTCATTTGTGGAAAAGGCCCTCAGGGGGCAGGGAGGAGAGGAAAGGAAAATGACTGTGCAGAATGGAATCTACTGCTTGTCTGCAACTTTCTGCTGCTCCAAACCAAAGCCCTTTGGGGCTCTGCCAACCTGGGGACCTAGCCCTGTGAGAATGGCATGCCCACTTCTGGTGCCAGAGACCTGAGCTGGGGAGGGCAAAGAGGGAGGGAAGGCGGGGAACCTGTGGCTTAGGAAGCTGGCCCTGGTGCTTGGTGGTCTGCCCTGGTTTCTTTTCTCCTCACTGACTTTCTCATTGGCTTCTCAGTGTCCTTCTTCCTCCCTGCCTACGACTCCAGGACAGGAACTGTGGGCAGTGGTGGAGCCTGTGAAGGGAGCAGCCCCAAAGCTTGTTAGGTGGAGGCGGGAGAGCCAGGCTGGGACAGGGCTGGAGTCAGGGGCCAGGGGCCCGTCACTGCCCTGACTGGTATCGAAGATGAAGGGGACGGAGGGCACAAGGGGTGCAGTGAGCCTGGGAGTTCAGATAAAGTGGATGCAGACGCTAGAAGCTGCTTCCGTGCCTCTTGCCAGTTGTCACCACACCAATACTAAAAATAGCCCCCTTAATCCTGATGAAACGACTAGAGGAGAAATGGACTGTGTTTGTTTCTAAGGCGTCCGTATATGGTAGACTGGCAGTAGGTGCTCTGTGGTTCTCTCTGGTTCTCATTGGCAAATCTTCATTTGTTCCTGTGGTGGGAGTAGTGAGAGGTGGCTAGACCACCTCTGAATGGCTCCAGCTTGGCACACCCCAACAGATGACAGCATACAAACACGGGAATTTTACTATGAATAAAACCCACTAACATCCAAACACTAGGGCTCCTGACCATGTAATACGAGAATATTACTGCTCCCTCCTCTCTTTTACTGCTGGGTTTCCTCACAGCCTTGACATCACTAGGATATAGTGGGAAGAGTCTGGATCTTCAAGTGGAGTAAATGTGAAATTTAGTGCCTGGCTAATGACTTCTATGTAGCGAGCATCACTCCGGGCCTGACGTTGGGCTCAGTGTGTTACACGGCTGTTCCCAGGATCACACAAGATGCGGGGGGGACATGTCTGAAATAGAACTCTGTCCTACCAGGCACTTATTCACAGATTATCCTTCACGGTGTCTACCCGATGTCATCGATCAGAGTTCACACGGCCCAGGAGAGCCTCTGTGACTTCAGCTCCTGAACAGGTTGAGACCTTCGTCCTCACCCATTTGTTCTCAGCCATGGCTACTCATGAGAATCCCTGGGAGCATCTCAGCAGCCTATAACCAGCATCCCCAGCACAACTAAATCAGACTCTTAAGGGGTGAGATCCATGCTATAGACTGAATTGGGTCTCCCCCTAAATTCACATGGTGAAGCCTTAACCCCCAATGTGACTGCATTTGAAAATAGAGCCTTTCAGGCTATAGCTAAGGTTAAAAAAGCAGGTCATAACAGTGGAGCCCTAATCCCATACAACCGTGTCCTTATGAAAAAGGGAAGAGACCCCTGGGGTTGCACATACTAAGAAGAGACCTTGTGAGGACAGAGTGAGAAGGCGGCTGTTTGCAAGCCAAGGAGAGAGGCCTCAGGAGAAACCCAGCCTGCCCACACCTTAATCTGGGATCTGAGACTTCCAGCTTCCAGAACTGTGAGAAAATAAATCTCCGTTGTTTAAGCCAGCCAGTCTGTGGTATTTTGTTATGGCAGCCTGAGCAAATGAATATAATCCAGCATCAGCATTTTCGTCTTTCAAAATAACTTTGGCAATTCGAGGTCTTTTGCATTTCCAAATACAGTTTAGAAGCAGGTATTTAGTACATAAAGCCACTGGGAGTTTGGGGTTTGCACTGAATCTACAGATCAACTTTAGAAGAATAAACACCTTAACAATGTTGATTATTGCAACTTGTAACCATAATGGATCTCTCTCCATTTATTTAGATCATTTTAAATTTCTCTCATCAATGTTTTAAAGTTTTCACTCTGGTCTTTCGTATCTTTCATTAAATATATTCCTAAGTATGCTGCATATTTAATAACACTGGAAATGCTATTTTTAAACTTCTTTGTCCAAGTGTTTTTTACAGGCTTGTATCCTGCAACCTTGACAAATGTGCTTATTAATTCTCTTAGTGTTGTTTTCTAATTCCTTAGATCTTCTATGTAGACAATTGTGTCTGCAAATAAAGGCAGTTCTTCTCTTTCCCTTCCAATCTTATACCTTTTATTTTTTGACTTACTGCATTGGCTAGGACATCCAGTATAAGAGATTCTCACTTTGTTCCCAGTTTTAGGGGGGAAGAATTTAGTTTCTCATTATTAAGTATGATGTTAGCTATGGGTTTTCCATAGATGCCTTTTATCCAGTTAAGGAAGTTCATATTCCTAGTTTGTTGAGAGTTTTAAAAATCCTTAATAAGGGGGGTGGGCAGAACCTGGGTGGCTCAGTTGGTTAAGTGTCCGACTCTTGGTTTCAGCTTGGGTCATGATCTCACAGTTTGTGACTTTGAGTCCCACATCAGGCTCTGCGCTGACAGTGCAGAGCCTGCTTGGGATTCTCTCTCTCCCTCTCTCTACCCTTCCCCTACTCATGCTGTCTCTGTCTCTCTCAAAACAAATAAAATTTAAAAAAAACTTTATTAAAAATAATTAATAAGGACCTTGAATTATTTTCATAATGTAATAAACACTGAATATTAAAAAGAAAGTTCTTTCAATTATTTTAAAAAAATTTGTCCATTTTTTTAGTGATCACATAACTTTTTAATTCTGTTAATGTGGTGACTCACATCTGATAAACCTTATTTATTTATTTATGTATATATTTTGATATTCCTGCATTATATTGGATAATACCCTGAAGATTTTTGCATCTATGTTCATGAGGCATTATTAGTCTGTAAATCTTGAGTTGGAATGTCTCTGTCAGGATGTGGTGTCAGGGTTTTGTTGACCTCATAAAATGAATGGCAAAGTGTTCTGTTTTCTGAAAGAGTTTATGTAATATGGGTACTATTTCTTTGTTAAATGTTGGGTAATTTGGTATTTCCTCTACAGAAAGGCTTTTTGGTAAAAAATCTAGTTAATATATATAGGAGCATTCTGATTTTCCATTTCTTTTTGAGTTATACTAATTTGTGTCTTTCAAATAATTTTTCCAGTGCATCTAGATTTAATTTGTTGGAATAAAGTTTTTTTTTTTTTTTAATATTTCTTCATTGTCCCTTTAATATCTAAAGGACCTATAGATACTTCTTCATTCCTACTATTGGTTATTTCTATTTTCTCTCTCTCCTTTTTTAAAAAAAATTTTAAACATTTTTATTTGAGAGACACAGAGAGAGCAGGAGCAAGGGAGGGGCAGAGAGAGAGGGAGACACAGAATCTGAAGCAGGCTCCAGGCTCTGGGCTGTCAGCATAGAGCCTGACACGGGTCTCGAACCCACAAACTGTGAGATCATGACCTGAGGCGAGGTCGGACACTCAACCAACTGAGCCACCCAGGCGCTCCTAATTTTTTTTTCATTAGTATTGACAGCTTATGAATTTTACTCCTCTTTTTGAGAAACCAACTTTTGGCTTTAACTTTTTCTATTGTTTATTGCTCTCCTTTTTCTAGCTTCTTAGATTATTGGTTTTAAATATACTGTCTTTTCTATTATATATATATATAAAATTATAAATTTCCTTCTAAAGAGTGCTTTAGCTGCATCTTACAAATTGTGATGTGTTGTGTTTCCCTTTGCATTCAGTTCAGAATATCTTCTAAATTCCCTGATGATGCTTTATTTGATCCATTGGTTATTTAGTAGTGTGTTTAATTTCCAATATCTGAAGTTTTTCTAAATATCTCACTTTGATAGAATCTAATTATATTGAATTATTGTGATCTAATATAATTTAGTTCTGAGAATATGTTTTATGTCATTTGATCTTTTAAAATGTATTGAGATTTGTTTTATTGGCACAGTTGATAAATTACCTTGGTGAACATACTATCCTTAAACATACTAGATGTGTTACCAGAAGGGGATTTGAAATATTGTCCAAATGGAATTTAGTAGCAAACTTGGGGTGACCAAGGAGTTCAGGGCTGCTGAAGTGTTTAGTATGAGGCCAGAGCTGTGTGAGGAGGGTGGGGGCACAGAGAGGCCTGGAGAGAGTAGCGGAGAGCTCATCCTGTAGGGAGAACAGTCCACATTCCCTGTCCAAGGTAGATATTTTAGAGATATGTGAGGATGTGTTTGGTTGTCTCAATGACTGAGAGGCAGCTGGGAAGGGCCAAGGATGTGGGACTTTTCAAAGACCCACCAGACTCAGTCTACATATTAGTGCTGCTGTCCCATAATGCAAGTCACATATCCTTTCTCTTCCTTCCTCCCTCCCTCCTTTCCTTCCTTCCTCCCATTCCTTCTTTGCTTTTTTGTTCTTTACTTTCTCTACTGTTCTTTTCTTTCTTTCTTCCTTCCTTCCTTCCTTCCTTTCTTTCTTTCTTTCTTCTTTCTTCTTTTATTTCTTTCACTTTAGAGAGAGTGCATGAGCAGGGGAGGAGCAGAGAGAGACAGGAAGAGAGAGAATCCCAAACTGCTTCACACCCACCACAGAGCCCTGTGCGGGACTCGATCTCACAATGGTGAGATCATGATCTGGGCCAAAATCAAGAGTCAGTTGCTTAACTGAGCCACCCAGGTGCCCCTAAGCCACATATCACATTTTAAATGTTCTAATAGCTACATTTAAAAAGTAAAAAGAAGCAAGTAAAATTAATTTTGGTACTACATCTTATATTTTTTTATTTAAAAATTTTTATTTATCCAAAATATTAACATATAATCAATATAAACATTAATATGGAGATATATTACATTCTTTTTGAAATTATTCTTAGCCTTCAATATCCAAAGTAATCACATTTCAAATTTTTTTAGTGTTTTATTTATTTTTGAGAAAGAGAGAGCAAGTGAGGGAGAGACCGAGAGAGAGGGAGACAGAAGGTCTGAGGTGGGCTATGCACTGAGAGCAGCAAGCCCAATGTGGGGCTCAAATTCACAAACTGCAACATCATGACCTGAGCCGGAGTCGGATGCTCAACCCACTGAGCTGCCCAGTGCCCCAGGGTAATTACATTTCAAATGCTCAGTAGCCACACATAGCTAGAGGCTTGTGGCTACTGAACTGGACAGCACAGGTTGAGACCCTAACTTTATGCATGAATACCAAATATCCTTTGAATTTTAATGTACTTGAATTTTCTAGGAATGCAATTACTGTGCAAATAGAGGTTTGAGGGTTTGACTGTACTTTTTTTTTTTTTCCAGAATTTTACCAAAAGTTGTTTACTGTTTTGGAAAGTGATATCCTCCAACAACACTCCCGTTTTGCGTTTGAGTCCCCAACACAGCACATACCCAAATCAGCTACATTTGTAGCTGTGATATTCACGGGGATTCTACAGGCATTAGGTACTTCAGTATCCTGTCTTGATATCTTCTAGTTTCTCTGTGCCAAAGCGATTAATTGAAGTATGTATTATTTTACGATACATTTATTTCTTTGTATTATAGTTGAGCATTATAGTGATTTTTTAAAATTGTGTATAGGCAGCTTATATATGTATCTATTTATCGGGTTACCATAGGAGCTATTTAAACATATTTGACCAATATTAAACTATTGCTAATTATGAAAATATTGGTTGTGAATAAAAAATACTAATTATAAGGGCACCTGGGTGGCTCAGTCAGTTAAGCATCTGACTTTTGGTTTCTGCTCAGGTCATGATCTCACAGTTTGTGGGTTGTGGGTTCAAGCCCTGCATGGGGCTCTGTGCTGACAGTGTGGAGCCTGCTTGGGATTCTTTCTCTGCTTCTCCCCTGCTTGCTCTCTCTTTCAAAATAAATAAGTAAACTTAAAAAATACTAATTATAAAAAGGAATATTGGGACCCTGTAGCAGAGAAGGGTCCCTGATTTAGGTTTTAAATCTCTCCCCCTCTGAAAGCAGAATAGAAACTAAAACTGGTTTCAATTGTAGGGATAGAGAAAAGGGACGGATTATTTGCTTGATTCACTTTTTTATATGAAAGACACACCAAAATTCTCTGATTACAGAAACCTTGATGATGCCTTTAGATTGTTTTACAAGGTAAAGCTCGTCTCAGAAAATTACCTCCCACCATGTAAGAATGAGTTCTTAAATGCCAGTTTTCCATACTAAATACTTGCTTTAAGATATTAGCTCTTCCTTTTGGCCTCACAGATTGAAACCTGTTTCTTGGTCTTAATTTAATTACATCCATCAAATCTTACCAGTTCCCCCTGTGGACACTTTCCCTCTAGATCTCTTACAATTCGGTGGAGCAGTTAGTGGTTCCTCTGAGGGTCCAGAGAATCATACCACGGGAACCACTTAGTCTCTTGCTATACGTGCTGCCTCGGAAAGGATACTGGAAGCTTTTGCGTTTTTCTCAATGGCAGTAATGATAAAAGAACAGGACTCATGAGTATAAATGTAGTAACTACTAGGACAAAATGGTAATTTATTTTTAGGATTACAAACACAAATTCAGAAATTCCCAGGCCCTTCCCCTCTGTGATTTCATGGGCTGTGAAGACAGGGGCAGCCGCTTGCCCAGTGTGACCAATACCCGTGAAATTCATCGTTGATGAAGTTGCTCGATTAGTCCCTGCCTCCTCAGGCCACTTTTTGAGACCACTATTCACCCAGCACTTTTAACGGGCCAGGCTCTGTGCCAAGTGTTTGAATCCTTCATGGTAGGAGTTATTGTCCATATTTTACAGATGAAAGATTTATCTATTTGCTACGGAGGCAGGCCTGCGGATTTACATGCAATTACTCAGTTCTGGGTTGAGCTAATTTAAGTTCTAACCTCCTCTGTTTTTCAAAACAATGGCCAATTCAATCCTACTAACCACAGGTTGGTGATCTCATCAGTTTTCTCCGCAGGCCCTGCTTTTCATTCTCCTTATTCAGCAAACATTTGTTGCATACCTGCTCTATGCAAGGCCCAGGAAACTTACAGAAGCTGTTGGGTTTCTGAAGTGTGAGGCACAGGGGCAGGGCAGAGAAATCTCCTTCCCCTCACAAAGGGTGAAATTACAGAGCTTTAGAAAATGCCATCCTCAATGAGCTTGGCCGTGGCTCTCCAACTGGCTGCATGGAGAGTCACCATTTGTGGGGGGCCTGGGCTTTCTCCTCCGTAGCTGGAGTAAGTGGTCATTGTGGCCTATTTCCAACATGCAGTCAAGGTGGAAGACGCGGGTACCTGGGGGTAACGTATTATCGACGTTGGCCAATTGGACAACTGAATCATATGCCAGTCAGGCCTGGAAAGAGCTTCCTGGGAAAGTGCCCCGGTTACCTCCCACCCTGCAGTCAGGGCCCTAATTGGGGAGTAGCCGTGGCTGAGACTATCACCTCCAACACTCCCCAGTAGGTAACCTAGGGCAAATTACACCGATCTCTCCATGCTTCAGTTTCCACTCTATTAAGTTGGAGACAGAAGAGTATTGCCAGTGCACCTAGAACGGTGGCTGGCACATAGTAAGCGCTAGAGAAGTGTGAGCTATTACTGTTACAACAAGTCAGACGCCAGTCTGCCTCTCCTACCTTCAAAGACTTTCAAGCCAAGCAGAAGAAACAGCCCTCCTTTCTCATCTGCTCTGCTAGCCTGAGAGCTTCATGTGGACACAGGTTCTGCTGCCTGGTGTGGGCCGGACCAGTGGTCACAGATCTGGGGGTGATGGCCAGAGCCTCGACACTGGAGGGCTACGCTGGAGTCCTCCTGGGGGGTCCAGGTTGAATAGTTTCTTCATCGCGGGTCTCACTCATTTTTCCAGCTCTTTGTTTTTTTAAGTGCTCTCTGAGCCTTTACTCCATTTTCTTGTGTTTCAGGTTTATACACATCCCAAGAAGAACTGTGTATGTTGGCAAAGATTTAATGCCTTGTGTAATGTGAAAATTATCATAGCATACTTTCTTTACCTTAAAAAAATTTTTTTTTAACATTTATTTTGGAGAGAGAGAGAGCGGGGGAGGGGCAGAGAGAGAGGGAGACAGAGAATCAAAGCAGACTCCAGGATCTGAGCTGTCAGCACAGTGCCCAATGCGGGGCTCAAACTCAAAAACAGTAAGATCATGACCTGAGCCAAAGTCGGACGCTTAACCAACTGAATTACCCAGGCGCCTAGATTAGTTTTTTTTTTTAATTTTTTTTTTTAATGTTTTATTCATTTTTGAGACAGAGAGAGACAGAGCATGAACGGGGGAGGGGCAGAGAGAGAGGGAGACACAGAATTGGAAGCAGGCTCCAGGCTCTGAGCCATCAGCCCAGAGCCCGACGCGGGGCTCGAACTCACGGACCGCGAGATCGTGACCTGGCTGAAGTCGGACGCTTAACCGACTGTGCCACCCAGGCGCCCCTAGTTAATTTTTTTTAATATGTATTTTTTAATGTTTATTTTTGACATAGAGACAGAGCATGAGCGGGGAAGGGGCAGAGAGAGAGGGAGACACAGAATCCGAAACAGGCTCCAGGCTCTGAGCCATCAGTACAGAGCCCGGAGTGGGGCTTGAACTCACAGACTGTGAGATCATGACCTGAGCTGAAGTCGGACGTTCAACCGACTGAGCCACCCAGGTGCCCCTAGTTTTTTTCTTAATCTGTGTCACATATGTATTAGCATTTGTGTGTATACATACACACATATGTATACCAATTTACAGTCCCATGAGCAGTGCATGAGAACACATCACCAATTTTAAATTGTGTTTAAGAACAGAAAAAATACATGGATGAGGTAAACATTCAAATGGTACACAAAGTAAAAAAACTAAAAATAAATAAGAATCTGTCCTTCTCTCCCTCTACCCCCAATCCTCTGTCCAAAGGAATCCACTTCCAAAAGTTCACTGTGGCTATTTCCGTACCCATTTCATATAAGATAATATGTATCCTTTTCAAAATTAGACAAATGGGATGATTCTATACCTAGTATCATTATACCTTGCTTTTCTCACTTTATACTATGATTTTTCCATGCAAATCTACCTTACCCAATTTAACAACTTCCTAGCATTATGTCAATATTGATGTAACAAAATCTATTTAACTGTTTCAATTTTCATCACATTTGGAAAATTTTCAGTCATTATTCAAGCAAATACTTTTCTGCTCCCACTTAAACACTTTTTTCCAGGACTTCAGTGATGATAGACCACCTGACATCAACCCACAGCTCAGGAGGATCCCTCTCCCTTTCCTTCCCCTCTCTTTGTTTCTTCCTTTTCCTTTTCTTTTCTCCCTTATCCAATCGGCCTAATTCAGTGATCCCGGAATCAGGCAGCATCCTTTCTAGTAAACAGGTAAATGCTCCCCATTTGATTATTTTTTATGTCTTCAGTTTCCTTTCTGTTTAAAAACATTTTTTTTTTTAGTTTATTAATTTTTGAAGGATAGAGAGACAGAGGGTGAGGGGGGGGAGGGGCAGAGAGAGAGGGAGACTCAGAATCTGAAGCAGGCTCCAGGTTCCCAGCTGTCAGCACAGAGCCCGACGTGGGGCTCAAACTCACGAGCCATGAGATCATGACCTGAGCAGAAGTCACATGCTTAACCAACTGAGCCACCTAGATGCCCCTTCAATTTCTTTTCTCATCATGTTGTTTTTCACAAATCCTTAAGCATATTTTTAATAGCTGTTTTAAGTTGCTTATCTGCTAATTTGACCTTCTCTGCTAATTTTGGATCTATGTCTTTTGACTGAGTTTTCTCCGGTTTATGGATTACATTCTTCTGCTTCTTGGAGTGTCTAGTAATTTTGACTGGATACTAGATATTGTGTATTATACCAACTGAGGGTCTGGAGTCTGTCTTCTTTAAAGAGTGTTGAGTTCATTTTAGCTGATAGTTAAACTCTTGAAGATCAACTTGACCCCATTAAGACTTGTGTTTAAGCTTTGGTGGGATGGGTTTAGAGTAGCCCTGCTAATTGTGCACGACCCTTCTGGAATATTCCCTCTGGCTGGTTGGAATTCACATGCCTCCCAGCACTGTGTCAGTTCTGAAAACAGTTTGGCTTACAGACACCTGGCATTTCCTTGACTTCTGGAGATTCACCTTACATATATATTGATGAGGGAACACAGGGCAAGGGGCAACATATAAGCTAACACATCCCCCTCCCCCAGGTGGGATGTGTGTGACATTCCTCAGGCTCTCCTGGCTGCCCAAGAACAAAGGAAAGGAAAGAAAACAAATGGTTAACTGATGGAGATCGCAGTCATACAGGACATGAGTCTCCATCAGTTTACAAATATCTTAGTAAATTATAAGAAAAAAGCAATCTTATCAATAGATTATCAATCTATTGATATCAATCTTACCAATCTCCAGAAACCTACAGACTCAGTTTCCTGGAGCCCCTAATATCAACCCCCTTCATAGTAATGTGGGGAACAAAGGCAAGAAGGAAATGTCAGGTAAAATTAAAGTTCTTTATAACCTGCAGGCTATCGACAAATAATTGGGGAAATAGAGTATACATTTCTCCAGGAACCCCTACTGTCCTAATGTTAGTGCCTTACTAGAGGAAGAACAACCTTAGTTTGTCAATAGCAAGGCCTCAGGTAACTTAGGAGTCCTCTTTAGCACATGAAAGTCCTTCTGGAGGCCTCCCTCTTGCCTTTACCTCTCCCAATTCCATAGTATATAACCAGTCACTCTTCATGACCCCAGTGCAGCCCTTTCTGCCCACAGGTCTTGCCCCGTGCTTTAATAAATTCACCTTCTTGCACCAAAGATGTCTGGAGAATTCTTTCTTGGCCATCGGCTCCAACCCCCACCCCCATTCCAAAACCCCATCATATGTGACTAAGTTTTCAGCCACAGGTTCAAGGGGACTCCTTTCAGATTTCTGGAGCTTTTTCTCTACGTATCTTTCTCCTCTCCAGTGTTCTGAAACTTAAATTCCAGCCATTCAAGTCTACCCAAACTCTGATCTCCGATTCCCCAACTCTGCAATGACATGTCCTCCTCAGTCCCCCCTCCATGTGCTACGGCCCACATGCAAAGCCTCGGCATTCTTAGGACTCACCTTGTGTGTGCTTCCCTCTTTCCAGGGATGTCAGTCCTGCACTGACTAGCCTAATGTTTAAACACAGGTGTTTCCTATATTTTAGCTAGTTTGCTATTTGTTCATGAAAGAAAGGCAAGTCTGGTACCAGCTTCCCCTTCATGAGTAGAAGTTGAATTTCCTAAACACTTTTAAAAATGTGCATCTTAAACCCCATGAGAACATACAGGTTGATCTGTAAACGAAGATCTGGGATATGTTTAACCTTAGTGTGTAAAACACTTTAATTTCTTTATGTCTGTTACACTTTTGCAAAACGGAGATACTAAATCATGGAAGCTGTATCACAAAAACTAGAAGCTGACAGTGAACAAAGAGCAAGAGAAAAGGGTGATTTCGTTTACAATTTAGGTGAAAATCACGCACACATAATTCACGAATGAACACTATTTACATTTTTTAAATTTAAAATTTGAAAAAAATGTTTATTATATCAAGCAATTGATTTTAGCCAAGAGGTTAAATAATACATTGCAGGTATTTAACGATTATTTATGGTTTTGCAATACTGCTTAGCAAAAAGGCACACCACAGAAAATTTAGTTATGATGGAGCAGAGCCAGGTTTTAGGTTTATTTAGTGTTTCTTGCTAGTTTCAACCTGATTCATTGACAACAAGTTCTTTGTTTATCTCCCTGAGTCATAACTATTTTGTATCCTTAGTTTCTACTGTGAGGAAAGAACAGAAATTTGTAACGTAGAGCCTGAACAAGCAGAGGATTATTAGGCCATGTGATTGGCATTACCATTTTTCTTTCAATGAAAAGATTCACATACCTGATTTCATACGTTTCTGAATCAAAGAAAGGGCTTACATAATCTTGTTCCCATGTCTCCCTTAATAAAGAGAACTTAGGAACCTTTAACTTTCATAGACACCATGCTTTTTACCCTGTTCACTGGGTATCCCAGAAAAATGGCTGATAAATCGTATTGCCTAATACATGTTTGCATAAATGAAGAAATTAGTGAGGCTGACCCTTTTTTTTTTTTTCATGAGTTCATTGGCTACATGTTTTTCCTCTGGTGAATTGTCTATTCATATCTTGACCCATTTTTCTTTTGGGGCGTTCATACTTTTCTTACTGATCTGTAAGACTATTCTTATATGTTAATGATATTCATACCTTGCAAGTCATTATGTCATAGTTTTCCTAATTTGTCTTTCCTCTTTTAACTTCCAGAAAATTTTTATGTATTCAAGGTTTTTACCATCAATATTCTTCTTGATGACATTTGTCCTTGCTGTCATATTTTAAAAGTTTCACCATATAAAAGTTATATATTATCTATATCTTTTTTTTTTAAGTTTTATTTCAATTCCAGTTAGTTAACATACAGTGTAATCGTTTCAGGTGTAGAATTCAGTGATTCATCAACTTACTATATCTTCTCTGGTATTGTTATGTCATTATTTACTTTTACATTGTTATACCTTTGAAATTTACTTCCTTTTGAGGTGGTTACTGGCAAAACAAATTTTAATATTTATTTATTTTTGAGAGAGACAGAGCTTGAGTGGGGGAGGGGCAGAGAGAGAGGGAGACACAGAATTCGAAGCAGCTCCAGGCTCCGAGCTGTCAGCACAGAGCCCGACGCGGGGCTCGAACTCACAAACCGCGAGATCATGACCTGAGCCGAAGTCAGACGCTCAACCGACTGAGCCACTCAGGCGCCCCGGCAATACAATTTTTTTTTTTTTTTTAAACATTTTTTTTCCACGTTTTTATTTATTTTTGGGACAGAGAGAGACAGAGCATGAACGGGGGAGGGGCAGAGAGAGAGGGAGACACAGAATCGGAAACAGGCTCCAGGCTCTGAGCCATCAGCCCAGAGCCCGACGCGGGGCTCGAACTCACAGACCGCGAGATCGTGACCTGGCTGAAGTCGGACGCTTAACCGACTGCGCCACCCAGGCGCCCCAATTTTTAACACAACTTATAATATTCTCAATTCTTCTGCAACTGTTGAATGACGTTTTTAACTTCGTATTCCTTGCTTGTCTCAATACTAAGTTCTTATTTATACACCTGGGTCCAACTGTGGCTTTTATATTTGGTAAATTGTCCTGTCTCTTTTGGCACAGCTACCATACTGTTTTAATTTTTGGGTTTTTTTTTTTTTTTCATACTACCTAATAATCTGGTTCGGTATTACCTTTCATTTTTTCCTTTATTTTTAAAATGTTATTGAATATTCTAAATACAAAGAACAAACTGAGGGTTGATGGGGGATATGGGAAGGGGGCAAGTGTGTGATGGGCATTGAAGGGGGCACTTGTTGGGATGAGCATTGGGTGTTGAATGTAAGCCAATTTGACAATAAATTATATTAAGAAAATTGAAAAAAAATAACATACTTATTCTTCCATATGAACTTTAGATCCAAAGAAAATATTACATTAAGATTTATATTAGAATAAAGTTAAATATTAAAAATTTTAAAATTTTTATTTTTATTTATTTTTGAGAGAGAGACAGAGAGCATGAGCCAGGGAGGGGCAGAGAGAGAGAGAGGGAGAGAATCTCAAGCAGGCTCCATGCTATCAGCACAGAGACCAATGCAAGGCTTGAAGCCATGAACTGTGAGATCATGACCTGAGCCGTGACCAAAAGTCGGACATTTAAGCTTGGGTGGTTTAGTCAGTTGAGCGGCTGACTTCAGCTCAGGTCATGACCTCATGGTTTGCGGGTTCAAGCCCTACATCAGGCTCTGTGCTGACAATTCAGAGCCTGGAGCCTGCTTCAGATTCTGTGTCTCCCTCTCTCTCTGCCCCTCCCCCTAATTGCACTCTGTCTCTCTCTCTCTCTCAAAAAAATAAACATTAAAAAAAAAAAAGTTGGACGCTTAACCAACTGAGCCCCCAGGCATCCCTAAATATTAAACAATTTCAATTAATTTGATAACTGATAACTTTACAATTGAGCTTTTCTATATGCAATACATACATTTATCTTGATTTTAAGAAGTATTCCTAGTGGCACTTACTCTCATCACTTGTATTCAACATTGTACTGGGGGACCTAGCCAGGGCAATTAGGTAAGAAATAGAAATAAAAGATGACGTTGGAAAGAAAAAAGTAAAACTAACTCTATTTGCAGATGACATGATCTAGTATATAGAAAATCCTAAGGAATCTACCCCCCCCAAAAAAACCTATTAGTAATTAACCTATTATTAGTAATTAACCTATTAGTGATTAATATCAGCAAGAATCCTGGATACAAAACAATATATAAAAATCAACTGTATTTTGGGGCACCAGGGCGGCTCAGTCAGTTGAGTGTCTGACTTGATTTCAGCTCAGGTCATGATCCCAGGGTCGTGGGATCGACCCCCCACGTCGGGCTCCTTGTGAGCATGGAGCCTGCTTAAGATTCTCTCTCTTTCTCCCTCTGTCCCTCTCCCCTGCTCTCTCTCTCTTAAATAAAAAATAAATTAAAGTCATAGGACTCATACTTTACAATTTCAAGACTTACTACAAAGCTACAGTAACCAAGACAGTATGGTACTAACATAAGAATAGACACATTGATTAATGGAATGGGGAATCCAGGGTCCAGAAACCCATATGTGTATAATCAATTGATTTTTTTACCAGGGTGCCAGGACAATTCAATGGGGAGAAATAGTGTTTTTTTTGACAAATGGTGCTGGGACAACTGGATATCCACATAGAGAAGAATGAGGTTAGATCTCTACTTCACAACATACAAGAAATTAACTCAAATTGATCAGAGACATAAATCTGATATCTAAAACTATAAAACTCTTTGAAAAAAAGCCACAGGAGTAAATCCTCACGGCCTTTGGATTAGGCAGTAGGTCCCTGGATATGACAACAAAAGCTCAAGCAAGAGAAGAAAAAATGAATGAACTGGACTAATCAAATTTTAAAACTTTTGTGCTTAAATTATGTATCAGGATGGCAAGAAGACAACCCACAGAATGGAGGAAAATACTTGCAAATCATATATCTGAAAAGGGGTTTGTAAACAGAATGTACAAAGAACTCTCACAACTTAGTAATAAAAAGACAAAGAATCCAATTAAATACAGGGCAGAAGATCTGAATAGACATTTCTCCAAAGATGACACACAAACGGCCAGTAAGCACATGCAGAGATGCTCAATATCATTAGTCCTCAGAGAAATCAAAATCAAAATCACGATGAGATACCACTTCACACCTGCTGGGATAGCTGCAATAAAACGATGGGCCATAACAAGCGGTGATGAGGACGTGGAGAAATGGGGACCCTGGGGCACTACTGGCGGGAATGTAAGATGGTCCAGCTGCTGTGGAAAATAGTCTGGCAGTTCCTTAAAAGATCAAAGAGTCCTATGACCCTCAACTTCTATTCCTACATGGAGAGTTAAGAGGAGTAAAAACACATGTCCACAAAGGGCTTATATGCATATAAGTGTTCAGAACAGTATTTTTCTTAATTGCCAAAAAAGTGGAAACAGTTCAAATGCCTGTAGCTGAGAATACACACAATATCCTACAGCTATACAACGGAATGTTATGTGGCGATAAAAAGTAACAAGCTATAGGGGCGCCTGGGTGGCTCGGTCGGTTAGGTGTCTGACTCTTGATTTTGGCTCAGGTCATGATCTCATGGTTCGTGAGTTTGAGCCCCGCATCGGGCTTTATGCTGATAGCCTCTGCAGAGCCTGCTTGTGATTCTCTCCCTGTCTCCCTACCACTCCTCCCCCACTCTCTCTCTCTCATTCAAAATAAATAAACTTAAAAAAATAATGATCTACTGATCCACGTTGCAATGTGGATGAACCTCAAATACACGATACAAAGTCAAAGAAGTCAGTCACAAAAGGCCACATAATGTATGATTCTATTTATATGAAATGTCCAGAAGAGGCAAAGTATGGAGACAGTAAATTACTGGTTTCTCAGGGCTGAAGGCAGGAAGTGACTGACTGCTAATAGGTTCAGGGTTTCTATTTGGGGTGAAGAAATGTTCTAAGTTTAGATGGTGGTGGTGGTTCCACAATTCTGTGAGAACACTAAAAAACAATGAAATTATACACTGTAAATGGGTCAATTTTATGGTTTCTAAATTATATCTCAATAAAGATGTTAATAAAAAGAATACATATCCTTTGGATCTGACATGATCTATATGATTCTCTCCTTTTGTACATGTTGGAATAACATATACAAAATAAAATACAAAATAAAACATTAAAGAATATATACCCTAAGGCATCCATTAAGATGGTTTCCTTTAACTGATTAATGTGATAAATCATGTCAACAGATTCCTTAGTGTTGAACTGCCTTTTCCTATTGTAAACATACACACATACCCCTTCCTGGTCATGATACATTGGCTTCTTTTTTTAAAGTTTATTTATTAATTTTGAGAGAGAGCGAGAAGGGGGGTGGGCAGAGAGAGAGAGAGGGAGAGAGAGAATCCCAAGTAGGCTTTACACTGTCAGTGCCCAGCAGGGGCACTCTCAAGATCATGACCTGAGCCAAAATCAAGAGTTGTGTTTAGTTTGTCCTATTGAAACTCTGCTAAGCAAAAAAGAGGTTAGAGTGGGAGAGAGCCAAAGCATAAGAGACTCTTAAAAACTGAGAACTGAGGGTTGATGGGGGGTGGGAGGGAGGGGAGAGTGGGTGATGGGTATTGAGGAGGGCACCTGTTGGGATGAGCACTGGGTGTTATATGGAAACCAATATGACAATAAATTTCATATATTGGGGAAAAAAAAAGAAACTCTGCTAAGCAAATCAGTCTTTTCAAGTACCAACTCCTGGACTTAGTTATAAACTTTCCAGTGTTTTTGCTTTCATATCAATCAATTCCTGCTTTCATCATCACTTTTTTTTTTTTTTTGAGGGGGGGGTGCTCAAGTGAGCAAAGGGCAGAGAGAGAAGGGGGGAGAGAGAGAGAGAGAAAGAGAATTCCCACGAAGGACAGAGAAGGAGAGGGAGGAAGAGGGAGAGAGGGAGAAGCGGGGTTCCCCTGAAGCAGGGTTCAAGATCAACCAGTGCGGGGCTCAAACTCATAAACCATGAGATCATGACCTGAGCTGAAGTCCGATGCTTAATTGACTGAGCCACCCAGGTGCCCCTTATTGTCATTCTTATTTTGTTCTTGCTTTTCTAGACTTAGGAGTGCCTAACTCATTAGTTTTCATTCTCTCCATTGTAATAATAAAAACACTTAAGGGGAGCCTGGATGGCTCAATCAGTTAAGCATCCGATTCTTGATTTCAGCTCAGGTCTTGATTTCAGAGTTTGTGAGATCAAGTCCCATATTGGGCTCTGCGCTGACATCATGGAGCCTGCTTGGAATTCTCTGTCTCCTTCTCTCTCTGCCCCTCCCCTGCGCATGTGAGTGCTCTTTCTCTCAAAATAAACAACCTTAAAGAAAAAAGACTATGAATTATCCTTTGACTGCAGCACTAGTCACTGTGCAAAGCTCTTTGCCATATAGTATATTCATTTTCATTAAATTAAAAAAAATTTTTTTTATATTTTTATTTATTTTTGAGAGAGAGAGACACAGAATCCAAAGCAGGCTCCAGGCTCCGAGCTGTCAGCACAGAGCCCGATGCGGGGCTCGAACCCATGAACCACGAGATCATGACCCGAGATGAAGTCAGATGCTTAACTGAGCCACCCAGGCGCCCCCCAAAAAATTTTTAAATGCTTGTCTATTTTTGAGACAGAGAGAGAGCACAAACAGGGGAAAGGCAGAGGGAAATACAGAATTTGAAGCAGGCTCCAGACTCTGAGCTGTCAGCACAGAGCCCAACTCAGGGCTCAGACCCATGAACCATGAGATTGTTACCTGAGCAGAAGTCAGATGCTTAACCTACTGAGCCACCCAAGCGCCCCTCATTTTCATTAAATTTTAAAAGGTCTGCAAATAAAGTTCTGATTTTCTTTTTGAAGAATGTTATAAAATTTACAAATGGTTATACTGAATTTTTCTTTTGGTATTAATTTCTAATTTTATTGCAATATGGTAGACTGTGTGGCTTGGGCAATTTCTACTTATTAACATTTTATTGAGATTTTCTTTCTTTTTTGGAAAAATGTATACCTGATTTTTGCAAATTTTCCATGCATTAAAAAAATATTTATTTTCTGTAAGATATAAAGGAAGATGGTGGTAAACACTTCAGGGAATCAATACTCATCTCTTGAATTTACCTGTTTTTTGTGTTTTGTGTTTTAATACATTTTGATGTTGAAAACTATTTTAAAACTAAAACGAGGGGTGCCTCGGTGGCTCAGTTGGTTAAGTGTCCAACTTCAGCTCAGGTCATGAACTCGCGGTTCATGGGTTCGAGCCCCACATCGGGCTCTGTGCTGACAGTTCAGAGCCTGGAGCCCGCTTCCGATTCTGTGTCTCTCCCTCCTCCTCTCTCCCTGTCCCTCCCCCACTGACACTCTGTCTCTTTCTCTCAAAAATAAACATTAAAAAAATTAAAACATAAACATTTAAAAAATTAAAATGAATACTTGATTTTAGTTTTCTGCTCTTTTCCACAACCTTTCGTCAACTAAGTCTGTACGTACCCTTTTCTTGGTGCATCAAGCAGCAATATGTCTGGGCTGCTGGCCCAGCCTCCCTCAGGGGGCCTGATCAGTGGCTGCTGGTCTAAAACAGGAAAGCCGGTCTCATCCCATCACATAAGACCCAGAAGTGATGGTTCTGAAGCCCTAGTCCTTTGTCCCCCAGATGGGTGACCCCTGAGAAAGGAAGTGACAACATCGCATCTCACGGAGCACTTGTTTAACAAACCCTACCTCAGGGAACCCCAGCCTCCTGCCCCTGCTGGACGTTGCCAAGGGAACCAAACAGAGGCATCGTTGGAGCAAGTGACAGTTGATGCCGATCACAGGCAATCCAATATTTTGGTTTTTCCGCCCCCTTGGCCTTGGTCAAGGGGGTGCTCCCAAAATCCGACAACAGTCCTGCAGACACAGGTGCAAATGATGTCTTGTACTTTCCTAAGTACTTAAAACCTCCAGAGTATGCTTCTTGTATGTTAATGCAAGGTTTCAGAGGGCCTGGCTGGGTTTGGATGTGAAAAACCCCTCAGCACTTGGAATCCTGCCTAACCTGGCGGGGGTCGAGGTGGCCCCATTCTACCAGCGACATTCTCAGGAAAGCAGAATTGTGTGTCACGACTCCTCACTGAGCTATCACTCCGGTTTGCCTTTACTCCCTCCATCACTTCACTGCATTTCGTGTAAGTGTAGATGGCTCAGGTTTGAGTCTGTAAGCTAGGTACCCTTAGGTTTCTTAGTAAAGTCACGTTCTTTGACTATTCCAGCCACTCTTGACAGTCTCGAGTATAAATAGATTTTGGTGGTCAGAGTGAAGACACTGACCCAGGAGACTTACTCTCACCTCCACCTCTTGGACCCACATGCACGCACTTTTTTTCTGCCCGAGTGTCTAGTTTTGCCCACCTTGGCGTTCCAGAATTGTTCATGTCCAAAAGTGGCCTTCTCTTCCCGGAGCATTTTCCCAAGCAGTTGCCCTGCCTTGTGACTTTTCAGCTCTACGCTGGTCCCAACATCCGTTAGCTTGGATAAGCCTGACCATGGACAGAGGTTTCTCCACACAAAACTTTCTTCCGCCTCTGACAACCAGTGGCAATTACGAAGAGTGGCTTTGACAGCAGGGATGCACAAACAGGTGGCCCCCCACGAACAAGATCACGTGCGCCTTTAGCAATGGCTATCTATTCTAATTCTCTCTTGGTGTGGGAAGTCGGGGCCATGGGGGCGGATGATTGGGCCAGGAAACCTACAGAGCGATGTGGCTCGGGCAGCTCACAGCTTCTCTGGGCCTCAGCTTGCTTAGCTGCAAAGTGGGGATAACAGAACCCCCTCAACAAGGCCACTGTGAGGTCATTACTGCAAGACACTACAGTGGGCTGAATTGATCGAGAACATTCCTGATATTTTCACTTTCCAGAAAGGAAATCAGGACGAGAGTACGACTTGTCTTGGACTTGTGGGTCTTCTGTCACTCACCTCACTCCTTAACGGCATCCAGCTGCAAACGATTTCCTGTCTCCTGATTTCATCTTCCTTTGATTCACCTCATCAAAACGAAGGCCATCACTGAGAACAAAGGCAGCAGAGCCCTGAGCTCCCCTCGGCTGACACGGTGACGCAGCCAACGTGGGACGGGGAATAGGAGGAAAAGGGCAGGAAAGCATGTCGCTGACGTGGCACAGTGAGGCCCGCACCAAGCGAGGTGAGGGTGGCCCGGGGTTTGGCGCAGGTAAAACTGGACCTCGTTAAACAGAGCTCCCCCAGGGAGGTGGGGAGGCGCGGGCGGTGCCTTCCGTCAATTCGGATCCCTCCATCAGCCACGCGGAGAGTAACCGTTCCCTCCTCCGAGGATCACCATTCGGCTAAATGATATGTGCACAGCACTGTCGACGGGGCCAGATTCTAAATGACAAACGCTCACGTATCTCCTACTCCCATTAGACCCAGAGCCACCGCTGGTCTCTCTCTTTTTATTTTTTAATTTTTTAAGTTTATTGATTTATTTTGAGAGGGGCAGAGTGAGAGGGAGAGAGAGGATCTCAAGTAGGCTCCTCACCGTCAGCACAGAGCCCGACTCGGGATCCGAACCCACAAACTGTGAGATCCTGACCTGAGCCGAAATTGAGCCAGTCGCTCGACCGACTGAGCCACCCAGGCGCCTCCACAGCTGGTATCTCAACATCCAGTGACTCAGAACCACCAGGGTTGAGCACCTCCCACCTCCACCCCGAGCAGGCAACTAGAGGCGCACCCTCTAGAGGGAAAGGAGGAGCCTCGCCTCACCGGAGGCAGCACCTCCTGACAAGGTTCAAGGACGGGTCGGGGCCGGCTCAAGACCCTCTAGGGCGTCTGGGTGGCACAGTCGGTTAAGCGTCCGACTTCAGCCAGGTCACGATCTTGCACTCCGTGAGTTCGAGCCCCGCGTCAGGCTCTGGGCTGATGGCTCAGAGCCTGGAGCCTGTTTCCGATTCTGTGTCTCCCTCTCTCTCTGCCCCTCCCCCGCTCATGCTCTGTCTCTCTCTGTCCCAAAAATAAATAAACGTTGAAAAAAAAATTAAAAAAAAAAAAAAAAAAAAAAGACCCTCGAGCCCACCCTCGCCAGCCTGCTGCAGCTCTCCCCCCAAAGCGGAGGATACAAGGATGTCGTGCAGATGTCTTCCGTGAATTCACTCTTGGTGCTAAGCCGGCCCTTCTCTCCGGGGAAACCAGCAACTTAGTCCTTTTAATTGACTGACCAGTAACCGTGAAAACCAGCCCTGGGTCCTTCCACTCGGGTCAGGGAGGTTTTCCTGGGTGGGGCCGGGCGTGGCCACCCGACGGGTAGTGATGGTGGGTCCCAGGGGTACTGGGCTTCCTTCCACCCTGGCACTTGGCCAGCCGACCCCAGCAGGGTTCTGGACCCCTGAGAGCCTCAAAGCTATCTCTCAGCTCGGAGGGTCACGAAGATGTTTGTTGCACACGCGTGGGTACCCCCGGCCCTACCAGGCCCGGGCCCCGGTGTGGGGCTCCTGCCTTTCCCGCCACCCGCTCTGGGGTGGGGTTGGGCTGCCAAGCCTACCGGCAATCTGGGGGTCTGGAGAGGCATCCCTTCCTTCCTCCTGTGGCCACACAGGGTGGGGAGGTGAGCTGTTCTTACACGTTCGGGGACGGGTGTCCCACTTCTCCGCCATCCCCGAGGCGCTGAGCTCCGGCTAGGCTGGGCTGGGCGGCAGGCTGCTCCTGGGCCCATGGCCTCCTCATCACACAACCACACCCAGCAGCAAAGGAGTTGGAAGTCAGTCCCTACTCAGGTGGCCTTGGGTTCATGGAAGCATATTATTTCGGAAAAAAAATTCTGAAAGGGATCGTGGGATCCCAGAGTGTAGCCATCTGCCACAGCCCGCATCTCTGCCTGCACGTGGAGGTAATCTTCTCCCTTAAAGTTTTTTAAATACTTTTTTAAACGTTTATTTTTGAGAGAGAGAGAGAACATGCGCAGGTGCACACAAGTGGAGGAGGGGCGGGGGGGTTGGACAGAGGATCTGAAGCAGGCCGTCAGCCTGATGTGGGACTCGAACTCATGAACAGGGAAACCACGTTTAGCTTAACTGATGGAGCCACCCAGGCGCCAACCCCACCCCCCCACCCCCGAAGTTTTAAGAGGAGAATTCAGACCCAGACTGGGAATTATGAGATTCCAATGGTGGGGGCAGACAGGGCACCAGGGTGTTCTTCCCCACCAGCTACCAGAGCAGGTAGGCTCAGGACATCGACTGGACGAATTCAGGCACAAACGCTTTGGCTTTTTCACACCTGATTTCTGATCTACCTCTTGCCTTTACGCCGGAACTTACAACATGGCCGAGAACTGGAGCCAGGCCCCTCGCCTGCCGATCTCTGACAGCCCAAGTGCGTTCCTGCCTCGAAGGGCGTTTCCAAATTAATACAGGTAGACACTCACGGTTCAGACTCTTTCCTTCCCCTCCCCCTCCTCTGCTCTTGCTCTAACTGGCGAATTTGGCAGCCCCGGGCACCTTACAGGGGATACCCCGGCCCCAGCCAGCCAGGACAGTAGCCGGGCGGTTGCCGCTGTCCGAGATATCTACACATCTGTGTTTCCCTTAAAAAGCCACGGGAGGTGTCTGGCCAGGAAGGGGAAGGACATGGCCAGCCTGAGGCCCTTGCCTGGGCCACTCGGGATCCAATGAGATGAAAATCAAAGCAGCCAGGCTGCTGGCAGGTCTTGAGTTAATAGCCCCTAAGAAGGGCAGTCGTCATATTTATATCCATAAAACCGGTCAACTAAAGAAATTCTATAGCAACATACATCCCAAACCTTTTCTCAAAATTCTTATTTAGCTTTTTTCTTTTTTCACTAAAAATGACTTCTGCCTTTAAAATTTCCCAGAAAGTATGGCCTCTTTGTCTTCTGATACTCTAAACACATCATCAAAGACAATTATTAATGTCACGTGAGCATAAAGGGCGATTTATAAACCGGAAATGCGTTCTCTGGGAGCCAGCTTCGGAATGACTCCGTGGATAAGCGCTGTCAGCTTCGCTGGCGAAGCCCCAGGATAAGGCGGTGCCTGACTCAGGCACCCATCTCCGAAGACAGCGGTGTGGCCGGGGTGCGGGGGGGTGGGTAAGCCGGCCGCCTTGCTCAGGCCTGACCAGGCGGAGGGACCGTCAGGGAGGCCAGGGAACGTGCGAAGCACACGTCTTATTTCTGAGGCCTGTTGGTTGCGGACCAACAGAAACAATGGCTGGATCAGACGGAAGAAACGCGTCGCAACAGGCTCACATTCCGCGAGCCACGTGGCTTTACTGAACGCACCTCCGTCACGGGCTTGGGGGCAGGCCAAGTTCATCACGTCCAGGGCATTTTCCCAGCACCACCCACCGCAGAGGGGTCTTCGCCTACTGCCCCGGGCACAGGTCTCCTGCCATTCGGAACCCACCCAGCAACAACAGGTGCAGACAGAGGTTTTTTCCTCCCGTGCCAGGAAGGGACGCTTTATTCCAGTTCCCTCAAAACTTGGAAGTTGTTATGAAAAATGTTACAAAAGGCCTACAGAACAGAGTCGGGAAAAAATGCTACACCGTTCTAGGGGATGCCGCTTTGCGGCCCCGCGCAAATGATCCGCAGACCCCGTCCCCGCAGCCCCGCGCGGGCGGAATCCATAAACGTCGTAAGCCGGCCGCTTGCCCGTGACCATCCGGCGAAGCTGCTTTGCTGCGGGGGAGTCTTCGGTGCGGAGGGTTTCCTCGGCCTCCAGGATCCCACTTTCCGGCCAAGCACAAACGGCTGTTTGTAGTTTTACTGCCTCTACAAGGGGGCAGTTAAGTCAGGAGTCCCAGGAAGTTTTGCTTTCTGCCAAGCGATCTGGCCAAAAACAACGGAGTCCTGTTGAGTCTTAAAGAAGAGGTCTGACGAGAGGCGAGCACTGGAAGCAGAAGCTTCACGGTGACTGTGGTCGGGGGTCAGCTCCGTTTCTGACACAGATTCATCGAGAAAGGAAGCACAAGCTGCGGGCTTCGGCTCCCACGGGTCGGCCCCCCAGCCGCATTTCCGCCCCCCCGCTCCCGCCGTCCACACTGCCCGCTCCTGGGCTACATCCTACACAGCTTCAGCGGAAAGTTCTCGGTGATGAGGTGATCGGGGTGGAGAAGCACAACGATGTTAACCTCAAATTCTGAGAAAAGAAAGAACGGGCGTCACACTCACCTGCCCCCGCAGCAGAGGCCACACGCCCACCACCCGGCTCTGAAGGTGAGGGGCGCACAGGCAGCCCTGGGGGCTTCTGTGCCCGCGACCCGCGACCCGCGACGGTCACCCTCAGCTTCCGAGGGAACCGGGGAGGACTCTCTCTAGGGGAATTTGTCTTCTCTCCTTGGAACAGGAAGAGGTCAGCTTCTCAACCACACTTTCCTCATCCTCTGTCCTTACCAGAGAGAATCTTCTAGAATCCTTTCTGCTCATTCATAGTCTTGCTTTTTCTTTTTTTTTTTTTTTCCTTCCAACAGTTCTTCATGGAAGAACCGACTGGGAACTGGCCAGCTGTGTGGGTCCCTGTCTCCCGCCCCAAACGAGAGACTGCGGTTTCACTGTTGTTCTTTGCGGGAGGGGTTAATTCACCCCAGACGCCGGTTCAAAGAACGGTCTCTCGTTGACGACGGCAAAAGCGGTGTGCGTGAGCAGGGAGCTCCGTGCCAAGAGGCCAGGGCCAAGCACCAAGGCAGCTCGGCTGGGGAAGGGGCTCTGCAGTCACCTCACCCACGGCCCTCGTGGCTGGAGTCCTGAGGATAGTGTCCCCGAGGGTGTCTGTCTGCCTTCCGGGGGGGGGAGGGGGCGGCCTTGGCAGGAGCTGTGGGCCAGCAGCGCCCCTGTCTCTCTCCTCATGGTGACGATCGCTACAGCACTTGAACGGCCTGCTGGGACTCTGGTGGCCATCGTCTTCCCCCATCCCCCCGCCCCCCTGCCGTCCTCCCTGCAGGGGGCACGGCGTGGCTGGACTCCCAGCAGGCCAGGAAGGCCCAGGTCAGGGAGCTGGTGCTGCCTCTCCTTATGGCAGAGAACACGGGGCAGAACAGCCATTCCGCCCAGGCTCCGGGGCCCTGAGCCGGTCCCCGCAGGAGGACCCGGGCCCGACGGAGCACTGGGTCACGTGTGGTCAGCACCAGCAAAGCTGAAGGGGGCGCACGGAGGTACCGCTGGACACTTGGGACGTACGGCTCGCTCCCACCTCCCAGCCAGACGCCCGGAGCCTCACCCCAGCTGGGCCCATGGACGGCAACTCCAGGGCCCACGGGAGCCGCGGGGCCCAGCCATCGGGCCCTCCCTCTGCTGCGTGCGCTCCCGACCAGCCGTGTCCGGCGGCCTGTGATCCCCACCAAGTCCCTACCAGTGTCTGGGAGCCTGTCAGCCCCAAACCACACGAAATTCACTATCAGGTCTGAAGAGCATTACTGCTGTCCCGGCTGAAGGACTGAGGGCATGATTTATATGGAAGAATCGCAGGCTTGCATGACATGTTATATGGACGCTTTCTAAATCTGATAGAAACAGCATGCAAAAAGTTAGGGGCTCAAAATACAGCACAGAAGAACAAAAATGTTTAGAGCTCTTAAAGTTTATGTAGAAAAACCAAGTGAGAAAGCAACAGATAAGCTCCTCCTTCTGGCTTAAAATCAAAGTACGCTGAAGTAAAACACGGCCTTTAGGACGCCGTGGGCAGCATGCCGGGGCCCTGATGCTGGTCGCCAGGGGGGCACCTGCGGGGGGAAGTGGGCAGTGGAGGGCGTTCGCTCTGCACTCCAGCCCCTGGCGCCCTGCCCTCTCTGCTGTGGGCACACACCAGCTATTCGATAATAATCATACACGTTTTGTGAGAAAAGTCACAGCAGCGGGGCGCCTGGGTGGCTCAGTCTGTTGGGCGTCCAACTTGGGCTCAGGTCATGATCTCACGGTTCGTGGGTTCGAGCCCCGCGTCAGGCTCTGTGCTGACAGCTCAGAGCCTGGAGCCTGCTTCGGACTCTGTGTCTCCCTCTCTCTCTGCCCCTGCCCTGCTCATGCTCAGTCTCTCTCTCTCTCTCTCTCTCTCTCACTAATGAGTAAATGTTAAAAAAAAAATTTTTTTTTAATTAAAAAAAAAAAAAAAGTCACAGCAGCTTAGCTCGGGTCAGATCTGACCCCACGCTATCTTAAGCAGACATCGCCGTCCTTGTACGTGTTTGGCAAACAGCGGAGTCTGGTGCCCTCTGCTCCTGCCGAGGATGTCCTGACCCCACGACGTGCTTGTTATGATGTCCCATGGCAGGTAAAAGCACTCAAGGGGCTTTACAAATATTCGTCATGGAAAATGACCACCACGCCGCCAGCTGGTGGAAGACAGCAGCCTTCACGGTGATCACACTGATGGTCACGTCTGAGTCTCCCCCAAATGCCATCCTATCAGAGGAGCCTGCCTGACCTCCTCACGCACACGGCGGGCTTGCTCCCCGGTGTGCTAGTTTCCTTCTCGAACCCACGGTCCCTGCCCTACCGCGACAGGGCCACGCTGTCTCCCCGTGGAGGGCCGGTGCCGCTCACGTGTACGGTCAGGGCTGGCACGGCAGCCTCTCGGGGAGCTCCTGCTGAGTGGCCGGAGGACTGGGTGCTCTGGGCCGAGCCCGCCCCAAGCAGACCCGTGTGGGTCTGGGCCTCAGGCACTCAGTGGCCCTTCTGCGGCCCCGCCTTTGCGGGAGAACCCCGGCAGGCCCGGGGCAGGGAGCCAGCGCGCTTACCCACTTTGAAGTTGGTGGTCTCCAACGTAGGGCAGGTGAACAGCCGGGGGAAGACCATGTATATGGGGACAGACAGGCTCCGGCAAACATCTCCGTCGGCGATCTGAATGTTCTGAATCTCCGTGGCGTCTCGGGCGTATCCTTCGGCACACCCTGGGGGAGGTGGGCCACCCAGCAGTCAGGACACAGCGGGTGTCCAAACGCGCCCAGCGAGAGACCCCGGGGACTCCGTGAGCACCTGTGTCACCCCGCTCACCCAGCGCTGCCGTCTGCCCCACACGACTCGAGCTGCCTCCCTCCGCGTGGCGCCTTCTCACACGGACACGTCCCGGAAGCGGGAGGCGCGCCCTTCCGCCCGCTGCCCCCTCGGCACGCCGGCCGCAGGGCCCTTACCGCACGTCTCCACGCGGACCAGCTGCAGCTCTATGCTCTTGATGGCGGCCTCCGAGCTCTCGACCAGCAGCTCGCCCGTCAGCGGCTGCGTGATGACACAGCTGGTTGAGCTGAGATGGCCCCTGATGAGAAACTTGGGGAGCAGGGCTCTCTATGAGAAACAGAAGCAAGACGTCAGGGACGAAGGTGCCAAGGGAGATCACTCCACAGTCAGTCACTCGGTGCAAATAAAAACCGAACACAAAGCTGGATAATTTTCATAAAACCCACGGTCGAGTCAGTTAACAGACTGAATTACTCAACAGCTGCCCGCAGA
The DNA here is from genome assembly GCF_018350155.1 of Leopardus geoffroyi. NCBI lineage: Eukaryota > Metazoa > Chordata > Mammalia > Carnivora > Felidae > Leopardus > Leopardus geoffroyi. The sequence goes on along the minus strand of NC_059333.1, from coordinate 8,342,177 downwards.
CACCAGGCGTCCACACGGCCCGCACAGAATGGCCGGCTCCCTCGGAGCTGTCCCGATCGCCTAGATCAGATCTGGAAAGCTCCTTCTTACCAAGCAACACGACCTAAAAACGCCCAAGGAAGTTGCCAAGAGTGTGTAAGGGCCACGGGCAACCGGTCACACATACACCCAAAAGGTTTTAAAAAAATAATCAACTGGGGCGCCTGGGTGGCGCAGTCGGTTAAGCGTCCGACTTCAGCCAGGTCACGATCTCGCGGTCCGTGAGTTCGAGCCCCGCGTCGGGCTCTGGGCTGATGGCTCAGAGCCTGGAGCCTGTTTCCGATTCTGTGTCTCCCTCTCTCCCTGCCCCTCCCCCGTTCATGCTCTGTCTCTCTCTGTCCCAAAAATAAATAAACGTTGAAAAAAAAAAAAATTAAAAAAAAAAAATAATAACTTAAAAATGCCCCCAATTATTGGGGCCTGGGTGGCTCAGTCGGTTAAGCGTTCGACTTTGGCGTAGGCCACGATCTCAGGGTTCGTGGGTTTGAGCCCCGTGTCGGGCTCTATGCTGACAGGTCAGAGCCTGGAGCCTGCCTCAGATTGTCTCCCTCTCTCTCTGCCCCTCCCCTGCTCATGCTGTCTCTCCCTAAAATAAATAAACATTAAAAAAAAAATGCTATGCTCCCAATTATGCAATTTTGAAAAGCCAAGGCATTTATTTTATTTCAAGGACATTTAAAAAATTTTTTTACATTTAGTTTTATTTTTTATTTATTTACTATTTTTTTAAGTAGGCTTCACTCCCAGTGCAGAGCCCAATGCGGGGCCTGAACTCATGACCAGGAGATCAAGACCTGAGCTGAGATCAAGAGCCAGACGCTTAACCAACTAAGCCACCCAGGCACCCCTCAAGGACATTGAAAGAAAACAATGGTCATCAATGCTTGACTAAACCTTCTGGACGCTTCCTCTGTAGACCTAAGAACCTGGTCACAGGTGGATGATGATTTCTTGTGGGAAGTGGATATAAACAGAGGTAACTGTTCTACAAGCCTTCACCTTGCTGGTCCCAGTTACTAAAGTGGAGTCTGGAGCACTGCTGTCTCACAGAAACAAAATGAGGCAAAATGGGAACCACCTATGTAATTTAAAATTTCCTAGTAGCTATATTTTAAGGAGTAAAAGGAAACAGCTAAAATCAACCAATAGGTCCAAACTCTCCCTTCCACATATAATCGATATTAAAAATTATATTTATATTCTCTTTCTTTTTGAAATCCAGTCAGGACCTGACACCCAGAGCTCATCTCAGTTCAGACCAGTCACACCTCAGGGGCCAGCGGTGGCCGTGACTGGTCTCCCCTGTCGGGCAGCGCCGGAACTGGGGTGCAGAGACCCACACCTGCTGGCCCCAAGGGCAGAGAGCTCTAAAAAAAGACTTGATTCAAGACAAAGTTCTAAAAATAACTACAGAGAGGCTATTTGTTCCGAAAACTAAAAAGCAGTAGCAGTCTGCATTAAAATTCTTTTAGGCAACTGGCAAAAAAGAAAAGCTCTCAACGCCCAGCTAAAGATTCTAATAATTCACTTTACCCCTCCTCCCGGGGACATGACGTTGGCATAAACAAACAAACAAAAAAACAAGCTACACAGAGAAAGACCAGACCGGTGAAGTGTTTCTGTGAATAAAAGTGCACGGTCAGTGAAGCTCCCGGCTCAGGGAACCACGTCCTGCGGTTAGAAGACAGAGCTCTGGGGGCGCCTGGGTGGCTCAGTCGGTTAAGCGTCCTACTTCGGCTCAGGTCACGATCTCGCGGTCCGTGAGTTCGAGCCCCGCGTCGGGCTCTGTGCTGACCGCTCAGAGCCTGGAGCCTGTTTCGGATTCTGTGTCTCCCTCTCTCCCTGACCCTCCCCCATTCATGCTCTGTCTCTCTCTGTCTCAAAAATAAATAAACGTTTAAAAAAAAAAAAAAAAAAGAAGACAGAGCTCTGCACACGCGTGCTCCCAGGGGGCCCTGGGCAGCCCTGAGCTCAGAGGTGGAGCCCACCCGGGGAAGGGGCAGTTGGGGCGGGGCAGTCACAGGGATGGCGGAACTGGCCATGGGTGGCCTCTGGGGTCAGCGTGTCCCCCTCGAGGGGGACTTCCCACCCAGGACGCTCCCAGAGCAGGCTGGGCGAGTGTCCCCATTTACGGCCACAATGCAGGACGACAAGGCTCTGACCCCAGAAGACAAGCCACCTGCACACCTTCAAAGAGAGCCCACAGGGCCGAATGCCCCTCCCTTGCAGCAGAGCTCCTCAGGTAGAGTGTGCGTGTGTAACCACAAGGACAGATTATCATTTGGGCTGAGGACAGAGAGTCTGGTTAACAAGGCCACACACGTTTGATCCTCGTTTATATAAACATAAGCTGACACCCAAAAACCGATAGACACTTGAGGAAAATAAAAGCAAGAAAAAGAGGCCGACACCAGCAAACAGGATCACCAGGAAGAGAGATGAAGGGCCATGTGTCTGCAGGAAGAGGCGCTATCTTGTGAGAGGAACTGCTTGGAGATGAATCACACTGCTGTTGAAGCAAACGTTTCTTTTATTATTATTTTTTTTTTATTATTATTATTTTTAACGTTTATTCATTTTTGAGACAGAGAGCGACAGAGCATGAACAGGGGAGGGTCAGAGAGAGAGGGAGATACAGAATCCAAAGCAGGCTCCAGGCTCCGAGCTGTCAGCAGAGAGCCTGATACAGGGCTTGAACTCACAGACCGTGAGATCATGACCTGAGCCGAAGTCAGACACTCAACCGACTGAGCCACCCAGGCGCCCGAAGCAAACGTTTCAATAGCTGGGCTCCATACCAACCAAAGAGCAAATCAGTGAGCTGGAAGACCGAGCCGAGGACTCTGCTGGGACGTGTCTAAGAGACACTGAGAGATGGTCACAGAGCTGAAGGAAAGACAGCAGGCACACTGACTAAGGAAACATCAAAATCTGGGCAAGGGCTTAGACATTCCACAATGCTAAGGATGGGGAGATATTGGAAATTTTCAGTGCTGGGTAAGGAAGAGGGAGGAGACACAGATGAGCTCGCACAAATTTGGGGATCAGGTCATCATCAGAATCACGAGGCACCAGAACACCAGGCAGCTACTTCCCAAGTTCTAAGGGCAAATGAATTTAGAGCCAGAGTCTTCGACCTGGACAAACTAGGGTTCCAGTGTCTGGTGCCTGTTAGACACTCAAGGATGTAAGTTCACTCCTCGCCCTTTCTGAAAGAATGACTCTAGGATGTACTCCAGCAACACAGAAAATAAACTGAAGACACACGAGAATGGGAGAGGAAGCAACAGGCAGTGATGACCACGGTGACACCTCCAGTAAAGCAGTGACAGTTAAATCCTGACTGTGATAGTTCAGGCAACTATGAGAAATGGCTTCTAAGCCAACAGAGGCTTAATTAACACTGAGAAAAATGAAACAGACAAACCTGACCTTAGATTTCAGACCATTTCAACAAACAAGGGTGTGGTGGGAGGAAAATGCGAAAATGTTATAAACCTTCCGGCAGAAGGTTCTTGTTCTCCGTGTTGTTACTGAAACGCATGATTGTCTCTGCATGTTTGAACATTTGGGGATAACTGTTAGGAAAACAGAAACAGGATGTTAGAGAAAAAAGGAGCAAGTAACAGTATGCTAACAGAAAAAAAAACCCTTGCGACCTTAATCAATTAGACCAAGGCCAGGCAAAAAGAGAAACATTAAGGTACACATAAAGGTACCATTAAGGTACACGCAGGACATGATGGAAGGAACAAAACAAACTCGTTCAAAGGATCTGGCTGGGTGCTCTTTACAAGACACTCTTGGATCTACTCAGCCCCCCTCCCCTCTCCCGTTCTGTCACCTGGTTCTGTATTGTTTAGATTCCTAAGAAACACAAACCAGTTAAGAGCATGAGCGCCAACTGGGACACCACTGGGTAGTTCTCGGGCTGAACAGCCGAGGCCGGGGAGGGACCAGGGCAGTGAGATCCGGGCCGCGGCCGCAGCCTCAGCCCGTCACTACCACCTGCACTCCCTGCACGTGTCCAGTCACGTTCAAATCCCTGTGAGAGTACAAGCTGACCGGGCCATGGGGGTCCTGTCCCCTCCAGATGGTAAAGGGACTTTCTGAGAGGCACCTGAGGACGCACCCCTGCCTCCCCAGGGAGGCCAATAACCGCTCCTGTGCCCCAGGCCTCCCAGACTTGCCTTTAACCCAGATGACAGGGTCCGGACAGCAGAATGCGGGATGACAGCAGGGAAGAAGAGCCAGGCCCTCGGACAAGACAGCAGGTGGCCAGCTAAGAAGTGAGGGGTGCAGGGGTGGTCGGGACTCAGGCAAAAGGGGCTCTGACTGCAGCACGATAGAACCGGGAGGAGAGGGGGGGACCATGGTGGGCATACAGGCTCCCGGAGCAGCCTCTGAAAAGCATTCTTCTTCCAAGTAGTTACCAAGTTTAAAAAGAAATCAAACCAGGGGCGCCTGAGTGGCTCAGTCAGTTAAGCGGCCGACTTCAGCTCAGGTCATGATCTCACAGTCTGTGAGTTCGAGGCCCTAGTCGGGCTCTGTGCTGACAGCTTGGAGCCTGGAGCCTGCTTTGGATTCTGTCTTTCTCTGCCCCTCCCCCCACTCACATTCACGCGTGCGCACACACACACACTCTCTAATACAAATAAACATTAAAAAAAAAAAAAAAGAAAAGAAATCAAACCAAAAATCCAGGCTATTTTGGGTACAGAGATAATCGGAACGTTACTCTTGCTGATGACCTCATACCCAAAGAAGGAACCCTTGGTCAACGGTCTGTCTGCGGGGTCCGGTCACCAAGAAAACATCTCTGGCTTTCAAGTGGGAAGTGCACGTACCTCTCGGACGTTCTGCAAGGTTTCGGGAGTGATAGTGAAGTCCACAGGGCTCGGGGTCAGCTTCCCCTTCTGAGGCTAAAACAGGAGGTAAAACCAACATCAGCTGCTTGAAGGCCCAGGGTTCCACGGGTCCAACTTCCCTTTCCGTTTTTAAACAGATGAAAGGCAGCAGAATGGATCAGGGGGGCGGGGGGGTGGGGAGCTGGCAGTGCGAGGCAGCTCACCTGGGTTCTACAAACACAGCTCTGCCGAAAGACAGTGTTGTGCTCTTTGTCACATTTCTTCATCCCCTGTGACTTAGTTTCCTCATCTGTAAAATGAGGAACCACTTTCTTAACCTATCAGGTCCCTTTCAGGTCCGGGAATTAAAAATCAGACCTAAGAACCAAGGGTAGTATTATTGGAAGGTATTCGTGTTAAAGCTCTTAGAATAAGAGCTGACACCAAGTACCTCTGATGTGCTACTGACTGAGCGCGACAAGCCTATGGGGTGCCGTTACAGTCACTGGCCCCACTTCACAGACAAGGACAATGAGGCACAGAGAACTCGGATGGTCTCAAGTGGCAGAACCGAGATTCAAACCCGTGTGGTCTGGCTCCAAGGCCGGCACTGTGAGCCACCCAGCCGTCCAAATGTCCACCGGGAGGATCACTCCCATTGCATAATCATAAATGTTGCCATCGTCAGCCAAGCACGGTCACCTCCACGTTACAACAGCTGCGGAACCCATCGGCACCGCCGAGCTTCATGAGGGCCTGCCTGGCGGATTCCGCTCCGGCGCTGGGATCCAAAGGCCACTGACACCCAGATGCCAGGAGCCAAAATGCCAAGTTTACTCATTTACCAAAGGCGTTTTCTACGCAATACTCTTATTAATAGGTTCATGAACATAGTCTTTAGTGGATATATTCTTCCTCACGGCATTTAAAGGAGTATTTAACTTGTCGACTAGAGATCACAGCATGGTTTTATCCTTCTCATGAAATCGTTCGTAAAAAAGAACAGGATTATTTTTGTAGTTTTTTTAAAGATTTTATTTTTAAGATTTTAAGCCCCAACATGGGGCTCGAACTCACAACCCTGAGATCAAGAGCTGCACGTTCCAGCAACTGTGCAAGCCAGGCACCCCAAGAACAGGGTTCTTTTTTTATTATTCGTTTTTTAATGTTTATTTATTTTTGAGAGAGACAGAGACAGAGCGCGAGCGGGGGAGGGGCAGAGAGAGAGGGAGACACAGAACCCGAAGCAGGCTCCAGGCTCCGAGCTGTCAGCACAGAGCCCGACGTGGGGCTCGAACCCACGAGCGGTGAGATCATGACCTGAGCCAAAGTCGGATGCTTAACCAACTGAGCCACAAGGCGCCCCCAAAAACACGGTCCTTGAAGGCTGGGTGTTGGTAAGCTGCCAGGAGCAGGGAGGAAGCCCCACACGGCCCTGCCACTGGTGCCCGCCCTGAGCTGACCTCTGACAGGGCCCTGCAGTCACGAGCAGGCTGGGGGTCAGGGGTCAGGGAAGACCTGGCCTGGAGTGTGGCTCTGGGCAGGGAGCTGAATTTGGGTTTATTCTCCTTCACAAAGCTGGAGGTTCTTTTTGTTAAAGACATAAAAAGGGTATATGTCTGTCTCTTTTACGGAATAATCCACATTAAAGAAAAAAAAATTTTTTTTTGCTTCCATGTGAAGACCTTTGATACAAAAAAGGAAAATACCTAAATCACATGACTTCCAAAAAAAGATAAATATTTTTAATATTTTATATAATATATTATCACTAAAAGACACTTAAACAATGATTATTAAAAATTTAATAAGGGGTTAAGGATAAATGTTAGACGTCCTAAAAAAAAAAATCACAAAAATGATGGAAATAAAGGACATCGGTGATTTTGCCAATCTTCTGCACGAGAGATTTAAGTCTTACATTTTTACGTAACCACTACTAAAAGACATCCATGGACATTTCATAACAGTACAAAAGAAATACAATTGCAAATTTTCCACAAAAGCAACGTGCCTCCCCACGGAGCTCTGTAGAAGCCCCCATTTACTAAGGCACATGGCAGGGACCACGGGAAACGTGTGGGGTCCCCAGGACGCGGCGCCTTGCGCAATTACCTACGAAGGGAAGCGAGTCAGGGAAAGCTAGTGGCTTCTGCGTCTGTCCAGTTTGGTGCCATCTTGACACGGCCCGCAGCCCCACAGAACCCGTTCGCTCACGGAGCACACGCACGGGCCTTACCCGGCCCGGTGAGGCCGTCAGAAGCGGTGTTCCCGGGTCAGCCCGGGGACGGCCCAGGCAGACGTGCGCCGACACGTCCAGACCCCGTTCACCTGGGCGCCTCCAGGAACCCCAGTTTGGCCACCTCCGTCTCCAAACTGCTCAGGATCAAATGAAAGGCAGATGCGCTGCAGTCTGAGTCTACGCAGCCATTCAAGGGGGGAGCTAGGCTAGCGCTGGCCTAGAGAAAGCAGGAGCCGGCCCTGACCTGGAGGTGTGAGCACACAGCCCAGGGAAGGGAAGGACGACACGGCCTGCAGAGAGGCCCGGGAGACAAGGGAATCCAATGCTGTGGACATCCATCACACGTGTCACACCTAGGGCGGACAGGGCCAGTCACCGTGAGGCTCTGCACGATGACCAAGGAACAGCACAGATGGGCTGCGGACTCTACCTTGAATTCACCCGGAATCGCCAGCAGCCACAGGGGAGAGGGATCCAGTTCCCTCAGTCGGCACGTGAAAGGAAATTTTAAAGAATATGTTGTAAAAAATTTTTAAAAATGAATAAATAAATAAATAAAATAAAGAATATGTTGTCACGGCAAAATAGTAACAGAAGGTGCTGGGAGAGGGGCGCCTGGGTGGCTCAGTCAGTTAAATGTCTGCCATTGGCTCAGGCTGTGATCTCACGGTTTGTGGGTTCGAGCCTCGTGTTGGGCTCTGTGCCGACAGCTCAGAGCCCAGAGCCTGCTTCGGATTCTTTGTCTCCCTCTCTCTCTCTGCCCCTCCCCCACTCATGGCCTATGTCTCTCAAAAATGAATAAAACATTTTAAAAAATGTATTAAAAAAAAAAAGTATTGGGAGAAGCGACCCACCCTGACCCCGAAGGTCCCTGTGTGCTCTCGCTGGGCGTGCCAACAAGGTAAGGTCCTGACCATCCCTTGTCTGAGGCGGGCCATTGCTCTGGGTTGTGTGGCCGTCATGACCTTGAGAAAGGAAGAGATGCGTCCCTCGGAAACAGGCCTGCTGCTTGCTATGACAGAGGTGGGCCCCCTGCCCGCTGTTTCTCAGTGGAGGCACGGCCCCCTGCAGGGTTCTGATCCTGCCAGAAGACACTAGGGTCCCTGTCTCCAACCCAGGAGTCTCTTCCCCAGCAGCCATGACACAGCACCAGGCTAACTTCTTGGCCTACAAACGGGGGAAAAGACCAGACCCTACGGAAGAGTCCCATCATGACGCGCAGAGCCCCAAACACAGCTTACAGCGGAGTGAACGATGAATTCGCAGGTCTTCGTCACGTCCTTGGCCAACAGAGACCGCCTCATGTCACAGCGCAGGGTATACTGGAGGGCGAAATCGGACAAGAAAATGCCGTTTTAGTGTGGTCTGCTTCCACCTTGGAACTTTATCCAAAGACCCAAGAAAGCCAACTTTCAGGGAAACGTGGTCCAACTACTGTGTTATATGAACCTAATACACATAACTGGGGGAGCCAGTGCTCAAAGTAAAGGCATTTCTATAAAAAGACCAAAAGCAAAGACACACTTTCGGGTGATGCCGCGGCCGCCCCGTAGTTGACCCGCTGGTGCAAAGGCACAGAGTCTCACCTAGAAGAGGCAGAGAGCGGAAAGAATGTGCACCTGGGAGCAAAAGCCGCTTTGAATCCAGCTGTCTGTCTTAGCGTGTGAACCCCGACAAATAAGACAACCCGTCTGAGCTTTAAAGAGCAGGGATCTCTTTAAAATGGGGATATTAGCGCCTGCCTGCAGCAAGGGCCGAATGAGATGATGTGTGACACCCACTTAGTACAGGGTCTGGCACATAGCAGCTCTTGGTAAAATGGCAGCTATTTTGTCCCGAGGATTAGAAAACACACAGGAAGGACAAGCAGCCCCAGGACAGCGTCTGGCATTTCACGAACCGCCCCTGAGAAGCGAGCTGCCCGTGGCACCGTGTGCACAGCACGGCGCCGGGTGACGGAGCAAGATCGGAGTCGGACCCTGCACCCAGGAGTTCCGGCTTTAGCGAAGAGAGGACGCTGCGGTGACAGTGCTCAAGGTCTAAGACTCCAGGGCACCTCAAAACTAGCTCTCCATATTTTAACTAACTTTTTTAAGGTCTATTTATTTTTGAGAGAGACAGAGAAACAGAGTGTGAGCGGGGAAGGAGCAGAGAGAGAGAGGGAGACACGGAATCCGAAGCAGGCTCCAGGCTCTGAGCCACCGGCACAGAGCCCGATGCGGGGCTTGAACCCACAAACCGTGAGATCATGACCTGAGCCGAAGCCGGATGCTTAACCGACTGAGCCACCCAGGCACCCCTAGCTCTCCATATTTTAACCTTAAGTAATAAAGAAGGGGAAATCTTTTAAAATGTTTATTTTAGAAAAGCCAACCATATGCAAAAGTAAAGAGAAGAGTATAAAGACGCCCCACGTATCCAGGAGCCAGCTTCCACAGGGGTCGATGCATGGCCAATCTTAACTATTCTCCCTCTCAGCCGTTCCCCATCTGCCAATACACAGACGTACCCTGAGTGCAAGGTGATGGGGACGGGTAAGGCAGGTGGCATCACACTAGCTTTTAACCCGTGTTCAGTTTCTCTGCTGTGCCTGGGCTGTTTTTCTGAACCAGCCACTGCTCGTGTACCTCCTGCAAGACAGGCCCGGTTCTACCCAAGGGAGAGCGGGCCCCTCTGCGGGGCCGGTCCCTGAGCTAAGAGCTCTGACCTGGGACTGTTTCTTCACATGGTTCTTGTCTGTGGGTTGACACACTGGTAACAAAAATCTATAGCATGATCACTGTCTTCATGCTAATCTAAAAAAAAAATCACATAACCCACATTGAAGAAAGTCAGCTACTGTTTTAATCATCCAGGAAAAACTTTAGAATTATGTTCAAAATATTTTATATAACTGGGACTACATGCATGGTTGAATCAAGAAGCTACATTATTATGAATGACCTGTCCACATTATACAAGGAGTTGCTATATATTTAAGGTGTTACTGGGATATTAAAACATTTTTAAAAATTTGTTTGTTTATTTCGGGAGAGAGAGAACATGAGCAGGGGAAGGGCAGAGAGAGGGAGAGAATCCCGAGCAGGCTCCACACTGTCAGTGCAGAGCCTGACACAGGGCTCAAACTCAAGAACTGTAAGATCATGGCCCGAGCGGAGACCAAGAGTTGGACGCTTAACCGACTGAGCCACCCAGGCGCCCCTAAAACATTTTTCTAAAGAAACATCCCTTGTCTACAAAGATCTTTATATATATAAAGATCTACAAAGATCTATATCTATATCTGTATCTATATATCTTTTTTTTTTAATTTTTTTTCTTAATGTTTTTATTTATTTTTGAGAGAGAGAGAGACAGAGCATGAGCAGGGAAGGGGCAGAGTGAGAGGGAGACACAGAATCGGAAGCAGGCTCCAGGCTCCGAGCCATCAGCCCAGAGCCCGATATGGGGCTCGAACTCACAGATTGTGAGATCATGACCTGAGCCGAAGTCAGACGCTCAACTGACTGAGCCACCCAGGCGCCCCTCTGTATCTATATATCTATATATAAAGATCTTTGTAGACAAGGGATGTATATATACGTGTGTACACACACACACACACACACACACACACACACACACACACACATTCTCTTTTGCTCTTTTGAGATTTCAATCTGGTCTCCCCAGTCAGACAAGCTCAGTGAGGCCTGGTACTGTTAGATCTGTATACGTGTGTGCACACACAACGTGTGTGTATGTGTGTAGTCTGTGTGTATGCACACACGTGTTTTGTCTTTCTCCTACACAGCCCACACACTGTCTAGCATTTTGTTCGACATTTTGTTCGGACCTGCCTGGTCTCTTGCATTCTTTTCCCAGTGGGAACTTCCCCTTCCTCATTTTTAGTCTCAGGGCTTTGGCAGAGCTGACCTCCCATCAGCCTCCTGGAAGTGACCGGTAAGCCAGGCCTGCTACGGGGAAACAACTCTTTCTGCTGGGGTGCCGATCCAGTAGATCATACGCCAGCCACACACTAGCAGCCAGCTCTGCCGTGGCCAGGGAAGAACCCAGCTGAGAATGAGGCCTGCACAGAAGACAACGGAGCCGGAGACACAACTGGCCTCCCGCACTTCTGGCTCTGTGATCTGATCCCTTTTTTAGGTGAAGTCAGCTTGAACTGGATTTCCATCACTCGCAAAGGAGTGAGAACAAGTGGCATCAACTTCTGGCCACGGAATGTTTTTAAGTATGAAGGCAATAATTCGTAACATGGGGCAGATGCTAACAAGCGAGGGTGGGGAGAAAGGCGGAGAAGAGGAACATGCTGATTTTTGTTCCAGGAATTATGTTAATTCTTTTACATGCACCATCTCAGTTAATTCTAACAACTCCAATAGAACTGTTAGGACAATGCAAGGACAGTTACCAATACCTCATTTATATTCAATCATTCAACAAATACGGACTTGGACCATTCCATGTGCCAGGCACTGAGCTAACTAAGCACTTCATGCCAAGACCTCATTAATCCCCTAGGAGGAGGTCATGAAGGCTGTTCGGGGTCACAGAGGTGGGATATGAATTTACACCTGCTGGCTGCCAAAACCCATGCTCTGAATCTTTACACAACACATAACTCAAGCCCAGATCTGTCTGCTGCAAAGCCCTCGATCTTTTTGCTTTATCCCGCTCTTGCCCAATCGTGAAGAAATGGTCCAGGTGGTAGGAGTTTCCGCAGGTCAGAGGGGGTCAGGACGGTCAGACTGAGCAGGGCTCCAGAAGGAGGTGCAAGATTGGGTCTTCTATGACCGTCAGTAAACACAGAGCCAACAGGAAGAAGAAAGAAGACTGCCAATAGATTTGAAGCAGACTCCCAGAAAGGATATTCTGAACTATGACAAAGAATGACTAGCATCTGGATAAACTAATTTTGAATTGCGATTTCAGACATGTTAGTACTGCTCTATGCTGTGTTATTATAGGACAAAACGTTGTTAGTATGGCCACATGAGTGGAACATACATAATAAAACTTGCCTACGATTTACATAACTTTTAAAAGAAAAGGCGCACCAAGGACAACTAGGGAAAGCGGGCAGATTCTCGTATGCATGATCTAATCATGAAGGTGAGAACAGGCCTGAGAAGAAGACGGGCCAACACCGCTGAGCCTCCGTCTAAGGAGTCACAAGGAAACCCAGACCCTGCAAGCTGGGAATTTAATACTGGCTGCATCTTAAACCCTTTATTCTGTCTTACGGTTTTTACTGTTTTTACAATATGTTACTACAACACAATTCAAATTATAAGTGTAAAATGTCTTTGTGCCCACGTCATTTGAGAAAGAGGATGTTACTAGGTTTAATAACACTTTCTATCTAGTTTAACACCACCTTCTATCCAAAGTAAACCGCCCATGAATCTGCAGAGTAAGCGTGGTAAGCGATGGTGCAAAGGCCAGCCCTGTGACCACAAGTGGTTACCGTGGACTCTGGGAGGCACTTGCTCTGCTAATAAAACAAGAAGGCCAGCAAAAGACCCATCTAGAAACCCAATGACTGAATCAACCAATCAATGAAAAGCAGATTTAAAAAACCCATAATCCTAGTTTCGCTCAAGAAGTGTATTTTCAAGGGGCACCTGGCTGGCTCAGTCGGTGGAGCGTGTGATTCTTGGTCTCAGGGTTTTGAGTTTGAGCCCCACTGTGGGCTCTGCACTGCTTGGGATTCTTTCTTTCTCTCTGCCCCTTCCCCACGCACTCTCTCATGCTCTCTCTCTTTCAAAAATAAATAAACATTTTTAAAAAATAAATTAAATTGGGGGCCCTAGGTGGCTCAGTAGGTTGAGCGTCCGTCCGACTTTGGCCCAGGTCATGATCTCGCGGTTCACGAGTTCAAGCCCTGCATCAGGCTCTGTGCTGACAGCTCAGAGCCAGGAGCCTGCTTCGGATTCTGGGTCTCCCTCTCTCTCTCTGCCCCTCCCTCGCTTATGTTCTGTCTCTCTCTCTCTCTCTCTCTCAAAAATAAACATTAAAAAAATGTTTTTTAATGAATTAAATAAAATCTTTTTTTTTAAGTGTATTTTCTCAAAAGAAGCAATGACAAATTTGAATATGAATTGGGAATGAGATGGTATTTGAGAATTCCTGTTAATTTTGATAGGTGTGAAAATGTCAACTGTGATTCTGTAGGACAATGTCCCTATTTTCCAGAGATGGACATTGAAGTGCCTCTAGATGAAGTGTCGAGATTCTGTAACTAACTTTGAAATGATTCAGGAAGCATAAATACAGATGAAACAAAGGTGGCAAAATTCTAATGAATGTTGACTCTAGGTGATAAGCTCTTATAAATCTAAGGTTAGGATAAGAAGAAATCCCCTCATCTTTAGAAATCTGTGAGATATTTGGGGAGGTAGAGAATTCCAGGTTGTAGCATTCTGAAGTTAACCCCCAAGGGATAAGATCTTAGGGCCAAAATAAAGGTTGGGTTGGGAGAGTATACACCTTACTAAAAGAATTCACCACATGTTAGCCCTCTAACGGCATTTTCAAGAATTTCCAACTTACATACAGCTATGCAGGACATAAGTACACAAGTCTTTATGTACAGTTGACTCTTACGAACAATGGGGAGTTAGGGGCACCAGTCCAAAAACTCAGGTGTAACTTGTGACTTCCCAAAACCATCACTACTGAGAGCCTACTGTTGACCAAAAGCCTGAGTGATAACATTAATAGTGGATTAACACGTATGTTGTTAGGTTATATGTATCATATATACCATATTCTTACAATAAAGTAAGCTAGAGAAAAGAAAATGTTATTAGGAAAATCAAGGAAGAGAAAACACATTAGCACTGGACTGTATGTATTGACAAAAATATCCACAAGTAAGTGGACCCGCACGGTTCAAACCCATGCCGTTCAAGGGTCAACTGTAGATCCACATGCCCTTCCTGGCAACATCTGGAAAAGAATGAAATTTCCAATATGATTTTTTTAAGGTTTTATTATTATTATTTTTTTAATGTTCTAGTTATTTCTGAGAGACAGAGCGCAAGCAGGGGAGGGGCAGAGAGAGAAGGAGACACAGGATCCGAAGCAGCCTCCGGGCTCTGAGCTGTTAGCACAGAGCTCGACACTGGGGCTCAAACCCACGAACCATGAGATCGTGACCTGAGCCGAAGATGGATGCTTAACCTACTGAGCCACCCAGGCGGCCTGAAAGATTTTATTTTTTTAAGTAATCTCTTCACCCAACGTAGGGCTTGAATCCACAACCCCGAGATCAAGAGTCACATGTTCCACCAACTAAGCCAGCCAGGCGGCCCTCCAATTTGATTTCAAACAATTAATCTTTTAACAAAAACAAAGAACATAGGAGGAAATAAGAAGTATGCCACTGAAACTTGAACACTATTCTATTCGGTTTCTTTTTTTTTTTTTTTTTTTTCAACGTTTATTCATTTTTGGGACAGAGAGAGAGCATGAACGGGGGAGGGGCAGAGAGAGAGGGAGACACAGAATTGGAAACAGGCTCCAGGCTCTGAGCCATCGCCCAGAGCCCGACGCGGGGCTCGAACTCATGGACCGCGAGATCGTGACCTGGCTGAAGTCGGACGCTTAACCAACTGCGCCACCCAGGCGCCCCTCTATTCGGTTTCTAATGAACATATGCTTATGTTATTAAATAAACAGTATTAAAGAGCTACGATGTCAGGAAAGTGCAGTGATGCTGATTCTGGAAAGAGAATAAATATGATTTCCAAATAAACGTTTGAGATGGTCTCAGTCTTCCTAAAAAGGCATTTTGCATTTATGGTCTTATACGGTGAAAGTGCTCCCAGCCTAGAAAGCTGGGCAGAGGACTCACGTCTATGCAGGCAGGTTCCTTCCAATCTAGACGCTTCCCCACTGTTACAAGTACTTCCTACGGGCCTGTCCAAAGCCTTCAGTATACAGACTGCCTGAAACAGGTGCACCAATAACAAAGGACTAGATACAGTTTTTCTTTGTAGAAAGATACTCCGTGCAGCACAGTAGGCCAGGCTGCACGTGGTTCTTGTCTGCCCATCTTTTAAGCACTTAATGGGACTCACACGTAGACAGACCTTTAGTTAAAACTCTCAGGAGTGTTTTGAGGAACCGCATTTTTAAAGTGTTGCATTTTTAAAGTGTTACATTTGACGCAGGGGAATGGGGACTTACCAAGACCGAATTACCGGCTAAAACTCAATAAATCAAAAAACTTCCCAACTTGCTGCCCTCTTGCACGTACGTAAGACAAGATGGTTTTGTCTCATCCAGCAAGGGGAACCCTGCAGAGCTGGTATCACAAAAGTACCTTTCTTTCCACTGAATAAAGGAAAGGCTCTCTCGCTCGCTCGCTCGCTCTGAGTCATGACTCCAAACTGTGCCTGACACAATAGTGGCTGTGAAAGGCATCCTGAGCTAGCGGAGGTAGACAGGAAGTCATAAATTCACTTCCCCTCATTTACAAGGTTTGTTCAATAAAGAATACAAGCCTATGTTAGAGTAGTAGCCTTTGGATATCTAACAAAGAGATATTTATACGTAGAAAATAGACAATTAGTGCGGGTGCCAGAGAGACGTGAGGGCATATCTATCACCACACAATAAAAGCACCCCTCGCACGGTGTCCATGCGGCCTGAGTGGGGGCCAAAAGAAACAACGGAGTTTTTTCAAAGAAGCCGTGTAGCACGGGTCCTCTGGGATTTCTATCAAAACTAACGGCCGCACACAAACTGTGTTCTGCAAAGCAAAATGAGAAATCAAAATAGAATACACACAGGAGGTCTCGGCAACAACTACAACATCAACTTCTTGGGTCTGTTAACTTTCGGTGAAAGAGACACAGAGCCGTTTTGCAGAAGAACAGCTGTGAAGGTGGCCCCACAGCGTTAGGAAGCGCTCACCTGAATGTTGACAAACACGCCGTGGTAAGTCTCATACAGAACTTTGTTGCCCTTCACGTGCAGGGGAAATTCAAAAGGAATTTCTGTCTTGCCGCTGGGAAATTTTCCTGGCTTCACCATTTCGATGGTGCTATTGATAATCTGGATAGGCTGTAAAGAAAAAAAAACCAACTCCATCTATCAACACGCACTTCTAGATGTACTTCCAAATTACCGTGTCCGTTAATGATCTCCTGACAGCCGCGAGCCACGAGCCCTCGGGTGCCCCCCCTCCCGGTGTCCTGGGCCGCACAGCTCTGTATCTGCAGGTGAGCCCACAGCTGGCTCAAGTCTCTGGCACAATAATGGTTCATTCACGGTACCGGATGCTTCGATGTTTGGGGCACATCTGAAGCGGTATTTCCTCTCCTCTCCCCAGAAAGCTCAGTCAACTATCCTAACAACCCTCCTGCCTCGCACTCTGACCTTCAGAATGAAGAAGCAGGTGCAGCACAGTCAGGATGAGTGGCCAGGAGGGCCGCCACCTGAACCGGGGCTTCTCACCAGCCGGCACCCGCCTCGGACACCAGCCTCCCGGGAGCCTGCCCACCGCCCGCCCGCCGTGTGCGGAGGGAGCGGGCCCGCCCGGCCTCAGCCCTGCGTGCCTCTGCATCACACTGGGAACCTGCCTGAAGGCAGCCATCACATCGTAGTTAATGTGTTCCAAGCCCTGGGTTAGCATCACTCAGAAGATCTCCGACTTCTGAAGTGAGTCTCGAAGTGCTGCTGGAGGAAAGCAGGGAGACTGCGGAAGAGGGTGGGAAGGCCGGAATCTGACCACGGGCAACAAGAGCCCTTCTCTCCTCTCACCTCCTTCCCTCTCAACACTGAGAGTTAACATGTCCTTCAGGAAATGGAAACTATAAGTACGGAAAAAGAGTTGATATTCCGGAACACAGACCTCTACCCAAAATGACAAAAAGGAAAGAATGGCCACTGCCCTACCTGCGTCTTATCTGAATATCAAGTAACGGTTTCGTTTTGGGAAGGTGAGTGCCAGAAGCCAAAGGCACAACGTCTCAGAAGGGCTCTGGTCTCTTGAAAGGCTGAATTTAGGGGCGCCTGGGTGGCTCAGCCGGTTAAGCGTCTGACTTCATTCAGCTCAGGTCACGATCTCACCGTCCGTGAGTTCGAGCCCCGCGTCGGGCTCTGGGCTGATGGCCCAGAGCCTGGAGCCTGCTTCCGATTCTGTGTCTCCCTCTCTCTCTGCTCCTCCCCCGTTCAAACTCTGTCTCTCTCTGTCTCAAAAATAAATAAACTTAAAAATAAATAAATAGGGGCGCCTGGGTGGCGCAGTCGGTTAAGCGTCCGACTTCAGCCAGGTCACGATCTCGCGGTCCGGGAGTTCGAGCCCCGCGTCGGGCTCTGGGCTGATGGCTCAGAGCCTGGAGCCTGTTTCCGATTCTGTGTCTCCCTCTCTCTCTGCCCCTCCCCCGTTCATGCTCTGTCTCTCTCTGTCCCAAAAAATAAATAAACGTTGAAAATAAATAAATAAATAAATAAATAAATAAAAATAAAGGCTGAATTTAGACCACTTGTAGTTTTCCTTGTCCTATCTTCTAGGAATAAAAACAGACTTTCAATCGTAGGAGATATTCAGAATCAAAATATCGGAGTATTTTTTTCAGTTTGATTAGTAAGTATTAAAAGTATGACTATCACTGTACCTTACAAAACAACGACAGGTAACAACAATAAAGCCAAAAAGCAAGCAAAAAACCCCACAATTACGCGGATAATGAACTAAAAAAAAAGAAATGTGCAACCTGAGCATTCTTACCTTAACAGAATTATAGAAAGCTTCGAACACACCCACGCTCTTGGCGCTGAGCTGGAGGTTCACACTTCCTTCCACTGTCAGAGACACTCCCTGGTGCTGGATTGAATCCTTGCCAGATATGACCACCACGCCCGAGAGGACTTCCTAGGAAAGCAGAGACAGCCACCAAATTAACATTCCTTTGCATTCACCTTATCAGCCAAAATAGGTCTCCTTAAGGATTTGTTCAAAGATGCAGACATTCACTGAGCACTTATTACAGACCAGAGGCCTGGATGCTGGGATGGAGAAGGCACAGCCTCGGGTGGGGGCACCGGACGGCCATGGACAACTACATGGACAATTAGCTGGGTGCACACTGCTTGGGAGCATGAGGGGGGGAGCGGGCGGGGATCTCATGCGATCGCCCCCTTCCAGACACATCCGCACTCCCAGCTGGGGGAATCCCAACAAATGTCTGATTTCAAAAGGGCAAAGACAAGGGCCCGAGGCAAATGGCAGATTCACAATCATGTTACACATGAGCACGTATAATGACTTCTTCAGAAAGAATACGATCAAGTAAGACCCTTTTCTTTGGGTTCTTTCCCGGTTATGCTAAAACGACTACACATTTTCAAAAGCGTAATTTAACACAACTCCTCGTTAAATGGCGCTCTCTCTGCCCAGGAAGCCTCACCGAGGGGGGATCTTGAGCCTGTCTACACGACACGTGAGTGCAACCCAGCCTTTCACTAAAGGTCTTCCCCAGTCTCTCCACGTCCAGGTTCACTCTGTAGACATTCGAGCCCAGAATTCTCTGGATCATAAATCATTTGAGAACAATTTCACAACAGATCGCGTATTCATTTGCCTGAAGATAATTACTGAGCAACAGAATATGGACATTATACTCTCGGCTGGATGGCAGTTTCTTCCTGTTGCCATTGAACTCGACAGTCTCAATTTGCTATGGGGGTTTTGGGTGGAAAAGGAAGTTGAGATTAAATAGCATCCACCCGAGCGGAAAGAGAATCCACAATAAATTCAAACAATGTGTTTCTGAAATGACCTTCAGAAACAGCATGCGTCTGTCAAGCGGTAATATGATGGCAGAAAACTGGGGGCAACAACACAAAAAAAGGAAAACAGCAAAATTAAAACGGGCCCACAGATCAAAGCATTAAAAACCATCTGTCCTATTGATGTTGAAACCTCTCCATCTCCTCTAGTCATCCAGTGAAAACCCTTTGACCAAGTTCTCATGGTATATGGAATTTGGGGAGCAGGGAATATTCTATGTCCCTTAAATATGCTAAGTATTTTGCTTTTGTTTCCTACTGCCCCATAAAAAGTACGTAGGCAAATTTAAATGAAAACTCCTCTGAAATAATTTAACTTTTTTTTTTCATTTTTTTTTTTTCAACATTTATTTATTTTTGGGACAGAGAGAGACAGAGCATGAACGGGGGAGGGGCAGAGAGAGAGGGAGACACAGAATCGGAAGCAGGCTCCAGGCTCGGAGCCATCAGCCCAGAGCCCGACGCGGGGCTCGAACTCACGGACCGCGAGATCGTGACCTGAGCTGAAGTCGGACGCTTAACCGACTGTGCCACCCAGGCGCCCCAGAAATAATTTAACTTTTAAATTTAATTAAAATTGGGGCGCCTGGGTGGCTCAGTCGGTTAAGCGTCCGACTTCAGCTCAGGTCACGATCTCGCGGTCCGTGAGTTCGAGCCCCGCGTCGGGCTCTGGGCTGATGGCTCCGAGCCTGGAGCCTGCTTCCGATTCTGTGTCTCCCTCTCTCTCTGCCCCTCCCCCGTTCATGCTCTGTCTCTCTCTGTCCCAAAAATAAATAAACGTTAAAAAAAAATCTTATTAAATTTAATTAAAATTAATTCTACTAGTTCTTGTACAACCCATATTAAACAGAAATCTAATTTTTAGAAGTTTAAATTCACTAGTATATTTTTAAAAATCTACTTGACTAGTGTAACCGAGAAATAAAATGAGCCAAAACAACTGCATGAACTTTATCACCTAATGCAACACAGTCATGCCTGGGACAGGTCTGCTCCTATCTAATCACAACATTTTCAGTTAATCTCACAGGAGCAGGGTCTGTCTGGGCTGACCACTGGTTGGCATATTATAATCAGTAGCACCTTTCCTTCCCTAATCCCTATGGCATAAGAAGGAAAAAGAAGCAAAGTACCTTGGAAGTAAGCAGAGTAAATAATTTATGACCCAAGGGACTCTTTTGTCATTCGCTGATTTAATTCAGAAAGAACGCAGTAGAGAGAATACAAAATTAATAAAATAGTAGATAAGTTAGGAGTTCCTATGATATACAGGTCTGTTCAATCCCTGCCAATAAAAGAAGGATATAGAATTTGTCCAAGTGTAGGGGCGCCTGGGTGGCTCAGTTGGTTAAGCATCGGGCTCCTGACTTCGGCTCAGGTCATGATCTCACGGTTAGTGGGTTTGAGCCCTCTGTCAAGCTCCTTGCTGACCGCAAGGAGCCTGCTTGAGATTCTCTCCTCTCTCTCTCCCCCTCCCTGACCTCATCTCTCAGCCCTCCCCCTCAATCACTTCACTCCAATCCTCCCTCACTGGCCCCCCTGCTAGTCCTTTAGGTGCCTGCAAATTCCAACTTCAGGGCATTTGCACATGTCCTTCCCCGCCCCCCCCCCCCAACCTGGATGTTCCTCCTGCACATACCCACACGGCTTGTGACAAAAATCCTCTCCTTGACCAAACTCTACTCAGCTTCTCTTGAGCTCTTTTTCAACGAGGCCTCAACTTTTGGACTCCCGTGTTCACCTCTGCAATGTCTGACTGTAGCAAGAATTCTGCTAATTGCTTTAGCCACCCCCCATATCTGATCACCCTTGCTCAGGTTCCTCACCCGGGGCCCTCGGCCCAACACATGAGACCCCGTCAACCTGGCCTGCCTTCAGCAAGAGTCCCATTAGATTGGTTAAGCCAGAATCCCCACTTGGACTCAGTCCCCGTGTCTCTTCCTCCCCACCCCCACTCCTTACCTACACCATGCTCAGAATTGAGCCTGTTCTCTCCCCTGCGCCCACCACAGAAGTCCTCCTTGAAAAAACCTGCCCGACCATCTTTAACAAGCGTCACGGATCGTTTTTCTTCAACACTCACTCGCTCATCTCTGTGAAGTCATCATGCAAATGGCCCCATTTAGTGAGGCCCTCGCAGACCGTGCCGTCCCAAACCGCCCTCTCCCCAACAGTCAGCCCCACCTCAACTCCACTCTGGGGCACATGTCACCTCCTAAAATACACACAAGTACATCAAAAGATGCTCAATGTCACTCATCATCAGGGAGGTACAAATCAGAACCACAATGAGATACCACCTCGTGCCCGTCAGAATGGCTAACATTGACAACTCAGGAAACAACAGATGTTGGAGAGGATGTGGAGAAAGGGGAACCCTCTTGCACTGCTGGTGGGACTGCAAACTGGTGCAGCCACTTTGGAAAACAGTGTGGAGGTTCCTCAAAAAATTAAAAATAGAATGACCCTATGACCCAGCAATTACACTACTAGGAATGTATCCAAAGGATACAAAAATGCTGTTTCAAAGGGGCACCTGCATTCCCATGTTTATAGCAGTGCTATCAACAATAGCCAAATTATGGAAAAAGCCCAAATGTCCATCAACTGATGAATGGATAAAGAAGATGTGGTATATATATATGTATATGCACACACTTACAATGGAATATTGCTCCGAGGTCAAAAAGAATGAAATCTTCCCATTTGCAATAATGTAGATGGAACTAGAGGGTATGACACTAAGAGAAGTCAATCAGGCAGAGAAACACAAATATCATAGGATTTCACTCATACGTGGAATTTAAGAAACACAACAGATGAACATAGGGGAAGCGAAGGAAAAATAAGATAAAAACAGAGAGGGAGGCAAATCATAAGAGACTCTTAAACACAGAGAACAAACAGGGGTTGCTAGACGGGAGGTGGGTGGGGGGTGGGCTAAAGGGAGCATGAGTTAAACGGGTGACAGGCATTAAGGAAGGCACCTGTTGGGACGAGCACAGGGTGTCGTATGTAAGCGATGAATCACTGGGTTCTACTCCTGAACCAGTACTACACTGTATGTTAACTAACTCGAATTTAAATCAAAAATCAATCAATTAATCAATCAATAAAATACACATAAGTAATTCTCTCTTACTTATTATCTGTACTCTTGGAACATAAACTCCACAAGGGCAGAGTGATTGCAACCACAAGCCCTCGATCCATATTCACTATTCAATATTCATAAATGACCATTCACCAGGAAAAACAGTATCATCAAGCAGATGAACACTGTGAAGATGCATTTCACCATGAACTTTTTAAACTGCTTCTATAAAGGATGGGCACAAAACAGAGCTGTAAGAGCTCAGGGAAAATGACATGATGAGGCCACAGAAAGAGGTAAAGGTAGAAGAAAAACTCAGAAAAGAAGTGGAAGGAAAAAACCAAAAACACCACAGAAAAGGGGGTGAAGCTGAAAAGGGCAAAAAGTACATGCAGGGCAGAAATAAGAAAATTCAAAGTAAATAAAAATTTAAGAACTAAAAAGAATCACAAAAACAATGACAAATAGGACAGACTGTGAGGAACACCCAACAGGCGCATAACGAAGTTCCCAAATAAGAAAACTGAAAGAATGGAACAGAACACAGTCACTGATCAATTTTAAAATACTGAGAGGGAAAATGAATCAGGAATGGTCAGAAAAAGGACAAACTACAGTAAAATTATTCTAAACCGAAAAAGAAAATCCTTTAGGAGTCAGGCAGAAAGATTAAGTCACTCACAAGAGGGGAGAAAACAAACTCTCCACAGCAAGACACAAAACGAAGGTACAGCAAAATGCCTGACACAGTGCTCAAAGAACAAAGTGATCCTAGAATTTTATACCCACTTCAACAGTCACTCCAGTATAAAAGAGTTTTAAATGTGCAGAAACAAATAAACCCCAGGGAACACTGTATGAAAATCCTCCTTGAGGAATTTACTACATTGCAAATTATATGCACCTGTGGGATGGCTAGAAAAACCGTGTCAAAAAAACCCACGTGTGGGGCACTTGGTTGGCTCAGTGGAGCGTGTGACTCTTGGTCTTGGGGTTGCAGGTTTGAGCCCCACACTGGGTGTAGAGATTCCTTAAAAATAAAATCTTTAAAAAAACAAAACAAACATGTGAAGATTCAATCCATTCAACTCTAACGACGAGATACGCGATGATGACGGTAGAAGAATGCAAAATACCTGACAGTGTAGAAGGGACTTAAGTGACACTAGTTGGGGAAGGAAGGGAGAGCCATGGTTTTCCTGACTCTCACAGCTGGGACTTACAAACACTCCAATAAAGCCATGCTCTCCAGTATGGTATCCACTAGCCACAGGTAGCTATTTAAATTCAAATTTATATAGGTTAATAATAAATAAAATTTAAAGTTCAGCCCCTCAGTCATCCTAGCCACACGTACAAGTGCTTAAAAGCCACTTTATGGCCAGTTGCTGTCATAACGTACAGGACATGCACATCACTGGGGAGAGTTCTATTAGACAGTGAGGATCTAAAGTTAACACGTCAAACCATACAGTACAAACTTAACAAAGGTAGACGCCAGTAGAGTTAATATTTGTAAATAACTAGGACCAGTTGGTAGAAGAGAAAGGAAGAAGGAAAGAGGGGATACAGTCATCTCATCATCGTTCACAAGAGGGAATTATAAATAACGTCTAAAACATAGCAGATGTGGGGCACAATAAAAAGTTGTAAGGGTAACAACTATAACGAATAAAACTCCAAAGTATTAGAAAATCAACACAAAGCAAAGAAAATAAGAGAGGAAGAAGTTTTAAAAGGTACTTAACCATCCCCTCGAGTGACAACAAAGCAGCAGTGACAGAACTAATGCCAAACATATGTCGCATTAATAAATGGGCTAAATTAACGTCTATTAAAAACAGACATACAGATTATATCTTAAAGCAAAACCCAATTTTATGGTGTATGACAGAGAAGCACCTAAAAGAAGAAGAAAGGATAAGCAAAGGACTGTGAGGCAAAAGCGAAGAAATAAATCACGGGCTGTAATCTTCACATCAGACAAGGGTGAGTTCAGAGAAGGAAGGGCTGAAGCAGAAGGGCGCTGTACCACCCGAGGCAGTGCCACTCACAGCGACGACCTGTGGCAGAACTCGCTGCAGATCAAATAACACAGCATCGAAACGCAGTGCAAGAACCACAGGGGAAACAAGGACAAATTGAGGGAAGCACGTTAGTTGTGGGAGGTGTTCATTTACCCCCTTGGCTCATGACAGATAAAAGGACAAAGAGAAGAAAGGCTATAAAGGACCTACGTTACATGTCAATGAGGTACATGTGGAACTCTACCCCCTGGAAAAGGAGATACACACTTAATATCCGTGGTTCCTTCACAAAAATCAACCAAGCTGGCCCATAAGTAAGTTCAACAGTTGTTTTTTCAGGGGGGAAAAAAAAGCAAATGACTATCAAGAAAAAAAAAAAAAAAAAAGCACAAATTTCCAAAATAAGAGGGAAGTATCAGAGATACAGAGGTTATTAAAAGAATAATAGGAGAACACATTATTCAACTGCATGTAAGTAAATCTGAAAAGTTGATAAAGTCAATTATCATTCTAGAAAATACAATTAACCTAAACAAAGGAGCCATGAAACCGAATCAATCACCTTAGAAAAAGTACAGAAAGGTATAAATAAACCCCTGCTCAAAGCGCCAGGCCCAGAGAAATTCATAGACCACTCCCAAAATATATGAAGAGCAGAAAATTCCAATATTAAACTACTCCCAAACAGATAAAAGGTACATAAAATATTAGCAAATATAATCCAGGAGCAACTTAAAGGAATATCACATCATAATCAAGTGGGATTTAGTCCAGGAATGGATAGCTCGATTATTGAGAAAAATTATTAATACAGCACATTAATAGCTCTCCAGAGAAAAATACAGTCGTCTCCATAGATGCACAAAAGTCACTTGCTAAAATCTAATACCCGTCCTCGATAAAATTCTTAGTAACATTAGAAGGATACTTCCTTAACATGACAAAATATATCTACTTTCCCCAAAAGCCAGCCTCAGCCTTGATGGGAAATGAGATACACTGCCTTTAAATCAAGAATAAAACAACGATTAGGGCACCTGGGCGGCTCAGTCGGTTAAGCGACCAACTTCAGCTCAGGTCATGATCTCATGGGTTCGTGAGTTCAAGCCCCACGTCAGGCTCTGTGCAGACAGCTCGGAGCCTGGAGCCTGCTTCGGATTCTGTGTCTCCCTCTCTCTCTGCCCCTCCCCCACTCATACTCTGTCTCTCTCTCTAAAACATTTAAAAAATTTAAAAAAAGAATAAAACAAAGATGAACACTGTCACCACTATTATTGTACAAGTACTAGTTAACATAATGAAACTAGACAAATAGTATGAAAATTGAAAAGTAGAAAGTAAAATGGTCATTATCTGCAGATAATATGATTGCATGCCTAAAAGAACCCAAGAGAATTCACTGAAAATTATCAACATGAAGAAAATTTCAGGAAGACAGTTGGGTAGAAAATTAATGCAGAGAAATTAATAAGGCATCCTGTATAAAACAACCACCAGTGAGAAGACATGGCTGGAAGTAAAGACTTTATTTCCAAAAGCAACAAAAAGTTAAAATATTATATGGGAAGCTTTTTTTTTTTTTTTTTAATGTTTATTTATTTTTGAGAGAGTCAGAGACAGCGTGAGTGGGGGAAGGGCAAAGAGAGTGAGACACAGAACTCGAACTCATGAACTGCGAGATACTGACCTGGGCTGAAGTCAGATGCTTAATTGAGCCGTCCAGTTGGGCCACCCAGGTGCCCCCAAAAGTTAAAACGTTATAAATTAACTTAAGAGGAAATGTCCAAAACACAGATAAGACAAAAACTTAAAACAGCTGAGGGCACAAAATAAATGAAAAGCCATACCATACTTATGAACACAAAGTTTTAACACCCTAAGTGTGTCTACTTTCCCAAAGTTAAGTCTATAAAGGCAACAGAATCCTAAAGAAAATAATTCTCTTTGGGGGGGGTTTGGTGGGGTGAGAAAGACCAGACAAGCTGATTCAAAAATTCTTTTTTTTTTTTTTTAAAGCTTATTTACTTATTTTGAGAGAGAGAAAGAGAGAGAGAGAGAATGTGCATGCAAGTGGGAGTGAGGCAGAGAGAGGGAGAGAGAATCCCAAGCAGGTTACATGCCAAAGGCACAGAGCCTGACACAGGACTCCATCCCATGAACCATGATCATGACCTGAGCCAAAACCAAGAGTCAGAAGCCCAACCAACTGAGCCACCCACGTGCTGCTGATTTGAAGATTCTTATGGAATAGTCAATAAATGTTGAAAAGGAGACTAGCCCCATGAGATGTCACATCGCCACCATTACTCACGACGTGAGGTGCAGGGCATGTACAGGCTGAAAGGTCAACAGAAGGAAATAGACGAGTCCGGAAACAGACCCAGATAGTAGGGGAATTTAACAGATAATAAAGGTAAGCGTTTTAAATCCAGAGGAAAAGATGGAAAAGTCACTAAATGATACTAGAAAACTGGCCTCAGAACTGGAAAAAAAAATAAGCTGGAGCCATACTGTAAACCTTTGTTCACAGAAAAGTTCACAACGCACCAAAGACTTCAATGTAAAAACAGAAATAACCAAAATGTTGGAAGAAACCATCCAGGATGATTTTTATCATATCAAAGTGGGGAAGGCCTTTCTAAGAATGACTCAAAATTCTGAATAAATATGACTACAGATACAACCTAAAGTTTGTTTCATAAAAGTGATTATGAGCAAATCATTTACATAAATGATAAACCTGGGAAATAATGCAACTCCATGTAAAAGGCAAAGGGCTGATGATTTCTCTAATACTTTAAGAACTCCTAAAAAATAAATGGAAAAGATAAACAACTTAACAGAAAAATTAAAATATGGGCAAACGACGGGACACCCGGGTGGCCCAGTTGGTCTAAGTGTCCGACTTTGGGTCAGATCAGGATCTCGCAGTTCGTGGGTTCAAACCCTGCATCGGGCTCTGGAGCCTGCTTCAGATTCTATGTCTCCCTCTCTCTCTGCCCCTCCCCCACTCGCACTCTGTCTCTCATTCTCTCTCTCAAAAATAAACATCAAAAAATATTTTAAATATGGGCAAATGATAGGAACAAAGAGTTCACAGAAAAAGAAGGCAATCTATTCCACACCCATGAAAATACGCTCAATCTCAACAGTAATAGGAGAAATAATAAAACTATCCTAAGTGCCATTTTCCACCATTTTCCATCAGATTACTAAAGATCAAAATATTTTCCACCATTTTCCATCAGATTACTAAAGATCAAAATATTTTATCGTGTTGTGTTAAGGGAGGCAGCAATGGGTACTCTCAGATGTTGCGGTGGGTGGAGTCTGGAGTACCATGACCTCATAAGGAACATCTGGCAATACCAGAGACATTTCGCTAACACCCGGGCTGGCAATTCCTAGCTAGGAATTTTCCTGAGATATACCAGCACAGGTGAAATGACTTAGGAACACGGTTACTCACTACAACACTGTTTGTAATAACAAGAGGCTGTAAACAACCTAAATTCCAACAACAGGAAAATGGTGGTTTTCCCCTTAACAATACCTTGGAAATCGTTCACATTAGTATATACATGGTTATTATTTTTTTTTAAGGATGCATATTGCACCATTGTGAAAAAAAAAGGGGGGAGAGAAAGGCCATATGTATGATTTACTTATATATGCATAAAATCTCTTTGGTAGGAATCACAAGAAATAGATAGCTTTTGGTTGCCCCATGGAGAGGACCTTGATGGATGGTGAGGGGTAGATGCGTCCATCCTGGAACTCATGAATTTTAAACCATGTGAATTGATTAACTATTAACGTAATAAATCAATTTTAAAGTAAGATCAATCCCAGAATGGGTGGCCTCTGGACCTAAATGTACAAAGACTCTAAGTTCTTTAAATTCTGATAACCTGCTCGCCTTGGGAAAAGATCTGAAGACTGTATGCTAGAAAGTCACAGCTGGATTATCTCTTGCTTTGGACTTGAACACAACTGCCAGAGAGGCAAAGGCCTCTTAGTTGATGCCTCAGCCATTCTCTCTCCAGTATCTTTCCGTTCTGATGGTCCCAGAGGAGCCGGCACTGTTCCCAAGAGTCCTCTGTGTATCCAAACAAGTCCCTCCTTCCTAATGCTGCAGCACTACTCAGAACCACCCTGGGATTCTCACACCACATTTGGTCTAGAGATCTTGCACATCGATAATGGGCTGTCCTTTCATTTACCAACGAGAGAATCAAATGCACAGCAAAATCGTAAGGTAAATCGGCGAGCCAGGTGGGAAAACGCAAGTTAGACAATTAATCGTGAAGACAATTGCTGAAACAATACTCTTTCTTAGTAGCACTCAAAGACCCACTCTGTTTGGAAAACAGAAATCAGAAACATTAGGGAGATTTCAATTTGTGAGGTACCCCCATTTCCACTATTCTGTATCACAACTGTTTTCCATCTTGTCTGAAAAGCAGAAGAATCACCAGATAGGTCACCACATAGTCAGTAATGGCCAGTATCATGTGGTGTTTACTGTAGTTCTAGAAAGGAGAATTTAAGAGACTGTATCGTCTCTGATCTGTCATTAAAACCTATAATGCTACTTAACCCCATTTATAGGTGAAACGAAAGATTATGTCCACACAAAAATCTGTACGCAAATGTTTCTAGTAGCTTTATTCCAATCACCCAAATGTCCTTCAACAGGTGGATGGCTGAACAAACAGTGGTACATCTATACCTGGGAAGCCACCTCAGCAATAAAAAGGAACAAACTATTGATACAACAATTTGAATGCATCTCAAAGGCATCATGCTACACGATAAGGCCAGATTCAAAAGGCTACATATCGTGTAAGCAAAATTAGGCCACTTACAAGATATTCTGGAACAGGGCAACCATAGGGGACTGAAAACGGACCAGAGTTTGCCAGTGGCTGGGGTGGGGGTGGGGGGGGTAGAGGGGGGAGAAGAGGTTGACTACAGAGGACACAGGGAGTTTCAGGGAGTGACAGAACTGTTCCAGGTCTTTTTTTTTTTTTTTGAGAGAGAGAAAGAGAGCACATGCATGCAACCCAGGAGAGAGGCAGAGAGAGAGAGGGAGAGAGAATCCCAAGCAGGCTTCACATGGTCAGCACGGAGCCTGACGTGGGGCTTGATCCCACGAACCATGAGATCATGACCTGAGCTGAAATCAAGAGTTGGACACTCAACCAACTGAGCCACCCAGGTGTCCTTGCTCCAGATCTTGACCATGGTGGCGGTTACCGTCTCGAAAGAACTCTTCGCTGAAGAGTGATCTATTGTATGTGATAACCTCAATTAAGAAACCCACAGAGATCATTAAGCAGAGACGGAAATACAGCCATACTACTTTCTCTCTTTTTTAATATATGAAATTTATTGTCAAATTGGTTTCCATACAACACCCAGTGCTCATCCCAAAAGATGCCCTCTTTGGGGCGCCTGGGTGGCGCAGTCGGTTAAGCGTCCGACTTCAGCCAGGTCACGATCTCGCGGTCCGCGAGTTCGAGCCCCGCGTCGGGCTCTGGGCTGACGGCTCGGAGCCTGGAGCCTGTTTCCGATTCTGTGTCTCCCTCTCTCTCTGCCCCTCCCCCGTTCATGCTCTGTCTCTCTCTGTCCCAAAAATAAACAAACGTTGAAAAAAAAAAAATTAAGAAAAAAAAAAAAAAAAGATGCCCTCTTCAATACATGCTACTTTCTCGACAACAGAGTCACAGTCTGAAAGTGATTAATATTTAAAGATTTTTTAAAATATTTATTTATTGAGAGAGAACATGAGCAGGGGAGGGGCAGAGAGAGAAGGAGAGAGAGAATCCCAAACAGACCCTGCAGTGTCAGCACAGAGCCCAATGCAGGGCTCGAACTCAGAAACCACGAGACCATGACCTGAGCCAAAATCAAGAGTCAGACGCTTAACCGGCTGAGCCACCAAGGCACCCCTGAAAGTGATTAATATTTAAGTAAAAATCTGTGAAAATCAATTGGTTCACTGACAACAGAACGGTAACAAAATACTGAGATACTAACTTGTTTGGCTTACATTCACATATGTATTGCCAAAATAGCAGAAATAATATCATTATGTATTGAACAAACATTTTTGGTATGCCTTCTAGGAGGCAGACACTGTTCCAGGTACCAGGGACAGGGCAGGGGACAAAAGAGACAAAAAGTCCCTTTCTCAAGGCTTGCATTTTAGCACCGCATTCTGATGCTGTACTACTACGGTGAAAGACAGCAGGTTTCCTCTGCACTTCTAGCTATAGAAGTACAGGTGTAGATACTAAGTAAAATGGGCTGACAAACTCATGGCAGTTGTCCGAGGGAGACATGTCTGAAATTTCCAGTTCCCAAACTTTCTTGAGTCTGGAAAAGAAATCTGAGCCACTGAGTAAAAGTTCCGGAAGGGGCAAAATAAGATTGCCGACACTAGTCACAAAAAGCGAAACCTTTTCGAGTAAGTAAATATGGAGTCTTCAGGACAGGAGTGTTACCTTAGAATCCTGGTGAGCTGTGTGGTTTCAGGGCTTGGATACTACGTATTAGCAAAGTGATGACTTAATAGAGATGACTGGGTTTCAAATTTCAAGAACAGTACAACTCATGGAAACTTGGGAACACTGACATTTGTCTGCAACTACTGGCATAAGGGAACATAAAGACTCCATCCAGACTACAAACCAAGAGCTTCAGAGAGCTCCCGTCACAGAAGGCTGGGAGCTGGCCTGATGATATGCCAAAGTAATGACCGAGGAATACAGAGAGCTGGCCAAAGAAAATGCTTTGAACAGCCAGCCCGCTTACATAATGAACTCCAACAAGCCACCAAACTGAATCCCAGGCAGAGGGAACTCTCATATGAATGAGAACAGTACATCAACAACGTACACATCAACAGTGTATCATCAACAGTGTAGCATCAGTCCAAGGCAGAGCCCGGGCCCGGGAGCAGAGGGCGAGAGGTGAGGGGAGCAGGGCCCACAGGCGGGAGCGGGGCCAGAGAGCCCAGGGCCGACTGATCGCGCTTCCAAACGCAGCAGCAGCCTCTGCTCCAGGCGGCCCAGTGGCTCCCGGGCACCCTGCCCAAAGAGACTGTAGGACCCTGCCACAGCGGGAGGCTGCGAGTGTCACGTGCTAATTCTTGGGCGCTTACGGGGCAGTGAAGGAGGGGGACAGGGAATGTTACTTCTCATCTGATACTCCTTTCTCTTCCTTAAATTTTCTTAGCAAGGGAAAACATAGATTTTTTTTAATTTATAAAATAGAACTTTTTTGAAAGATCTGAAACGCGTGGCCAAATTAACACCACTAGATCTTTTTTCAATAAAAAAAAAAAGTGGCTTTTTTTTTTTCCTGATTATTATTGAAGGGAGGAATTTCTGTCCTTCTATCCCTTACTTTTCCATTGATGGGACTTCTGTTCCTTTCCTAAAGATGATGACTCGGGTTTTAGAGTAATGGTCTTAAACGATCTTTTCTGAGAAGCAGAGGAAGGGCCGATTTTTGGCTGACATCATGCCAGGTGTGTGACAGAAAACCATAAGCATAGAGAAGCACGTCAGCATAGAGGGCGGGGTGCTGGGGATGAACGGAGCCCAGCCATCATTAGAAAGCCCGTGTGCCAATGTCACACACCGTGAGAACCTGCCTGACAGCCAGGAGGACAGCTGGTGGGAGCCCACAGTTTCTCAGAGGCAAGCCCTTTCTGAACATCAGCATCCGGGGTCAGGAGAGCATGACCAGGTTCAGGTTCCCAGCAAGAATCAAAGGCTCTACTGACAATCTCACACCGCTCTTCCCACGGCAAGCTTAATCACCCACCGGTAAGGAGAACAACGGTGAAGGTGGCCAGACCCCACCGGCTTCTGCTGGGACTACTGGCCCAAGAACCCCAGGTGAGCGGGTTGTCAAGGAGGAAACTGGCAGAAGACTCACCAACAAGGGTAGGTCTGGAATCTCGTGTAGAGTAGGAGGCTACCTCTTTTAATTATTATTATTCTTTACATACTCCAGTGAATGAAAGCAAAATGCTTTAAGCCTGGTTGCACCCACTGCATTATATGTGAAAGTTAACAGAGCTTTCAAGTTCTGGCATAAGACAAAATAAAATGGGATGATACAAAACTTCAACTTTGTTGGCTGTGGCCAGTCATTACATCATACAACCAGTACTTTTCAAGCTGTGAAACGCTGAGCCCCAGGCCTATGCAGACGCCTCAGCAGCCACTTTGGGATCTGAGGATGAGTCAGGGAAGCCAGGGGAAACCTCCTCAAAGGGGAAAAGCTCTGATTTTATATGCTTATAAAACATATACTTACAAAAATTGGTATGTTAGAGTTCTATATAAGATTTAATTTAACATAAGAGGTTCAAGGCTTCAATTTGGGTGGCGGGGGGGAATCTTCATTCTAAACGATGTTGTTCATTTTCTTGAGCTGTTTATAAGGAAACACTCCCTTTAGTTTTGGGGATGAAAGGAGATATATATCTTCCATCACTTCAAGAAAGGCACCGTTGCTCTGAGCCTGAATTTTCTTCTACCTACGAGTAAGAAAGTAGACTTTGTTCTCTTCAATAAGGACAACAGAAGACCAACACAGTCTTTTTAAGAGCTGCTCACCATAAAGCTGTCCGGAAAGTGTTGTGTGCAGGTAGGGGACACTAATTGAAACTGAAAGGAATTCTTCACTTCACAAAAGTCTTTTACAAAAATTGGATCTTTACCTGTCTGTGGAAAGCATCTGAAAGGACCCAGAACCCCACAGCCGGAGAGGAACAATGCCCAACACACCAGAGCCCAGCACCCTGCATCTCCAGCCACACGTGGGAATCACAGTGGCTCACAAACACGCACCGCATGACCTACGTCTCCTTCAACCATCCATCTAGACAGGGCCAAGAACACTGTCCTTTTCTTGCTGGCACGAGACCCTCAGTTGCTAATTTGTTAATGATGCTCTTCGGAAACTTCCAAGGCTTTGTGCGCTCATGGGGAGGGGAAACAGGTCAGCCCACCCACCCAGTGGCTCACAAGGGACTGTTTTCTGAATGAAACAGCTGAAGCCCAGAAAACTAACAGGGGGTGGGGGTGAGGCCATTGATTTGTCTACTAAAAGAATTGCATTTTTGTGTAACAACTACTTGATTTAGGGGGAAAAAAAAACCCAAATGAGATGAAGAGATATTCATGTAGCTGAAATGAAAGTGGGAAGCAAACGGAAAACAGACTGCAACTTACAGCTTTTCTAGAACATGCCTGTGCTCAGAGGGCAGAGGACAAGCAGGGTGGGCAGACGTGCAGGAAGAGTGATGGAAGTAGGAGGAGAGCCAGGGCCAGGGAGTCGGTCCAGCTCAAAGCTGAGGGGGTGAGCAGCCCGTGGTTCACAGGTGCAAGAGGACCGAGAGCGGGGAGGTAAGGGAGACATAGCAGGGACCGTCCATCCGTAGGGTTAGCTGAACCTGAAGTCTGGAGAACAGCCCAGCAGGGCTCTGCTGACTCGGGTTGGGGCAGTAGTGGGGACGGAGTCAAGAGGGGGGACGAGACGGGGAGAGAGGTGGCATCTCCCCCAAACCTGCCCATGCTACTGGCTCTCCAGCTGGGGGACCATCACCGCAGGAAGCAGGCAAGGCAAAGATGCAGGTCTGAGCCCACGGGGAGGGTGCGGCTGGTTCCACCAGCAAATCCAAGATGATGCAAGGCCAGGAGGTCCGAACTGGGGACCGGCATCCAGAGGAAGGCAGAGGAAACCCAACCACCCTGCTGGAGTCAGGGCAGCCTGGCCCTGCGTGCTGACACTCGTCCGGCTGCTGCCGAGTCTAGAAACCGGCACACCCAGAGCGGTCAAGCAGGCTTTCCTAATGCTCAGGTCAGTACAAAACCCGCTGTCACAAACACCAACTAGAGAACTACATGAATCATTTTACTGCACCCAGTTTTCAAACAGGCTTGGATAATTCTGAAAATGCCTCTCATGCATTACATAAGGGTTAGGTTACGATTCAGGAGACAGGCCTTTGGAGGAGCATTCGATTATTCTAGAGGAGACCCACTCAACGTTTAGACGACAGAGATTCCTAAAAGGTTCAGACCTCCCCCACATGTCTTAGGATTACTCACCCCTCCTGGCTCAAAGATCTACATCTTTGTACCCTAAGTACCTGCATCAGCATTCACCAGAACTGATCATTCGTGCATCAAGAATCGTGCAGTACAAAGTACAGTAAGGGGCTCTTTTTCCATTCGATTCCAGTCCCGCAATTTTTCCTCAGAGTAACAAACTGTTACATATAGGATTTTCCCTCTTTAATTTTGTAACAAGAAAGTACATGCAAGCCAAGTAAGACAAGATGGAAACCTAGCGGTTCTCACGCTACAGTAATCAGCGCACTGGGCACAAATCCCTTATCACTGTGACCTGGCTATGACGGAGAGCAAAGCTCTTATTTAAGTTTTGCACAAGCACGTTATTTAACAGCATCACTTTCACGAGTACATGTGCCGGGATTTTAGAACATAAAACATTCTGAATTTATAAAAACAAATGAACCACATTTACATCACCAAAAGATTTACTGCAAGTTTCTTTCAACCAATAAACTTCCCCGGTGCACTGAAAACAATAATTTACGGTGCAATGGAGTCAAACTTTTTGATCAAGAACACATCTACTGCACCGTGTGAGGAGTATACAGGGAGACCAACACTCCACTCAGCTTTCAGTGCCCAAAACTGCCGGGCTCCCTATCGGGGCTGCTAGGTCACTGGCCCTCCTTCCTCCAAGTCCACGGTGGAGAGACATCTGACGATGTGAGAAGCATCTGATACGACACTGACTTGTACGCCACTTGGAAAGTGCACTAACACAGCGATTCTGTGTGAACAGACACTATCGAAAAACCTCGCGATACCAACACTTACCATTTGAGCCCCTACTAAGGGTCAGAGCCTACAGTAAATGTCTTAAAACATTATGTCATTTAATTTTACAATAACACTTTTGAGTAGGTATCAGCTTCCTCCTCCAGCTGAGAAAAATTAAGGCCTTAAAAATTAAGACAAGGCATACAGAAGCCCGATTTCAAATATTTCCTCTCATCAGTGTATGTCACTGAATTCTCTGAGCCTCAGTCTTCTCAGGCATAAAATGGGGGCATTCTTCAGTGTTGGTGGGGATTAAAGTTGGAAAGGGCCATATTAGTATATGTTATTATAAAGCAATTTTAGTTAAGTGCTCTCATGGGTTATCACAATGTTCACTGGAAATATGGAATTAGGGAATTCTTTTTAAATCATATTACTGATTATCTTGTATCAGACATACATGGGGCTTGGGAAACACTAGTCAAATTTCTGAACTCAATGAGAAGGATTCTCAGAGTGGAACGGCAATGCTGCTTTAAGCTCTGAGGAAGGTCTACTCACTCTGCGCTATGTAAATTGTGATGAAGGCACAGATCAAATTTTGGACCACTTTCTATTATTTTCTGTTTCTGAATTGCAGAGAAGAGAATCACGTTGATAGGAATTTGGAAGTCTCCATTCCCATATTTATTTGAATCATTCTTTTAAGAATGATCATCATAAGGGTGCCTGGGTGGCTCAGTTGGTTGATCGTCTGACTCGTAAACTCGGCTCAGGTCATGATCTCACGGTTTGTGAGATCGAGCCCTGCATCGGGCTCTGTACTGACAGTGTGGCGCCTACTTGGGATTCTCTCTCTCCTTCTCTCTCTGCCCTCTCCCCCGGCTCACACTCACATGCATGCTCTCTCTCAAAATAAACAAATAAACATTAAAAAAAAACCCTAAGAACGATAGTCCTAAAGCAAATACAAATAATGGAGAGGGTTCGCACATAGCTCTGGGGCTATGCCAAAATAAGAATCTTACCAACATCTGTCTAGAATTTATGCCTAGAGTATTATTTGTAATTACAAAGGAAAATCTATAGTATACCTATGAAACCATAGCTTTCCCTTTCTGATCGATGCATTTAGAAAACTATTAGCTTTATGAATTTAGTTTAAAGGCTTCAACTATCGTTTAATAAAGTCTTAGAGTGCCTACTGAGTAGGCAGGTACTGACGGCCCTAGGTATATCAATGTCAACAAGACAGTATTGTAGTTAGGAAGATTCAAAGAACAAGTTAATTGCAACAAGTTTAACTGGTGCAATGATACAGGTACCTATAAAAGGTGTTGCTAATGCATTACAGGTTACTACTGAGTTACAGAAAACATGGCATGATACTAAGTCTTTTCCTGACCACCGGACCAACACCTCTGCTCCACCATGATCACACATTCCAGTTCAAGGTACTCTTCTCATAAGGAACTTTCTAAAATTTAAATTTGCAATTTAAGGACTATTCTAAGTCGGGGCGCCTGGGTGGCTCAGTCAGTTGAGTGTCCGACTTCGGCTCAGGTCATGATCTCGCAGTTCATGAGTTCAAGCCCCATGTCAGGCTCTGTGCTGACAGCTTTGAGCCTGGAGCCTGTTTCCAATTCTGTGTCTCCCCCTCTCTCTGCCCCTCCCCTGCTTGTGCTCTGTCCCTCTCTCTTAAAAAATAAAAAATACAATGTTAAAATAAAAAAAAGAATTATTCTAAGTCTATGAGTGAGAATTGTTTTTACAACAGAATTGAAAACACACACTTCTAAACAATTCACGTGTCAGAGGAAAAACCATAGTGGAAATTGGAAGATATTGTAGTAATATCTTATTATAAAGTATGAAATGCCACAAATCACACCTCACGCGACACGGTGGTAGAGTGATTTGGGGGTCTTGCCATGTCTGCAGAGGGTGAGGTTGCTGTGCCATGCAGTCTTGGTGGGGTCCTTTGGAGCCGTGTCTTCGGGCAGCGCGTAGGCAGAGCAGACTTGCGGTTGTAACTAAAGCAGTCCTTAGAGGGAAACGTCTGCATTTTTAAAAGGAGGCTCTAAGTTGATATGCTAAACAGTCAAGTTAGGAACATAAAAGACAACAACAGGAAAAAGGCAGAATAAATTCAAGAAAAAGAGGGGAAATATTTGGAAAGATGATAAAGTGAAATCCCCTTTAAAAACTGCTGTGAGGGAGGGGCGCCTGGGTGGCTCAGTCGGTTAAGCGTCTGACTTCGGCTCAGGTCATGATCTCATGGTCTGTGAGTTCGAGCCCCGCATCAGGCTCTGTGCTGACAGCTCAGAGCCTGGAGCCTGCTTCAGATTCTGTGTCTCTCTCTCTCTCTGACCCTCCCCTGTTCATGCTCTGTCTCTCTCTGTCTCAAAAACAAATAAAATTAAAAAAAAAAACAAAAAACTGCTGTGGGGGCACCTGGGTGGCTCAGTTGGTGGACAGTCCAACTCTTAGTTTTGGTTCAGGTCATGGTACCAGGGTGGTGGGATCGAGCCCTGTGTGGGGCTCTGTGCTGAGTGCGGAGCTTGCTTAAGATTCTCTCCCTCTCTCTCTCTTTTCTCACTCTCTCCCTCTCCCCTGCTCGTGCACTCTCTCTTAAAAAAAAAAAAAAAAATTACTGTCAAATGGGATTATAGAAGTCACTGGAAAAGCCTACAAAAAAAAGTCCGAAACCTTTTTACTGGACTCAGACTGCTTTGCAAATGTCTGCGGGTTCTTGTTCACTTTGCCACACTGTCTCTTCCTCCTGGTGGGAATGAACAGGCCCGGTGGGGAGGGAGACCCCAGACCAGTGCTTAAATTTCAAAGCTAGGTGCAAACATCACCGCCAGTGAGCTCCAGAGGGCCCTACTACTGCCCGCCCGAAATGCGGATGCCCAACTTTGTGCTCATCTGCCACAGATACTCCTATTTGAGCTCCTTCTCACCTTTCGTTTATATAGTTACCCATCTCTCTCTCTGACCGCCAAGCCTCATGAGACCAAAGACACGGGGTGAATAAATTTGTTTAGATTAAGTAACAACTAAAAAAGGAGGAGATTGATGGGGATGTGGTGATATGAACAGGTATCCAAGACACAGAGACACTGTTATGCAGAAAGAACAAGTTGTGTGTGTGTGTGTGTGTGTGTGAGTGCATGCACATGCACACCTATTATTCATAGGCAATGCCTGGACTAGTACATGAACTGCTAGGGGATACCTCCAGGGTACAGAAAAGGGTGGGGGGGAGAGGAGGAAGAACTTGCTTTTCACTTAGCAGCCTTCTATAAAATGTTAAGTGGTCAACATGGCATGAATTACATTTTTATTTTTTAAATGATTCAACTGTGACTTTTTAAAGTCTATCATTTTGTCAATAATAGGAAAAAACTTTTTTTTTTTTCTAGGAAAAAACCCGACTGCCAATTTTAAACCCAAGGTAACTCAGGTTCTCTGGTATCCGCAGAATCAAAGCCATTTTCAAATGCTTTTATGATAAGTAAAATACTGAAAAGCACAGTAACAGAATCAGTACATTCTTCTGAGTAGAAGTCATAGTTTTTGTTTTTTAAATTTTTTTAACAAACCAGTGGTTTCCATGGTTTAAGGGTAGGGGAGAGGTTCTGATTTATTTTTTTATGTTTTAAGTTTATCTATTTATTTTGAGAAAGAGAGAGAGTGCACGTGCCCATGGGGGAGGGGCAGAGAGGGAGAGAGATCCCAAGTAGGCTCCACACAACCAGCACAGAGCCCGAAGCAGGGCTCAAACCCACCAACTGTGAGATCACGACCTGAGCCAAAATCAAGAGTCAGATGCTTAACGGACTGAGCCACCAAGGCGTCCCTATTTTTTTATTTTAAAGTTTATTTACTTATTTTAAGAGAGAGAGAGAAGGAGGAAAAGAGCTAGAAGGGGGGCAGGCAGAGAGAGAGAGAGAATCCCAAACTCGATCTAACAAAGAGCTGAAATCAAGAGTCAGATGCTTAACCGACTGAGCTACCCAGGTGCCCCAGAAGTCATAGTTTTTTAAACGGAAATATTATAATACTATTATAGCACTCTTAGGAAATTAATAACAACTATTTCTACATTATAAATTCAACCATGTTGCACAAAAATAGTGACTCTTAGGGAGGCAGGATGGCAAGACTGCTGGATGGACGAAGCTAGCTGGCCTGAACTGGAATCCAGGCTGTCAGGAGTTGGGTAACCTTGGGCAAGTTTCTCAACCTGCTTAGGCCTCAGTTTCCTCATCAGTAAAACGGAGTGATACGGCCTAACAAACCCATACCAGTGCTTACCAAGTACGTCTGAGTGGAACAGAAGACCGCTTTATGTGGTTACACAGGCAAACATGTTTTGCATGAATGACAATCACTTACGACCTAAGGATCGGGCTAACGTAGGGGGTAGCCACGTCAAACAATGACAGTTACAGGTACTGTGCTCTGGTGACCCACCGAGGAGTCAAATCTTGAGTAACGGAATCTTTACCAGCGCTGTTGAGATGTGCAGGGAAAATCGAAAACTTGTATGTGATTAGTTCCCCTTGCGGCCAGTGAGAGTGGGAAAAAGAGGCCACCCCTCACACAACCATGGCCCAAACTATGCTTGAAACACGCACTGTCCACAGGCCCTGAGAGCATCAAGCAACTGGCCAGCAAGGGTCCTGCCGGCTGGAGCCTAGGAAGCCACCATAGCAGTGCTGGCTTACTCCACCTATCCTGAATCACAGATCACGGAGTCTGACATCTGAGTCACAGGCACATACGTTCAGATACATACTTTTGTTGGTTGATTAGACTGCCCAGTGTAGTAACATTTTTTCTTCCTTTGGCTTCTAAAAACATAGCAACCATCTGTTTAGGAGAAGTTACCTCGATTTTTCTCTTCTACTCACCATGTACGGTCTCCCAATGCAAGATCAAGAAACACTGCCATAGGGGGGCAC
Organism: Leopardus geoffroyi; assembly: GCF_018350155.1. Classification (NCBI taxonomy): domain Eukaryota; kingdom Metazoa; phylum Chordata; class Mammalia; order Carnivora; family Felidae; genus Leopardus; species Leopardus geoffroyi. The sequence continues at coordinate 8,302,279 of NC_059333.1, read as the reverse complement.
CCGAGTGGCTCAGTCGGTTAAGTGTCCGACTTCGGCTCGGGGCGTCATCCCACGGTTCGTGGGTTTGAGCCCTGTGTCATCTGTGCTGATCGTGTGGAGCCTGCTTGGGATTCTCTCTCTTTCTCTGCCCTCCCCCACATGCTCATGCACGTTCACACTCTCAAAATAAATAAAAGTGAAAAAACCTGTTAAGTTAAAACAAATGTTAATTAAATTAAAATGTTAATTAAATTAAAACCGCCATAAGCCAGCAACTACAGGTTCTATTCCCCATTAATGGCACTAAGGGATGTGCACTAGTAGCTGTGCAAAGCTGACACCACCTTCGACTCCGCCACCCACGAGGCCTGGTCCTACATGTGGAAGACTTCCAGCTGGGACAACTTCACCACTTCATTTCTTGCAGCTTTTCTAGATGCACCTTCGATTACTTGTGCCATTATTTAAAAGCCACAGAAAACATCTCAGCTGGCCCAACATCTCTGAATAGAATGTACTGACTTTTTAATGAAATGAAAATGATTAAGGCAAAATGTATATAGTCTCCTACCACTGTCTGCCCCCAATTCTTATTCTGAATTTCCAAGCCACAGAAAAGTTCCAAGAATACAAAATAGTAGGGAAACTGGAACGCTCACACACAGTAGAGCAGTCCCAGTGCTTTGGAAAACAGTTTGGTGGGTCTTCAAAACGTTAAACATAAAATTACTGTATCACCCAGCAATTCCACACCTCTGTGTATATGCAAGAGAAATGAAAACCTATGTTCGCACAAAAACTTGTACAGGAATGTTCACAGTAGCATTCTTCATAAAAGCCAAAGTGAAAACAACCTAAATGTCCATCAACAGATGAATGGGTAAATAAAACATGGTCTATCCATGCAATGGAATATTAGTCCACCATAAAAAGGACAAGGAACTGATTGACATACGCTACATGTATGAACGCTGAAAACAGTCTAAGTGAATTAAGCCAGTCATGAAAGGCTACATGTTGTATGATTCATTTATATGAAGTTTCCAGAATAGGCAAATCCATGGAGACAGAAGGTAGATCTGTGATTGCCAGGGGCTGAGATGTAGAGGGGATGAGGAGTATCGGCTAATGGGTGGAGGGTTTCTTTTTGGGTGGATCAAAATGTTGTAAAATTACATGGCGGTGATTATTTACCCAACCCCGTGAATGTGTTACAACCACTGAATTCTACACCTTAAATGGGTAAGTTTTACGGTATTTGAATTACATCTCAATAAAATTGTTATTAAAAAAAGAATACAAGGGGCGCCTGGGTGGCTCGGTGGGTTAAGCGTCTGACTTCAGCTCAGGTCATGATCTCGCGGTCCGTGAGTTCAAGCCCCACGTAGGGCTCTGTGCTGACTGCTCAGAGCCTGGAGCCTGTTTCAGATTCTGTGTCTCCCTCTCTCTCTGCCCCTCCCTGTTCATGCTCTGTCTCTCTCTGTCTCAAAAATAAATAAATGTTAAAAAAAAATTAAAAAAAAAATACAAGTTAGACTCGATCAGAGTCCTCAATTATTAACACTTTGCCCCACTTGCTCTCTCTTCTCCTCACATCCACGCACACACAGTATGTGGGTGGACTATTTAAAATCTAGTTATTTCCACACTTTACTCCTAAAGACTTCAGTATGTGGAGCATTCTCCTACATAGCCAAAATACAAATATCCCACTCGGGAAATTTAACACCCATACAAAATTATTTTTCGTACAATCTATATCCAAATTTATTTATCAGGAATTACACACTGTATTTAGCTGTCGTATCTTTGTAGGCTCTTTTAATCTAGAAAAATTGCTTTTCATGACATTCACATTTTTTAAGAATCCAGGCCAATTATTTCAGAGTGTTCCTCAATTTGGAAATGCCTGATTGTTTCCTTACGAACTGATCTAAGTTGAACCCTTTTGGTAGGAATATCACATCGAAGGGCTTTTGCTTTGCAGTGCCATCAGGCCAGACCCTTTATTATCATGCCAGAACTAAACCTCAGTGTCACTAGTGGTGGCAGTGAGGTGATGCTCACTGTTGGTTGTCGTTGGAGTCCTGATAACCTGATTCCTCCATTATAAAGGTAGCTTTTTCCCTTTGACATTAATAATCTGGGAGGTGACCATTTGAGTCTGTGTAAATATCAGGTTTCCCCAGCTGTGTTGCACTCAAAAGGTTTAGCATCTGTTCATGATCTTTGCTTGGTCTTCGATCCTTCTTGAGACTGCTCTGCATTAATGTGACCAACTGCTACCCGCAAGTTTATTCCACAGTGCAAGCCAGCTGGGATTTTAACACCGGCTGCACATTCCAATCAATGGTATCTCTGGGAGTGGGACCCTGGCTATCATACTTTAAAATTCCCAAGGTGATTGATTCTACTGCAGAGTAGGGTTGAGCTACAAGAAACTTGCATCACCCTCGTTCTGCAAATAAGGCAACTGACGATTGAGGAGATTAAGTGATTGGCGAATGGCAGGCACAAAACTTGTTAGTGCCATAATTAAGATTTTTATTTTTTTGTACTTGCATTTTAATATGCTATTCCTTCTGTAGATCATTCAAACAATAAAACCGGAGAAATGAGTCACTTCTGTACGGTGTTAGAGCTGACCGGGGCCCGAAGTGCGTATTTCTGCTTTCAAAGCGAATTCTGCCTTTCGTTCAGTAAGACCCCTGCAGTCACAGCGGGAGCGAAGGAACGTGGCAGGTGGTCACCGAGCTCCTCGGCCCTCACTGGACAGCTCGAGCTCCGGAACCAAGGCCGAGCCGGATGTTCACGAGGCCAGACGGTAAACGCTGCAGCCCAGGCGCCGGCCCCTCCGGCCCGCAAGCCCCGCCGACGCGGCGACGACTCCGCCCGGGGTGCCCTCCTTAGGGCTGCGGGCCGCGCGCAGAACACACCTGGCGGGGACGCACCTGGAGGGGCGCTCTGCCCCGCCCAGGCACACCCAGAAGTGCGCGGGGCCCCGCAGACGACGGGACCTGCAGGCCCGCCCACCCTACTTACCCCGGCGTGATAAACCTTGTTCGCTCTCTTAATCTTAATATCCAGGCAGGTCCCCATTTCGAGTACTCCGCGGCCGGCAGCACTTCCTGCCGCGCGTGACCCGAGCGGAAGGCGAGTCGCCCCGCCCCTCCGACCCGGGCCCGCCCCTTTTCCCTTGCCGCTAGCTGTCTTTTCTGGAGACCTCGCGCCTTTCCCGGGATCGACTCCCCCGCCTTCCTTTTTCCGGTGCAGGGGCGGGCCTTAGCGCGGGCCGAGGGGCTGTCACTCTTCACCCCGCCCCTGCTGGGCGTGAGGGGCGGGACCAGGCCGGCCCCACCCTTTCCGTAAAGACGGTCCTAACACCGGAAATACCCTCCAAAACGGCTCTCTCCCGGCGTGCCCCGCGGTGGGGGGTGGTGCCGAGGTCGCGTAGCGCGGGCCCTGCCTTTGCGGGGTAAGTGAAGCTCCCGTCAGGCTGTGCGGCCCAGGGGCGCTGCGCTATGTTGGCCTTAAGGTGGTGATAACTGAGGACTGAGTTCCCTCCCTAGTCTCCTGCCTCTCGCCGTCTCTAGTCCTCCCCCACTCTCTCCCGAGGGTTCTGAAGACTGGCGTCTTCGCCTTTGGGGCACTGCCTCCCCTGCCCGCGGCCCCGCGCTCCCGGCCCGCAAGGCGCCGATTGGCGGGCGGCCCGCCTGGCCCGCCCCTGCCGCTGGGCCGCGGGCCAAGGTCTCGGGGAGCACCAGGTGACCTCGCCCCGCTCCGAGTCCCCGGAGGCCGACTGGGCGGGGCCGCGGGGGCTTGTGGGTACTCCCCCGGCGCGCGCCCTGGAACCGGGGGCTGAATATTCATGTCGGTGCGCAGGATGCGGGGAGGCGCGGCCCGCAGGCCCTGGGTGCCGGCAGCGCGCGCGGATGGGAACCTCGGAGCCGAAGCGGACCTGCCCAGTCTGTTTTTCATTCCCGGAAGGAGCCGACTGAAGCAGACACAAGACATATTGGTTTTGGGGGGAGTGGCCTCCAGGCAGGGCAGCAATAAAGTGGTAGGAAACGTTTTGCCCTGACGAATAAAATTCCTCGTAGATGTTTTAAACGAGGGCTTTGCCAATAAGCAGGCAGGTAACATTTCGTTCTTTTGGCAGTGCGGTGAAGAAGTGCTTTTTGTTCTTAAATTCTTTAGTTCTGATGTTTGTTTTTCAATGTGCATTAGTTACAGGATGACGTTAGAAATCTTCCGTAAAACGATTTCGTGAATTAGTGTGACCGGTGCCTCCCTCTTGAGAATTTAAGGCATTTTATAGGACGACACTGATGGTGCTATAGCTGCCATTGCTTTTGAAGGGTGATACAAGGTGGTATTTCCCAATATTCAGGTCTCCGGTTTCAGCTCCTCTCTGCCCTCAGGGCTTCAGTCTCTCTGTCTTGGATGTCTTCCTGCAACTCAGACTCAGCAATTCTAAAACAATTCATTAGAGACTTGATAATCACAGACTAGTCTATTTGCAATTCAAGAAATGAATCCCTCTCCACTAGACTCACCCAGCATTTCCAACTGGTAAATCTCAATCTCAGTAGACAATGCAGGGAAACAGGAAAAGAAACCTCGTACAGGGATCCACTTCCTAGACTTGTCTGCTTCTGCAAACCTGCTTTCTACTTAACTTTACAACCAAACATTTCTTATTCCCTGAGGTCAGCTAGGCCATGTTGTTATTCCTCTTTGTAAGTTGTACACAATTTGTGTGGAATGCTGGTGCGGAGCAAAGAGCTCTGGTTCCAGCAGTTGTCAGTGTAATCAGTTTTGGGGCCCTCTCTGATGGCTTCCAAACATGAAACGGTCCATTTTTCTCCAGTCACTGTTGTTTTGAATCTTTTCTCCATCCCTCAGCTACACCTTAGGGCATACTCCTGTCTGGTCAGTTTCAGTTACTAAAAATCAGACCACGTCAAAGTGCCAATCTCAGGACATGAGTGGGATCCCAGATCCTTAGTTGGGAGTGGGAAGGTACGAGTCATGCTTCTGGCTCAGACACTTCTTCAGCGTCCTCTTCAAGGCCTGGATGCTTCTGTGTTGAGGCAAGCATCTTTTAACTGGCCACTGCCAAAGTTCTCTCTTAATTGATTCCTGCTTGTCTTCATAACTGGTCCTTGTTCAAAACTCGTTTCGTGGGGCACGTATGAGAAGGTCTGGTGGGCCTTCTCCCTCCCATGCATTTCCATGGAAGACCTATCTCCAGCTCAATATTTTCTTATCACCCCCTTACCAGCACCCAGTAGTACACCCAGCCTCTTTGTGACGGTTCAGCAAGGCGGCTCAAGACCATTTATCTCCCATGGAGTCCGCGTGACCCATGAGAAATACACATCCTTGCCACACAAAAGGGCTGGACTGGAACCTGCCCCAAGGCCTCTCCTCTCCACCCTGCTGTCTTTCTTCCATCTTCTTGCTCCCTCCTAAAATGCAGGCAGGAATAAATCAAGAATGTAGGCCAGACAGGTTGGCAAGGAGTCAATGAAAGACCAGCCTCTCCTTGCAGTAGTCCCCACCAATACCAAGGAGAGATTACTTTGCAGCCTCCCCCCCTACATCACCTCCCACCAGAAACGCTGAACTCTCTGCAAGGCCAACTGCCTCCTTTTATTCCTTTCTCGCCCTCGCCATGTCGACTGAGATGGAGAGGATTGGGGAAGTATTTGGTGGAAGCAGGGCTTGACTGCAGCTCTTTATTAAGCTCTGGGGAAAATACCTGCCTCCAAGTGTAGGCATCCTTTGTTGGAAGATGGGGCACATGCTTGTTTCAGCTGTGAGCGTATTGCCCATTCGGGGACTGTAGGAGACGGACCACTAAACATCTTTTAGTGGAGGCTGTGCTGCTCTGTTCAGACCTTTTAGGACTGAGGAACGTGTTTCTGAGCTGCTGGGAGTATTGCTCTCAAAAGTTGTCAGCTAAACTCACTCTTTAAAGCTTGCCCTTAGCTGAGGAAAACTGCATTGCCCAAAGTCATGGTCATTTGGGTGGGGGAGGGAATTTGGGGGGGACAGCCCACCTGTAATGACTAGTCAATTTAGAACGTAAAGACTTCTTCCCTTCACCCCAGTTTGGAACGACTCTGAAGGACAAGTCAGCTCCCAAGATCCCTATATTAGTTATCTATTGCTGTGTGATAAATTACCTCCAACAAACAAATGTTTGTTTAACACAACAAACATTTTTGAACTCGTAGTGTCTGTGAATCAGGAACTCAGGAACTGGGTAGGAACTTCACTGGGTAGTTTTGGCTCAAGGTGTCAGGGGGCTGCAGCCAAGTCAACAGTCCTCTGAAGGCTGGACTGGACTGGACGATACACTTCCAAGATGGCGCCCTTACATGGCTATGGGCTGAAGGCCTCAGTTCCTCACCACGTGGGATTCTCCACCGGCTGCTTGAGAGCCCTCACAGCATGGCAGCCAGCTTCTCCCATACCAGGCGGTCCCACAGGGCGAGCAGACGGAGCTCTGCAGTGCCTTCTATGGCCTAGGCTCCGAGCTCTCACATTTACGTTTCCTTTGTTGGTTAGCAGAGAGTCTGATTCCAGCCCACACCCAAGGGAAGGGGAATTTGGCTCCTTTGGAAGGGAATATCAAAGAATCTGTGGGCATATTTTAAAGCACTCTGCGCCCATTGGCTGGGGAGCCTTCCTGTGATTGCATCACAAGTACACTTTCCCTCTGCCCAACCCAACCCTGCTTGCTTCACCCCCACCCCACCCCCAACACACCTGTTGATCTGGGGAACACTCCTTAATTTATTTCCTGCACATTAATCTCCATCTCAGGGCCTGCCCCTTGGCAACCAGCCTGCAGCAATCCTGTCACGCCAGCTTCCTGACTTAACTTCTTTGAGCTTCTGTAAAATGATCTCAGTGCTTCTTTCCTTATAAAGTGATTCATAACAACTCACATATATATGAAGTACTTGCTGTGGATCAGGCACTGTTCTTTTTTTTTTTTTATTTTATAAAAATTTTTTTTCAACGTTTATTTATTTTTTTGGGACAGAAAGAGACAGAGCATGAACGGGGGAGGGGCAGAGAGAGAGGGAGACACAGAATCGGAAACAGGCTCCAGGCTCTGAGCCATCAGCCCAGAGCCTGACGCGGGGCTCGAACTCACGGACCGCGAGATCGTGACCTGGCTGAAGTCGGACGCTTAACCGACTGCGCCACCCAGGCGCCCCGATCAGGCACTGTTCTAAGCACTTGAAATACTTTAATTTGTTCCATCCTTATAAGTACAGTTATGACTCCCTCACCTTACAAAAGGCAAAAACAGGCACAGAAGGGTTAGTGGACTCGCCCGAAGCCATGTAGCAGCTAAGTGGCGGCCACCATTTTGATCCAGAGCTCACATGTGCAATCACCAATCACCATGCTACATACGTGCATGCGACAAACGTTGGGCTTAGTGCAAGGGGGCAGAGGGTCTTAATGAAAAGACCGGGCAATGAACTCCCAATGAAATGTGAAAGTCAAGCAAGAGTTCAACTTACAGTCAAAGGTGATTTGAGAGAACTTGATGGTGAAGACACGCTGTAAAAGCCAGAGGAGAATTGTATGGCACATGAGCTTACTGGGGCCGCCATCAGAAAGTACTGCCAATGGGCAGCTGGGAACCACAAACATTATCCTCTCTTGTTTGGTTCTGGAGACTGAGGTCTGAAAACAAGATGTCAGCAGGGTTAGTTCCTTCCAGCAGGAAGGTTAGTTCCTTCCAAGGGCTGTGAGGGAAGGTTCTGCTCCAGGTGCATCTCCCTGGCTTGCAGATGGTGGTCTTCCTCTGCGACCCCTCACACTGCGCTACTTTGTGTGTCTTCATCCTCACCTGGCATTCTCCCCACATGTGCGTCTGTCTCCAAATGCCCCCCCCCCACTTTTTAAAAAAATATTTTTATTTATTTTTGAGAGACAGAGACAGTGCATGAGCCAGAGAGGGACAGAGAGACGGAGACACAGAATCCAAAGCAGGTTCCAGACTCTGAGCTATCAGCACTGAGCCCAACATGGGGCTTGAACCACGAACCGTGAGATCGTGACCTGAGCTGAAGTCAGCCGCGTAACCAACTGAGCCACCCAGGCACCTCTAAGTATTCCCTTTTTGTGGGGCGCCAGGGTGGCTCAGTCAGTTGAGCGTCAGACTTCGGCTCAGGTCACGATCTCGCGGTCCGTGAGTTCGAGCCCCGCATCGGGCTCTGTGCTGACAGCTCAGAGCCTGGGGCCTGCTTCCGGTTCTGTGTCTCCCTCTCTCTCTGCCCCTCCCCCGTTCATGCTCTGTCTCTCTCTGCTCAAAAATAAATAAATGTTAAAAAACAAAATTAAAAAAAAAAAAGTGTTCCCTTTTTGTAAGAATACAGTCATGTGGGAGTGGAGCCCACACTAATGACCTCATTTTGATTTGATTACCTCTGTAAAGACCCTATTTCCAAATACAATCATGTTCTGAGGTTCTGGGGGTTAGGACTTCACCATATGAATTTGGTGGGGGCACAATTCAACTTGTAACATATGGCAACAATATATAGACAAAAATATTAAAAAAAAAATTTTTTTAATGTTTATTTCTGAGAGGGAGAGAGAGCATGAGCGGGGGAGGGTCAGAGAGAGAGGGAGACACAGAATCCGAAACAGGTTCCAGGCTTTGAGCTGTCAGCACAGAGCCGACACGGGGCTCGAACTCATGAACCGTGAGATCATGACCTGAGCCAAAGTCGGACACTTAACCGACTGAGCTACCCAGGTGTCCCAAAAACATTTAGACATATAAAGATAAATGTACAGTTAGTAGATACAGTTAGTAGAAGATTTTAACAAAACACAACCTGTTAGAGACTGAGTGCATAAACAATAAAGGTATAGAGGATTTTAAATAATTAAATACAATGAAATGGAATCACAGGGGATTCACCTTTCCAAGTTATCTGTAAGCATTGATTGCATACTATACCACAAAGAAAATCTCATATTCAAATAACTAAGTATGGTCCAGATACTTAAACCAGCCAAATTTTAACTATTTCGAAATTCAGGTAAACTCTCCCAAATACATAGGTCAACGAGCAAATAAAAATACAGTAATCGACTAAAAATAAGGAAGTGTGAATGCTTCATACCAAAGCCTTCGGATACACCGAAGAAAGATTCCTCTGTAAAATTATTAGAAAAGACTTTATAAATATTTGGCCATGTGAAATGATCTGATATGTGGAATTTGCTTTAAATTAACTCCACGAAGAAGGGAAGAAAAAGAGAGCAGGTATGGTTGGGACAGGGCCATGGGTGAGAGATGTTAATTATTGAAGCTGAATAATGAGGGCAAGGAGCTTTATTATACTATTCTCTGTGCTTTTCTGTATGTTCGAATCCCATAGTAGAAGGAGACACTATTTTTGAAATACTAGCCAACGTATTTTTTTTATCCCTTGTAATTCCTAGTAGGTACGCCACCACCAACCCTCCCTCCGCCAGATTTATGCCCCGGATCACGAATTTGTGATAAAGAGCATTTTGCCAAAGACATGAAATAAATGTGTCTGATCTACAGGAAAAGGCATGGAAAGAGCGAAACCGATCTGGGGGCGAGGGCTGGCTGCCTGTCCTCTGGAGTCACCATCCTGGTTGAGGATGGGGCTGGGCTGGGCTCTGAAAAGAAAGGAAAAAGCAGAAAGCCTGAGTGAAAGAGGAGAGGATTAGAAGACCCTGCAAGAGTGAGCTTCGAATTGAGTTGGCAGCGGGGAGAGCTCAGGCTTATTCTAGCAAAACGCTCTAGCATAGTGTTGGCTGGACCGGGAGGAGACTACAAACTGCACCAGCAGGGTTACTGGCCGAGATATATGACATTTTTGAACCATCCACCTCTCCCCATCCCAGATAGAATTATTTCAGAGAGAAGGCAAGAAAGAGAATGGGGATGTGAAAAGGGAATGTAATATAGTATCAACTGAGTTCCAACTACATAGTAAGATTGATTTTTTTTCCCCACCCTCAGCAGAAACGGTTGCTGGAGAGCTAAATCAGGTTAATTTACAGAGAAATGAAGACTGTTACTTTTTTGACCCTTTATGTGTTGTGCCTGTAGATTTTAAAACAGCTACACATACAAAAATCAATAGGCATTTCTATTTAACAGCAGTAACCAGTCAGAAAATAAAATGAAAATAAGGATTGTATGTTCAATAGCAATAAAAATATAAAATACTCAGAGTAATTTGAATGTAATAAATGTTTGAGTTACATGAAGAAAGCTACAAAGCTGAATTAAGAAATATAAGATAGGGGCACCTGGGTGGCTCAGTTGGTTGAGTGCCCAACTTCAGCTCAGGTCATGATATCTTGTTTCATGTGTTCAAGCCCCGCATTGGGCTCTGTGCTAATGGCTCGGAGCCTGGAGCCTGCTTCAGATTCTGTGTCTCCCTCTCTCTCTGCCTGTCCCCTGCTTGTACTCTGTCTCTCTCTTTCTCTCTCTCTCAAAAATAAATAAGCATAAAAAAAATATATATGTGTATAAAATATGAAAAATGGAGATATGCACAGTACTTCTGACCAGGAAATCTAAATTTTTAAAAAATGTACGGTCTTATAAAATTAATTTTTAGGCTTAATTAATTCCTCTCAATATAATTTTTAATGAGGAAATTTAATGGCAATTTTTCTTAAAAATAACGGAATTTATATATCTTTAAGAAAAGTTAATTGTAGGGAAAAGAGCTCTAGTAGGCATAAAACATAGTAAAGCAATAAGAGTTAAAACAGCATCATTTTGGCATAAGATCAATTGGACAGAGTAGCTCAGAACAAATTCCAATTTGTTAGTATATATGAAATTTTATGGTAAAAGATGGTAAAAGATTGCATAAATCTGCAGAGAACAAAGGATTATTCAGCAAATGATATTAGGCTGAATGGCTTTATACTTAGGTGAAAAGATAATTTAGATTTTGCTATCCTGCCATAACCCTCTTCCCCCCACCCCCAAAAACCTACTGAAATTAAAAAGTTTAGGACATAATAGAACAAGTTAGACATAGGTTTAACGGGAAATGTGGAAAAATTATTTGAGAAACACTAGTGAAGTCTTGTAGAAGACCTGACAGCAGCTTCGAAGGGAAGGAAAGGCATACCATGTTCTTGGATAAGAAGGTTCAATAGCATCAAAATGTTCATTGTCCTCTGCTTAATTGATCAATTTAAAGCAATGCCAATAAAAATATCGTCTACTCTTTATTCTTGCAACCAGGCATGTTGATTATAAAGTTTATTTGGAATGATAAATAAGCAAGAATAACCAGCAAAAGAATTCCAACAAGAAATAAGCAACTGGGGAGGTGAGGGTCCTGGGCCATGTCATACAGATATTAGCACATATGACCTGCTTTAACAAATAGCATGTGGAGAGAGTTCTGGGCCTGAGCCTTCAAAAGGCCTAGCAACTTATGCTTTTGTGCTTTGGGAGCTCTGAGACCCATGTAAGGAGCCCCAAGACACTGGTGGAGAGACCATGTTGATGAGCTACAGGGAGAAACAGAGGCCTTGGACAATATGGAGGGAAAAAGAGCACCAGTCCCCCACCACTTGTCCCCTTCCTCTTGTCCCCTCCAAGTACCTAACACATATGAATGCAGCTATCTTGAACATTCCACCCTTCTTACTATCTGACCACAGCCACATGAATGACGCAAAGTAAGACCAGCAAAAGTAACACTTAGCTGAGCCTCAATCAACCATCAGAACTGGGAGAGATAACAAAAGGGCCATTGCTTCAAGCTACTGAGTTTTGACATGGTTTGTGGTGTAGCAATAGATGATCAAAGTAAATGCTTACCTAAGGAGAAAAGACAGAATGGGGTGGGTGTGGGGATGGAAGCTACTAGACTTCTTTGAATGTTCCATGCCACACAATTTTGACTTTAGAATTATATACATGTTTCATTTAATAAAAAGGCATTTTAATTTAAAAATTTAAACCACATAAAGAGCTAGAAAATATAATTGAACTTTAAAAACTGTGGGGGAAAAAAAACTGTGGAGCTGGAGTAGATTTGGGAAGACTGTGACTGGAGATTGATAGAATAGTATCATAAAGGAAAACAAAAGAATCAATTCAATGTATATACCTTTTTACTATACACAAAGGGAGAAAACCCATAATAAAAAGAATGGGAAAGATGTGCAACAAATATGACGAGCAAAGTTCATGTCTTGTTTAAAGAGGATGCATTAGTTTTCTATGGCTGTGTAACAAATTACCACAAGCTTAGGGATTTGAAATAACACTTGTTTACTAGTTCACAGTTCTATCAGATATAAGTCTGGGTGGGCTCAACTGGGTTTTCTGCTTAGGATCACACATGCTTGAAATCAAGGTGTCTGTTAGCTGAGCTATTTATCTGGAGGCTCTGGAAGCCTCACTTCCAAGTTCATTCAGGTTATTTGCATAAGTCATTCCTTGTGGTTGCTGGACTGAGATCCTGCTCACTTGCTGGTTGTCAGCAGGGACCACTTCAGCTCGTTGAGATCTGTCTTTCATCCTTCCACTGGACCCCTCCATCTTCAAAGCTAGCAATGGCATGTTGAATCCTTCTTGTGGTTTGAATCTCTTTGAATTTCCTTTCTATCTTACCTTCTTTCCTTCCCAGGGAAAACTTTCTGCTTTTAAAAGGCTTATGAGGGGCGCCTGGGTGGCTCAGTCAGTTGAGCTTCCGACTTCGGCTCAGGTCCTGATCTCACGGTCTGTGAGTCTGTGAGTCTCACGCGTCGGGCTCTGTGCTGACAGCTCAGAGCCAGGAGCCTGCTTCCAATTCTGTGTCTCCCTCTCTCTCTGACCCTCCCCCATTCATGCTCTGTCTCTCTCTGTCTCAAAAATAAATAAACATTAAAAAAATTTATAAATAAAATAAATAAATAAATAAATAAAAGGCTTATGATAACAAGTTTAGGCTGATCTGGAAAATCTCCCAATTTTAAAGTTAATGGTGTCATATAACATAACATAACCTTGGGAATGATATTTCATCATACACCCCGCGTCCACCCACCCTCTAAATGGAGGGGATCATACAAGGGTAAGGTCAGTGGGGGTCATTCTTGGAATTTTGACTGCCAGCAGGGATAACATTTGAATCTGAAAGAACTCTAAAATGGGGTGCCAGGGTGGTTCAGTCAGTTGAGCATCTGACTCTTGATTTTGGCTCAGGTCGTGATACAAGGGTCATGGGATCAAGCCCCACATTGGGCTTCTTGCTGAGTATGAAGGCTGCTTAAGATTCTCTCTCTTTCTCTCCCTCTGTCCCTCTCCCCTGCTCATTCTCTCTCTATAAAATAAAATCATAATTTAAAAAAAAAAAAAACAAGAAGAACTCTAAGAAATAGGACATGAGTAACATTTGCAAAGATGAAATTATGGAGTAAGCAGACATATGGAAAAATGTTTACCTTCAATAAAAGAAATTCCAGAAAGAATCTTCCACTTCACAGGTTAAATTAGCAAAATACTCAATATTGACAGAGTATTCATTCATTTTGATAGCAATGTGAATGGTACAACACAGATAGGAAGAAAATTGGTAACATATACCGAAGCCTTTAAAATGTTTATATTCCTTGACCTAGTAATTTCACTGCTGTAAATCTATCTCAAGAAAATAATGCTAGGGGTGCCTGGGTGGCTCAGTTGGTTAAGCAACCAACTCTTGCTCTTGGCTCAGGTCTTGAGCTCATGGTCATGAGTTTGAGCCCTATGTTGGGCTCCACACTGGGCGTGAAGCCTACTTTCAAAAAAAGAAAAGAAAAGAACCCTAGGTTTGAAAAAAAAAAAAACCTTAAAAAAAATTTGTTTTTACATTTACTTATTTTTTGAGAGACATAGAGAGACAGAGCACAAGTTGGTGAGGGGCAGAGAGAGAAGGAGACACAGAATCCAAAGCAGGCTCCAGGCTCTGAGCTGTCAGCACAGAGTCCGCCATGGGGTTCAAACTCACAAACCATGAGATCATGACCTGAGCCAAAGTCGGACACTTAACCAACTGAGCCACCCAGGTGCCTCGAAAAAAAAAGAATCTTTAAATGCCATGATGTTCACAGAAAATTATTAATAATAAAAATTGGAAACAACCTAAGTGACAAAATGGGCAGATTTGGTAAACTATACCTCCAATTTGGTGAGATATTACCTGTCACTAAAAACATGACTATGCATGGGGCGCCTGGGTGGCGCAGTCGGTTGGGCGTCCGACTTCAGCCAGGTCACGATCTCGCGGTCCGTGAGTTCGAGCCCCGCGTCAGGCTCTGGGCTGATGGCTCAGAGCCTGGAGCCTGTTTCCGATTCTGTGTCTCCCTCTCTCTCTCTGCCCCTCCCCCGTTCATGCTCTGTCTCTCTCTGTCCCAAAAATAAATAAACGTTGAAAAAAAAAAAAAAAAAAAACATGACTATGCTGAAAAGAGAAGTTGTAAATTGACAGAGAAATATTCCATGTTTATGAAGTATAAGATTCAGTGTTATTAAGGTGTCCATTCTTCCACTCAATGCAATCCCACTCAACAGTCCGACAGCCTTTTCTTAAAAATGGACAAACTAATTAAAAAATTGATATGATGGGCGCCTGGATGGCTCAGTTGGTTAAGCGTCCAACTTTGGCACAGGTCATGATCTTGCAGTCCATGAGTTTGAGCCCTGTGTCGGGCTCTGTGCTGACAGCTCAGAGCCTGGAGCCTGCTTCGGATTCTGTGTCTCCCTCTCTCTGCCCATCCTCCAACATGCTCTATCTCTCTCTCTCTCTCAAAAAATGGATAAACATTTCAAAAATTTAATATGATAATGCAAAGGACCTAGAATAGCAAATATAATTTTGAAAAAGAAGAACAAAGTTGAAGGATTTATACTGCCTGACTTTAAGACCTAGGATAAAGCAATGGTCAAGGCATAAAGGCAGACAAATACATCAATGGAATAGAATGGGAAGTCCAGAAATAAACCCATACATATATAGTCAACAAAATCATATGAATTTCAATAAAGATGCCAAGATAATCTTGATTGGGAAAGAGAAACTTTTTCAACATGGGGTTTTGAACTAGATATTTGCAAAATCATGAAAAATTTATTTGGAAAAAAAAAAAAAAGGACCTCAACCCCTACCTCACACCATACATAAAAGTTAACTTGGAATAAATCATAGTCCTGATTGTTATAAGGATAAACTTTTTGAAAGAACACATAGGAGACAATCTTCCTGACATTAGGGTAGACAAAAAAAGTCTTAGACTGAACATAAAAATCATGGATTACAAAAGGAAAAATGCTAAATTATACTTCTGCTATTCAAAATATACCACTAAGAGAATGAAAAGGCAAGCAACACATTGGGAGAAAATATTCACAGTACACATATCTGACTAAGTACACATATCAGAATGTGTAAAAAACTCTTAAAACCCAATAATAAGACAAAGAGCCTAATTAATAAGTGGCTCAGCATGTTCACTCCTAGTGTTTATGCAAGAAAATGAGAACATATGTCCACACAAAGACTTCTGCTTGCATGTTCATAGCAGCATTATTCATAATAGAGAAAAACTGGAAACAACCCAAATGTTCACCAAGTGGTGAATGGGTAAACAAATTGTTGTATATCCATACGATAAAACACTATCAATACAAAGGGATAAGCTACTGACACACAACAGCATGGATGGATCCCAAAGATACACTGAGCAAAAGAAGTCAGCCATAAAAATCTATATACTTAATGTAAGTTCCAAGTAGGTAAAACTAATCAATATGACATAAAACAGATAAGGGGATGTTTGAGAGGTGGCCAGGGAGGGTCGGGCTGTGACATAGTGGTGCTGACCTCAGAGGGTCAGGAGGTTACATTTAAGGCAATGGAAAAATCCATATCTTGATTGGGGAGGTAGTTACGCAGGTTATCTATGTTGTTAAAACTCATAAATCTGTGTATATACACACACAGCAGATATGTTTTATATAAATTATACTTCTATAAGTTGACTTCAAAAGTATAGTTACGAAGATCACATGCTAACATTGGAAAATGGTTGTGGTAAAATCGAAGTTTAAAAAAATTCAGAATTTTATCTATATGATCACAGTTGTGAAAAACAGGCAAACAAATAAAACACATGCGACCTAAGTCTCTAGGTTAAACAAACAAAAAGCACAGAAAACCTAGCAGAGAAAGAGATGCCCCTGAACTGTCAACAATGTCTGTGCTGGGGTATTTAGGACATGGTTCTTCTCACAAATATGCATGATTTCAAAAGTATTTACCATCAAATTTAAAGTATTTACTATTAAAGCTAAGGGGTGCCTGGCTGGCTCAGTTAGTGGAGTGTGCAACCCTTGATCTTGGGGTTAAGAGTTCGAGCCCCACGTTGGGCGTAAAGATTATTACTCTTTTTAAAGTTTATTTTATTCATTTTGAGAGAGATTGAGACAGTGAAAGTGGTAAAGGGGCAAAGAGAGAGGGGAACAGAGAATCTCAAGCTGACCTGACACGGAGCTCGATCTCACAAAACCTCGAGATCATGACCTGAGCTGAAGCCAAGAGTCGGGCGCTTAACCCACTGAACCACCCAGGCGCCCTGGGCATAGAGATTACTTAAAAAAATAAACCAAAATCTTTAAAATATTTACTATGAAAGTTAAAAAATATATTTGCCATTAAACTTTTTTTTAATATAATTTATTGTCAAATCGGCTAATGTACAGCGTGTAAAGAGTGCTTTTGGTTTTTGGGGGAGATTCCCATGGATCATCACTTACGTACAACACTCAGTGCTCATTCCAACAAGTGCCCTCCTCAATGCCCATCACCCACTTTCCCCTCTCCCCCACACCCCCCATCCACCCTCATTTGTTTTCTGTATTTAAGTCTCTTAGGTTTGCCTCCCTCCCTCTCTGTAACTATTTTTTTTCCCCTTCCTTTCCCTTCCCCCGTGGTCTTCTGTTAAGTTTCTCAAGATCCACATATGAGTGAAAACATATGATATCTGTCCTTCTCTGACTTATTTCATTCAGCAAAATACCCTCCAGTTCCATCCACGTTGCTGCAAATGGGATGATTTCATTCTTTCTCATTGCCAAGTAGTATTCCATCGTGTATATAAACCACATCGTCTTTATCCATTCATCAGTTGATGGGCATTTAGGCTCTTTCCGTAATTTGGCTATTGCCGAAAGCACTGGTATGAACATTGGGGTACATGTGCCCCTATGAATCAGCACTCCTGTGTCCCTTGGGTAAATTCCTAGCAGTGCTATTGCTGGATCATAGGGCAGT
This sequence comes from Leopardus geoffroyi, assembly GCF_018350155.1. Classification (NCBI taxonomy): domain Eukaryota; kingdom Metazoa; phylum Chordata; class Mammalia; order Carnivora; family Felidae; genus Leopardus; species Leopardus geoffroyi. The sequence goes on along the minus strand of NC_059333.1, from coordinate 8,284,952 downwards.
TCCATTTTTAATTTTTTGAGGAACTTCTACACTGTTTTCCAGAGAAGCTGCAGCCATTAAACTTTAAAAGAGGGAAGAGGAATTAATTGATAAGGGCAGTCAGGATTTTTCCAACTGCAAGAGTTAGGAGCTGATTTAAATGATCTGAAGCAAACCATGACTATATTGGCTTTCCTAACTCAAGTCAAAGACGGGCTTGTTTTAAGTGATAGACAAGATTTACTCATTTCTGCGTATCCTTCCTGACGGGAGATCTTTACCATTTATAGGGGAGACATTTGAAATCTCTCTCAAATAGGCAAATCGGTGAATACTAAATCATGAGCACTTTTGTCATCCAAAAGGCAATGCAGGAAGGACAACTTGTTAAAGTCACATGTTACATCTCTTACATTAATTTCATTTTCACAGCCTTCCAATAATTCAACTTGTGTAGAGTGAGCATTTGGTGCCACACAGGTCTTTTCCTCGTTTGTGCTGTTTGCTTTCTGTCTACCTGCCATGAGGTGGGGTGTCGTCTCCCACAGAGACACTGCCAATGGGTCACCTGCAAACTCCCTACAGCACATCAGTGGGCCATCATGTCCCAACACTTTGTAAATCCGTTAAAAGTAAAGTGTAAATCCACTAAAAAAGTTTTTATAATCGATGTAGCTAGAACTTATGCAAAACAAGCCCCTCCCCCCCCCAAATGCAAACTGTGGAGTAAAGTGAGTAACTCTGAAAAGAATAGAACAAGATGATGTCAGGGAGCAGTGGGGGGGGGGGGGGGGGTGGAAATCACAAAATTAACTTGATTCCCTGCCATTCCTCATGAACGTCTAAGAGCACATCAAGGATGGGACTCATCGAGGTTTCTTTTTTTTTTTTAATGTTTATTTATTATTGAGAGACAGAGAGAGACAGAGCATGAGCATGGGAGGGGCAGAGAGAGGAGGAGAGACACAGAATCCGAAGCAGGCTCCAGGGTCCGAGCTGTCAGCACAGAGCCCAACGCGGGGCTCGAACTCACAAACCATGAGATCTTGGCCTGAGCCAAAGTCGGACGCTCAACCGACTGAGCCACCCAGGAGCCCCAGGACTCACTGAGGTTTAAACATGACAGCAGCCTGGTCCCTGCTCTGGCTCCTGTGTCAGCTACAGGATTGTGCTCTGGTGTCCTTGAGAGACTACTGGGTTTTCCTGGAATTTCAGGGGGGCTGGGTGACAAGGAGGTATCTGGTACCACCACAGCCCTGTAGGGAAGTTCCACATCTTGGTTCACCCTCTCTGACCCTGACTGAGCAGGACAACGGCTGCACCCGGGGATTCATCCTCCAGATGAAGTGTCCTTTGTTCGATTTCAGTTATAGCCCCATTGATTTAGCTTCTCTGTCATCACCGAGCTCTTCCTGCTTTACCTGGGCAGTTTCTATATTCATGCAAAACAGTTTTGATGTTAATCCTAGGTATACACCTAATCTGGAAATAGGTAAACATCTAGGATAAGGAAAATGCTAGATAATTCTAAGAGCTCCACTTTTAAAATTCCAGTCAATGGCACAAAAACAGACACATAGACCAATGGAATAGAATAGAAACCCCAGAACTAGACCCACAAACGTATGGCCAACTCATCTTTGACAAAGCAGGAAAGAACATCCAATGGAAAAAAAGACAGTCTCTTTAACAAATGGTGCTGGGAGAACTGGACAGCAACATGCAGAAGGTTGAAACTAGACCACTTTCTCACACCATTCACAAAAATAAACTCAAAATGGATAAAGGACCTGAATGTGAGGCAGGAAACCATCAAAACCTTAGAGGAGAAAGCAGGAAAAGACCTCTCTGACCTCAGCCGTAGCAATCTCTTACTCGACACATCCGCAAAGGCAAGGGAATTAAAAGCAAAAGTGAATTACTGGGACCTTATGAAGATAAAAAGCTTCTCCACAGCAAAGGAAACAACCAACAAAACTAAAAGGCAACCAACGGAATGGGAAAAGATATTTGCAAATGACATATCGGACAAAGGGCTAGTATCCAAAATCTATAAAGAGCTCACCAAACTCCACACCCGAAAAACAAATAACCCAGTGAAGAAATGGGCAGAAAACATGAATAGACACTTCTCTAAAGAAGACATCCGGATGGCCAACAGGCACATGAAAAGATGTTCAACGTCGCTCCTCATCAGGGAAATACAAATCAAAACCACACTCAGATATCACCTCACGCCAGTCAGAGTGGCCAAAATGAACAAATCAGGAGACTATAGATGCTGGAGAGGATGTGGAGAAACGGGAACCCTCTTGCACTGTTGGTGGGAATGCAAATTGGTGCAGCCGCTCTGGAAAGCAGTGTGGAGGTTCCTCAGAAAATTAACAATAGACCTACCCTATGACCCAGCAATAGCACCGCTAGGAATTTATCCAAGGGATACAGGAGTACTGATGCATAGGGGCACTTGTACCCCAATGTTTAGAGCAGCACTCTCAACAATAGCCAAATTATGGAAAGAGCCTAAATGTCCATCAACTGATGAATGGATAAAGAAATTGTGGTTTATATACACAATGGAATACTACGTGGCAATGAGAAAAAATGAAATCTGGCCTTTTGTAGCAACGTGGATGGAACTGGAGAGTGTGATGCTAAGTGAAATAAGCCATACAGAGAAAGACAGATACCATATGGTTTCACTCTTATGTGGATCCTGAGAAACTTAACAGAAACCCATGGGGGAGGGGAAGGAAAAAAAAAAAAAAGAGGTTAGAGTGGGAGAGAGCCAAAGCATAAGAGACTGTTAAAAACTGAGAACAAACTGAGGGTTGATGGGGGGTGGAAGGGAGGGGAGGGTGGGTGATGGGTATTGAGGAGGGCACCTTTTGGGATGAGCACTGGGTGTTGTATGGAAACCAATTTGACAATAAATTTCACATATTAATAAAAAATAAAAATAAAAAAAAAATAAAATTCCAGTCAAAAACCCACATGATCAGGGTGCCTGGGTGGCTCAGTTGGTTGAACGTCTGACTTAGGCTCAGGTTGTGATCTCATGGCTTGTGAGTTCAAGCCCCGCATTGGGCTCTGTGCTAACAGCTCGGAGCCTGGATCCTGCTTCGGATTCTGTGTCCCTCTCTCACTCTGCCCCTTCCTTGCTCATGCTCTGTCTCTCTCTCTCTCAAGGATAAATAAAACATTAAATATATTTTTTTAAAAACTCACATGATCATAGCATTAGCACAAAGGACTAGGATATAGCTTTCAGGAATTTTCTAGTCTGCTGTCCTAGGGATATCTACCAAATTGAGCAGACATTTTGCCAAGGACCTTGGGGCATCTATACTTTCAAACTCAGGGGCACCTGGGTGGCTCAGTAGGTAGGGCATCCGACTTCGGCTCAGGTCATGGTCTCACAGTTCGTGAGTTTGAGCCCCAGGCCAAGCTCTGTGCTGACATCATGAAGCCTGGAGCCTGCTTTGAATTCTGTGTCCCCCTCTCTCTCTGCCCTTCCCCCACTCACATTCTGTCTGTCTGTCTCTCTCTCTCAAAAAAAAAACATTAAAATTTTTTTTTAATTTCAAACTCCTACTCAAATAAGGAAGATTAGTGGATGGATAGGTAGGTGATAAAGCAAACACAGCCACACATTAATTCTAGAATCTAGATATTTGGCATATGTCTGTTCACTATATAATTTTTTCAGCTCCACTCCATGTTTCAAAGTTTTAAAATAAAAGTTGGGGTGAAATTGGAAATAGAAATACACAATTTATGGGGAAAATATATATTCATTCATTTGGTCAATGGTCTCACATTTATTTATTATGCTAAATCCTGAGGACTCACTGGGGACCAAACAGATAAGGTCTTCCCTTCACGTAGCGTCCAGCCTAGAAGGGAAAAGAAGGTGGAGCAGTCAATTCCAGCAGCACGAAGAGTTATTATTGTAGGACCTCTAATGATGCCATCTTACTTTGATCACCTCTGCAAAGACCCTCTCTCCAAATAAGGTCACATTCTGAGGTCCTGGGGGTTAGGACTCTAACATATTGTCGTTGCAGGGACACAATTCAACCTATACCGTGAACTGATCAGCTTTGCATTCTAGAAAGATACTTCTGGCGGCAATGTGAAGAATACATCGGAGAGCAGTTAGGAGATGTTTGTAGAAATCTTCGCAAGAGATAACGGTGACTGGACAACAGTTGTGGCAATAATGTAAGAAAAAAGAAGAGAAGTGGGCCAAGAGGGGACATCTCAGCGCCTAGCCCCGATGTGATTTGATTATTGAAGGGGTGTGAGCTGGGAAAGCAAGAGGGCTTCTACCCATAGATGAGGAGGCAGGGTCCCAGTTTCACCCAAACCCCGTCCCACTTCCTGGTTCTCCACGTCCTGGAGCCTCACTTCGGCCCTGAGATGCACCTCCTCCAGCCACCACACCTCTGTCCAGTAAGAACTCAAATTACCCATTCACTGCTAACTGATAGATCATTTGGTTCACTCTAAGTTCTGGAGGAAAGTCTCCTGTGTTTATTTCTGGAATCATCAAACTTCCATTTCATGTTCTTATTCCCTGGGAGGTATTTACACGTATGTTTCTCTTTCTTTCTTTCTTTCTTTCTTTCTTTCTTTCTTTCTTTCTTTCTTTCTTTCTCTTTCTTTCTTTCTTCCTTTTTTTTTTTTTAAGGGAACTTGGTCTCAGTGCTACACAGAGGATGCTTGTTACTCCAAAGATCTGCACGAGACTAGTCACGGGTAAAAATTGTCTGCCTTCTGGAATTCAGCGCAGTTGCATGTGAATTAAGTTCATTTTCAACCCCAAAATGTACATATCATCTTAGAAATTTAGTCAGGAACAGTGGAGACTACTAGGGGTCCCCCAACAGATACCCTCCTCTTCCTTTGTAGCAGTAGAAACCCCAATTATTTTAGCTGGGCAGGTATCTGTCCGGAATAATGTCTACATTTCTCAGTCACCCTTATCACTAGGTGTGGGAGGGGCAGAGAGAGAGGGAGAGAAAGAATCCCAAGCAGGCTCCACGCTGTCAGCACAGAGCCTGACGCAGGGCTCGATCCATAAACCGTGAGACCATGACCTGAGCCGAAATTGAGAGTTGGTCGCTCAACCAACTGAGCTACCCAGGTGCCCCCAACGTGTGGTGTTTTAAGCCACTAAGTTTGTAGCAATTGGTTACAGTAACAATAGGAAACTAATATACCCACTTCGGTGACTATTATTTCGTGACCTCTGACATCTGCAGCTGGCTCCAGTCCTAACAGGACTTAAAAGATGGTGAACTGATTAAGCAGTTGAGTGATGAAGATTCACAGGCAGGCGCATGGCCATGAGACATTTGGTGCCACGTTCCCATTGCTACATTAGAAGGCACACTGCCTGCTGACCAAGGCAGAACGGTAGGAAAAAATGGTTGGAAAATTTCAGAATCTGGGGCACATTCGGCTGCTTCCTGCCACTTCCCAAAAAGTCCAAAAGAGAGGGGAACTCGGGAAAAAGCCAGGCAGCCTAGAGACAGAATGGGGAATTTGTTCTGCTTGGGAAATCTCCTCTGTCTGGAGTCTACGATTCATTTGACTCATAAACTGATAATTTGGAGTCTTGCTGAATTAAAAAACCCAAGCTTCTATAACCCAGGCAAAGGCATCCTGGGTAGGCGGCTTTACTGAGGCCTCCTAATTTCACAAAGACCTTTATATCTCGGTTTTCCTGCCAAGCAGTGAGAGCCAGTCCAGAGGCAGACATCACTATATGGGTGTTATCTTTGTAACCAAGCCCACCATTTCATCAAAGGGACTGTAATTTGATGGAAGAGAAGGGGGTAGGAGAGCACAGCAAATGGTTTTTTAGGGTAAAGTTGTCTCCAATATTTTACTTCTCTTTTAATTAATTAATTAATTAATTAATTTCAAGTATTCTACTTCTAAGTATCATTCATTGTTTATCTGAAATTCAGGCTTACCTGGAAATCCTGTGTTTTCTGAGGATTTGCTAAATCTGGCAGTCCTAAAGTAGAACATACCAGAAACAAGCATATCAGAAACCCAGGAGATTTGTGAAGGTATTAGTTATATTAATAAAGAGACTCGGGTGCCTGGGTGGCTCAGTCGGTTAAGTGTCCAACTTTTGATCTCAGCTCAGTTTATGATCTCACATTCGTCTGTTCGAGCTCTGTGTTGGGCTCTACGCTGACATTGAATAGCCTGCTTGGGGTTCTCTCTCTCCCTCTCTCTCTTTCTCTCTGCCCCTCCCTTGCTCATGCATACACACACACACACACACTCTCTCTTTCTCTCTCTCTCAAAATAAATAAATAAACTTAAAAAAAAAAGAAACTGCAAAGTAGTCCACCAATCCCTAAAGCAATTCTTAGGACCCTGTATCTGTTCCGCTCTCAGGCAGCAAATAATCTCTAAAGCTCACTTCTGATGGGGCTTTTGAAAATGAGGGACAAGGAGGTCCCCCTGCAGGCTGGAGCCAGGAGGATATTAGGCAAGAAATCTTGTTCCAGAGCCAAAGGTATTCGGGTGCACTGTCCAAATAATTTACTGTACTGCCAGAGAAGGGGGCCCCCACCAATTCCGTTCCCCCAGGATTTGATCCCTGCTGTGGGTCAAGGACTGCTGGGTGTCCTCGGTGACTCCCCTTTCCAATGGGAGTTTTCACTGGAGCTACTTTTCCTACTGCATCATTGTATATTGCTTATTTTGAAGCAGATCACTTTTCTATAGGTTCACGTGTTCCAGACCACAAGGAGCCCTCTGCACTAATGGAGAGTTCTGGATGCCACCCAAGACGCAGGCTTTTGAACTGAAGGATATGCCTAAATGGGACTCTGAGGTTGTTGCTTTTGCAAAAAGTATAAGTCTGTACTCCGTGTGGGAGGAGGGGTATATAAATACGTGGGTGGCCGAAGGCAAGTGGGTTTTGTGGTGGTTTCCTTTTCTCTTCCAATGTTCTCCCCCCTCTTCTATAGCAGAATGTCTTTCATCGCAGTGTGCTGGGATGTCCCGACTGAATTACAAGTTTATTCAGATATTAGTACCTTCATTTTCAGGCCAGACAAGTAAGGCCCAGAGCGCACAGAGCCTCTGGCCACAAACAGCCTTGCCCTCTGCGCCATCGTGCCATCCCCAGGACAGGGTTGGGATGCTCTGAAGGTAGAATGAGCACAGTCCGTATAAAACCACTCTCGCTTCTGAGACTAATTACAAGTTAGGGGGATTCCTCGAACCGTCCAAGGTTTCAATAGTTCACTGGAGAATCTCACAGAGCCCGCTCGAAGCTGCTGTACCCACACTTACAGTTAAGAAGAAGAACAACAAAAATACAGATTAAAATCAGCCAAGGGAAGGCGTACAGAGGGCAGAGTCCAGGAAAGTACCCAGGGTGGATCTTCCATTGTCCTCTCCCTGTGGGGTCGCAGGCAGCATACTTTCCCGGCATCGATGCGTGAAGACACATGTGGGGCACTGCCACCCGGGGAAGCCCGTCCACCCTCCGAGACGTGTTCTGTTGGGGTTCTGCCCTGTAATCGTGCTGGTTTCCCATATATCTGATGTGAGTCCCAAGCCCCTCTTTTAAAAAAAAATTTTTTTTTAATTTAGTTTTGAGAGAGAGACACACACAGAGTGCGAGCAGAGGGGCAGAGGGAGAGAGGATCCCAAGCAGGCTCTGAGCTGTCAAAGAGACACAGAATCTGAAGCAGGTGCCAGGCTCTGAGCTGTCAGCACAGAGTCCAACACAGGGCTTGAACTCACAAACTGTGAGATCATGACCTGAGCCAAAGTTGGATGCTCAACTGACTGAGCCACCCAGGCATCCCCCAAGCTCCTCTTGAAGTTGAACTAATACCTCACGACCCAAACACCTCATCCTAAATGACCTTGAATGACATGGACTTCCAGCATGGCAGCCCCCAATCTACACAGTCCAGTGGAGTTTAACAACCTATTGGAAGGAGAGGACAAGGGCCAGACTGCTTTCCGGGCAAGGTTAATGTCTTTACTACACAGATGCACTCTTCTGCACAATAGAACCCCAATTTTTTTTAAATGCTTATTTATTTATTTTGAGAGGGGAGCAGAGAGAGAGAGAGAGGGAGAGAGAGAATCCCAAGCAGGCTCCACACTCAGCATGGAGCCCGAAGCAGGACTGGATCTCATGACAGTGAGATCATGACCTGAGCCAAAATCAAGAGTCAGATGCTTAACCAACTGAGCCACCCAGGCACCCCTAGAACCCCAATTTTTAACTGAGCACAAAGTACCCAGAATCAAGAAACCCAGGGGTGCCTGGCTGGCTCAGTTTTTAGAGCATGCAACTCTTGAGCTTAGGGTGGTGAGTTGGAGCCCCATGGTGGGTGGTAGATTGTACTTAATTTTTTTTTTTTTTTTAACCTTTAAAAAGAACTCAACCTCCACCAGATTCCCAACTTCCCCAGTTGTGACCATGTAACTAAATTCTAGGCAATGGGATATAAGCGGAGTTAGTATTTGCCACTTCTGGGAAGTATCCTTGAATAGAGGCATTTATTTTGCTGCCTAGATGGGGCGTGAAGGGCTGTCTTGGCCCACGAGGTGAAGCTCTATGTTGAGGATGTGAGCAACCGGAGGAAGGAACCTAGATTCCTGTTGATGGAGGCGCTCTTCACGCGACTGTTTAGAGAAAACATCGGAATCACGTTTAAGCCGCTGTTACATTGGGCTTTCTGCCGTTTGCAGCAGGACCTAATTTCAGCATTTGCTTGAAACTCACTCTTCTTTTTTTCTTTGACACCTCCTTTTGTATTGCTTACATCCAGATTGCAAAACTCTATGCCTCCTTGTTACTAGACTCACCGTTAATCCAAGTCCCCCCGTGCCGTCAGATCCTCCCTGGCCATTGCCTCTCTGTGCTCGCTCCCGCCTCGCTGTGACCCCGGCCTTTCTTCCCGAGCCCGTATCACACACAGGCACTTCGTTTTCCATTTTCAGCTGAGGATAGGAAGGGACTGTTTTCTGATTATCTGATCATCACGTTTTCCATGACTAACGAATTGGAGATGGGACTTAACTCCTAAACTTCGAGGTCGATTTTCTTGATACGCCTTTTTAAAATTGAAGAACAGATCTTTGTTTGGTGAGAATGAAGACTTACGGATTTAAAACCCGATATCTGAATTTTATCAACATGTACCAGGGTGCCCTATGCCCAGTTGCATCGCATCACGTACACGGAGGCAGGGTGAGCACTGAATCTTTCATTTCTATGTTTTTGATGTTCTGTTATCCTTTGCTCTTCTTAAAGCTTCATCACAGCTTTTGCAGATGGCTGAGAAATTAATCGTTAAAACATAAAAGATGAACAAAGGCTACTTTTCTACATTACGAAGACAGGGATTTTATCCTTCCTTTAAGAACGGCGGGACATTGGGACACGGCATCAGGTGACTCCCACCACCGTCCTCACGGTTTATCAGTCTCGTATCGGAGGTTGGAGGAGGGTGGGAGGAATCACACTCAAACCCCAAAGTCTCACTTCTCATTTGTTTATGTTAATGACTCGATTTTCTCATTTTCATGGTAGAAGGGGTATGTGTGTGTGTATATGTGTATATATATGTTAAGGAAACACAAACGTTCATTTTCTCATTGCTACTCAGGCAAAGGTCAATGTTTAAAACCTCAATATGTATCAACGACACGTTTCTTAACTTTGCTCCATTACAAACCCAAGGAAAGAAAAAAATGTATAACGCCGGAAGATTAGAAAAGTCATAAAGCCTTAGGAGGGTTACCGAACAGTAATTATTAGGCAAGAGCTTGCCAGGGATTTGTTTTCCCAGTGAAAAAGGCCTTGTGGAATTTTCTTGCTGACGGGAACCTAAAAACTTATAGCCACACGTGTCCTCCTTTTCTAGACAAGAAACAACCAAGACCCTGGGGAAACCCACATAGATGCCAAGATCACCCTGGTAATTAACAGCAAAGCCGGGGCAGGGAGGGGGGTGCCTGGGTGGCTCGGTCAATTAAGCATCCGGCTTCAGCTCAGGTCTTGATCTCGAGGTTCATGAGTTCAAGCCCGCGTCGGGCTCTGTGCTGACAGCTTGGAGCCTGGAGCCTGCTTGGGATTCTGTGTCTCCCTCTCTCTCTGCCCCTCCCCTGCTCGCACTCTCTGTCTCTCTCTCTCAAAAATAAGTAAACATTAACAAACAAACAAACAAACAAACAAAAAGCCAGCAAAGCCGGAATCAGCACCCAGGTCGTTTTGGCTCCTGGGACACAAAAGACAAAAGATCTCCTAAGCTGCAGACCTGTTTAAATGCACCTTCCCAAAACAGTTGGATCCACTTAACTCCTGCTCTTCTGATTGTATTCTGGTGAAGCAAAAGACTTCTGTCTCCAGAATAATTCAGAAACCATTTTTCTGTCACACCAAACCAAACCAAAGGAAAGAACATGTAGGTTTCTAAAGACCATCGACAAACACAGATCACCTGAGGAATAACGCCAAAGTCCCATTTCCTCCTCAGACGGGACATGCTTGAAGCTGAGAATTACTCACGTTTGTACCTCCCACCGCACCTAGCAAAATTCTTTTTTAAAAATTTGCTAAAAAAAATTTTTTTTTAATTTGCAAAAATGTCTTTTTAATGAATGAAGTCTATAAATCCTTGCTTTCTAGCCTGGCATCGTGCCCTTTTCAAAAGAAGCACTTCATAAGCATGTGTCTAATTTCCTGTGCTGTCAGAAATATTGTTTAATCATACTGTTAAAAATAAAGACCTCTAGGGCCCACTGAACTACATTCTCCAAACTAGTAGATACTCTTTCCTCTTTGGGCCACTCAGCTGTGCAGCCGGAAATGGATCGTGGGGGGAGAGCGACAGCCCTTCTGCAAACACCCTGGAATGTGGGCTATGTCGGAAAGTGTTTGGAGAATGCCTCCGAAGCTGAGAAAGTATTTTCAAAGCAATATATGCTCAAAGATATTCGAACCAGAGACCATGCACTCCAAAATAGATGCATGGAGCACATTCACAGAATATCACAGTTTTAGCTCATTTAGGACCTGTAGCCCATTCCTGGGAATCCAAGAATTAAGGTAACTATAAAACATGTGTGCCACAGACTGGTATGCTTGCGATAGATCACGTAGTTGGCTTTCTTTTTTTTTTTTTTAATTAAAAAAAATTTTTTTGGGGGCGCCTGGGTGGCGCAGTAGGTTAAGCGTCCGACTTCAGCCAGGTCACGATCTCGCGGTCCGTGAGTTCGAGCCCCGCGTCGGGCTCTGGGCTGATGGCTCGGAGCCTGGAGCCTGTTTCCGATTCTGTGTCTCCCTCTCTCTCTGCACCTCCCCCATTCATGCTCTGTCTCTCTCTGTCCCAAAAATAAAATAAAAACATTGAAAGAAAAAAAAAATTAAAAAAAAAATTTTTTTTTTTTTAAGTGGCTCCAATATGGAGCCCAAGGTGGGGCTTGAATTCACAACGCTGAGATCAAGACCTGAGCTGTGATCAAGAGTGGGATGCTTGGGGGCGCCTGGGTGGCTCAGTCGGTTAAGCGTCCGACTTCGGCTCAGGTCACCATCTCGCGGTCTGTGAGTTCGAGCCCCGCGTCGGGCTCTGTGCTGACAGCTCAGAGCCTGGAGCCTGTTTCCGATTCTGTGTCTCCCTCTCTCTCTGACCCTCCCCCATTCATGCTCTGTCTCTCTCTGTCCCAAAAATAAATAAAAAAACGTTGAAAAAAAAATTTTTTTTTTAAATAAAAAAAAATAAAAAAATAATAAAAAAATAAATAAATAAATGGTAAAAAAAAAAAAAAAAAAAAGAGTGGAATGCTTAACAGACTGAGCCACCCAGGTGCCCCTAGATCATGTAGTCTTACACGGATCTTCTTATGTAGTAAAATACATATAAAAGGGTGATTAAGCTCACAGGCGTATTATAAATCTTCCCTGATCAATGATATTAGCATGTTTCAGAAACGCCTTGCATTCAACAGTTACATCTTGGAAAAGACACGCCCTGCTTTTCTACTGAAAAATAGGTTGCAGTCTGAGCATACAAGCTGAATGTTGAAGCAACACTCAGAAAACGATCCTCTCAACTTCTCTGCCACCTGGTACAGTTGAAATGACGGGCAGGCCTCCTCTCCACTCATGGCACAGAGACGGCAAGAAATCGTCTAGGTTTGGAGTTTCTAGTCATAGAGAAGTTCCAATTGTACCGATGTGAAGACATTTTAAATGAAGGCCTTAAAATGATCCTTTACATGGACTACTACCTGGCAATGAAAAAGTATGAACTCTTGGTCTACACAACAGCCTGAGCTAGACCTCGGAAGCGTTTTGCTGAGTGAAAGCAGTCAGACACAAAGACTAAAATTCTATTTATAATTCTATTATAGATTCTATTTATAATTCTATTTCTAGAAAATTTCTAGAAAAGGCAAAACTGTGGAGGAAGTAGATCAGTGGTTGCCCCGGGGCTGCGGGTGGGAGCAGGGGGTGACTGCCAACAGGCAAAGGAAGACTTTCGGACGGATGGAAGTGTTGGAAAACTGGATTCAAAAAGAAATAAAACTTAAAAAAAACAAAAAACAGGAGCTCCTGGGTGGCTCAGTTGGCTAAGCACCCGCCTTCGGCTTGCATCGTGGTCTCACGGTTCCTGGGTTCGAGCCCCACATCAGGCTCCTCGCTGACAATGCGGAGCCTGCTTAGGATTCTTTCTCTTCCCCTCTCCCTACCCCTCCCCTGCTCGCTTGCTCACTCTCTCACTCTCAAAATAAATAAATAAACTTAAAAAAAAAAAAAAACCTAAAAAAAAAAAAAAGAAAAGTGAATTCACTCATAATGTGTGTGTAAATGTAGAGATTCACTAAAACACATCTACTGTATCCTTGCAATGGGTGAGTTTATGGTATATAAATTTTTTTTTTTAAGCAACCTCTTTGCCCAACATGGGACTTGAACTCATAGTCCCAAGACCAAGATCCCATGCTTGGGGCATCTGGGTTGGGGCTCAGTTGGTTAAGCAGCCGACTGCGACTCACGTCATGATCTCCCAGTTCGTGGGTTTGAGTCCTGCGTCGGGCTCTGTACTGACAGCTCAGAGCCTGGATCCTGCTGGGGATTCTGCGTCTCCCTCTTTGCCCCTCCCCCGCTGGTGCTCTGTCTCTCAAAAATGAATAAACATTGGGGCGCCTGGGTGGCGCAGTCGGTTAAGCGTCCGACTTCAGCCAGGTCACGATCTCGCGGTCCGTGAGTTCGAGCCCCGCGTCAGGCTCTGGGCTGATGGCTCGGAGCCTGGAGCCTGTTTCCGATTCTGTGTCTCCCTCTCTCTCTGCCCCTCCCCCGTTCATGCTCTGTCTCTCTCTGTCCCAAAAATAAATAAACGTTGAAAAAAAAATTAAAAAAAAAATGAATAAACATTAAAAAAAATATATAAAGAGTCATATGCTGTACCAACTGAGCCAGCCAGATGCCCCAAAGCCACCCCAAGTTTGTTTGTTTTTTTTTTTAGAGTTTTATGTCGTTTTCTTTTTTCTTTTTTTTTTAAATCTTATTTTTTAAATTTACATCCAAATTAGCGTATAGTGAGGGCAACAATGATTTCAGGAGGAGATTCCTTAGTGCCCCTTACCCATTTAGCCCCTCCCCCCTCCCACAACCCCTCCAGTAATCCTCAGTTTGTTCTCGCTGTTTATGAGTCTCTTCTGTTTTGTCCCCCTCCCTGTTTTTATATTATTTTTGTTTCCCTTCCCTTATGTTCATCTGTTTTGTCTCTTAAAGTCCTCATATGAGTGAAGTCATATGATATTTGTCTTTCTCTGACTGACTAGTTTCACTTAGCATGATACCCTCCGGTTCCATCCACATAGTTGCAAATGGCAAGATTTCATTCTTTTTGATTGCCGAGTAATACTCCACTGTATATATATACCACGTCTTCTTTATCCGTTCATCCATTGATGGACCTTTGGGCTCTTTCCATACTTTGGCTATTGTCGATAGTGCTGCTATAAACATGGGGGTGCATGTGTCCCTTCGAAACAGCACACTTGTATCCCTTGGATAAATGCCTAGTGGTGCAGTTGCTGGGTCATAGGATAGTTCTATTTTTAGTTTTTTGAGGAACCTCCATACGGTTTTCCAGAGTGGCTGCACCAGCTTGCATTCCCAGCCATCCCAAGTTTGAAGCTCCGGACAGGGGGGCACTGTACCTGGAGGAGTGGGCAGAGCAATCTCCTATTCTATCTACCTGTTCCTAAAATCCATTTAATGCATTGTCCTTGGATAGAGGACGTATCAGATATGAAACAGATAAGAACAGATTCTCCACTTGATCTTAGCCAAAAGGCTGAAAATAAAGCTAAAGCTGTTTTTTTTTTTAAAAAAAGAAACGAAAAGAAATGGTTCTTTCAGGACCAGCCCAAGACTGCTTTATACAACCAGCTTGCCTTGCCTATAATTTCATGGTAGCCATCATACGTTCGCATGGGGGAGACTCTCTCCCGAGGAGGGCACTTTGACGTGTAAATCTAGATGATGTTATATCAAATCGGGCTTGGTGACATTTCAAAAATTAGAATTGACAATTTCTATATAAACATGCTTGTTATTATATTAGCCAACCAATGCCATGTTCAAGAGTGTCAATACATTAAATTGAGAGAGGCAAAGAAACCACTTCCCTCATCTGGGGAGATGTGACATGACTCGGAGAACGGGAGAGTTTGGGGGAGCTTTTCTTGAACCAGGCAGCTGTTTAGGGCAGCTCCTGGGGCAGGAGGAGAGGTATTTAGGGTGTAGACTTGAATGCCTCCACTGACAACTGCGGTATGCTGGCTCCACACATCTCCATCACCACAGAAATGTAGGGAAATTATATTAGGAAAATTCATCTTGCTTAAAGGCATGGGAATGAATGGAAAATTCTGGGGCCAACTTGACTAATGTTTCTGTCCACAGCAAGTGGTGCTCAAACTTGGGTGTGCATTAAAATCTCCTGACTTGTTATGAAGGCAGATTCCCAGGCCAGGCCCATTCAAGACCAAATTGAATGTCTGGGAACAATGGCCAGAGTCTGAATCTCGCAGGAGCCTCCGAGGTGATTTCTGCTGCTGATCCTCAAGACACAGATGAAGGAACACTGAATAAAGAAGAGAGAAAGGAGGGAAAGGGAAGGAAAGCAAGTAAGAAAGAAATAGAAAAAAGGAAAGAAAGGAGGGAGGGAGGGAGGGAGGGAGGGAGGGAGGAAGGAAGGAAGGAAAGAGAAAGCAAGAAAGCAAGCAAACAAGAAAGAGTAAGGAGTAAGTAGGACCCAACGAAAGTGATGAAGATGCCTAGCCAGGCCTTGCGTTAAGCACCTCAGCTGAGTTTAGTCTTTGGTTCTTTCCAAACCTCTTGGTCTCATATCCACATCTCATAGTGTGCCTTCCTCTTTACCTGCCTCTTAGCCTTGCTCTCAGGTAGAGGAGTCCCCCTGTGACGGTCGGAGGGCATAGTTTGAAAGGGTTTTCTCTTGCAACTTCCCGGCCCCCACCCACCATGGGACGTGACCGAGCTAGAGGTAGACGAAACCTTCACTCACTGGCTTGTAGGGTGGTTCTCACTCTGGGATCACTGTTGAGAGGGAGAGAGGCACAGTGGTGGTTGAATTTGACAACCCAGCCCAAGACAGAACCTCTTCGCTCGCGAGGACACCTGTCCACTTTTGCATAAGGAGGGAGGAATGCCTTCCTGTCTGTGAGACCCTGCACACGGTGATCCACTGTTGATTCCTTAGCTCCAGAGACGCTTCTGCTCCCGGTTTTCCTCGGCAACAACCCAGTCCGTGAGCAATGGCCCTTGGTTTTATCTGGGAGATTCACCTCCCCACCAGACCATGGGGAAACTTTGGCAGCCATGTTTGTGACACGTGACACTCCCCCCATCAGTCACTGCCAACTGGACCCAGGGTGGACACTTAACCCACATTGGCCCAATCGGAGCCGGTTTTCCTGGAAACTTGCAATTATTACTAAGATATTCCCATCCCAGTTTTGTTTGGTTTCTCATACAGAGAAAGAGAGAAAATTCGGGGGCTTTCACACAGCTGTTCTTCCAGTCAAGAGGAATGAAATATAGGTGAGAGAGGAGAGTTGTCTGATGCAGAGGGTCCCTCTGGCGTGCCTCCACCCCAGTTCTCAGTTCAGCCCCTGCTGATTTCCTGTACTTCCCTTCCATCAGACTCTCCAGTATCATCGAAATAAAAGAGTTTCACTGGGGCACCTGAGTGGCTCACGAGGTCGAGCGTCCGACTTCGGCTCAGGTCATGATCTCAAGATTCGTGAGTTCAGTCCCCACATTGGGTTCACTACTCTCAGCACAGAGCCTACTTCAGATCCACTATCCCCCCTCTCTGCCCCTCCCCTTATAGGGCACTCTCTCTCAAAAATGAATAAGACATTTAGAAAGGAAGAAAAGAGACTCTTATGGTTGTTTACTCCAGCTCTGACCTGCAGAGTCCTCACTAATCCAGGTAAGATCACATTTCCCTTTGCCTATCTCTGTCCTGCTTTAACTCTCGAATCCCTTCCTTCCAGAGACAGGAAGGCAGACCACAATGTCTTCCTTACGGTACAAAATGAGAGCTTTCAAAAACCCAGTTTGGTTTGAATTACTATCTATAATGTAATATGTCGCCTGTATTTGAAATTATACAATCATTATTAATTTTTAGGTGCAAAATGGAACTATAGATTTATTTTATTAAAAAAAAATACTTGGGGCGCCTGACTGGCTCAGTTGGTGGTGCACGTAATTCTTGATCTCAGGGTTGTGGGTTTGAGTCTCACATTGGGTGTAGAGATCATTTAAAAATAAAGTCTTAAAAAAGAAAAGAAAAGAAGAAGGAAACAAGAATCTCTGTCGGGGCGCCTGGCTGGCTCGTCAGAAGAACACACACTCTTGATCTCAGGGTGGTGAATCAGAGCCTCTACACTGGGCGTAGAGATTACTTACTTACTTAATTAATTAAATAAAAAAGAATCTGAATCCTTGTCATTTAGAGTTACATATTGAAATATTTACGCCTGAAATGATACGATGTCAGGATTGGCTTCTAAACAATACTGGAAGGCAGGAAGTGGGTGAGGGCATAGATGAAACAAGGTTGACCTTGAGCTGATAACTGTTGAATCTAGGTGACTTGGGTTCATTGTGCTAGTCTGTCTACTTTTGCATATATTTCAATTTTTCCATAATAAGAAACTCTAAAAATAAGGATAGAAATTTTTTCAGGGGAATACCTCTGAAAGAACACGAAACTATCGACACTCAAAAGTAAGAAGACACTTCTTAAATTAGCGATCTTAAAAGTAAGCCCCCAAAGGCAGTCACCTCTCACGGGAATGGGTCTTGTGCAGCATGTACCTAGCGTGTGAATAAAAACATGCCGGCTGCGGATGACCCCCCTTGCTTTGAATGAAAATAACATCTCAGAGCTTGTGTTCAACTCCTCTCTGATGCAATCCAAAATAAAATATGCTAAGATCTATAGCTGTCTTTCAAATTTAAACAAACCACATTTAACTATACACTTAGTAGTGTTTTTTGTTTTGTTTTTAAATGTTTATTTATTTTGAGAGAGAGAGAGAGAGAGAGTGTGTGTGTGTGTGTGTGTGTGTGTGTGTGACTATGGGGGAGGAAGGAGAGAGAGAGAGAATCCCAAGCAGCCTCTGTGCTGTCATCACAGAGCCCGACACAGGGCTCGAACTCACGAGCCGTGAGATCATGACCTGAGCCAAAATCAAGAGTCAGAGGATCACCTGATGGAGCCCCCCAGGCGCCCCTGTACTAAGTAGCTTTTTGTGTGTCCCCCTGTGCAGAGGCCATGCTAATCTTGCCTGTATTGTTCCAATTTTAGTATTTGTGCTGCCACAGCAAGCACAATATACTTAGTAGCTTTTATTTTATTAAAAATTATTTGGTGAATTTAAGGGTGAGAAACATTGCTGTAAGTAGAACGTTTTCCAAATAGGTTGAAAGCATGCGTGTCAGAAAATAAAGCATCTTGAGAGTTCTCCAACGTCTCCAAAAAGCTCACTGTATCTGTGCATACCTTCTTATTTAGAGGAGCGAGTAGGAGGGAGGAGGAGGGAGGGTGCCTGTTGAGTATTCCAGAGTGTCTGATGATTCTTTATATATTCATTATGGTTCAGAGTGGGTTTTGTGGGGGGGTTGGATCCGAGGAGGAATATTTAGTTTTCCTTTTGAGTGTGGCTGTCCATTTCACCTCCAGGCCTATCCGTTTTCAAGGTGGCCAAAGTATTGTCTGTCAGAGGACCCAAGGAGACCATCCGCTCCCTGCCTGACCGATTGCTGTCCTGATTTCACGGTTACTCTCACACCGTGGACACATTTGAGGGCCCACCTCCGAGACCAGGAGTCTTCAGTTTCCTTTTTTAGTGTCTGAACGTCCATTCCTTTCACAGCACAACTTCTCAGATTGAGGGAGGGGTTTCCTTTGATTGGACTTTGCAACACTGCCCTCCTGACTGGTCTTTCCACAGTAGGCTTTTGCTCTCGTAGGACACATGTGTACTCAAAACAACGTATTTTACCAAGTTCGGGCTCCTCTGCTTCCAAAGACTAAAGACCCGCTCTCTATCTCATGGAAACAGGAGGTCATAGTAAGGACATTTTTTTCATCAAAATGCGTCAAGACTAAAAAAAAAAAAAAAAAAAACGAACAAAAACTATTTCTCCCTTCAAGAACCTAATGACCCCCTTAGTTACATCTCAGGTGTTTGTGAATTAAATGGCACTAAAACGTTAGAATTACAAGGACAGCATTTAAAAATCTTTTCGCTACGAAATATTTACGCCATGAGAAAATAAAGCAAATATTATAGCCGAGTCAATAAACCAATTAATAGTTGACATCACTTTTCCATGGAGCTGTATTCCTTTATAGACAAGGTTGTATTAATAAGAAGTAAAACCTAGATCAGGCCCTCCATCACTTCTCATCCCCAACCCAAGGTAAATGTCAGTTAAGTTGCAGATTTCAGACCTTAAAATAATGTTTTAAGGAAATTCAAATATTCAAAATATTTAAGTATGTTAAATATTTAACTGTATTTAAATTTTTATCTAGCTATTCAACAAAGGAGTTTAAATATTGTGAAGAAAAACAGAAAGGCTTGGGGTGCCTGGGTGGCTCAGTCGGTTAAGTGTCAGACTCTTGGTTTTGGCTCAGGTCATGACCTCACAGTTTCATGGGTTCGAGCCCCCCGTTGGGCTCCACACTGAGAGCATGGAGACTGCTTGGGATTCTTCTCTCTCTCCCTCTCTCTCTATCCCTTCCCCACTCGTGCTGTTTCTCTCTCAAAATAAATAAATAAATTTTTAAAAAAAGGAAAGAAAAATAGAAATGCTTTTCAAACCATAATTTCTTCTATGGGTTGTATTTCTATAGATGTAACTGGCTGTGAAACAAAGTCTAATACAGTTATACATAATATAATTGTTTGAGACTAACACGTAAAAGGTAAAATTGCTCAAGGTCAGACGTAAGAAACATTTTGTGGCACCTGTTTTAGCATGTTCAGACAATAACTTCAGATATTAAATCAATGGCTTTGAATATTTTGGCCTAGGACTCTCAGAAAGAAATACTTTTTAAATTTTTTTAAATTTTATTTATTTTGAGAGAGAGAGAGAGAGAAAGCAAGCAGGGGAGAGGCAGAGAGAAGGAGAGAGAGAGAATCCCAAGCAGGCTCTGTGCTATCAGTGCAGAGCCAGATGTGGGGCTCGAACTCACAAACCATGAGATCATGACTTGAGCAAAATCCAGACCAGATGCTGAACTGACTGAGCCGCCCAGGTGCCCCTTGACTTTCTTAATAACTTTCTTGGGAGCACAAAAGTTTTTAATTTTGATGAAGTCCAATCTCTCTGTTTTTTCTTTTGTTGTTTGTGCTTGTGGTGTCATATCTAAGAATTCATTGCCAAATCCAAGGTCATGAAGATTTTCTTACTCCTATGTTTTCTTCTAGATGTTTCATACTTTAGCTTCTACATTCAGGTCTTTGATCCATTTTGAGCTAATTTTGGTATCTAGCGTAAGGCAGGGCTCTAACTTCGTTCTTTTCTATGTGGCTGTCTAGAGTCCCAGCACCATTTGTTGAAAAGACCACTCTTTCCTCAGCAAATTGTCTTTGCCCTCTTATGCCAACTGACCACACATGTATGGGTCTATTTCTTTTTTTTGTTTTGTTTTTTATTTTGTTTTAACTGTATAATTTTTTTTTTTTTTGCTTTAGTATTGTAAAGCCTTAACATTAGAAACATACCAAACCAAAAACAAGCAAAAATATTCCCGAGTAGAGTAGTTTAGGACACACGTTTATAAACATGTATAATTGTATGGGTTTCTTTCTTTTTTTTTTTTTTATTATTTTTTTTTTAATGTTTATTTACTTTTTGAGACAGAGAGAGACAGAGCATGAACGGGGGAGGGTCAGAGAGAGAGAGGGAGACACAGAATCCGAAACAGGCTCCAGGCTCTGAGCTGTCAGCACAGAGCCCGACGCGGGGCTCGAGCTCACGAACCGTGATATCATGACCTGAGGTGAAATCGGACACTTAACTGACTGAGCCACCCAGGCGCCCCTGTATGGGTTTATTTCTAAGCCCACTATAGACTGCTCCATCTAGCAATAGCAGAATTCACATTTTTCTCAAGCTCACATGGAACATTCACTAAGATAGGCCATGTTCTAGGCCATAAAACAGACCTCAACCAATTTAAAAGAATAGAAATCATACAAAGCGTCCTCTCAGGCCACAGTGGAATTAAACTAGAAATCAACGAAAGAAAGATAACTGGAAAATCCTAAACTATCTGGGAATTACACAACACATTTCTTTTTATTTTTTTTTTAATGTTTATTTTTTAGAGAGAGAGAGAGAGAGAGAGGGAGGGAGGGGCAGAGGGAGAGAGGGAGACACAGCAAACAACACATTTCTAAATAACACATGGGTTAAAGAAGAAATTCTCAAGAGAAATTTTAGAATATTTTAAACTGAATAAAAATGAAAATACAACTTATCATGGGGCTCCTGGGTGCTGGTCATGATCTCTCGGTTCATGGGTTTAAGCCCCGCGTCAGGCTCTGTGCTAACAGCTCAGAGCCGGGAGCCTGCTTCAGATTCTGTCTCTGTCTCTCTCTGCCCCTTCCCCACTCACGAACTGGCTGTCTGTCTTTCTCTAATACAAACATTGGAAAAAAAAAAATGAACACAACTGATCAAACTCTAGCCAAGCCAACCAAGAAAAAAAGACACAAGTTACTAGTGTTAGAAATGAAAGAGGGAGACTTAACACTTTCCGGTTCCACACGTAAGAAGTTTGGCAAGCCACCACTCCATCCTAATAAGTGAAAAGCCGAACAGACTAAAAAATTAACAACTCTTCTCGGATCCATAAGAGAGGGGATGACACAAGGCAAATTGTGGCAACAAGATTGGAGAGACAGGGATGCCTGGATGGCTCAGTCGGTTAAGTGGCCCACTTTGGGTTTCAGCTCAGATCATGACCTCACAGTTCATGGGATCAAGCCCCACATCCGGCTCCGTGCTGCCAGTGTGGAGCCTGCTTGGGATCCTCTCTCTCCCTCTTTCTCTGGCCCTCCCCTGCACTCTCTCTCAAAATAAATAAACATTTAAAAAATAATAATAAGGTGTGCTTGGCTGGCTCAGTCGGTTAAGCGTCTGACTTCAGCTCAGGTCATGATCTCGTGGTCTTGGGATCAAGTCCCCTGTCGGGCTCTGTACTGACAGCACGGAGCCTGCTTGGGATTCTCTATCTCCTCTCTCTGCCCCTCCCCTGCTCGTACATGGGCTTGTGCTCTCTCTCTCTCTCTCTCTCTCAAAAATAAATAAACATTAAAAAAAAATTTTTAAAGACCTCATAGTCCAGCACTGTGTATTGTGTGATACCTGACAGCATTTAGTTTATATATATTTTAAAGTTTTCTAGCCATTTCTGAGTGGGAAGAGTGGGAAGGCTAGACTGGTACCGCTTACTACAACGTGGCAACATGCAGAAGTTTCACAAGTTTTGATACATGCTGTTTTTAAAATCATGATTTAGCCCCCATGACTTAGGGGCGCCTGGGTGGCTCCGTCGGTTAAGTGTATGCCTCTTGGTTTTGGCTCAGGTTGCGCAGGTCAGAACACATTCTCTATATAATTCTTACCCTTTGAAATTTGTTGAGATTTGCTTTATGGCTCAGCATATATCGCTGTTGGTAAAGACATCATGAATACTTCAGAAGGTGGGTATTTTTGTACTTAACAGCCATATATGCAGGGATCTATATAAGCTAATTGCATCAGTTTAATAGCATTGTTCAAATCTTCTGTATTGTTATTGATTTTTATTTATGTCACACATTGTGTTTTCCAAAGATAGCTGCAAAAATATCTTCCATCCGACAAGACATTCTAAAATGTGACCAGTCTAGTCTTCCCATCAGATTAGGTCTTATCCTTCCTTTTGAATCTGGTCGATCTGGGGTGGCTTTGACCAATTGAGTATTTTTACCATGTGACTTCCAGTGGTGGGTCCTAAATGGCAACTCCATTTCTGTCTTATTTGCTGGCATACTTATTTTTTTTTTTTTTAATTTTTTTTTTTTTTCAACGTTTATTTATTTTTGGGACAGAGAGAGACAGAGCATGAACGGGGGAGGGGCAGAGAGAGAGGGAGACACAGAATCGGAAACAGGCTCCAGGCTCTGAGCCATCAGCCCAGAGCCCGACGCGGGGCTCGAACTCCCGGACCGCGAGATCGTGACCTGGCTGAAGTCGGACGCTTAACCGACTGCGCCACCCAGGCGCCCCATATACTTATTTTTTTTAAGTTTACTTATTTATTTTGAGAAAGAGAAAGAGAGAGGGACAGAGAGAGAGAGGGAGAGAGAGAATCTCAAGCAGGCTCCGTGCTGTCAGCCCAGAGCCCAGTGCGGAGCTCAATCCCACAGACCGTGAGATCATGACTTGAGCTGAAATCAAGAGTCGGACGCTTAACCGATTGAGCCACCCAGGCGCCCCTCTGATTTTTTTTTTTTTTTTTTTTTTTTACTATCTCCATGGTTTTGCTTTTTCCAGAGTGTCATATATTTGGAAACATGCCATAAATAGCCTTTTAAGATTGGCTTTTTTTTTTTTTTTCACTTACTAATATGCACTTGGGGTTCCTCCACGTCTTTTCATGCCTAATAGCTCATTGATGTTAACACTGAATAATATGCCATTGTCGGAATGGACCACGCTTCATCCACTTGCCTGCTGAAGGACATCTTGTTTGCTTCCAAATTTTGGCAAATATGAATAAAGCTGCTGCAGACATCTGTGTATGGGTTTTTGTGTGTACGTGTTTTCAATTTGTTTGGGTAAATACCAAAGAACACATTGCTGGATCTTGTGGTAAGAGTATGTTCAGTTCTCCAAGAAACTGCCAAACTGTCTTCCAAAGTGGCTGTACCACTTTGCATTCCCACCAGCAGTGAATGAGAGTTTCTGCTGCTCCACATCCTTACCAACGTTTGGTGATGTCGGTGTTCTGGGTTTTCACCATTCTGATGAGTATGTAGCAATATCTCATTGTTGTTTAATTTCCTTTTCTTTGGTGACACAGAATGTTCTTGATGCATTTTTATGTTTTCACCCAGTCTAAGAATCTTCTCTTTTAAAAAATTTTAAATTCTGGTAAAATACACATAACATAAAATTTTCAATCTTAGGGGTGCCTGGGTGGCTCAGTCAGTTGAGCGTCCAACTCTTGATTTCACTCTAGGTTATGAGCTCACCGTTCATGAGACTGAACCCCACTTCTGGCTCTTCACTGACAGTGTGGAGCCTGCTTGGGATTCTTTCTCTCCCTCTCTCTGTTCCTCCCTGGTTCATAAGTGCATGCTTTCTCTCTCAAAATAAATACATAAATTAAAAATAAATTTTTTATCATCTTAACCATTTTTAAGTATACAGTATACTTAAGTATACTTAACATTTAGAAATGTTAAGTACATTTGCACTGTTGTATATCCAATCTCCAGAACTTTTTCATCTTGCAAAGCTGAAACTCTTTATCTATGAAACCACTCCCCGTTTCCCCTCCCAGCAGCCCCTGGCAACCACCATTCTGTTTTTGTTTCTATAAATTTGACTACTCTAGAAACATCATATAAGTAGGATCATACAACATTACTTTAAGTTTATTTATTTATTCTTTGAGAGAGGGAAAGGGGCAGAGAGAGAGGGAAAGAGAGGATCCTAAGCAGACTCCACACAGCTGGTGCAGAGCCCCACATGGGGCTTGAACTCATGAACCATGAGATCATGACCTGAAACAAAACCAAAAGTCAGACTCTTCACCTTAACCGACTGAGCCACCCACGTGCCCCCAACATTTTTTTACGATTAGGTCGTCTCACTTAGCATAATATCCTCGAGGTTCATCCATGTCATAGCATGTGTCAGAATGTATTTTCTTCTTCATTCTGTATGTATATACTATTGTCTTCCGTTGTATGTATATGCTGTATTTTGTTTGTCCATTCATCTATCAGTGAACAATTGGGTTACTTCCATTTTTGGCTATTGTGAATATGCTCCTATGAACATGGGTGTGCAAATATCTCTTCGAGACTGCTTTCAACTCTTTGGGATATATACCCAGAAGTGGAATTGCTGGTTCATATGGTCATTCTATTTTTAGGTTTGTAAGGAACTGTCATACTGTTCTCCATAGTTGTAGCATCATTTTACATTCCCAATACCAATGCCCAAGTGTTTCAATTTTCCACATCTTCACCATAATATTGTGATTTATAACAACAAATATATATTTGAGGAAAGATACACATACACACACACACACACACACACACGTGTGTGTGTGTGTATGTGTATCTTCACCCCCTTTTCTGGAATTAACTAAGGACCTTCTTTATTGCTCAGTAAAGGTGTCTTTTATATGTTCATGAGGTGACTTTTGGATTCCACCTAAGAATGAGGGCTGGTTGCCAAGTAGAGCCAACCTTGTCATTAGAGAGGGTTGGAACTTCCAGTCCCACTCACTCCCTTCATTTTCAGGAAGGGGAGAGGGCCTAGACATTGACTCAGTTGATCACCAATGGTCAATGATTTAATCGATCATGCCTGTGTAATAAGTCTCCATAAATATCCAAGTGGAGTGAGTTGGGAGAGCTTCTGAGTTGGTGAACACATGGAGATTTGGGGAAATTGGTTTTCACAGAGAGAGCATGAAATCTCTGAGCCCTTTCCGGGCATGTTGCCTTATGCATCTCGTTCATCTGGCTACTCCCATGTTACAATCTTTTGTAATATGCCAACGATCTAGTAAGTACAATGTTTTTCTGAGTTCTGTGAGCCAATCTAGGAATTAATGGAACCCAAGGCGGGGGTTGTTGGAACCTCCCATCTCTGGTCAAAAGAACTGAAGCACAGGTGACAGCCTGGTCTTGTGGCTGGCATCTGAAGGAGGGGATGCTAGTTTGTGAGACACAACCCTTAACTTGTGGGATCTGATGCTATCTCCAGGTAGATACTGTCAGAATTGAGTTCATTGCTTGGTGGTTGTACAGGAACCCCTCCCTGCCTGCCCCACATTGGAATTGAATGCAGCACATTTTACTTGCCAATACTTGTTATTTTCTGTTTTTTTGATAGTAGCCAACCTAATGAGTGTGGACACTTGCTTTTTATTTTTTTTTTAATTTTTTTTTAACGTTTATTTATTTTTGGGACAGAGAGAGACAGAGCATGAATGGGGGAGGGGCAGAGAGAGAAGGAGACACAGAATCGGAAGCAGGCTCCAGGCTCTGAGCCATCAGCCCAGAGCCTGACGCGGGGCTCGAACTCATGGACTGCGAGATCGTGACCTGAGCTGAAGTCGGACGCTTAACCGACTGAGCCACCCAGGCGCCCCAACACTTGCTTTTTAATAATGAGTTTAGCTCATTCACATTTACTATAGTTACTGAGTCCTTGTGTCTTATTTTACGGTTTTTTTTTTTTTAACGTTATTTATTTTTGAGACAGAGAGAGACAGAGCGAGAACAGGGGAGGAGCAGAGAGAGAGGGAGACACAGAATCCGAAACAGGCTCCAGGCTCCGAGCTGTCAGCACAGAGCCCGATGCGGGGCTCGAACTCACGGACTGTGAGATCATGACCTGAGCCGAAGTCAGAGGCTTAACCGACCAAGCCACCCAGGCGCCCCCTTACGTTTTTTTATTTACATTACTTTCTTTGCTCTTTAACTTTTCTATTTTTATTGGGTTCTTGAATTTTCTTTAAGTCTTCTACTTCTCCCATAGTTTGGAAAAATATGCATTCTATTCCTTTTCTTCTATTGACAGCCCTTAATTTTTTAATCATTATTAAAAACTCATATTTACTGAATACTTACTGATGTGGAGAACAAAGGCAAAAGAAAAATAAATAAATAAAATCTCCTTACAACTTACAGCCCACTGACAAGTCCTTGAGACAGGCAGAGCGACCTTCCTTTAGGAGCTCAACTCCCTCAATGTTAATACTTGAGCTTAACATTAGCCTGACGTCCAGGATCCTGTAAGTCTCCTTTAACATATAAAAATTCTTCTGGAAACTTCCTTTCTCTCTAGCCCCCAAGATTTACGTTAGTAATCATCTTCCAAGCATATGGCCCACTGATCTACATCTGAAGGGTCTCAGGACTAAGGTTTTGTTAGACAGTGGTAAAACGACCTTTTCCTAATAGCTGCCAGTCCCTCAAGGTCCTGGAAACCTTGCTTCCAAATTCCGCTATCCCTAACGCCCTCCCAACTTGAAATTAAATAATCAGTCACTCCTCACAACCCCAGTGCAGCTCTTTCCGCCCCCGGGTCCTGTCCCTGTCCCTTAATCAAACCACCCTTTTTGCAGTGAAGATGCCTCAAGAATTCTTTCTCGACTGTTCGCTCTGAACCCCAACATTTTCACATAACTACTATATTCTAGTCCCTGCACAGATCTTTTGTATTGATTATCTCATTTAATCCTTACAACACCTGTATGAGGTTGGTTTTTTTTAATAAAATGTTTATTTTAGAGTAATTTTGGATCTACAGAAAAATGGCAAAGACAGTACAGAGAGTTCCTGTATACTCAACACGGCATGTCTGTCAAAATTAACGATCCCATATTGAGACATTTTGTTAAATGGAGTTTGTACTTTATTCATACTTCTTCAGCTTTTGTCAAATGTTCTTTTAATTTTTTTTTCTTCTTTTTTTTTTTCAACGTTTATTTTTATATTTTTGGGACAGAGAGAGACAGAGCATGAACGGGGGAGGGGCAGAGAGAGAGGGAGACACAGAATCGGAAACAGGCTCCAGGCTCTGAGCCATCAGCCCAGAGCCCGACGCGGGGCTCGAACTCCCGGACCGCAAGATCGTGACCTGGCTGAAGTCGGACGCTTAACCGACTGCGCCACCCAGGCGCCCCTTGTCAAATGTTCTTTATCCGCTCCTCAGTTGTCCTCTTGGCTGTGACTTGACTCCTTTTCAGTCTCTCCTTGTTTTTGATGACCTTGACAATTGTAGGAGATGGCCCTCAATTTTAATGAAAGCTTTTAATAATGCTTTTCTACCAGCGCTTAGAATGAGCCAGTGTAACTTTTGGGGGGAAACAAGACAAGATCTTAAGCAATTCATGTTTTGTAGCAATAATCTGAAATTTTAGTTCCAGTTTATCACTTAAGTTCTTTTCCCATTACTCTGTTTTGTCTTCTTAAAACCCTTTCTTAAATCTCTTAACCTTAAGATTTAAGTATACATTTTACTGCTTTATTTTTCTCACCACTTTTACACATTTTGAATTGTATTCCCTTTCTTGGATTCCTTGCTTTTTCCCCAAAGGAAATTTTTTCAGGAAGGATGAATGGGTGATAAACTTTCTGAGTCCTGTACGTCCAAGCTTTTTTAATCTGTAATTTGGAGATAATATTACCTCCCCCAAAGAGTTGTTGAAAATGAAGTGAGGTGAGAGTTTTAAGCTTTTCCTAGAGTGCCTGGCACCTTAGAAGCCATCAATAAATGTTAGCCGTTGTTACTCTTGCAATGAGCCTGCATTACTTTGTAATTATTAAGAGAAACACACACAGGCGTAAACAAATGAGAAAGAATAAGGGAGAGGAAAGTAAAAACCAAGAGATTTGATAGAACAGTAGAACCGGTTAATGCAGCACCTGCTCTCGACTTAACACGTCTGGAAAAGGTCTGCCCATTTTTGCTGAACGTTTTAACCTGGGTTATGTTGTCACCCATGGTCCAGAAAGCCACGTGGGTGTTGAAAGCCACACAGCCCATCTGTCTCCTCAGAGGTCACTAGAGTTTATCAGCTGTTGTGTACCCTTAGCATGAGTCAGGAGGGTTCTGGGGAAATGTCTTTCTAGTTACAAGGACTGACAATTTAGTTCAAAGATTAATGAAACAAAATAACACTTGAGAAGCATATGTCATGTCAAATACAGAATGTGTCTCCTCCAGGGAGGAAAAAAACATCAGGGTGTTCTTTAGACAGGCCAAAATTTCTTCAATTGATTCTTTGTTATTCATGAGCAAGGAGAGAGAACAAATTGTTATGCCCGACACCAGATTTCAGGACTGGAATTTTGTAGTGTGATTCATGTGGCTATATTTAATATTTGCAGAGTCACAGGGTGACTCCTGTCGGAGCCCAGGGAAGCCTTCACCCAAGGGATCCCTTCCCTACCAGAGCTCGGCTTAGAGACCCTTAAAGGATGATCTTCCTATGGCATAGAAGTTCGTTGCACCCTTAAATGGTGGTCCCGTGATTGCATAAAGACCAATGCTGGCAAAATACATCCAGGCGTTCGTATTAACTTCAGAATGTGTCGCCCTTATAAAGATAAGGTGTTTACTGCTCTTGACCTCGTTGAAGGTCTGTGACCAGTTTGGAATTTTTAATACCAGAGCCTCTGGTAGTTTCACGCGCTAGGAGGGTAGAATCCTGGAACCCGAGATACACAAAAAAGGGGGAAAGGAAAGTGGTATTTCTTCAAATGTGTACGTTTGTCAGAATTAGGGTAGGGTATTGGGTTTAAATCTTCTTGTAATACACTTGTAAATGTTGATGTGTATAATATTTAAATAACAAAAGACATGGCTTCATCAATTTGTGTTTCAAAAGCTGTCACAGGAAAGAGATAAAGGATAATGTGGCTAATAAAGGAAAAGCTGGTGAGGGATTTAAGAGAACTGAACGCTTCTGATGGCTTCACAACTCCTGCTGGAAGCCTGGGAGATAAGGGGAAACACGAAATAAAAGAGCTGGGTGGGCTCAAAGGAAATAAGAATGGCTTTTCCCCTGTACGCCCCCCCAAAATAGAAGCTAAGAGGAAAAAGAAAACTGCTCCAAATCATGATAGGGGAGCATTTAAGAATTCTAATAACGTTATGCGAATGTGTGGCGATATTAGCATTGTTGGGGAATATAAAAGCATCGAGACCCTTCTTCCTTCTCCCGTTTCCATTCTTCACGGTTACCTCAAACTCTACGAGTTTATTTCTACCCCAAAACCCCAAAGGGGTGCCTAGTGTAAAACGGGACGGGCAAACCCCGGCTTCTCTCACTTCCCTTATTGTTCTGTTGTGAGAAGATTTGCTTTCTTGGTAGTTATTTAAAAACTGTTATGGAAATTTTCAAACAGATAATGAAGACTCATAGCACAAACTCCCCAGACTCATCCATCAGCTTCAATGCTCATTAGCTTTTGGCTCATCTATTTCTACCTATAACCCCACCCGGTTCCCCAACTCAAATTATTTTGAAGCGATCACCAGACATCATTATGATTTCAGTTATCAGTTCAGTTAGAAGAATTATCCTAAAAGACACAAACTTTCCAAAATGAACATGAAGAAAATGAGTAGAGCATCTTAAAATGAGAATAATTTTTTTTTTTAACGTTTATTGATTTTTTGAGAGACAGAGAGAGACAGAGCAGGAGCAGGACAGGGAGGCACAACCCGAAGCAGGCTCTGAGCTGTCAGCACAGAGCCCGATGCGGGGTTCCAACTCACGAACCATGAGATCATGACCTGAGTCAAAGTCAGATGCTCAACCGACTAAGCCACCCAGGCGCCCCTTATAATTTTTTAAACAAGCTGTTTGAATCAGGTTCCAAAAAAAGTCCATTCGTTGTGATTGATTAATGTATCTCTTAAGACTTTTTTTATGTTTATTTATTTTTGAGAAAGAGAGAGAGAAAGAGAGAGCTAGCACATGAGCAGGGGACAGACAGGCAGAGAGAAAGGGAGACAGAGGATCCAGGCTTTGTGCTGACAGTAGACAGACCAATGCGGGCTCAAACTCAAGAACCACAAGATCATGACTTGAGCCAAAGGCAGATGCCCCGATGTATCTCCTAAGACTTTTAAATCCTGGGGCGCTGCCTCCATATGTCTCTCTCTCCTCAATCCTCACCCCCTGGTAAGTCTGACCTAGAATCAGAGACCACCTGGTTGGCTCAGCATTTTATCCCCTGTTTGAAAAAGCACTATACATCTGAGTTCCTTCCTCTTCTATTTTCTCCAGGCTTTCATGGCTCTCAGGATCTAGGAAAAATTTTAGAGTCTAGGAGTAAGTGAGAAATCTGTTTTAAAGACCCCTTCCAACATTATCAAAGGCATTTACTTTTCCTCGCTCCTCACTAAAGCCTGTGTTGATCACTGCTATAAGAGATGGGAAAGACACTCTAGTGGAAAGGTCTGTGTACATTTAAAGTAGTGTTGTGGTGGGGCGCCTGGGTGGCGCAGTCGGTTGAGTGTCTGACTTCAGCCAGGTCACGATCTCGCGGTCCGTGAGTTCGAGCCCCGCGTCAGGCTCTGGGCTGATGGCTCAGAGCCTGGAGCCTGCTTCCGATTCTGTGTCTCCCTCTCTCTCTGCCCCTCCCCCGTTCATGCTCTGTCTCTCTCTGTCCCAAAAATAAATAAACGTTGAAAAAATAAAATAAAATAAAGTAGTGTTGTGGGTAAAGTTCTCATCCCGGAGTGTTTTAGACGGGGAGAACTTTGCACGGGGAAGCACAAGCAAAACGGAATCATGGGCAATTTGTGGTATTACCTTCAGGGTATCCATAAGTTAAACCAGATCATTATGCACAGACTTGGAAAACGCTGGGACAAGAAGCCATGGCTGTAAGCCAAGAAAGAAAAAAACCAGGTATTTCCTTAATACCCATTTCAAAAAGAGGAAAAGCAATTAGAAAGCAGCCCATTAAAGGGAAACACCAAGCCAGTAGGTCTCCAACCAGCTATCGAATGTGCCCATAGTACAAATGATGCAACAAATATGTTCTCTCGCTTCTGCCCAAGTCTCAGGAACCGGCTCATTGAGTTTTTGAGCAGTAAAGAATTTGAGAGATGACTCAGTATACTCTCCCCACCCCACCCCCATCCTTTGCACAGATGAGAAATGGCAGCCCAGAGGGGCTGTGAGGTTTGCCCAAAGTTGAAGCACCAATGAACTGCAGAGTGGTAGCACACGGGCCAGCTGACGCCTCTTCCGGGGGCCTGTCCACTCTTCTGCCTTCCTTCTGTCGGGTTTTGAGAGAGAATTTACAAAGTGTTTGCAGCAATTTGAAGGAAAGACCACCAGCCACAAAGGTAACCCGGTGTCACCAACAGTCTTGGAACCTGGAGGTTCCCCTGTAGGGGAGGAAGGACTTTCCTCTACCCTCCTAGGCTGTGTAGCTGGGTGTATGAAGTAGACAGACAACAGGCACATTCACGGCAGAAAAGGTCGGCAGATGTATTCACTTTTAATATAAGGCACACAGGGGCGTCGAAGGGAAAAAAGAGAATACTGAAAGGTGGGTGAGACTTGAAAGCTTATGTATGTCTTAATAGGGGAATGAGGGGGGTGTAGCCAACTTAGGGGATGGCAGATGACTTTAGGGAAGCAGAAGGGGCCCTCAGAAGACTAGATGGGATGCATGACAGTTTCTTCTAGTCTCATGTCTCCAGTGATGAGAGTCTGTCTTCCCTGCTGAGGACACTCCTGGGAGGGGATAGATGACCAAGTTCCTTTTGGAGTTGTCTCCAAGCAGATAAGGGCAATCAGAGAGGGTCTGTCCTGTATTTGCTTTTTTCCAGAGCCTTCAGCTCAAAACAGTTGGTGTTCCAAAGGGGCACATTTTGGGGGAGTGTGTCCTGAGGTCCTTTGCCATTAAATCATTAAATTTATTAAGTGTTTGTTGAGGACTTCACAAGAATATTTTGAGGCTTCTTTTGCTTTTAACATTACACTTGTTTCTTAGACTATTTGTCTGTCTCGCGATTTATCATCACATAGATCACCCTGGAAGCGGGGTTTTCTTCTGCCCCCTTAGCAGTGGTATTTACACCACTGACCCTGATCTGCTCTTCTCCGTGCCCTTCCCCCACCTATTTGTCTCCCGATCACAGCCAAGGATCGACTTGTTGGGTGGAGAGTGCGTCTGAGTTGAGTTCCAGGAAGGTAAAAAGGGCCATCCACCAGGTGTGGGGTGGCTACCCGCCCTTGACCTCTCTTTCTGCTCACTTCAGAATCATGCTTTGAAAGGTACCTTTCATTATCAACTTGTTCTGCCCCCTTCTTTTTATAGATAAGAACACTGGAGCCTAGAGAGGCCAAGGGCTTCCTCAAGGTCACCCAAGGTGTCAATGGCAGATCTGGGCACAGAACCCCACGTCCCTACAGTGCTGCCTTTGGATCTGGCTTTATCACACAGGAGAATCAAATCCATTCAGCTACCGAGGGATTTGTGCAGAAACAACTTCCGTTTGTGATTGAGATAACTAACACGTGAATTTTCAGTCACAGAATTTCTTGGGAAGATGAGGGGGAAAAAATCCCCACTGGGAACAAATTTCAAATGAAAAGCTGTGAAAATGTATGCCTCTCTGAGAAAAGGTGTTTAACCTGCTTCCCGGAGTGACTTGTGTCAGAGATCACTCAGTGAGCACAGGCTGACCCAATTAACACAGGGAAGGCAGCAAACTCCAGCCCAAGGTGACCGAGAGAGAGAGAGAGAGAAACAGAGTCGTCTTTTCAATAAATGTAAACAAATACCATCTCCGTTTTTTCCGTTTGATTTTGTTTTCTACAGTAATATAATAGTGCCTGGGAACAGTTCCATAGGAAGCTGAATCCGGTCATGAGGAAACCTCCAGCATGTGACCCATCCTACCAAACAACTAGAGTCCCGTCCAAAAAGTCAGTGTCATGAAAAACAAGAAAGACCTGGGCACTGGGGACTATTCCATAATTTAAAAGTCCAAAGAGATGAAACAACCAAAGGCAAACTGTGAAACTTGATTAAATCCTGATGGAAAAAAAAAAAAAAAAAAAAATATATATATATATATATATGTGTGTGTGTGTGTGTGTGTGTGTATATGTATATATACATATACACACACACACATACATATATATATATACACACATATACATATATATATATATATATATATATATATATATAAACAGGATTTGGGAGACTATGGAGAATACTTAACTGTAGACTGTACATCAATCCACATAGGGGATCACAAGGGATTAGTGTTCATTTCCTTGGATGTGATGATGATATTCTGAGCGTGGAGGAGAATGTCCTTGTTCTCAGGAGACACCAGCTGGGGTATTTATGAAGGAAGTATTGTGATGTTGTCAACTCACTTCAAGTGGTTCAGAAAAAAATAAAAGAAAATAAGGGAGAGATAAAGGTCACGTGGAATCCAGGTTAAGAGTATCTGGGTGTTCCTTGTACTCTTGAACTTTTACATACACTTGACATTTTTCAAAATAAAAGAGAAAACGGTTTAAGGCAAAAAGTCTCATTACAAAAAATGCGGTCTTCCCTTTGCCTCCACTTCCTGTTTCCCACGATACCTGCTTTCAACGCATTTAGCTGCCAGTTCTGTGTTTACCTCCCAATTTAAAAATAAACCCAGATACTGCTATTTCTTGGGTCCTACAATTTTAGATCTAATAACTCTCTGGTGCAGTAGGAGACGATGCTAGCTCTCTTGCGTTCAGTTCCATGTTCAATATTCTCACTATTATTACTACATGATATAGGACCATATACTGACTAATGAGTATACAACAATTACAGTTCCTGTATTGTAAAAACTGCCTATTTTATTGGACTTAATTGCTTGATTTCTTCAGTTGCTTTGCTTTTTAGGAGCCATTAAGTGTTTTCTCACCTAAAAATAACAGCTCTGTAAAATCCCACTCAATGCCATCTTTCCCCAGATAATCTGTATCAGTCGCACTTTCTTTGTGAGGACGCCTGGTGTGGAGTTCTCTGACCACCTGTGTGGGTCCGTACGGCATGCCCCCAGGCCTACTGCACAATTATTAACTGGGACTTTGCTTCATCACCGAGCTGGGAATCCCCAGTGTGTCTCTTCTGCATTAGATCCCCAGATTCTTGGATCGCGTGTTTTCTTTCGCCTCCTTATCTCATAGCTGTCTGTGTTTTGTTGAGGACTTGAATTCCATTCCAATTCCTGACTTTTTGTAGGTGACCTTCTTTTTCTGTCTAAAAATTCTTGGGATATTTTCTTCTATCTGATGTCCTGACATTGCACCATGGTGTTCTCTGATGTTGGTCTCTTTCCATTCATCGTGCCGGACACTCGGTGGAAGTTTTCATTTGGAGACTCGTGTTCTTTGGTTCTGGGGAAATTCATTGAACTATGTATTCAATAATTTCCTTTTTTCCCCCACTTTCTCTGGTCTATCTTTCTGGGACTCCTGTTAGCGAGATATTCAACATCCACAATGAGCTTCTAATTTTGTTACCTTTTTCTCCTGTGGGACATAGTGTTTTTGTTCTACTTTCAGAGAGATACTTTAGACTTAATCTTTCAGCTCTTTTACTGTTCTTTTCTTTTTGCTATTAGATATATTTATATCTATCATATTTGCAGTTTTCAAAGACTCATTTATATTCTCCAATCTGTTCCATTTTAAGCATCCTATTCTTGTTTCATGGATACAATGTTTCTCTTATTTTGCTGACATATTTAAATTTTTTATGAAGATTTATTTTGCACATAATAAAGTACACAAACCATTAAAGTACAGCTCAGTGAATTTATATGTAAATATGTGTATTATAGGGGTGCCAGGGTGGCTCAATCTGTTAAGTGTCCGACTTGTGGTTTCAGCTCAGGTCACGATCTCACAGTTCGTGAGTTCGAGCCCTGCTCAGGCTCCCCACTAACAGTACAGAGCCTGCTTGGGATTCTCTCTTCTTCTTTCTCTGACCCTCCTCTGTGCTTGTTCTCTCTCTCTCTCAAAATAAATAAACTTTTAAAAATCTTTAAAAAATACATATTTTATATACATTATATGCTATTACATAAATATGCCATAGTATTTATATATAATGTAAATGTATATAAATATTAAAGCGTATATCATATGATACATAGTATATGATATATTCATATGTTTATAATTAATTGTAACATTTATATAATTATGTGTATTAAATTCTAAATGCTAATAGTAGGATAAGGTATGTATAGCATATATAACATACATTCACTTATAATTTAAATGTATCCTCATAACTACCACCCAGATCAAAATAGAGAACATTTCCAGCATACCATCAGCCTTCCTTGTGCGCTTCTCCCCACAGAAATAACCACTCTTATCATCTCCATCATAACATCCCATTTCTCTCCTCTATTATCTTTTTTTTTTTTTCCTTTAGGTAGGCTTCATGCTAAAGCATGGAGCCCAACTCTGGGCTTGAATTCATGACTCTGAGATCAAGACCCGAGCTGAGATCAAGAGTTGGGTGCTTAGTGAACTGAGCTACCCAGGAGCCCCTCCTCTATTATCTTTTAAACTAAATATTCTTATATAATTTTTAGCGAGAGATCTCGTCATTCGCCCTTGACTTTATACAATTGGGTCTGAATTCGTACTTTTACCATTTACTAAATGCAGGAGCCTCATGACACCATAACTCTTGTACTCCTTTCCTGCTCCTTGTGCTAATGTGGTCATGTATTATCCTCCTATGGATGGCAGAGAACACCTAAGACGGGATTGTTACTGGTTTATACAATCAACAGTCCTTTATATTTTCTCTTATTTAGCCTTTTCAGTGCTTCTGGCGGTTCTAGTTTCCTTTGAGTGATCATCTCTGTTCAATTTCAAGAAGTTCCTATGGCATTTTATTGAATCCAGAACTTCTGGCAATAAAGTCTCCCCATTTTTGTTTGAAAATGACTTTATGTGCTTTCATTTCTGAAGAATATTTTCACTAGGTATAGAAGTCTGCTGTCAGTGTTTCTTTCTCCTTTTAGCAGTCTGAAGATGTGGCTCCATTATTTTATGGATTCCATAGTTTCATTGACAAATCAGCTGTCAGTCTAATTGTAGGTTCGTAAAGATATGTTTTTTACTCTAAATGGTGTTTTCTCTTTGTTTTTGGTTTTAGTAATCTGGACATAATGTGACTGAATACTAATTTCTTTTTATTTATTCTGCTTGCAGTTTTCCAAGCTTCTTGAACCTATAGATTAATGTTTTCGTGCTCCCACGTTATCTCTTCAGCCATGGCTTCTGCCCTATTCTATGTCTCCTTTCCATCTGAGACTCCAGTTGGACATTTGTGAGACCTTTTGCTGTGTCCCACAGATGTTTTATGCCAAGTCTGTTGCTTTTTTTCTCCCTGAGCTTCAGTTTGGATTTTTTTTTTTCTACTGATCTCACTTTTATTTTATTATTTCTATCACCCATTACGCCAGTCTTTTGTTAAATTCTTCCCATAAGTTCTTAATTTCGGTAATTTTGTTTTCAGTCCCAAAATGTCCATGTTTCTTCTTACAGATTTCCATCTACAAATGAATTCTGCATTGAAAGTCTCCATGTTTCACCCATTTTACCCATCTTTTCCTCCATTTACTTTTACACGGTGTTCATGGTTAACGTCCTTGTCTGTTAATGACGATACTTGTAATATTTCTTGGTCTGCATCGGTTGTTTATTTATGTGTTTATTGGTTATTAATTATATGGTCTTGTCTCTTTGAAAATTTATTTTTTTACTGTATGTCAGACATTATATATAAAAGGATTGTAGAGTCTCCAGGACTTCATCTTTCCTATGTGAAATATATAGGGTGAAGAGCTAATCACCTCAATCCAGTTGGGAACTGAGATGGATTGGGGTTGGGTTGCAGTTTCAGTAAGACTCAGTTCACCTCTGGTCATACCTTTATCTTGGTGGTCTGAAACCTGACTTAAAGTATTTTATTTGCCTCTCTCAAATGAAAGTATTAAATTAAACAATGTCGTTTTATATGTTGGGGCCTCTTAGTTGGCACCCAATGAATGCCACCCTCCCCTACTTGACTTGTAAAGAGTTTGAAGAAAAACAATGAGGACCAAACTATTATCTTATTAATAATGGAGGCCACATTAGCAAACAAAGCTTTCGGCTTATTCCACAAGTTAGCTTGTCAATATTAACTCTCAGATTGGGCAGTCTTTCTTACCTAGTCCCAGGGAGTCCTTCATGGGATCAAGCCTCCCTCTATGGGGGTACTGTGTAGGCATGAGAACACAGCAGGGGACGTTTTGTCCTTGTAAGCAACTTCCTCTCAAGAAGAAATAGGGCAGAGCTGAGCCAAGCACGCTACCTCATCCTCTAAATAATGGTTCCACCTCTCTAGTGTTAGAGGAAAAGCTCTCACTATGGAAAACAGAAGTGGGGAAAAGGTATGCTCCCTTCTAGCAGTATTACCCAGACTGTGTTCTCTCTGGGGGGCCACAGCACTGAGGCATAACTACCATCCTTGCTTAAGTCATAGTTCCTTTCCTGCATTTACTCCCTATTTAAGAGTTCTAGAATGCCTAGAACATTGTCATCCAAAGGTTATCTTATGGCAGGCCCCCATACATTATCTTAGAGCGAGGGTGGGTAAACTACAACCTGCAGGCCAAATGCCAAATTGAATTCTAGAAGGTTGTGTTTTGTAAATAAAGTGTTTTGTATGTATGTTTGCTTAACACAACCATATCCTCTTGCCTATGCATCTTCTGTTTTCACACTCCAATGGCAGAGTTGAGTTTCTGGGACTGAGCCTGGATGGCTCCCAAAGCCATAAATATTCACTATCAGGCCCTCTGCAGACAAATTTGTTGACCTCTATCTTGAACCACAACTGGTTCTATACCAATCTTTTCTCTCTCTCTCTCTCTTTTTTCCCTTTTTTTCTCTTTCTTCTCCTTCTTCTTCTTCTTCTTCTTCTTCTTCTTCTTCTTCTTTTTTTATCAACTTTATTTTCTTTGTTAAGCAATCAGCACACCCAGTGTGGAGCTCAAACTCATGACCCTAAAATTAAGAGTCACATGCTCTACTGACTAAGCCAGCCAGGGCACCCACCCCCCCTTTCTGTCTGAGTTTTATTTAAAAAAAGAAGTATAACTGGATAAAAGACCAGGTACATTCTCCTCTATTGATAACAACTGCCAACACCTTAATATCTCTGAATATTTCTCAAGGGTGCTTCTTTCTGCCTTTTAAACAACATAGCTTCCAATCAGAAAAGCCAATACACAGTATTGACCTGGGAATTATATAGAAACAGGGCATTCATTACTCATATCAGTCTTGCAGGTTTCCTGTAAGACAAAGTCAAGCAAGGTTACCTATCAATTTCACACAGCAGTTAGTGACAAACTGATCTCGAATGAGAAGGTGACCTTGAGTTCATTCTCTCTAAAGCATGATCATCTCACCTTTGGACAGGTGGGATAGGTGCTTATGCATACCTTAACATCATAAATATCTCTCCATCAGAATATACTTGTGTCAATTTGACCAGGAACATCTTCCAGGCTATTTGGCAGTCACTCTGACTCATTCAGTTCATTTATTCTTGAAACCACAGCCAGGTAACACATAAGCAGCAGGCGCTCTGTTGGTTCGAATGTACTATTACTCCTTCTGGAAAGGTCAGTTGCTGGTGTCAGTTGTGGCTTTGGATATGAATTGGCTGCCTCAAAGGCTGCTTACCCAAGATTTGTACACCTGCATGAAAAGGCAAATGCTAAGAAATGAGTTAATGTTTTTACATGTTGGGGTATCCACATACTGCTTTTAAATTATCCACCCTTGTGTAGACAGGTGGCCGATGTCATCCTAAACAAAGGAGTTCCATAGGCTCTCAGAGGAACATGGAGGCAAAATCTCATATGGCATAGACCATGCATAATAGTGGTGACAGTGATGATGATACTATGACACTACCTGACGTAGACTGAGTTCTCAGTCAATACGTTCACTTCCAATCTCCTGGGACTCATCCTGCAGGATTTTCCTTCCCCTTGTAGGTCACACTCGGCCATAAGACTTGCTCCAGCCAAAGGTTTGTCGCAGAGAAGAAGCATTAGAAGCCATCACATCTCTTTTCCCTCTATGTAGAGTCAGGCATGTCTCAAGAGAGACTTGCTTTTAGCCCAGGTCCTGAAATAAAGAATACGCGGTGCAGAGCCATGGATCGCGGACATGTATTATGAAGAAGAGATCAGCCGCAGCAAGCCGCAGAGACTTGTTAGAACAAAGTTATGTTGTAGCATTGGGATTATTTGTGAGTTATAACCTAACTTAGTGAAAGCCAACTAATATGATGATAACTTGGATTTTGGGTGATTTTTCTGTGATGCTCAGAGCACTAAAAAGATTATATTCTCCTGGCCAAACATTAGCAGTGTGGGAAAGGTGACTTAGACGTTTTAACTTGCTTAGTGTTACCTAATCGATCAATAAT
Organism: Leopardus geoffroyi; assembly: GCF_018350155.1. Lineage (NCBI taxonomy): Eukaryota > Metazoa > Chordata > Mammalia > Carnivora > Felidae > Leopardus > Leopardus geoffroyi. The sequence continues at coordinate 8,245,061 of NC_059333.1, read as the reverse complement.
TAAGATTCAAAAATTAAGATAACATCTGCAGACAATCTATCCTCAAAACTCACCAACATTTCCTAAAGTAAACACTAAAGACCATACTAGTAATAGTCTTACATTTCTCCCCAGGTCATGAAGGTAAAAACCATTGATCATGTTGTTCAAAAATATTCCCAGATTTTGCTTTTCATAACTGCTATGGGTCATCTGTTTGCTCAGTTGCTATTACTTGGGGGTAAAACAAGAAATTTTAAACCCACAGGTATAGTACATCTAAATGTATAAAATGTAGATAAATGTTGTGAATGCAAAGGAAATATCAGCGTATTAATTAGATACATGTATGGTCCATTTATCGTCGGTTGCAGCAAAAAGTGCCCAGTAACAGGGATGCCTGGCTCAGTCGGTTGCAAGTTTGAGCCCCGCGTTGCGTGTAGAGATCACTAAAAAATAAGGAGAATAAACTTAAAAAAACAAACAATTGTCAATTAAAAAAAGGGTACAGTAACAAAGGTAATGCGACTTCAGCAATGATAAAACAACAGACTACAGAGCACACAACACAGACGTAGAGTGAAAACAGCCCGAGAGAATCCTGATTGGATGATAGCACTTCTGTGAATCTCAAAAACCGGCAAAATCTATCGTGACAGGAAACGGAGCAGGGGGGTTACCCAGATACTGGTTGGGAGAGGGCAGGAGGGAGCATTCTGGGGGGCTGAAAATGCTCTATGTGCTGCTCTGAGTGCTGATGGCACGGGATAGATACACACATGTGAAAATTCCTCCAGCCGGTCACGTAAGACTTGTGCACTGTGTGTCAGTTATTCTTGCCATTAAAAAAAATTTTTTTTAAGGTAACCTGCTTTAAGATTCATGGATGAAAACTTGCCAGTGGGAGCATGGGGTATTTTGCAAATGTTGATTGTAAAATTCATTACCCCCTTAAGAAAACATTTAAAACCAGCGTTTAAGTCCAATGGTCTTGGCAACAAGTTGACATCCGATAGTAGAGTCAAACAGTTAATAGCGCTAACTCGGCAGGACACGAGAAAGCTCCAACTGACAAATAGGATGTAACTTTTATTTTTTTTATTTTTTTTTTTTATTTTTTTTTCAATGTTTATTTATTTTTGGGACAGAGAGAGACAGAACATGAACGGGGGAGGGTCAGAGAGAGGGAGACACAGAATCGGAAACAGGCTCCAGGCTCTGAGCCATCAGCCCAGAGCCTGACGCGGGGCTCGAACTCCCGGACCGCGAGATCGTGACCTGGCTGAAGTCGGACGCTTAACCGACTGCGCCACCCAGGCGCCCCAGGATGTAACTTTTATACTTAAAACTTTTTAAAGTTCTTTTCTTCTCCCAAAAAGGATGCCGTTGTAGAAATAGTAAAATTCAGATTCTTTGATTGAAGATTTTATTTGATTCTTCATATTAGGAGCTATGATTAGACTATGGAGTGATTCACTGTGATTAGGATGTATTAGAAAATGCTGTTTTAGGGGCGCCTGGGTGGCTCAGCCGATTAAGCATCTGAATTTGGCTCAGGTCACGATCTCACCGCTTGTGAGTTTGAGCCCCGCGTTGGGCTCTGTGCTGACAGCTCGGAGCCTGGAGCCTGCTTCAGATTCTGTGTCTCACTCCCTCTCTGCCCCTCTGCCCACTCTCTCTCAAAAATAAAAAAAAAAAAACATTAAAAAAAGTTTTTTTAAAAAGAAAGAAAATGCTGTTTTCTATGTTAAATCTTTTATGGGGATATTGTTTACCTAGTTAGTGTTTGAAGCTTACAATGAATAAGATGCGGTGGTGTCTCATATGAAGACTACAGAGGGGGACAGGTGTCCTGTCCTGACTGAGTTTACAGTGTCATTAGGATTTACCAAAAAATATGCTCAAAGTAGGTGACAGATGATGTAGATGGGAAGCCAAGTGAGTATTAGTACTAACATATCGCAGAAGCAGCGGGGCAGAGACGATTGGAAAAGTTTTCACAGAAGATTTAGGATTTGAACTTAACCTTGACAGATGGGTAGAATTTCAAGTGGGCATGGAGTTTTCCAGGCAAGAAAGAGAGCAATGTGAAGAAGAAATAAAGGTGAGAAACCACCAAGAGAACTTCTCGCGGCTGTGGTCTATGGTTTGACAGGCTAGAAGTTTGCAAGAGGCAAGAACAAGGGATGTGACTGGAAAGGTGGATGCTGGCTGTGAGTGTCATGCTCATGATTTTGAACTATGTTTGCTGTGTGGAGTCACCAAAGCTTTCTGAACGGGTGCTTAAGATGGTAAAAAAATTGCATTTTCAGAAGATTATTTGAAGGCTGCTGTTTGCAGGATTAATTGGACAGAGAACCCCCTGGGATGCAGGAAGACCAAGCCGGAAGCGTGAGGTGGTCAAGAGAAGAAAGCTCAGCCCCATGGTGGCCGTGGTACAAGTGGAGAGGCAGGGATAAGAACCGGTGGATCCTCTAGAAATAAATGGCACCGGCTGGATGGCTGATGGGGATGAGGAGAACCAAGTGAGAGGTGAGAGGGACAGTTTGGTATTATCTATTCTCTTGTGGGCCAGTCTGATTAGCTTGTGGTAGCTGCTTGAGGTGGTGTATAGAGCAGGGCTGGGAGGCCACCTCCAAGTCCTCCAGAAAGACCAGAGTAGACAATCAATTGTGCTATTGACCTTGAATAGCCAAGGGGAGGCCATGAGTGTAAAGAACTGAGCTTTATTTAGCAGCAGCATGCTTTTACAATACCATTCAGCTTCTGACTCAGTTCTTCTTCAGTGAATCCAGCAATGCAATGCAATTCAATTCAATTCAATTCAATTCAATTCAATTCAATTCACCTCAATTTATGTGGCACATAATTGAGATCCTGAAGAGTTTTTGGTTTAAATAATCTGATCTTTTGGGCTTCCGTGTCACCACCGACTTCTGGTCTTCTTCCTCTGTCTAACACCACTTCTCGGTATCCTTTGTCAAGTCCCTTCCCTCGCCCCCCTTGGACCTTCAAGTATTGGGATTCCGGAGGACTTATCTTGGGCTCTCTCCCTTCACACCTCTCTTATCTATCTCCATGGCTTCAAAGCCATTTGAACACACAGAAATTCAGAAATTTATCTCTACTTTTCTCCTGAGATCATTTGGGCACACACAACTGTCTATTCAATATCTCCATTTGGATTAAACTCAGGAGATCCAAAACTGAACTCAAAATAATGCCTCACTAATCTACCTCTTTCAGTATTTCCTGGCTCAGGAAATGGCTCTACCGTGTACCAGGAAGTCACCTTTGACAATTTCTCCTTCACCCTTTCCTCCAACACCCCACCCCGCTTCCCTTCCACAATACAATCAATCACCAAGTCCTATGAAAACATAGTACCTCTCATTATATTATATTATTTCTTATTTGTTTCTTTTTAAAAAAAATTTTTTTAATGTTTTTTAACAATTTTTTTTTAACGTTTATTTTATTTTTGAGACAGGGAGACACAGCATGAACAGGGGAGGGTCAGAGAGAGAGGGAGACACAGAATCTGAAACAGGCTCCAGGCTCTGAGCTGTCAGCACAGAGCCTGATGCAGGGCTCGAACTCATGGACCATGAGATCATGACCTGAGCCCAAGTTGGATGCTTAACCGACTGAGCCACCCAGGCGCCCCTTAATGTTTTTATTTTTGAGACAGAGAGAGACAGAGCATAAACAAGGGAGGGGCAGAGAGAGAGGGAGACACAGAATCTGAAGCAGGCTCCAGGCTCTGAGCTGTCCTCACAGAGCCTGACGTGGGGCTTGAACCCACAAGCTGTGAGGTCATGACCTGACCTGAAGTCAGATGCTCAACTGACTGAGCCACCCAGGTACCCCACCCTTTTCTTTTTAAAAGTTACTGTAGCTTTGTAATATGTTTTTTAAATTATTTGTTCATTTATTTATTTATTATTAACAAAAAAAATTTTTAATGTTTTATTATTTTTGAGAGAGAGAGAGACAGAGAACAAGCAGGGGAGGGGGCAGAGAGAGAGGGAGACACAGAATCGGAAGCAGGCTCCAGGCTCTGAGCCACCAGCACAGGCCTGACGTGGGGCTCAAACCCACAGACCGTGAGCGCATGACCTGAGGTGAGGTGGCCGCTTAACCGACTGAGCCACTCAGGCGCCCCAAAATTATTTATTTATTTAAGTAATCTCTACACCCAACATGGGGCTGGAACTTCAAGACCCAGAGATCAAGAGTCTCATGCTCTTTCCTACTGAGCCACCCAGGTGCCCCTTACTGTAGCGAGAATATTTTTATAAAACCAGAAGTGGTTGCTATCAAATGCTTTTTTATTGTCAATAGAAACAATCAATTATTTTCCCTTTGAATATTTTAATATTACAAATTGTTTTAATCGATTTTTTAATAGCAACCCACCTTTTCATTTTCTTTAATGTAGTCCACATGTTCATTGAAAGAGTCGTGTGATGTTTGTCTGACATTTTATTTAGAATTCCTGCCTCATCAGGTTTGTTTGTGTTGTCTGGTTGTTTAAGGAAGCTCTAGGCCTAATGTGGGGCTTGAACTCATGACCCTGAGATCAAGAGTTGAATGCTCTATTGACTGAGCCAGCCAGGTGCCCCACCTTGTCAGTTTTATTTAATTTTTTTTTTTTTTCAACGTTTATTTATTTTTGGGACAGAGAGAGACAGAGCATGAACGGGGGAGGGGCAGAGAGAGAGGGAGACACAGAATCGGAAACAGGCTCCAGGCTCCGAGCCATCAGCCCAGAGCCCGACGCGGGGCTCGAACTCACGGACCGCGAGATCGCGAGATCGCGACCTGGCTGAAGTCGGACGCTTAACCGACTGCGCCACCCAGGCGCCCCTCACCTTGTCAGTTTTAAATGATACTACTCTGTCATTTTGTTTATGCTACTGTAGTTGGGTTTTTGTTTTGACATTAAGCTATCATTGCAGAAAAGGTTGGGGACATCTTGTTTGCAATCTAGGACAATGTAGATAGCATTGGCATTATCTATCTCTTAAAGATTGGGTTGAATTCTATGGTTAAATCCATCTGGCATTTTTTTGTGAGAGGCTTTGTCATTTTAGTTTCCTGTCCCTTCTGGGGTCAACTTTGTTAATTTACATTTTCCATGAAAAGTGTCCATTTCTTTTTTTTTTTTTTAAGTTTATTTATTTATTTTGAAAGAGACAGAGACAGCACAAGTGGGGAAGGGGGGGAGAGAGAGAGAGAGAGAGAGAGAGAAACCCAAGCAGGCTCTGTGCGGCCAGTGCCCAGAGCCCGATGAAGGGCTTGAACCCACAAAGCCTTGAGATTATGACCTGAGCCAAAACCAAGAGTCAGACGCTTAACTGACTGAGCCACCCAGGCACCCTGAAAAGTATTCATTCTGGTTTCCTATGCATTTGCATAGAGTTGAGCAACGCATTTCAAGTTAGGCTTTAGCAGTGTCTCAGGAGTTCGGACTTAGTTTTTTTTTATTGTGATTATTTCTCTAGATATCATGCAGTTTCAATTGTTGTGTCTCTTATACCCGAATGTTGTTTGTGAAAGAATTTTTCAACTTCCAGGAAGTAGCACCTTTTTGGTTTTTAGTGTATTATTTATATCTAGTTATACCACATCGTGATTAGGAACTGGTATTTTGTGCTATTGCTATTTTGAGGAATTATTGGTTATATGGGGAGAAGAATTGAGATTTTTTTTGTGATCTAATATGTTATCAGTTTTTGTGAATGTTCTGTGAGCACTTAAAAAGCAGCTTGTTGTGAGAATACAGTATATGTGTCATTTTCATCTACCTCAATAACTACGTTATTCAGATCTTTTACATACTTATTCATTTCTGTTAATTTGACCTGTCATAGAGAGTCTTCTGTTTCATTCCTTATGTTTCTAGTAATTTTTGTTTTGTGGGTGTTAATGTCTTTAAAATATCCTTTTTTTGTCTCTTTTTTTGCCTTGAATTAACCAATGTGTGAAATAAAAATCATGTTATCTGCTATCTTTCTTTAGCGCTTACCTCATATTTCTTTACGGATTCTTTGATTTGCAACCATTGTGTAAAACCCTCCAGAGGGTTCCATCTCACACAGAGAGAGGGTAAAGTCTGTCTGATGGCCTGCAGAATCCTATGTGGCCTGGCTTCCCTGATTACTCATCCGTATAGTTCTCCTCCATCCCCACTTCTTTATCAGCTTAATTTTTCTCTGTAGGACTCCATGTCATTTGACACACCATATATTTTCTTGTTTATTATCTGTCTCCTTCTTCTAAAACAAAGCATTTTTAGGGTAGTCATTTTGGTTCATGGGTAGTTTGCGGGCACCTGACACACAGTAGGACAATAAATACTCATGAGTGAACAGGTGAACCTTGCTGAGTCACTCTGTTTTAGGTATTTCTCTCGTATATGGTTTGGCTTAGTGATCCAAATGGAGATGATTTTTTTCTTTAGATGTTATATTTTGACCCCTCACTATAAGCAATGTTAGAATTACTATTCTTCCTCTCTGTCCTTTTCCTCCTACCATGCAATTCTACTAAATCACTAGGTTTTCTTTTGAAGTTCACCTTTTGTTTTTAAATATGCTGATCCCTCATTTATTGGCTCTAAATGATATCTTTTTATTTCTGGTTATAAAAAGGATGGAGAAATACAGTTCCCACCCTCTTTCCACATTGCCCACAGGCTTTCTGAGTTATTTCATTTTTTACATTCTCCGGAGTTTCAGTGTTATTATTCTATTTGATGAGCATAGTCTCCCTGCTTGCCATATAGTTACATGGGCTTAATGTTCATCACTGCTTTATATGTGGTCATGCTATCTTAGCTGGTTAAATTGCATTCTGTAGTAATTTCTTTAAAAAGTGTTCATGGGAACAGTAGTCCCTGTGTGAAATTCTGGGGTTGCATACACTTCCCTGGAGGAGGCCAGGAATGCTCATTAATTGCTGTTGTGAAAAAGTCTGGGGTTCGTGTACTCCTTCCTTCTTATGAGGAGAATGGCTATCTATACATCTGGTTACCAAAGACAACCCCAGTTCATGCTGTTGCACCAATGTAACAACTAATAACTAATAACCCATTTTGACTCCCTCGGTTGTTCCAGTTAAATAACAAATTATGTGGTCATCCTACATAACTTGATCTTTTTGCAGGATGCCTAGAGAAGTATCTTTGAAGAACAGAAACTTTGAGATAATATAGTAATGTTTATCCTTTTATGTGTGTTTTTTTCCCCCTTGGAACAAGTTATTTCCTTATACTCTATAAAGTCCTCTTTTATCTTTGGAAAGTTTTCTTGAATTATATCTTTAAATATTTTTTCGTATACTCTCCGCTCTCCACCTTGTCTTCATTGTTGTTGTCCTTATGTATGTTGGATCTTATTGGTATTGGTCTTCCATATATTCTTTCTAATCCATTAAAAATATTTATTCATTTTTATTTTATTTTTTTTCTTGCTCTTCTTTTTCCTATGTTCCATTTCCATTCTTACGCTTTCCACAATGTTCTTTCTTCTTTGCATTGCTCTCAGTTTGACCTTCATTTCCAGGATTTTTTTTTTCAATTTCCTTTCTAAGCTTTCATTTTGGGGGGTTGTCTGGGCATTTTTCCTGGCCACTTATATCTCTGTTTGCACTTTTGCATTGTAGGGGAAACACATTCACTGGGCTTTTGTAGTTCAGTGTTATCTGTTCGATTTTCATCTACTCTCACAGTGTTCATCTTCGTTACGGCAATATTTTTCTATCTAATGTTCATCATTTGTCATTTTTTTCCTTTTTTCATGTACTTCTGACAATATAATTCTATCAGTTCTATTTTAATTCACTTTGAGATGAAGTAGACTGAGTAGACTAAGTTTTGTATGGACAAACACAGGTTCAGATGGAGGAGGGGCCAAGGTTATGTTTCTGAATATTAGATAGTGTGCCTGGATGCACTCTTTCCACTTTTATTTCTCCCAGTGACCAAAAGTCAGCTCTGCAGTGCTGTTCCTAATGCTGAGTCTCTCTGCTCCAACTTTTCTCACTAACAAGATGTCTCTCCTGCAAATATGGCTTTTCCATGTGATTTTTATTCAGTACCAATTCCTTGCCTATTAAGAAGCTGTGACCATTTAAACTATTAAAGTCAGAAAAAGGGGCACCTGGGTGGCTCAGTCGGTTGAGCTTCCAGATCATAATTTCGGCTCAAGTCATGATCTCACAGTTCTCTGGCTGACAGCATGGAGCCTGCCTGGAATTCTCTCTCTTCTTCTCTGTCTGCCACTCCCCTGGTTGCTGCATGCACTCTCTCTCAAACTAAACAAATAAACATTTTTTTTAAGTCAGAAAAAGGGGAGTCTGAGTGGCTCAGTCAGTTAAGTGTTCAACTCTTGATATCGGCTCAGGTCATGATCTCACGGTTCGTAGCTTCGAGCTCCAAATCAGGCTCCACACTGGGTTGGTCTGGCAAATTAGTCTCACACACACACACACATACACACACACACAAGTCGATGGAAAGGCAAGAAATACTACTAGTGATAAAGAGGGACATTTCATAATACTGGAAGGGTGAATTCAACAGGAAGACAGAGGAATCATAAATGTATGTGTATCTAAATGTATGTATATCTTCAAAATATGAAAAGCAAAATTTGTCAGAAATTAAAGAGAAATAAACAAATCCACAATTTCTGATCTCAATAACTGATAAAACAAGCAAGAATAATCAGTATAATCATGGTAGATTTGAATAGCATTGATAGCCAAATCAACCCAATTGGTATTTATAAATCATTTCACCCCAAAACTGCCCAGTAACACTATTTTCAAGTGCACCTGAAACAGTTGCCAAAATAAATCATACATTGAGCCGTATATTGATGTACAAGTCTTTTCAAAAATAAATAAATGAATAAATAAATAACTCATTTATTTTGAGAGAGAGAGAGCATGTGTGCATGTGCACACACACACATGTGAACACAAGCGGGGAGGGGCGGAGAGAGACAGAGAGAGAGAGAATCCCAAGCAGGCTCTACACTGTCAACACAGAGACTGATGTGGGGCTCGAACCTATGAACCTTGAGATCATGTCCTGAGCTGAAATCAAGAGTCAGATGCTTAACCAACTGAGCCATTCAGGCACACCAGTGACACACAAGTCTTAACAAATCTCAAAAGACTGAAGTCACACAAAGCATGTTTCCTAACTACAGTGCAATTAAAGTTGAAATCAAAAACAAAACTAACCAGTAATATCTGAATATTAAGTAACACATTCTTAACTAACCCATGAGTCAAATAAAAATCAGAATGAAAATTGAACATATTTTGAATTCAAACCATAATACTTTTTAAAAAGTTTTTATTTATTTATATTTGAGAGAGAGAAAGCACACATGTACTCACACATGCAAGGAGCAGAGAGAGAGGGAGACACAGAATCGGAAGCAGGCTCCAGGCTTTGAGCTGTCAGCACAGAGCCCGACGTGGGGCTCAAACTCACAAACCATGAGATCATGACCTGAGGGGAAGTTGGATGCTTAACCGACTGAGCCACCTAGGCGCCCCTAGCAAAATGTGGAGGATGTAGAGAGAGCAATGCTTAAAAGAGAATGTATTGCTTTAATGCATAAATTAGAAGAAACGTTGAAAATCAATTATTTAAACTCCATCTGAAAAAGCTAGAAAAATATGATGAAATTTAACCCAAAGAAAGTAGAAAGAAATAAAATACTTAGGAGCAGAAATCAGTGAAATGGAAAAATAGGCTGACAATAGACACAATCAACAAGACCAGAAGTTGGTCTTTTATTTTATTTTATTTTATTTTAATTTTTTTTTCAACGTTTATTTATTTTTGGGACAGAGAGAGACAGAGCATGAAAGGGGGAGGGGCAGAGAGAGAGGGAGACACAGAATCGGAAACAGGCTCCAGGCTCTGAGCCATCAGCCCAGAGCCTGACACGGGGCTCGAACTCACGGACCGCGAGATCGTGACCTAGCTGAAGTCGGACGCTTAACCGACTGCGCCACCCAGGCGCCCCAGAAGTTGGTCTTTTAAAAAGATTAATAAAAATTATATAACATTTATCAGACTGATGAATGAAAAAGAAAGAAAATACAAATTATTAATATCAGTCATGAAAACTGAGATATCACCACAGATCCTACAGACATGAGAGCACAATAGAAGGACATTCAAAACAAAGTTAAGTTGACAGGTTAGGTGAAATGGAGACATTTTTTGAAAAAATTCATTTATCAAAATTGATACAAGAAGAAACATAATATATAGATATTCTCATATCTTTTAAAGAAATGGAATCTATTATTAAAAAATAGTCTTTCTATAGGGGCACCTGGGTGGCTCAGTTGTTTGAGCACCCAACTCTTGATCTCAGCTCAGGTCTTGATCTCAGAGTGGTGAGGTCAAGCCCCATGTTGGGCTCCGAGCTGGGTGCAAAGTCTACTAAAACAAAACAAAACAAAAGGCCCACTATAAAAACATCAGGCTCAGGTGACTTCACTGGTAAATTCTTCCAAAAATTTAAGGAAGAAATGATACTAATCTTATATTACTTTTTCACAGAAATGAGAAAAAGGGGATATTTGCTAACTCGTTTTTTGAGGTGGTATAACTTTGATAATAGAACCTGACAAAAACATTGTAAAGTTATAGACCAATATCTCTGGTGGATGCAAAGATCTTAAACAAAATATTAGCAAATTAAATCCAACAATTTAGGTTAACACATCATTACCAAGTACATTTAACATTTGAAAAGCTATTATTAACTAAAAAGTCACTAACAAAATAAAGGAGAAAAACCAAAGGGTCATCTCAATAGATGCAGAAGAGTCCTTCAGTGAAATTCAATACCCATCAGTCACAAAAACACTCAGTAAAGTAGGAAGAGAAGGATATTTCCCGACTTGGTGAGAGTATCTACAAAGGCCTATGGATAATGTACAAAAATTCTGAATTGTGAGATAGCAAATGCTTTTCCCTCTGGGTTCAGGGAAGAAAAAACATTTGCTCTCACCATTTATCTTCAACATAATACTGGCGGTTCAAATCAGTGTAAGAGCAGAAGAAGTAAGGGACAAAAAAAGCTTATAGTTTGAAAAGAAAGGAGTGACTGGGTAGCTCAGTCAATTAAGCGTCCAACTCTTGATTTTGGCTCAGGTCATGATCTCAAGATTTGTGAGATTGAACCCCATGCTGTTAGTGCAGAGGCTGCTTGGGATTCTGTCTCTCCCTCTCTCTCTGCCTCTCCCTTGCTTATGCTCTCTTTCTCTCTCTTAAAATAAATATATAAACTTAAAAAAAAAAGAAAATGAAGAAGTCAAAGTGTTATTCACAGATGATTGTATACACAGAAAATCCAAAGAGAGTTATACAGTCTATTAGAACTAATCAGTGAATTCAGCAAAGCTGTGGGATACATGGTCAAAATACCGAAATCAATTGTTCATATACATTAGCCACGAAGAAATTGGAGAATGAAAACTAAAGTGAGAAATCTGTTTTAAACAGCCCTTCTAACACTACTGAAGATGTTTACTTTTCCTCACTCCTCACTAAAGCCTGTGTTGATCACTGCTATAAGAGATGTGAAAGATACTCTAGTGGAAAGGTCTGTGTACATTTAAAGTAGTGTTGTGGGTAAAGTTCTCATCCCGGAGTGTTTTAGACGGGGAGAACTTTGCACGGGGAAGCACAAGCAAAACGGAATCATGAGCAATTTGTGGTATTACCTTCAGGGTATCCGTAAGTTAAACCAGATCATTATGCACAGACTTGGAAAACGCTGGGACAAGAAGCCATGGCTGTAAGCCAAGAAAGAAAAAAACCAGGTATTTCCTTAATACCCATTTCAAAAAGAGGAAAAGCAATTAGAAAGCAGCCCATTAAAGGGAAACACCAAGCCAGTAGGTCTCCAACCAGCTATCGAATGTGCCCATAGTACAAATGATGCAACAAATATGCTCTCTTGCTTCTGCCCAAGTCTCAGGAACCGGCTCATTGAGTTTTTGAGCAGTAAAGAATTTGAGAGATGACCCAATATACTCTCCCCACCCCACCCCCATCCTTTGCACAGATGAGAAATGGCAGCCCAGAGGGGCTGTGAGGTTTGCCCAAAGTTGAAGCACCAATGAACTGCAGAGTGGTAGCACACGGGCCAGCTGACGCCCCTTCCGGGGCCTGTCCACTCTTCTGCCTTCCTTCTGTCGGGTTTTGAGAGAGAATTTACAAAGCGTTTGCAGCAATTTGAAGGAAAGACCACCAGCCACAAAGGTAACCCGGTGTCACCAACAGTCTTGGAACCTGGAGGTTCCCCTGTAGGGGAGGAAGGACTTTCCTCTACCCTCCTAGGCTGTGTAGCTGGGTGTATGAAATAGACAGACAACAGGCACATTCACGGCAGAAAAGGTCGGCAGATGTATTCACTTTTAATATAAGGCACACAGGGGCGTCGAAGGGAAAAAAGAGAATACTGAAAGGTGGGTGAGACTTGAAAGCTTATGTATGTCTTAATAGGGGAATGAGGGGGGTGTAGCCAACTTAGGGGACGGCAGATGACTTTAGGGAAGCAGAAGGGGCCCTCAGAAGACTAGATGGGATGCATGACAGTTTCTTCTAGTCTCCTGTCTCCAGTGATGAGAGTCTGTCTTCCCTGCTGAGGACACTCCTGGGAGGGGATAGATGACCAAGTTCCTTTTGGAGATGTCTTCAGGCAGATGAGGGATTTCAGAGAGAGTCGGCCCTGCACCTGCTGTTCCTCAGTGCCTTCCGTTCAAAATAATCAATGTACCAAAAGTCATAGGTTGGGGTGGCTTGTCCTGAAGTTCTTCATGAGAAACAGTCTTTATACAAACTCTTTCTTTTTCTGCAGTTCTCATCACCTCTCTACCAGGCATTCCAGAGTGAATCATTAAAAGCTGGGTGTGGGCAGTTTGGGAGGGTGGGGTGGAAACTCAAAAAGACTATATGGAGAGAAATGCTTCAGACTATGGACCTGGGATTCCCCAAGACAAGGGTCATCTGCCCCCCTCCTTTCTATCCCAGAACTTGCCATATTATAGTTTTTCTGGTGCATGGCTGGTCTTCCCCACTGGTCTCTGACTCTTTCAGATTTGGAGCCCCATCCAATTTATCTTTGTATCTCCCGCATGATCAGGGTGTCTGACACAGTGCAGGTATTCAAATACATGTGGAGTCAATACATGTGGCAACTTATAACTCGGTTTGTAAAAAATGGCGGCTGTAGGCCCGAATGTGTCATCTAAGCGAACAATGTAGGATGAAGGCTAGTTCTGGTTTGACAAGTTGAGACCTCCGGTTTGTTGTTGCTGTTGTTGTTTCCTCATTTACTTATGTTTAACCACTCACTGTCTGGATTTCCTTCTTGACAAAAACTTGTAACATACAAAGTCGTGAACGGTGCACACTTGCACTCTCACTCCAGGGCAAAGGATTCGGTCCCTTTGCAGATCCAGGGATCAGAAAATAGGCTGTACTCTAATACGATGTCATGGGTATCGACGGAACTATTAACTCCCAGCTGGCTTTGATATATCCTGTGGGGTGCCTGGGTGGCTCAGTCAGTTGAGCGTCCTACTTCAGCTCAGGTCATGACCTCAGGGTTCGTGAGTTCAAGCCCGGCGTCAGGCTCTGTGCTGACAGCTCACAGCCTGGAGCCTGCTTCTGTGTCTCTGTCTCTTTCTGCCCCTCTCCCTGCTTGTGCTGTTTCTCTCTCTCTCTCTCCCTCTCTCAAATAAATAAAAATTAAGAAGAAAGCAGATGAGAGAAAGATTAGTAAGAAGGGAGGGTATGAAAGTAGTTCCTAAGAACCTAGCAAATAAAGGGGCGTCTGGGTGGCTCAGTTGGTTAAGCATCCGACTTGGGCTCAGGCCATGATCTCACGGTTTGTGGGTTTGAGCCCCACGTCGGGCTCTGTGCTGACAGCTCCAAGCCTGGAGCCTGCTTTGGATTCTGGGTCTCCCTCTCTGTCTGCCCCTCCCCCATTCATGCTCTGTGTCTCAAAAATAAATAAAAAAAAAAAAAAAAGAACCTAGCAAATAAGGAAGGAAACCAATATTTCTTGGATGTCCACCAGGTTCGTGGTATTCTGGGCTCATTGTTACTTTTTTTTTTTTTTCCAGAAATGAGAAGTGGGAAGAAGCCTATTTTATGATAACCTGGGCCATTAGAACCTATAGAGACATAGAGCCTGTTTTTTCTCCTGATTACCAATAATTGATTGTAAAAAATTTGAAAAAAGGCACAGAGAAGATAAATGTCACCTGAAATTGCACTACCCAATGATAAATATTACAAAAATTTATTTTAATAATGTACTTTAAAAAAAAGTATGCACTTTTTATTACAAAATTAAATACTACTACTTTATAACCTCTTTTATCTTTTAACAGACTGTGATCATTTTTCTCATGTCATGAAATATTCTTTTATTATGTGTTCTATTTTGACATGGTATGCCACATTTCTTGTTTTTCAATTTTTTTTGTTGTTGTTGTTTAGAGAAAGAGAGAGTGGGGGAAGAGGGGAAGAGGAGAGAGAGAGAAAGAGAGAGAGAGAGAATCCTAAGCAGGCTCCATGCTCAGCATAGAGCATGACACAGGGCTCGATCCCACGATCCTGGTATCTTGACTAGAGCCCAAATCAAGGGCTGGGCCCTCAAATGACTGAGCCTTCCAGGCGCCCCCATGATATGCCACATTTTTAAACCGAGGCTCCCCTGCTGGATGTTTAGGTTGTTTTCAATGTTTCAACTTGACGAAATCCTTGAAGCTTGTGAAGGAGGTGTGGGGGCTTGGCCCCGGGAAATAGATGAGATAAGCAAATGTTGGAGGCCAAGCAGTTAAACTCAGGTGGGGAAATCACAATTTTCTTGCAACATTTGAAGGCTGGCATTTTTTTAAAAGATTTCACTTTATTTCATTTATTTATTTATTTAAATGTTTATTTTTGAGAGAGAGAAAGACAGAGCACGAGTGGGGGAGGAGCAGACAGAGGGAGACACAGAATCCGCAGCAGGCTCCAGGCTCTGAGCTGTCAGCACAGAGCCCAACACGGGGCTCGAACTCATGAACTGTGAGATCGTGACCTGAGCCCGAGTCAGATGCTTAACCAACTGAGCCACCCAGGCGTCCCTTAAAGATTTCATTTTTAAGTACTCTCTACATCCAAGTGGGGCTTGAACTCACAAGCCCCACAACCCTGAGATCAAGAGTCACACATGCCACTGACTGAGCCAGCCAGGCACCCTGAAGTTTCGCATTTCTTTTTTTTTTTTTTTAATTTTTTTTTTTCAACGTTTATTTATTTTTGGGACAGAGAGAGACAGAGCATGAACGGGGGAGGGGCAGAGAGAGAGAGGGAGGCACAGAATCGGAAACAGGCTCCAGGCTCTGAGCCATCAGCCCAGAGCCTGACGCGGGGCTCGAACTCACGGACCGCGAGATCGTGACCTGGCTGAAGTCGGACGCTTAACCTACTGCGCCACCCAGGCGCCCTATGTTTCGCATTTCTAAGAGGAGTTTGACTTGGTCTGTGCGGAGCCAGCAGGGAAGACTTCAGGTGGGTGGAAACTCTGGGGAGATCAATTTCTGGTGCATAAAGACTGACTTTCCTCAGCCAAGGGCAGTCAAAATTCTGGTTAGTTTCAGGAACTCGTGAGTTTCCAGCTGGTGAAGATGCTTAAGATCACGTCTGTGAATATAATGCCTTAACTACGTTTAGAGAGGCTGGAGTATTTGAGAGTGTGGAATAAGTCACTTGTTCACCTATTTTTTTTTTTTTTTTTGGAAGGGGAAAGCCAGTTGGGAAAGGCTTCAAAAGTGAAAATTTGAATGCAATGTGCTTATTCTATATGTCAGGGCCCAATATTTGCATAATAATTGACAGTTCACAAAGATGATAAAGAATCCCCGTTTATCTTTTTATTTTTCTTGTTACTACTTTTTTATTTATAAGAATCCCCCTTTTAAAACGAGGAAAAAGATCCAGAGAGGCTAAATCGCCCAGGACCTTACAGCTGGGATGCGGTTGACCCTAGACTAGATCCCCACATTCTTCATCCCTACAACCACTTTCTTCCCAGTTGCTCTGATGATTACTAAGGTCACCAACTCTTCTAGAAAGTCCAGATTCACAGGACATTGCCTATGCCCTGCTTTCCTGCAAGAAAATGAAAATCTTTTCACTGACGAATGTGACCAGCATGTCGCCATACAATTAACAGATAAGGTCTCCTGTGTGTCTTTTCTGGCCCATAGCAGCGACTTCACGATTAGGGTTTGGACAGGTTAAGGGCCTGGCTCTTCCCATTCTGATAGCCTACGAGCTTATGATGGCTCAGGTGACTTCCGCCCAGGACAGAGGGCCCTTCCTTAGTGGTCTGAAATCATATACTTCGAATATATTGGACCCTTTCAACTCAGAACCCTGGACCCCTGGGCTTCGCCCTCCACTCTACCTGCCTCGCTGCACAGCACGTCACCCAGGAATCGGTTCCTGCTTTCTGCTTCCTCCTGAATTCTTGCCTTCATCCCAGTCCTTCTCGGACTAGACATTCTAGAAGGAAATGTCAAGGTCCCATTTTGGCAGCATCTTCAGGTGACCAGCTCCCTGCTGCACCCCTACGACCCCTGACTCCCCCACCCTCCCATCCCCCCTCCCCTCCACCCCTCTATCCCTCCTCTCCCCCACCCTCCCCCCCAACCCGCTTTTCTAGCCAGAGTAAATCAGAAGGTACCATGACAGTGACATCCCCACCCCCCAAGTCACACTCCTTCCGTGCTTCACTGAAGCCACTGCAGCCTTTCCTGTGGGTTGACAACCCTCCCAGTCAGGATCCCCACCAGTCTTCAGGAAGCCTGCATCCACTGTGGGAGGGAGAGGAAAGCCGGAAGCAGATGGCCACCCCCTTTCAAGCCCTGGGTGAAGAAGTGTATTCCTCTTGGTTTTAACCATTTCCTGGTTTCAGCTGCTTGCCTACTGAAGCCAGCTCCTGCTGTCTTGCAATTCTGTGGTGGTTTTATTCTCACCAGAACATTTATTTGGTAACTAGTATATGCCAAGCACGGGGTTGGGGAGGTAAAAAAAAAAAGCCAAGTGAGTTAGGTCTCTGCTCTTGAAGAGCTTCTTTTTCTCCCGGCTGACGGAAAAGGGAGCTTTCAATAAAAACACAGGAAGGTAAAGGCTTTGGCCAGGGAACAAGACCTTCCAGGGGGGAGAAGGGTATGCAGAAAAGAGCCAATTATGTTCTGGGGTCTCAGCTGGCCAAGAAGGACCTAGGGGTTAGATCGTGACACACTAACAAGTAGTAGAAATGTTATACCCTAGGGGCGCCTGGGTGGCTCAGTAGGTTGAGTGTCTGACTTCGGCTCAGGTCATGATCTCACAGTTCATGAGTTCGAGGCCCGTGTTAGGCTCTGTGCTGACAGCTCAGAGCCTAGAGCCTGCTTTGGATTCTGTGTCTCCTACTCTCTCTGCCCCTCCCATGCTCTCTCTCTCTCTCTCTCTCTCAAACATAAATTAACGTTAAAAAAAAAAAAAAAAGAAAAACAGAAATGTTATCCCGAAAGCTAAGAGAGCCCTTTGGGTTGTTCAAATGACACAGCATTTGAGAAAAAGTCCCTGTGGCCCTGGAAAGGAGGGTGACAGAGAAAGGAGACAGGGAAGCTAGGAGGGGGCTTTTACTCTTTATTTTATTCTGTTTTGTTTTCCGCTTTTCAAACCACGTACTTGAATTGTTTTTATTAAAAAAATTAAACATTATCTGGGCAATGGGATTAGTGGCTCCTTTTGTCTGGTCCTCTATACTCTGTGTGTTACATATTTAAGAAGGAAATGTAATAAATAATTTTTGCTTTTAAGAGTCTGGAAGTAAATTCAGATGTGGGAATAGACAGACATGTTTGCTTTCCTTCATAAATGGACTTTTGACGATTTGGCTCTGCCCCTGAGTTACTAACAGTGCAGGCAGACAGCTATATAGATGTTAAAAGACTCAGCAACACAGGGGCGTTTGGGGGGCCCAGGCAGTTAAGTGTCCAAACTCAGCCCAGGTCATGGTCTTGCCTTTCCCCGAGTTCAAGTTCTGCATCAAGCTCTGTGCTGACAGCTCAGAGCCTGGAGCCTGCTTCAGATTCTGGGTCTCCCTCTCTCTCTCTGCCCCTCCCTGGCTTGTGCTCTGTCTCTCTCTCTCTCTCTCTCTCTCTCTCTCATGAATAAATAAACCTTAAAGAAAAAATTTTTAAATAAAAAAAAAAAAAGAGTCAGTGACACAGAGGTCCTTCTGAAATCTCTGTCCACTGAGAATGCCCGAATTTATAGTTTCTCAAACTGGAGATACCTGGGGTGAACTGCAGACTGTGCACCAACACTGGTTTGAGAAACACTGCGGTGGTAGAACTAACTAGTTACATGGTGATCACGAACAGAACTGTATCTCTTACGTGGAATTTTCTTTTGCTGGCTTTGCTGACTGCAACAATCTTTCCTCTAGTGCTAGAGAAATTCCATCCATTTTAAGATCAGAAGAGAACATTTCCTGCTTCTGTACAAATCGCTGGACAGTTTCCCCTAAATTTTTACAATTGCCTAAAACGTCAGATGGGATGGAGGAAAATAGGAAGCAAATGGCTAGAGCTCACCATTCATATAAAAAATACAAAACGATATTGTATTTACGGTGGACCAGATACAGTGGTAGTGGATGAAAGGCTGAAAATGTAGGATCCCTGCCCTAAGAGCACGCTGGTGGTTAAGAGACAGGCATGCAAATGCAGCATATTAAAGTGACGCCACTGCCACAATCACAGACGTCTTTTGAATTGGATAGAAGCAAAATAGCAAAAATGTTGAAGACGGTAGCAGGAAATGCACATATCAGTAAACACTGTAGGAATATTAAATGATGTCCATTACGTAGCTACATTAAAAAGCCAAGAAAATAATCCCCAACTCACGAATTGTTGAGCTAACGAAGCGTTGAAGTAAGTGACCTTTGTAGATTTCTGTGTCTTCTACCTAATTTTTAATTCCACGTACTTAATTGTTTTTCAGTTTCATTAGGGCATTTTCTCCCAACCTGTTAACTTTGAGGAAGCTATTATATACCTATGAATCAATATATTAAAGTGCATTCCTTTTCAAGTCTTGCCAAAATGTTGCAAAATACTGTTTTGGGGCGCCTGGGTGGCTCAGTCGGTTGACTGACTTCGGCTCAGGTCATGATCTCACAGCTTGCGGTTCGAGCCCCACGTCGGGCTCTGTGCTGACAGCTCAGAGGCTGGAGCTTCATATTCTGTGTCTCTCTCTCTCAGCCCCTCCCCAACTCATGCACTGTCTCTCTCTCTCTCAAATATAAATAAACATTAAAAAAATTTTTTTAAATACTGTTTCAAGCTATTCTCAAACAGTGCAAAATATATACTATTACATATTCTTTTTAACCATTCACATTTTCTATTTAGCCTTTATCTTGATGTCACAGGAAAAGAAAATGTTAACTATAATTCGTGCGATAATACTTGGTAAACATTCTTACGTGATAGGAAAGTTATGAATATTGTCCTCCTTTTTAAAGATGTCACCGTTAGATCCAAATCTTGGCATCGAACCACCTTGTAACCAACCTCCTGATGCTAGGAGAATGGAGCATTTGGTCAAAGGTCTCATCAAGAGGAGGTAGGAGGGGGAGGGCAGAGGCTGAGGCAGGGAAAAGGTCCAGGTTAGATCCCCCGGGGAGACAGGAATAGAGATGGCCACAGATAAATCAGGGTGATGGGCATCTAACACTAGCCTAACCATTACATATAGCTTTCCAGTTTCCTTTCCTTTGTTCCCTTTTATTTCTTTTTTTGCAGTAAAGTTAAAAAAAATAGAAATAGAAAAATTAAAATTAGAAAAATAAAATCAATAAAATCCCACCTCTCTCCCAGAGCAGGGAATGAATATATATACAGGCAGGGAATAAATAGCCAATAGACATATAAAAGACAGAAGACCTTAAATAATCAAAGAAAGGTAAATTAAAATGAGAGTGGTAGAGAGTGGGAAAAGTCATTCTCACACACGACTTTTACGACTGCAAATTGGTGAAATCGCTTCTGAGGGATATTTTGGCAACAGGAATCAAAGCTTTTTTAAGGATGTATGCCCTTACCTCACCCTGAGGGATAATAGCTGGACAGGTGTGTTAAATGTATTTATGCGATGTTTATGCAGCTTTACTTATTTGTTTTAAATATTTATTTTGAGAGAGAGAGAAAGAGAAAAAAATGTGAGAGCGGGGGAGGGGCAGAGAGAGGGAGAGAGAGAGAGAGAGAGAGAATCCCAAGTCCCTACGTGAGGCTTGAACTCACAAAACGTGAGATCGTGACCTGAGCTGAAACTAAGAGTTGGATGTGTAACTGACAGAGCCACCCAGGCACCTCCGTACAGCTTTAGTTGTAATAAAAAAGGGAAAACTTCCTTAAACGATAAAGGAACAGTTAAATGAATTATGGCCCACTCAACTGATAGCATACTTGCAGCTGTGGAAACAATCACCTCAATGTTACCTGATTAACAGAAAAATGTGTTCATAACAGAATTGTAAGTAAAAGCATGAAATGCACCTCTATGTGTGTATGCATTCATTCCTAAGAATGTCTGGGAGGGTATATGTCAATATGAAGATATGAATAAGGTTTATCTCTGGGGACACTACGAATGATCTGTACCTCTTTACTGTTTTCCATTTCGTAAAACTGTTTGCAGTGACCATATATCACTTTTATTTTTTTTGGATCTCTGATGTAGAGAACTGAGTACAGCTGATCCCGTAAATGTATTTTCTCTTGTGACTTAAAAGCAAATTTTAATGTTTATTTATTTTTGAGAGAGAGAGAGAGAGAGAGAGAGAGAGAGAGGCAGAATCTGAAGCAGGTTGCAGGCTTCAAGCTGTCAGCACAGAGCCTTATGTGGGGCTTGAATCCACAAGCTTTGAGATCATGACCTGAGCTGAGGTCGGGTGCTTAACTGACTGAGCCGGGCTCCTCTCTTGTGATTTTTTAAAAACAATTGTCCTGTGGCACTTGGGTGGCTCAGTTGGTTAAGCACCCGACTTCAGCTCAGGTCATGACCTCATGGCTTGTGGGTTCAAGCCTCACATCGGGCTCTGTGCCCACAGCTCAGAGCCTGGAGCCTGCTTTGGATTCCGTGTCTCCCTCTGTCTCTGCCCCTGCCCCCTCACACTCTGTTTCTCTCTCCTTCAAAAATCAGTAAACATTAACAAAATTAAGAAAAAATAATAATGGGAGAGTCCCTGATAATCTTTAAAAAAAAATTACAATTTTCTTGGGGCGCCTGGATGGCTAGGTCGGTTGAGTGTCTGACTTCAGCTCAGGTCAGGGTCTCGCTGTCCGTGAGTTTGAGCTCCGTGTTGGGCTCTGTGCTGACAGCTCAGAGCCTGGAGCCTGTTTCAGCTTCTGTGTCTTCCTCTCTCTCTGCCCCGTGTGCTCTGTCTCAAAAATAAATAAACATTAAAAAAAATTAAAAAAAATTTTTTTCTTTCTCTAGCTTATTGTAGGAATACAGTTTATAATACACATGACATACAAAATATGTATTAATTGTATGTTTATGTTATTGGTAAGGCTTCTGGTCAACAATAGACTCTTAAGAGTTAAATTTTGGGAGAGTCAAAAGTTCTCTGTGTTGGCTATAATGGGAAGGGGGTGTCTGGATCCCTAACCCTGTGTTGCTCGAGGGCCAACTGTATTAACTTCTTGGTTCATAACATACTACCATTGTCAGTTTAAATAATGCCCGTCGCTTGTCTTATTTTGTTTGTTTTTAATGTTTTATACACATGAATTACTATTAAATTCAGAGCAAACAGTAAAACTTGTATAAAGGGATCAATCAAGGACCTTCATTCAGAAGTCTATACGAAGAGCACGGGTGTCAGATTGCAGCCACACCACTGTGCAGGGATAAGTTGTCAATAGTCCACCTTCTCACCTGGTAGGAGGGGCAGAGATAGGAATATTTGTTAGTTTGTCCTTGGAAAATTTGGGTTCTAATTCCTGGCAGGGCTCCAACTAGTGAACTCCTGGGCTTCGTAGGTGCACCACCAAGGTTGGTCATTAACACAAGTGGAAACAAACAAAAAATCCGGGCATCTTGGCTTGGATCTGTGAATTAGTTTGCTAGGGTTGCCAAAACAAAGCACCACAAACCAGGTGGCTGGACAGAAATTTACTGCCTCACAGTTCTGGAGGCTACAACTCCAAAATTTTGATGTCAGGAGGTTGGTTTCTTCTAAAAAAAATTTTTTTTTAATGTTTATTTCTGAGAGAGAGAGAGAGACGGAGCATGAGTGGGGGAGGAGCAGAGAGAGAGGGAGACACAGAATCCACAGCAGGCTCCAGACTCTGAGCTATGGGCACAGAGCCCGACGTGGGGCTTGAACCCACGAACTGTGAGATCATGACCTGAGCTGTAGTTGGACGCTTAACCGACTAAGCCACCCAGGCACCCCAGGAGGTTGGTTTCTTCTAAAGGCTGTGAGCAATAATCCCAACTTCTCTTTTAGTTTCTGGCAGTTATCCCTTGGCTTGTAGAAGGTGTTTTCCTTTGTCTTCCCTGTGTGTGTTTCTGTCTCTGTCCAAATTTCCCGTTTTTAAAAGGACATAAGTCATATTCGATTAGGGCTTACTCTTGATTACCTCTGGTAAGAACCCAATCTCCAAATACTCTTGAGACATCTTGGTGTGGAAAGAATATGGGCTTTGTAATTACACCTGGGTTTCAATGTTGGCTTTACCAGGTACTGGGGCTATGGCCTTGGGAAAGTTTTTTGAATTACTCAGAACTTATTTTCTCATCTGTATAGTGGGGATGTAATGTTGCTATGAGATTGGAGCTACCCCCAGAATGTACTGGGTAAATGGAGGCTATTATTATTTGTGAGTTGGGGGGGGGTCTTTGCTTTTAGAGGTTCACTTCTATGATTGGATATATCTGCCACAGGGTCTGCTAGGGCTAAGTCTCAGATGACAGTGAAGAACCCGGTCAACACTGAACTGGCATTTCTACCAGAGTCCTTCCTGCCTACCTGTGTTCACTTGTTTGGAGTCAGTACAACTTACATGTTCCTTTTTAGGTGAAGCCCTATATAAAACTAATTTTACAGCACTCCAACCTGGTCACGATAGTTCATTGATCAATATTGTGTAAGGCTGTCAGGCTGGGGGTAGGGGTGTTGGGGAGAAGGGATATAGCCTTCTAGATATGAAGACCATCAATGCTTTCTATGATGCATGACTATTAGCTCAAGATTCTGCCTCAACCTGATCTTAGCTCAAGATTCTGCCTCAACCTGATCTTCCAGATTGATTTGACTGAAGACAAGGACACATTTCCTGAGACATTGCCATAAAATTTTGCAGGTTACCTAGAAGTTTAATTATGCAAATTTCCTTCATCACCAGCAATAAAAATTTGACTCAAATCTAGTGTTACCGGTTGTAAATGCTTAAGCGTTCTGATAGAAGTGAAACTGGTGAATCAGGGTGGGGTGGGGAGCAGGGAGAAGACGAGCCAGTGGAGGAAGAAGTTGATTGTGTAAGTTGTGTAAGGAGAAGTGTGAGCTTGGGAAGAATCAAGGTAGGATCTTTCACCTCAGTAGGGACATGCTTGGCTACTTCCTTCAAAAACAATCAAGTTGAATGTGGATTTTAATTGCATTAGTGAGTCAATTTTGAGGAGCAGCAATCCAAAAGAACTTAAAAAAATTTATTTATTTTTGAGGGGGGGGGGCGGGGAGGGGGGAGGAGAGAGGGAGGGTAGCGGCAGAGAGAATTCCAAGCAGGCTGCGCCCTGGGAGGAAGTGGGGCTCCAACCCAAGAACCCTGAGATCATGACCTGAGCAGAACCCAAGGGTCTGATGCTTAACTGACTGAACCACCCAGGTGCCCCCCAAGTGAACTTTTGATAACGTGGAGAATCAGTCTGAAGTAAGCTATTTGCCTGACCACTTTTTAGCTAATTTATTTGAGGTTTAGTCTGATTTTTTTCAGGGCCTGGCTAATTTGAATTCTTGCTTTATACCAATGTTCTGATAAGTGTAGGAGGGAAACGTTTGTTGTAAATCATTTAAAGCAAGTATCTTTCCTTGAGTCACATAGGACAGAGACCAGTAGTTATTATGGGGCCTTTCTGTACACCAACAAGATCATATCTGTTGCTAATGTATTTGTGAACAGCTTAAAAAAACTGGAACACTATTATATGATGGGAAAATAAGCTTAGAAATCAATAAATTTGTGACTTGGTGTAAAATAACACCTATATCATCCTTTTTAGCGTAACATTTTTAAGTGCCATTTTATTAGCATTGGTACAGAATATAATTTTTAGCCAGTGGCTGTCTACTGCTTACAATGTAGCCAGCACAGCATGGCTACTAGCATATCTAGATTTTAATGCCTGGGAAGCACACCTAGCGATATTTAGCCAGGCGGAAGGGGTATATAAAATAAAAACGCACGGAAGCCAGAATATTAATGAAGAGCGGTGGGCGAAAAGAATCGGGAAGCGGAGATGGTGCATCAAAGAGGAAAAAGGGAGTTGGGCAACCAGGATACGGTAATAGCTCAAGAGGATGAATGTTGGGGGCATTCCGTTCCAGAAGGAAAGGCTGCGCCCAGAAAGGTGGGGAGGGGTTTGGAATAGGTGGGAAAGCCTGGGAGAGCGTGCACAGCCTAAAAAAGTTTTTATGATGGCTCCGTGCATAATATCTGATCGTTGGCATTGGTTGCCGCAAAAATCGAGAGGCAGGATTTAATCAAGGTGTCAGCCGCAGGGGCATCCCGGATTCGGGCGAAGCGTCCGGAATTCCTGAGATGTCTGAAACGCGGAGGCGGCCTCTTCCCCACCCCCGCCGCGGCCTCCGTGGGCATTTTCCGGCGAGGGGGGCACGCGAACCCTTCGAAGAACAGTTGAAACGCGCGGCCGTGCGCACCCGGGCCGCCCTCCCGCGGCCGGCGCGCTCCCCGGGGATGAAGGTGAGAGCCCCGGGCCCGGGCGCCAGGGGGTGGGCTTCCCGGGTCCCCGCGCGGCCGCAGAGCGCGGCCCCCTCCCCCTCGGCGCGGGCGGGGCTGCGGGCGCACGACGCGGAAGCGCGGGGTTCCGGGGGCGGTGGCGCGGAGGCCGCGCGCGCTCCCCGGGCCGCAGTCGGCGCGGGCGCGCGCGCGGGGCGGGGCGCGGCCAGGAGGCCGGGGAGGCGGCGGGCGCTCGCGCACAGGCCGGGCCGCCGCCTCGCCCCCCTTCGCTTCCCTTCCCTCCCTCGGCCCGGCCGTCCCCCTCCTCTCCCCTCCCCCGAGCGAATCACGCGCCCTCCTCTGACACTCGTAGCGGGCCCGAGCTCCGAATTTATCCTTCACGTGACCTGAGGGGGTTGGGTGGTTGGTTGGGGACATAGGGGGAGAGGGAAAGGAGGGAACGGAATCTGCCGTTGCCCGAGCAACAGGCCCCGCCCGCCGGCTTGGGGCCGGGGGGCGGGAGGAGGACGTCAGCACGTCAGCCGGGGTTTTGCGTTTTGATTGACAGTTGCTATAGCGACCGGGTCGGTCCGTCGCCATTTTGTTGGTTGGTTTTTTTTTAAACCCTTTCGCTTCCCGCCCGAATAATAATAAAAAGCCCCATTGGAGTGAGGCGGGGGTGGCGGCGGCAAGAGCGGCGGGGGGATTCGGGGAGACTGCTGCCGTCGCTGCTGCTGATCGCGGCCCAGGTCGGGCTCTGGGAGCGGACACCTCGAGCGGGGGGTGCGGGCGCCGCCGCCGCCGCCGCCGCCGCCGCTTCTGCTGCTGCTGTTCCTGCTGCTGCTGTTGGTGCCGCTGCCGCCGCCGGCGAGCGGGCGGGACCGGTGTGAGTGTGAGAGTGTGTGTGAGTGAGCGTGTGCGAGGGCGAGTGTGCGTGCGTGTGTGTGTGTGTGAGTGTGTGTGTGTCTGTCTGTCTGTGCGGGGACTCGGGGGCGGGCGGTTCGGGCTCTCCTGGCGGAGGAGCCGCCGCCGCCGCCGCCGCCGCCGCCGCTCGGGCCCCGGCGCTTCTCGCTGCGCAGGTTTGGAGCGCGCGCCATTTTGTGAGATTTACAAAATCCTCCTCGGGAAGAAGCCGCCGGGAGCGGCCGCGACTCGGCGCCCGGCCTCGCCGCCGCCGCCCTCCGCGCCGCGCCGGGCCGCGCGGCCCCGCCGCCGGGAGTCGGGGTCCGGGGACTGCGGTATTTGCCGGGGAGGGGGCTGTCGCCTCCCCGGCCCCGGGCGCCGCTGGAACCGCGGAGCCGGAGAGAGACTGAGAAGGCTGCGGCTCGGCCGCGGAGCCGGGAGCGCCGGGGGCGGAGAGAAGCGGCCGGGGCGGCGCTGGCTGCGGAGGCCGCGGCGGGAGCGCAGCGGCGGGAGCCCGAGGCTGAGACTCACCGGAGGGAGCGGCGCGAGCGCCCCGCCATCGTCCCGGTGAGTGTCCGGCCCGGCCGCGGCCCCGCCCGGCCCGGCGCCCGGCTCCCCCCGCGGCCTGCAGCCGGGCCCGCGCCGAGGCCGGCCGGGCGGAGGGAGGGACCTGCCATTTTAGGAGGAGGCGCCGCGGCCCGGGGCCGGCCGCCGGGGGAGGGAGCCCGACAGGCCCGGTCCCGGAGGAGAGGCGGGTGCGAGCGGAGGGAAAGTTGCGGAGGGTGGGAGCAGGGGCCACGGCCTCCCGGGAGCCGGGGCCTGGGGGCCGGAGAAAGCGCCAGACCTTCACTGGTCGCCCGAGCGGAGGGGAGGAGGTTGTCTTCCTCCTCCTCCTCCTCCTCCTCTTCCTCCTCATCCTCTTCCCCCAGCTCCTCCCTCGTCCCTCCTCTCGGTCCCCACCAGTGTGGGATCCGCCGGGGTTCTCTGCAAGGACAATGCACGGGTTAAGAAAATGGGGCTGGCTGCTGGGCGAGGCGCCGGGGAAGGTCGGGAGCCGGGTCCCTCAGCGGCCCTTGGGGTGTGTGCCGGAGCGAGGGCACTCGGCGTGCTCCGAAGTTGTGCAGTGAGTGCAAATGATCCCGGCCACTCGAGGTGGAGTAATGACCTGTTTAGCAGCCGGAGGAGTTGGTGGTTGAGAATGCGTAAATTATAATTGATACCTGGCTATTGCAACAAAACTTCACAAGTCTATTTACAGGCACAAACCCGCTCTCGTTTGGATCCACCAAAGCTGCCGAATTTCTTAACACTTCTCGAAAGGCCCCTCCCTAGTCTGAAATAGTTAAAAATGGCAAAATTAGTGAGTGATTCTGGCTAATGGGCTCTGCTTTTCGTCCAGCACTAGATTATATGGTCCTCGTAATCTAGGTGCAGCACTTGAATGCCAGCACCGTTTGGTTTTTGAATTCTGCCCAAGTTGTTAGAAAATACACCGTATGGCATTGTTTTCACACGCATTTTTTAAAGATTAGGACGAAGGGTACCAGGCAGTATTGTCGGGGTTTTACATGTATGAACTTGCTTTTCCTACCGGTAGGAACTGTTAACCCATTTCACAGATGAGGAAACTGAGCTGTGACTCATCCAAGGTCATACAGCTGGGACTCCAGGAGCCAGGAGTCTGTAGCCAGCCTGGGCTCATAATCACTAGGTTGTAACCGATTATTATAAACACTGGCAAATTTTGGAGCGATCTGTGTGTAATGACTCAGGGTTCTAACCCAGAGATTGTGCCCCTGGCAGTGTTGAGCATGGAATTAATTTTGTCTTTGCGGAAGTGGAAAGATTGAAAGGAGACCCTCCTAAAGAAACTTGTCAGATCTTCCCTCCCTCCTCCCCCCCCCCCCCCCAAAAAAAACAACTATGTAGGCAGTTCTTGAATGGAAGGAATTAAGAAATATTTTTTGGTGCGTTTTGTTCTTCACACTTAATTTTAACTGTAGGCATCACTTAAGTATTGATGAGTCATGAGAAAGTTTTGTGTAAAGTTATTTTTAGGAATTTTTAAATCTTTGAACAGATTTCCTGTATGACCTCTTGTACCTTACATACACAAAATGTTTAAGAATGGATATATTTAATTTGATTTGGGGGAGTTCTAATAATTCAGTGGAATTACCTTTAGGTTTTGTTTTCCTAAATTTGTCATGTCTTGATTGTTTAGTTACCTTGAGAGAAATAATTATCTTCAGACAGACTATAAATGTGAGACTAGAAGATAGTTTCAAAGAAACAGCAGTTAAGAGAAAAGTTTACTCGGTTACAGTTAAGATTTTTAATATACACATGACTTACCTTTAAAGTACCCCAGTGCTTTTGGAAGACTCGTCTTGAAATAGCCCCGGTGCTTGTGTTGGCTGTCCAAATTCATTTACACTTCCAACCTTATCAGAAAGTTAAGGACTCCTGTTAACATGTGTACCAAGTTCTGTTGTAAAACAGTATAAAAAGTTCATAAGAGGCATAAGCTCAGAAAGTCATTATTCTAGGGTCACCTCTGTGTAAGGTAGCAGGCACACTTTAAAATCTAAAAATGATTATGATTTGAAGGAATAGACTTGAATGAATGGATGGTCATTATTGGTAGGGGATGGGAAGTGGACCAAATGAGCTGGTGGGATCTTTGTTATAAGGAATTTGGGTATAAGATTCTTAAACATGTTTTAAAGACATTTTGGTGGGACTTATTAGAAACTTAAGAGATACACAGAATTACTGTGTGTTGGGATTCAAAAATTAACCCATTAGTCCAGTCTTTTAGGGGAACTGATGTTCAAGATAAATGAAAATACTCCATTTTAATGCAGTGTCTTGTTTGGGAATGTGTATAGTAAAAAAAAAAAAAAAAAAAAGATCCTTGGTTAGTATATTTTTACCTCCTAGAATATTGTCAGATGACTGTCCTGTGGGTTTCAGTTTATGGAGGGTTATTGTGTTGATGACTTAAAGATTGGGGGGGGGGGTTAGGGAACTGGTATTTAAAGAATTTACATACATAGGTTTTTATAGTGCTGTGAATATTTATCTGCCAAAGCAAAGTCAAAGACAACTTACAACAGAAGTTATAGAAGGACCGTTGGCTTGCATTTTGTTTTGAAACTAATATGCAAAAAACGAATATGCTAATTTGTATCGAATTTTGGGTACTACTTGAAAACATTTTTTTTTTTTTTTTAAATAACAGCTTAGCTACTTAGATTACTAGGGATGTTTTTACATGTGTGTTTATGGTTGGTAAGTATCTAGTTTGGGGAAGAAAATTTGGATGGAAGTAACTTTATTATGAGTGCAAAGGGAATTGCTTAGTAAAAGTAAGTTTAATAGGAGTCTTCATTGTTGACTTTATTTGTATTTGTGATAAAGGTGTCAATCTTTTTGCTTCAGAATTAGCTTCTGTCTCACTTCAAAGAACTTTCACATTTCCTACGCCCACA
Organism: Leopardus geoffroyi; assembly: GCF_018350155.1. Classification (NCBI taxonomy): domain Eukaryota; kingdom Metazoa; phylum Chordata; class Mammalia; order Carnivora; family Felidae; genus Leopardus; species Leopardus geoffroyi. Next base: position 8,215,614 of record NC_059333.1, on the reverse strand, counting down.
CCCCCAAGCAATTTCTCTCATTGCCCCAAGAAAAAAATTGAAACATTTGAACCCAGCAAAACGCAGAAACTTCCAGGAAGAGTCTTTATAAAGAACTTAGCACTTACACAGAATTTTATTGCTCTTACAATTTTGTTGTATTCCTTATCAGTAATTCCAGCTATGAGCTAAGAATCTCTACTTTCTGTTGAGTGTTTTGGTAGGTATACCTGTTTTTTATTTACAAGTAAAAATATTACTTGAAGTTATCAAACACGGTCACCTGAAACTTGGTGCTAACACAGTTGGCCTTGTCAAGGTATTGTGGGACTTGAGTATACACGGTGATTATGCCTTTAAAAATTTTTTTTTGAACATTTATTTATTTTTGGGAGACAGAGACAAAACATGAGTGGGTCGGGGGGCAACAGAGAGAGAGGGAGACACAGAATCCGAAGCAGGCTCCAGGCTCTGAGCTGTCAGCACAGAGGTGGACACAGGGCTCAAACTCATGAACTTTGAGATCATGAGCTGAGCTGAAGTCAGATGCCTAACTGAATGAGCCACCCAGGTACCCCTATGCCTTTTAAAAGACTTCTTACTGTGTATTATCTTCACCGTTGGTCAGTGTTTTGATGGCTAGAGAAATTGTGGTAATTCCTAACCACAGCTTATACAGTTTTTGACTAAAAATTTTGGGAGGCTAAAGTTTTTGTTTAATTACTTGGAAAAGAAGCATCAAATTATTTCAGGTTATCTAAAACTTCTCAGTTGCCCCTAAATGAATAAATTTTTTGAAATCTTGCCTGCAGTGTTAAGCTGGAGCTGTAAAGTTTATCGTTGGTTATGTGAAAATGAAATGTTGGCTTCACAGGACAAAATAATTAAAGATTCGTATTAGGTAATTAAAGACAAGTTGTGTTCCTAACTTAGTGGCTACAGGCAGCCTGAGTTTCATTTTTTAGTGTATGGAAACAACATGGTTTGGAAGTATTGCACTATATAGGCCAGCTAGACATTTTTCAAAAGTTAAGCTTTTGCTTTGAAATCCTTTCAGAATTGTATAACGAGTTAAAATTTTCTTTTGGAGATAATAACTTACAGTATGTTGAATGTCTAAAGTGACGTGGTTCCTGGTGGGCATACTTTGTGCTAATGTAGAACCACTTTTGGGATTTTTGACAGTTGATTTTTCTTTTTTTTTTTTTTTAAATTTTTTTTTTCAACGTTTATTTATTTTTGGGACAGAGAGAGACAGAGCATGAATGGGGGAGGGGCAGAGAGAGAGGGAGACACAGAATCGGAAACAGGCTCCAGGCTCTGAGCCATCAGCCCAGAGTCTGACGCGGGGCTCGAACTCACAGACCGCGAGATCGTGACCTGGCTGAAGTCGGACGCTTAACCGACTGCGCCACCCAGGCGCCCCGACAGTTGATTTTTCTACCAGAGCTACGCACCTCTGTTCTAGAAGGGGATTTTTGTTTTATTTTATTTTGTTTTGTTTTACTTTATTTTATTTTATTTTTACTTTATTAAAAAAAATTTTTTTTTTTTCCTTTTTAACTTTTATTCAGGTTTTGAGAGACAGGGACAGAGCAGGAACAGGGGAGGGGCAGAGAGAGACACACACACACACACACACACACAGAATCCAAAGCAGGCCCCAGGCTCAGAGCTGTCAGCTCAGAGCCCGACACAGGGCTCAAACTCACGAATGGTGAGATCATGACCTGAGCCTATGACCTGAGCTGAAGGCAGATGCTTAACTGACTGAGCCACCCAGGTGTCCCTTAAAAAAATCTTTATAAATGTTTATTCACTTTTTGAGAAGGAGAGACATACAGAGCTTAAGTGGGGGGGGGGGGGAGCAGACAGAGAGGGAGACACAGAACCTGAAGCAGCCTCCAGGTGCTGAGCTGTCGGCACAGAGCCCAGTGCTGGGCTTGAACTCCCAAACTGAGATTAAGACCTGAGCTGAAGTCGGATGCTTAACTGAGCCACCCAGGTGCCCCTAGAAGGAGATTTTGAAAAATTTATAGTACCATTAAAGTTTTGACAAGGTACTTACCTTTTGCTTGAGGGATATATGCTCATATGTAATACTGCATGATAGCTTAAAATGTATTTTTACTTTAGAATTGTTATGAATTTTCTGTTCCCATAATTAAAATGCTTGTGTAAATCAGTGGGGAGGAGCTTAGGGATCTGGTTTAACATGGAACAAATCTGGTTTTCAACATCCCTTTTATTTTACATAACATCCCTGTTCATTAAGTAACCCTGTAATTTTTCTAAGTATATCAAATTTCCAGTGACAAGAGTTGATTTTTCTTTTTTAAGTTTTATGGATATTTGTGGTTAGGGTTTGCATCTGACACCCGTCCAAAATGTGCATAATGTCTAGTTATAGATGGCCTTGGGACAGCGTGGTCCTGTGGACAGAGTACAGGCCTGTGAGATGGTGCTGGGCAGAGGCTCCAGAGTCAGGCAGATCCGGAATCTCAGCAGGTCCTGCCACTCACTGGCCATGTGATTTTGCTAAGCATTGGTTTCTTCCTCTGTAACACGGGGTTTGTGATACTTCCCATAGGGCTCTTGTGAAGGTTGGGGCAACACATGTACATTTCTTAATAGCTTTCTCCTCTCGCTTCTCCCTCTTTTTCCTCCTCCATTCATACTCATGGTTATGGTCCCAGGATAAATGCTACTTCCTCAGAGAGGCTTTCCCCCAAACCCCAGTCTAGGTAGGGTTCTTTGGCTGTGCGTTCTTATAGGACTCTGCTTTTTTTTTTTTTTTTAATAGCTCTTATTGCAGATAGCTGTACGATTATTCGTATATATTCACAGTTCTACTTATATAATGTCTGTCTCTTCTCTCCATTAGATGGTGACATCCACCTGGACAGGAATAGTTCTTTGATCACCCTTCCAGTCCAGCAGAGGTAGATAGACGTATGTGTGTATAGAGGATGGAATGAGGAACCTATCTGCCGAGCCCCGTCCTAGTACCACTCCATAATTGTGCAGTCTTGGGCAGAGTAGCTTCTCTGGGCTTGGGTGTTTTATATGCCAGACGTGCACAGCACCAGCCGCCCTGCCCAGGAGTTTGAGACTGTGGAATGAGATACTGTAACGAGGTGCTTTGCAAAAGTGTAAAATGCCATTTAAACATAAGTTGGTACAGTAGCAATAATTTCAGTGGTGGGGTTACCCACGAATTTATAATTAGAGTTTCAGCTTTACTGAATTAGTAAGAAGTTATTAATATTTGTCATACACTTAAATTTTCTATATGCATTAATTAGAATACAAGATTGGGCCTTTGTTCTGATTAAATACAGTAGCTTAAACAAGAAGTTTATTTCTCTCTCCTGGAAGTAATTTTAAGGCTAATGTGGTGGCTCCATGGTAGAGGGGACCTTGGTTCCTTCCCTGTGCTTAGGGAAACCCCACTTTCTGTATGGTAGAAGACCGTTCCCCACCATATCCACCATCTAGGAACAGATGTGGGGAAAGCACATCTCCTTTTAAAGACAAACCTGGAAGTTGCATACGTGACTTTTGTTCACATCTGTTGGTCCAAACTTGGTCAGGTGGCTAGTTGCAAAGGAGGCTGGGATATGTGGTCTCTGGCAGGGTAGCTGGTTGGTTGAAAATCTGTTTCTACTGAAGAAGAGAATGGGGGGGGGGGGATTATGAGGCATTTCCTGTCACACCTTGAAATGTTTTGGAAGAAACATACAGAAATAAACCTTGAAAAGACAACTTACTGCACTAATTAATGACTTATTTTCCATATTTGGTCATTAATCTTTTGAACTGTGGTGTGCACATTTAAGTAGATCACTATTTAGTATCTGCAATATACGCATATATGGTCAGATTAGAAAACATGTAGCTAAACTTTTAGTAGTGAAGGAATTTTGGCACGTTATTTTACTGACACTGTTTTCTAATAGAAACATGGTTCTTGATTGCTGTGACTGTATTTTATGTAACCAGTGTTTGGAGTCTCAGCTTTTGAGTGTTATTTTCATAGTTTCCTAGTATGTATTCTTATGGTATGTTTTCATACTCGTACTCTCAGCAGACAATTCTGGAATAACACCTGTGTCTTGTCAGGTTTTCAGTAAATGTTTGAGCCCCTGAAGTTGTAAGGATGATAGCAGTGATGTTTAGAAATAAGTTTACTATCCAAGTATGTTCCTCTTAAGTTTCTGTGGGTTTGAACAAAGAGAGTCTAGGATTCCTTTGAACTAGAGAGTGTTATTATTTGATCTAGTGGAGACCTGAGAAACTAATGGTTCTCAAACAGGCTTCTGGAGAACTTCTCAGAGTTGCGAGATTTCCCAAGCTCAGGTACTTCTCTTTCTATAGGTTTGGGATGATGCTCTGGAATTGACTTTTTCTTTCTCTCTTTCTCTCTTTTTCTTTCTCTCTTTTTCTTTCTTTCTTTCTTTCTTTCTTTCTTTCTTTCTTTCTTTCTTTCTTTCTTTCCTTCCTTCCTTCCTTCCTTCCTTCCTTCCTTCCTTCCTTCCTTCCTTCTTTCGAATTTATTCTTAGAGTGAGTGTGCACGGGAGGGGCAGAGAGAGAGAGGGAGAGAGAATCCTAAACAGGTTCCGCACTGTCAACGTGGAGCCAGATGCGGGGCTCGATCCCACGAACCGAACCGTGAGACCATGACCTGAGTCAAAATCAAGCCAAAATCAAGATTCAGAAGCTTAATGGACGGAAGCACCCAGGCGCCCCAGGAGTCTACTTTCTTAATTAGGACTCCAGGTAATCCTGGTACAGTAGAAACATTTTGAGAAACATTCATAGAGTTCATCTTCTTCATTTTAGGGAAGGAAATGGATGTAAAGAAGCTAAATGACTAACCAGTGCCCCAGAATAGGCTGGTCTCCAGGGCTGGTGTATGTTTTCCCGACTCCTGGTTCTTTGTTCTTTATACAAATGCAAGAGAGGATGAAATACCAACTGCATTGGGATTTTATAGGGATATGGGTCATTCTCAAATAGTTTTTTTTATGTGTGAGCTCATTGGTAGTGAATGGTTGGATCACTTAATTGTCCTTTTAACAAATAGAGGTAGTCAGATGAATATTTAAAGGTGGGAAGTTGAGGTTTTGAATAAGGTGTGGTTACTCTCAGTGCTGTAGTGGACAGGGTCGTGGACGGGCAGCGTGAGGGGAGATGGTAGGTAGGTGCCTGCCAGGCACGGGGAGAAGGAACCAAGTAGGTCTTGTCCCCGTTCTTACTTTCTTTTTCAAAATCTGCAGTTCTCACTGTCAAATTCATTCTTTTAGATGAAGTGAAGAGCTGGATTCACTAATTTAAGATGGAAATATTCCCAGAGGAATGTGCTTTATCTGTATATCAAGTTAACACTTTATTCTTATGAATTAGCTGGCTGTCATTTTAAAAATTGGAGATGAGCACCTGTACTAATGAGAGAGCTTTGTGGGAAGGGTGGGGGGAAGAACAGGGCACGTGTGCCCTTGCCGGAGGAGAATGAAGGGCATGTTTTTGAAAAGTGTCAGCTTGTGGTAAAGTCCTGGAAAGGTTGATGGAGGCTTTTCTGGTGGCCAGAGGTTGGTGGTATTAGATTGACTGCTGGTCTCCTATCACTGAGAGTGTTGGTAATGAAACTGGATAATTTTGAGGAAGACCACTTGATTGCTTGATTGGGAGTAGAAGGCTTTTTTTTAAATTAGTGTTCATCATTCCTTTTGAGCGGTCTTATACCGTGTCAAACATATAGGAATCGTTCTGATGACCTAGGGAATATTAGTTCCTAAAGATCACCAAGTAATAATGTCCTCATGATATAAAAAAAAAAAAAAAAAGAAAAAAAAAGTTCAAGCCCTGTAGAATGGTGCCTTATCACCCCCCCCACCCCCACCTCACGCTCGGTAGGTCATAGGTGTTGTTTTCCTACCAGAAATGTCCTGTGCATGTAGGTGCAACTGTATATACATACATTAAACATTTATTATATGTGTGTGTTACAAAGCTGTATGTTCAGTGTGATCCTGTTATTTTTTAAAATTTAGTATTTTTTAAGGAAATTCTACCTCCAGCGTGGGACTTGAACTCACGAGTCCCAAGATCAAGAGTTGTGTACTCCACCGACTGAGCCAGCCAGGCACCCTTTCCTATTTATTTTTTAAAGTGCACAGACATTGTGATGGATGTGTGTGTGTGTGTATAGTGTCTGCAGTTAAGAGTGAATGGGATCGTGCCAGACACACAGATTTGCATCTTAAGTGTCTTGATCTCTTTGGGCCGTATTTCCGTATCGGCCATATGATATTTGCTTGTTGTTTTTAAATGGTTAGGGAGTATTCCGTGTTATGGATGTACCCCAATTTACTCAATCTCTATTAAAGAACATTTGAATTGTTCTTGTATTTTTGTTTTAAAGTGTTCCAGTATACATCCTTGTGCATATAACTGTGTTCTCTAGAACACTAGCCCTAGATTACATATTTCAAAGGGAAATTACTGGTTCACCAAGTATATGCACATTTGAATATGTCTTGCGAAAGTGTCTTCTCAAAAGTAGCACCAATTTCTACTTCATGAGCTGGGTCTGAGAGTTCAGTTTTCGAGATCTCACCAATACTGGTGTCGTCAGAATTTTAAATCTTTGTCAGTTTAATAGGTGAGTAATGATGTTCAGTTGTTTGGATTTGCATTTCTTTAATTATGAGTGAGTTTGAACATCTTAAGTTGTACTCGGAGTTTTGTACTTTAAAAAACAAAATATTTATTCTCTGTCAGATACATAATTAAAAATATTTTCTGATTTTCCTGCATTTCTTTGTTCTGTTGAATGAAAAATGGATGTTTTGATAACCTGTAGATGCTTGTAATTGTAAATGCTTTGATAAATTGTGCAAGGGGATTCTTGTTCCTCAGCATTTGAGTAAACGTTTGACTGGCCTCTGTATGAGGCGTGCGCATCGTGGTGGTAGGAGCTCTGACTACAGAGGTGGGTGAGATTTGGTTACCTGTGCTGTTAGTGTTGACATAGCTGTTGGGCGCAGGTACCATTATCATAGTAGAGACCACGGCTGCTGACATGGAGAGGAGTTGACATGTGAAGGACTAGAAGAATGTAGAGAAGTAAGGATTCTGGGGGTTTGAGTGAGCCTTGAGGAGGAGGGACTGAGTCTTGGTGGAACCTGGGGCATTGGCAGTCTGCTGGGCGCTGTCCTACAGGGGAAGTGAGGGGTGACTCTGGAGAATGACAAATTCGTGAGCCCCGAGTATCAGTGTGTGTGTGTGTGTGTGTGTGTGTGTGTGTGTGAGAGAGAGAGAGAGAGAGAGAGAGAGAGAGAGATCCTGGAGGAGGGATAGGGATGGTTGCACTGAGAAATGACAGTGATGGGTCTTACAGATTGTGAGGCATTTGATTTGGGGCAATTGAAGGAGTTTCCACAGGGCAGTGATGATGGGTCTGGGTTAGGGAGATGACAGAGAAGCAGGGCCTTCCTGGAAGGTAGCTCGTTCTAGGTGTATAGGCTTGGAGGAATACGAAGAGGTAAAAGGTACAAGTCAGATGGGAGAGCCAAGTTTGGAGCGCCTTGAAAATTCTCAGTTATTTACTTTTCAGCAAGACAAGTGAATATCACTGTGTTCAAACAGCAGCGTGGCCAAATTTGTGGAGATAGAAAGGAGAGAATTGAGCTTAGGTAGCAGTACGGTACCGGAATGATTGGTTTAGCGGGACGGTTGAGAACGTTTCCTCCCGAAGGCCTGAAGGAACTGTCAAGGAACAGAAGATGGAATTTTTAGTGTAGTCAGGCTTCCATTAAGGGCAGCTGGAAATCATTTGTAGCACCATTAAAGATGAGCTTAAAAATAGGGCAGTGGGAGAAGGCAATGCTAGAAGGTGTGACTCTGGAAAGGAAAAGGTTGTATCGTAATACGTGGTTTGCGAAGTATAGAGTAGCTGAACACGTGACAGAGTATCTTTGTGTTTTCCTGAAAAGTCTCATCTTCTCTTTCTTTTCACGTGTATCCTTATCAGGATACCAATAATCTAAAATGTATTTATCTCGTGAGGTGTTTGGGATTATTTATGGAGTACCTCCTGGTGCCATACGTGGAACTGGGGCCTGGGCGTCAGTGCTACAGCAAAGCCTACTGTGGGTGTCCTGATGGGAGTCAGGATCTGGTGGGAGATCTTTTGGGATCTCTAGAGTAGGCTCATGGACTTAGTCTAGGGTAGACATGAATCTTCATTAAAGGGAACACAGAGTCCATGAAATTGAGTGATTTTGGTGTTGCCTTTTGAAGGTCAATTTTTTGGTCTCATTTTAGAGTTCTTTTGGCAGTTAACTTTGAGTTAAAGTTTATTTATTTATTTATTTTTTTAAATTTTTTTTTTCAACGTTTATTCATTTTTGGGACAGAGAGAGACAGAGCATGAACGGGGGAGGGGCAGAGAGAGAGGGAGACACAGAATCGGAAACAGGTTCCAGGCTCTGAGCCATCAGCCCAGAGCCTGATGCGGGGCTCGAACTCACGGACCGCGAGATCGTGACCTGGCTGAAGTCGGACGCCTAACCGACTGCGCCACCCAGGCGCCCCGCGTTAAAGTTTATTTGAATATAAATAGGACTCTAGTCTTTAAGACAAATTCTGTGTGCTGAAAAATTTGTTCCGATTTGATCATTTCTCCTTGAAAAGAACAACTGTCATCTCAGTGTTTTTTGTTTTTTGTTTTTAACTTCATCTTTACATCAAACACATTCATTACTGAATGACATTACTTCCATGGTACAAAAGATTTTGTAAAAGTTTTTTCAAAGTAGCAGTGGTAGGAAAATTATTAGGATCTCATTTGAGCATACTGTTATCTAATCTCACCTTTTCAACTTCCCTATAATGGTTCTGTGGTACAGTTCAAAACATCAGGAAAGCTAGGTGAATTTACCTAAGAATTGGCCCGAAGGCCCGCGGTTACTCAGCAGTATTCCAGTCAGCTATGCAGAGGGAAGAAATTGAAGACAGGAGCCTGAGGATTCAGGAGAGACCGCTTGGAGGAAGGCTTCTTGCTGAGTAAGACGAAGATCCAGACACAGAAAGGATGCAGGCATAGAGGGAGAGTCGAGAAAAAAAGGAAAGTTCAACAGCATGGGCAGGAATGAAAGACTGATCTGAGCAAATGATGAGCAAGAACAACTTTGTTTTTTTAACGTCTTTTTATTTTTCATAGAACACAAGGGCGGGGGGAGGAGAGCAGAGAGAGAGAGAGAGAGAGAGAGAGAGAGAGCAAGCTCCAGGCTCTGAGCTGTCAGCACAGAGCCTGATGTGGGGCTCGAACCCACTGACCATGAGATCATGACCTGAGCTGAAGTCGGTTGCCCAACCGACTCAGCCACCCAGGCGCCCCAAGAACAGCTTTTTAATGGTACATTGGGACTCCTGCTAGTCACAGGACCCCGCAACTGGATGGTGTGGCCCCAGCTCACTTCCACAGTCTTACCTTCCGGGTCTCCGGACCCCGTCTGGGCATGTGCTGCTTCTTCGGCCGGTAGTCCTCCCCTTTCTTGAAGTCCGCTCCATTTCCTCCTTCACTTTCAGCTCAGATGTCACCTTGTCAGGGAAAGCTGCCCCCCAGCCCCTGCCACCTCTTCATTTTTAGTATCTCCTGTCTTGCTGTATTTTTCTCTATAGTGCTTAGTACACTTGATAATTTTTTTTAGTGCTTAGTTGACTAATGCCTTTCAGAGAGAAGGGGCAGTGGTTGGCCCCCTCCCCCCTTCTTTGGGATTGGCAAGTGTTTGGCACATACTGAGCACCAAGTAAACATTTATTTGTTGAGTGAATCAATGAACTACATGTTTTGATCTTTACTATTTGGTCTCAAGGACCCAAGAACTGTCTTCTTAAAGATAGGACTGGAAAACCATGTAGCCAGGAAAAAGAGTTATTTGCTCCTGGATTCCTTTAACAATGCCTGTGAAATACCTACTGTTTGTGAGAAGCCGGATGTTAGGAATATGGAATAGAAACATCGTGCTTTTTATTTTTTATTAAAGTTTATTTGACTATGCTGTATTGGATTGTGTCTTCTTTATTAAAGGAGCACATCATTTTCGTAGTTTATTGAAATAGGTACAGCTCTTAGTGTTCATCTGGAGAGGTTTTAAAAATTGTGGAGGGAATCAGCCTGGATACTCTTCACGGTTCCTAGCCAGCAGAGTGAGGTTCATTCTCCAGTGATCTCTGGCATGTCAATCTGGCATTTGCAGTAGCCAATGTCGGGTTCACATTTAAAATAAGTGCTAGCTTTGATTTCATCTAAAAAGTGACGGAAAAGCGAAGACGGTGATTTGTTTGGATGCTTTTTGGCTTTAACTTTTTCAACTTTGGACAACAGGATGAAAATGATTAGGGAAAGTTCATTGTATGGATGGATTTTTTTTCTTTTTTTAAAGAATGAGTTTCGTAGTTAGAAAATTATTGAAGCTGTTGATCTTGTCAGGTGAATGAGCCTTAAAAAAAATTTTTTTTAACATCTATTTATTGTTGAGAGACAGAGCATGAGTAGGGGAGGGGCAGAGAGAGAGAGGGAGACAGAATCTGAAGCAGGCTCCAGGCTCTAAGCTGTCAGCACAGAGCCCAACGTGGGGCTTGAACCCACAAACCGCGATATCACGACCTGAGCCGAAGTCGGACGCTTAACTGACTGAGCCACTTAGGTGCCCCCAGGTGAATGAGCTTTTAAAAGTTTATAAGGGATTTGTTTAAAATAGTTCTGGAACCTTTCTCAGTGACAGGTCTGTTGTAAATATTTAGGAAAACATATTCAGAATTATTCAGTAGCTATTGAAGCTCTCCTCTCTGTGCCTGGTGCCGTGCTAGGCCCTTGGGAGTGAGTTACACGGACATACACGTCCTTGCCCTCATGAGGCTTTTCAGTATAGTCAGGAGCTCCCTGGAGAGAAATGTAAAGGAAACACGTTCAGCATGAGCACTTCCTCCTTCCCTCCCTCCTTTTGTTTATTTCTTGAACTTGTTTTTGGTGGCAACATGTTAAGAGTCCTTCAAGCTACGTGTTGCTTTATCTCTGATAACATAGGAAGGAGGTAAAGGGGGGAACGTTTATAGTACCATGTAAAATAGAAATTTAGATCTTCAGGGTGTTGGTAGCTTTTTAAAAAAGTTAATGTCGATCAGTGAATTTATTCTCTTAAAAAATAAGCTATTTAACAATAATAATAGTAACAATAGCTATTATTAATTGATTGCCTGCTATGGGCCAGACACTGTACATATTCATTATTAGTTATTTTAATATTCTCAGCCACTCTACAAGGTGGTTGGTCGTATCTCTGTTTTATAAGCTAGAAGGTTGAGATGTAGGGAAGTAAATTTGCTTAAGGATCATCATAGCAGATTGCATATGCTGCCTCCAGATAATAGAAAACTTAGTTGAATGGGTAAGTGCCGTAAAGTTAAACATTTAGAGAGAAAAGAGAGAGAAACATAGAGCTTCTATAATCCATTAATTGAAGGAATAGATACAAGTTCTGGTATACTGGGATTGATGCCTTGTGCTACTGGTTCATTCGTTTTTTCCAATAATAAACAAAAATGTGTAAACGCTTTTAAAAAAAAATTGTTTTTTTTAAAATGTTTTGTTTATTTTTGAGACAGAGAGAGACAGAGCACGAGCAGGGGAGGGGCAGAGAGAGAGGGAGACACAGAATCCGAAGCAGGATCCAGCCTCCGAGCCGTCAGCCCAGAGCCCGACGCGGGGCTCGGACTCACAAACCGCGAGATCATGACCTGAGTTGAAGTCGGAAGCTCAGGCGACTGAGCCACCCAGGCACCCCTAAATGCTTTCTATATTTGAGGAATTCTTTATCCTAAGGGTCTTGGGGGGAAGTAGAAATCTTCAATTTTGAAAGCCAAATTTGCTCACTTTCTCTGCATCTTTTGGAGTTGGGACGTGGTCGTGTGACCTGGGGCCTCCAGGCCACTACCTCAGAAGCTAGTGATTTTCAGAAGCAGACACTTTGTAAAATCTGTGTCCCGCAGTGCAAGGGGATGGCAGCTGCACCTGTTTCCCGGAGGTGGGCAGGGACAAAGATTCAGCTGTAGCGTTTGGTTCCTGGTGTCACTGGTGTCTGTACTAGTTGCAGTGACTGAACCCTGTGTTGTCTCCACTGGACCAGATCTGTGGTTTGAATTTTGGGTGTTCTTCATTATGTAGCCTTCCAGTCTGGCCCTCCTGGGGTTTTCTGTGAGTTGCCTAATATGCTTTAATAACTTCCTTTTCAGTTTCAGCAAAGCCAGAGTTAGTTTCTTTTGTTTGCAACTAAGAACCTTTACTTCGATGATGGTAATTAAGGTAATTGACAATTCCAGGAAACTCCAGGGTCAGGGTTACTTGCATCTAGATTAGAATTTATTAGTGGGAAGAGCTCATGTATATTAAGTGGAATAGTTACATGCAGGCTGCTTATTGATTTAATGAATTTGCTGATTTGAATTTGCCTCTTCTAGGTATTAGGGATACAGGAGTGACAAGATAGACAAGATCCCTGCCCTCACAGAGCTTAATTCTGTTGTGAAAAGTAGAGAAAGCAAGAGAGCAAGTAACAATGGCAAAGAGTGATAAATGCCATGATAAAAATAAAGGTGGGGTAATGTGATAGATAACGGGGTGTGGGTAGGTTTAGGAGATGTGTCTTATAAAACATTTACTTTAAAATCATTGTCAGGAGTCGTGACTTGGGTTTTTGACTATGAGGCAGTACATTCTGAATTTACCCACCTTCTGTAACCACCTAGGAAACTGGACAAAATACATGAAACAACTATTTTCAGGTATTGAACAACAGGCAGTACGGAACTGTAATCCCTGACAGATGGGGAGCAAATGAGGTGAGCCCTTTGATGGCCCAGCTTTCTTCTTGGAGGCAATTTTCAGATCTCAGTGCAGGGAGGGGGATCCCAAATAGAGCCTTTGGCCTCACTGAGTTGAGGAAGCAAAGATTGGAGTTGGGGTTCTGCTCCAGCAGAATGGTTCTGTTTTGAGGAGCAGGGTTCTGGAGAGAAAGGAGCTGGGCAGAGCATAAGTCTTCTTAGTGGTCCTCTTCAGTGATTGATTGAAGATTAATCTGTGCACATGTAGGGTGCAGTTTCATAAAGGAACAGTTCCTGGGGAAGAAATCCACTGGAAAACTGCAAGCAGAACAATTCTCAGAGCTCACATAGGGCTGGGAAATAATTTGAGTACCTTGTAGCCAGAAGACAAAAGTTCTTGTTAAATGCTGTGTTCATTGAGACTCCAGAAGGGTCATGTCTTAGTAGTGGGGCCAAATTGGTCCTCAAATAAAGGCTTCTCTAGATCTCACTGGAAAATGTTTAAAAACAAGCCTCAAAAGGCACAAACTAATCTGAACAGAATGTAATTGCCTGCAAAGTCCAATACTCTTTAAAGAAATATAACAAAACCTAATACTGAACAGTTTAAAATGTCCAGCATCCAATCAGAAATTCCTAAATATGTGTAAAAGCAGGTTCACCTGGCTTATAGTTAGGATATCGGTCATTTGAAACCAACCCAGAACTGAAAGGTGTTAGAATTGACAGGCAAGGGCATTAAAGCAGTTATTGTAGCTGTATCCCATACGTTTAAAAAGGTAGAGACTGGAAAGGTGAAAAAGAGACCCAAATAAAACCATTTAGAGGTGAAAAGTAATGTGTGAGATGAAAAATACATTGGATGGCATTAATGGCAGATTAGACATTACAAAAGAAAAGATCAATGAATTTGAAGACCTAGAAGAGAAAACTCAATAGAAACAGACAGAAATGACAGAGATAATGGAACTAGCAAACAGGGTAGTTCAGATGGCTTTATGAAATGTAGGGTCAGATTATGGTTAACGTCGACACCTTCATACGTGAGTTTTGCTTAAAAAGAACAATTGTGAATGCTACCTGAATTTGGCTTGATGTGTAGTTAAGAGTAGTTGAAAATCAGTATTTCAGTAAAGCACTGGGGTATGATGGACGAACTTTATTATGCAACAGCGTTTAGTTGTTTTTTGGTATGTAACAGTGTTTCTCCACAGAGTTAGAAACTTAAAACATACAGGTATGATCTCATAGTTTTTGGGGGTCTGAGGCCTGGGTACAATTTAGCTGGGTCCTCTGCTTTAGGGTCTCAGGGCTACAGTCAGGATGTTGGCTAGGGCTCTGGTAACATGTGAGGCATGACTGGGGAAAGATCTCTTTGAGACTCATTTGGTCGTTGGTAGAATTCAGTTTCTTGTTTACTATTGCACTGAGGGTCTCAGTTTGTTACTACCTGTTAGCAGGCATCTGCCCTTAGTTTTTTGCCGTATGGTCCTTTCCAACAGGGCCACTTCACTTTCTCAAAGACAGTAGAGTGTCATCTCTTCACAAGACAGATGTACACTCTTATGTATCATACCTGCGGAAGTGACGTCCTATCACTTCTCCTGCATTCTCTTGGTTAGAAGCAAGGTCCCGGGCCCCGGGTCAAGGAGTGGGCCATGCCACGAGGCCACGAACAGCATGAGGCCGTGTCATAGGAGCCATGCTAGGGTCTGTCCGGTGTGTAGTGGTGAAGAGTGCATTCCGTGGAGTCTGATCTAGAAACCTGGCTTTGAATCTTAGCCCTGTCTCTTCCCAGCTGTGTAAACTGAGCCTCGGTTTTCCTTTGTGTAGAATTGGGATAATAGGTGTCTACTATTCATAGTATCGTGAAGAGTAAGTGAATGCATATAAAGTGCTCAGGACTTTATCCTACCAGCTCCTACTCATCTCTTCTGTCTCAGTTTAGATCTCATATATTTAGGGAGGCCTTCTCTGATTCCTCTTTGACTCCTTCTAACCTCCTGTCTACGTTAGGTTTAAAATACCGTGAACTTTTTCTTCTCATCGCTTCACACGTTTTCCACCTGAATTTTATAGCTGTGAGGTTATTTATTTATGTAGCATCTGCTTTCTTTAGCCTAAGCTGCTTGAAAGCAAGGGTTAGGTCTGTTCTGTTCACTGCTGTGTCTTCAGGGGTTGGCACATAGAAGACTCCATAAATGTTTGTTGAGTGACTGAAAGAATGAGGTTAAAATGCATGTGTTGTTGCTTTGAGAAGGCGTTTTTAGTGTCACCGTACTCTGTTTTCGCAGGTACTGGAGTGGTCAGCCTAAAAGATAAGTGGTGGGGCGCCTGGGTGGCTCAGTCGGTTGAGCGTCCGACTTCAGCTCAGGTCACGATCTCACGGTTTGTGAGTTCAAGCCCCGCGTCAGGCTCTGGGCTGATGGCTCAGAGCCTGGAGCCTGCTTCCGATTCTGTGTCCCCCTCTCTCTCTGCCCCTCCCCCATTCATGCTCTGTCTCTCTCTGTCTCAAAAATAAACATTAAAAAAAAATAAAAAAAAAAAATAAATAAAAGATAAGTGGTTAGAAACATTCGTGGTCCTGTGTGCCCTGCCCACCAGCTAGCATGGGGAGACTGAAGCATAGTAGTCTTTAAACTGATGGTAAGGGTTTCCAGAGTGGACACTAACTAGTGGTTAAAAAACCCAAAAAAACGCAAGAGAACTAAGAGGCCTAAGGGACGAAGACTTAATAAAAATCACTCCTGGTGGATCCGAAGGCAGAGTACACGGTAGGAAGCTTCTCTTCTCTGTAAATGTGCTCTGCAGACCCGTCCTCAAGATGCTGTGGTGTGGAGGAAATCCGCTCGGAGAAAATTGCCTTCCTGAAGCTTCACCATGCCCATTAGCATGTTATAGCAAACCGTAATGCGGAAGGACAGTCTTTCTCAAGCGTGCTCTGCACACTGTGTGAGTATACGCCTACCACAATCTAGTAAGGTAGTATTTTATTTAATGGATGATAAAATTTAGGCTTAGAGTTGAAGTAATTTTTCGTAGTGGTTGGTAAGGTAGGATTCAAACCAGGCTCAGCCCTCACTCAGCGTTATTATTCAGTGTTTGCTTCTGTGGACTGTGTTGTTAGCAGATACTAGGTTAATTTCATGAGTGCAGAAACCATGTGTATTTTGCGTGCATTTTGTGTCTAGGACTAGAATCTTGCTTGGCCCTTAATACAGGGCTGAATGTTGGCGTTTTGGTATTATTTTATACTGTGTCTCAGCTTCCCAAGTTAAATTACAGTTGACCCTGAACAGTGTGGGGATTAGGGTTGCTGAACCCCCCTGTGCAGTTGAAAATCCACAGAAACCTTTTTTTAAAGAGAGACCTGATTTATTTATTTTTAAATGTTTTATTTATTGAGATGTATTTATGATAATAATATCAATTTACTACTTATTATTATAATAACATAAATTTATTTATTTATTTTATTTATTGAGTGCGAGGGGTGGGGTAAGGGCGGAGAGAGAGGGTCACAGAGGATCTGAAGCGGGCTCTGCACTGACAGCTGCGAGCCCCACGTGGGGCTTGGACTCACGAACCGCAGGATCATGACCTGAGCTGAAGTCACTCAACCAACTGAGCCATCCAGGCACCCCGAAAATCCACATAAACCTTTTGACTCTCCTCGAAGTTAACTGCTAATAGCCTGCTGTTGATTGGAAGCCTTACCCATAACAAATAGTTGATGAACAGATATTTTGTATGTTATACGTAGTATATACTGGGTACAATAATACGTGTTTCTTAATTTTTTTTGGTAGTTCTCGGCTCTGCAGTTCATCTGTGAATTTTTTCAAATTGTCACAAATCTCCAAAAAATTTTTCCAGTGTATTTATTGGAAAAAAATCCTCATTTAGGTGGACCCGTGAGTTTAAAACCATGTAGTTCAAGAGTCAACTGTACTTGTAAAACTTGAGAGTTCGGTAGGTAGCGGCTAGTGTAATCCAACCAGTGTAATGTATAACAAAAAATAATTTATGTTTTCACTTTGGGTGATGTAGTAGAGTTCTGTCCCCAAAGAAGAAACATTTTTGTAGTCTTGGTTCCTCTCCTGTCACTTTTAAATTTACTCTTATTACCAAACCCTCTTGAGTTTTGTTTCTGAAATAGTCTTCAATTAAGTTCTTTCTTCACATTATTGTTAATGACCTCTCCAGAGATCAGATTAGTCTCTTTTCGGCTTACTGCATTAGTTTTCTTCAGAATTTTCAGTTTTGGGGTGCCTGGGTGGCTCAGTAGGTTGGGTGTCCAACTTTGGCTCAGGTCATGATCTTGTGGTTCGTGGGTTCAAGCCCCACGTTGGGTTCTGTGTGGACAGCTCAGAGCCTGGAGCCTGCTTCAGATTCTCTGTCTCCCTCTCTCTCTGCCCCCTCCTGCTCGTGCTCTGTCTCGCTCTCAAAAATAAACATTTACAAAAATTATAAAAAAAGGAATTTTTAGTTTAACATGCGTATAATCCAAATTGAATACTAATGAAAGGTTTCTAATGAAAAAAGTTGTCCCCAGACACACCCCTCAGTAGTCCTGCACCCTAGAGCAGGTCTTCCCAAACGTTGTCACCTCAGGGTCTACACGGGCACGGTAGAATACAAGAGGCTGTCTAGGTCCCGAGGTCTTTACGGGATCTGGGTTCATCTGAAATATTCGCGGCCCTGCGTGCCCTGCCTACTAGGTGGCGAGCTCTTTTACCTCAGCTCTTGGTTTCTTCTATTTACCTCTCTGATATGCTTACTGTACCAGTCAGGATGCTTTTGGATGCTGGTACGGAGATCCGGACTCAGACTAGATTCAGTTGGAAGTCCAGAGGTAGGATGGCCTCTAGGGCTAATTGATTTGGTGGCACAGTAATGTCTTCAGGGACCCAGTTTTTCCATCCCCCCCCTCGAGTCACTCGCTGGCTCCATGCACAGATTAATTAGGTGGCTGCAGCAGTTTGAGGAGTTGTATCCAGACACAACAGTGTCCACAGGAAGAGGAGAGAACTCTTTCTTGTAGCTGTGTAAGAATGTGGAAACTGCCCAGAAACTCTTTGGTAGGCTTGTCTGGGTTGTATGACTGTTTCTGAAACACTCACTAGAAAGGGAAATGGAGTTACCTTTGACCAGTTGGGCATCATCGTGGAGCTGGCTCCACCGTCCCCTGAGCACGTGCCTAACTGGGGTGATGTGCGCATGGGTCTTGAACGAAAACCGCTTCTATTACAAAGGAAGAAAGGAGAGGTTGGAGGCTGAGTAGGTTAGGTAGGTAACCTTGACTCTGTTTTTGTATTTAGCTTAAAATTTTAGATATTATTTGTTGACTTTCTATTAAGGTAGGTGAACATTTAACTTTAACCCTGCCTTAATACTTTTCTCTTTCCATCTACCCACTATAGTTACATTTTTTTCATTAAACATTTGGTATTTATGATTATGTAAGTTCACTGTGGAGCTATATTGTATACTATGATTACATTTCCCTCCTCGTATAGTTTTGTTTTTCCTGGAATTAACAATTGTATTTCCGCTTGCTTTGTTTTCTCGGCCCGCGTGACTGAGTTTTCCCATACCTTCCATTAGGCTCTCGATACAGTTTTTTGCACAAACATATCAGATAGCTAGTTCTCCTGTCCCCACAAGAATCTTCTTAGGGGACCCTTCATCAAGCCTTGCCTATATGAAATTCTTGCTCTTTGGGCCTAATAGTGTTACTTTTGCAAATCTCCAGCAGGGTTGTGTCTTCTGTTTCCTGGTTCTCTGACCTTCACCTTTCCTGTTTTTATCTTTCGTTTTGCTGGAGTACGGCTTTCAGTGTTTCCTTTGGAAGGGTGCATGAAAGGTCCATTTTTTGAGACCTTGTCTGAAAGTATCTTTAATCTGTTTTCCCTCCTGATTAGAAGTTTTGGTTGGGTATGGGATTGTAGTTTGAATATAGGTTTTACTGCAAACTTCTGAGTGTATTACTTCATGGTCTTCTAGCTGCATGTAGCAGATATAATTTGTATTCTGGATTCTATTAAAACAAAAATTACGGAAAAGTTAGAGAACATAATGAGCTTCCAGATACTTGTCACTCAGCATCATCATTTATCAATTCATGGCTGCTTTTCAGAAAAAAACCAAAACAAAAAACCGGTATTCCTGCCTACCCCTCTTTCACTTGAGTTTTTACAAAAACCCAGATATCTGATTTCAGTTGTGAATATTTCAGTATATATCTCTAAAAGATAAGGGCTGATTTCTACACTATAACCCCAGTGCCATTATCGTACCTTAAAAAGATTAATAGTAATTTTTCACATATCCAGTAAGAGTTCAGATGGCCTGGATTGCCTCATAATGGTATGTTTTTAAAACGCGTGATTCAAACAGGATCTAAATAAGGTCCCTTAATCGATTGATTGCTCCTCTGCATCTTTTTTTTTCCTCCTTGACTTTGTTGAAGAAACGGTGTCTTCTATCTTGTTTTACCTCTAGTCTGGATGTTGAGTGAATCCCTGTGGTGTCATTGACATGTTCCCCTGTCCCTTGTATTTTCTGGGACTTGGTAATAAGATCTAAGGCTTGATAACATTCCATATGTAATGCTTACTCTTTGTTTTTTGTTGGGAGGAGGGTGGTAGGTAGGGAGACTACTCCGTGGGTGGGTGATCGGTTTCCTTTGGGAGGGACACAATATTCGACTCTGTTGGCAGCCATTACATATTACATACATCCATTAATTTAGTAGTAGATTCTGGTCCTTTTTGTATGACCCCTCCCCCATGTTTTGTTGTTGTTGTTCATTCTCTGGAAGTTTTAAGGATCTGTTCTTGGTCTCTGGTGTGAAGTTTTGTAGTGATGTGCTTCGGTGGCTGGTTTCATTATGTTGGACCCGTCCTTTTACTTTGGAGGTACCTGTTCTTCAGATATGGGTAAGTTTCTTGTATGCTTTCCTTGATAACTGCTTTTCTTTGGTCTTCTCAAGTGATGTACACTTTGGTTATCTTGTCTATTTGCTATTTGTTAATTCTTACTCTTCTTGGGAGATATTTTTCAACTTTTATCTTCCATCAGGGTTATCATTTGTTCTTTGCTTTTTATTTTTCCTTGAAGTTTATTTACTTATTTTGAGACAGAGAGAGTGTGGGGGAAGGACAGAGAGAGAAGGAGAGATTGAGAATCCCAACCAGGCTCTGCACTCTCAGTGCAGAGCTTGTGGCGGGGCTCAAACCCACAAACCATGAGTTGAAATCAGAGGCAGACGCTTAACCGACTGAGCCATCCAGGCGCCCTGCCTTTTTTGTTTGTTTGTTTTGTTTTCTGTTAAACTAGCGTTTTGTTCTACTTCATGATAACATGTATTCTTTTACCTCCTCAAGCACATGATAGTATAGTTTAACACCATTGTTTTTTGGGTTGTTTGTTTTCCCTCTTTGTGGCATTGCCTCAGTTTCCTCTGGATTCCCATTTTTCTGCTTGTTTTGATTTCTGTCTTTAATGTTGGCACCTTTCCTCAGCTATTTGGCCGTTTTCGGGCTGGTGGCTTTTACTTCAGGGTAAGGTGTGGTAAAGTGGATGGAAGAAGCTCTTTGTGAGGTGTGAGGCTGGCTTCTTTACTGAAGGCTTGGTGTGGAGATCGAGGAACCCACGAATAGGAGTGTCCCCAGTGCTTTCACTCCAGGCCTCTGGCTGTCGTCTGATTGTCCCCATGCCTGGGGGAGAGGGAAGGGATATTCCTGTCGCTGGTGTTCTGGAGGCAGAATTGGGGAGGGGAACTGGAGTTCACAGTTCTGTGTCAAGACTCTTCATGGATTCGGTTTTGGTTTCCCGCCTCAAAACTGTTCTCTGTTGCACTTGATGTCTCCAGGTCCAGAGCGTCTGTTCATGTCCCCCATAGATTATGCCTTTGGGCTCTTTGCAGACATGGCGGTTGCCAGCCTGGACAGAGCTTGGGCTGCAATTTGTGATCTTGCTGCCTTATTTTATTTACTTGTTTACTGAAATGAACTCAGAAATGTTGCAGGTATAATACAAGTAACTTCTATTTCCTGAACCACTTGAGAGAAAGTTGTTGACATGATGTCTCTTTCTTTTTGAATATCGTAGCGCATAATTCCTACAAACAGGGACACTCTCTTGCGTAACGTAACGGTAATACCACCACAAAAGGCAGGAAGTTAATATTGATACATCACAGCTGTCTGATCCCTAAGACCCCATTCAAGTTGCGGCAGTTGTCCTGGGAGTGTTCTTTATGGGAAGAGGATACAGTCGAGGATTACTTATGCATTTTATCGTCATGTCTTTTCAACTGTCTTGATCTAGAACAGTTCCTCATCTGTTCTTTCTTCTATGACGTTGATATTTTTGAAGAATACAGGCTGGTTATTTTAGAGTCACCTATGCGTGTTTGTCTGATGTTTCTTTGTGTTAGATGGTACGTGAAGCATCTTTGTAGGAATATCGTAGAAGCGATGCTATATTTTTCTCATTGCATTGTTAGGTGGTGTACTCCTGGCGTTGTGTTTCTGCTGTAACAAATTACCACAGATTGAGAGGCTTAAAAACCACAAATTTATTATAGTACGGTTCTGGAGTTCAGAAGTCCAAAATGGATCTCACCTGGGCTCAAATCAAGGTGCAAGCCAGCTTCCATTCCTTTTGAAGGCTCTGCTGGACAATGTCTGTCCTTCTTTTGCAGCTTCTAGAGGCTGTCCGTACTCTTTGACTTCTGGCCTCTTCCTCCATTTTCAGAGTAGTCGCTTTGGACCTTGTCCATCGTCTGCTGCCGTCTCCCTCTCCTTCCTCTTTCACTTTTAAGGACTGTTGTGATGATACTGGTTAATCTCTTTATTTTAAAGTCACCTGATTAGCAAGTTCAGTTTCTCCTGCAACCTTTATTCAACCCTTCGCCCTGTAAAATAACACGTTCACAGGTTCTTAGGATCAGGACGTGGACATCCTGGGGGGGGGGGTAGCGTTATTGTGCCATATGATTTCACATTGTCCTGTTTTCTGATAATGTTCACTTTGATCACTTGATTATGGTGGTGCCTTCAGACTTCTTCATTTTAAAGTAAATCCCCGCCCTTGTAATTAGTGTGTGTTTTGTGTAGAGGTACTTTGAGACTATGTAAATAAATAGCCCATTATTAGTAATCAGACTTCTAATTTAGTCGCTTATTTTATATCATTATGGGTACCTGATTTTCTATTTTATGTAATGGGTAATAATCCATAATTGTAGTTAGTTACTTACTTTAATGCTCCAGTTGTCCAGGATTTTGTAAGAAGAAGCTCCTTCAAGTTGGTGTCTGTGCCCTTTTGGCATGTCTCCAATATGTTTTGAGCACTTTGCAGGCTTATCTTGAACTTCTGTCTCAGTCTGGAATTGGAATTGGACAATTTTTCCAAGGAGCCCTGTTTTTATTTTTTAAATAATCCTTTGTTTTGAAATAATCATAAACTCACAAGAAGTTGCAAACATAGTTTAAAGTCCCATGTACCTCCTTTATCCAGCTTCTCCCAATGGTGAGTTTTATGTTAGCTCTACCATGATACCCAAATCAGGAAATTGACATATCTGGTACATTTCTGTTAACTAGACAGCAGACAGACCTTATTCAGTTTTTAGTGTTCTTTAAACCTACGTGTGTGCGTGTGTAGTTCCTTGTAACTTTATACCATGTCTAGATTTGTGTACCTATCCCCACAATCAAGATAATAGAGCTGCTCCATCACTTTATAAGAACTCTCTTCTGCTATCCAACCCCTTTGAATTCCCAGCAGCCCTACAACCATCAGTTTATTCTCCATGTCTGTGGTTTTGTCATTTCCATGTGTTGTATGAATGGAAGCATACAGTGTGTAGCCTTTTGAGATCAACTCTTTTAACTAAGCATAATGCCCTTGAGGTCCATTTGTTGTTGAGTGAATCAGTAGTTAATTTCTTTTTATTGCCAAGTAGTATTCCGTAGTATGGATGGACCAAGTTTGTTCAGCCGCTCACCTCTGGCGGGACATTTAGGTTGTTTTCCAATATATTGTGTAATAATATGAATAAAACTGCTTTCAACGTTTGAGTACAGGTTTTTGTATAAACGTAAGTGTTCCGTTTCTTGGTGGTATATGCCCGGGATTGAGATGGCTGGGTCATAGGGTGAATGCATGTTTAGTTTTGTGAGCAGCTGCCAGACTGCTTTCCAGAGTGTCCGTACCACGTTTTGTTCCCAGCAGCAAAGTATGAGGGATCCCGTTTCTCAATATCCTTCTCACCATTTGGTGTTACGACTGTTTTTCATTTAGCTGTTCTGATAGGTGTAGTGATATCCTGTTGCGGTTTTAATTTGCATTTCCCTAATGACAGATGATGGTGAACAGCTTTTCATGTGCTTATTTGCTCTCACTTCTTCGGTGAAGTAACTGTTCATGTCTTTTGCCCATCTTCTGATTGGATTGGTTTTTTTTTTTTTCTGCTGTCGAGTTATGAAAGTTCTTTCGCGTATTCTAGGTGCGGGGTCTTTGTTCACTGTGTGGTCTGCGCGTGCTCTCTCCCAGTCCGTAGCGTATCACGTAGCTTGTCACTTCATCCTCTTAGCAGTTTTTTTCAGAGTGAGCGTTTTAAATTTTAATGAAGTTCAGTTTAGTAAATTTTTCTTCAGTGGTTCGTGCATTTGAGTCAAGTTGGAGAACTCTGCCTAGAGCTCTGGTTCTTTTCGTGGAAATGGCATTTAATACGCAAGTGCCGGGCATTAGGTATGCTCACTGCTCTCAAGGTGTGCATGCTCCCAGGCTCTCAGTGGACAGAGCCAGAGAATATGTGTGTGTCCTGAACCTTTCCAGGATCGGGGTGCCTCGTTTTCTTGGTACTTCCAAGTGTCAGCATTCATTCTGTGGCTTCCTTCATTCTCCTCTAAGTCCGCTACCACAGTCCGTCTTCTTTGCACTGTCTAAAAACCTGTTTCTCTATCACTGTCTTTCTTGTTTTATTTTCCTTTATTGATTTTAAGTAGATTTTATATTCATTGGAGTTTTGTGAGAGAGCAAAGGTAAATGCATGGATTATCGTCTATGTTGAATGTATATTTATTGAAGCTGTAATATTCCCCTCTCAGATCTTTTGCACTGCTCTTTGTCTTTGATTATCTTTTGCACTGCTACCCTTTTTCGCCTTCCACCCTGATTGTGCTATTCCACAGCCTATAATCTTTCATGATTCTCATTTCCATGGAATGAAGATCCAGTATTCAGGTTCTCTTTGTAGTTGTACCTCTGCCTACCTTTCTGATCTCTTTTTCTGCAGCCCTACTGTATTTGTTCCATGTAGAGCTATTTAAGTAGTTTACATTTCCCCACATGTGTTGCGTTCTCCTTTTCTCTGAACTTTCATTTGGAGCACATTATCTGTACTTCTTTTACAACATTTTCCGTAGAGCACAGATCCTGGCATATAGTGGGTGCTTGGCACATTAAATAAATAATACTTCCTCTAAAATAACGCCATTCAAACTGCTTTTATCCACCTTCGTTTCCTAATGGTATCATATGGTATCTTACATAAGTTTCAAAGCAACTCTGTACACCACTATTCATCTTACATAAATGCTGCTGAATGCTATGGTATTGCCCAAGGTCCATAGGAGTTCAACGACATTTAACAGGCATTTGTGTATCTTATTATGTGGCCAGCCCTGATTGAGATGCTACAGACCCTTGGGGAACAAAGCTGATAAGCGTGCCCCTCGTGGGACCAACGTTAGAATCCTTAAATTCCAGCTGTTGTGGGATGGGTTTGAGGGGAGGTCTTCCATAACCTTAGTTACTCATCTCAGATGTCCTCTCCTTTAGTCTTTCCTAACTCTCCTGGAAGGAGGCAGGAATGGGGTAGAAAGAACAGCTCCATCTTCTGTGTTCTCGTTAGTTCCTTTTGTGTTTACGTGTACACAGCTTTATTCTAAAAAGTGTTTGTAATACCATTATTTGTATTTGGGGCCTTTGCTAAGTTGAACTGCTGTGGGCAAGACTGGTTTTTCTTTTCTTCCTGGTATCCAGGATGCTTGGCACATCGTGTATAATATTCTCAATGATTCTCCGAACTCGTTGATAGAGATTGACATTTACCCATGATTGTCATTTCCTAACAGTAGGCAACAATACTCTTCCTTACCCCACTGACTCTATGTAAAGATACAAATCAGTTTCAAAACCTCCACTCCATACACTCTGAAAGAGGTCATCTACGGGTTAGTTTTTAGTGCAGTTTAATAAATCAGCTGTTCTGTTTCTGGATGTGTCTGGAGGTCTCTAGTCTTGAGGTGGAGCCTTGACCCCGTCTCTGTCCAGCATTAGCCATCCGGTAGCGCCTGTGTTATTTGTCAAAGAAGTGCGTTAATACAGTCTGTTAGAATTTACTAGCCTTTTTTTCAAGTCCAAGAAGATAAATTATTTCAGAAGATCTAGAATATTTACTTTCAAACATTTTGCAGACAAGTACATTGTAATTTTCCTTTGTATTTGCATACAAAATGTTAAACTTGATCTTAGCCGAAAGGCCGAGAAGCGATTGCATGCAAAATGTTGAGGTTATCTATGGCTTTTTCACAAACCAGGCCAAACCTGGTGGCTTACCATTTCTTCGCTCACAATTTTCCAATCTGGGCGGGGCTTCTTCCTCCATGCTGCGTGGCAGCTGCGGGGACTGGAGAGTCTGAGATGACTTCGTCTTTCACACGGGCGGTGTCTGGTGTGTCTTCCTCTGCACGGCTGTTTCTTCCAACACGCGCTTTCTCATGGTGTGATCTTGGGGTGCTTGGACTTTGTACGTGGTTGACTGGATTTCAGAGGTGGTGACCAGATTCTAGAGGTGCCGACGGCAGGAGCTGCTGCGCCCCCTGAGGCCTTAGGCCCGGACCCGGCACAGTGTCATCGTCGCCAGCTTCTTCAGTCCCGCAGTGAGTCTTGGGCCCGTCCGGATTCAGGCGGAGGAGACTGTAAGATGTGGTCACTGGCAAGAGTGGCTTATTGGGGCCACCAAAGAACATTCCACCGCACGAACAAGTATCTTTCTGAAGGGGAGAAGGGAAAAAAGATGACTTCTCTGTTCTTTTTGTTTTGTCTAATCTTACTGGTTTATTCGTTTGATAATGCAGTGTTTGTTAGAGCTCTGCTCAGATAGCTGTGTAGTGTTAGTATAATTTGTCAAATTCAGTTAGACTGTGTATGGGTAGGGTTCATAAATCCACATTTGGGGATGGGGAAGAAAAGATCATGAGTACTTTATGGGATGCTCGGCCCCAATTTACACTTAAGCGAAAGTACCGAAGTACTAGATAGAAACCTTGAATATGTACTTTGTGAAATAGGTGACATAAATCTCCTTTTGGTTCACATGTTACAGTCCATAAAACACCTCTGGCTTTTCTCCAGTGATCCTGTGCTTGTCTTACGTACCGGAGAAAGAAGAGGTAGACCGTCCTCAGATCTTCTGTAAGAAACCCAAACAGATCTCTTTTTCCTTAATGCGCAGGATGTGACAGCTATTTCATTTAAATGGCTCTCATCTGGATTCTATTTTGAGGTCATTCTGCTACTAGGCATTGGGTATGACCACGGAAATTCATCAGAAACATTGTGGCCCACAGACCATATAATCAATCCTTTGGAAAGCTTAAGGCGAGGCGCAGATTTTGGGGGTTGACCCCAGACTTAGCATATTCAGAAGTCTTAGAAGGGATCTGGGTGATGTCAAGTCTGAGGAAGCAATGCATTCTCCATGGGGGGTAATATCACCCCCACCAGGGTAATAATTGTTGGAGATGAGGGAGTGAAAACATTAGGTATTAATGATGGTTTGTGGCCCTCTGAAAGTCAACCCTACCTGACAAAATATTTCAGGTTTCATTTTTCTTATTAAGGAGAAATTTAATTTAAATTTGATTTGGTCCCCCCCCCCCACCTCTGAGGATGGGAATACTTTTAAAAAGGTTGAGAAATATCGTCCTGTGAGAAATATTCTGACATCATACCTGCCCCACAGGACCTGTGACCCACCCCCCCCACCCCCATCCTGGGAAACTGTAGTATGTGATTTGGTTAATGTTTCTTAAGACTAAGATTTTACTGACGTTAAGTGGAATTTCTTTTAAAATATCTAGAGAATGGAAACATTCTACTCTATGGCATTTTGCATCCAAGTAGATTGATTTTTATCTTTATGCACAAAGCACTGCTGGAATGGACTCTGTTCTGGGATTTAAAAACCTTTTAGCTCTCTCTTAGCAAAAACTCTTCGTGTTATTTAGCTTGTTAACACACAGCTCGCCAGGATCCCTTGTATGCCACAGGAAAGAGGTGTTCCTGTCTCGAGGGAGTGAGGCCTGTCCCTTTGCTTCTGTCTCCTGTGTGGTGCAGGCCGTGGTGGGGGAGGAGGGCTGCGAGGGGTGGAAGGCAGGACCTCCAGTGGCCCTGTTCACGGTGGGGGGTGGGGGGGAGGAGTGTAGGAGTAATACTGTTCCCTGGGTTTGCTGGCCTTTTCCTCTGTTTTGGGCTAGGTATAAATGGAAATGCTTTTTTGTGGGGACGCCTGGCTGACTCCTTTGGTAGAGCATGCAACTCTTGATCTTGGGGTTGTGAGTTCGAGCCCCACGGTGGGTGTAGAGGTTACTTAGGGTAAAGAAGTCTTCCAAAAAGATGTGGAGTATGAGAGGATGGTGGTGGGGGAAGTAGAAGAGAAGTTTCCAATATACTACTTTCCGTAAAGAAAACTCCCACATTTTGATTTGGGTATTTCTAGGTCCTTCAAGGGAGTGTTGACATTATTTGTACTTGTTTTGCTTTCTGTGTAATTTGTGCAGGCTCAGGAGAGTTAAAGAAGTAGTACATCCAGAAAACTGAAGGCCTCTGTAAAATCTGCATTCACCTGAAAACACGTTGCTTGGCAGCTGACAAGATCCTGGGCTAGATTATCTGTTGAATCAGTGAATGAAAGTCATCTACAGGTTATTTTGAAAAATGTAGTTTTCTTTTCTGTGATTTTCTTTTTAAATTTTTAATTTTTTTTAATGTTTATTTATTTTTGAGAGAGAGACAGACAGAGTGCGAGCGTGAAGGGACAGAGAGAGAGGGAGACACAGAATCCGAAGCAGGCTCCAGGCTCTGAGCTGTCAGCATAGAGCCCGACGTGGGGCTTGAACCCACGAACTGTGAGATCATGACCTGAGCCGGAGTCAGCCGCCCAACCGACTGAGCCACCCAGGCGCCCCTGTTTTCTACGATTTTAGAATCCAGTCTGTAGAATAGTGTTGAAGGAAGAACGAACTGGGAAGATAGAGGAATGTTGGGGGCCAGTGTTTTTCCTACTGCCGTGCTTTTGACTCTCCCTAGCCATCAGGATCCTTGTCTTCAAACTTGAGTTATTTTGTAGATGATCTTTTAAGAGCCCTTCAGGGTCCAGAATTTTATTACCCAATATCGTGACCACATTAGAAATACCGTCAGGTTGATGGAGTTGTGAGAGGGAATTCGTTCCAGTTGCCACACAGACAGCAGGGTACATAGTTAAGCTGCTGTAACTGAGAGCCGGCTAATGGATGGCCCCAAGAACAGAGTCGTCTGGAGGTGAATGGCCTGGTTGGTGGGGGTGACTGCCTCAGTCGGTCTTTCAGAGACGCAGATTTCTTTTATCTTGGTTTGCCACCAGACCCCGAGGTATGGCTGTCAGTTGTGTTGTCCTTGCCCCAGTTTACAGAGAGACACAGAAGTTTTCACTCCGTGTCTTCCAGCCCACAGGTGGCACCCCACCCTGTTTTCACTTTTCATTTGTCCGTGAGAACTTTGTCCCATGGCCATACTTAGGCGAAAGGGAGGCTGGGAAATGTAACCTCTCTGGGCAGCCATGGGCTTGGCTACAATTAGGGAAGAAGGAGGGGACTGTCTTTGCCACAGATAGTGTAGGTGAAGCTATTTAATTTTCTTAGTATACTTTTTGGGGGAAGCTTTTTTACTTAAGGTCTTTATTAAAAAAATATGCAAAAAATTATGTAATTACTATAAAGAGGAAGTTTTGGCAAGTGATGGGTTAAAATGCTAAGTAGAATATATCAAAAGACAAGTTTTAAAATTAACCAGAAACCTAAAACTAACCAGCTCTAACTGATGACACCTTTGTCTCCTCAGAGTACAAGCTAGGTAAGAGTTGTTTAATCTGTGGGGCATTCTGTGTTCATAGGAACATTCAGGTACACATTCAGTCACAGACCACGTCTCTGTTTTCTGGAGGAGTAGCCCATAGTTCATTTCAGTAAGCTAGCCCAGTAGAAGGAAGCTCCTTCTTAAATACATACCATTAGGCCTCTTGGGCTCTGAATTCTTATCAGAAGTCCCTAAATTTGGCCCTGTGTCAAAATCGCCTTAGGGCCCTTGTTCGAAATGGGTGTTCTGGCCCTACTCTCTGGAGGTGCTGGTGGTTAGGTTTCTGAATCTGAATTTTTAACCAGCCCCTCAGGGTGATTCTGTTGCAGCTGTGAGGCGTCTGGGGACCATGGCTGTACATAGTCCGTGCCTCACTTGCCTCACATGCGAAAGTGCAAAATTATACCTATGTGGCTTCATAGGGTTCAGAGAGCACGAAATGAGTTGTATTTGTAATTATTTCACAACTAAAAAGTACCATCCAGAATTTAGGGAATTTAGAGTGGTGTTATAAGTCACGTCCGTTCCAGGAATCGAGCTTATTTATTTGCCCAACAGACCCAAGGGGTAAGTGCTGTCGTCTCCAGAAATAACTGTAAGGTAGAAATCTGGGTTTCCTGATACTGCGTAATTGAACGGGGATTCAGAAAAAGTTATCTCCCAGCGTAACTACCAACAGGGGAACAAGCCGGCCAGATAACTTACGTACTTTTGTTTCCACATGGTTAAGATACCATGTGTCAACTTGATGACTTCAGTTAAGTACCACGTTCGGTGTCATCAGTGTGGGCAACTTGGAGCTTTGCACTTTGGCGAGGCCGGCCTGAATGTGACACGGTCTCTGCCCATTGGGAAGTTACAACCTCATAGAGAAGACTTCCGAACAGAACGTGATCATGTTCTCAGGAACATTTTTTTTTCTTTTTTTTTTTTTTTTAAAGACTTAATCCTGCAGCCATAACAGGGCAGGATCTGAGTACGATGTTCGGATGTTCGCGTTCAGAGGAAGGGAGAGGTCCGGCGAGGTGGAGGGCGCAGCTGGAGTCGGGAGTGACTTCCCTCTTCTCTCCCCCTTCCCTGAGAGAGAGCAGCCTCCGGCAGGTCCTCGGAGGACTCCTTTCCCCCCTCGTGTCGGGACCTGGGAGGCAGATGAGATGCTAGACCAGCCTGCAGGGGTTACGGATGCGCCCCCTTCCCTGAAGTAGAGGGAGGCAGAACGAATTCGATGGTGCGGACCCTGTGCTGGGCCCTACGCGTGTCACCGTAGCCGTTCCAGCGGTCCCGCGAGTGGCACGGGCCGGGTTCGTTAGTGGGAGGAGCGTGGGTCTCACAGCCTAGAAGCACTTGGTGGTGCTGGCACCGGCTGTGGCTTCTGCACGGATAATCAAAAACGTGGCTGTTCCTGGGGGGGCGGCTTCACAGCACATCTCAGACCCATCCTTCCTTTCGGCCTGGTGGATTTGCCTCGCTTTCGCCCGGGCAGCCTTTCGCCCGGGCGACCTGGCGGGATGCTGCGGCTGGAGATGCGGGCTCAGTAGGAAGCTGCGGGGCTTGTAGCCGGGGAGGAGCGGGAGGGGAAACAGGCGGCATTTGGTGGCCGTGAGTCTCTACGAGAAATGGGAAGGTTGGTTTCTTTGACAGCGTGCCAAACGTTAGGGTTAAAGTAGTGAGAAGGAGAAAGACACGGTTGGTGCCCTCACGTTACTGACAGCACCTTAGCGTTTGCTGTTCGCATTGGATTATGTGGGAGACCTGCTTGACTCTTCCAGGTTGGGGGGCTCCCTATCGGGTTTTGATGAGCATGAGTGGGGGGGGATTTTACACGGTCTGTCTCCAAGCGGTTGTCTTTATTATTTATTGAGGTTTTTTTTTTTTTTTTTTTTTTTTTGGGACAGAGAGAGACAGAGCATGAACGGGGGAGGGGCAGAGAGAGAGGGAGACACAGAATCGGAAACAGGCTCCAGGCTCTGAGCCATCAGCCCAGAGCCCGACGCGGGGCTCGAACTCACGGACCGCGAGATCGTGACCTGGCTGAAATCGGATGCTTAACCGACTGCGCCACCCAGGCGCCCCTTGAGTTGTTTTTTTTAAGTTTATTTATTTTGAGAGGGAGAGAGAGAGGGAGCGAGCAAGTGGGGGAGGGGCAGAGAGAGAGGGAGAGTGAGAATCCCAAGCAGGCTCTGTGCTCTCAGCGCAGAGTCCGATGTGGGGCTGGATCCCCTGAACCTTAACTTGCTTAACTGACGGAGCCACCCAGGCGCCCCTGGTTATTGTCAAGAAGCTTGAATGAACTTACCAAAAACCGGTAAGATTGCAGATCATTCCGAGCGAGAGGTGCCCGTAAATGAAACACACTTTTTTACATGATCCAGGAAGACAAATACAGATTGGAACATTGTTCGGAGGTGACGTTTATAGAATGTCTTTCTTGTGTTAGTTTGCTGTGGCTGCCGTGACAAATCACCACAAACTTAGTGGCTTAAAAGAACAGAAATTAATTTTCTCACAGTTCTGGACGCCGGAAGTCTGGAATCCGTCCCGTTGGGCTGAACTCCGAGTGTCTGCGGGGCCGTGGCTGTGCTTCCTCAGGCGTCTCTAGGAGGCTGCTGGCATTCCTTGGCGGCTGGTCACGGCGACACTCCAGTCTCTCCCTGTGTGGTCATGTCACCTTTTGCTCTCCTGTGTCAAATCTCCCCCTGCCCTTCTCTTTCACGGACACTTGTGATGACAGGCAGGGCACCTGAATATCTCCTCAGCTCGAGATCTTTCACTTACTCATCATCACATTAGCAAAGGCCCTTTTCCAAATATGCTAACACCTATAGGTTTCAGAGGTAAGGATGTGGATAGTTTTTGGGGGTGACATCTTTCAACTTCCACTCCTATAAATTATTTGGAAGAGTAGGAAGGTGGCTTTTGAAACAGTAACTTTTCGATCTCTCGTGAGTATGTTTCCCATTACAGTAAGAGTTCATAGTATGTCTTGTAACATTTCCGTGTTAGCTTGATGATCCAGATTTGGGATCCAAATTGGGAGTCTTCACCCCAAATTTCACCACGCTGCATGTCATTTATAATAATGGTTTTAAGCTACTTGTCTCTAAATAATGGGGGTTATTCTTTTAGGGCTGGCTCAAGCTGACAGTGGTAATTTTTATCAAGCATTTATTAAAAATGAATCTAAATTTAGGCAAATGATTAAATTGTTGGCACTTAATTTAGCAATCTAGGAATTTTAATGACTGAGAGGGTGCAGATTGTAGGATAGAGGGAAAAATATACTATGATTATACTTTTTCTAATGTGGCTTGGTTATATCAGACTTGAAAATGTGTTATAGTTGGACTGTTTTTTTTTATTCTGCTCCTTTGTTTTAGCTAATTTTGGACAAATACAGCTAGCTCATTGTGGATAAACTATGAACACACATATTAAACAGCGTTAAAAAAAAAAAGATGTTCGCACTTAGAGTGGATGGTGTCAGTGGAGGGTTTTTGAGGTTGTGAGCTAGTCATGGACATAAATGTGTGTATGTGTTCATTTAATTTATATAAAAACTTTGTGTGTGTGTGTTTATTTGAGAGAGAGAATGCAAGAGGGGTAGGGGCAGAGAGAGAGGAAGACGGGATCCAAAGCAGGCCCTGCACTGACAGCTGAGAGCCCGATGCGGGGCTTGCACTCACGAACCGCAAGATCATGACTGAGCTGAAGTCAGACGCTTAACTGACTGAGCCACCCAGACGCCCTTGGTTTTATTTACTTTTAAATATTTATTTATTTATTTTGAGAGAGAGAGAGAAAGTGTGCATGTGAGTGGGAGCAGGGGAGGTGGGGGGGAGCGAGAGAATTCCAAGCCGGCCCCACATGCTGTGCAGATTCCAATGCGGGGCTCCATCTCAGGACCGCAAGATCGTGACCTGAGCCCAAATCCAGGGTCAGATATTTGACTGTGCCACCCAGATCACCCATGTGTATTAATTTTAAAACCTGGTTCTTTCTTGAACCTGCCTATTTTGTCAGCCTTTAAAAAAGTAGTCTTTTATTTCTCTGAACATCTTAAGATACATATTTTGAAGATCTTTTTAGTTACTCCTGTTATTTCTAGTTCCTTGGGTTATCTGTTGGATTTCTGTTGTGATGGAAGTTTTTTTTGTGTGTTGTAAATACTGTGCGTGAGATCTTCACAGGGTCTTCTGAAGGTGTTCTGTATTTTGAGGGCAGTGCATCTCTGTTTTCAAATGTGAAAATCACCGACACTTTCCACTTCTCATCACCCATTTCCCAAATGTGATAACCATAAACATCAGTCTGTTTAACCTGCCTCTCGCTGAGTACAGTTGTTGCCATGGTTTTTACTGCTACATATGTTACATTGTACATTATAAACTCCAGCATACAATTTTTACGAGTTTTGAGTACATGTTTTAAACTCCAACTTAAAAGTTTTTGTTTTAAACAATCAAGTCTTTTAATAAATTATGAGAAGCAAAATACATTTATGAAAATTTACTTATTTGCATTTCAGACACTTTTTATTCCTTTGTGTCAATTTGTGTTTCCATCCATTCTCATTTCTCTTCAGTCTGAAGAAATTCTTTAGCATTTTTCATTGGGTAGGTTTGCTGGCAGAGAATTCTCTCCGATTTTGAACAATCTTGCAAATGTCTTTATTTTACCTTTGTGTTGGAGGGTTTTTTTCACTGCACATGGAATTTCGGGTTGATCATTTTTTGTCATTCGGCACATGAAGGGTGGTGGTCCAGTCTCTGGCTCCCATTGTTGCTGATGAGATGCTATTGATTTTACTATATTGTTCTTCTGTGTATATGTAGTGTCTGTTTGTGCTCTGGCTGCTTTCAAGATTTTATCTTTGGTGTTAAGCTGTTTGCCCATGATATGCCTGGGTATGCTTATAATTTGAGAGGTATTTAGCCATGATTTCTTCACATTTTTCTGCCTGCTCCTCACAGTTTTCTGTGATTTCACTTACATGTGTCAGAACATTTTATATTCTGTAGGTCTTTGAGGGTCTGGTTTTTTTTTTTTTTTTTTCAGTTTTCTCTGTTTTATTTTCTTTTTATTAAAAAAAATTTTTTTAAATGTTTATTTATTTTTGAGACAGAGAGAGACAGAGCATGAACGGGGGAGGGTCAGAGAGAGAGGGAGACACAGAATCTGAAGCAGGCTCCAGGCTCTGAGCTGTCAGCACAGAGCCCAAAGTGGGGCTCGAACTCATGGACCGTGAGATCGTGACCTGAGCTGAAGTTGGACGCTTAACCGACTGGGCCACCCAGGCGCCCCAGTTTTCTCTGTTTTAGAGTGGGTAATTTCTATTGACCTCTCATTTTACTGATTTTTTTTTTCCCTGCTGTCTTCAGTATGCTGTTAAAATCCATCCGGTAAAGTTTTCATTTAGTTATTATATTTTTCACTCTTAGAATTCCTTTTTTTTTCTTTTTTGTAGTTTTAATTTTTCTGCTGTTCAGATAATTCTCTCTGTTCACACATTAAAGGGCATTTTTTTTAAAGTTTATGTGTTTTCTTCTAATTCTTTGTGTAAGACATCTGCTTTAGAGTCTTTGTTTGCTAAATCTAACATCTGGTCCATCCTGGGGTTGGTGTTCTATTGACTCCTTTTTCCCCCCCCCTTGATTGTGGATCACATGGTTTTTTCCTGTGCTTGTTTACTAATATTTGACTAAATATTATTTTCTTCTTGTTAAGTGTGTTAATGTTTATTCTCGAAGGCTGGTTGGTTACTTTGACTTTATATATATTTGGTTTTATACTGTATTTTGCAAGATCTATGGAAAGCTCAAGGTGAATCCCCTCTAATATGGGGGGATGACTTCCAAACTGAGTCTTCCTTCATATCTTGCCCTGGGTTTGGTTTTAGACACTATTACTATTGGTTCATAGGCTATATTCTAGGAGATTCGGCCCTTAGTCTTGAAATGAGGAAAGGAAGTTAAGAGTATGTGTTTGTCCTGGTTTTCCAGTGAAATAGACCCAAAGGGAGATACATGATTTATTATAAGGAATTGGCTCACCTGATTATCAAGACTGGGAAGTCCTCTAAGATCTGCTGAGGGCAAGTTAGAGACCCGGGAGAGCTGATGGTGTAGTTTGAGTTGGAGTCCAGAGGCCTGGGAATCATAAGAGCTGATGACTTTAAGTTCCATTCTGAAAACCCACAGGCTCTAGCTAGACTTAAGAAGAGCCAGTGTTTCACTTTGAGTCCAAAGGCAGGAAAAAGGTTGGTGTCCCGGCTCAATGTGGTTAGACAGGAGTTCTCTCTTATTGTGCGAGGGTCAGCCTTTTTATTTTTTTATTCAGGCCCTCAGCTAACTGGATGAAGCCACCCACATTAGGAAGAAGTTTATTCAGATGGTAACCTCATCCAGAAACACCCTCACTACACACCCAGAAAAATGTTTGACCGAATGTCTGGACACCTCATGACCCAGTCAAGTTGACACATTTAAATGAAGCTTTATAAGATATTAATTAGATCTTTCCACGGTGCCTGGGCAGGGACTCCCCACATGCCTACGCCTGCTCATTCTCCATCATTTCTGTTCTGTTCTCAACGTCTTAGCAGTCACTCTTTGCTAAGCTTTGAGTAGACTCACTCTGCCCATGTGAATTCTGGTCCTCTTGGGTCCCCTTTTGCACAGCTTCCTTCTCTCTGTTGCCCTGTCCACCAAGATTCCAGCTGCTTCCGTTGTTGAGATCTTTACTTCACATCTCAGCAGGACCCCCGTGCTTTGCTTGGACTCCAGCTCCTTCCGCCTTGTTGAGAAGTTGTCCTCAGAGAACAAGGGCAAAACAGGCTCAGTGGAGGAAAGCGTTCTTACAAAATAGTAGCTATTCCCCTGGTTATATTTCATAGAGCGGGCACATTTTTAAATAATGCAATGATGTGGGCTTTTGGGCCAGAGGGTTGGACTCTAGAGTAATCGAATTCCACTTCCTGCTTAGTGTTAGAGTCATGGCTGAGGCAGGTGTTATGGGTCCCAGGCTCTGCAGGAACATGCAGCGACGGGGGGGGGGGGGGGGGGGGACATTCATGAACTCCCCATTAGTGGATGGCTTCATTCTTTTATTCTTTCTCCACGTGTTCTCCTGTAACGTTCTACTTATTTCTGATGTTAGTCCTGTGTTCTTGAAACACAGGAAGCTAGTCAGTTCATTCCTTAATTGTGAGACTTGCTTAATTATTTGAAGACATCTACTCACTGTTCCTCTGGTCTTTCACTGATCTTGGCTGATCAGCCTTGGTCCTTCCAGATTCCCATCCATCTATTATTTTCTCAGAAGTTTTAGGTTTTCTCATTGCCACTCATTGTGTGCATCTAGAAGTTAAAAGAATTGTGAGCTTGAGAAGCTGTACGGATACAAAGACTACACATTCAGATCTCTCCTGTCATATTCTTGGCAGGAGTATTTCTGACACTCCTTTCTCAAATCTAAATTGGTTCCCCTTTTTATATTCTGTTCGTAATTCATATTTCATATCTGTTATCCCAGTTTGCAGTCCTGTATTACTGTGATTTTTGTCTGTTTCCCACGTTGGATCATGAGTTCTCTGAGGGCAGGTGTAGTGACAGTAAATTGTGCCCTTGTGTCTCTGGTACTCGGCACGTGATCATTGAAGAAATGGTGAATTTAAAAGTCTCCTTATGTCAAGACATCATCTGATTTTTAGGATAGTTGCGTATATGCCATTATTTGGCATTACTTTTCATTTGTTTCTATAAGTGTAAAGGATGATACTTCTGAAGTGTGTACAGATGTACGAATGTCTCTCTTTTGACTTCTCCCCACTCCCACCCCATCACCTTCCCAGGCCCATTGTCCTAACTAGAGGTACTGCTCTTACAGCTGTGCAGTTCATCTTTCTGGACTCTTTCCTGTGTATTTTCATTTATGTATAAGTATGCTTTTGTTGTCATTACATACGTATGCTATCTTTGTACATACTTCTGTGTAGCAGTGGGGTTTAAATGCTCGGTTAAAATGGCAATTAAGTATTATTTGACTTTTATCATTGATTTGATCATTAGATCTTTTTCAGTGTTTATTTTACTTTCAGATATCCTAAGTAAGGCACATAACTTCTAGACTTTGGTTTCCACATCTGCTAAAGGATTGATTGGAATGAGGTGAAATTGAAGTCCTTGTAACTGTCTGATAATTAAATTTGATGTTACTATAGAATTCATCTATATTAGATATGAAAAATGTGCTATCTGCATAATATAAAAAATGTAGGAAGATGAAGAACCTGACTGTGGGTAGCAAAAGGAAATGTTGGGGTAAGTTGTTACAGTGTTCAGGTTTTGTCCTCCAGGAGTGGCTGGAGGATAGTAGTTGCTGAAAAGAGTAGTGGGATCATCTGTTTGGGGACTTTGGCACTAGGGAGTTTGTGGTGTATCGATCTTGCGAAGGTAGCCGATGATATCCTAAAGGGGATTTCTACCTAGCTCCCTGGATTTTCACACCACAGCTGTACATTTAGTAACACAACGAATGCTTCTGGAAAAATTGTGTAGAAACCAGAACTTACATAGGTAAATCTTTGTTAGGGATTTATTTAATTTTTTTTTTTTCAACGTTTATTTATTTTTGGGACAGAGAGAGACAGAGCATGAACGGGGGAGGGGCAGAGAGAGAGGGAGACACAGAATTGGAAACAGGCTCCAGGCTCTGAGCCATCAGCCCAGAGCCTGACGCGGGGCTCGAACTCCCGGACCGCGAGATCGTGACCTGGCTGAAGTCGGATGCTTAACCGACTGCGCCACCCAGGCGCCCCTGTTAGGGATTTATTTAAAAATATTTTAGAGAAAATAGTTTCCCAGGCTACTTTAACCCCTTTTTCCTCTCCCCAAAGAGAAACAAACAAGAATAGAAAAGCAGATTTTGCTGAGTTAACGGTTTGTTTGTAAGCTCTCTTGTGATAAAATATAGCAGAATCTTTCAATTTCTTTTAGTTTCTTTTGTCAAGTAGCTCACATATTGTATGGATTAAAGAATTGTATTTCTAATACTTTTTTCATATATCATCACTTTTATTTATTTACTTTTAATGATTATTTCTGAGAGAGAGCGAGACAGAGCATGAGCAGGGGAGGGGCAGAGAGGGAGACACAGAATCCGAAGCAGGCTCCAGGTTCCCGGCTGTCAGCGCGGAGCCCGACGCCAGACTCGACCACCCCTTTATTTTTTAAAGGAACTTTTAATTATGGAAGGCTTAAGAGATACATAGGGAGAGTAACATAATGAACCACCATGTCCCTGTCATCCTTGCTTCCGCAGTGATCAGGATTTTGCCCGCCTGGTTTTTGAGCATTTTCAGTGTAAGTAATACTGTAATTAAAAATAATTCTTTTTTTTTTTTAATAAAAAATTTTTTTTGAGAGAGAGCACGATTAGGGGAGGGAGTGGGAGAGAGAAAAAGAAAGAATCCCAAGCAGGCTCCACGCTCAGCATGGAGCTGGACACAGGGCTCAATCTCACGACCATGAGATCACGACCTGAGCCAAAATCAAGAGCTGGACGCTCAACCAAATGAGCCACCCAGGCGCCCCCAAATTATTCTTTTTTAAAAAAGAGTTCTGGTGTTTAACAGGAATAAAACTGTGCCCAAGCTTTATGTGGAGTTGATAATCCCATAGTTCTTAGCACAGACAACATTCTCTGTGGCAGAACCGCTAGATTTTGTGCTTTTTGCACTGACGTGAGTTCTAGAACTAAGCCAGCCATGGCGAACTCCGTTGCTCCACCACTAGATTTCGTGTACCACCTAACTGTACTGCTCGTCGTGTCTTAAATACTGAAAGAGTTTTAACTCACTTGTTTCAGCAAAGCAACCCGAAGCAGGTGTTTTAGGAGAGGACGCGGCTTGATGATCGTGGTTTTTCTCTTGTGTATTGAGAGTCTGCTGTAGTTGAGGAAGCTGGCCTTCCCCAAGGGCGAGATGAGCAAGGCTCGTCCCATTTTCCGGGGCTGGAAGCCGGCACGTGTGCAGTTAGGTAGCTACAGTCCAAGGCCAGTGGCGTGAGGCCCGAGAGTCTCAGTGTAAACGCTGCTCTGCAGGGCTGTGGAGAGAGGGGTCTGCGGGCAGCGTGGGCTGGAGACTTCCGTGGAAGGCAGCGCTGGTGTTGGGCTCGGGGCTTGGTGTGGACACCCAGAGCGGGATGAGGAAAGCTCGTGGAACAGCCCCAGCAACAACGTGGCCTTACCAGTTGTGGCTGGAGTGTCAGCTTGGGGAAAATTGATGGTAGGAGAGAAGACTAGAAAGGTGAAGGGTAGCGGTAGCGTGAAACGCACCGGCGGAGAGAGTCGCTCGGCACAGCTGACCGCAGTGTTGTGAATGTTTCACACGTGCTGTGTCACTGATAATAACAACCTTATGGGATTATCCTCACCTTGTGGGTGAGGACGGACACGCCGTCATCTAGGAGTTGGAACCTGGCGCGAGCCCTCCCGTTAAGTTGTGGAGCCTGGAGTTAAACTGGGGCAGGCTGGCTGCAGGGCCTTGAGTCAGCAACACGAAGTTAAGCGACACTAGGTGCTTTTTTGGGTCTTACTGTGGACAGTAACCTGCCAGTGTATCAACTGATTTTTAAAAAATAAAGACTTTTAATAGTTCATTAGCGTGAGCTTTTTACCTGTATTGGAGTTTTAAAAATTGGGTGTACTTGGAGGTGGTTCTCATAGTTGTGGCTGTGAGCTATAGATAGCACGATGGCTTTCACGTTTAAGGTGTCGGTTGAATTTCTTGGGCCTTTTTGTTTGTTTGTGACTGATTATAAGAGATGTGCTTATTTATGTGTTGTGATGGACAGAAAAGTGTGAAGAAGAAAACGTAAAAATCACCCAGAATTTTATTAGCCAGAGACATTCATTCTTAATCTTCTATATTTTTCCTCAGATTTTTCAGTGTATTTATTTTACTTTCCTGAGATTGTGCTTCGGAGGGAAGGTTTTGTGTTCTTTCTGATAGTGTGTGACTCTTTCCCTTAAGTTATACAGTTATCGTAAGAACTTAACTTAGAGACATAATATTTTGTCATGTGAATGTACCATAATCTCTGTCACCTTGTCTTTTTAGTGTTGAAATCTTTTATTTTCTGATTTCTAAATTATTTTTAATGAGACTTGTATATAAAGATGTCGTATTTTCTATCATGAAAGGGATTTCTAGATATGAAATCTAGAAATGGATCCATCCAGAGATGGAACATGAGACATAATAGACCACAAGTGGACCACGTATCAGAGCCGCGTGAAGAAAGGAACACTGCGTAGGAGCAGTACTTAGTGTTGCAAGGCTCGCGTTTAAGTAGACTGTACACATTTGGAGATCATACATTGAGAAAGCAGGAGACTTGAGCAGGAGAAATGGACTGAGGCTGGCTAATTCAGTTTAAGACACGTCGAGTGTCTTCGTGTTCAGTTGGAGGAAAGCTGAGGAGCGTCTGTGCACGTGAAGAGGATGTTGTAGGCTGTGTGCAGCTCTTTTCCGTTTCTTCAGTGTGCAGGAGAAACATCATGAACTTAAGTTTGTCTAGGGGAATTTAGCATAGAATTTCTAACTACGGATGGACCATTTTGCTATAGTTTGTCATGAGAATTAATCTTTGAGATGGGAGATTTTCACTGTCAGGGTTTTTTTTTTTTTCTGCTTAGGAAGAAAGGGGTACTTAAGATGGTGTTCTAAAGGTTTTTCCAGACCTTTATTCCTAAAATTTATTTTAAAATTAATTTCAGCTTTCTCACCAACTCTGTGTCTCCTGGTCTCATGTGGAAATAAGAGAGCAGCAACACTATGTTAAGATTTGTAGTTTTGATTGAAAGGACAAACCAAGAGCGCAGACAAAACGCCACTCCTGTACAGCTAGAGAAGTAGCATGTTCATGTATAAAATCGATTTGCACAGCTGTGAACAGGGTCCCGGAAGTTGAACATCCACCTGGTGATGCCAATGGAATTTGAAGTATAAAGGCTGGGAAATGTTAACATTAACAAACAAGTCATGAGTATTAAGATTGTGGCAGTGTGACTGCTGATATCCATGCCGGTCCTTTTCACAGGATTTCTATTGATTAAAAAAAAAAATTCTAGGTTAAGATTTTAAGGTCTAGGATTCTAGGAAGATTTGGTTTCATGACAAAATGCATATTCCTTTAAGGAAAATTTGAAAGTACAAAAAATAAGAATGACAGTTTTCTTCAGTTCCTCTCTCTGGAGATCACTACTATTTATGGTTTATGGATAACCTGTCAGGTTTTTATTTTATTTTATTTTATTTTATTTTATTTTTTTATGCACACAACTATTTTTCTGTCCTTTAAAAATGTAATCATATGGTGTCTGCATCCTGCTTTATAACTCACTTTTTCTATATAGAACAATAGTTTCCATGTTGTTTTTCATGATACCGATGTGTTTATTGAACATCTACCATGATAAAATAGAAATATGAAACTCACCAAGCAGTAGATAATATCACTGGAATAAGAGTATAACAGAAGTAACCAACAACATGGTGGTGGGT
Organism: Leopardus geoffroyi; assembly: GCF_018350155.1. Lineage (NCBI taxonomy): Eukaryota > Metazoa > Chordata > Mammalia > Carnivora > Felidae > Leopardus > Leopardus geoffroyi. Next base: position 8,173,987 of record NC_059333.1, on the reverse strand, counting down.
CATTAAATGCAAATTCAAGGAGAGGCTGGAGTGGCTTACAGCTGGATGAGGGGGAATCGAGGTGGTCTTGAAGGATGGATAGGATTTAGGTAAAGGGTTAGGCGAAGAAGGGGCAAACTGTAGGTAGGGGAATGATTTGAGCGTCGGTGCCGAAGGAGGCAAAACGGCATTTTATAGAATGCCATGCCACACTCTGTGTTCAGGACAATGAGATTTGAGCAAATGTTTTTAAGTTACAGAGGGTAAGTTAAATCCAGGTTGAAAGTGCTGTGCTTCCGGAAGATCTGTGTGGCCGCTATATGCCAGATGAGTTGAGATAGGGCATAAGCTGCCTTTACGTTCGGTGGTTTCCAAAGTGGGCTGTGCTCAGAAATCACCTGGATTTAAAAAAAAAAAAAAAAAAAAAAAGAATTCTTGGGTTCTTCTGCATGCTTCCCGAATCAGTATCTTTGGGTGTGGAGTCTGCAGTCGAGTTTTGAGAACCTCCCTTAGTGTTTCTGAGAATACCACCAGGCCCAGCAGATGCTTTTCGAGGAGGATCTAGAATACCAAGTATGCAATAAGGACCTAGACCAAGGTGGAAGGGCATGGAGAAGAATTAAGGCATGAAGCATTAGCATTTTGAAAATTGGCCAGGACTTAGTGAGACCACTTCAAGTAGCTAAAGAAGTCAGTTTCTAGTGATGTCGCTGGAAGCGTGCTGGTGTTAAGGACAAAGATGGGAAGGTGAGCTCTGTGAGGAAGGAGGTGAGGGTGCGTCTTTAGTGTGGGGAGTTGAGGTAGTGACATGGCACTGTAGGCGACACCCAGCGGCTCGTTGTAATAGCTACTGAGCGGGAGGTGAGTGTGGAGAAAAGACTTCAGCATTGTTAGTTCAGAGTAAGACTTTGAAGTATTTCTTTTGGTGGGAGAGATGGATCCAGAACTGAGCGGAGGGGGCAGGGGATGAGGCTGCAGGTAACACCTGAGGTTGGGGCTACAAGTGAAAGAGACATGGGGGCCTCGAGGCCACACACATTTTAGGAATTTTCTTAAAAGTGTGGCTGGGAAAAAGAAGTGAAACTAAACGCATTTACTACTCTTAGTAATCGTCACGGGCTGGTTGAAGGAAGATGTAAGCTACTAATAACAGTGTGTGTTTTTGATTATTTCTGGGCCTGGTTATTTTTCTGTATTTTGGAAATGTAAAGATAATTAAAAGCAGAGGTTTATAAAATTGTATATAATTATATATGTATAAAGGTACATGCAGCCGACTAAGTATATGTGTGCGTGCACTTATGTAAATTAATCATACGTAATGTGTTTTATAAGTAAAATTATATGTGTGTGTCATTGTAGAAAAAAAGTGCTATCAGAAAGGATAGAGCAGGGGCGCCTGGGTGGCGCAGTCGGTTAAGTGTCCGACTTCAGCCAGGTCACGATCTCGCGGTCCGTGAGTTCGAGCCCCGCGTCGGGCTCTGGGCTGATGGCTCAGAGCCTGGAGCCTGTTTCCGATTCTGTGTCTCCCTCTCTCTCTGCCCCTCCCCCGTTCATGCTCTGTCTCTCTCTGTCCCAAAAATAAATAAACGTTGAAAAAAAAAAAAAAAAAAAAAAGAAAGGATAGAGCAGAGTGGTTTTCCAGAGTTCTTCTTAAAAACTAGTCATGAGAAGGACTTGCAGGCTGTCGATTGAACACACACTCTTTCTGAGAGTCCTGTGTCTGATAGGAATATATAAATGAATGAGATGAACCCAGCTGTTCAGGTTGGTGGCGGGGCGGTGGGGGGGGGGGGTCACTAGGGATAATTAAGCATTAGATCTCGCTCTGATGTGAATCTCAGAGCACCTAGAAGTCCCTTAATTCCTTTTTAATTCCTTTTATGCCCTGGGATCGGTTTGAATAATAGAAGGTTTGAGTACATTATGTGTAGGTGATATGAAATATGTCTTTAAGCAAGCACATCCGCAGTAGCGGTTGGAAAAGTCTCGGTGTTCGTATTACTTTTTTTTTTAATTCCTTAATTAGCAAGTGGGTGAAAACAGGCTCCAAGGCTCAAAATTGATGCTTGTGGGAAGTTGGAAATAACCCAAATATCCCCCAATAGGTATTTGTTTAAAGTAAATTTAGGTCAGTGCAGGGGTGTATGCTCCAAGCATAGAGTAAGGTGCGCAGATACAAATTGTTGATGTAAAGGTGTGGAAAAAAATGAGCAGAGATGCCATAGGATATCGGAATTTTGTGTGGCTTTTGGTTATTCCTATTCAGTTTCTTCTCATTCCCTTTTTAAAAAATAACGAACAATGTAGTGTTTTATAATTAGAAATGCAGTCTGCTTATTTCAGATAAATGATGGGAAAAAAACTTGAGGTCCTTAATCTTTTTTTTAATTTTTAATGTTTATTTATTTTGAGAGAGAGAGAAAGAGGGAGACAGAATCCCAAGCAGGCTCCGCACCACCAGTGTGGAGCCCAGTGCGGGGCCTGAACCCACAAACTGTGGGATCATGACCCAAGGTGAAATAAAGAGGCTGATGCTCAACTGACTGGGCCATCCAGGCGCCCCTTGAGGTCTTCAATTAAAAATTTTTAATGTTTATTCTTGAGAGAGAGGGAGAGAGAGAGAGAGAGAGAGAGTGAGTGAGAGAGAGAGAGGGAGACACAGAATCTGAAGCAGGCTCCGGGCTCTGAGCTGTCAGCACAGAGCCTGACATGGGGCTTGAACTCACGAACCGTGAGATCATGACCAAGCCGAAGTCAGATGCCCAACCGATTGAGCCGCCCAGGCTCCCCTGAGGTCTTTAATTTTAAATGGAGAGAAGACCATCGTTGTTCAGTTCCAGCTTCAGGACAGCCTGCTGGCAAGTGGTCGTTTTTGTGATCGTGATTGGGCTGGAATGGTGACAGCATGTTTTGAGGCCTGCAGTTCTGATGAGAGTGGGCTGTATGGGGAGACTGGAGCAGGGAGTGCAGATAGGACCGGGAGGGTCTTGACCATGGCAGGAACACTAAGAGTTGGAGCGATGAGGCCAGCTGGACCTTTCTGAGGGGAACCCGACCTAAGAATTTGCGGAGTGGATGTGTGTCGCAAGCAATAGAAAAGAGATCCTAGGTGATTAAGGCTCTAGTTGGGAGATGGGGGTGACGGTGACACGTGTAACCTGAGACTGGGAATACAGGAAGGAGAAATGGATTTTTCCCCCCAGTCCTGCCTGGTCTTTCCCCCCTTTTTGTTTTGAGCAGGGGAGAAGGTTGAGGAGATTGTAAATTCAGTTTAACATGCTCCTGGGAGCACTGGCTTTGGAGTCCTTTTGGTTGGATTTGAATTTTCTCTTTACCATTAGTCTCGTGCGACTTGTGGAGACTCCACTTCTCTGGGCTTTAGTTTCCTCACCTGTAAAACAGGGATAATAGTACTACTTATATAATTATTTATGGGAGTTAAGTGAATTAAAGGAAAATATGTGTACAGTAAAGATAAGACATCTATTCAGTGGTAACCAGGAAACAATAACACATTCAAGCCTGGTTTACTGGGTGGAAATGTGGGCCCAGGACTCTGCAGAGAGAGGCAGCCAACCCGGTACCTTGTAAGAGCCCGTGTAGCTCCACATATAACTACAATACTGGTGGACTTTCATCCTGCTATCTTAAAAATGAGCCTTCTGGAACTTAGGTTTGCCTGTGATATATTTCTTAGTATCTATTTTATTTGGTAGTCACTCTCTCATAGTAGGAATTAGGTTTCTGGAAAGTTTTGTGGTCTGAGAATTTGAGGAACTTAGACTAGATGTAAATATGTTGGTAGTTGGCCTATTTTGAATTCGTGACAGGGCACCTGTACTTGACGCTTACTGATCATGGCTTCCTCCTAGAAACTTTATAGTCTCTCCTCTCTGGTTTTAAAAACGACATTTGTCAGTGCATTATGTTACAAGTAATGTGCACATGAGGCATTTCCCTCTTGTTTTCCTGTATGTATTGTTGTATACAAATAGTGCCTAATTTTTTTTTTCATTTTTTTTTTTCAACGTTTATTTATTTTTGGGACAGAGAGAGACAGAGCATGAACGGGGGAGAGGCAGAGAGAGAGGGAGACACAGAATCGGAAACAGGCTCCAGGCTCTGAGCCATCAGCCCAGAGCCTGACGGGGGGCTCGAACTCCTGGACCGCGAGATCGTGACCTGGCTGAAGTCGGACGCTTAACCGACTGCGCCACCCAGGCGCCCCAAATAGTGCCTAATTTTGTTGGCATTTGAGCCCAGATGTAGATAGTTCCAGAGAGGCCAAGTAACTTGGTGCTTGAAGTAGCAAAAATTTGGGGCCACGTTTATGTAATCCACTCAGCTCTTAGTTCTTCAACCTTCTCTTTAATGTTTACTCAGGGTTGTGTTTTTTTCACATAGTTTCATGAGAAATCACATCTTCCTCTTTCCTTTAACATGTATGTATCTCAGGTACCTTCACTTCCAGTATGCCATTGGAGTCATATAATTGTAACCCCCCTTTTTTTTTTTTTTTTTTTTTAATCTTGCCCAAGGCGTTGGTGCTGTAGTGACTTACCTGCTTTTGGTTTATACCTTCTTTTTAGTTTGCCTCCTTTAATATTGTTTGGTAAAGGGAATCTATATATCAGTCCATTATATGCTGTGATCAGATTTTCTCTGCTAGACTAGAGGAGAGTTTCTTTTCTGTTCTTCTAAACTGAAATGCTTTTTACAAATTAATTTACTGCCTATGAACTGTACTGTATGTTTGGGACGGTTGAGGTGGAAGATTGAGTATGGGGTCTAGAAATCAGACATAGACACCCTTTGATTCTTGGATCTTTGTAATTTTCTCATGACTGTTTCAGCGCTTATTAACGAGGGGCATTTTGGTGTGAGACCAGAGTCCACAAGCTGTGACCTTAGGCCAGGTAGGCTGATCTCTGAATTTGCTCTCCTCATTGATGAAATGGAAGTAACATTGCCTACTTGTCGGGCTGTCAGGAGATCAAGTGTGTCAGCCTGTGTACAGTGTCTCAGTCGAGTGGTTGGTGTGTAGTGTTGAGCGAACGTTTTTTTTCCCTGTCGTTTTGCACGAGATTTCTTTGGGATTCTCCTGTACTTTTTGCCTTCTTAATTTTTTTAAGACTATGACTGTTTTTAGGGGTTTTGGTGGAGTCCTAAATCGTCTTGGTTTTAAGGATTTCACCTGACATCCCGGTTAGCGAAAATGCTTTTTTGTCTGTGTTATTTGGTCATCTTATTGGGAATTAGAATTAATAGATTTCTTTTCCTTGTGTTAGGTTATCAAAACCGTATTTAAAACTTTTCTTTTTGCTTTGACTCCTTTGGTTATCATGACTCTAGAAAATGTGTTTCTAAAATTGTTACGTGGAAAAAGAAGACATTTCTTCTGTTTCTTCCTTAATGTTAGCGTAAATGAACAGAAATTTACAAGGAACGCCAGTCACAGGATAGTTTTTAGATAATCATGTTGTAATTTCAATGCATGGAATCAAATTGTAGTCCCTGATTTCACTTTTGTAGCCTATTCTGTTTTGGGAGTGGGTAGCTTATTTTCAGATTGGCATCTTCTGAACTATCTAAATTGCCCTTTTAAATCCTATTGTGTATTATATTTTATTTTTTCACGTGGATTAATTTTTTTTTTTAAGTTTATTTATTTTGAGAGGGCAGGAGGGGCAGAGAGAGAGGGAGAGAGAACCCCAAGCAGGCTCTGCATGGTCCTTTCAGAGCCCAGTGCGGAGCTCAGTCTCACGAACTATGAATGAAATCATGACCTGAACCACAATCGAGAGTCGGACCCTCAACTGACTGAGTCACCCAGGTGCCCCTGGATTAAATTTTTTAATTGTGAAATACACATGTGCGAATATACATACCATGCAAAATTAAAAGATGTTTAAAAAACAGCTGTGTGCTTCCACACGGCTTAAGAAATAAAACAGTCCCTACCAGTACTTCCGAAGCCTGTGTCGGGCTGATTCTTTTCTCCTGCTGCTTGTGATATACCTACTAATTTATTTTGAAACTGCATACACTTTTTAGTTGTGTGTCATTATAAAACATTGTGACATCAGAGAGGAGACGTTGTATCTTCCACTTAGTTCATTAACTCCTGAGTTAATCTGGATTTGCCATATGAAGCTAATGCGTTCATTTCAAACACAGTTTTGCCGATCTTGATCTTTGAGGATTAGCATTAATTTTCTAAATCTCAATCCGTCACTGCTTTTAATTAGGTGTCTCAGTGTTCTCCCTCGCTCTCCTTCACCTTATCCCTCCCTCCTTCCCTCTGTAGAGAGAGATCCGTACTAACAGATGGAGTCTGACGCCTACCTGGGCATTCCGTGCATTTAAACTTCCGTGCGTTGAAATTCTGTCTCTGCAGATGTGCTCTAGGTTACTTTCATGCAGTGATTTTCAGACAACTAAACAAATGGTTTGTAGGTTTAGCTTCAAAAATCAGTTAAGCTCAGTTTCTGGATTGTTCATAGACCGTTTTATTGCCTTTGGCAAAATGTTTGCTAAAACATACTCTAAAAGATCTTGAGGATTATAGGAGGTTCCTGTGGTAGGGAGAGTAGAGGCTTTTCATTAGCATCTAATTGAGCGCCATCATTTGTGAATGACTCCATTTGTAGGGGGAAAGGTGAAAAATTCACTGTGGGTTTTTCTCAGAAGAATTTAAAATATGACTGGATTTTCAGACTTTAGAAAGAAAATTGTGTTTGTAGTTTGCAAAGTCCATCTGGTGTTCGCTGTTACCTACTTATTGTCATAAAACCCTGACCTCGTAGGAGCAGATTTTTTTTGAAAAGTGACTGGCCTGAAGGATATATGGAATTATCGGTAGAATCTTAATTTCAAGTAGTCCAAGGTCAAGACTTACGGAGTTTAATATCGCTCAGTGGATGATGGTTTGGTTGCCGCGTGTGTCCTCAGCAAGTTTCGTAACTTGTAGAGATGCTTTCCCCGTTGCTAAAGGCTGCTTTTCAGATGAGTGGTGATTAATGGATGACTTTTCTCAATTGGACAGGCTTGAGGCACGCTTCTTCCGATCCTCAGATACGCAGTCCGTTGTGCCGCTGGCCTGCCCACATTTCTTACCTTTAGATATTTAATACAGTGATGGAATAATCTAATTTCTAACTGCTTTTAGGAGAATAAAAAGACTGCTAATGCTTTACCTGCTTTTGCTTTTTTTCTTATGAAGTATGAAGTATTTTTCTCTCGTATCGGTAGTGTCTATCCTTTTGAAACCATTGAAGTTGGCAAAGTGTCAGTAACATTGTAAGTTAACATTTTATAGGTGAAGAATGTGATGTTGAGAACCCAAGAGATTTGATAGTATATAATTCATAGCTAGAGATTTAATTCACATTTCTTGTCTCCATGATCTATGCTGGAATTGTAAAGACTTGACCATTCATGAGTGAAAAATTTTTAGAAGAATATGTCTTTGATGTAAAAATCCTTAATCTTGAGGTTTCAAGTATTATTTTTTATTTATTTATTTTTTTAAATTTTTTTTTAACGTTTTTATTTATTTTTGAGACAGAGAGAGACAGAGCATGAACGGGGGAGGGTCAGAGAGAGAGGGAGACACAGAATCGGAAGCAGGCTCCAGGCTCTGGGCCATCAGCCCAGAGCCCGACGCGGGGCTCGAACTCACGGACCGCGAGATCGTGACCTGGCTGAAGTCGGACGCTTAACCGACTGCGCCACCCAGGCGCCCCTCAAGTATTATTTTTTAAATAAAACTATTTTGAGATAGTACTTCAGTGTTCATCCCTCTACCTGTCCATACCCACCCCCTCAAAGTGGGTACCAGTCGGTTCCATGTCTGAGGTTTTACCGTAGAATCTAAACTGGAAGAGTGGTTCTTTAGAAGTGGAGTCTGGAATGTAGGTAGTGATTTTAGACATAGGCGGTTCCTAAGTTACAGATAATTCATACATTTAAACCTCTGTCCCCGAGCTGCTCTTTCCAGTTGCTGCTATTTGGAGTACAAATGTCAAGCTTTCAAAGAACTTGGGAGTTCAAAAATAGAAGGAGAAATGAGTGAAAAGCAGACATATTGGAGGGCAATAAATACACATTCGAATCTGTGACCATTTGCCTACAAACGTTTTTCTTCAAACAAGCTTGGTTGTTTTTACCTTTATTTTGTAACATGATTAGAATTCTGCCAATTAGGGGTTCATTTGGACTAACTCACATCCTTGTTGAAAGTTGCAAATATTAAAGTGAATTATTTCCGTCTAGTTGATTTCTTTCTGTCACATACCTGACGTGAATCACACTGAGGCAGTAGAAGTTTTAGATAATAATTCAGGAACACAGAACTTACTTAGGAGAAAGGATTAGGAAGCAGGATGATTGGGATTCCCTAATGTAAAATTTAGGGAATTACAGACATCAGGATCGGAGAGAGTGCTAACAAAGAAAAACAACCTAGTTTAGACTTTGTTCAGATAGGGAAAGGATCTGCAATTGTATTCTAAGGGGTCCTCAGTGCCCATGACCAATAATATCTTTCAGTATCACTTAAGTTTCTTTTGGCTGGCCTGGGAACTTGGTCAACGTGAGCAGCATTACTTCATTAGTAATATTTACTGAATTCCACAGTATCCGTTGAAAAAGTAGGTTTGTAGACTGAACTCATTTATAAGTTAGGTTGTAGCCTGTCCTTGTCCTTGTCTCTTGTCTGTTATCACCTGCTCTCAGCTGATAACATTGCGGTTGCCATTGCTTTCCCATCAGTCACTATAAAATTTGCTGCTCATTTGTGAAATACCAATGGAAGCAGTAAATAGGAAGTCCGGTGCAAGACTTACAGTAAAGTAAGAGAAGCCACTTGGGGAGCAGAAGCGGCCTGTGGGCTTAGGTGGGGGCAGTTGAGCAGTGTCTCAGAACTTCATTGACAAATAACCTTGGTAGATTGACAAGTTAATCTTAACCGTCAAGCAAATCGAACTACCTCTGATAGTAAGCCATGATGAGAAGTGAATTCACATTCATACTGATTTGTGAATTGATGGATATTACAAAATGTACATTTCCCCTCAGATAAATTACATAGAAGAGTGAAATATTGACTTTATTTCATACCTAGAAATGCCTGAAGTTTTCATTGGTGGTAGACAGATTTTTGAAACCTTTTCTCCCTGGCAATGGAATACATTACATTATATATATGTATAATGGATTTTCATTAATGAAAATTATTTTCAAGTAAGCTTAATAAATGTTAGTGTACAAGTTTACAGTCACTGTATCTCTGTTTTGGGGATTGTAGTTACGTTAGATGTTCCTCAATTAGGGGTGATTGTCTTGCATCCTTATCTCTTATCATAATCTGTTTTTCTTCACACAGTGTTATAGTTTTGCTGCTGGACTCTTCCCTCCCTCCCCCCACCCCATCAGGATGATATGAGACTTGAAAGAAGACGATGCATACAGGTGACTCAAGTTTTGAAATACAGTAAAGCTATGGCTGTCTGAGCGAATGTGGGAACTGGTGCTGTATTTTGAATGTGGGTGCTTTCTGATAAACATCGTACTGGGGGGAATTATATTTAGATCGATAAATACAAAGATAGTTGTGATATTTAATAAACTTGACTTTGGGAATCTGTTTGATATTAGTGACTGAGTAGTGTGGTATTAACACAAGTACAGCATAGTAATTGCTAGTACTTGACTTTTTCAAAAGTGGTTGGTTGGCTAATACTTTGGTAAAATTGAAGCGCTTCTGTCAAAAACAAAAAAATATCCACCTTTATGGTTGAATGCATGTTTCCTTCAGCTCCCCATTAGGATTGAGCAAATCTTTTAAGAGCATACGGAGTAGGTGTTCGTGTATCTAAATTCAGACTGACAGTTAAAGTAAGGATATTATACCCATATGTATGATTCCTTGGAAAAATAAAGTGGGATTTTGTTTTTTTCTTCCCTTGTTCCCTCCTTCATCCTTTCCTCCAGCCCTCTCTCTTTCTCTTCTTCCTTCCTTCTTTCCTTTCATCCTTTTGTTATTTGTATTTACATGGGAGAAGCAGTATAAAGGCATTCTTGAAAGAGTATTTTTGATTGAGTTATTAATTGAGGTGGTCTTATTAATGGAAAATGGAAAAATGGAGGCTAGCCCATCTATGGCTGTGTTCACACTCTTGAAACTACAGGGTGGCTGATGGATAAAGTGGTAACTTTTAAACTTGTATATTCTTTAAATCACACTGATTGTGAGGCTTTTTGTTGAACCAAGTGCCTTATATTTATAGACTTTGTCAGGATAGTCTTATTGGAGTATATTTATAAACTGTTTGAAAATGTGGTCTTTAACTGGGAAAGAAGTAATGACATAAACCTTACATAGAGATTTAATTGCATTATTGGTGTAGCTCTTAAAGTTTTTGTGACTGGTTTTTGTTTTTGGTGATCTATGCTTTCTAAAGGAAAAAAATTACCTTTTTGACTTTAGAGTGGGATTCAAAAAAATGTCTCTACTATTTTGAATGAAGAAATGTGTTTTGAATATATTTTTAAATGAAATTGTAGATGAAATAATGTTTTACATTAATGCGGGATTCACAGAATCTTCTGGTAATTCTTTTTTAAGTAAAAGGTGATTGGGTAATCCTCTTTGATCCGTCTCTCAGACGTGCGCCCTAGAGCTGCCCCGTGTACACGTTCTGGCTGAGGGGCCCGTAAAGTCAACGTGGTGCCGAGGCTGAGTGTCACTGTCCTAGAGAAATGAGTAGGAATATTTACGGAGAAAAACTTTAGAATTTGATGAAAATTTTGTCGTCCGATTTTATAAGTTTGACCTTTTGGTGCCGGAGCAGTTTTCAGCACTGTCGGCCTGCGGATTGCTCATCGGGCACCATAGGGCACATTGGCTTTCCCAAGTAGGTGTTCACTTTCAACCGAGGTCAGTAGAGACACCAAGCATTTGTGGGATATCTCCTGGATTTATCCATGAATAGTTAATGATTTTGGTTGGAGGTGTTCCTGCATGAAATTTTGAGGTCGTGGCAAAGTTGCTCTTTTCTTTCTCTTTTAATCTCTATGAGATACAAAGGGTTCCCAAGCAGCCCTTTTTCTTGAAAGGCTTATGGATGGCATGAGGTGTCTAAAGAGTAAAAACAGTTTATTATAAAGGTTACCTAGTCACTTTTATGAATGCCGGAACACAAAAATTCTATGAAGATTCAATTTATGATCTAATGCGGGCTCTCTCATTTGGCCTTGTGTTCTTTAAAAGTTATCAACACTTAGCGGCTTATGAGGGAAAAACTCAAGAAGGAAGATCTGGCTTTCTCTACAAATGTATTAGCTGTTGCTGTATTTCCCTTTTAATGACTTAAAGGTTAGTAATTGTTTTTGAGCACGAAATTAGCAGCTGTCCTGATCATCATTAATTAAGGCAGCAGTCACTCTTGTGTTCCTGTGCACACATTTTATTGTACTTCACCTGATAGAACTTGACCACACAAACGCTCACGAGGAGTTCTTCCGTGAAAGCTATTTCTGGAATGCTGCTGCATACTCGAAAGTGGGTGTTCTGTTCTCCCTAGGCTTTCATGGCACTGACTCTCTCTGTTGGTTAGATGCTACGATGCCCTGCTCTGTCATCCCACTTGGGTGGTTAGGTGTGCTAACCAGAGCTGCTAGAAAGTGTGTTGAACTAGGTGTTGACTGATGGTCTTTCAAAAGCAAAGGTTTTAATGATAGATTTTTCTTGAGCACCAAGCTAAAGTCACACTTTGATGCACCTCTAGTACTTGTGTATATGGGTATTCTCATACCCTTTAGATTTGAGGGTCTTTTTGCATATTTAAAAATAAGACTATAAATGAAGTAAAATTGACTTGTTTTTAAATTTGGGGACAAAAAATTATCTGTGGCCAAACAACTGTTGGGCTCACGTTTGCCTTGTACCGGGTACTGTAAAGTACTGTGATAGGTGGCCTGCCCACAAGGATCCCTGTGCCTAGAAGCTGATGGCACCGTTCAGTTGGGGAAGTGGGAAGATATGTAAACAAACGCTGCAGTGGGTATTTGTCATCAGTTCTTAAAACTTCTGTATTGAATTCAAGGCGTCTAGAGTAAAAACAGAAAGCTCTCTTTGGTTAACAGCATTCACAGTACTTGGCCCTCACCTGACCCCCACATGCCGACATTTCGCGAATCTACTTTCGTGTCCTACTCCTTTCTCCTGAGCTCCAGACTCCCGTGGCTGCCTCCTGGCTGTCTGTTCTGCGCACATCCCTGCCCTCCCATTCATTCCCATTAGAGATGAGTGACAGTCTACCCAAGCACACCGTCCTCCTTGGAGCCTCGGAGCATTCTTTATCCTTTTGAATTAAGAGGTAACCACGTTTCACTTATTCAAGATGCAGAGGGGCACTTGGGTGGCTCCGTTGGTTGAGCTTCGGACTCTTGACCTCAGCTCGAGTCATGATCTCAGGGTCATGAATTCGGGCCCCATGTTGGGCTCCACACTGGGCATGAGCCTACTTAAAAAAAATAAAGATGTAGAATCACTTACTTCTGAGTTTGCATTTGGAAAATGCACTGCCTCAGGGATTTTGGTGTACATTAATATAAAAGCTCTTGCATGTTTTTTTCCAGTTTATTGGATAAAAGAACCTCCCACTCTGATTTGTTACTTATGCTCGTGAGTATCCAATGGAACATAATTTGTGGAAAGCTGTTGGATATAGCAGTCGATACCATTCTTGATGTTGGCATCGTCTTCTTTAACAATTAAGATTGTCGAACAATAGTGATAGGTTAGTCATTTTAAAACTTGAAAGAGTTCTGGAACATATAGAACTACAACTCTTTTAGGTGGAATGCCTTGGAAATTATTTTAAATTGTGCTGATTTGCTCATAGGGTCTTTGTCATATTTCTTAAGCGTATGAATTTAAGTGCTTAAAACTAATATGGCAGAATTTGAAACTTTAGATTCACTAATTCATCTTATTTATTTATTTAAAAAAATTTAATGTTTATTTATTTTTGAGAGAGAGAGAGACAGAGTGCGAGCAGGGGAGGGGTAGAGAGGGGAATCACAGAATTCGAAACAGGTTCCAGGCTCCAAGCTGTTGTCACAGAGCCTGATGCGGGGCTTGAACCCACAAACTGTGAGATCATGACCTGAGCTGAAGTTGGACACTTAACCGACTGAACCACCCAGGCACCCCTCTAATTCATTGTAAAATGTGAGTTTTCTAGGGCAAGGTTTGCATATTTAATAGTCCTAGGAGTATGGCATATTATTAGGGTAGCAGTTAGAAGTCAGATCTGTGAATTAAAAGAAAAAATGAACTTTTAAATCTCATTCAGATGTAGGGTGCATTGGGTTTGCACATTTTAATATTTTGGCACATAACTGCCAGTTTGCCTCCTTTTGGGATTGTTCTTCACACAGCCCTGTGCATCTGGTCTTTATGTTTTTCCCTTCTGTAGCTTCTACTCATTTCTTAACCCTGGGCAATCAGATTCCACTTCTAATAATTCAACAAATTTATTGTTTTTGGTGAATGGTAAATCCAGTGGATTTATATTTTGCTCTCAGTCTGTTACTTTTTCTCCCTGTTTATTAAATAATACACAGACACTGAAGAAATTTGGAAATTTGTAAGAATAGAGAGAAGTAGGAGGAAGTAGACCCAAAGTTCTGTCCAGTTCATACTAGCACGTTTCCTTTCAAGTTTTTGTTTTCTGTGCCATTTTTGACATTCAGGATGGTGTGCTTGGGTTAGAATGTATTTTATGTTATTTACATATTCTCTTTTTTTGGCTTAGCATTGGATCATAAATATTCCCCTGTGTCATCGAAAACTTAGCTAAGTTAGTGATCTGCTGTCAGATCACTTGAAACTTGAAGCAAATCTGGAGCATTCGGAACTGTAGCTTTTTTGAGGGTGAAGTACTTTTAGAAATGCACTTTAAAGTGTGCTGATTTGAGGATATTTCATTATGTGATCATTTCCTAGTTGGATATCTCCTACTTGACATTGTTTTTAAATTTTTCCTTTCAGGGGCACCTGGGTGGCGCAGTCGGTTAAGCATCCGACTTCAGCCAGGTCACGATCTCGCTGTCTGTGAGTTCGAGCCCCGCATCAGGCTCTGGGCTGATGGCTCAGAGCCTGGAGCCTGTTTCCGATTCTGTGTCTCCCTCTCTCTCTGCCCCTCCCCCGTTCATGCTCTGTCTCTCTCTGTCCCAAAAATAAATAAACATTGGAAAAAAAAAAAAAATTAAAAAAAAAATAAATTTTTCCTTTCCTTTTTTATTTTAAAGTACTAACATCTGTGCACAAATGCTTGGTTATGTGTTAAATTACTTTCTTATAATTGAGTCCTAGGAGTGTGAGTATTGGGTTATAGAGTTTTGAAAACTTTTAAGGCCCTTGATACAACTTTTCAGAAAACTCTTTGGTAATATGTACCAATTTATACCCACTCGCATTACGTGAATGTGTGTCTTTTGATATATCTTTGTGAGCGTTGAGTATTACAGTTAAAAATAACTCTAATTCAGCTGGCAAAAAGAAGAATCTCCTATTTTAGGAAATACAAAAGTAATAGTGTATACTCAATAGAGGAAAAAGTTTTAAGTTCTTCAGAAATGTCTAAAGTAATAATTGGTGCCTGGCTGGCTGGAAGAGCATGTGACTCTTGATTTCGGGGTCGTGAGTTCAAGTCCCACAGCAGGTGTGGAGATTACTTAAATAAATAAAACTTAAAAAAAAAAGAAGAAATGCATAAATTAGGCAACAAAGCTAATAGTTTGGTAGATATTCTCCTCCCAGGTTCTAGCTTTCTAGTAAGTCATTTTTATTTAATGCTTTTATGGCATTTGCACTCGTTCGCTTAACTGTTGTTTTGTCCCACCTGGTCTGACAGTTCCCCAAGGTCAGATGGCTATGGCTTATTCTCTTTGTGTACCCTGTGTCTGTTGAGCAGGGTTCCTGGGACATAAAAATGGCTTGGTGAATTCTTTGCAAAAATAGTAACTTTTGCCATCCTTATCCCTAAATAATATTTTAATGTGAGCGTCTGCTCTAATAAATTTCTTAAAATGGTTTTAAGACTTCCACATTATCTTCCCTCTCCTCTCCCTTTAGTATTTCATGTTTGTATTATTTCAGCTTCTAATCGCTAAGTGGAAGCAGTTAATGATGATATGACTAAATATCACATGAAAGAACATACGATATTTATGGGAATGATGAGAAACCTAAGGGTAGCCACATTGCAGAGTTGAATTTCTTAGTCCTTAGGGCCTTTGTTCTAAGACCCAGGTGAGAGCAGATAAACTTAACATTTGTTAATTTTAGACTTTAGGGATACTTACTATACGTATCTCCAAAGAATGTTTGAGTTCTGGGAAGATGACAGCAGGACATAGTTTTTTGAATCTCCAGTTTTCTCTAAAAACAAAGTAACTAGAACAGCAAAACGGATACCTCGTGGACACCACCTCTACAAGATGAAGTGAACGGTGTCCCCACAAACCCCAATGCAAGTGGGTGAGGGCCAATCTCCAGTAACTACAAGACGTGCATGGTGTCCGTGCTTGTACAGAAGGAGGCAGCAGGCCGTCTCAAGGGCCTGAGAACAGGAGAACCGCAGGATCGCCAGCAAAAACTCCCTGGAAAGGGTGGCCAGCAAATTTGAGAACAGTAGGGGAGACAAAGATGTTTTCAAGTTTCCAGGATATATGGGGCATGTGGTGAGTTCTGAGGGTCAGAGCCGTCTGGTCCCTATGAACTTTCAAAGACAGTTGAAGCTCCTTTCCTGGCCAAAGCCCTGCACTTGAGGAGACACTGCTGGGAATGGAATCCAAAATAAGCAGGATGGCGACGGTGGAGGCAAAGGGAAAAAAGGTCGGATGAAGTGAGGGAAGGTGAACACACAGGAGATCTCACTTACGAGGCTGTATTTCAGTACCCTTCATGGAGACATAAAAGCACCAAAGCCAGAAAAGTTCTTCAGTTTTCTAAGTTTTTTTATTTTAGGGGTGCCTGGGTGACTCAGTTGGTTAAGTGTCTCACTCTTGATTTCGGCTCAGGTCAGGATCTCATGGTTCGTGGGTTTGAGCCCTGCATTGCGCTCTGCACTGACAGTGTGGAGCCTGCTTGGGATTCTCCCCCTCCCTCCCTCCCTCTCTCCCTCCCTCTCTCTCTCTCTCTCTCTCTCTCTCTCTCTGCCTCTGCCCCTTCCCGTGCTCATGGTTTCTCTTACTTTCACAAAACAAATAAGTAAACTTTAAAAAAAAAAAAAAGTAAAAATAAATGTTTTTTATTTTACATGAAAATGAGCAACAGGCAAGGATTGCAGTCATATTTCCCACAGAGCTTTTGTAAGAAGAAAGGAATATTTGTGCAGACAATGAAAGCGTGACAGCGAGAAATGACCATAAAGCTAATGAAAACGATAACCTAGTGTTTTAGAACAAACCCAAATTTAGAAAGCGATATGAATATGAATATAAATCCGGATAGAAATCCTAGAAATGTGGTGGTAACTGAAGAAACGGGGAGAAAGTCATTAATAAAAATCTAGAAGCCTAATTTAGAAGGAACACAAGAGTGAACAAACACAATAAAGAATTTCTTTAGCGAACTGGAGATAAATAGAAAAAAAAAATTAAACAAAAAAGAACTGAAGAAAAATAACCATCTAGAAAAAGGTGACAGTTATTAAAGACAGGCAGTAAGGTTTCAACATACGTAATAAGAAATCCTGAAGAACAAAAGTAATGAAACTTAATATATACTAAAAGTTAAATTTCCTGAAATTAAAAAAAAAAAAAAAAGGATTCGCCACCACATTTTGAAAAGGTATGTTGTTTACTTGTGTTATATGGGTCCAGAAATGACCCAACATGTAGACATATTTTTAAAAAATTACTGGACTTAAAAGATTCTTGGTGGGGCGCCTGGGTGGCTCATCAGTTGAGCGTCTGACTTTGCTTTAGGTCATGATGTTGCAGTCTGTGAGTTCGAGCCTTGCATTGGACTCTGTGCTGACAGCTCAGAACCTGGAGCCTGCTTTGGATTCTGTGTCTCCCTCTCTCTCTGTTCCTCCCCCACTCACATTGTCTGTCTGTCTCTCTCAAAAGTAAAGATTAAAAAAATAAAAAAAAAAAGATTCTTGGGGTATCTAGGCAAAGACCTAAGTCATTATTAAAGGGAAAGAATAGGGGTGCCTGGGTAGCTCAGTTGGTTAGGCATCTGTCATCGGCTCAGGTCATGATCTCATGGTTCTGGAGTTCAAGCCCCACACTGGGCGCCGGGCTGACAGCTCAGAGTCTGGAGCCTGTTTCAGATTCTGTGTTCCTCTGTCTGTGCCTACCCTACTCGTGCTCTGTTTGTCTTTCTCTCTCTCTCTTTCTCAAAAAAAAAAAAACAAAACAAAACAAAAAAACATTAAAAATTAAAAAAAAAACATTAAAAATTTTTTTTAAGGATTTAAAAAAAAATAAAGGGAAAGAATAATTAGATTACTTGATTTTGATAGTAACACTTTATGCCAGAAGCAGTGGGGTAACATTTAGTATTCTCAACAAAAACAAAAAAAGAAAGCCTGGAATTTTATATCCAGCTAAATGGACTAAACTATAAAAACAGACAAAGTGTTAGGAACACAGGTATGAATTTGGGGAACTTTGGTTTCTTTTTGAACACTTCTTGAGGACTCTACTAGAGAATAAACTTGGGCAACCCAGAAAGACTGCAGGGACATGGATAGAAGGGGAGCGTTAAACAGATGTTTGTGGAACTGAAAGTGAATGATGGTTATCTGTGAGTGTGTTCTAGAATGCCCGTGCTCTCTGCAGTGAAGGTGCAGTTCAAATAACTGGAAAAATGAAAGAAGAAAGTTGCTGATTGCTTCCTAGTTCTTCATGGGGAGTAAAAGGGTAGTACTTCAAATGAGATGCTCGGAGGAGAGGACAGTTTAGGGGAGACCGTTACTCATTAAATTTCGGTGGGGATTTTAAGTAGGGGAATCAGCGGGGCCTACTTCTTCAACTCAAGACTCGTAATGAGAGGGAAGGAAAACAGAAGAGGTTTGGGGCTGGCTATGCCAGAAATATGTTAATATAGAACTAACTATCAGAACAAAGTACAGAGCTCTAAACCTGTTTCTTGTGGAGAACTAGAAGCATAACAATGGTAAGAATATCTTGTAATACACAGAGTACATGGTGTGTACATAGCACCTGCCCAGGAGATGTGCTCTTATTTTTATGATTAGTGTTCTCACCCCATCCAATCGTTACCGTACTATTTATGTGTATTGGGGGCTTGCATTTTCTTAAATTTCTCCTGAATTTGAGAAATTGGGATGTCTTTTCAAATTACACGTTAATGTCTCAAACTTTATGTTAGGCTTGTATTACCAGAGTTAACAGTCCGTTCGAATTCATATCTCATTTACATAACTTAAAATTTGTGTTGAAGGACTGTTTTTATCTATTATTGGGATTATGCTACTTTGTGGCCTATGATTTGGACTGTGGAATTAGGCAGAAAGCATTTCCAGGAGCAGGGTAGGCGGAAGGGGAAAAACTGTGATGGGTAAAGGGTGTTATTCTTGGAACCAAGATAGCTGAAAATTAACATTTTGCTTTTTCATACTTATGAAATGATGAATGTATAACATCCATTTTTACATGAATATCTTGTTGCAGTTATTATATTTTTCAACAATATCCTTCAAAATTGAAAGATACCTGAAATACTTAAGCTCTCCTTTTTCCTCATTGAGTAAGACACAACATGTTTGTAATTTTTTTCTTCCTTTGACAGCAGGGACTTTTTCCTATCCTCTCACCTTTCTTATAAGGTGGGGGGGGGGCGGGGGCGCACGCACGTGTGTGTGTGTGTAACTATTCCATGAAACATAATTTATGTGCCATAAAAATTTATTCATTTTATGAGTAAATTTGAGTTTTTGTTGAACTATCACGATTTTGCAGCTCTCACTACCACAATCCAGCTTACATACTGTTACTTAAAAATAACTCAAGTTCAGGTAGAACTTCTTTAAAGAAGAAAGTGAAAGTCACCAGTGATCCTAACATTCAGATTTACTTCTTGTGCTTTGTGGCTCCTTTAGACCATATTTAAGAAACAAAATCGGGGTCATATTTTGCTTACTTTTTATAGTCTTTTACAATTTCAACACTTCTCCATCATTAATATTCTTTTATAGCATCCTTTTTAATGGCTAATTGGTATTCTACAAATTAGTTACTCTTTAACCTATTCCCCATTGTTGCTAATTAGTTCATAAATAATGTTTAAGTGAACATTATTATGTAGTCTTTTTGTTCCTCTGATTTATTGCCTTAGGTCTA
This sequence comes from Leopardus geoffroyi, assembly GCF_018350155.1. Classification (NCBI taxonomy): domain Eukaryota; kingdom Metazoa; phylum Chordata; class Mammalia; order Carnivora; family Felidae; genus Leopardus; species Leopardus geoffroyi. The sequence goes on along the minus strand of NC_059333.1, from coordinate 8,154,619 downwards.
ATTCCTCGAAGTTGTAGTTGTTGAATTAAAGGATATGTACATTTTAAAAGACTTATGATACATATTTTCAAATATGTTTTAAAGTACAATTGTCACTTCTACCAGTTACACATCAGAACTTTCCCATGCTCTAGAATCCTGGCGATTTCAAAATGTTTGTTAATTTGATAGACACAGTAACTTAATTATTTTCCCTTGCACATGTTTGAATGTTAGTGAGACCGAGTATGTTCTATGTTATTCATGTGTTATGTTTTATGTTATTCACATGTGAGTTTCCTTTCAATATTCTTTGCTGGTATTTTTTTGAGGTTTTTGTTGTTGTTGTTGTTTTAATTTGTAAGAGATCCTCGTTGAAGCTTTATTGTAATGCCAAGAACTGTTACAAGCAATTTACATTTTTTTAATGCGTTTACTCTTCATGGTAACTCTGAGATAGGCATGATAAGCCCAGCAGGGATTAGGGGGCCTGCCTCAGGTTGATCCTGTGAATGTAGCTAGGATTCAAACCTGGGAACAAGCGTGACTCTAGACTCTTAACCAGTTACTTAGTTACTGCCAATCAGACATTTTCCAGTTTGCATTTGTCTTTTTAATTTTTGTTCCCCAAATCATTATACAGGATTTTAAAGTTTCTGTATGGAGAAACTAGGTCTTATTAGTGTAACACCTGGGACATAATAGATTCTCAAATATTTCTTGAACAAATGAGAACAAACCCATTAATAATCTGTTGATGGTGGTGACCTTTTATTTCCTGGATTGTATTTCCTCTTTTAAAGAGATTCCCAAGAGTTTCATAAATAATTTACTCTTTGGTTTCGATAAAATATAATAAGCTTATCTGTATTAGCTTTTCTGGAAAGTCTGTGGAAGTAACTGCTGCTTTAAGAAGGAACATTGTTTTTTTTTTTTTTTTTTTTTTAAATTTTTTTTTTTTTTCAACGTTTATTTATTTTTTGGGACAGAGAGAGACAGAGCATGAACGGGGGAGGGGCAGAGAGAGAGGGAGACACAGAATCGGAAACAGGCTCCAGGCTCTGAGCCATCAGCCCAGAACCCGACGCGGGGCTCGAACTCCCGGACCGCGAGATCGTGACCTGGCTGAAGTCGGACGCTTAACCGACTGCGCCACCCAGGCGCCCCAAGAAGGAACATTGTTCTTAAGCAAGTATGAGTTGTGAAGAATATGTATTAACAACAGTGATTTGAATTGTAAATTCAAGTGAAATAAAATATGTGTTTTGGTTCTAGGAATAATTTGATGAAGTTTAGTTTTTGTAGTTTTAGAAAATGGGTAGATTTGGCCACTGTTTAAAAAGATTTTTGAATAAATTGTGGTTTACTTTAAGAAGTAACAAGCTGTAAAAGGAAGCCCAAACTAAGAAAGCCGAAGGAAAAAGTTATTACGGTTTAAGATTTGGATATTGTAGATTACTTTCTCCAAAGGTGTGTAATTTAAGATTTTATCTCTTTCTAAAAGGTTTTGTCTTCCTTTTCCTTTGATATTTGACATCAGGCTACTTTGTAGTCTTTCTTTAGTTTGGTCAAGACCTGTATATCCTTCATGCTAGTCTTTTTAAAACGTGTAGCATCTTGGGGCGCCTGGGTGGCTCAGTCAGTTAAGCGTCTGACTTCGGCTCAAGTCATGATCTCACAGTTTGTGAGTTCGAGCCCCACGTCGGGCTCTGTGCTGACAGTTTGCTCAGAGCCTGGAGCCTGCTTTGGATTCTGTCTCCCTTTCTCTCTGCCCCTCCCCCACTCACACTCTGTCTCTGTCTCTCTCAAAAATAAATAAGCATTACAAAAAAATTTAAAAAAACGTGTAGCATCTATATCGTTGAATGGATCTCTGTATTAGAGATTAGATTAGAGAGAAACACAGATTTATCTCCCATTTTTATACACCATCCCTGAAATACACTCCATGGAATCAAGTACTCCAAAAAGTAGACACTTGAAAATGTAAATATTTATCTTCTTATTGTAAACCTAGATCTCCTTTCTGTAAAGTTATAAAAGTTAAAAAAAATGTGTTGGATATTTGCTGTTTCTCTAACCTGCTCGTTACAACCAGCATTCTTTCCTCCTATTAGAAGTAGTATTTTTTAGGCTATGTTCAGCTGACATGTTAAAAACTCATATTTGTACTTTTCCTCTATATTAAGCAGTAATTACTCAGTTTACATGTGTATGCTAGTATTCATTATGAAAGGAAAAAATAATCAGTTTTCCTTATTCTCCTTAGTGGTAAAATCGCTTTTAATCTTAAATTTTTATTTTCATTTATTTTTATTTTTTTAATTAAAAAAATTTTTTTTAACGTTTATTTTTATTTTGAGAGAGAGACAAGAGAGCTTGAGTGGAAAAGGGACTGAGAGCGAGAGACACAGAATCTGAAGTAGGCTCCAGGCTCTGGAACCCATGAACCGTGAGATCATGACCTGAGCCGAAGTTGGACATTTAACGGACTGGGCTTGAATTTTTCAATTCTTGAATTTTTCAATTCTTCCTTTGGTTACTTCTGTAACTTTAAATATAGTAATGTGTTTATAGCTCTGTTTTATTATTTAAAAAACCAATGACTGTCCTCCCAGAAAGCCGAAATCGAATAGCTCTCTGTGCTGCTTTTCTTCCTGCCAATTTGTAGTCTTCTAAGTTTTTTTTCTGGGGGCGCTTGGGTGGCTCAGTTGGTTAAACATCCAACTTTAGCTCAGGTCATGCTCTTGTGGTCCGTGAGTTCAAGCCCCACGTCGGGCTCTATGCTGACAGCTTGGAGCCTGGAGCCTGCTTCCAATTCTGTATCTCCCTCTCTCTGCCCCTCCCCTGCTTGCACTCTGTCTGTCTGTCTCTCTTTCTCAAAAATAAACATTAAAAAAAAATTAAAGTTTTTTTTCTGTTGATTATGACTAATTTTATAAAACTGATTTAAACCTCTCTTTCTTGATCCATCACTTTTAGACAATTTCTCTTGATTTCCCAAGATACTCAGTGAGGGTTTTAGGACCTTTGTTATATTTCTTAACTACGTCACAGACTTTACCCACCAGATGGTCACTTTTTTTTTTTTTTTCAACGTTTATTTTTAATTTTTGGGACAGAGAGAGACAGAGCATGAACGGGGGAGGGGCAGAGAGAGAGGGAGACACAGAATCGGAACGGGCTCCAGGCTCTGAGCCATCAGCCCAGAGCCCGACGCGGGGCTCGAACTCACGGACTGCAAGATCATGACCTGGCTGAAGTCGGACGCTTAACCGACTGCGCCACCCAGGCGCCCCCCAGATGGTCACTTTTACATTGTATGTACATAAGTATATACACTTTTACGCACCTTTCCTTAACTAGAATTGAATCCCATGTTTTGTTTTTGAGATTCTTTTGAAAATTGAAAACAAAAAACTGTCCTGGAACAGTGGAGAGAGGGAGATGTAAATACTGTGTCACTAAGTTTGTTCCACTCGTAGGTGAGATGCTAACCCTGGGACTGAGGTGTGGTGTTGGCAATATAATGGTTGGTTTTGTAAGAGGATTTAGTTGTCTGATACTGTATGAGTTGATATGCATTGAACTTTCACCAGAAAGAACTTTTTTAAAAGCCTCAGATGCAGAGTAATTGTTTATGACACTTGTCACCTTTGGTCTATACATGACCCTCCCCCCCCCCTTTTTTAAATAGTATTCTAATAGTAAATACCTGTGCACCCCTGTTGCCCAGCTCAAGAACTTCACTTCCTCCGCCATGTCAGCTTCTCCCCCTGTGAGAGGACTGCAGACAGGTTGGGTGTTTATGGTGAGCCATTGGACCTGCAGGCTTCAGTTCAGCAAGTGTGAATTGGGGTCTTGGCAAGAAGGACTCATTTGTCCATTGCCAGGTTGAGGAGGCCCCAGCGAGAAGTATGGACTGCTGGGTTGCCCATCTAGCCCTTCCTAGGCACGTGACTTAGTATCCTCACAAGGTCTTTCTTTGGCCTTAGCCTGGGGGCGCCTGTGTTTCAGTGGCTGAGACCCCGTGTGTTGACTAGTGGGTACTTCCTAGAGGCACCCGGAGAGGAGTGACCATGTGGCAGATAGTTGTCTTCTTTTTCTCCAGTTTTCCTTTCTCACCCAGGATGGCACTTGCCACTTCCACTGTGGTTTCTGGTGCCAGCTTTCAGCTGGAGGGCTGACATTCCTTTGATCGTTGGTGTGATCCCATTGGCCTTTTGTCCTGAAGAAATCTGTCAGAATCTTTGGTTTACTGTCAAGTCCCTATTCTGTGCTTTAATTAATTGATTTTATTTTTGTGACTCCCTACTACCATTTTGGTGGATATTATGGACAATATGAACAAGTATGCTCAGTCTAGCTAGTGCTCTAGATTTTCTTTTTTAGAAGGACCCTCTTCTCCCATCTCAGGAAACTGAACTTCTAGGTGTGGTGTTGATTTCTTTTCTTGCTGGTAGTCTAAGAGGATTTTTTAAAGCACTATTCCAATTATGGCCTTGGTTCTCTGTTTACTGGTGAATTCTGGTAGCACAGTTGACCCTTGAATGATGCAGTCGAAAATTCAAGTATAATTTTTGACTCTCCAAGAACTTTACTACTACTGTTAACTACTTAACTACTACCGTTGACCAGAATTGTTGCAGGTAATGTAAACAATTATCATGTTTTGTTTTGTATGTTGTATGTATTGTATACTGTGTTCTTAAAGTAAGATAGAGAAAAGACCATGTTACTAAGAAAATCATAAGAGAAAATACATTTACAGTACTCTTTATAAAAAAAAAAATCATGTATAAGTGGATTTGTGCAGTCAAACCCTTGTTCAAAGGTCAACTGTATAAAGAAGTAGGTGGCCTTTTGGGTCTCAGGAAAACATTCCTGCTTTAAGTAGTATACTTTAAGTGTAGCACTTAAACTTGCCCATGTGAGAAGCAGCCGTGTTGAAAGTCAATACCTGTACTTCATTTTCTGCCTTTGTGACTTTTGGTTTGGGCTCTGTTTGGAAGCACTTTTTTCTCTGTCCCTGATCTGTTCACATGTTTTACCTCCCCATGGACAGATACATGGCCTCTCTTTATTACCTTGAGTTTTGGAGGATGACTGCTTTTCTCTTTCAGGTGCTTCCCACGCAAAGCTCTTGAAAGTGAAATTTTCAGGGGTGCCTGGCTGTCTCAGAAGAGCATGCAACACCTTTTTTTTTTTTTAAATGTTTATTTGCTTTTGAGAAAGAGAGTGGGGAACAGAGGAATTCAAATGGGCTTCACACTGACAGCAGAGAGCCCCGTGTGGGGCTCCAACCCACAAACCATGAGATCATGACCTGAGCTCAAATCGGCTGCTCAGTTGACTGAGCCACCCCAGGTGCCCCAACTATGCAACTCTTGATCTTGGGGTCATGAGTTTGAGCCCCATGTTGGGTGTAGAGATTACTAAAAAAAACATAAAGTGAATTTTTCATATTCATTAAAAAAAATTTTTTTTAATGTTTTTATTTATTTTTGAGGGAGAGACAGAGTGTGAGCTGGGGAGGGGCAGAGAGAGAGGGAGACACAGAATCCGAAACAGGCTTCAGGCTCTGAGCTGTCAGCACAGAGCCCGATCCGAGGCTCGAACTCGGGAACCATAAGATCATGACCTGAACCGAAGTTAGATGCTTAACTGACTGAGCCACCCAGTTGCCCCTTTATTGTTCATTTTTAAAATAAGAATAAATTGGGGCGCCTGGGTGGCGCAGTCGGTTAAGCGTCCGACTTCAGCCAGGTCACGATCTCGTGGTCCGTGAGTTCGAGCCCCGCGTCGGGCTCTGGGCTGATGGCTCAGAGCCTGGAGCCTGTTTCCGATTCTGTGTCTCCCTCTCTCTCTGCCCCTCCCCTGTTCATGCTCTGTCTCTCTCTGTCCCAAAAATAAATAAACGTTGAAAAAAAAATTTTTTTTAAATAAGAATAAATATAAATCTGTCCTCATGACATGGAAATTGGCAAGTAAATATTTAATACAGTTTAAGGTGAAGGCACTTAACAAAGATGAAACTCTTTTATTGCCTTGATAAGCACAAAGCGAAATGGGTTTTTAACCCTCAACTTAATTTGTGAGAATCTTTTTTTGTTTTAGCGATATGCATTAATAATGGTAACAGTTAAATAAAGGCCTGATCAGTCAACTTTTATATTTCCACAGTACTTGGATGAGGGAGCAAAAATACATTTAATATAAAATAACGAGTATTGATAATGTTCTAGGAGTCTTTTTTGTTTCATCAGGGGAAGGAGGAAGAAGATGAAACCATACCCCACATTGAAATAGTTGATCCACAAGGGTAAAGAATATTCCAGGCTTTAAAAATTTATGTCTTTGATACAGATTTAAATAAAAGTTTACCTTCTGTTTTTATAAGTGGACTTAATGAGAAGGAGGGAGTAAAAGAAAACATGGAGATTCCTCTTAAGTTGGAGACGACAGATACTTGGCTTAATCTTTCGTAAAAGATGGTTAGCAAAACAGAATGGTGGCAGGCTCATTTTATGGAATGAGGTTTTACAAACTTGATTAAAGTAGTTGCCCAAAAATGTTTGAATGTTTTTCCAGATTAGATGGCTTCAAATTAATCTACTTGCCATATTTTATTTTTTTTTTAATTTTTTTAATTTTTAAAAATTTTTTTAACGTTTATTTTTGGGACAGAGAGAGACAGAGCATGAACGGGGGAGGGTCAGAGAGAGGGAGACACAGAATCTGAAACAGGCTCCAGGCTCTGAGCTGTCAGCACAGAGCCTGACGCAGGGCTTGAACTCATGGACCGTGAGATCATGACCTGAGGTGAAGTCGGCCGCTCAACTGACTGAGCCACCCAGGCGCCCCTACTTGCCATATTTTAGAATTATAAAGTTACATTGTATATCTCCCTAAAATACAAAATCGTTATGGTATGATGTCATTTCAGAAAATCGTGGATGATTTATTATTTGGCCTAATAATGGCCTGTTCAGACATTGAGAGGTTGGAGGCCTTTTATATATATTGAGCATCATTAATTATCGATGAGAAGTTATTTAAATATATTTCTTTTTACCATATAGGGGAGAATGTAATTGGGATACTGTATTTAAAAAATTAATGATTAAATTATTCTTAGAAAACTTATTTTCTTTAGTAGGAATTGAATTCTAAAATATATTTTAGTAATGAAGGTTTATTTAGTGAGTTAACTTTTTAAACATTTTAAGTGTTTAATTTTGGAATCTGATAGTACTAGTCATTGACACTTTCCTAAACTAAACTCCACAATTTAAGTAGCTTAAAATTTTTTTTGATAAACATTTTAAATTCAGGGTGTTTTATCCTGGAGTACCTGTAACCAGGCAGAGGATGTCTCCTTGGGTCCCTAAGCCACTAAAGAAAATAAAAGTGCCAAGGTTTTAATTTTTCCCCCTTCAAGGACAGGAAAGTTTCATGATATGAAGAATGTTTAAGAGGTGGACTAGGAAACATTCCTGTTTACATGGAAAATGCTTTGTTTACTGATGTTGATTGGAAGCTAGTCTTAGGATTGCTTTCCCAATGTGGAGGGAATAAGAGAAGCCTGAACCTGGGAGAACTAGCCAAAATGTTAAAGGCTCATGGACAAAAATGTGAACTAAATTGATTTAAAAATTTTCTCTTATTTCTCTTCTTGCCTTTGTCCTTACTATTAAAGGAGGTTTGTAAGCATTCCAAGTAGTTAAGCACACCAGATGATACCTAAAGTTTGAAGTGAAGTGACATTGAGTCTTTCAGGGAATGGATTAAATGCTTTGGGTTTGAGAGTGATTTTCAAGCTTTTCTTAAGCCTTGATTAGTACAGGCTGTAGGTGATGGCATGGGGAATGATTCCAAGCTACTCTTTTTTGAAAGCTTGTATTTAAATATAATTTTCATATGTGCGGGTAAACCAAGATGCTTATTGACACCTGACTGATCTATTGATTATTCATAGATACTGTTTGAAGATTGTTTGAGAGGGCTTTGATTTTCATCTATAGATAGGATCTTTTATGCACTATTTTTCTAAAAAGCATAGTTTCTTTTTTAATAGAATGAGAGGTTAGTATTAGATGATCTTTAAGCTTTCTTCCACCTTTAAAGTTCAGTAATTGATCTCTCTCCTCCAAGAAGCTGACTCTGGTTTGGTTTTATTGGACTTTAAGTGGTTTTCATCCAGAATCTCTAAGTGGAGAGAACATGAGAAGAAGTTAGGAGACAATTATGGGTGGTGGGTGCTTGAAGATGGTGAAGTGGCTTCAGTTTGCTTAAAGGGGAAGATAATATGCAGTGATATAGGACCAACACGCTGTTTTCTTTCAGTCTCGTGCTCAAAATCTGCTCTGTGTCTTAATTCAGTGTAGTTTTCAAATGCTGAAAGTCTTTCTGGAGACATTTACAGACATTGTGCGGAAAAACAGATTTTAAAATCACTAACTTCCTTGGTATGGGATGAATCTGTACTCCATTTAGAAGGAGATAATTGCTAGGATAGGTGGGACAAGTTGATCTATTTTAAAATAAAATTGTATCTTTTATGAAGATAGAATTATAAGGCACAAATGGGAACTGTGTCTCCTTGACATGTTTCAAAGCATTTCTCTGAATATGTGAGATTGAAGAAATTCTCTCAACAACTAAGAATTGTCTGAACACTGATGTTCTTTAAAATTATCTTTGTAGTTGTTAGTATGTACTGACAGAGGTTTTCTTTAATGTTTTATTCCTTATGAGAAAATTTACATGTGAATATAACGTGTTTATATTATGCTTATATCTTAGTTGAACTTGGTTCCAAAGAGTCTTGTTTACTTGGTCCTAATTTGCATATCCTAAGCCCTATAGGTTAATACTTAATTTGGGTTTTACTATTTTTAAATTATTTTTGAAGTTATATTGTTAACGTGTCGTAATCAGAAGCAAAATATTATTTTTCTTCAGTCTGATAAAATTTAAGACTTGTAGCAAGCCATGTGTTCTGTTATACCCACCTTTCATTTAGCCTTCCCATAATAGAATAAATATGCTTTGTAGGATTCCTCAAAAATGTAATGTTTCAGAATCTTCTTAAATGTATAGAAAGACATTTACATAATGCTTGCTTCTGACTAGGTGGGGGAAAAGTTGAAATGTTGATTGCAGCTTCTGTTAGAAAAACTCATCTTTAGAGTAAAAAGTTAAAATGATAACAAATACACTACTTTGTATTCTGTGTGTATTACCATTGGATTGCTTTTGGGGTGGAAGGTAAAATATGATTCTAATCCTTTACAGTTGCTGTTAATTTTGCTCTAAACCTGAAAGTGTTAACAGCAACTTGAAAATGTGACAAAGCTCAATTTCATTTCTTGTTTATTGCTTGTTTTCCTATTGGACAATTGGAAGTAGCTCTGCCCTGGCAACTAAAATAGGCTATTTGCATAACCTAGTTTGATTGGCTAGCATTCCGACTAACAGTTCCAATCATATGGTGTGGGTTTAGTGGTAGGCTATGCTAATTAGCCGCTGTTGCTGGGGTTCTGGATGGTTTCTGTGTGCTGTTCTGCTGCATTGTGTTGCCTGGTGAGAGACATTGATAAATGAGTGTTTAATGATCTGCAGCAGTTCCCACTCACTGCGGGCAGGCGGATTTTAGAACAGAAGTGGAAATAAGGATTTAATTGCTCTGCTAAATACCTGTAACCAAAATATGTATATTATATCACAGAAGCTAAGTTGTATAAAATCTTCATCTAATTAAATACTTTAGAGCATAAAAGGGAAATATTTAGCTTTGTCTCAAAATATAACTCCGGTAGCAGCACTGTGCACAGGTTTTCTAAAACGCTGTTAAATAAAATTGACCATTTTTTATTCCAGATGAGAAATAGTACCATTGCAATAAGTAACATACTTGACTTTTCTCATGATGTTAACCTTTCATAAAGGTACATGTTTGTTTTTCATAAATTGCTGCAAGCTTTGGGGCAGAATTTGTCTTGTACTGCCCATGTAATCTAGCAAATAGCATAAACTCGAACTCCTGGTTCATGTTCTTCTGTTCCGTTGGAAGATCAGGTGTTATTCACCACCTCCTGCTATTACTGCCTTTCTAATTTAAGTCAGATGTTTTAACTGTTGCTTGTACTATATATATTTTTTGGTTTACATTGAGTCTTTATCGGGTGCTGTTAGGTGGCAGATTCTGTAGGAAATACAAAACTCAGTGCTTTGTTCAAGGAACATTAAGAGGTAAAGAATAAATACTTGGTAAATACTTGCAAAAAGTTAGATAAAATTGAAAACATTCATATAGAAAGTGCCATAAGGATTTATCCAGAAGAGTACAGGAAAAAAAAAATCAGGCATTTTAAGAATAGGGACATGGGTACTCTCTCTGCCCCTCCCCCATTCATGCTCTGTCTCTCTCTGTCCCAAAAATAAATAAACATTGAAAAAAAAAATTAAAAAAAAAAAAAAAAGAATAGGGACATGGGGAATGGGTTGAGTGTTTGGGGAAGGCTTAAAGAGGAAACCCATAGAACTTGTTAAGGTTTTAATTTTTTTTAATGTTTTATTTATTTTTGAGAGAGAGAGAAAGAGAGCGCTAGTAGGGGAGGGGCAGAGAGAGAAGGAGACACAGAATCCGAAGCAGGCTCCAGGCTCTGAGCTGTCAGCACAGAGCTTGACTCGGGGCTCAAACTCACCAACTGAGATCATGACTGAACCACCTGTGTTAAGGTTTTAAACATGGCTTAGGATTCAAGTAGCTGGAGAGTAATAGGAAAGAAGAACACTTGAGTGTGAAGAATAGATAGCAGTTGAATGAAAGTAATTTTTCTGGTGTTTTTCATTTGTCCAATATAGATGGTCACACTGATAGATCAAGGGCCCCCAGTGTCTTAGATATTTCAATGCCTGGGCTTCCAGGCAGGCTGGTTGTCCTTCCCTTAAAATAAGAGCTGCTGTTGTAGTGTTCTAGCTCTCATTTTCTTTGGCTTTTCTTCACTTTGTTTGGTGGCAAGCAGTGCTTTTCCCTTTTGTGTCTGTTGGTTAAAGCATAGGACTTTTTAACTTTGTTTCCTCCTTCCCTTTTGGCCCTAAAGCAGTGAAATACAAGATGGCACCAAAAATAATTCGTGTGAATTTAGATGTCAAGTCTACGAACTTTTACCCCTTTACTTGTTCTGTCTTTTAAGAGTCTAGTTAAATTAGATGGATAAGCTAATTGGACAGTCTTACAGCCTTAGAAAGAATAAAAGCAATTAAACATTAACATTTGATTTGTAAAATGCTTTCCTAGGCATATATACTTCATTCACCTACATAGTCGAAGGAACATAGACTCTTGGACTCGGGGAATTTAGAATGGTGGTTGAGGTATGTCTGTACACAACTTTATCACATGGCAGAGTATGCACACTGTAAGAGAAGTGGAAATTCGGAAGTGGGAATAATCCTTTTTGGATCAGGACTAGGAAAAGATTCGTGGTGGAAGTGGTATTTCCCATGGTGTGGGGTAATGGATAGGATTTTAGTAGGTGACAGTGTAAGTCAGTAGGGTGTGGCTGATGCTATCTAGTTGAAGGTGGAGGCCCTTTCGGAACATTTTGTTGACTAAGGTTGATGGTAAAGAGACGGTTATTGAGGGCCATGAAGGATGGATGGCACTGACTTTCAAGTTTCTCTTGTAAAAAAAAAAAAAAGTGGATTTTTAAATTCTTTTTAAAGCAGTATTTCAGTTTTACGAAGACATGTCTTCTGTGAATGTTTACAAATTTCAGAATAGACATTTCTTTGATTTTAAAATACTAAAACACAACATTGAATAATTTCCAGGTGTTTGATCTTTGTGACTGGAAAGTTTGAGTTGCCATCACATGAGATGGGATGTGCTGTCGAAGAAGCAGGTTTGAGAGGGTGTGCCTATAAAAAATCCTGTTTTGGATGGGCTACAGCTTCTTTTAACAGCTTTATTGTATTATAATTGTCATATGATAAGCTTCCTCCTATTTAAATACACGATTTGATGGCTTTAAATCCACATGTACCACCTGTGAGACTTTTACCACCACCAGGATAATGAACACATCCATTCTTCCCTCAAAAGTTTCCTTGTAGTTTTTTGTAGTTCTGCTTCTTGTTCGTTCCCACCTCCCCCCAATCCCTAGGTGACTGCTGGTCTGTTTTCTGTCAGTACACATTACTTTTTCTAGAATTTTGTATAAATGGAATCATTTTGTCTGGTTGGCCTTTTTTGTCTGGTTTGCACTCAGCACAGTTATTTTGAGGTTCATCCATGATGGTAGTACACGTCGGTAATTCATTTCTTTTATTACTCCATTCGCTTGTTGAAAAGACATTGAGTTCATTTTACAGTTTTGGTTGTTAGAAATAAAGTTGCCGTGAATATTAATGTACAAGTCTTTGCATGGGCATGTTTTTATTTGTTTTGGACGAAAACACCTAATAATGGCATGACTGGATCATATGGCAGGTGTATGCTTCCTTTTTTAAGAAACTGGTAAACTGTTTTCCAAAGTGGTTGTGTCAGTTTGCATTCCTACCAGCATTGTAGAGGGCCTTTCGGTTCCTTCCTCCACATCTTGCCATATTTGGTGTGGTCATTCTTACATGTATTTTTAGTTTTAGTTTTTTTATTTTAGTTTTTTTTAATTTCATTTTTTATTTTTTAAAATTTACATCCAAATTAGTTAGCATATAGTGAAACAATGATTTCAGGATTCGGTGTGGTCATTCTTTTTAATTTTAGTCATTTTAATAGTTGTGTAGTGATATCTCACTCGTGTTTCCCAGTGATTAATGATGTTGAACACCTTTGCACATGCTTGCTTGCTCTGTATATGTTGTCTTTGGTGAAGTGTTTGTACAGATCTTTGTCTGACTTTTCTTCCTATTGTGGAGCTTTGAGAATTCTTGATCTATTTTGGATACAGGTCCTTTATCAGATAATGTGATTTACAAAGATTTTCTCAAAGTCCATGGCTTACCTTTTCATTTTCTTAAAAAAATAACTTGGAAAACAGATACTTAAAATTTTTATGAAGTGTAATTTATGTCTTTAAAAATTTTTTAATGTTTATTTATTTTTGAGAGAGAGAAGGAGACAGAGCATGAGCAGTGGAGGGGCAGAGAGAAAGAGAGAGACAGAGAAAGAACTGGAAGTGGGCTCCAGGCTCCAGGCTCCAGGCTGTCAGCACAGAGCCCCATGCGGGGCTCCAACTCATGAACTGGGAGAACGTGACCTGAGTCGAAGTCGGAGGCTTAACCGACTAAGGCACCCAAGCTCCCCTGAAGTATAATTTATTGATTTGATCTTTTTATGGGTCATGCTTTGGAAAACACTTGCCTAATTGTCCCAAGATCTAAAAGGTTTTCTTTTTTTTCCCCCTTACCTACAGATTTTATAGCTTTAGGTTTTACATTTAAGTCTGTGATCCATTTGGAGTTAACATTTGTTATGGTTCTGCAAGGGGTAGCTAAAAGATCACTTTTTTTTTTGGAAATGGATATCCAGTTATTCTAGAACCATGTGGCAAAAGGACTGTTCTCTCTCCACCTTTGTATCCTTGTTGAAAATCATTCGTGGGTCTGCATCTTTTCTGTTCTGTTAATCTGTTAGTATATCTTGATGCCAGTACTGTAGTTTTTATTACTATAGCCTAATAACATGTATTGACATCAGTGTTAGTCCTACAGTTTTCTTCTTTTTTAAAGTTGTGACTACTCTGTGTTGATTGAGATTGTGTTGAATTGTAGATAGTTTTGGGAAAAATTGACATCCTGACAGGATGGATTCTTCAGACTCCTGCACGTCGTGTAACTCTCCCTCTGATTCGATTTTTCTTTAATTTCTCTAATTTTTCTAATTTTTAGTGTGCAGGTCTTTCAGTGACATTTTTGTCATATTTATACCTAAGTATTTCATATTTTTGATACTATAAGTGGTTTTTAATTTTTAGTTTCTGATTGTAGTTGCTGGTACATAGGAATACAACTGAGTTTTGTATATTGATCTTGTTTTCTGCAACCTTGCTAAATCACTTAAAAAATGTTTTTTAAATATTTATTTATTTTTAAGAGAGACAGAGCATGAGCAGGGAAGGGGCAGAGAGAAAGGGAGACACAGAATCTAAAGTAGACTCGAGGGTCTGAGCTGTCCACACAGAGCCTGACGCAGGGCTCGAACTCACGAACAGTGAAAACGTGACCTGAGCGAAGTCCAGTGCTTAACTGACACAGCCACCCAGGCGCCCCAGCTTGCTGAATCGCTTATCTTTAATAGCTGTTTGGTAGATGCCATGAGATTTTCTACGTGATTCTGTTGTCTGTGATTAGAGACAGTTTGCTTCTCCCTTTCCGGTTTGATTACCTTGTATTTCTTTTCTTGCCTCTCTGCACTGGCTGGAACTTCCATGGAATGTAGAATACATAAAGAACATAGAATACAATGTTGAATTGAAGTGATGAAAGAGGCTTGTCTTTTTCCTTATCTTAACAGAGAAACATTCAGTCACCACCACTGAGTGTGGTGCTAGTCTTTGCCCTTTATCAGGTTGAGGAAGATACTTTCAAGTCCTGGTTTGCTAAAGGCCTTTTTTTTTTTTTTTTTTTTAATTGAGAATGGTTGTTGGGTTTTGTCACATTTTTTCCTGCATCTGTTGAGATTCACCAGTGTGTGTTTTTTTTTTTTTTAAAGTTAATTTGGTGAATAACATTGATTTCTGAATGCTAAACTGTTTCTGAAATAATGGCCACTTGGTAATAATATATTGTCTCTTTTTAAATTTATTTTTATTTTTTGAGAGAGAGAGAGCACGGTGCTCATGCAGGTACAAGCAGGATAGGCAAAAGGAGAGGGAGAATCTTTTTTTTTTTTTTTTTTAAATGTTGATTTATTTTTGAGAGAGCATGGACAAGGTAGGGGTGGAGGGGGGCGGGGTGGGGGACAGAAGATCCCAAGTGGGCTCTGCACTGAGAGCAGTCTGCCCGATACAGGGCTTGAACTCATGAACCAGGAGATCATGACCTGAGCTGAAGTCGGACACTTAACTGACTGAGCCACCCAAGTGCCCAGGAAAAGAGAGAATCTTAAGCGGGGGCTCGATCTCATGAGAGATCATGACCTGAGCTGAAATCAAGAGTGGGATGCTCAACTGACTGAGCCACCCAGATGCCCCACATTGTCCCCTGTTTTTAGATTATAGGCTTCCGTTTACTATAATTTTGTTTAGTATTTTTGTATCTTCTGTTCATGGAAGTTCTTGGGGTTTCATTGACTTTTCTGTGTTGTTTTTTTTCTGTTTCATTGATTTCTACTCTGGATGTTCATTATTTTTTTTATTCTTTCACTTTGAATTTCATTTGGATTTTTTCTGTTAAGGTAGAAAACAAGTCACTGATGTGGTATGTTTTGGTTTAAATGACACTGCTGTATATTTTCTATTTGTCCCATCTGTTCTTTATTCCCCACTTCCTCTTCTGTGTTCTCTGGATTAACTGAGTTATTTTTTATGTTTTGATATTTTTTTTTTTTATGATTTGATGTTGGCTTACTTAACTCTTTGTTTTTTAATTTAGTGATTGCCTTTTATCTTATCATAATCTACTTCCAAATAATACCACATCCCTTCACATGTAGTGTATTGACTTTACCATCGTGTGCTTTCATTTATCTTTTACTGGTTTTCAGCTGTTTTTAACTAGATTTTATTTGTACATATGTTACAAATGCCACACTACATTATTTTTAATGTTGTTTAATAGTTCTCTTTTAACGAGACTTAACTTACTAGAAAAACTGTTACACATTTGCCCCTGTAGATACCTTTCCCTGTGTTCTTCATTGTTTCGTTTAGCTCCTCTCTATATCTGAACTCTTTTTCCTTCGTCATAAGTGCTTCCTTTAACATATTTTGTAGTGCAGGCCTAGTAGGGACACATTCTTTCACCTTTTGTATATCTGAAGATGTTTTTATTTCTCTTTTGTTTTTGACAGATGTTTTCAGTGGGTATAAAAATTCTAGGTGATAACTTTTTTTCTTTCAGGAATTTAAAGGTGTTGCTCTGTTTGCTTGCATTGTTTCTTATAAGCATTCTTTCCTCATTTTCCTTCCTTTCTATATATATATATGTTTCTTTTTTCCCTGCTGCTTTTAAGAGTTTCTTTTTATCATCAGTTTTAAGCAGAGCAATTTGATTATGATGTACCTTGATGTAGCTTTCTTTGTTTCTGGATCTTGGGATTTGTTGAGTTTCTGGATCTGTATTTGTAATTTTTTTCAAAATTGGAATATTTTGGCTGTGAATTCATTTAGCATTTTTTTCTGCTTACCTTCTTTTATGAGGAAATTAAGTTACATACTCATTAGGGTATTTGAGGTTGTCCCAGAACTTGAGGAATGTCTTAAATTTATTTTAGTCCTTTTTTCTGTTTTGACAGCTATTTTAGGTGTGGAGCAGTCAGTTGAAATTCTGCAGTACTTTTTATTGCTGTGTCTTCAAGTTCACTAATCTTTTCTTCTGCAGTGTCTAATATATTAATCTCACCCAGTGTTTTTAATTTTACACATTGTGGTTTTCATTTGTACATGTTCAGTTTGTGTCTTTTAAAAAATATTTTCTGTGATTCCCCTTTATCTACTTGAGTATGTGGAATTTGGTTATAATACTTGTTTTAATGTCTTTAGCTGCGAATTGTAAGAGCTGTGTTGATTCCAGATGAATTTTTTTCTCTCGTTATGGGTTGCGTTTTCCTGGTGTTTTGCATGCCTGGGAATTTTGACTGTGTGCCAGACATTTGTGAATTCTAACTTTGTTGAGTGCTGAGTATTTTTACATTCTTAACAGATTTTCTTGACCCTTTTTTCTGGGATAGGTTATTTGAAAATAATTCAGTCTTTTGAGTCACACTTCTGAGATTTTGTGGGTGAGACCAGCAAGTATTTAATCTAATTATTCCTCCCTCCTGTGAAGATACTACCCTGTGTAATTTATCTTGATGCTTCGCTTCCTAGCCTGGCGGTTGTGTTTATTGCCCGGCTCTTCAGGGTTTGCTGGCAATCTTTGGATTCCTTGGCTTCTGCTGAGTTATCTGGATCCCTGCCTTCATCTTCACGTGAGGTACTTGCTGTGTGCATGCCTCTGTCCAAACGTCGTCTTCTTCTAAGGGCACCCGTCATACTAGATTAAGGCCCACCCTCATGACCTCATCTTAACCAATTATGTCTGCAGTGACCCTATTTCCAAGTAAGGTCACATTCTGAAGTACTTGGGGTTAGCACTTCAACATGTATTTTGAGGGGACACAGTTAAACCTGTAATTAAACCCCCTCCCCTGAACTACCACTTTTATGTTCTTAGAGTCTTTTGTTTTTCACTCTTCCTAGGCTGCCTGCTTTCCTTTCCTCTGCTTATCTTACTTAAAAAGACCCTACTAATTCTAGTTAATCATATTTAGAGGCATTTTTATTGTGCCTTTTATTATAAGTATTTACATGGCTGTTTCTTGCACAGACTTGTAATTTTTTTGAACAACTGGAGAGGACTCATTTTTGGAATTGGATTCCAGTTCTTTGCTCCCATCCCAGTACCGCCTGTAATATTTTATAACTAGTGGGTACTTGAACTGACTATATTAAGAAGTGTGTCTAAGCAGACAAGTTGTAGGAGTGAAGCATTTTAAGAAACATTTAGGAAGAGTTGGAGGCTCAGGAATCTGGAGTTAGGGAACCAGTTAGGTGATCACAGCAGGTCCGACATGCATGAATTTATTATACAAGTACTCATTGAGCTTACTCAGTACAGAATCCTTTAGTAGGTGCTAGGTAGACCTGTTGAAAATACCAGATCTGCTTCCTGTCCTTAAGGAATTTACTTTCTGTGGAGAGTTATGAGATAGAACAGAGAAGATGCGTACAAAGGAATTTCCTAAGGAACCCTAGACAGAACTTGAAGAATGATTAGTCCTTCAGGGGAGGGAATGAAGAAGAGTTAAAGAAGCATGATGTGACTCCCGGCCGGGTGGGAGAGTATTGTTAGTAGAAACGGGAAGTGTCAGGTAAAGGCATTCTCTTTCTGGGGTGGGGTGGTGGTGAAGGTGGATGAAATAAGGGACAACTCCTTGAGTTCACACTGCAGAAAATTCAGAAACGGATAGTGAATTGATGAATGTTGGCCTTGCTTTACCATGAAAGAGAGCGCGACGGATGATAGAATCAAGAGCGGGGCTTCCTGGGTAGGTGATGCACTTCCAGTGTTCACAGCAGGAGTGAAAGGGCTAGAGAACTGGCAGGTGATACTGGGAGGATCATTTCTGTCTTGCTGATGAGGAAACTGGGGCACAGAAAACTAAGAAAGGTACCGAAGGATGTAGGCAGTAAGTGACGGAGCTAGAATTCAAACGTGGGCAGTAATCATGGTGCTTTCAGGTGGTCATCTAGGCTTGCCTCTGATATTTTTCTTTCAGGCTGCTCATTTAATGTGTTAAGTCTTTCATAAAGAAACTGTAATACTATCAGACAACTAGAATACCAGCCTCACTTGTCACTTACAGAAGAGGAATAAAAGTAAGAAATCCAAAGCAATTCTGTTGATTTAGACAACATACAGAATGGACACCTGAAGATAATGGAACTATTTTTGATCAGTTAGTAACTAAGGAATAGATGTCAGTTGGTTTAAAATAATGAAATGGTGTGTGATATAAGCAACAAATATTTATTGAGCATTTATTGTGCCAAGAATTCGTCTTGGTTCTAGGTATATACTAGGATATAAGACCTAGCCCTTGCTTTCGTGGAACTTCACATTCTAACGGATAGAGCTACACAGCAAACCGCTAAACAAGTAGACAGTAGGGGGAGGTGCAGTGTTTTGCGAGGAAGGTCAGGGGTGTTCTCTCCAAGGGAGTGCTTGACTTCTGGTTCATTTGACTTGTGTCAGATGAATACATTTATCTGTGGGTTATTCCATTTTATAGTGACAATCACAGTCATGCATAAGATCTTGAAAATCTGTTCTTGTATCCTGAACCACTTACACTTTTTTCCCACTTGGAGTAGGGGAATGACAGTTGTGCGTATGAAAGCCCAGGCAGCTCCAGACGGGAAAGTAGTGATTTGTAATTGCTGTCCATTTTGTCACAAAGCCAAGGAAGAGGTGGGAATTTAGTGTCAATATTGGCAGTCTTTTTTTTTTTTTTTTTTTAATTTTTTTTTGATGTTTATTTTTGAGAGAGAGAGACAGACGGAGTGTAAGTGGGGGAGGGGCAGAGAGAGAGGGAGACACAGAATCGGAAGCAGGCTCCAGGCTCCCAGCTGACAGCACAGATGTCCCACACGGAGTCCGAACTCGGGAACAGCAAGATCATGACCTGCGCCCAAGTCAGACGCTCAACCGATTGAGCCACCCAGGCAACCCTCAGTATTGGCAGTCTTAACATTATTGTTCATTTGGGGGTAAGGGCTTCTCTGCTTTTAAAACCTTGAGTAGATTTTGCTATCAGAAATGTCTTAGACATTAGGAAAAGAATGCAAAGATATGCAGGAAAATTTTGTTGCTGAAAACCCCTGCTAGTGACCCGTACGTAGTCTCCATATTTCTCAACAGTTAATGTGGAAGAACATTTTAGGACTGAAAGTTGGAAAAAGTTTTCCCGAGCACTTGTCCTATTCACTCATTTTGCATAAAATAGATTACACTGCACTGCCTCATTTTATTTATCTCAAGTATTGTGGGATCTCTAAAAACAAAGGCATATTAACTTTTTTCTAAAATACACTGAACTATGTGTGTTAAAAATTATTTTCTTTTTAATGTTTATTTTTGAGAGAGAGAGAGAGAGCGCGCGTGCGCATGAGCAGGGGAGGGGCAGAGAGAGAGCGAGACACAGAATCTGAAGCAGGCACCAGGCTCTGAGCTGTCAGCACAGAGCCCAGTGTGGGGCCCAAACTCATGAACAGTGAGATCATGACCTGAGCTGAAGTCAGATGCTTAGCCGACTAGTCACCCAGGTGCCCCTGTTTATGCTTCTTAATACCATATTTGCTCAGTGCCTATTGTATGCTGTAGGCACTGTGGCCACCCCTACTTCCTGCTCTTGAAGCATAGTGTCCAGGGTAGGTGGGAGG
Organism: Leopardus geoffroyi; assembly: GCF_018350155.1. NCBI lineage: Eukaryota > Metazoa > Chordata > Mammalia > Carnivora > Felidae > Leopardus > Leopardus geoffroyi. The sequence goes on along the minus strand of NC_059333.1, from coordinate 8,134,487 downwards.
GGCTCCTGCCCTGCGGGTGTTCTGTCTGTAATTCTTGTGCATGGTTTTGATGAGATTCACTGTTCTAGCAGTAGATACTAGTCTAGGTGACCGTGCCTCCTTGTTAGCACTTGTCCTCCTTGTTCATGACAGCGATGGCTTAGGAGGGGAAGAGAGGGCACAGCTTTACGTGTGATAATCTCTCTAGTCTTCTAATAGCAGAAGTTAACTCTTGTATCCCCCTCCTCAATCTGTGTTTTGAGTCTCATGAGCTGAGTCAGGCAGTAATGGTTTTTGAGTGTTACATGCTCGTTCACCAAAGATTTGTCCGTGAATGAAGCAGCAGTTCCATCCTTAAGGACCTTGTATTATAGGTGGGGTGAAAGATACAATAACACAAACACGTTTTATTTACCTATCTAACTACAATATTTCCTATTATGTAACTATGTGCAATGTATAAATATATACACGTGTGTGTGTGTGTGTATGCATGTGCGTGTGTGTATGAATGATAGTTTCAGGGGGCCTCATACTAACCGTACTGCTTCTGATGCCTCAAGATCCCAAATCCAGCCTGCTGCTCTTTTGGATAAATACACAGCCACGCTCACTGGTTTAGGTATTGTCTGTGGCTGCCTTTGTGCTACAAGGGCAGAGTTGATTAATTTCAACAGAGACTTTATGCTTCACGAAGTCTAAAATATTCACACTTTGGCTTTAAGAAAAAATTGACTGACCCCTGCTCAAGACCTTGACAGCCATTGTTCTTGAAGGTATCGTTCAGCTTCAAAGCTAGAAAATAAAGATTGATCTGAGTAGCCAGCAGTGATGACAGATGGTTGGAACTTTGGGAGTGAAGGGGTAGTTTCTGTCCACTGGGTTTGGGATGGATCGCTGTGGTAAATCAAGAGGTGGGAGGTGACTAATTTTGCTTTGAGGTGGGGAGTCTCTTATGTTTTCTGAGAGCATTTGTTGTTGGTGTTTTCTAGTAAGTGTGAGTTGTGTATGGTGATTTAAAAGCTGCGCGTTAAAATGATGAAGTAATAAAAGCATATATAAAGTAGATAATGAAAGCTGCTCTTGTTTCCCTAGGGTCCCACTTTTCAGAAGTATTAGTTATTAAGAGCTGTTAAGAGATGGATTTTTCTGTCTGTATTCCCTTCTTCCAAATAATTAAAAAAAAATTTGTATTTCTGATCTTCACATTGTGACTTCTTCGTTGACTTTGTTCCTCAAAATGCAAAGAATAATGATTGCACAGTTGAGTATTTGTTACTTGTTAATGTAAAATATTGCAGAAAGGATTTTAATAGAAACTTCTCTGTTGATGAGTAGACACTGTAGATTTTTAAAATTATCCCTTATACCAAATATTAATCATCGCTATTGTATTATTATTACTATTTTTAGAGAGAGAGAGAGCATGTGAACAGGGGAGAGAGGGGCAGAAGGAGAGAGAGAGAATTTTAAGGAGGTGCCATACTCAGCGTGGAGCCCGATGCGGGGCCTGATCTCGTGACCCTGGGATCGTAACCTGAGCCGAAATCAGGAGTCAGACACTCAACCAGCTGAGCCACCCAGGTGTCCCATAATCATCACTATTTTAAATCTTACAAATCTGACTCAAAATTCTTGTTCTAATGGAGAGGCCCTGTAACCAGATCACCTGGGAAGTATTTGAAAAATATTGATGTCTGGTCCCCTTTCAGACCTAAGAAAGTCCAAATCTTTAGAGGTTAGGGTGTCTTCTGTATTTTTAAAACTCCCCAAGTAAGCTGTTGAGTACGTAGCACTTTTTATACTAGAACTGTGTTTTCATTATGAAAACTTACAGAAAATAAGAACATGCTTCTAGAATAGGTCATGATTTCTTCTGGAAAAACAAATTGTATACTGAGATTTGAATTCAGATACTGAAAACAGATATATATCAGTAACAGGGGTTATTTAATTTGGTTTGAAGGCTCATGTCAGTCTTTCTGTCTCACCCTCTGCTTTTGTACCTGTTCTCTAAGAAAAAGTCTACCCTCTCAAAATCAAAAACAAATTTCTTAACTTTGGGGAGGTAACTTTGTATTAGTGCAGGCCCTTACTAATTGTAAGTGGCATACGTGTGATCAGTGTTTTCAAACTTGGAAAGAATATTTAAGTATATACTAGCCTTTCTAGGTAGATATTAATATCTGTATTCATTTTGGTAGGCTACCAGATGTAATAAAAATACCCAACATATCAGTGGTTTAAATCTGTACATTTATTTCTTACTCATGTAACAGCCCACTGACTTCTACCCCAGGGGAAAATTGTCCTGCTTTCTACAGTTATTCAGGGATGGTGGTGGTTTTTCATGTGTTCTATACATACAGTATCCACAGGTCATCACCCTGGGTTTTAGCTTCCAGTTACTGGGTTGGGAAAAAGCTTGTGTACAGGGGAGATTTTTATGAGTGAGGCCTGGTTGCACCACACATCACTTATGTTCATCTTCCATTGGCTGGATCTTAGTCACAGGGCCATGTTAGCTGCAGGGGAGGCTAGCTGCAGGGAAGCTGAATGAGGTGAGTTGCATCAGTCAGGAAAAAGAAATGGCCTTTGGTTATTGATGAGCAATCTAGTCTATATGGCAAGTGACTAAACCTAGTTAGGCACTGATTTATGCTATGTAGTTACTACTGTCATTGTTCCTTTGCTCATTCTCCCGTGTTTCTGCTAAATAGCATCCCCTCTGCCCCGCCCACCATGATCTTTTTCTGGTGGTGGGGGTGATGGTCCCTCATTGTTCATTTATATGTGATAGTCAAGGTTCTTGGATGCAGACAGCAGAAATTGATGCTCGGTTAAACTTGGGTAGAAGAATGTGAATTTCATGGAGGGCTATACGTTTGCCCCAGAATTGATTAGAAAGCTGGAGCCAATGCTAGAAAAAGACGTAGGCACCAAAGAGCCAGGCAGCAGAGGACACAGCCAGGGTTGAGCCAGAGGCCCGTCTGGTGGGGGTGCCATTCCCAGCGCTTTGCAGTGAGTGTCTGTGTGATTATGCTCTCAGTGTCCCTGCATCTTGCAGGAGTGACCCCTCAAGTCACTCAGCTCTGACTGAACGGGAACATTTGACTGTTCAAACTCTGGTTACCAGCAAGCCCTGGTTACCAAGGAGTAAGGAAGAGTGAATTTTTGTTGCCGTTTGGCTTTTGTAGTCGGTGGTGAAGTTTTGTTTTGTTTCGTTTTTTCTTTCATGATACCCGCAAACTGTGATGAGTGCCCAGATTACGCATGACCAAGGAATGACGAACACTTCAGGACCTTTCCGTCAGGAGATACGGTCCCATGTTATTGTATATGATAGGAGACTGTGTTCCAGTCTGGATTTGGCCACTGACCTTTTTGGACAAGTCACTAAACCTCTCTGGGTAGCAGGTGCCTCTTCTGTATGTAAATTGCGACGGGGAAGTTGATAACTCATAGGATCTATTCATCCACTCGTTAAGTAAACATGTATTGGGTGCCTTTATGTGCTGGCCTGGTAGAGATGAGTGAGATATCCCAGCCTTCCCATAGTTCAGTGGGTGAGCAGAGAAATCATTTGCGTAGAGCTTGGGTGAGGCGCTGTCAGTAGTCCAGCCCAGGGCGGTAGGGCACCTATGAGGAGTGCCTCTTCCAGACGAGGGGTTGAGAGTGTCGTGGGCAGGGGACGCAGAGGCCGTCGTCGGCTTCACGCACGCACTCGTTTATCGTGTGGCCGCATGAAGCCTTTGCATTGCTGTCGTTAGGGGAGTACGCAGTTGAGACCAGACCTTCCCTCTGGGTTCTGATTGTGAGGTGGTGCCGTTTCTGGGCACAGAGCACGCTTGCTGTGGAAACGGCAGAAGACTCAGGGAAGAATGGAGCCGGGGAGCAGTTCGCTCTGAGCTTCTGGGAAGATTCCTTAGGGAAGCTGACATTCGATCTGGGTCTTGAAGTGTGAGTTCAGGATTTCTAGGAGCAGAAAAGAGGAGAACCTCTTGACAGGGAGCAGTGTCAGTGTGGCCGAGAGAACAGATGAGAGAAAGGCGGTCCGTGAGACAAGAAGTGTAAACGCTTCAACCTGGAAGCTCTGGGGTTTGAAAGTGTTGGGGGTTTTGAAACTTTCTGAGGAAACGAAGGTGACAGCATTGGGGAGAATTCAGGCGCGGAGACCAGAGAAGGAGCAGTTACTGGAGAGACCCCTGTCTTCACTTTCTTCTGAGAAGTAGTTGACCGAACACGGAAGCGAGCAGATAGCTTTGTGAGACGTTTCTGAGTCTGGAGCCACAGAACGTGGTGTGATTGCGTGTGTGCGTGCGGGCGCGTAGGGAGGCGGAAGTGAGAGAGTGACCAAGGCAGAGGTTTCTAGCCCGTGTGGATGGATGGCAGATAGAAGCGGGTCGTACTTGGCCCTCGTGCCTGTTCCCCAGCCGTGGTGGGCGCGGCTGACGGAGCGAGCGGGCCTTCCACCTGAAGCTCAGCTTAGCTTGGAGCCTTGGAGCCTTGGAATCTGTGATCGTGAGTGTTCCAGACGGCCACTGGCGGTCTGCGGAGGTCGTACTCGACAGGAAGCCTGTGCCTTCTCTGTTGTAAGGGATGGAGGGGGAGAGGCCTGTGCTGCTGTGTGGTCCCCTCCCCCTCCCCCTTCCACTTTCTCGGTTTTACTGCCTTCAGAACACCGTTTTCTGAAATGCTCACGTTCACTCGTTTGTTGTTTGAGGGTTCCGCCCATCACTGGCAATAAAATACGAGCTCTCGGAGGCTGGAGACTTGGCTCATCTTCATATTATGTCCTTAATGCCACAGACTTTGTCTAGAACTGTACTGTGGGCGGCTCACTCAGTTGGGCAGCCGGCTCTTGATTTCAGCTCAGGTCATGATCTCGTGGTTTGTGGGATTGGGCCCTGCGTTGGGCTCTGTGCTGACAGCACAGAGCCTGCCTGGGATTCGCTCGCTCGCTCGCCCTCCCTCCCTCCCTCCCTGTGCCCTTCCTCCACATGCATGAACTCTGTCTCTTTGTGCGTGTCTCTTTCTCTCTCTTTTAAATAAGTATTAAAAAAAAGTTTCTAGGAGTCACAGTTTAAAAAACAGCAAATACAAACAGTACCATTAACCTTAGTAATATATTTTATTTCATCCAATATATTTAAAATACAGTATTTCAAAATTAAAATTTATTTATAAGATGTTTTACATTCTGTGTGTGTGTGTGTGTGTGTGTGTGTGTGTGTGTTGTACCAAGTCCTTGAAATCCTGTGTGTGTTTTACATTTGCAACACGTCTCAATTCCTGCTAGTCTCGTTTCAAGTGCTCCATTAGCCATCTGTGACCAGTGGCTACCGTATTGGACAGCTCAGGTGTAGAGCATAGCAGGGGCTCAGTAAATACTTGTTGAATGAACGAGTAAATGAATTAGAAGATAGATTGGTTGTTAAAGGAGCATGTAGATTCGAGGAAGGGTTTTATTTTTATAGTGAGGACACAGGGCATGTTTCTGTGTTTGATAGAACCGGGGAGAGAGAGGTGGAAGGTGACAGGAGACAGAGGGGTTAATTGATGGAGGACGCTTCTGAGGAGGTGGTCGGGAGTGGATTCTGCAGCCCCGGTAGTGGAGGAGAGTTGTCTTGCTGTCTCCTCTCCTTTGAAGAGGTATGTTCTTTGATTCCATTTTAAGAGGCCCAAATCCAGTTCGTTTAGCATAGAGTTTATTCATTTTGAGGAAGAGAGAGCCAAGAGGGTGCACGAGCAGGGGAGGGAAAGACGGGAGAGAGAGACTCTCAGGCAGGTTGCGTGCTGTCAGTGTGGAGCCCAATGGGCTCGATCCCACAAACCGAACGGTGAGATCATGACCTGAATTGAAATCAAGAGTCAAGGGGCGCCTGGGTGGCGCAGTCGGTTGAGCGTCCGACTTCAGCCAGGTCACGATCTCGCGGTCCGTGAGTTCGAGCCCCGCGTCGGGCTCTGGGCTGATGGCTCAGAGCCTGGAGCCTGTTTCCGATTCTGTGTCTCCCTCTCTCTCTGCCCCTCCCCCGTTCATGCTCTGTCTCTCTCTGTCCCAAAAATAAATAAACGTTGAAAAAAAAAAAAAAATAAAAATAAAAAAAAAAAAAAAAGAAATCAAGAGTCAAGACACAACCAACTGAGCTACCCAGGCGCCCCTAGCATAAACTGATTGGATTGTGTGATAACTATTCCTTTCCCTCATTTTAGGTATTAGAGAGTGGAGGGTTATTTTAAAAGCCTCAAAAGTGGTTTCTCTAGCGACTTAAAAACAGAAAAGACCGAATCATTATATTGTGTACCAAAAACTGATGTATGTCATTTATGCCTCAGTTAGAAAAACATTTGTAAAAGAAAGGAAAACATCTTTTTAGGTGGAAGGTAGGAAGAAGTGTTAGTGGCACGTATCACCATTTTTACCTTGGTGTCATTCAGCTACGAGAAGAAGTATTTTCTGTGTTAAAAATTAACCAAATCTGATTTTCAGCATTGTGATGATACTTGGCATTATAAAATTATGTACTGTACATGTTGGAATATAGAGCAGTTATTATTTCCCCCACATTATCCCTCAGCCCTTACATACGTTGGGTTCTTAAACAGCATTTTACATAGTGTCTCGTGTTACGGGGCGTACTGTTCACGGGAGGTAAGGTTCTGTTTGAGGAGGAGACGTAGGCATGGGAGCACCTCTGTAGTAGTTTTAGATGCTCGTGGAGGTCACTGGATGTAACGAATCTGAACAAAGCGAGGCAGAGAAACATAACAGCAGTTTTTGAGGTTACGGCTTCACGGTGTCAGGCGTTGATGTTGTAAACAAAGCTTTTAAGGATCATCTTTAAAAGTATTGTAATAAATAGAAATCATGAACATATCCGTAGGATTAATAGAAAACATCAACGGTTCTAATATTAAAATGTTTAAGTCATTGGCACAATGTCCCTGTGTGGTATCGTGCAGGGAGTCAAAAAGTGTGGTGTCCAAAACAACTTAAGAGGTAAGATTAGATGACTTTATTCTGACTATTTTTTTAAAAGTTTATTTTTATTTGTTTTGAGAGAGAGCATGAGCAGAGAGGGGCAGAGAGATGGGGGTGGGGGCGGGGGGAGAATCCCAAGCAGGCTCTGCACTGGCAGCGTGGAGCCCGACGGGGGACTCGAACTCACGAACCATGAGACCATGACTTGAGCTGAAGTCAAGTTGGACACTCAAACGACTGAGCCACCCAGGCGCCCCAAACCTAGAGGACTTGATGGAAATCCAGTGACCACAGAGTCCCTGGTATTGACGGTGGAGGTAGGCTCCTGACTGCGTGGAGTTGGGCGCCTCTCCGTGTGTGTAGATAGATACTAGTGCTCATCTCACTGCGAAGCGCGACATCTTCGTACACTCCCGACAGTGGTCTGCTCAGGCATGTCGCGTGATGCCGGAGCTGGAAGCGACTGTGGACGTGGTCATTCAGGGGCGCTCAACCTCTTTTTCTGCCCAGGCATCTAGAGCAGGTTAGGTTACTCTGTCAGAAACAGAGGCTCCCCAGGACAGTGCTCTGGAGACAGGAGAGGAGAGTGATGTATGTACTTTGGAGCCGCCTCAGATGAAGAGTGATGATATTCCCGCGGAGAGGGGCTGTTTGGACGCGGGGCATCCCATGGTCATGTAGCTGCTACACGGGCTGCTCCCAGGGCCAGTTTTCTTTTTCTTGGCTCTACCTTTTTTGTTCTCCTTTCATGCTTTTGTACTTTTTCTTTTTTCTCTTTCTTTTTTTTTTTTTTTTTGAGTTTATTTTGAGAGAGAGAGAGAGAGAGACAGTGCAAGTGGGGGAGGGGCAGAGAGGGCGAGAGAGTCTCAAGCAGGCCCCGTGCTGTCAGCACAGGGCCCGCTCAAACTCATGAGTCATGAGACCGTGACCTGAGCCAAAATCAGATGCGTAACCAATTGAGCCACCTGGGTGGCCCACTCTCCTTTCTCTTTTCAACAAAGTTTTTTAACTATCACATGCCTGATAAAGTGCGAAATACTAGGAGTCAGTCTTTAAAGTTCAGATCATAATACATTTAAGGAACTATCGTCATTCAGCTTAGTACCCTTGCCTGCCTTTCTGAGCGTCATCGCTGGTTTCCAAGTCACCTAGGCTCAAAACCTCTGAGTCATTTTTGCATCTGGCTTGTCTCCTCTCTTCCATATTTAGACGAGCACTCAGGTCCTGTCACCTCTACCTCCGAGGGTCTGTTCATATGTCTCCTTCCTTTTCTATCATTACCCTCCCTCCTGAAGGCTCCCACAGTCCTGTGCTTGAACTGTTGAAATAAGTCCCTGATTGATCTCTGCTTGTGGGCTCTCCCTGTTCTAGCCCCTATTACACACCAATTCTGTTATGATCAGCTTAAATAATAGAACAGTTATTGAGTACTTAAATGTGGCAAATACCACTTTAAACATTAGCTCTTTAATTTTCGTAATAATCTTAAGGTGCAAGCACTATTATTAACTCATTCTGCAGATAAAAAAGGGATGCACAGATTTTATTAACTTATCCAAAGTCACACAGTAGCTAGGCAGTAAGTGGCAAAATTGAATCTCGACACTCTAGAATGTGAATGGCTAGAACCAAAGCCACAACTGGAGTTGTGTCACTCCTGGCACACCTTCCCTGGCACTCTCTTAACCTGTTTCGCACAGTCTAAATTCCTTAGCTTGCTGAGAAGACTCTTTGGGCCTGGCTTGCCCTTCTGTCCTTAACCCGCTCCTTTGTCTGTATTCTCCAAGCTAAAGTCGAGGCGACATTTGAACTCCTTGCAAGACAAGTGAGAGTGGATGGGGCAAAGTGATTGAGGCACTCAGGTTGGAAGTAGAGGAGGAGGGGGGTGTGCTTGAGAGAGTATGGGGGTGCCTCCGAGGGAGGGAGTGTGTCATAAGATTAGTCTGCGAAGGGAGGTTGGTGCCCGAGTGTGGCCCGCTCCCTAGTCTTGCCTTCTCCCACAGGACATTTGCATGGGCTCCTTACAAAACTAGAGACAGTAGAGAACTGGCCTTTCTGTTTTGTGAAACTTGATGTGAAGTCTACTCGTTTTCTCTAGACTCCTGTGTAATTTCCTCTCTCTTCTGCCACAGCCACCCACTGGTCTGTTTTCACTTGAATTCAAGCAGGGTGTGTTTGGGAAGGGGCACGCAAGGTGGGTGCCGCTTCCTGGCCCCTGTTTTCCTCGCCGGTTCAGTTTTTCTTCGCTCCTTTGCAGGGTTTCAGCAGTCTCACTTTTTAGGAGGGGTTTCCATGTCTCTTGAGCACTCTTCCGCTCACTCCCGGCTTTGGGGCCTGGCTCAGGGTGGCGACGAGAGTGTTCTCTGGAGACGGCAGTCAGTCTGGCTTTCTTAACGTGTGAACCTGGGAACTTGGGGCCCCTCTCCAGCTGCTTGACTGGAGCTTCTCTCTGTGTAAAATGCAACGAGTACCATAATGATGCCACCTCGTTTATAGAGCTTCTGGGGGTACCAAGGCATACTGGAACGGTATTTGGCACGGACTGAAAGTTCAGTGAATATTACTAATTTTACTTTCATTACATTTTAAAAATTCTGACTACTTAGAGTATTCCAGTAAAGGGTTATGGAAACTTGTTTTATCCATACAGTTATTATTCAGGGTACTCTAAAAAAAATTTGCCTGTTGGAGAGGTAAAAATGAAGTCTCCTTGTTACTTATTATTGATTGACTTTTTGACTTCCGGTTACTTTTCTCATGTACTTATTATTCGTTTGTGAGAATTGCATCTTTTGTCCTTTCTGAAGGGAGGGGCATATCTGGGTGTTAATTGTATTATTAGAGAATGTATTAAGGATACTGTAGAATACTTTGGACAGTAACGGGTTCCGTACTGTTTCCATCTGGCATAGAACTCAGGTACAAGTTTTAAGCACTTTGGCACAGCAGACTTGGAAGGAGGAAAACTAACGATGAGCCCTAAAATGATGTATTTATTTGCTACATAAATATATTTTTAATGAAGGGTTACCTTTTTTTATGTTATTAAATTTTATAACCTCTATCGAACAGTTATAACAGTTTGCTCAATGCCTAACTTTTAAAGTGTCTTTGGTCAGATGAATATCTTGCCTTTTGGCCATTTTGTAATGGAAAATCCCGTAAATATACAGTGTTTTAATTGGAATCACAAAGCCAAATGATTGCCTCATCGGGTAATTTTAAGTATTATGCTGCAATTCAATATAGGTACCCAAGTACTTAACTAGATTTAAAAATATCTTGTATGTTACAGCTGTTTAGCCAGAACTAAAAAAGAGTGAGGGGTGTGTGTATGGTTCTCTTTTCTGCTTGGGATAGGAGAGAGGGAGTTTTTTTTTAATGTGTTGGGTTGAGTTTTTGTGGTTTGGGTCGTCTCCCCCCCCCCCCCCCCCCCCCCAGCTGCTGTTGCTGCGCCTGCTTGTGGTATAAAGATCAGGGAAAGTTTGAGGCAGCTTTCTTTCCAAAGAAACCTTCTGTGCCTGAAACTTAGTAGCATCTTCAGACATTTTTTAAAATGCCGTGGTTGTGGCATAGTCGAAGGTGATGGGCGGCCTGTGGTGGGTGACGTTCCTGCCTATTTCTATCCGCCTCTTTCCGTGTTTGGGCACAGCAGCTCCTCCTCGAGGGCAAGGCAGCTAAGCAGGCTGTGTTCAGCTTTTTAATGGCTTCATACTATTTCAGCTTTTATTTTTTTTTTTTATTTTTTTTTTTTTAAATTTTTTTTTTTTTTCAACGTTTATTTATTTTTGGGACAGAGAGAGACAGAGCATGAACGGGGGAGGGGCAGAGAGAGAGGGAGACACAGAATCGGAAACAGGCTCCAGGCTCTGAGCCATCAGCCCAGAGCCCGACGCGGGGCTCGAACTCACGGACCGCGAGATCGTGACCTGGCTGAAGTCGGACGCTTAACCGACTGCACCACCCAGGCGCCCCTATTTCAGCTTTTAGATGCATTGTAATATACAGTTTCTTTTCTTTCTGTACTTCCAGGTTTTTAGAAGGCAACTTTAGTGTGCTTACGTAGGCCTTGACAAAGTTATGGTCAGGAGATCTGAAGAAAACTGGAACAGGGTGGGAAAGGGCCCATCTCTGGGTAATTCAAGTTTTATATGTATGTGTGTGCACGTGGGTGTATACATAACATTCTAACATTTTTCTAGATAAATAGCATTTTACTGTGTTTTTGTATAGATTTTTTTGAAAAAAAGAAACAGATTTTAACCACCGTTCTTTAAAGTGCCTCTTTTAAGCTCTAAACAGACTGTTGAGCAGCCTTTTCTTTCTCTGGCAACAGTCTGTAACATTTCACATCCATGGCATCGTACAAGGGAAGGCCTCTGTGCTTTGGATTTACGTGATTGGACAAGATGACGAATCCTGTTTCATGTATGAGGAAAGGGTCCTGTTTGTTGCCATGCTGCACTTGATGCTTGTGCTAAGGCAGGCCAGCGGAGGGCTTAAATTCTAGTCCAGCGTATGTCAGGATCGCAAGATGAATGTTCCGGATGGATTCCTCATTTTTTTCTGTGTTCTAAATGAATGTGCTATTTGCATGCTATAGAGGGATCTGTAGGGATGTAGAAAGCAGGGCCTGGGTCCAGAAGGTTTGACAAAAGTGATTATGAACAGCTTGGAACCTGCACTTACCTGTCTGGATTGTTCCAGTGTTCCCCCTTAGCTGTCCCACAGATGACTGACCTGGGAGAAGTGAGGGAAAACCCTTTCTTCTGACTGCAAGTAGGGAGTGGCCTTCGTCGAATGCACTTGTCATGCTGTTGCCAGTCTGGCTGCCCTTTTGCTGTTTGGCATGCCGGTGACCGCTGCGATAACCTGGCGTAGGTGACTGGAGTCGCCAAACCACAAATAAGGGTCCCTGAGCTGGTGGGGCCTGTATGAGAGACCGCTCTGAGACTGAGACCGATCGTGCTGAGCTGGGGAGGGTCCCTGGTGTCATTCCTCTCACTGGAAGCCACGCCAGAATCTCAGGGTCAGCCGCACCGTGTGGTCGGAGCCATAGTTTCTCAGCTTGCTTGGAAGAATTCGTTCTTTGAATAAGACTAATAAATTTGTCGATTTGAGTGACATCATCCTTGTAAAACACTAGGAGTGTTTATGGAAGTTGAACTTCCTGAAGGCCGAGTGGCTGCGGTGAGAGGGTGCCTCCTCCCGTTAAAGAAGAGGCTGGCTTTTGGACCTGCCGTCTAGTCGGGACCTCGGTCACCTGCCCATTTTCTCTGATGTTCGTCTGGATGCTTGGTGGAGCTAGTGTCACAGCTTGTGTAGATCTTCTAGATCTTTTATTTATTTGTTTATTTTTTAAAAACATTTATTTATTTTTGAGAGACAGAAACAGAGTGTGAGCAGGGGTGGGGCAGAGAAAGAGGGGGACACAGGATCTGAAACAGGCTCCAGGCTTGGAGCTGTCAGCACAGAGCCTGACATGGGGCTTGAACTCATGAACTGCAAGATCATGACCTGAGCTGAAGTCAAGACAATTAACCGACTGAGCCACCCAGGTGCCCTGATCTTCTAGATCTTCTCAACAGTGGTCGTGGATGTTTTTCTTAGCGGCTTGGTCTCAGGTTAGCCTGATTGGTTACCCGTCGAATTAATGATATTTTATTTTATATTTTATTTTGTTTTATTTTATTTTATTTTAATTTTATTTATTTTATACATATATTTTTTAAATGTTTATTTTTGAGGGAGAGAGAGAGACAGAGCATGAGCAGGGGAGGGGCAGAGAGAGAGGGAGACACAGAATTGGAAACAGGCTGCAGGCTCCGAGCTGTCAGCACAGAGCCGGACGTGGGGCTGGAACCCACGAACCGTGAGATCGTGACCGGAGTCAAAGTCAGACACTCAACCGACTGAGCCACCCAGGCGCCCCTGATGATGTTATTTTAATCCTCAGGTGGAAAGAAACTCCCGTAATTCAGCTCTTGTATATGTGACCAACACACTGGTTTGGTGTGATGTCACTGATATTTCCTGAAAAGGCTGCCTCAGCGGGTCCTGGCTCATTAGCTCTTCCCTTGTGCTGTTACCTGGATTCTGCTAGTCCAGGAGGCATCTTTTTCTGCCCCTCTGCAAGGCTGTCCAGTGAAACATCTAAAATTAAACCTCGGTTAGAAACAAATTCACTTTTTATGTTCTCCCAAAGGATTGGGGTGTGTGTGTGTGTGGGGGGGGGGGTTACAGTATTTGTAAATTTAAGACAATTATAAGGCAGCAAGGATCGTGTGACTGCAGTCATGAAGATAAACTTTTTTACGGCATTTGCCTCAACAGCATGTTTGTGAACACTTTGTACAAGCGACCGTTACTTCAGTTGTTGTGTTATATACGTTGCTTTCTTTCACATATGTTTTTTCTGGTAAAGTGTCTGTTTTCAGTTTTCCAAAAGTTTCGTCACAGTTATTTAAAATCATGTATCAGGTAGTCGTACCTAAAATTCTGCAACTTCTGTGTTTATTATATTGCAGCGTATTAATAACCTTCCATCTTGTTCTGGGATTTCTAAATCTAGTGGCAGATTCACTTTACAAACGACGGGTGCACATTTATGTTTACGACTGTCTGTGCTCTTTATGTTCAACTGCTCATTTAGTCACTTGGGCAGCACTTCCTTCTGGAGCTTCTTCTGTGTGCTGAGCACTGTTGTAAGTCCCGGGGATTCAGCAGTGAACAAAGCTGGACGAAGGGGGACGTCCTGGTGGGGTTTACGTCTCAGTCCCATTGCACTAGGAGGTAGACCTTGGGCTTCTGATCACACCACCGGCCACCAACCAGCCACCAGGCTGAGTTACACAGTCCCAGATCTTTATTTTCTCCAAGAGGTTGGACTTGATTTCTTAAGAGGTTAATCTCACCTGTTAAGTTTATGTCTAGAGACACTGTATCTTTGTCTACCTGTTTTTTGTTTCAAGACCCCTCCCCCACCTTATTTCTAGAAATTAAAGGATCAAAGGTTACTTAACACCTTGTTTCTGACAAAGTGGGGAAAACTTTTATTTAAATGGGCTGATTACTGATGAAACATTTTTATATTCTGGGTACTGTAAGAAAAAAAATATTGCTTTCTCTACCTGGAATTTTCATGATTACTGATAACCCATAAAATACCAGGAGGTATTATCTGCTTCTTTATTTTTACCACTTAAAAATGTTTTATAATTTTAGAATATTGGGGGCCATATAAATATAAACATATTACATGTTATACCTTGTATGGTGTAATAATTTATGGAATCCAGCAGCTATATTTTGGGTGGCTATTTTCATCTTTTTTGTGTGTGTTCCAGATGCTATTCCTAAAAATAAATTCTTGACTTCTTATTTCTGCTGCAAGAATGTAATTTGCCTTCTGTAATTGAAAGGGTTAAGACCCGTTTAGTGTAGAGTTAAGTAAGATTTTGTGTGTTCCAGTTGTCTGTTTGTCCATCTGGTCCGTCTTAGTGGTTGCTTGCGAGCTTAGCACGTGCACCCTTAACTTACACGGTGGTGTATTTGCCTTTTATCTGTCCTATACCTGGTGCTGTGGTTGTCATCTGCAGGACTTTTGTAAATTATGTAAACTCTACAGTTTGTTGTTATTTTTGCTGTAAACAATGAGTTCTCTCTTAACACTACCGACAAGAAATATCTTTACTATTTGTCTACGTATCTGCCGTTTCTGTTGGTCTTTATTCCTTAGTGTGGATCTCCGTTTCTGTCTGGTGTCATTTTCCTTCTGTGAACTGTGGACATTTTTGGAGTGCCAAGTCTGCTTATTGAAGACTTTTTATTTTCGTTTGTCTGTGGAAGAGTTTTGCCCGCCTTTTGAAGGCTTGTTTTGGTGGATACAGAATTGTAGGGTAAAGGTTTTTTTCTTTTGTCATTTTAATTAAATTTTTTTTTTTTACTGTATATTTATTTCTGAGAGAGAGAGAGAGGGAGAGATTGATCGAGATCGTGAACTGGGAAGGGGCAGAGAGAGAGAGAGAGAGGGAGAGAGAGAGAAGGAGAGGAAGACACAATTGGAAACAGGCTCCAGGCTCTGAGCTGTCAGCACAGGGCCCTGTGCAGGGCTCGAACTTAATAACGGTGAGATCATGACCTGACCCAAAGTCCAGTGCTTAACTGACTGAGCCACCCAGGCGCCCCTTCTTTTATCATTTTAAGATGTTGCTTTGTTTTTTTTTTTTTTTTTCTGGTGTGCATGGTTTCTGATGAGAAGTCAGTGGTTCTGTATGTGAATGTGTATTTTCCCCCCATTCTGACTGCTTTTATGGTTTTTTCTTCATCAGTGCTTTTAACAATTGAGTGCCTTTGTGTGGGTGTGCGCACATGCTTTTTTTCTTTTTTTTTTTTAAGAGAGAGGGTGCTCACACATGTGAGCAGGGTGAGGGGCAGAGAGAGAGAGAGAGAGAGACAGAGACAGAGACAGACTCCCAAGCAGGCTCCGTGCTCAGTGCAGAACCTGACCCAGGGCTTGATCCCACGACTCTGGGATCATGACTGGAGCCGAAATCAAGAGTCAGGCACTCAACTGACTGAGCCACTCAGATGCTCCTGTGTATTTTTATACTGCTTGGGTTGATTGATTTTGGATCTGTGGGTTGATACTTTTCATTGAATTTGGGAAAATTTTTCAACTGTTACTTCTTCATAAATTTTCATTCCCCAATTTTTCTCTCCTTTTGTTTTAATACTTCCTCTAGATAGGAATGTTTGCTTGATTTTGTTGTGAAGGTTTTAGATGCCTGTCTCATTTATTATTATTTTTTCCATTACATTTTATACTTGTTTTCAGTTAGGTTAATTTTGTTGCATCGTTTTTACATTCACTGGTCTTCTGCAGTGTTTAATCTGCTGTTTGATCCATCCAGTGAATTTTTCATAGTTTTTCATTCTGTAAGTAATCTGTGCACCCAGCGTGGGGCTTGAACTCATGACATTGAGATCAAAAGTTGCACATTCTACCAACTGAGCCAACCAGGCATCCCCATTTCAATTATTATTTATTTCTAGAATTACCATTTGATTCCTTTTTATAGTTTTCTCTTTATTCAGTTTTGCTGTTTGTGGGCACTTGGCAGGCTCAGAGGAGCGTGCAGCTATTGATCTCTGGGTCGTGAGTTGGAGCCCTGTCTTGGGTGTAGAGATTGTTTAAATAAATAAACTTAGAAGATTTGCTGTTTTTTCTTATTTTGTCTACATTTTCCTTCTATTTTGAAGCCTTTGTATGCCTGTTTTTTCCTCTGCCAATTTCATTATTTCTGTCATTTCTGGATCTATAGGTGGATATGTTTTTCTCCTGAAGCAGGCCTCCTTTTTCTGCTTCTTTGTGTGCCTAGTGATTTTAGTTTTTTTAAGTAGGTTCCATGCCCAACATGGGGTTTGAACTCACAACTCAGGTTAAGAGTCGCATGCTCTACTGACTGAGCCAGCCAGACGCCCTCTATCTAGTGATTTTTGATTGGATACAGGCATTAGAAATACTAGGTAGTTGAGCTTCTGGGTTTTGTTGTCCTTTGAAAGGTGTTGAATTTTGCCCTGGCAGGCTGCGCACTGTCTTGATTCTTGAAGGTATGTTTCAGTGTCTGTTGGGACAGGCAGAAGGCAGCCAGGATGGCTCTACTGCTGAAGCTTGGATGTTTTTTGTGGGGGAAGTCTGCTTTGAATGTCCGTGGTGTTTTTGGGTTTCTCCACCCTAGCTGATTGGAGCACTTACGTTTCCTGGTGCTGTGCGAGTTCTAATAGCTGTTCAGCTCCTAGCTCCTGGTGCATGCTTTTTGCCTTGCCTCCCGCAGGGACCTGTACCCAGCACTTGGGCAGCTTAGTATTTGGCCAAAGAATCGAGGGGATTTCTAGGTGTAGAGTAATGGAGCTCCTTCTGTGCAGAGCTCCCTCCTTTCTGTGGCCTGCTTTACCAGTTCCAGCCTGGACCTCCCATCTCCATCCTCCCCACTCAGCAAGACCCCTCTGTTGTGTTTGGGCCCCCTCTCCCCACACTGGACTGTGGAAATTGTCTCCAGATAGAAAGCCAGAGTGATTGTGGGGCTCCCCAGGTTTGTTTCACTTTTCTCAGGGATCACACATCTGCACGGCCTGTTGTCTTGGGTCTGAAAACAGTGCTTTTGTGCAGCTGCCCAGTTTTGCTCATGGTGCGTGAGGTAGGTCAGTTACGAGGCATTGATGTAATAGGCTTTTAAAAGTACGTGTTTTTATCCCTATCCCACAGTTATTCTTCACAATTGAATTAAAGTTTCAGACTGAAAAATTTCAACATTTATTTGGATCTTACGTGAGCAAATTCGTCGTGTTTGTAGACAACTGAATATGCTATTTTGGCTTGTAGGTTAAAGCAAGTGTGTGTGTGTGTGTGTGTGTGTGTGTGTACACGTTATGTATGTACACTCATTTTGTCATGACATATACTGTCCACTAACTAGAAGGGAATAAAAAATCTATTTGTCCTTATCATTAGATAATTTACGGAGCCCTAATGTAGTTTGACTGTATCTTATTTTCATAGTTTTACTTTAATATGTATTTCTTTAACACCCCTGGAGCCATGCAGTGTGCTATGTGCTCGGGATATAAAAACGAGTAAGAGAAATTGTCGAGCAACAGCTCTAGCCTGTGCGGTGATTAGACTATTCTTTATTTCTGACTCATGAGCCCCTCATTTTAAAAATACTTCTTCCATCCTTACTCCCTTCAGCTCTCTCCCTTCTCAACCATTTCTTCATATTCTAAATATTCCTGATAGATTCAGTTCATTGTTTCACTGAACAAATATTTGTTGAATGCAGGCCACGTGGCAGGCACTGTTCTTGGTACTGATGATACCTCGATGAATAAAACTTTTTTCCTGGACTCCTATCCAGTTACCCTCTTCATCACAGACCTGTGTTTGTAGCCATCATTTAAGTGCAGTCGGCTGTTCCTTTAACATTCTTCTCCTTTGTTATGGGTGTGCCTTGTTGCAAGTGATCTTGGCACATTTTCCTACATAATCTTGGTTGCCCTCCCCTCCTTTCTCAGGGGAGTCTGTCTCAGAAGCTTGGCCTCCTAAGAGTTTCCACATTCTGTGGATGTTATAGTTTTAATTAGCTTGGATTATTTTCATTTATTTTTGGTCTTTAATACCGTACTTTCTCTTGAAAATCAAATGTGGTTTAAGATGTCACAAGGATGGTCCCCTGTCAACGTATTAACAACAAAAGAAATTCAAGCTAGCTACAGGTAGAGCTACTTGTGGGTCTCACATCCGAGATAAATAAATGGCTTTTTTCTTTGCCGAGGGTCTTCTCCTAGGCTTTTCTCTTTGATGTGTGCTCTCTGTGTCTGGCTGCCTGTTTGAGTCTCGCCATCTCCCAGTCTCTCAGATCTGTTCATGGAATGCTTCTCTGAAGAATCACCGCTAATTTCTATAGTGTTATGGTCCCTGGTTTAGGTTTTTGCTGAAACATCATAACTGGAGTGGAATGAGAAAGCTACTGCTAGTTGTTCTTCCTTTTTCCCCTCCCTCCCTCCCTCCCTCCCTCCCTCCCTTCCTTCCTTCCTGTAAACTACCAACAAAATTTTTATGAAAATTCAAAAACATACTTATGGTAAAAAAGCTCCATATAGTTCAGAAGGATATAAAAATGCGCACAGGACCCCACTTGCATACTTTTTCCAGCTTCCATACTTTTACACTATTTGGCAGCAATTTAAAATACTATTTTGGTACTGAACTCCAAATAATGATTATGAAGATAATTTTGAATTAAATATTATAAGACTTGATACTACAGCATGTATTTTGACACATTCTTGAGCTAAAATATTAAAGCTAATTTTTAGTTTAGTTGGACAAGGATTACATATAGTATGGTATAGATAGATGTCAGGTTAAACCATATGAAATGGCTGTTTTGTAGGCCAGAGGAGGTCTAAGATTAGCAGTTTCCTACAGGTCAGCCTAATACTTTATTAACATCATAGGATGAACTGAGTCCTTGTTCTTTTTAACATTTGACTTGAAAGGGAAGATGCAGGGGCGCCTGGGGGGCTCAGTCAGTTGAGCATCTGACTTCGGCTCAGGTCATGATCTCACAGCTCAGCTCGTGAGTTCAAGCCCCGCGTCGAGCTCTGTGCTGACAGCTCAGAGACTGGAGCCTGCTTTGGATTCTGACTCCTTCTCTCTGTCTCTCCCCTGTTCGTGCTAGTGCATCCTGTCTCTCTCTTCTCTTTCTCCTTCAAAAATAAACATAAAAGAAAAGAAAGGGAAGAGGGAAACTTTGGAAAGACTAAAAACCGTGGCGATGGGCCTGATTATAAAATCAGGTAAAGAAGGAATTCTCGTATTAGTTTGTCTTCCTGGATGGAGTCTTGTCATAGGAGAAGAATGAATGAATGAATGGATAACTTAAATACTTGTGGCAGGAAATGAAACTTGAGTATCTTTCTGCATTGCACGCATAACAGTTGAACTCAGAAAGGAGACAGTGAGCATGTGGCAAACACACCTATATACAGACCATAGTTACGAGGCCCCATCACTGGGACTGCTAGTAGTTGTGATAGATGGCATGGTAAGTAGCTAAAAAAAAGTACTGCAAGTGAAAAACATAAAGTGATTTCTTGTTAGTCCATGTTTTGATTACCTACAGCAAAATTTAAAAAGAACATTGGATTCTTTGTCACCTAACATACCACCCTTATGTACAGGAGTGTGTATTAGTGTTTTAATAATAATAAAAAGCCCCAAATAATTAACCAGGAAGGCAAATCTCTTGGGGGGAAACCAGCCCTATGGTGTATTGTATAGTCACAATTCTAGCTGAGGTTTGGGTTATGTGCCACTTGGATTAGTTGGAAATAGCTTTCTTTCATTAAGTTAAGCAATTAAATTGTTTTTTAGATGATGTTCGAAGCCGCTTTGGCATCGTCTGGTGGCCTGTTAGAAATGTAGACCCTCAGGCCCTACCCTAGATGTACTGAATCAGAACCTGCATTTTTAACAAGATTCAGAGGCGATTTGTAAGCACATTAATGTTTGTGAAGTACTGTTCTAGATCATGGGTGGCATTGTTACCTCCAAACAGTGTCACATTAACCTCTCAGTGCTTGGTGAATTTAATGCACGCAGTTAATCCGTTAATTGATGGGATCTAGATTGACAAAATGAAACAGATATTTTGGGAGGATAGTTACAATAATCAAGCAGCAGCTGTCAGTTTCTTTGTATTTCTTTCATAGCTCTCTGGATGTCACAGAATTGTCCATCCCTTCCTCAAAGCGTATCCTTGAGTCTGATTGTACTCATGCTGGATGATTTGTTGATATTTCGTGATTGTGAGTATGTGTGCGTAGGTGTGTGTGTACATGCCCGAGGCAACAACAGTATACAAATTAAAGGAGTAATGAGAGTTTGATGAGTCAAGGATGGTAATCTATACTGTAGCATATAAAATAACTGAAAAGTGGGGGCTCTGGGTGGCTCAGTCTGTTAGGTATCTGACTTCAGCTCAGGTCGTGATCTCAAGGTTCATAGGTTCTAGCCCCGCATCGGGCTGTCTGCTGTCAGCACAGAGCCTGCTTCGGATCTTCTGTCCCATGCCCCCCCTCAGCCCCACACAGGTGCTCGTTCTCTCTCAAAAATAAACATTAAAAAAAAAAAAAATCTCTAAAATGTAATAAAATAATTTGTGTGTCTGGGAGGTATAAAAATCTCAGTCCAGCAGAAGGTAAGAAAGGAACATGAAATAGTTGGAGTAAATAGAAGGGTTATAAGTGTACATACATAAATGAAACCCAGGTACATACTGTTTACAAGAGACAAACCTAAAATGTAAGGGAATGGAAAGTTGGCAGCGAAAAGTGGACAAAAGGCATACCACACAAAGAATGAGAAAGTGTGGTGTGGCCATATTAAAAAAGGGAAGCATTATTGGAAATAAAGAAGGGCTGTTTATGATGATAAAAGGTTTTTATTTAAGTTTATCTATTTATTTTGAGAGAGAGAGTACAAGCAGGGGAAGGGCGGAGAGAGGGGGAGAGAGAATCCCAGGCAGGTTCTGCGCCCTGTCAGCATAGAACCCCACATGGGGCTCGAACCCATGAACCGTGAGATTATGACCTGAGCTGAAGTCTAGAGTCAGACGGTTCCTGACCGAGCCACCCAAATGCCCCAGGATATTTTTAATACACCTCTCTTGCTAACTGATAGAACAAGACGAGAGCAGAAATAGAAAACCCACATAAGAGAGGATACTTAATAAAATTAGCAAACTCAAAAGATAGGAGATGGCCTCATTAGCCAGTCCTGCGTTGAAGGAGATAGCACTAGATTTACACCTACATTGATAGAAAAGCTTAGAGGCTGTAATGAAGAACTTGATGCCAGTGCATATGAAATGTAGACGAAGGAGCCATACTCTTAGAAAAATACAATTTACCAGACATACCAGGAAATACAAAATTTGAATAGTCCTCTTAAAGAAATACAACTTTTAAGTAATTATTAGCTTTTAAACTACCCACAAAGGAAATTCCAAGTCAAGATGGTTTCATCAGT
The DNA here is from genome assembly GCF_018350155.1 of Leopardus geoffroyi. Taxonomy (NCBI): domain Eukaryota; kingdom Metazoa; phylum Chordata; class Mammalia; order Carnivora; family Felidae; genus Leopardus; species Leopardus geoffroyi. The sequence continues at coordinate 8,112,933 of NC_059333.1, read as the reverse complement.
GAGTCCATCACAAAAGGATGATTATGACCAAATTGTGTTCCAGGAAATGCATAGTCGGTTTAACATTCAAAAATCAATCTGTATATTTTACCACATTAACAGTGGATTAGAAAACTCATGTCATTTCAATGGATGCAGAAGAAGCATTTAATAAAATTTAGCATCCATTTGTGAGGGAAAGGTTTTAGCAAACTATGATTAGAAAGGAACTTGATTCATTTGTTAATGGTCATCAAGGCAAAACAAAACCTACATCAACCGCAGTACTAGAGATACGTTGAAAGCTTACTTTCTGAGATTGGGAATAAGACAGGAAAGTAAGTACCTGTGTGCCTCTCTGAGCACCGCCGGGTTCGAGGGACAGTGGCAAGAAGAATGAGGTGGGGGGAAGAATAAGGAATGGGAAGGCAAAACTACCGTTCAAACGTCCAGAAGTGCTAGTGGCTATGGCAGCCTGTTACACGATGCTGATCAATTCATTATGGCCAGAAATTGTCCAGCAGCACTGTTGAAGAGAGACGGTGTGCAGTTTCAACCACAATGCCAACATAGGTTTATTTGTTTTGTGATTTTGGGGACCTAATTCTAAACCATATACGGACATGCAGAGGACTACGAATAACCCAAACCATTGTTGAGGAAGTACAGAATTCTCTACTGGATATTAAAACTTGTAAAGCTGGTTCTGGCACAAGGTTGAAAGAAACCTAGGTAGGTCTGTATCCAGTAGAATAGCGTAGAGAATCCAAAACCAGATCCAAGCGTGCACGGGCATGTGATTTATGATACACATGCCTTGCAGAGCAGCAGGGAAACTTTGTCTTTGTAATAATTGGTCCTGAGTCAGTTGAATGTCCATTATAGGGGGGGGGGGGGGATGTAGCTGAATTCCTGTGGTACACATGCACAGAAATCAAGTCCAAGAGCACTGCCCATCTAGATGTGAATGGTGAAAACTCACCTGCTAGAAGATAACAGCATTTCTTGATGACTTGGATATAAGGGAACATTTCTTAAACGGACACCAAAAATACGAATTCTAAAGCAAAAGGTGATAAAATTAGTAGATTGTACTCATCAAAAAAACACCCTGAAGAGAGTGACCATGCAGACCACTTATAACCGACAAAGGGCTTGTACCCAATATGTGTTAAAAATAGGATGTTTTAAATTTTAGAAATGTATCAGGAATAGTCTTTCTTGATAGAAAAATGGAAAAGCAACCTAAGTGGATCTTTAAGCGGCCTTAAATAGATGAAAAGCTGCTCGTAGCCACCAGGAAATTTGTACACGCTCATGTGTTGGTGGAGAGCCACCACATACCTCCAGCAGTGGCTGAGATTAGGGAGACTGAGGGTTCCAGGTGTCAGTGAAGGAACAGAGCAGAAGGGACTTTCATAAACTTCCAGGGGAGAAACGGAGCAATTAAAAACACTACAGAAATTAGAAACTACAGCAATTAGAAGAGCAACAGAACAGCATCTCTGTATATGCCAAAAGACCCTTAACAAGACTCGTCCTAATGGCATGGTTCATAATAGCTCTGAACTGGAAATAATCCAAGTGTCGGTCGAAGTAGGACAGATGGGTTATCATGAAGTAACGATCACGACCAGACTGCAGCTTATAGGCACAGCATGAAGTGAACAGACCCACTTATATAAAGTTATAACTAATCTGGGTTTGGAGGTCAAGATAGCAACTTTGGGGTAGAGAGAATTGGGTATTGATTGAGAGGGGTCAGAGAGTGATGTGGGGGCGTTTCTGGGATGATGCCCATGTTTCTCCCCTCTCCCCTTTAACAAGTTCAATTGATAATTATTTAAGCTCTATACTAATGATTTTTATCCTTTTTTTGCTATATTACAATAAGTGAGTTTAAACCTAGTATATAATGACACTGGTAGTAGAAGCAGAAGCTAGTGTTTTGTAAAGTACCAAGATCCATTATTTGTGCTTTCTTGTGTCTTATTTTTTGAAAACTTCATAATAAATCTAAGGGAAAGGGTTAGTGTAATAATAACTCTGTTTCATAGATAGGGAAGCTAAGACCTAGAGTGGTTAAGTAACTTGCCTTTCAGTGCCTTAGTGTTTTTTACTGTTTATAAGAGCTATTTATATATCAAAGAACTTAATCCTATTTATATATATTTAAATTTGTTTATATTCCTTCCCAGTTTGTTTGGTTTTTGTATTTTTGTCATGTAGATGTAAAGCCTCCTTTTCCCCCCATTATTTGACATTTGGGTTTCCGTGTTTTTTTGTTTTTTTTTAAAATGGTTGCAGACAATACCAGGATAAACATTCTTCTGTGTCTTTGTGCACGTCATCGATTATATCCTTAGGCTAAATTCCCAGTTTTGTTTTGTTTTTTAGCTGAACAGAGTTGTTCCATGTATCTGAATGGACTGTATTTTTTTAGTATGAGTAATGAAATGTTTAGAAAATTACTCCATCTATCATGATAGTGGCATTGTCCTTTCACTTATTCAGCAACTATTTATTGATCATGCCCTGTGGGTCAGTTAAGGACCTCAGGCTGTAACAGAGGGGACAGAAGCTAAGGTCTAAGAGCCGTGCCAAGGCAGGTTATGTTCCAGTTTCAGGACTCGAGGTTTGCTGCTTCGAAGAGTCACTCTAGCATTTTACTGAAGGGATCCAGAGCTGCAAAAGGGCAGAATAAAGACAAAAAAGAGCTCGTGGGGATCTGTTGTAGTCCTCTGAGTGAGACAGGGGTTCATGGAGATGAAGAGAGAGGCTGTATTTGAATGTTCTACGGGAGGTGGAGGCAGCCAGATTGGGCAGCTGTTTGCCCGAGGCTGGTCTCTGGGGGCAGAGAACTCTGACTGCAGGAGCTCTGGTTCCGGGTGACTGGGTGGAAGGCGGTGCCGTGTGCTCTGGTGGAGCAGAGAAGTGGCACTTGTGTTTGGAGGGCGCCGAGCTTTGCTCTCTCTGGTTTGGGGAGTCTAGGTGACCATCAAGGAAGAGGCTGTTCGCCCCGCAAGAACGGGTGCTGTCCCCACCAGCCGTTACCGCACGGCACAGGGCGGCATCGTGGCCGGTGTGGGCCGTTCATGAGCCGCCAGAGCTGTTCCGAGTATTTTACACACCGTCCCCACAGCCTATGCACGTTTGCCGAAATGAGGTGTGCAAGGCCACGCGGTCGAGGAGCGTGGAGCTCAGGTTCCAAAGTGCGGCAGCCTGGCCGAGCGTCCGGGCTCTTTACCGTGGGGCCTGCGCTGTTGTAGGTCTCAAAAACAGTACTTGAGGAAAAGTACCCAGGTGCTGAACGACATGGCCTGTTGTCTGGTTGGAGTTAGCTGGTTTGTTCAGGAAGGCACGCACGGGAACTCGGGGCCCTCGGTTTGTTGGCCAGGGTTCGGCGCTTCACCTTTTGGCTTTCGTCTGAGATTACAAGTGTGGTTAAATTTAAGAAGAAAGGTCTTCTTTTCAAGGAAGAATGAACTTTTATTCGCCAGCTACCCAATGCTTGTATGGACCAAGTGTTCATTTTCCATTTCTACCATGAAAATCGTGACCGTGGTCCCAGCCTTACCTGTGGGATGATTATTGGCCGTTCGTACTCGCGGGGAGCTTGCGGGGTCTGGATCCTCTCGGGACTGTGTCGGAAGAGTTGGAGGAACCCAGCATCCTGTGAATTTGTATCCGTGTATTTGTATGCTCAGCTGTTAATGACCCGTGTCGGTGGTGAGCACCTTGAGGACAGATCTTTCACTTGGTTTGGGGGATGCTGGAATATCGATCACGTACACCCGGTGGGTGCGAAGCGGCATCTCAGGGGCGTTCCTTTGAATTGGTTTCTGTGTCTACAGCCACAGCACCCTGAACACGCCCGATCTCGTCTGAGTTAGTTTCTCTGGAGCTGATCCATTGGAGAGGCCCTTCTCAGAAAATCAAAGATTACTTACTTAACTCAAAGTTCTCGATGGAAACCTCCTATGTGAAAATAAGTATTAAGGGTTGTTACTCCTAGTGGTTTATGAAAAGACAAGATTTTCTCTTACCACAGATTTATAGACACCTTAGTCACTGTATTTTATCCCATTGAATCTAGAGCTGTTGTGTTGAGTATAGTTATTTGTTTGCTGTGTGTGGTTTTAAAAACTTTTACTATTACTGAAACTCCCAAATCCTAAGGTCCTTGTGGAAAGGACTGTCAGCTAGGTCAAAGGATGGGGACACTGGGATATAAATACATCCTTTCAACCTCACTTACTGTCTTCTCGTAGGAGGAGAGACTTCAGCATGCAAACCTTCATCTGTTCGGCTCGCACCGTCATTTTCATTCCATGCTGCTGGCCTTCAGATGGCTGGACAGATGCCCCATTCACATCAGTACAGTGACCGTCGCCAGCCAAACATAAGTGACCAACAGGTTTCTGCCTTATCTTATTCTGACCAGATTCAGCAACCTCTCACTAACCAGGTAAGTGCGTGATGTTTCAGAAGTGATTTGTTGGGAGTGTGGTAGAATGGTAAATAGGCAAAAACGGCTTGACGGTTTTCACTTTTTCGTGCCATACGCGAGATTCTGGATTGACGAGCTAGGATGTCAGGAAGTTTGCGTTCAAGTTTGTCAGCTTTTTCTTTTTTCTGTCTCTTCCACTTGATTAAAAAACACTTATAAACCAACCATAGCCACATTCTCTCCTTCTGTAATAGGGAGGGGAAAAGTTCATTTTAAAGAATGTCTGTTAAAATAAAGAAACTGAGAGCTTATTTTTATAGAAAGGTGGTTAAGGAGAAGAATATAAGTTAGAGGAAAACAGGTCAGATTCCAAACTTAAGCAGAGCGGATTTTATGCCATTATAAACAACTTCAGCGCGCAGGCGTTGCAATAAATATGAAACTCCTTAAAATGGAGAAGAGAAAAATGTAATGCAAATTAACCACACTGGTCATTTTAATATTCAGACTAGAGATTTCAGCAGTTGTTTATAAAATGGACAGTGTAACAGAATAAATGCAGAAATCTCTTGGTATGCACACATATACGTGTGTGTATGTACGTGTGTGTTTTGCATGTTTCCTGAATTAACTGCATTCACTACATTGATTTTTGGTTTGGGGAGAATTTTTGTACTGACTATAGTTGTGGTAAAGTTTCTTTCCCCACTTAGATGGAGGGCGTGATGACCACTGAAAAAGGCCCTTAGGAATTTGGGTTGCCCCTGTTTTTTAGGCCTTTTAATATATCAGGTGATGATCAGAACCTTGGGAAATTTCAATATATTTCTTACACTGGATTATTTACTTCTAATTCCATAGTATGTGGTTTTAATGAGCACCTGGCTCCAGTTAAGTAACATCATGATGAGGGGACACCCTTGTATGTGTTATAAGAAGAATTTTGTCAACAGTTGAGCTGGCTTTACATTCATAAAATATATATAGCATGTGAATAACATTCATAGTTAAGATGAATTATAGCAAGACTTAAGAATTTGTTTTATGCAGTAAGTTGAGAAGTTGCGTGTTTGAGAATTGGAGCATGTGGTCCGAGTGTTCAAACTTGGCAAGTGTGTACCAGAAGACAGCTCTGTGGTACATCCAAAAAATAGTAAAAGCACAATGATTCGTTTGCATTGTGCAGCTGACCCTTGAACAACATGGGCTTGAATTGCGCAGACCCACTTAGATGTGGATCTTTTTGATACGTACAGCCCAGTACTGTGAATTTATTTTCTCTTCCTTAGGATTTTCTTAATAGCGGTTTCCATTCTCTGGCTGACTTTGTTCATAGTAAGAATAGAGTGCATAATATACAAAATATGTGTTAATTGTTTATTGGCAGACCTTCTGGCTGGCAGTAGGCTAATCAGTAACTAAATTTTTAGAGAGTCAAAAGTTATGTGTGGATTTTCAACTGCACAGGGAGCGTGGCTAGTGTTCCTGACTCCCACGTTGTTCAAGAATCACCTGTACTTTTAAGAAACATAGTATGTTTGGATTCATTTTCTCACATGTTCAAAAGCAGCCTGTCAGGCAGGGTGCCTGTTTTTATTGTTTTCCAGCTGAAGGGCCTGAGCTCCCAGCTGTGACTTCTCCAGGTGTTGACGCCGTAGACTTGGGGGTGCAGCCCAGGTTCTTTCTTCTTAGACACAGTGCCCTTTCTATTGTATGACACCTGGCATCTATGGAGGGCTAGAAAAAATTCTAGTCCTTTAGTTGTAGTAGGTAATTGTAGTAGGTAATTCGGTCCGCACAGCACCTGTTTTGAGATACAACTGACATCTTGTTTGTGGGTTATTTTAAAGTCAGAAATAATTCACTTAATATTTCTGTTTTTTAGTTACAAAATGTTTTTAAAGGATTCATATGATGTAAAAAGACTGTCTTTTTAAATTTTTATTTATTTAGTTTTTTAAATTTATTCTGAGAGAGAGAATAGGAGAAGCAGTGAGAGAGAATCCCAAGCAGGCTCTGCTGTCAGTGTCACTGTCAGTGCAGAGCCCAGTGTGGGGCTCGAACTCCTGAACCGTGAGATCACAGCCTGAGCCGAAACCAAGAGTCGGACGCTTAAGACTGAGCCCCGCCGGGCAACCCAAAAAGGCTGTCTTTTAAGTAACAATATTCAGCCAGGTATTTCTACCATAGTCCAGAAATTTCTGAACCTAATCAGGCAGATGAGAAGAGATTTTTCTTATAACTGAAGCGTAAAACACTGAAACTGTGGGCTGGTGTAGCATATGGTCTGCAAATCCTAAGACATGGGCCCGGGGTCTTGACTCACGTAGTTGCAGGAGGTGGCCCTTCTGTCTGCTCCTTGAATGTATGATGGGGACCTTAGACTACACTGCTCTAAACTTACCTCTGGCTGTAAACTTGGATAATTTTATTATTTGATTTCTGTTGTTTCTTGTTAACATCCTAGTTTGTTTGTTTTTAAGGTTTATTATATAAGTAAGTTGAAATGAACTAATAACTTTAACGTTTTATTTCTGGTTATGCAAGTGGTGTGTTTTTATACAGGTTTTTAAACAGTTTTGTCCAAAAGGTAAATTCAGGAAGCAAGAGAAATGCAGTAAAAGCAATTGTAGAAAAGTATGCTTGGTGTTGGGATTGCTGAGTCCCTTTGTGCTGTTAGAATTTTCACATACCTTGCACAGTCCTCAGACTAGACTAAGGTATGCCCTACCTGTGCTTTTCAGCTGTTTCAGTAGCTCTCAAAACAGCAAGAAAGGCAGAATGTGGGTTTCTAGTTCTTCATTCTATATGAAACTATGAGGTAAATATAAATAAAATGGATGGAATAGGTATTATTAAGCTAGAAGACAATTTTTAAGTAACGTCCTGGAGCTTACGCTGTGTAATCTTTTCAAGAAAAAAACAGTTTGAGCTCTCAGAACTGATTTAAGCAGGAGATGCACACTATGCTTTCCTGAGCTTTGTGATCTGTGTCTTTGCCCAGAGGGGTCCAGGAGCTATGAGCCCTGGGGTGTGGGTTTCTCCGGCTCCAGGGAAGAAGGGAGCTCACTCCGGTCCTCTCTGTGCTCCTGGCTTTGTGACAAGAAGCAGGAAAGGGAGAAAAATGTCAAACGCTCAGGATTCAGCCTTGAGTCTAGCATAGATGCGTAACCGAGTGTTTGGAAAAGTCACTTCCTAATTTTGGGTTTGTGCTCTAGCAAGCAGCACGGTATCAAAACACAGAAGATTTGGCTGCCGAGCCTGAAATCGCCGTGAAAGTTAGTGGAGGGAGTGTTACTTGGTTTGTTCTTTCCACATAGTTTGAGCACCTGCTTGTACAAGGTGCCATTTGAAGCAATGAAATGCAGTCTGGTCTGAAGGCTGATTGTCTGTGGGCAAAATACCTCTGGTTTACATATACAGATGCTCCCAAAGTACTAACTTCTTTTGCAAGAAGTATATAAGAAAAGCACGGTATTCAGAATTAGCTGAGCGGTTTGGCCTCATAGACAGAGTTGGCCAACTGTGGAAGAGGTTGGTGATATTTTATAAAATGCCAAGCACCTAGCGCACACTCCTGTCGAGTGTGGGAAAACCATCGCTACTGAGTCCAAATTACCTTCTTGTCGAATTTCTTGTATGTCCTGTACATTTGAAATTGTTGTCTTGATTTTGTGATTTTGGTGTTTTTGAGTGAGCATAATTGCTCCTGGAAAGATGGAGTCACTGGTTCTGTTTGTCCCATGTTTGAAACACCAGTGGAATGGTAAATGGACAAGTTAAAACTTTAAAGAAACACAGTCACAGTTTTGTGTATAACTAATTTTAATAAATCCGCATGCTTATTTTATTGATACTTATTAAGCACAACTCCGTGATGTTGCCCTACAAATAGCCTAAAAGCGACTCGGCCAAGAGGGTAGAATCGAGGCCTTCCCCTGACCAGGAAGGAGCTCCTGGCCCGGTGCTGTGTGGTTCAGGGCCCAGGACTTCGCACGGTCTCAGTTCCCATCTCACAGGTGCCCTTTACGAGCCGCGGAACTCCGGCCGAGCATTTCACATCATAGCCTCCGGTCTCCCACTTGCAAGCTGGTGACAGGAACGCCGTTCATTCTCAGGAGATCGTTGAGAGGAGTCCATGAGAGATGCAGACATCTGTGTATGCTTCTGACAGGGCGCGGAGCAAGTACTTGCTTCTCTTGTTTTACTGTCAGCTGCTTAAGTCATTCATTTGTTTCCAACCGCAGCTACACCTCCCGCCAAACTTTTCTTAGAGTAGTAACGAAATACCTCACTGGTTGAGGTTCTGTAAGATCTCATGGTGGGGTGTAGCCGCATTCCAGTGCTCTAAGGATGGTCTTGCCGAGTTAATTCCCTGCATGAGAAAACGTTGCCAGGGTCTTAAAAAATAAAGAAGGAAACAGGTTAAGGCAACCCTTTTTCATTATCTTAACTGCTTATAGCATTCATTCACCTAAAAATAATTGACATGCTTATTACCAGTATCGTTACTCGATTAAATTACATCTCCAAGGAACAGTATGAGAATAAAATATCCTGTGCATCTCACTGTACCTGTTCTTTAGATTTAGCAAGATAAAACAACATATATTTGAAAAATTAAGTACTTTGGATTTTCTTATTAATTGCTGCCGTCTTTGCAGACAAATAGTTCTAACCACCAAAGAGTTTTACCCCCTTAAACTTTATTTCGAACTTTAAGGAGGGAAAGATCATGAGGACAGAGAATGAATTAATAGCCTACTACAGTAATTCAGTGAAATTACTCTCTGGATAATAGCTTTTTAGAGTTTGAGTATAGAGGCAGAGGAAACCAATGTTAATGTTAGTTTTAGAGAAAATGCACCTGGAAAACTGCCACGATCGCTCCCATCTTGTCTTACCAAGGGGCTGGTGACTCTTAAGTCCACCATCACCTTACAGACCAACCCTCTGTTTTGTTGGTGTGGGTTGACGTGGTTAATTATCCCAAGACCCCAGACATTTCGGTGAGGCCTTGGTATGATGCATTTGCTGTCTCTCAGCCCCTCACCTTGACCTGAGTGTCCTTGGAGAGGGGCTGTGCCAGGGGATCTGGCTCAGTCATTAGATTTTGTGGCATCACTGTCTGCAAGAGCTAGACAGGAATCCGCGAATGGCTGGTGATGGTGACTGTAGGTACCTTGATGCACGTCATCGGTTTTGAGGATCTGTTGATGGCAAGAAGCCCTGTTGGGACCACAGTCCAGGATCATGGCGCACTAGTGGAGGCATTCCTGGTGTATGTACAGAGGATGCCCCTGCTCTGGTCCCCCTCCCATCTAGCAGGAAGCTCACAGCTGAACTCTGACTACCTGTTACAGGATAAAAGGGACACCGTTTAGGATTTGAGTGGGGAGGTTGTTAATAGAATGTGGTTGGAATTAGTTTTTAAAAGAGTTTCACAAGCTTTAAAGTGTTCTCTGGAACTTACTTGGGGTCCCCTCCTAGTGTAATTGTAAGTAGAGATTTCGGTATTGTGGATTCGTTGATTTATTCAGCAGGTATTTATGAAACGTATCGTATGTGCCCACCACTGTTTTAGGCAAAGGGAATAATACACCACTGAACAAAGGGATCCCTGACTTTATGGAGTTTTTCTTGTAATGGGAGGAGAAGGGGAAAAAACTAGGACCAGTAAATGCATAAATATAGTATGTCAGGTGGTGCTAAGTGCTAAGGCGGGGAGGGAATGCGGATGGTAAGCTCGGGCGTGTTACCGGGGAGAGCATGTTTTGTTAAAGAAACAAACGCAGGTTTCCGCCTTGCTTACAGGGCAGGTGTTTGTCAAAAGGCAGGGTTGAGGGTGTGGGGGGCTGCACGCCTTAGTGCCGGGCTCCAGTCTTGCCCCGTGGCCGTCTTGCTTTGTGGTGCCAGCGGGTCCTGACACCATGTCCTAGGAAGCTGAAAATTGGGTTTGGCTTTGCCTTTGCCTTTTGTCAACCAGATCGGGCTTTAGGAATAATTCAGAAGAACTTTTTCCTTGTATGATGGAGAAGCCCTCTTGGGCAGTGTCGTGTGTGTCTCCTGGACTCATGGGTGTGTCTGTGATCCCACTTTAATTTGGGGAACGGGATCGAAAGCCACAGCTGGCACATTATCTTCTAATTTCACTTCTTTGTTCCAGTGGTCTTCATTGGAATCCAGGCGAAAGAGATAACTGAGAGAGAATGTATGATCTTCTAATGTAGATCTCTCTTTTTTTTTTGAATACCTGTACACAGGTTACAGAAGAGAGGGGATTTATACCAGTACAGTATAGTTAAAGTGCTAGTCTTTTCTGTCTATTTAAGGTGATGCCTGATATTGTCATGTTACAGAGGCGGATGCCCCAAACCTTCCGTGATCCAGCAACTGCTCCCCTGAGAAAACTTTCTGTTGACTTGATCAAAACATATAAGCATATTAATGAGGTAAGATGACTGATTTCTTTTAATAGCATATCTTGCAATAGAGCAGGGAAGAAAAGTTATTTTGTGGCCTTTTTAAATATACTAAACTTTATTCCCAATGATTATAATATTGATTATTGTGTAGACCAGAGTGTTAATGATTTATAGGTAATATAATTGTGTAAAAGAAAAAAACTATATTAACAAGGACTGCAAAAAATTAAGATAATTGTAGGATGACTTCCCTTTTTTCCAAGTTGTATTTAATATATGTTGAGATCATGTTTCTGTAATAACTCTTCTCTAAAGCAAGAAAGGAGAAAAGGAGGGAATAATGACACTGTAAAATTATGCATATGTTAGAATTTTGTGTAAATTATTATATGTCTTTCTGTTTTCGCCATGGATGTCAGGAAACTCAGAATGAGATCTAATACCCAGTTAACAGGCATTTGGCCTACTTTATTTGATAGGTCTCTATTTCTGTGGCTTTAAATTGTCTTTTAAATTTTTATGTGTGTGGCTTTATTGTAAATATTTGAAAGCGTTTTTGGTGGATGTAAATAGAGTAAAAAACATAGCACTTGGAATTACTCATATCACCTTGGCCCTTTGGCTCCAAAAATTATTTTTCTGGTGTCTTAGACCTTTGGCTTGATTGCCATCTGCTTCTAGCCGCAGCTCTAGCTCCGTAATTAATTATGAAATGAGCTTTTCTGGAGAAGAGTGGATGTGTCTATGCTTCCTTTCCTCTTCATGTGAGCGCTATCTCCTTTCATACTAAAGGCTTGCCCCGTTCCAGCTCTGGAGCCATTTAACTAAAAGCATGTTCTTATGCATGTGTACAGTTTATATCAGTTTGATGCTGTTTAATGCCAGTATAGTTGTATTACTGTGGCAGTGTGGCAAGATAAGATTAGTATGCACTCAATGATGACCATTTCTACGTTGGATTTTGTACACAATGTGTTAGAAAAGATGTGCCAAACTAGTTTTGATTATCTGGAAAATTGTTAACAGTTTATTAATGTCAGTTTGTTAACATCTGGGAGATTTTTAACAAAGCTGCTGTTAACCTGTGGTGAAACCAGAGTTTCCCAGTAGCTTTGCTGAAGCAGGTTTTTAACCATTTTGGCACCTTGTAAACTAGAATTTTTCTGGTGTTATTCTGTGCAGTGTAATTTATAATTTCCTCAGTTAGTTACCAATTACTTGAACTATTGCCTAGTCTACCTGTAGTTTTTTAACTGGCTTTAGAAACAATTTTGTTAGAAAAATAGATAGAAGGAGAAGAACTCAACTGTGATCAGCCACAGGGTTTACGGCCCTTAGTATGGGGAAGGGGAAAGGGAAGGGGAAGGAGCGGCCGGCTTTCATTAATTGTTACGTTATTATAGGCTTAAAAACCGGAATGTCTCAGACGGCCTTTTGTATTAGGAAAATTTTAGTTCACACCCATCTAAACTTTCATTTTTAAAACCTTTTATCTTAAGACCAAATATAAAATTGGGATGCAGGAAGTTGATAGGATGAAAAAGCTCTTTATTTGGTTTGGCATGTGTTGATTACATCAGTATCTACACACACACCCCCCTCCCTGCCCCATCCCTCATATTATACTCGTACAAGCTATGCCATCTCATTGTATACAAGTTATATCCTAGTTTAAGAAATCAATATAAATCAGACTCTGTTAGTCTTCTTGAATGGGATACTTTGACTAGTCACTTAGCATCTGTTGATAAGATGTATAAACAATATAATTTAAAGGTGAATTTCACCGTAGACGTTTTTCAGTGGTTATATATCAGTGTCATTACGTAATTCAAATAGCAACTATAGAAAAATTCTTTATTTCATCTTTTTGTATTTGTTCTAAGGAATAAAAATTCATCAGTTTCTTCCTGATGGCACATTTGTCTCACGTATACTCTTGATCTATATCTCACACACTCACACGCACGTGCACATGGCGCCTCCTCACCCCCAAAGATTTAAATTATACACTTAACACCGGTACATTCTCATTTCAGGTTTACTATGCAAAAAAGAAGCGAAGACACCAACAGGGCCAGGGAGACGATTCTAGTCATAAGAAGGAGCGGAAGGTTTACAATGATGGTTATGATGATGATAACTATGATTATATTGTAAAAAACGGAGAGAAGTGGATGGATCGTTACGAAATTGACTCCTTGATAGGCAAAGGTTCCTTTGGACAGGTAATTTAATGGAAAATGCTGTATTTCCTAAATTAGAGCTTCCTAGTGAATCATGTTGTTATGATTCCTGTTTCCTCAGTAGTACACTTTCAATGTCTGTAAATAGATGTAAACAACAGATATGTAAGTATTTGGGGTTATCATGGTCCTTCAAAGGCAGTAAAACTGCATCAGCTCTAAAAACTCCATTAGACTTTCCATATTTACTTTCCAGAGCTATCAAGTCCTTACCTTACTGATACATGAGTTGATCGGAATCGCTGATGGGTAGTATTGCCCCTTTCATATGGGTTGTGTATGGTCTCTGGATGATTCTTCACTATGGATGCAAGAGATAATTAGCTTCCTATCTGATACTCTTCAAAAAGAAAAGAGTTCAGTTGGCACAGCAGGTGCCCTGCCACTTTTTTAGAGGCTGGGAAAGCCAAGGGCTGTGTCCTGGTTTTTCTCTCGACTCACCTTCTGTTATCAGGCCTTCAAGTGGGCACACGGTCTTCCGGGTTGCCTCTTCCCGGTCTCACAGTACCAGCATGGCTGATACCGTGACTGTGATGGAAAGGATCATTCAGCAGCTTCTAGCTTCTAGCTTCTAGCAGCTTCTAGCAGGAAAAGAGAGGAAGGGGCTCCCCAGTAGAACTCGGTGTTTCTCTTTATTCCTGGCCTCGTCTCCACCCACAGCCCTTCCGTCCTCACCTGCCCACCCAGCCTCAGCGTAGAGCGCAAAACCCTAAATATGGCGGTCTCTTGCATCAGTTGTGCTCAGACCGAGAGCCATCACACCTTCGTCCTTGCACTTCTAAGAAACTTTTTCTCTGGCTGTGGACCTGCCCAGCTAGCTGCTCCCACTTGTCAGTCCTATCTCACTGAGTTCCCAAGCTCTGTTTGGTGTGAGGTGTGATTTACTGCTGATCCCAGTTCCTTTGCCTCACGCCCTTTGTGTGGTGAGGCCATCACTAACCTGCAGTTCAAACACTTCTTTGGACTTTTCAGTGATAAGGATAGAATGGGTTTCAGAATGACTTTCCTGAACCACCTTTAAAGAAAAACGGTTTTGTTTTGGGGCCTTTTAAAACTATGGAACCCGCGTGATCCTATTTACCCATTCCTGCTCTGAGAGAAGGAAAAATAATGCCTTTTTGTCCAGCCTGTGCATGCGTCTGATCACACTTAGGACAAAAAATGTACTGTGGGCCATTAGCAGCCACCCAGAAAAGACCCAGAAAAATCTTCAGCTATTAAACCTGTAAGGAAATATGTACAAGGTTGCTAGGAGGCCTCTGTAATTCCAGTGTGGCTCTTCAAGGCCCTGGTGCCACCTGTGTATAGTATCTGCCCCTTCCCGCTTTCAAATTCCAAGTAGTTGCAGTACTTGTAAAGAACTCAGGGACCTTCTCCTTGATTTGTAACCTCTTTTTCTTTGAGTTAGGGGTTTCTCAGTGTTGGGGGAGTCCCTCTTTATGAAGTATCACTTCTTTTGTCAGAAGCAGCTCCTTCTCTCTCAGGGTCTCCTAAGGAAAGGCGTGTCTGAGGCCCAGCTTTTAGTAAGGCCGCACGCACCCTAGATCCAGGGATTGCTGGCTCCACCTTGAAAATCACACCAGCTACTTGGGCAGCTGCCTTCAGTAGGACGGTTTTCTAACCCCTGTGTTGTTCACCGTGGAAATTGTGGCCATACAGCCGACTCTCTAAACTTCGTTTTCCATTTTGGTTTTTTCGTTTTCCAGTTTTCCCTAAATACGTAGTCTTTGAGTTCAGAGTGATGTTTTTCTCCTCCCCTTCACTTTGATTTTCTCATACTTTAATTTCTAAGAGCAAGTGAGCATAGTTAAACGTTTGCAAATTGAGACCCGTTGACCTCAAACTCCATCTCATCAGGTTAGACTGATGCCTGCCTTAGGCTCATGCGTGTTCAGGTTCAGGACCCATCACTCACCAGGTAATGTCTTCCATACTGACTTGATCAGATTTTCTCTGAACTCTGCCAGATCCTTATCAAGGTGCTCCTTCATTTCTTTAGCCAATGGTTAGGAGTCTTGATTGCACATTGAAAATTCCCAGGGAGCTTTGGCGGGGAGTGGGGGGGATGTTGGGGGGAAAGGACTGCTACCTGGGCTGTAAACCAATTAAACCAGAATCTCTGTGGCTGGATTCTACGCGTTTGTATTTTTTCAAGCTGCCTGTTGAATGTGTAATTCAGGGTCGGAAACCATTGCTTTAGCATTTAGCCGGTTAACTATTTGCTAAGTCAGTAAATAGTTGGGCCCGTTAGTGGCCTTTGTCCTGGAGACCATTAGGATCCAGGGGTAGAACTGCAACTCTTGGTGCCGTCAATATAGTCAGTGAAACAGAAGAATATCAAAACCGCTTGGTCAGACGTTTATAGGGGTAGCCTCTGATTTTAAAGACAGTAGATACTCTTTTTTCTAGAATTGGATGAAACCAGAAATAATTGCATTTTACACTCCAAGTTTGATTTAAAAAAATTTTTTTTAACAAGTTATTTATTTTTTTGAGAGACACAGAGATGGTGCAAGTGGGGGAGGGGCAGAGAGAAAGGGAGACAGAATCCCAAGCTGGCAGCACAGAGCCTGCCTGATGTGAGGCTTGAACCCACGAAACCGCGAGATCGTGACTGGAGCTGAAACCAAGAGTCGGACGCTTAACCGACTGAGCCATCCAGGCACCCCTCCAAGTTTGATTTTAATTGGACCATTTATAATATACCATTGACAATATATTTAACCTTGACGGATGTAAATCTTCATGCATTCCATTCTCTTCCTCTCCTCTAGTGGTACTCAGCCTCCAAATTGGAATTACCTGGAGTTCTACCTATATCTATCTCCAGGCTTTCTGAATATGCTAGAAAATGTATAAAAACTCTTGCCTATTCAGATTGTATGTATTATAAATATAAATTAACATTTAATCAGATTGCTCTTTCTGATTTGTGGATAGTTCTCTTTTATCAATGTATTGATTTCCTGAGTTTTTTAAATGTTTATTTTGTGTGTGTGCGAAAGAGATAGTACGTGAATGGGGGAGGGGCAAGGAGAGAGGGAAAGCGAGAATCCCAAGCAGGCTCAACCCTGTTGGCCCAGAGCCCGACTTGGGGCTTGATCTCACAAATCGTGAGATCATGACCTGAGCCAAAATCAAGAGTTGGATGTTTCTGACTAAGCCACCCAGGCGCCCCGATTTCCTAATTTTTATGTAACTCTCTTTGTTAATAATGTGAAACTCCTTTTAAATGAGTAAAATTAAGATGAGAGGTGTACATGGTGATTTGCTTATGAACACTGCACTTTCCTTAGCATTGATTCCTACTTTAAAACTATCAAAATCCACTAATTGTGGCTTTTACCTTATATCATGGAACTTTCTGAGTAATTTGTATTAGATTTATTTTTTTAAAGTAAACCTATTCTTTTGTTATATACCCATGTTTGTGAAAATCTAACTTAAGGTTAGGAAGCTTTCTGCATTTTCCAAATGACTCAGAACCTTATTTTAAATATTTTACCTGAGGGGTACCTGGGTGGCTCAGTCAGTTGAGTGTCCAACGTTGGCCCAGGTCATGATCTCAACAGTTGGTGAGTTTGAACCCCACTTTGGGCTTTGCCCTGACAGCGTGGAGCCTGCTTCGGATTCTCTGTCTTCCTCTCTGTCTGCCTCTCCACCACTCATGCGTACTCTCTCTCAAAAATAAATAAACATTAAAAAAACTTTAAAAAATAAATAATTTACACATATACTTGAGATTTAAACCAGGTTTTTCTCCCATTAAAAGGTTAGGAGAATTATTTTGTAGTGTCATTTAGTAAAAAAGGTAAAAAAGCAAAGCACTTGTCATGATGTAAATTTGTTTCTGGAGAAATCTAGCTTTTGTTAAGGCAATATTGTGGATATTTAGAAATACTGTAAGGATACAAAAGAAATGTAACTGAAAAGGTTGACTTAAAGTTGACTGTAAAGTAGTAAATGGATGAGACTGAATGGAAACGAACAGGAAGGACCTCATCTTAGGGAGACGAGAAGAATGAGAATTAGGTAAATATACAATTAAAGTTAAATGTAGAATGTTGTGCAGTTGTTGCCATTAGTAGAGAATTATTTATCTTTTTTCTCTTTTAGGTTGTAAAAGCATATGATCGTGTGGAGCAAGAATGGGTTGCCATTAAAATAATAAAGAACAAGAAGGCTTTTCTGAATCAAGCCCAGATAGAAGTGCGACTTCTTGAGCTCATGAACAAACATGACACTGAAATGAAATACTACATAGGTAAACAAACAGGCACACAAAGCCATGTGCCCTCACATGGGCCAGAAGTTTGAGTTCATGGTTGTTTTTGAATGAGAATATGTTAATTTTTAAAGCGATAGGTTAAAAATTCAACTGTTTATTTCTATTGGAGGGCATAGATTTTTGTCGGTTACTCGATCTGGCAGTAATATTCTAAATCTTGGCGAATGTGCATTCCTCGTGGTGTATAATTTAGAAACACAAGAATAGTATCATGTTTTGCAACTTACTAGTGCCATTTGTTTGCTGTAATGATGCACTTTATCCAGGGGTCCTCTTTTTAGCAACTTTAACTGTTTCTCCTACCCTCAGAAATCAGAAGTAAGCCAAATATATTACAATAATAGAACTAGTTTTGGAATGTCTGAGCCAAGTTCTCAGACTCCTCCTCAGGCTGTTTGTCAGTTTGACAGCATTAGATGCTGTTAAGACTTATTACAACAGAAAAGAGGTAATAGCCACTATTTCTTGAACTCCTATCTTATTCCTTGTGCTTTTCTTCCATCGTCTGTAATAGAGTAGTCCTGTAAGGAAAGTGGTGGGGTCCTTAGATTATAGACTGTGTTTACAAAGTGTAACATACCCAGGGTCCCAGGGGCTCTGCAGCTAGCATCTGAACCTACCTCTGCTGGAATCTAGACCCTGTGTTTGTTTCCTTGTCTTACAGTGTTTTTCCTGAAAACAAAAAAGAGAAAAATTCTGGAAATAGTGAAGTCAGTTGATATATGGGCCCAACAACATCTGAATATACCTTGTTTAATACTGTTCTCAGTCAAATCTAAGATGCCAAGGATTGTAAGATCCCATTATTCTATGTGCCAAGAAACAAATTGCTACCAAGAGTAAATATAAAATACCATCAAGTTTTAAGATTGAGACCTTAGGATCAACTAACTATAGAAGTTTCTCTAGGCATGTATACATAGCAACTCATTTCCAGAAATGCTGGCCTGACTTGATAAACATGAGGTTAAATTTTATTTAATAAATATCTTTTTATGAATAAATGCACATTATGATTCTTTAGTGTGCCCAAAATGGTGGAAACAAAAAATGTTTAAAGATGTAAGGTTCAGATACCAAGATCAGATTTCCTTTATGAAACCGCCTTCATTCCCTAGTGTTACAGTAAAATGACCTTAATATCACTAATCTTTCTTAATTTCTTCTCTGTAGAGACAACCTGATATAATCCATAGTAATAACATGTCTATTTAAACCCTTTTTTTGTTTGTTTGTTTATTTATTTTTGAGAGAGAGAGAGAGTAACACAAGTGGGGGAGGGGGAGAGAGAGACAGAGACAGAGACAGAGAGAGACAGAGACACAGAATCCGAAGCAGGCGCCAGGCTCTGAGCTGTCGGCACAGAGCCTGACGCGGGGCTGCAACCCACGATCTGTGAGATCATGACCTGAGCCACAAAGTCAGATGCTTAACTGACTGAACCACCCAGGTGCCCCTAAAACCTTTCATACTCACTGAACATTTACTGTTCAGTGTCAGTTATAACGTGTAAATTTGAGCCTGTTTTCATTCAAAGGGCTTAGAAGCTCAAGAAGGACATTTGAAGGATACTTGACTTATAATCTGTGAACATCTTCCTCCTCACTCTTGTGTTTTGTGTTTTGAGTGTTTGCTTAAGTAGTAGAGAAAATGCTGATGGCATTACATTTGAATTCTGTCTTATGGAAAGAAAACATGGCAAATTTATAGTAAGCATTCAATAAATGTTATTCAGTTGTATATAATAATGGCTGTCAATTTGTTTTTAATAAACTGACTTTAATGATTATTAATGGCATTAATTATTATAGATGCTTTTGGGATGCGTTTTTTTTTTTTAAGTTTTTATTTAGGAAGGTGGTGAATGCACAGTGTCTCAAGAAACTGAGGCTCTATATTGGAAAACAAGCAAAAACTTTAAAATTAGACCTAGCCCTGCCAGGAGAATTGATACTTAAAATTTAAGATGTCTCAAAGTCATATTGCTCTTTTGTGATGTCAGTAACTTCTTTTTGTTTTGAAGTAATTGATAAGAATAATTTATTCTAATAGTTTGTAGTCCTAGATCTTTGAGACTTAAAAAAAAAAGTCTTCTTTACCATGCAGCATAATTGCTCACGTGGATTATTTGGTATCTGTCATGGGTCTAGTTAAAATTCACTTTAGGTTTAGAACAAAGTCTTGCTGACCCTCAACAAAGTTCAGTTAAAAAGATAACACAACTGTATCCCCAAAGTTCGGTGAAAAAGATACATAAATATACTGTGTTTGAGCTTTCTTTGACAATGTCTTTAGTGCTCAGCCCATTGTAGTTACTCAGTAAATGAGTAATGAATTGGGAAGTCAGGTGGAACCAAGTGGATTGATCTTCCATTTGAAGAACTTTGTAATCACAGAGTTTCTTAAAGGAATTTTTGTAATTACACTGGAATTTTGACATCAGTTACTTTCTACATTCTTTTTGTGGCTACTGCTTCATCAAATTAAAACTCTTGACCATGTTGCTGGGGTGTCTTCTTGCCCATGGAGCTCTGTTTATAGTATTAAACCTATGCACTTCACTGATTAAGAGCAGATATTATACATTCTTTTTTTTTTTTAATTTTTCTTAATTTTTTTTATTATTATTGAGAGAGAGAGAGAGAGAGCAAGCAGAGGAGGGTTAGAAAGAGGGAGACAGAGAATTCAAAAGAGGCTCCAGGCTCTGAGCTGTCAGCACAGAACCTGATGTGGGGCTCGAACCCACTAACAGGGAGATGGTGACCTGAGCCGAAGTTGGATGTTTAACCGACCGAGCCACCCAGGAGCCCCAGATGTTAAACGTGCTTACGTAACCTTTAAGGATTCTTTTTATTTTCAGAGTGTTGAGTTGTACTGTAGACTCCTATAGAGCCGTTTAGCATTTGTATTATTTATCCCAGCTTTGGATTGTTTGTATCAAGAATGATGTGAAACCAATGTTGACAGGCCCTGCTCCTGGGGAGGCCGTTCAGGAGCACACAATGTATCCCCCATTTTTGGGGACCAGAGATTGAATACCGTCATAGTTACTCCGGATAGATCTATAGAGAAACCTGTTTTTTTATGAAACTAAGAGGCCAAAATGAAGGGAACCTTGACAGATGGTTGTTTTATGTCATTCCAGTTGAGTAACAAGTGTTCAGCTTGGTATATATAAGAATTTTATAGTGAAGGGCAGCACTTTATTGAATGACCTCATCTGATGTGCAGTCAGTGTTAATACTAAAAGCACAATCTTTGAAGCAATTTAGTGTGTATTAAGCCTTTTTAGAGGTCAACACTGATCGCATATAATGGCCTCTATACTCTTTTTTCTCATTCATGAGCCTGCTTACAATTTCTTCTTGTGATTGAGCTTTATTTTCAAGTTTTCCCAAACCTTCAGTTGTGCACAAGATATCCCATGTACCAGTTTGATGAACATAATCAAATGCCTTGATTATGAACTCTAATTCTTGTAAAGCATGCTTTTCACATACTTGTTGTATTTGCCTGAAAGAAAAAAGAACTGTGCCTTCCTTTGACAATTGTTACAGGAAATTACTAGTGAGATCCAAGGCTCAGCAAAGCGGAATATGGATATATATCAGAGCCTGAGAGCCGCCTACAGCAGCATGGTCACATCCTGGAGATCCCAGTGGGTGGGGCTTTATATGAAGTTGTGAGGTTGGGCTCTCAGGGAGTAAAAAATACTTTCTCATAGAAGTGAGCAGAAAGTCACTGAAGTATTCTCAGTATTGTTTGTCAGTTTGCTATGTGTGTTTTCAGACCTGATTTCTTTTTTTTTTTTTTTTTTTAAACTAAGCATTTTGGTGATACTTCTCATGTTATATTGCTGATTGGCAGGCATGACACCTGTTTAATTAGCAGGTGAACAATCTAGATATTCCTGACTGGTTACAGAATGTGCTGTTAGTGCAGAATGCTGATCTCCAAATTTTAACTTGGTTTTCGCTCTACATTTGACGTGGAAATGTTGTTAGACTGTTTGAAAGTTTATGCATACATTATTCTCATCTTATTGGTATATATAATTTAAAATGAAACTTTTTCTTCCTCTTTCAGTGCATTTGAAGCGCCACTTTATGTTTCGAAACCATCTCTGTTTAGTTTTTGAAATGCTGTCCTACAACCTCTATGACTTGTTGAGGAACACCAATTTTCGAGGTGTCTCTTTGAACCTAACACGAAAGTTTGCACAACAGATGTGCACTGCACTGCTTTTCCTCGCGACTCCAGAACTTAGTATCATTCACTGTGACCTAAAACCTGAGAATATCCTTCTTTGTAACCCCAAACGCAGTGCAATCAAGATCGTTGACTTTGGCAGTTCCTGTCAGTTGGGGCAGAGGGTAAGTATATTTCAGGACTTGTGTATTCAAGTAGAATTAGGTAAAAGTGTAGGTAGATATTTGAGATGTTATTAATGTGTATACAATTCAGAGGTAATCACAGGATGGTTATCTTTAAAATGTGCTGCTTGAATCACATTGTGTTGAAACCTATTTTGGGGAAGTATCTCTTAAAATGCAAATAGTTAGGTTTTGAATGAGAAGGTATTGGTTTTTTTAAAATGGGGTCTAAAAAATGACCTGTGTGCCTAAAAGAGAGAATAGGAGATGAGCGAATTAAATATTACACGGATCTGTGTATTTTCCAAGTAGAGATTTTAGTATAAATTTGGGGCTATTCCAATACTAGAGCATTGAATCCTTGCTATGAAATATTTCTCTGAAGATCAAGATAAATGTGTTTCTCCAAAAACTGGTAAGTTAAGAAAAATACAGGTAATTTTACATTACACATGGTGATCTTGTATAGAAATTACACAGTTGGGTAGTATACTTGTGTTGATAAATAAGTTTAAATCTTTTTTGCCCTGTATACATTCTGTATACATTCTGACACACGTCCAAACTGGTTTTTCTCAGACTGCTGAAGACAGACCTGTCTATAGCAATAAATGGATTTAGATTTAGCTGATGGAAGAAAGATTTTTCCTGCTATTCTTTCTAGCGTTAATGAAAGCTACCCTTAACAGCAGGTTTTGCATATAGAATAGGAGTGATAGGTTGCTCTCTTCTTGAAAGGAAGTCAGATCCCCATTTGATGATGTTTCACTCACTTCAGACACTGTTCCTATTTACTTGAAAGTATTGAAACTGCACTTCTTAGCGGGGGAAAAAAGGAAAGGCCACAACTGACTTTCAGATACTATTTCATGTTGGCTTTCCGCTTTTTGTTTTTCCCGATTGGATTTCTTATCCCGTGCAACTTTTCTGTTGCACAATCTTTTTGTGTTTTAAGCATGGCTGGTTAATTTAATCGTGGAGGTTCATAGCCAGTTAACAGGACTATCAGGCTTTTTGTTACTTTCTACAACTTGTCTTACGGTAGCAGTGTTCTGTAGATCACTGATTGAGATTTAGGGGAGTGGGAAGCAAAGTTTGGGGTTTCAGATGCCTCTGAAAATCAAGAGATGTGCGTAGTTGTTGATGGGGATGAAGTATATTGTGAATGGGAAATACATGCCCATCTTGAACGTCATTTGAATAGATTTAGGTTTGGAAAATTTCTACGCCCTCACCTTTTAAACCTAAATCCTATGTTGTGATCTAATATCAAACACTACTGTGCCTCTCCAGCCAAATTGAGACAACTATCTCTTTAGCTCCGTGAGGTTTAAACCATGTGAGCGTGTCAGGTGAGAGCGAGAGATCCTTTCTGAGACGCACACCCAGTGGCCCTGCCCTGCACTTACTGTTTCCGTCTCAGAAGGTGGCCGGGCAGGCGTGTTGCAGGGGATTTGGGTGCACAACCTTGTGGATGACCCAGCCGCTGCTTCGACCAAACCAAATAGACGAGTGACAGACATAAGCTGGGAAATGAGACCTTTGAGATGTAGGGAGTCGTTGGGGCTTACCGATGCTGTTGGCCCTCCACAAACTTGGAAACGTAATACTTCTCACCTCTCCCTTTGAATTTTACTTTCTTCATTCTGACAAGGCCTTAGGTTTGGGGTTGATGTGCTTATGGGGCATCAGATTGTTTTTGGGGACTCGGCTAGAGTTTTAGGTGGGAGCCACAAAAGCATCCGTGAGAAAGCACCACGCCGCTGGCCACCTAATTGGACTGTTAAGCGTGAAGAGCTTTAGTTAGGAGGATTTTGTTTCTTTCTTTCTCTTTTTGAATAAAACTTTGCTTTCCTGATGTTTCTAAATACAAATTTATGATGGCTGAAAATGAATTGGTCTCTAGAGACATTCTCAGATTACTTCATTGAAAATTATCCATTTCAAGATTTTTTTCCCTAAGAATTCTCAAATGGAGGTGGAGGAGGACAGGGCAGAGAAGAAGTGATTGATCAGGAATGACCTCCGGCTGAATTTTATATGGGGGTGTTTCTCAGATACATCTGTGAAACCAGTTCAGTCATAGATGTCTGAATTTTCATTTACATTGTACTGAGTTTATTTGACTTGATGCTGAAATACATTCTGTAGGTTAATTAAAATACAGTTTAGTCCTTAAATTAGTGGCAAACCAAGTGCTATCCATGGCAGGAAAGAATAATTAATAGGGAGACCCTATTCTCAATAATGTCTTTTTTCTAACAAAACATAATTGTTTTAAGGTGTATCTTGATTGCCAGTTAGGATTGGACTAAATGAAAGGGCTTGAATTGTATGTTTTGCATTTCACAGTGTGATTAAGCACTCTCTTGAAATGTTTGTTTAAATGATACTTGTAGCATAAAGGTGAAATCAGTAAATGGAACCCCAGCTTCGGAGTTAGCCAATTATTTTTTCTGTTGATACCAGATAAATGTTCTTAATTCAGTGTTGAGCACAATTAAACAAAACTTATGTTGGAATTAATATGATATTGCAATATATTTCAGATATACCAGTATATTCAGAGTCGCTTTTATCGGTCTCCAGAGGTGCTACTGGGAATGCCTTATGACCTTGCTATCGACATGTGGTCCCTTGGGTGTATTTTGGTTGAAATGCACACTGGAGAACCTCTGTTCAGTGGAGCCAATGAGGTATATGATGATTGCTTTCTAAATTCTGTTTCTGTTTTCATAATTTCCTTTTGTTTTTAATCTTTGTGTAATCTTAAAAATTTTTTTAGGAAAAGACGTCTGCTTATAATCAAGTTAAATATTCAAATGTTGGGTCAGTTTTGAATTTATATTGTTCATTTAAAAAGTTTTTCAATTATTATAATGGTGAGTTTAGGATTTTGAGATGGGAAGTGAGATCATTTCATCTGCTGATAAGGAGAACAATAAGTTAGATTAGAAAACGTTAGGCATTTTGGTTTAAGTGTTACAGATTTTAAGTATAATATAACAGAAAAAGGTAACAAAGGCACGAGGGCCACTATGAAAACAGTGTCAACATTGCTGTAAATTTTGAGGGTACGATTTAGAATTTAAGAAGTGATGGCTGGCAGCCTTGATGAGATTTGATCTGAGTAATTTAGGGTGAATTACGATTATAGAATTTTAGAGCTACAGGCTATATGTAATTCTTTTAATTCATGGGTTTCCGGTCTGTTCTCAGAAGGTGTTGGAAAGTCAGAGGCAGTGCCTAGGAGGGCACGGGAGAGGCCATGCTCTCTTGTAGCCAGAGGAATTGGACTTCCATTGGCTTTAAAACCTTGTGGGTTTTTTTTGTGTTTTGAAGAAAAGTTAACCATTACAGATCGTGATCAGTCCGTGTATTTATAAATAAGAAAAGAAAGGCCATGACTTACACAGGGTTATACAACTCTTAATATGGCGTCGGAAACTTGTCCCTTCCATCCTTTTAATTCACTTGAACTACAGGAGTAGTGAGCTAGTCCTGGGCAGTAACTGGCATAGTGTGTGTTTGGTATTGTTTTGTTATCCTTAATATTATCCTGTAAATCAGGATCTTTCTCATGAGCTTACACGGTATTAAATTCAATTGTATTAATTCTAACTAAAACATAATGAGATACAATTAACTGTATTTTATTAAATCATGTGAAACTTCAGTGGCTTCCACCTCACCCATTGTAAGAGCCAAGTTCTTTGAGTGGTTCAAAGAATCCCCCATTCCCTGTGACTCCTGCGCTCTCTCTGCGACCTTGCCTCCCCTCGCTCTCTCTGGACCAGCACGCAGCCTTACTCTGTGGTCCCTTGGAAACAGTAGCCACAGGCCCATAGTACTAAGGCCTTTGCATTAGTGCTTCTCCATGCCTGAAATGCCCTTTCCCCAGGGAGCGCGTGGCTCCTTCCCTCCCTGCCTGGGTCTTTGCTGTCATACCCTCTTCTTGGTGACACCCTGCTTTCGGTTGCAGTGCCCCTTCTCACCCTCCATCTTTGAATTTCCTCATGGTTCTTCGTCGTCATCTGACATAATGTATTTCATTATGCGTTTGTTCATTAGCGATCTCTTCCCCTATCATACGAACTTTTTGGCAGGGATTTTTTTTATCTGTTTACTGCTATGTTCTGCTGAGCATGGCTTCTAGCATATAGGAGACACTTGGTATTTGAGTGAATGAACCTGCACTTAAAAATATACTTTATTTGGTCCACACTTTATTAAGCCTGTGGGATTTTTTTTTTGGATGGTTATTTGATTTTACGTGTTCATTTGTTTAATTGTCTGCCCTGCCCTGTGTGGAATGGTGGGCTCCAGGAGGGCAGGGACTGTATCTCTTTTGTTCATTATCGTGTGCTCAATGCCTAAGAGGAGTGCCTGACACGCGCAAGATGCTCTGTTTAAAATTTATGGATGAGGGGCGCCTGGGTGGCTCAGTCGGTTGAGCATCCAACTTCGGCTCAGGTCATGATCTCACGGTCTGTGGGTTCGAGCCCCGTGTCGGGCTCTGTGCTGACAGCTCAGAGCCTGGAGCCTGTTTCAGATTCTGTGTCTCCCTCTCTCTCTCTCTGACCCTCCCCTGTTCATGTTCTGTCTCTCTCTGTCTCAAAAATGAATAAAACGTTACAAAAAAAAATTTAAAAAAAATAATAAAATTTATGGATGAACGAATGAACTGGTGAGGAGAAGCAGGATGTACTACAGTAGAAGTTACAGGCGTTTTTGTTTTTATTTTTAATACAGGTAGATCAGATGAATAAAATAGTGGAAGTTCTGAGTATTCCACCTGCTCACATTCTTGACCAAGCACCAAAAGCAAGAAAGTTCTTTGAGAAGTTGCCAGATGGCACTTGGAACTTAAAGAAGACCAAAGATGGAAAACGGGTAAAATAGGGAAACTTGATTTATTTATTTATATTTTTATATATATATTTATTTATTTAGCCTGTGTTACTTATTTCACTGCAGCTGTTGGTAGCTCACTTTGTATTTACTTGAAATCAGTGTCTCCGTTAACAATTTCATCAATAACCTAGGCGTCTGCTTTCTTCAAAAGTTGGGTATAGTTTGCCCTGGACTGTCTGTATGGACGAGTGTGTGTTTAATGGGCAGAGTTAAGGCTTCATGTTGGAACTATGTCTGCCGTGTGACACAGCTGATCAAATCACCGTGCCTCATTTCAGCAGTAGGATCCGAAAGTTCAGCCTCTGTCTGTCACAGTGAGTGTATATAACGACGTCACAGTAAACAGTACTGCAGCTGTGGGCAGTAGAGGTCAGGATTGCAGTAAACGGCTTTTTCAAAACAATTAGTTCCGACGGGAGAAAAGAATTTTTGACTTGGGCGATTTGTGGCAAGAATATCAACCGACTCCGTAATCCTTCGGCAGATTTCAGTTCTGGTTCCTAGCTCGGTGGCATGGACGGCAGGGATGTCAGTCCAAAACCCTTGCAATTAAGGTTTTAAAAATGTTAGGTTGTTGTAGTAATTTTCTTCTGGTTTCGGATCGCTAGACCGCGTCCGTTTAACAGAGTGAACGATGGCAGTTTTGCATCCTGATCTACTTTTTGTTTTATATAAATGTGAAAGTAATCATGTGTTTTGTAATCTAGTTTGTCTCTGGTGTAAGATGAACGTGATGTATAAATACCCGATGGTGTGTGGTCTTTGCACCAGACACCTTGGGGTTGCAGTTTAAACACGTTGTTGCCACTTAGGACGATTTCCGCGCCACTTTGTATTTTGCCCCTTGCATTTTAGCGATGCTGCCACCAGGTGTCCTTTCCAGTGAACTGAAGATGATGGTTCTTGGCTTTAATTCACCCTCACGTAGGCTTTTAATACCAAACGATTTTCTTTAGAAGATTTAAAAATACATCTGTAATTGTATCTTTCATACCTGGTTGTAACTTACTGCACTCTGCCTTATTCTCTGAGCTCTAGGCAGGGCAATATCTGGCAGCCACAGTCAGCCTCCTCCCGCTAAGGAAGGGATGGCAAACACCACACAAGCATCCTGAATCCTTTTGCTTTATCCACGGAGCGAGCTTCTCAGTCATGGCCCCTTTCCCCTTGAACCAGAGCACAGCCTGGGAATCCTTAGCTTCACCAGCATTCAAGGTGTAGCTCCAGCCAGTCAATTTGAAATAGAGTTGGAGGGTATGAAACCTCCTTCGTGTTTTCTCTCTCCGCAGTACAGGCGGCTACTGCTTTCTCCATTTGGAATCTTTTTGTTTTTTTTTTTCCGCCAGTTTTTTCTTTTTTTCTAAAGAAAACATTCATCCCATCCCATGCACATCTCTGCCTTATAAAACCACAGTGAAGCTACTATGGGCTGAAACCTATCATTTCTCCCAAACCGACCTATAATTACTTTTTAACAAAATGATGGGGGGGGGGGCATTTCAGAAAAGAGTAGATAAATCTTTTCCCTTCTTAAAATTGAAAGTATCTTAACCTGTATTTAATACCTCTTACTTAACTATAGGTTTTATGAAATTTCCCTTAGTTGCAATTAGCAACTCATTTAAGAAACTTAAAGTATAAAAATAAGTATTTGTCTTCGGACATAGGTAAATTTTGCACCAACCAAAAACTCAAATCCAGAACCAAATGATTACTTTATGAAGGCTGCACTCGGGAGTTTAACCATAAGTATGAACTCAATGCGTGTGCTGTCGTTGGGTATCTTTGTACTGTTTGTTTTCTCAGTGATTTTATTTTTACTTGTAATTTCTCACCTATGTGTCAAGAGCCCCTTTTAGCTGCCTCGTAATGATATCTATGCTCTGTGTGTGTGTTTTTGGTGGGGATGGGATGAAGAATTAAGATGCTGATTTGTTGAAGTATAGTTTAGATACAATAATATAACCACTAGCTAGAATAAGATAACAGAATGTTGTTGTGACCCTTTGTCATCCCACCCCTACTTTCTGATTTCTCTCGTCCTAGTTAGTTTTTGCCTGTTCATAGGCAAAATTCATATGAATGTAGTCCTATAGTATTTACTGTTTTGTTTCCTTCACTTTAACAAACATCATTTTTGGAAATTCATGCGTATTGTGTGTGTCAACAGTTATTTCATTTTACTGCTTCATAGTATTCTGTCGAATTAAAATGTTGTAGTTTATCTGTATGCACCTGTCCGTGGACGTTTGGGTTGTTTCCAGTTTGGAACTATTATGAATAAGGGTTCTGGGAACATTATTGCATAAATCTTTTGTACGCATGTGTTGTCATTTCTCTAGGGTCATTGCCTAGAGGTAGAATTGCCAGGTCATAGGGTATATGTGTGTTGATCTTCATGAGAAAATACAGTTCTCCAAATTTTTTCATCATTTTACATCCCTACTGAGTATGAGGGTTCTAGTTGTATGACATCCTCCCCATTTGACGTGGTCTCTCTTTCTGAAATTAGCCATTCTGACGGGCGAACATACGTAGCGGTTTCATTTGCATTTATTTCCCCATGACTAATGGTATGTGCTTTTTAAGCATTCGTAGAGCTTTTTTTGTGACCATCTTTCCAGTCTTTTACTCATTTATTGTTGAGTTGTTTAATTGAGTTGGAGTTTTTTTTGTTTTTGTTTTACACATAATGAATATGAGTGCTTTGTCATACATGTGTCCATATTTTTTCCCCGGACTGTAGTTTACTATTTCTTTTCTTGGTGGTGTTTTTTTGATGAGTGGGAAATTTTACTATTTTCAAATGAAATCAAATTTGTCAACTTTTTTTAGTGAAGGCTTTGTATCTGAAGAAATCTTTGCTTTCCTCAAGTTTGTGAGGGTATTCTGTGCTTTGTTTTAAAAGATTTTTTGATCCTAGCTTTTATGGTTAGTCCTGGGGTTCATCTCGAATTAAGTTTTAAGGATGGAATGAGGTGTAGGAGTTGATGTTCACACCCCCAGATGCCTGCCTTAGAGTTACAGCATCGTTTGTTGGATACTTGCCTTTCCCCGTCAATCTGGGTGCTTTTATTCAGTTACTGTTCTTTTTTGTGCGGGCTTGTATTTGCACCCTGTTCTGTTACATTGCTTTATCTGTCCTTGAACCAGTACGACAGTGCTGGTTCCATACCGTGTGGGAAGTCCCCAATGCAGGTAGTGTAAATTCACCAGCATCTTTTCTTCTGTTTCAGTTTTTTTTTTCCCCCCCTCCCTGTTCCCCAGGTCCTTTTTATTTATGTAGAGATTTTAGAATCAGCTTACAAGTCTGTTAAAAAAAAAAAAATCTTGCTGGAGTTTCTGTTTGGATTGCATTAAGGGTCCATCCAGGAGAATGGACATCTTAACAGTATTGTGTCTTCAGTCTGTGATCATGGTTGATCCATTTATTTAGTCTTTCATTCTTCACAACAACATTTTGTAGGGTTTAGTGCAGAAATTTCACACATATTTTTAGTTCATTTTATTTAATTTCTGATTTTTTGATACAATTTTTAAAGTGTCATTAAAATGTCATTTTTAAAGTATCGTTTTCTACTTTCTCATTGAAAATATGTGGAAATAGAATTGAGTTTGTATATTAACTCGTATCCTAAGATCGTGCTACATTTACCTATTTTAGTTTTTTATTTGTTTTTAGATTCTGTAGGGCTTTCTACTTACTCACATCCTCCACAAATGAACAGTTTTATTCTTTCAATCTGTATGCCTTTATTTATTTTTCTTGTTTTATCATACTGACTAGGACCTCCATGTATTGAGTAGTTTTGGTGAGAACGGACATCTCCCCGTGTTCTCAATCTTGTGGGAAAGCATACCTATTTAAGTATGGTGCTCGTTGTGTATGTGTCTTGTAGCTCTGTCGGGTTGAAGGAGTAGTTTCCTGTGTTTTTAGGGAAGTGTCTTGCTTGTTTGTTTTTCTAAATCATGAGTGGGTTTTGAATGTTGTCACATGCTTTCTGCACCTGTAGAGATGATCATACGGTTTTTTCCCTGTTACGTGGTAAAATACATCAATAACTCTTAGAATATTAAGCTCAACCTGTGATAAACCACACTTCCTACATATTGCTGGGTTCAGTTTGCTAGTCTACATTGGTAGGAATATTTGTCTAAAATTTTAATATAATGTCTTCATTAGGTTTTGATCCCAGGATTCTGCTGGTCTCATAAAACTATTGGGGAAGTATTCGTTCTTGATTTTTCCGAAAGAGTTTGTATAAGATTGGCATTATTTCTTTTGTAAATGTTTAATAGAGTTCATCGATGAAGCTATCAGGACTGGAGATGTTCTTTGTTAGAAGGTTATTAATTGTAGCTCACATTTTTTGGTAAATATGTGGCTATTTGGAGTTTCTTTTTTGAGTCCATTTTGGTAGGTATGGATTTCAAGCAACTTGTCCTCATCTAAGTTGTTGGCTTTGTCAGCATAAAATGATCCCTAATATTTCATTATTATCTTTGTAGTTTCTAGAGGATCTGTATTGATACAGTCTCTCTTGTATTCCTAATATCGGTCATTCCTGTTTTCTCATTTCTCCCATTACTCTTTCTAGTGGTTGTCAAATTTGCCAGTGTTTTCCAACAACCAGTCTTTTGTTTTGTTTTTACTGTCGCTTCGTCTTGTTTCTATTTCACTGGTGCTTTTCTCTGTTATTTCTTTTTCTTCTCCTTACTTTAAGCTAAATTTGCTTTTTCTAGCTTCTGAAGGTGGAACCTTAGATCATTCATTTAAAACTTTCTTCTCATAGCATTTAATGGTATAAATGTCCCTCTAACTATTGCTTTAGCTGCATGCAGCAACTTTTGATATATTTTAAGTCTCATTGATTTTGAAACATCTCTAATTTCCCTTGTGATTTCTTTTTACTCATTGTTATTTAGAATGTTGTTGTATAATTTCAAAATATTTGAGGATTTTCTAGGTATCTTATTGTTAGCTGATTTCTAATTCAATAGCATCATGGGTCAGAAAACATGATTTCACTCCTTTAAATGAAATTCATTGAGGCTTGTTTTAGAATATAGCAGGTAATCTCACCTTGTGAATGTCCTGTGTGCCGTTGCAAAGAATTGGATTTTATACAGTTGTTTGGTGTAGTGGTCTACCGATGTCAGTATAGGTCAGGTTGTTCGATTTTTTTTTTTTTCATATCTTTTACATCCTTATTTTATATGTGTGTGTACATGTGTCTGCCTGTGGATATTTGTTTTATCAGTGACAGAGGGGAATGTTAACCTTTAGTGATAATTCTGGATTTGTCTTAATCTCCCTTTCGTTGCTTTATGTGTTTCAAAGCTCTCTTAGTAGGTGTGTACCCATTTAGTATTGTTGTGACTGTGATAAATTGACTTTTTCATTATGATGAAATGTCTCTTTTTATCTCTAGTAATATTTCTAATTGTTAAGTCAGACTTGTCTGGTATTACACTATCTGTACCAACCTTCTTATTCGTAACATTTTCATAGTCTGTACTTTTTGTGCCCTTTAACGTCAAATCTGTCTGTATTTATATATGAAATATGGCTTTTGTATGCAACATTTAGTTGTCAAGCCTTTTAATCCAGTCAGATAGTCTCTTTTTTTCACGTTCAGTTTTTAACCCATTTAGTTATTCGGAAGTTTAGGTTTTAACTGTTATATTTGTTCTCTGTCTCACCTTTTTCCCCCATTCCTTCTTTCCTGCCTTCTTTTGGGTCAATGGAGTACTTTCTGGTGTTCTGGTATTTTATTTCATCTCCTCTCTTGACCCTTTAGCTCTTACCCTGTGTGTAATTTTTAGTGTTATATGTACCCTTAATGCATCAGTTGACGTTCACGTAACACCACTCGAACAAGCATGCCCTTTTGTCTGTCTACCTCTTGTGCACGTGGCATCATACGTCACTTCTGCATATGTTATAACCCTCACAGCAAACACATCGACTGCTTAAATAAAAAGGGACTTTTAAAGAAATTTTGAAACACACACAAAATAAAGATACTAAAAAGGTCTTTTCTGTTTACCTATGTATGTTCTTGATTCCTTCCCACCCTTCTTGGCTTCCGGCCTGAAGAACTTCGTCTAACTTTTTTATTTTGTAGGGAATAACTTTTGCTGATGGTGTCTCTCAGCAGTTGTTTATCTGAAAATATCTTTATTTACTTTCTTAAGGAAGATAATGGACATTTCCATGGATGTAGAATTCTAGGTTGACATTTCAGCAAAAGAGAAAAGAGGTTATAACATTGCTTTGTGTATCACGTTGTTTCTAAAGAGAAGCCAGTGGCTTTTCTAAGTGTCCTTCCCTATATGTAATGTTTCTCCCTTTCCCCCTTCCTTCTGGCTGATTTTAATGTTTTCTGTTTTTATTCAGTTATTCAGTAATTTGACTCTTCTGTCTCCAGGTATAGCTTTCTTTGTATTTATTTTCCTTGGAGTTGCTAAGTTCTTGGTTCTGTGGGTTGATCGCTTTCGTCAGTTTTTCCTAAGACTGTATCTTTTCCAGTATCTGTTGCTTCAGTCTTTCTTCTCCTTCTAGTTCTCTACTGAAATGTGTGTGACAGGCTCGGCATGATCTCCGAGGTCTCCAGTGTGTTCATGCTGTTTTCTTTTTTGTTTTAGTTTGGATAATTCCTTTGCTCTGTCTTCTGATTCACTGATTTTTTTTTTCTTCTGAGTCCAGTCTGCTGTTAAAACCATTACGTGAATTCTTGATTTCTGATATTGCATATTTTAGTTCTAACATTTCCGCATTTCCACTTACCTTTCAGGGAAAGGTTTCATTTGGTCTTCTGTAACCCCCCATCTATTCACACATGTGCACCTTTTGAACTAAATTCTTTTACCTATTTGTTTATCATGGTTATTTGTAATGCCGGCCTGCCAGTTTCAGCATCTGGGTGATTTACTTATGTGGGTCTTCTGACTAATTTTTTCACTTTGATTATGGACCCATCTTTTTAAAATTTCTTGTGTCTGTAGTTTTTTAAATGCACGCTGGACTTTGTATCTGAGAACAGTTGTGATGGAAGTAAACCCTCCCTCCAGAAAGAGATGCACCTCTTACTGCGTCATATGGGACTCAGTCCATCTCCTTTGTAGCTGAGCTGAATCTGGGCCTTGCTTTGTTTGTTGGCTCGCTCCACCTAGATTCTGTTCCCCACTGTCTTCCTAGGTTTTAAGCAGTGTCTGTGGAGACCTGAGTGCTCTCTCTGCAGCCCTGCTGCCCCAGGCAGTCTGTCCGTCCTGCTGCTCAGTTCCCTGGGGGCTCATGTCTGGGCTCTCCGCCTGCCCTCCGCCTTTGGCCCGTCCACACTGCCAGGAGTTGGTTCAGAGTTGGGCTGGATTCTTCTTACCCACATCTCTGGCATTTGCTCCTTCCCTCACCTTAGGTCTCTTCTCTCCTAGAAAGGGCTTCTCATTTTCTGGAACTCAGTCAACTCTGATTTGTTTAGTTCTTGGCACTTAGATGGGTTTTTTAAATGGAATGATTTTGTGGCCTACCTGCTGGCTTGTTTTTGCTTTCAGAGGGAGAGCCGTGGTCTCTTACGAATTTCTGCATTGTCACTAGAAGCAAAAATCGGTGATGCCATTCTGAATAAATTCAATATTCATAAGCGTCTTAAGGGTTCTACCACCATCTATTAAAAAAGGAGTTTTCAGAAAAATCTCAACACGTGTTAATTTATTACTCAGCATATTCTAAATGCTTTTAATTTCTTTATCTAAATATGGAAGTGGTGGGGGAGCGCCTGGCTGGCCCAGCCTGAAGACCATGCAACTCTTGGTCTTGGGGTCATGAGTTCAGCCCCACACTGGGTGTAGAGATTACTTAAAAAAATAAACGAAATGAGAACGGTAAATCCGAGCGTGCAGGGTTAAACTAGTGAATCTTCACTTGGAGTGATTACCACAGCTTTGGAGAGCCATTGTTAGGAAAGGAAGTGCATCCAAGGTCATGTGTATCAGGCAGAAAAGCGATTCAGACCACTGGGCCGGAGCAGCGGTCGCACCAGAAGGTAAAAGCTTAAGGCTTTTGTGGGCTTCTATTGCATATTATGTGGTTGTGTTTGTTTGTTTTTACAACCTTTAAAAATATAAAACCCATTCATAGCTGAAGCTATAGAAAAACAGCCCAGGCTAGGCCTTTGTTTGCTGACCCCTGGGCTACATGGTCTTTATAGTCATATTTGGTCTTGAAATTATTTTGCATTTCTCCAACAACAAGCGCATTTGGAATAGTAATGTGTGAAAATCCAGAGAATCTGAGTATAAAGCGTTCTTTTTAATAAAGGTCTCAATATATAACATATTTAAGCATATTTGAAGTTATGCAGGCTTTTACATACTCCATCACATTTAGAGAAAACTTTTTTTTTTAATCTTTCTTCTCTTCAGGAGTATAAACCACCAGGAACCCGTAAACTTCATAATATTCTCGGAGTAGAAACAGGAGGACCTGGTGGGCGTCGTGCTGGGGAATCGGGTCATACCGTGGCTGACTACTTGAAGTTCAAAGACCTCATTTTAAGGATGCTTGATTATGACCCCAAAACTCGAATTCAACCATACTATGCCCTGCAGCACAGTTTTTTCAAGAAGACAGCTGACGAAGGTACAAACACAAGTAACAGCGTGTCCACGAGTCCCGCGATGGAGCAGTCACAGTCCTCCGGAACCACCTCCAGCACGTCCTCCAGCTCAGGTCGGTCCTTCTGATACTCGGGGAGGCCTGGAAGCGTTTCTTATTTTTGTTCCAAGAATTGGTTGTGGGGATAGGGAGGAATTGTTTTACCTAAATCTACCCTTTGTAGTTAGTAAAACATTTCACCTGTCCCCAAGCTCTGATACTTAATTACCCGTGATAAATTCTGCTTGGCAGTTGGAAACGAAACCCTTTCTTTCTTTTTTTTTTAAATGTTTTTTTTTTTTTAATGTTTATATTTATTTTTGAGACAGAGCATGAGCAGAGGAGGGGCAGAGAGAAAGGGAGACAGAATCCGAAGCGGGCTCCAGGCTCTGAGCTGTCCGCACAGAGCCCGACACGGGGCTCGAACCCACAGACTGCGAGATCATGACCTGAGCCGAAGTTGGGCGCTCAACCGACTGAGCCCCACAGGCGCCCCTCTTAGCCAAAGTTTTCCTTTGGTTTCTTAAGTAGAAATACTTTGTTCACGTGCTTGAACTTTCCCCTGACTTAACCCAAACCAGACTGTCGTGTATTAGTTCACTGGTCGGTGTGAAAGAACTTAGAGAATTGGATGACTTCCTGATACGCTTTGAGGTTCATACAGCTTTTTGTGTGTGCCGTACCTTCGGTGTTAAGTGAGTGTTGGAATACATACTTGAGCAAAGTTAACTTCAGACTTACAAGTGCTGTGTTGTGATCCCGAAGGTGGATCGTCGGGGACGAGCAACAGTGGGAGAGCGAGGTCAGACCCGACGCACCAGCACCGGCACAGTGGTGGACATTTCACAGCTGCCGTCCAGGCCATGGACTGTGAGACTCACAGTCCCCAGGTGAGCTCCCCGCCGTGGAGGCCCGGCCCCGCAGCAGCCGGCCGGGGCCGCGGTGGGCGCCGAGCGCATTTCCGATGGTCATGTCGTTTACCCCACGGGGTCTCAGTAGCTTCCACGTGTGTAGGGAATTCTGCCCTGTCCGTAACTAAGGAAGCACGTCTTTGCAGTTTTCTGCCTCGTTATGCAGAAGCAGCTAACATTTCTTGGGTGCATACCAGCCACTGTTCCAGTTGTTATTCCCTGTGTTTATCTCATTTACGACAGTAGCACTTGGAGCCTTACACTGTTCGAGTTTCCCTTTTAACTTTGGGAACTGACCCTTGATGGGTTCAGTAACTTTCCCTGGCTTGTGCTCTTCATTACTGTGCTCCGACCGCTTCCTGTGATCTTTGGTCGCTAATGGTCCTTGATTCCGAATCAGTTTGTGGTCTCTCACCTCCATGTTGTTCTGGGGTTATTTGGGTTTTTTTTTTGCTTTTGCTTTTGTTTTTAATATCTATTTACTTTTGAGAGACAGAGACTAAGGCGGGGAGGGGCAGAGAGCAAGGGAGACACAGGACACTGAAGCAGGCTCCAGGCTCCGAGCTGTCAGCATAGAGCCCGACACGGGGCTTGAACTCACGGACGGTGAGATCGTGACCTGAACCGAAGTTGGGCACTCAACCGACAGCCATGCAGGCCCCCCTCGTTTGTTTTTGAAATGTGTTAAAGAAGAGGCTGTAATCGGGTATTTTTAATGGGATGAAGCAGATGTTGGTAGTAAAAATATTTATGAAATATTCTTTGTAAAATACTCACACTGGGCACTGTGTCACGGTGCTGTGTGACGAGGGGCCAGCGTATCATTTGGTAAAAGCGAAGTCAGGACAGGTTGCTGAATATCACGCCCCATTCTCGTGGCTGGGGCTGCTGGGCGCTGCGGGAGAAGACCACAAGCAGCAAGCTGGCATGGTCGGTGCCGTTGCCAGTTCCTAGTGCCCAGCCTCTGGGCGGGCTCGCCATTCCTCGTGTCTCCCCCGTTCTCTGTAGGCACCATCACCTCGTGTCTCCCCCGTTCTCTGTAGGCACTGTTTCCAGTGCCCCTTCTACTCTTTTTAGAAACTGACCTCTTGCTCAGCCTCTGGCTCCTGGGTCTGCTTGATTCTCTTCTGTCAGCATCTGATCCCCCCAGGTCTCTCCCAGCTAGAGCCAGCCCTCCTCCTGGCCCGTGTCTGTCTGGTGTCTGTTTGGCCCTACGTCATGCTAGCCTGTGGTGGCTGTGTTGGACCCGTGAAGAGTTCCTCAGTCTGCTCCAGTGGGGGACACCGTTGCTGCAAGTGTCACCTGCGGCCGCCACTGAGGAGGCCGGTGCCGGGCATTCAGAGGCTTGTCTTTTTTTGTTCCTCACCCACGTGGACAATTTTGGCTCCTCCCTGCCCTTTGAAGCACTTTCCCTCTTTTTCCCTTGACAGGATGCCCCCTGAGTTTCCCTCACTTGTCTGGCCTTTCCTTCCCTGTCTCTTTTTCTGGATTCTCCTCTGCCCACCCTGTAGACACGGATGTTCC
This sequence comes from Leopardus geoffroyi, assembly GCF_018350155.1. Classification (NCBI taxonomy): domain Eukaryota; kingdom Metazoa; phylum Chordata; class Mammalia; order Carnivora; family Felidae; genus Leopardus; species Leopardus geoffroyi. The sequence goes on along the minus strand of NC_059333.1, from coordinate 8,075,167 downwards.
CAAGGCTTGCCCACTTGCCGGTTGACCTCGCCCACCCTGTCCGATGCCTCAGTACCGTCTTGGCACAGGTCCCTCCTCCAGCTTCATTTCTGACCTGGACCTCGCTCCTGAGCCCTGGGCCTCTGTTTCTCTTTTGTGTTCCTCGTACAGATGGCCCTAGATTCACCCATTTGTTCAAGCCTTACACCTGGGGGTTAGGTTGGGGAGCTGATCCTTGACTCGTCTTTTCCCTCATCCCACAGTTGAATCAAATAGTAAATTGTGTGAATTCTGAATATCCTAAATGTGCTTTTATTTTCTTCACTTCATCCCATTGCTACAACCGTCTCCAGCCCGTCTTACTATAAAGAATGTTCTAACCTGGTCTTCCAGCATCTAACTCCATTCAGCAGTCAACGCCATTTTCTTCTCTGCAGGCACATGAACATTCAGTAAAGCAGTCTGATGCGGCTTTTCCCTACTTTAAACCAGTGTTTGGCTTTTCCTTTGTACTTAAAAGGGAATTTAGACTTCCTGCGAAGGTCTCAGTGATTGCCACGGTCTGGTCCTTTTCAGGGCATTCTTTCTCCTCTTTATTTGCTCTGGTCTTACTGGATTTTTGTCATTTTTTTGGAATATACCATGTTCTTTCTTGTTTCTCACATGTTCTGTGCTCAGCCTGGAACACTTTTCCCCTCTCTCGGCTTTGGTCACTGCCACTTACACTTCAGACCTTCACTTAAATGTCGCTATTGGTTTTTGTATCCTTTTTGAGATATTGTATGCATATCCACATACAGATATAGATTCCTAGTTGATGTTTTGAGTTTGTTTTTTTGCTTGTTTTTTGGGGGGGTCGTTATATGTTTTACATGTATTTTTAATATATATTTGGAGCTCTTTCTACATCAGTACCTGGAGAACTTTTTCTTCCTTCTTCTTCACATGATACTCCCGTGTTTAGATATTCCATAAGTCATTTCCCCTGTTAATTTCCAGTCTTTTTTACTATTACAGATGATGATAGAATGCCACAGACCTATCACTCATACACATTAAGTATACCTGTGATAGGAACCCCTAAATGTGAAATCGCAGGTCAGAGAGTGATGTGATCTGTAAGTTTTATAATTGCTGTCAATTGCTCTCCATTTAGTTTTGCCAGTTTAGCCTTCCACAAGCAAGACTTTGGAGAAACAGTCGGGGAGGGGGGGTGATCACCTTTGATCAGTCTGAAATGAAAAATGGTATTGGACAGAAGATATTTTTATTTTGCTTATTTGTTTTTCTTTTTTCTTTAAAAAATTTTGTTTTAAGTTTATTTACTTTTTATGGAAGAGACAGAGAGAGGAGAGAGAGAGAGAGAGAGAGAGAGAATGAGAATGAGAATCCCAAGCAGGCTCCACACTGTCAGTGCAGAGCCCGATGCGGGGCTCGATCCCACAAACCGTGAGATCATGACCTGAGCCGAAATTAAGAGTCCAATGTCTAACCAATTGAGCCACCCAGGCAACCCTGCTTATTTTCTATTTATACATGAATTTGAGTAGTGTTGTAGTTTAAGAGCCGTCAGTATTTTCTGAAAACTTTCTGCCTCTTTTTCTACTGGATTGTTTTCAGTGGTGTGTCTTAAAGTTTGACTCTCCAGACCACTTCCGCTGAGAAAGAAACGCTTTATGTCAGCTCCTGGTAAAAGACATATTTTCCAGCTCATAGGGACAGAGTAGATAAACAAAATGAGTCCAATTAATAGGAATTGCAAGTACTGCTGATAAAAGGTATCAGGATGTGATCTAGGATGGCGATTTGTTGGGTGGGATGCATGAGGATTTGAGTAAGCCAGACTGATAACAGACCCACAAAATATGGTAGCCAAAGGGAGTATGAAGTCTCTTTTTTGGGTAGTGGTCCCGGGAGGGTTTTCAGGTCAGTGGCATGGCTGTCTCCCGTGTCCTGGGCGAATAACTCCGGCCCTTAGGGCCTGGCTGTCTGCTGGCATCCACCAGGCGGGATGTGGGAGGTGTTGGTGGGCCAGGTCCGGCCATGACATAAAAACATCAAAACGTTCATTCGTGTTGCGCGGACTAGAACTCAGTCCCGTGGCCATACCTGAGGACGGGGGAGGCTGGGAAGTGTAGTGCCGCCATGTGGACAGCTGGTAGCTGCTGCCACAGGAGTTGAGGCAGTGTTAGCCAGAGTGGTCAGAGAAGACTCGAACCGAAATGGGAAGGAAGCACCTGAGCAGAAATGAGAAGTCAGAGCATTTTAGGCAGGAAGGAACAGTAGGCACAGATGCCCTGAGACGTTGGAAAGATACGACTACCGGGTGGAGGAATAGGAGCAGGACCCCGTGTTGGAGCCCAGGTAGCAAGAGGAAGGATGGCTGGAGGACAAGGTTGGCGAGACGAACGGTGGCCCCCGAGGCAGACCACCTATGGATTTTGCATGATTGTGTTTTTCTAATAAGTGCACGGAGAAATCATTAAAGGATTTGAATTTAAATAGGAAAGTGATTGGATTTGTGTTTTGAGAAGATTTTTCTTCTGTTATGAAGAATGGATTGGAAAAAAGACACAAGGATAGAAGCTGGGAGCTGATTTAGGAGGCGGTTGTGCAGTGTGGGTGAGCGGTGGATGGTAGGAGCCTGGGAGAAGGGATGGTGGTGGAGACCAGGGAAGCAGCCAGCCTGGAGCCGTTTCGAAGGCACGCTCCATGGTACTTGCTGATGGTGTGGATGCAGGAGTTACTGAGCCGCTGATGAAAAGAGTGCTCTTACTGAAACGGGAAAGATGGAGAGAAGAGGGGCTTTACGGGAAAGCCAGGAATTCATTTTGAACCTGTCAAGAATGTTTATTATCTGATCCTTTCCAGAAAAAGTTTGCTGATCCCTGGCATAAACAATGCATCCCAGGAAAGAAAGTGGCCAGTGAAATACATGAGCCTGTTTATGGGTATAGCTTGCTAAAAATTGCAGCTTTCACAGTAAAATACTGGTTCACTCAAACATAACTTGGAATTTTGCGTTCTAATCTTTTTGTTTTTAATGTTTAATTTTGAGAGAGAGAGAGACAGAGTGTGAGCGGGGAAGGGGCAGAGAGAAGGGGGGAGACCCAGAATCCCAAGCAGGCTCCAGGCTCCGAGCTGTCAGCACAGAGCCCGAGGTGGGGCTCAAACTCCCGAACGGTGAGATCATGACCTGAGCCAAAGTCAGACACTCAACCTACTGAGCCACCCAGGTGGCCCGGGATTTTGTGTTCTAGAACTGACACATTAAAAGTTTCAAAAATCCCCTCTCTCTAATTAACATAAATGCTGGTGTCCTAGCTTTCGATTGAAGATTAAGTAAAGCTTGGAAACAGTACTCTGAATAAATACTTCGAAAATCTTCTTACAGGTGCGTCAACAATTTCCTGCTCCCCTTGGTTGGTCAGGCACTGAAGCTCCTACACAGGTTACTGTTGAAACTCATCCCGTTCAAGAAACAACCTTTCATGTAGCCCCTCAACAGAATGCATTGCATCATCACCATGGAAATAGTTCCCATCACCATCACCACCACCACCACCACCACCACCACCACGGACAACAAGCCTTGGGTAACCGGACCAGGCCAAGGGTCTACAATTCTCCAACGAATAGCTCCTCTACCCAGGATTCTATGGAGGTTGGCCATAGTCACCACTCCATGACATCCCTGTCTTCCTCAACTACTTCTTCCTCCACGTCCTCCTCCTCTACCGGTAATCAAGGCAACCAGGCCTACCAGAATCGCCCGGTGGCTGCTAACACCTTGGACTTTGGACAGAATGGAGCTATGGACGTTAATTTGACCGTCTACTCCAATCCCCGCCAAGAGACTGGCCTAGCTGGACATTCAGCATACCAGTTTTCTGCTAATACAGGTTCTACACATTACATGACTGAGGGACATCTGACGATGAGGCAAGGAGCTGACAGAGAAGAGTCCCCCATGACAGGAGTTTGTGTGCAACAGAGTTCTGTAGCTAGCTCGTGACTAAATTGAAACTTGAGTTTGTTTCTTGTGTGTTTTTATAGAAGTGGTGTTTTTTTCCAAAAAACAAAGTGCAAAGCTGCTTGCATCAGAAGGAGATTAACACACTGAACCGCTACAAGAGGGCAAAGCTGACTTTTTTTTCTTTTCTTTCTTTTTTTTTTTTTTTTTAACTTGAAAAGATTGCAAAGGGACAATGAAGTTTTTCAAAGAGCCATGTCCACAAACCCGTCGTCACGGAGAGCGCAGAGGTGTCCTCTTTTCGCCTCCCCCATTTTAACTTGCCACACCCCAGCCGTAGTGGGTTTTTTTGTCTTTTCTGTTCCACAGAAGTTAATGTTCAGATGTTGGTCTTGGTCATTTGCCAACTAATTTTAAAATAAAAAGGCACTGCACATAATTTGCATAAAGGGCCCCACGAGGGTGTTTTTTTTCCTTTTTGTTTTTTCCTTTTTCCTCCCTTTACCCCCCTCCCCCTCCTCGTTTGTTTTGTTTTGGGTGGGGGGTGGGAAATTTGGGTTTTTAAGTCCTCTAAACACACTTGGGCACGGAAACGCAGTACTGTAAGGAAGAGGGACCTCCAGCTGACACAAACATCACCTTCAGCTGTATGGAAGGGACGGTTGTTTTGGAGTTTGTTTGTAAGGCACAGTGAGCATGCTAAGTGGCGGGGATCAGAACTCTCCTGTCTGAACCTACTGAGGAGCAAAGCAGCAATTACATGGGATCCCGTGGGTCTCCTGTTGCAGAGGCCACGGTAGATAGTCATGGAACGTGACTGGTCTCCTAACCGAGGTGCACTGAGAAGCAATCAACGGGTCAGTCGTGGCCAGTCCTGGGGAGGTCTGAGTGGTGGTCTTTGGGATAACCTTTGGCCTTATGGATTTGGACTCGAAATTAGAAGAGCCTACCATTTCAGATGCAATCACTTTTGGACATGCTTTTGCAGACAGTCCTTAATGCTGAAAACACAGAGAATGGGTAATTCAAGAGGCCTTTCTTTTAAAATAGACTTTTGTGACCCACTAATTGTAAGGTATTGCAAGGTCACTTTGCGTGTGTCATAAAGTTGACTTCCTTATTGGTTGAAGGTCACAGAAGTAGTGGTTTGCTTTGATGGAAATAGCTACAGCTGTGTCCCTTCCTGCTTTTTACTTTTTTTGTTTTTTTTTTTTGTTTTTGTTTTTTTTTTGTTTCGTTTTTGCTTTTTTTCTCGGCACGTGGTATCTCCACCATTTCTTCTGCACAAAGATGTCTTCTGTTCATCCTGAACATTTTTAAAAAATGCAGAATTTTATGTGACTGCTTTTTTGCCTCACAATTATGCTGTGAATTTTACAAAAATTTATTTTCTTTTTTGATAATTTATTGTACCAAAGCTGTTTTTATAGCACATAGATGTCTGTAACCAATAATGTAGCAGTCCTGCACTTTGACACAAGGTGTAACTAGACCATTTTTAAATGTCAGTTGAAAATTATGGCTGTACTATTGCTTAAACAAAACTGGAACTGTTGTTGAATCCATAGCCAATACATCTACAGCAATCTGTGTTCTGAACATAATCGATTGACATCTAATTCAAGATGACAGCATCTGTTACATTCTAAATGTGTTCAGGCTTCTGAAGGTAAAGGGACACTGGATCCAGAAGCTATGGAACCAGCAGTCGATTCTTGTATTCCTGATTAACCTACTTGTAAACTTGAAAGCAAGACCTTGATTGCACCAACAGGTCCAAAATATGAGCACGAGTAAAGCAAAACTCTCATGCGTGACCTGAAGTGAACAGGCTGGTGTTTAACAGGTGCCTAGTTTTGAGATTATGCTGCCTTAATGTAACACAGTCTGGCAGTTGCTAAATTTGTGTTCCCATTTTAAATTGACCAATTTTAGGGTGTTATACTTTTGAGCGGTTGAATTGGGAGAATGAAGATAAGTAATTTATCTGTCCAGGATCAAAAGAAGCCTAGGAAAGAAGCAGTAATCTACCTCTGCCGATAACCCTGTTCAAAACAACTCAGCAGAACACCACATTACTTTTTATTGGTCAATTCCATGTGGCTGACTAGGTCAATTTTTTCTGAACAAAAAGCAGGTTTTTATATGTAAACAGTGACAAAAAGAAAGGCTTAAAACTATGTGAATGTGAATGGAAACTTGGAAATACCGTTTTTATAATCCACAAAATTTTTTTGTTGTTAATCAGGAAATCCATATTTATTTTGTAATTAAATGTCAAGCCTGTGGATGATTTTTGAACTTGGTAGTTCATAAAAGTTTACAGTGAATAAAAGGATATCATCTTGAGTATAGCAATATCAAAAGGAATCAGTAGTTACTGCTGTTTAGGACTATAAGGGGAAGATATTATATGGGTCAGGTCATTTTTTTCTGTGCTGGTTGCCACATCTTAGCAAGCACCAAAAACGAAAGCAGTTTTTAAACCGCTATTTACATAAAGGAAATCATAAAATCCAATGCTTCTGCATACTGTGTTATGTTACAGTCCAGTTTTGTGTGCTTTACTACACGGTTTGGTTACAGGACTTCTGTGCATTGTAAAACATAAACAGCATGGAAAAGGTTAAATACCTGTGTGCAGATTGTAAGATCTGGTCCGGACTTGCTGTGTATATTGTAACGTTAAATGAAAAAGAACCCCCCTTTGTATCATAGTCATGCGGTCTTATGTATGATAAACAGTTGAATAATTTGTCCTCAGACTCTTTACTATGCTTTTTTAAAATTAAGAAAGATGTAAACATAGTAAAAAAATCTTCCTATGCAATTAACCTGGTCCAGGTAATGGGTCTGGTGGGTATACTGAGTATACGTTTGGTCAAATGTGTAAGAAGGAAATGGTAGTGGCGTGGACCTAGGCTCCCCAAATCCCGGAAAGTGAAAATTGGAGGTTTTGGTTTTGATCATTTTGATTTTCAAAATCATTTCTTTATATGAGCGATTACTATATTCAGTTTCTCTCCTATTCAGAGTGCTAATAGCTTGTAGTTTTTAGAATGGGTGTGAGGGTTCAGTGGTTTTTCTTTTAATAGGGTCGGACCTTCTGGGAAACAAGAGGAAATACACGTCATCTCGTCCCTCCTTCCCCAGATCCACGTAGGGGGGCGAATCAGGGACTTTGTTGTGTGGAGTCTGGAACTCCTGCCACAGTGAATTAACGTGTAACCTAAAGTCTTTTCGTTTTATAAATTAATATGTAAGTATATATGAGGGTGGCTTTCAGGAAGGCAGAAAACTTAACTTAAAAAGTTAAATGTGATTCCGTAAAAAGCAAGTTGGCCGCACAAAGTTAGACTTCATCAGAAAGAAAAAAAAAACAAAAACTGGCTTTAGTTTTTTTCTTAGGATCTGAGCGTTTTGTTTAACTTCGGTAAGTGGCACGTTTTAGATGGGATCAGACTCCAAAAATCCTAAGCATATTTTTATTTAAGGAGTATTAGAATGACCTGTAAAAATCCTTAAGGCTGCGGTAATTCTAGAAGACCCACGAAATGCCTGTTGCATTTGTCCCTGCACCCTCCTCCTCAGCTCCTGTGTTGTGAAACTGTTGCAGTAAGTCATATGATAAAAAATACATAAACAAAATACAAAGACAGGATAGCAAATGCCAAATTTTTTCCAGGGCACTTCTCCAGTTTCCTTTTGGCCTTTACTTTGCTCTCAGAATACAAGCTCAGTACTCGTTTTTATGTCCAGTTCTGTAGTGGTGACCAGAACTGATAGGTCAGATGGTTTGTACCAGATACCAGAGGTTGGTTTTTAGTGCCATATATGAAGACAGTTTGAAATTTTAAGATTAAGGCTTGGGCAGGGCGGGCGGGCGGGGCCCATTCTGGTATCCTGAGATGGTCTTCAGATTTCTTAGAACCCTCCCTGGGACAGCAGGTGGCCCCCGCATTGAGAAGCCCTTGTCAGAGTAGAGCAGAAGCTCTCATTTTCTTAATCTTGGATCTCCTTTGCTAGACTTCCATTTCCTAGGGTGAAAACATAACAGTAAGTAATTTTTAGGACAAGGAACAAGAAAAGAGACCCGAAGAAAATAGCTTATTTTGTCGTCCCTCAAAATGCATAGCAGTACCCTGTGTCCGACAGCCGTCCCCCTGGGGGTCACCTGGCCTCGTAGTTTTACATGTCCCTGTGTTTCAAGCACTAGATATTTTTTTGTGCAGACTCCTTGAGCAAGGTAAGTGGACCATCGGTTTGTGTGTGTGTCTTTCTCGCTGGTGGGCGCGCAGCCTGTGTCCCGCCCGGGTTTCGGTTGCTCCAAGTGAGCGGTGAGCACCAGGGTGCTCTTGCACGACTTTCGGTGAGCACCAGGTATTTGTCGTCATTAATTTGTTTCCACTTTCTTACCCTAAATCTTGTCCAAAGACGAAAAGAAAGCTACGTCGCCAACTAAAGCGTTCAGATTTCAGCACACGCGGGATAACCAGGGGCGAGTATCCCTCGCTTTCCGGAGGTTTGCATTGTGCCGCTCGTGTTTGCAAAACGACCCGTGGTAGCACGGTAACGGCCTTTTTTGTGAGAGCGAAACTCCTCTTCAGATTTCCCGGGTCAGCGAACACCAGGACTCGGGGGGGGGGGGGGGGGTGTCTTCGGCCATTTCGGACGTGGGAAAGTTTTCGGCTGGCGGAAACCTGTGACTGCGCACCTAGTGGTCTCCTGACCTGAAGGCAGTTTGTTGTTCGTGGTTTCCCACCTTGAGATGATGTCCTCTTCCTGAGAAGTTGGAGGGGTGGGGAATTTCGTGTCGGGAGTTCCCTCCACGGGCGGGGCCTGAGCCTCGCCGCCCTCTGCCCCCCACCACCACCCCGCCCCCCGCCGCGGTCAGGTTCAGCTGCCCCCGCTTCTGAAGGAGCGGAGGACCAGAGTGGGGATCTTCTTGGCTAATACGCATTTTTTTTTTTTAAGCGGGGAGGAGAAATCATGGCAGAGTTGCTGGTGACGGATGGAGGAGGTAGGGGTGGGGCCTGGGCAGCTGTGGTTTGGGGGAAGCTTTCCGGGTGATCGTGCACCTGTATAGCCAGGCGCCTCTCAGGGCGAGGAGGTGCCTGCGGCTCCTCTGACAGAAGTCTGTAGTAAAGAGATTTTAAAGTGTAGATTTGTTATTGAAGCTTTTATACATACAGATGTATAAAATATATATAAACGAGCAACTAAGACTCATCACTTACATTGCATTATAAAATGTCACAGACAAGCCTCCAACAGAGTCAGGAATGGTCAGATGTAAGTGTCTCAGACTTTAACAATTTGTGTCTTTCTGGCACCTTCCCTTTTGGAACTGGGTTGATGTGACCTCTCCGCAGCCCTCGGAGGTCCCGCGAGAATGACACGCATTAAGTGTCCCAGCAGCGGGCCGGGGACATCGTCCTTCACGCCTTGGCCCCACTTGGTCTTTGTGAAGCGCAGGAGTTCTCCGGGCCACTGGCCCCCTGGTCTGAGCAAGCAGGCGTTTGGGAAGCCCCATGGCTGCCAGCTCAGAATCGGGTCCCGTCCTCGCTCTTCTCCTGGGCAAGTCGCTTTACCTCTCCGAGCCTCCCTTTCCTCTTCAATAGAGTGGGAGTAACTGGAGTATCCACTGTATGGGATTCTACATAGGCTTCAGTGAGCTAGTAATGAACGTAAGGATCATAGCTCGGTATGCGAAGCATCGAAAAATAGAATCTGTAACTGAATACAGAGCTTGACTCTGCAGCACGAATCAGTCTACTTTGTCTATGTGTGAATATAGCAGCCACCCCGGGAACTCAGGTGAGTAGTGTTTTCTGTGGATGATTCAACAGGATTATTTTCCAGTTTACTTTTATTCCTGGAGTCTGCCACTGGGTTGTAACTTTTCCTTCAGTTCTTCGTTTTGCTGCTACTTACATCTATTTTACGATTCTGAGGTTGTATGTTTTGTAGTTTGCTTTGAGATAACGTATGATATTTAAATGTCTCATAGAGGACGGTTTTCAAGTAGAATTTTCCTCTACAACTTCAAGGAGGCTGGAGGAGTAACTGCGGAAAGGCAGTGTGGTTAGACCTGGTCGTCTCGCGTCCAGCGGCCCCTCTCCGCTCGTCCCTGTCGCCACCCCGAGGCAGACGTGTTGAGTGGTTAGCCTTCAGAGTTAGGGAGAAAACAGGAGAAGTAGACGATCGGTTCCTGGGTTCATAAACTGAGAACCGTGGGGAAGCTTTTAGAACTTAATTGGTTATAACCCACATGTTGAAAGCATGAGGGGCTAGCTACTGCTGGTTTTCTGTTTTTATTTTCTACTTATTTTGTTGATGTGGTAGGAGACTGTCTACCTCCACCAACTTGGAGTCCCTCAACATGATTCCCTTTTCATTCCCTTCCTTAGAACAAGCCTAAGGACAACATTTTCTTAGGGCAAAAAGCCAGTTCATTAGCTTTAGAATATACATGACTGGCGTTCCCTCACAGGGACATGTGCACTACACGGGCCTGTGGCTTTGGATAAAGATGAAAACAATAGATCTGATAATGGGGTGTCAGTGTTCACCTGAGGTAGAGACAACTCTTTGGGGAGCAGCAGAAACCCCCCACCCCATCCCACCCCCAGCTAAAATTCAGGTAACAGACGGCCGTCTACCCGTAAAGCAAACCTCTTGACAGCTCTCGGTCTTGGGCCTGCCCCGTTTGCACGTGGCTGCCCCATTGGGGCCTGGCCTGCAGGGGTGCAGCTCCGACCTCACCCCTCTGGGGCAGCATGGGCAGGGCTGGCCTCTCTCGCCAATCCCAGACTTGCCTGGTGCTTTGCTGTTTGCAGAGTGCTTACCCGGCATGTATCTGCTTCCCACTGCCCTCTGACCCGAGTCCGACTCTCTCCGAGGGCTTCCTCCACATGTGGGGTGTGGACGCTGGCAAGACTGGTCCCCTCCTTCCCGGAGCTGAGAGCTTTTCCGAAGGTGTCCCCCGCCCATCGTGTAGGGGCTGTGAAGATTCAAGCTTGAGGCCTTCCCATGTGCATGATTACCAAGCGGCCTTTCTCCCCGGCTCGGCCCTGCCCCTGCGAGTCCTGTCTCGTTGGCCCTAGCAGAGGGTGACCAGGAGCGGCCGGGTACGAGGAGCGAGGCTGCACCCTCCTTTACTGGTTGGATTAAGACCAGGAGAAATACCCCTCCTCCTTCCTACAGAAGACACCCCAAACCAAAGATAGCAGTCAGTTCATCCTGGAGGAGAACATTAATGGGGATCTTGGGGCAACTGATGGGAGGACTCTAGGAGAGGAGTCCCGACACCTGTCATGTGCAAGGCACTTAGCTGTGTCCGAGGGGTGACACCAACCGGCATGTCACTGTTTGGTTTGGGGAGCGGAAGCAGATAGATGGCGAACACCTCCCAGGAAGTCAAGTGCATTCTGGCCCAGGTGCTGAGGGAAGTTTCCCTGTGGAATCGAGGCCGAAGCGGATATCTAATGGGCAAATGGGGTGGTGGAAATGTTCTAGAACCTAGGACAAGACAACAGGATGTTCAAGGCCTGGTGTAATGAGAAATCGAGAGGCCTTGCCGGTGTCTGTTGATACACAGATAGGGTCCACATACTTGGGAAGGAGAGTTGATCGGTCTCTGGGATTGGGTGGACAGAGAGAGAGGTGGTGAGGGAGACAAGCCGGGCTTCTTCCAGCTTGTCGACTCGGCGGCTTTGCAGGGGCGGAGTGCTTGCCGGCCGCGGGGCCTGGGGCACTTGAGGGAGAGCAGGCGGGCCGGATGCTCATGTGTTCGGTCACAGGACTCGGAGCGTTGAGGGCCTGCAGGGCATCTGAGGGGAGAAGTCCAGTGGGCGATTTTGTGCCAGAGAACGGATTGAGGGTGGGAAAGTCCGGCCTGGGGTGGGAGGTGTGGGTCCTCGTCAGGCAGGTGATGGTGAATGAGGTGACGGAAAGGGGGTTAAGAGCAGAGCCTGGGCACTTCAACACGAGAAGCCTGTCTGTTCCAAGACTTATTACCCATCATGCCTTCCATGACCCTGAGAGTGTCTTGGGGAGGTGGAGATGGTCTCGTCCCTCAGCACTCGGTGGTCCGGGGACTGGCCACATCAGCCTCAGAATCTGCATCTTACGAGGGTCCTCGGGCGGCGAGTAAGCGTGATCGCTCGAGAAGCAGTGGTCAGCGCCTCCCTTTACATTTGAGACAACCGAAGAGTTTAAGCAACTTGGTCAAGATGGCCCGACTGGCCCGTGACTGGCCTCTAGGGCAGCCTGCTGGAAGTTCTCCATGTTGACTTTGACCTTGAGATCCCCAGGACAACCGACCGCTGGCTGCCCCCTCCAGTTGTCGGACCACCAGAAGCAGAGTTCTGGGTGAGACTAATTTAATCTCAATTAATACAGATTCTCAGCTTAGGGGCTAAAAGAAGCTTAGTTATTTAAGACCGCCTGCATTGTCCTGATGAATCACCGTGGTGCTTAAAAGTTTTTATTCTGACAGGCTTTTCGTGAACTTGGAAATGAACAGATGTATCTGGATTTTTTCATCCAACTGGGCAACTAAAATAGCTTCCAGGAGGCTCTGAAGAATCCAGACAGAGAATGTGCTGCTTCCTTGCCCTCCCCCTCCCGCTCTTCCCTGGGTCATCTTCCCTGCTTCTGGTTTCCAGGGTCCAGCAATCCCCCATCTGGCGGCAGCTCCGGGGTGTTGTGACCCAAAAGCCCGGTAGCCCGTCACAGCAACTGGTTGTCCCGTGTGGCGTTCGGTCCCCATCCGTGCCCACAACTCCAGGCACCGTATGTTATCCTTCATCCAGACCTTGCCGTGTGAGAGGGACCCTGGGCCGTAGCTCTGGACCAAGAGGTAGGGAGACCCTCTAGGATTCTCTGAACAAAGGTAAAAAATAGGCTCGGGATGGAAGAGAAAATAGATGTGTCATGTTCCAGCGATCGCCAGGGAAGCCTCACTTTTTTTTTTTTTTTTTTGTCTCCCTGAAATGTTTCCGCTTGCTTTCTTGCTACTGTTACCTGCATTTCCCTATCTGTGGCTGGCATCAGGCCCTTGGCACTCCTTCCACGGTGGTGGGTCCTTCAGGAACGGGAGAGCTCTAGAAAGGCAGGGCTGACTGGCCTCTGCTTCCTGCCGTTGCCATAGACTAAGTATCAGCACATCACAGCCAGTCTGTGTTCCCATGGCCCATCCAGGTAAGAGTGGTTTGTACATTTTAACCGGTTGGAAAACGTCAGGCGAATACTTCACGATGTGAAAATTGCGTGAAATTTAAACTTCAGAATCCGTGAATGAAGTTTATTGGAATACCATCAGATTATTCTTTTTTTTAATTTGCGTTTTTTTTTTCTGTGGTTGCTTTCATGCTACGGTGGCAGAGTTGAGGAACTGCCACAGAGAGCGTGTGGCACGGGTCGTTTTCCTGCCTGAGGGATCACAAAGAGCTGGGACACAGCTATAACCCGTTGGGCTTCTGAGTGCCGCGCGTGTGGCCATGCCTCAACGTTTTGTTTTTTTCTCACCAGTGTTTCCCATCCTGTCAAAACAAGGAAGGTGGAAAGGAAACTTCGGATATCTCCATGCCTCTCAGGCGTGGTGGAGTGTGGATTGTTTCGTTACTGATAAAGTGCCTTGATGTGGTTGGTGGCTGTCCTAAAGAATGCCATAGATGCTGGCGTGACGCATCTGAACCGAAATATCTCTAACTCACGAGAAAGCAGTGGCCAGAAAAATGGGAAAATTTAAAATTGAGTAATCACAGAATTTCTTCACACACACACACACACACACACACACAAATGATAGTGTTGCTACAACCAGCGTTTCTGATTGGCTCGTTCGTTAGCCAAGGAGGGGACACCACAGACCCGCAGTGGGTCAGTTAAACCATGTTTTGATGCAGCGGCTGGAGAACTGTGCCCAGGGAAAGTGAATTCATATAGGACTGTTAGCCTTTCTCTGACGACGGCCTCTCCAAGGGTTGAGGACATTGTGGGCGATGCCAACAGCCCATTGAAAAGCCAGGCAAGTGATTTTGAGTGGCTCTCCCTGACTCTTGTTACAGGGGGTGACCTGTGGCACCAGCAAGGCTCGGTGGTTTGACGAGTCTGTGCCGAGTGACGAGTTACTCAAGACTTCAGCTCCGTCGACAACCCGGGTGGAACATCTACGGGCAAAAACGTTCTCCAAGTGGAGGAAACGGGTTCCGTACAACCTGAGGTTGACTCAAGATGCGTCGCAATCGACGGTGGAAAAAAATACGTGTGGAATAGAAAAGGCTTCCAAAGCTTGTGATGATACCAGATTTTAGAGCCTCTGGCTATTTACTGTATCGCTTAAATCAGCAGGTGTTTTGCGGAGAACATTCGAGTCCAGCGTTCTCGAACCCAGTATTGTCAACAGTGGGCTGCGTTCTCTCTTGTGGACTGAACCATCCCCGGGTCTGTGGAGTTTTGTCAGCAGGAGGAGCGTGATATCCGGACATGGGCTGCCCTACGACAGTTCGCTGGTGTAGTAGTTTTTTTTCAGGTGAGGTTTTACTTCAGTCTTTGAGCTGAGGACCAAGAAGACTGAACTTTCTCTGAATGAGAAGCACGGCCCTCAACCACCGCTCCCCAACCCCGAAGAGCTTTGGACATTAGCTCTGGCTGCAGACTTGACCCTCTTCACTGATTCCGTCTAAAATCACAAAGCAGGGGCGCCTGGGTGGCGCAGTTGGTTGAGCGTCCGACTTCAGCCAGGTCACGATCTCGCAGTCCGTGGGTTCGAGCCCCGCGTCAGGCTCTGGGCTGATGGCTCAGAGCCTGGAGCCTGTTTCCGATTCTGTGTCTCCCTCTCTCTCTGCCCCTCCCCCGTTCATGCTCTGTGTCTCTCTGTCCCAAAAATAAATAAACGTTGAAAAAAAAAAATTTTTAAATCACAAAGCAAAGCAGTGTTTTCTACGCGGGATTCAGACCAGGTAGAGTCCTCTCCACAGGAGCTAACGTCAGAATAACGTCACCCTGCTTCACTACACTTGCCGTGTTGTCAGGAGCTAACACCGAAAGCGAGGGCTCCGTTCCACACGCATTTGCAGCAGGTGTAGGACCTCCCACCGCAGTTCGAGCAGGTGCTCTTGAAGACGTGACTGCGAACCCACAAGAAGTTCCCATGTTGCAAAATCCACCCAGCTTCCGTTGCGGAACTCCTGCCTGACCCTTCAGTGGAAGCGATTAATCTGCCCAAAGGTAAATAAGCCTCGAGAGAAAAATCTAGCAGAATTCCACAAGTGCCTTTCAGGCGGTCAGTGTGCTTGGCTAAAAATCCCGTGCTTACCGCCTGGTACGGATGTCGTGAGGCACCTATCCACGTGAAGACGGTCTCCGCGATGAAATCTGTGAAGTCTTATTACAGGTCAGCATTAACAGATACACACGGGCAGCCGATTTTGACGAGAGGCAACTCTAGCTTTGCGCCTGAATTCAGTGAAATGTTACGCCCCCGCTAAAAAGAATGAAAATTGCACTCATTAGTGGACCTCAAGAAATGTGCTCAATAATTATATTTGAGTTTCACCAATTAAACTTATTTTCTTTTGTGACGTAAATCCACAGTATCCTAGATTGTTGGCTTTTGACCCAGAAAACCTCGAAATATTTTACATCTGGCCTCTTCGGGAAAAATTCTGCCTCTCCCTTCAATCGATGGAGCAAAAAGCGTTGAGGGGTGGACGGGGGTTCGGCCTCCCCTGTCAGTGCGGCAGAAGGGCAAGTCTGGGGCAGGGGTCCACGACCCTCTGGCCCTGCTCCTGGGGACTTACCTCTGCTCCTCAGAGAGTCTCTGAGCCGGGAGGAGGATGCCACCTCTGTGCCTCCGTCTGTTGGTACAGGGGCAAGTTCTGACGCGGGAACCACCTACAGGACAGCTGCGTGTCCCGCAGCGAGGAAGGCCAGCCCGACGACCAGCTCGCGGCCCCCGGTTGGTGTGCTGGCACCGTCTGCCCTCAGCTCGCGCTGCCGTCGGTTTGCCTGCACAAGGGCAGTGGAGGCGTTTATTTTTTCCTCCCGATACCAACCGATTCTCTGACCCCCTGCACACACCGGCCGGGTGTCCCAAGAATTCAGTTCTGACGCTGTCTACCTGGAGTCAGCGCGGGAGCCCACCGGGCAGGGGGCTCGGCCCCACAGGACAGCCCCCGCTTCAGACGCCAGTCGCGAGTCCTCTGCCAGCTTCTGAGCGGCTAGCTGTGAAGCAGTTCCCGCGATCTCCTCTGGTTCAGTGATTTGCTAGAACAGTGCACAGCACTCAAGAGGGCGCGTTATTTATGTTTATTGGCTATTATGCAGGACACGAATGACTAGCCAGATGAAGAGCGTGGGATCCAGAGGGGTCACGAGTGCGGGAGCTTCTGTCGCGTGGAGTTGGGGGACACCAGCCTCCTGGCACATGCATGTTCACCAGCTCAGAGGCTCTAAATCCTCTCGCTCGGGGGTGGGTCTTAGGGAGGATTCATCACATCAGTTTCCAGCCTTCCTCCCCTGGAGGTTAGGGGGTGAGCTGAAAGTAAGATCTAGGCTTCTAGTCAAAGCTTGGTCTTTCTCTAGAAGGACCAGCCCCCATCCTGAAGCTGCCCAGGGCCCCCCAAGGGTCATCATGTTAGAACCAGAGATGCTCCTGTCACTCAAGGAGTGACAAGGGACTTAGGGTTTCTGGGTCAGACACCGGGGACAGAGACCAAGCCTCTTTCTGTGATACCGCAACAGTCCCTGTTCAGAAGCAACCAAAGCTCTGGGCACGTCGCATTTAATGCACACAACCTCCCAGCGAGGGGGGATGGGTCCTGTCCTGACCTTCATTTCCCAGATGGAGGAGATTGAAGCCCCAAGGAAAGAGTGTCCGTGAGTGGCAGCGATGAGGCCAGCCCCCAGGCCCAGGCAAGCAGACTCCAGAAACGCCTCTTAACGCCTCTGCAAACTCCTTTATAGGGACTGCTCAGAACGGATGCCCCGCACGGGAGACCTTTCTCTGTCCCTAGCACAGTCAGTGGTGAGCAAATCGGCTTTGGAGTCAGGCTGGCTGGAATCCCAGGTCTGCCCTGTACTGGTTGTGTGTCCTCAGGCAAGTTGCTTGGCCTCTCTGAGCCCTAGTCTCCCCTCAACTCTAAAACGGGGACGGGGACACCTGCCTCGGAGCGTCCTCAGTGTGAGATGTGAGGACCTACCGAGGCGGGCAGGTAGCCTGAGGCGCTCTGGTGTGTGTGCAGCGTTAAGCCCCATCCTGCTCTCCCCTGGGACAGGAGTGGTGGGGCCCCCAGACAGTGTCCCTGGTTTACGGGCGTTGCTGGCAAGGTCAGAGGGAAGAGGCGGGGGAGTGATTCGAGGACTGTAAAAACCCCTGAATTACCAGGCGGTGTTTCACTGATCTTGTCTGGGAGCCCGCGGTGGCATCCCCATTGTGAGCGTCTGTCGAAGCCCTTTTCTTGGGGCCGGAAGCAGTCAACGGGAGCGTTTTCCGTCGGCGGGCAACACGCCCGTTCTGTGCCAGTCTCCCCCCCCCCCCCCCGCCATCTTGGCCTGGCCTGACACCATCCTGGTGGGGGGGGGGGGTCCCACCGTTAACGTGTCCGTTACGTGCCAGTCTGGGCCGGACACCGCACGCCTTCCTCGTCCCGGACTGGCCAGGGTACTTGACCTCCCTGGGTCTCTGCCTCCTCGTCTTTCAAACGGGCACAAGGGGCGCCTGGGTGGCCGAGTCTGTTGAGCGTCCGACTTCGGCTCAGGTCATGATCTCATGGTTCGTGGGTTCCAGCCCCGCGTCGGGCTCTGTGCTGACAGCTTGGAGCCGGGAGCCTGCTTTGTAGTCTGGGTCTCCCTCTCTCTCTGCCCCTCCCCTGCTTGCGCTCTGTCTCTCTCCCAAAAATAAAGACAACTTTTTCAATTTAAAAAAAAAAAAGTGAGGATGAGAATACTGCCTACCCTGTGGGTTCCCAGGGATGAAATGAGCGGATACACCCAAAACTCTTAGAACAGCGTGCCGCGTGGAGCCACACTGAGCACCCTGCCCAAGGACACGGTTTGTAGACTGAAGTCTACTCCCCTTTCCCCCAAACTGCCTCCTGGAGCCGCCTCCCACCGCTCATGCCCCGCCCACCTTTCCCTGACAGTTGTCACATACTGATGTTGGCCTGTTCTATTTAAAACCCTACCCCTGCCACTGCCCGGAGATCATTGGAGGTTCTGGAAAATTCATCCAAGACCTGACCCCCACCCACAGCCTCCTGCCTTCCTGATCCCGAGCCTCTCAAATGTGCCTGCTTCAGCCTCCGCCTGCGATGCGCTTCTGGTCCTCGCCGGCGTTCCGCACCCCCCCCCCGCCCCCCCGCCGTCCAGGATCCTTGGGTGGCACCTGCGTGTGCCCCCTCAGCGCCCCAGTACCTGTGTCAGAGTTAACGTCTGCCCCCGCCCCCCACCTCCTCCCCCCTCTGCTCTCTCCAAAGCTTGGTGTAAAAAGTAGGTGTGAGATGCCCGGCCTGTTGAATCTTGGAATCCGGCCAGACCAGTGAGGTCTCTCCCCAAAAAGCTTTTTGAAAGTGGTTTTTGCTAATCAAGCTGGAAGTGAATCCTTCCAGCAGGGAATCTGCTAGGGGATCAAGGATGGAGACGCTGTTTCCTTCTGGTACCTGGCGGAACATTCTCAGGCTGGAGAGAGGCACCAGCTACCCCAGCCAGTCCCGTGGGCCATTGAGGCGGGGGCGGGTGGGGGGAGCCTGGCAAAGGCAGGGTGCCAGCCGCCGCGGGGTCAGCGTGGATGGGCGAGGGGCTGTGGCCTGAAGGGGGCCTCGGCCCAGGACTGGGAAAGTGGGTGAAGGGGAACCGGGAAATCGGGGAGAACCGCACCAAGAGAATGTTGCTTTTTGGACCCAAAGCCGATTTTTAAGAAATGGCCACGTGCCAGCGTGTCACGGCGGCAGCTTAGGGTCGCGTAAAGATGAAAAGCAATGCCCTTTCAGGTTAAATATACAAACCTGGGTTGGGGAGGTGACAGCAAGGGTCAGCATATGGTCAAAGGAAACTTCAGGGGCTTAAAACCACCTCCAGGACCTTGACCGACTCAGTCTTTCTGGAAGGACTGCAGGGGACCAGCCGGCTGCCCACGTGACATGCTTCCAGTGAGTCTGTCTGTGCCCCTTCCTTACCTTGGACCGTCTACCCTGAGGAAGGATTTGTTCTTGCGTGACCAAATTCTCCCAAACCACACCAGCCCGCGAATAAAGCACGGTTTTGGTGACAAAACGGAATTTCTCTAGTCCCCCTACCCACCTTACGACCCCCCCCCCCAGTTCTCCCCAAGACTGCTGCAACATCTGGCAGGTGCCCTGGCCGGCCGACAGGACAGTGGCGATCCTGGGGCTTCGGGCACCGGCCGCATGCAGCACAGCTGGGGGGGTGTGTCCGCATCAGCGTTCGATTCGTGCTGTCTTTGGTATTCTCTGGAATGACGTCCACTCTGACAAAATTCAGACTATAAATCAGTTCCTAACTGTGCTGAGGACAAACAGGCAAACTTTGGGCAAAGACAAACTTCCCAAACCAGAAGTGTTCAGAGACTTTATGAGTCCCTGCGATAATCTGCCGACATCACCTCGACTTTATAATCTTTTCTTCGCTGAAGACGTGACATTTCACCCCACGTTACTTCAGTAAGCATCTTCTTTTTTTTTTTTTTTTTTTTTTAAATTTTTTTTTCAACATTTATTTATTTTTGGGACAGAGAGAGACAGAGCATGAACGGGGGAGGGGCAGAGAGAGAGGGAGACACAGAATCGGAAACAGGCTCCAGGCTCTGAGCCATCAGCCCAGAGCCTGACGCGGGGCTCGAACTCACGGACCGCGAGATCGTGACCTGGCTGAAGTCGGACGCTTAACCGACTGCGCCACCCAGGCGCCCCAAGCATCTTCTTTTTTTAACGGCAGTTTCTTGCTTAAACAATATAATTATCACACCGAACAAAATGAACAGTTCCTGTCGACAGGTCCAAAGTCAAAGTTTCCCCACCGTCCCCAATATAACATTTTAGTGCTGGTTTGTTCAAAGTAGGATCCCATTAGGGCCCAGACGTTGCGTTTCATTCCGTTTCTTAAGTCCCCTTAAATCTAGAACCGTCCGTACTCTGTATTTGGGGCAATAGAAAAGTTCTCCCCACTCTACTATCGTTTCATGGTTTCTTTTTTTTTTTTCCATTTAAATCTTCGATCCGTTTGGAGTTGCTCTTATTGTGTGTTGGGTGAGGCACGGATTCAACTGTATTGTTTTCCCAGGCGGCTACCCTGGTGTCCCAACACCATTCATTAAAAAGCCCATCTTTCGCCATCCGCTAAAGATCCCGCATTTGTCGTCTGTCGTACGGTAGCACACAGTTCCTAGGATCTTCCAGACGCTGGTTTGTAAGTCCGTCCACCTGCCACAACCACGCCGTCTTCACGTTGAGGCTGCGTGACATCTGGTCAGTGCCACCCACTTCCCTTCAGGTCGTCCTTCCTGGCTCGTTCTCCACCATGTGAGTTTTTGAATAACTAACTTCAGAAGAAAATGCTGTACATCATGAGCTGGGGAGATTGGACTTCTTTTGATGTGAAATTAGCATTGTATCCAGGAACATGGTACGTCTTTTCATTTGTGCACCTCACTTTCCGTGTCTTTCAGGAGTCTTTTAAAGTTCTTTGCATAAAAGCTTTCCATGTTGCATGTTATTTTTACACCGAGGTGGTTTTTCTTTGTTTCCGCTCTCAGTGGGGTTTTTCTCTTCCACATATCTTCTAGCCGGTTGTTTTATGAACGCATGAAGGCCGTTGGCTTGTTAAAAAATATTAATTTAGATAGAGAGCACGAGCAAGGGAGGGGTAGAGAGAGAGGGAGACAGAATCCCAAGCAGGCTCCCGGCTGTCAGTGTCTCACCGACTGTGAGATCGTGACCTGAGCCAAAACCCAGAGTCAGCCGGTTAACCAGCTGAGCCACTCTGGCGTCCCAAGGCCGTTGGCTTTTACATTAGTTTTAGATCCCGCCGTCTCACAAAATTCTCTCATTGTGTCTTAATGGTTTTGTCCGTGGGATCTTCGTATTTTTCCAGAATGTGGCGATGCCACCTGCAGATAGGGATATTTTGTACCTGCCCGCCGGTGCTTATCTGTCATTCGCCCGCGTCTAACGATACTGGGCAGTGCAGTTGTGGAGACGTAGCGGTATCTTTCTTATTCCTCACTTCAGTGAGAATGCATCCGGGGATCCCCCGAGAAGAAAATGTCCCATCTTTGTCTAGTCGCCGTTTTTGCCTTCAACTTTACTTTGTAATTAGTACAGCCACGGCGGTCCTCTTTTGATTGGTATTTGCACAGCGTAACCTTTGCCACCCTTTTACTCGTAGCCTTTTTATATCCTTATGTTTTTGATGTGTCTTTGCAAAAACAGTGTCTCGTATAGATCATGGATGTGTTCTTGATCCAGTCTGCAAGTCTTTTTGTTCTTTTTTTTTTTTTTTTTTTTCAACGTTTATTTATCTTTGGGACAGAGAGAGACAGAGCATGAACGGGGGAGGGGCAGAGAGAGAGGGAGACACAGAATCGGAAACAGGCTCCAGGCTCTGAGCCATCAGCCCAGAGCCCGACGCGGGGCTCGAACTCACGGACCGCGAGATCGTGACCTGGCTGAAGTCGGACGCTTAACCGACTGCGCCACCCAGGCGCCCCAGTCTTTTTGTTCTTAACCGGACCTTCTGTCCACTTAGATTTAATGTAAATACTGATATATTTGGAATTATCTATCATTTGGGATTGCACCGTCTATCTCCTCTTTCTCCCCCCGCCCCTCCTTGTGTCTATTCCTGTGCGTTTTCTTCTTCTTTTGGATTGATTGTATATTTTGCAATTCTATTTTCAACTGTATTTTTCCATTTCAATTTTTCAATTCCTCCATTAGTCTGTAAGTTATACAGTGTTCTACTTTATCGTTGGTGGTTACTATAGAGATTTAAAGTGTGACGTTTGTTTATCAAAGACTAATGTTACTTAAGCGTGTCTCCCCTTTTCCTAGACATTGCAGGGGCTTCAGAATATTCTAAACTGTAAACACTCCTCAATTTACATGCTGTTACCATATTTTAATTCTGGATAATTTTAGCCCACAATAGACTTATGCTTGTTTTTTATACAGTCAGCACTCAGTAGGGTTTACCCAAATTCAGATTTACCCTCTTTCTTACTCCTTATTTCTTCCTGCATCCCTGAACTTCTTTTTTTTAATTTTTTTTTTTCAACGTTTATTTTTTTTGGGACAGAGAGAGACAGAGCATGAACGGGGGAGGGGCAGAGAGAGAGGGAGACACAGAATCGGAAACAGGCTCCAGGCTCTGAGCCATCAGCCCAGAGCCCGACGCGGGGCTCGAACCCACGGACCGCGAGATCGTGACCTGGCTGAAGTCGGACGCTTAACCGACTGCGCCACCCAGGCGCCCCATGCATCCCTGAACTTCTAATTAGGACTATTTTCATTCTGCGTGCAGAACACCTTTTAGTTTCTTCTTTATTGCAGCAGTAAATTATTTTGCTTTTTGATACTTGGAAACAAGTCGTACCTTCATTCTTGAAAGATACTAGTTTCCACTTCTAGTTTTTAAATACTGTCAGGATTTTTAAGAAGTTGTGAACGTAGGACAGGGAGTTCCCAGATACTTTTCATCCTGTGTCTTCAACATTGAACGTACTATGTGGTCATTAATACAGTCATGAAACTGGGAAACTAGCTGACACAGCTAATCTACAGATCTCTTCAAACTTCACCTGGTTTCTGGACCAGGTCCCACCCAGGGCCACACGCTGCCTTGATTTGTCACATATCTCTAGTCTCCTCCTGAGACATCGCCTTGGTCTTGTTTCCCCCTCCCCCCCCCATGACCTTGGCATTTTTGAAGAGCTCTGACTAGTTATTTTGTAGAATCTTCCTCAGTTTGGCTCGTGAGATGCTTCTTGTGATTAATCATGACTGCACGTTTCGGGCAAGAACACCAGGAAATGATGACGTGCTGTTTTCAGTAATTCATATCAGGAGGCGTATGCTTTTCTTATATCTCAGTACTGGCGATGCTTTGATCGCTTCGTTAAAGTGGTATTTTTCCATTTTCTCCATTGTAAACTTACTAATTTTCCCTTTGTAAGTAGCAGGCATTTTGTGGGAGACGCTCTGAGACCATGCACATTTGGTATTTAATGCTACGTAACGTATATGACAAATTCCCTCCCAAATTAGTGGCTTTAAGCAACAAATAATTTATTATTCTTGGTTTCCTTGGGCCAGGAGTTGGGAGCAGCTCCACTGGATGACCTCGGGGTGGGGTCGCTCAAGTGGAGGTGACAGTCATCTGAAGGTTTGACTGGGGCTGGAGGGTCCCTGCCAAGGCAGCTCCCTTATGGGCTCTTATCTGGAGGCCTCAGCCATCCACTGACTGTGGGCAGAAGGCTCCATTCCTCCCCACAGGGACCTCTCCAGAGGGCTCCTGCAGTGGCCTCATGACATAGCACCTCACTTCAGCCACATGAGGAGCACAAGGCGAAGCCACAAATGTCTGTGGCTTGTCCTGACAACGCCACATCTACAGTATCTTCCTGGCCCACTGGGTCAGCCGTATTCAGTGTGGGAGGGGAGTGCAAAGCAGCGTGAGGACCAGGACTCGGGGATCCTTGGTGGCCATGTCCACAGCCGTTGGTTCCTCCGGGCTCCTGGCACCACTTTCTCCATCGTCCTTCCTTTTCCGTGAAAGGCCACTGACGTTCACTGCAGAATTGTTTTCCCAGCCGTGCGTCAGTCAGGGTCCCATCAGAAGATGGAACCCAGGGGCCCCTGGGGGGCTCCGTCGGTTAAGCGTCCAGCTTCGGCTCAGGTCACGATCTCGCGGTTTGTGAGTTCGAGCCCCGGGTGGGGCTCTGTGCTGACAGCTCAGAGCCTGGAGCCCGCTTTGGATTCCGTGTCTCCCTCTCTCTCTGCCCCTCCCCTGTTCACCCTCTGTCTCTCTCAAAAATAAACATTAAAAAGAATTATTAACCAGAGTAATGGGTGATTGGCTAGTGAGAGAACTCTAAGAGCCGTAAGGGTATAGCGTATAGGCAGCGGTCTCTGCACCTGGGACTGAGAGAGACCCCCTCCCAGAGCTAACCTCCAGACCTCCTAGGGGGTGCGGTCATGACTCTGCTCCACAGACCGAGGTGGGTCTCTGCTCTGTTTGCCAAGGTGCTTCACCGGAAGGGCTCGCGTGAGATCCACCCTCTGCGGTGGGAAGCTGGCCGGAGGGAGGCATCGCATCTCAGAACCCTCAAGGCTGCTCCAGGAGGCGCCCCACGAGCCCCGCAAGAGGAGGAGCCTGGCTGGCCGCTCTCTTCCCTGACACTGCCTGAGGGAAGGCGAATGACAGGCCTCCTCCTCCCCCCCCCCCCCCCCCCCGTTGCTGGCACTTTACTGTGAGCCACCCAGGGCGGGGGGGTGGGGGTGCCACGGAAGCCGTTTGCAGGGCACTCCCTGCAAGCTGCTGGGTGTACCCGAGAAGGCTTCCGGGGAGGGGTGCTTAGCCAACAGCACTGACTAGTACCAAAGGGGCCAAATTATTATTTCTAAAAGATGTCTTATGTGTACATTTGAAAGAAAGAGAGGCCGTGCATGAGAAGGGGAGGGGCAGAGAGAAGACAGAATCTGAAGCGGGCTCCAGGCTCTGAGCTGTCGGCACAGAGCCCGACGTGGGGCTCGAACGCACAAGCCGTAAGATCACAACCTGAGCCAAAGTTGGACGCTTAACTGACTGAGCCACCCAGGCGCCCCCAAAGGAGCCAAATTATTAACATGGGGTCAAGTACTTAGTTTCATAAAGAAGGAAAAGAAAGATTCTTAGTTTTAGTCTAACCACCTGCGTATTTGCGAAATTCCCAAAGTGGCAGCTGCATTCAGCGTAGACTCTCGTTGATGGACATATTTCAAGTGTGCGCTTTGATCAGTGTTGGTGCACGGACACACCTGGGTGGCCATCACCATCAGGATAGGAGAGGCCGCGCCTGAGAGAGTAGCCACGAAATGCAGGAGGAAGACGAACAGTAGGGCACAGGGTGAGTGGCGGTGGGGAACTTGCTTTCCCAGGTGTCAGGACGTTCTATAAAGCCACTGTGATAAAACCAGCATGGTGGTGGTCGTCTAGGAGCAGACAAGTAGATCCCAGGAAGGACAGACAAGCTGGAAATACGGCCCTCCATCCACAAAGAGGAAAGTAATAAATACCTCGCAGTGCCAAAGTTCTGTTGAGTGAGCAAAGGTCCTGACACGGTGGACACTGGGTGTTCTCCGTCTAACGGGGCTGGTGCGCATAAATAGTCGTTGTAACACAGGATCAGCGTGATTCAAAGTTTTACGGGTTCAGAAGAGGAATAGACTAACAGAGGAGGTAGCACCTGAGAAGTATCTTCAACAATACATGAGTCTGAGGAATGGGAATGGGCATCGGGGAGTTGGCATCCTCAGCAGAAGGAGCTGCGTATGTAAAGGCAGAGAGATGTGAGTGCCACGGTGTTTTGACGGAGGTAGAATAATGCCCTGCCCCCCAACCCGGCCAAAGACGTCTGTGTTCTAGTCCCCAGAACCTTTGATATGTTAAGTTACGTGCCAATGAAGAATTAAGGTAGCATATGAAATTTGAGGTTGATCAGATGACCTTGAGATGCAGAGTTTTTCAGGTTATCTGGATGGGCTCGACATAATCATAAAAGTTCCTGTAAGTGGAGGAGGAGGCAGAAGACGGAGAGCCAGAGCAATGGCGGCATGAGAAGCTCTTGGCCCGTGTTGCTGGTTTTCAAGATGGCGGAAGGGCCACAGACCAAGGAGTACATGTGGCCTCTAGAGGCTGGAAAAGGCAAGTCAGTGGATTTTCTTTTAGAGCCTCCAGAAAGGAACACGGGCCAGCCAACACCTTGACTGGAACCCAGCAAGTCCCATTTTGGACTTGGGACTTCCCGAACTGCAAGATGATACGTTGGTACCGTGTGAAGCCTCTCAAGCTGTGGTAACTTGTTAGAGCCTCCAAGGAAACCGACACAAGCACTGAATAAATCAGACGGGTGGAACATCAAATCCAATGGGAAAATGGAGGGGGCAAGGGCAGAGTGGGCGCCCGAGGCCACACCATGGGCTCCTGAGATGTCGTCTAAGGGGCTGGCGCCACAGGAGAGGGCAGTGACGCCTGTTTTAGGGTCATCACATTGGCCAGAGGGTTTGGAGGCAGAGAGGCAGGGAGCGCACTCTTTCTTACCCAGTGATGCAGTTTTCATATTGGCCACCTCACTCTTCGTGACAGTCTCTCCGGGAATTACTGTCCTTGTGCATGAAGGACAGTGCGTGAGTTCGAGCCCCGCGTCGGGCTCTGTGCTGACAGCTCAGAGCCTGGAGCCTGCTTTGGTTTCTGTCTCTCCCTTTCTCTCTGCCCCTCCCCCACTCGCTCACTGTCTCTCTTTCTCTCTCTCTCTCTCTCTCTCTCTCAAAAATAGACATTAGAAAAAAAAAAAAAGAAAACACATAGTATCTATAGGGTTCTGTACTATCCGGGTTTCAGGCATCCCTGAGGTTTATTGGGATGTGCCCTCCGTGGGTAAGGGGCGACGGGTTTGTTATTACACTCATCGTATGTAAGTCTCCTTTCTAAAGTTCGTCTAACCCAATTTAAGTCTAGGGCTCGGGCAGGTCAGCCCATACTTATTTTTGTGTTTACTCCCAAGGATTTTTGTTGCAGACAGCGAGCCACGTGTTTGTCTCTTGGTGGCAAACAGAGCTCGGTCACGTCAGCCCCAGGAGCCGCTGGTTTACGCAGCGTGGTGGGTCTGGGGCTCACTAGTAACAGGTGCATTCCCTAGCAAGAGGCTGCCCTTCTTGAGCTGATCGGGAGTCCTTGGACGCCCTGCCTCGTGAGATCAGAGCTGGACGGACGCCGAGGCCCCCGAGGCCCTCCTGACTTCACTCCGGGTGACCCTCGGCGACAGCCGTGTGCTGAGACAGAGGGCGGTGGTGCCGTCGTTAGTCCTGAAGCAGGTGGCGAGGGCGACTGAGCAGGTGCTGCCGGGGTCTTCGGCTCCCGCTCGAAGCCCGTTCGCGAGGAGAGAAGGGAAGAGCGGTGATAAGGTGACGAGCTGGGATCTCTTCCCTTCTGTGATCTGTTGGGTGCTCAAGGGGGTACGGGGACCCACCCCCCTCCCGACGCGCTTCTGGGCGTCTCTTGAGAAAATGCAGGAAGTTGAGGGTTTCCTGCCAATCCGTGTGGGCAAAGGGAGAATAGTTAGAACGGGCGTGGAGGAGGCCGAGGTGGAGAACAGAAGGAGGGATGCTCCCCGGGCCCGGCCTGTGGGTGGCGTGTCTGATCAGGATCTGAGGGTCCCAGCTGGGCCCAGGTGTTACCCAGGGCACCCGAGGTCGGTCCCCTCGTCCTGAGCACCCGGGAGGGGACGAGAGAAACGAGTAGGCAAAATAAAGTTGACACAAGGCTTTTCCAGGTCCGGTATCCAAACCGTTCTGGAAGTGCAGTAAACCCAGGAGCCGGGTCGGAGATGTGGGCATTCGGGCTCTAAAACCAGAAAGATGTTGACCATTTGGACGGACAACCAGACGTTGGGGGGAAAGCCTCTCGGCGTCTACGTTCTCTGCTGTAAAATCGAAGCCTTCGGGCGTCTCGTTGAAACTGCAGGGAAGGGAGGGGCTGACGTGTTTCTACAGCACAAGGAACGGTAGGGGGGCCTGACCACGGCCCACCTGAGCAGGGTCACTGTCACGGGCGCTGCTGTGGAGGCAGGAGTGCAAGTAGGGAGGCCGCCCGCAGGCCCTCCAGCCAGGGGCCTCCCATCCACCTGTGGCTCATCCCCTCTCCGTCCTGTGCTCCGGGCGATGGAGGAACCGAGCCTTCTTCCCGAGGACTCAGAGACTCAGTGCCTTTGGAGGAAAAGTCCTTAAGACGAGGATCCGGGGGCTTGGGGACCAGTGACAAAGCTGTTCGGCAGGGGTCACCATGAGGAATTCAGTTCGTGGGGACGGGCTTTTCTGTTCCCTTAGCCAAAAGTATTAGCCATTTATTGTTTCAAGGCAGTAATTCTGTTAGTACAATAAGCGGTCGCTTAATACCTACCGCCGTCCGTATGTCCTGGAGTCTCACATATTGCCAGTGTCACATGGACCATTAATTTGTAAGAAAAACGTGGGAAAAATGAAAATAAAAGCCATGGCACGAATGGACCCCACAGTCTGTGGGACTTGTGCTAATATTAGAATCGTTGTGATGTGGAAGGAATGAGCTTTTTAGAATCGAGGTAAAAGTTCCGACACCAAATTCTGCCGTGGGGAGAGGGGTTCCCCCCACGTCCGAGGAATGTTCCAGACGCCAGCCGGGTGTCCTGTGGGCCAACTCAGATCGGATACCATCTCCCTAAAAGTAGCGTCAGATCCCACGGGTGTAGGGCTCTGTCCCACAGGACTGCCCCCCCCACCCCCAACCCCAGACACCCCTGGTGAGTCTGGGTTGTCACCTGTGTTTCTGGCCAGTCGGCCCTAAATCAGAAGGCTCCCGTGCCCCCCTCCTTGGGTTTGACTGATTTGCCAGAGTGGCTCACAGAACTCAGGCAAACAGTTTACTTTCTAGATTACCTGTTTATTGGAAAAAAGGTGTAACTCAGGGAGAGCCCGCTGGAACTGATGTGTAGGGCGCTGGATGTGGGAGGGGACACAGCACCCAAGACCCGTCCTGGTGCGTCCTTCTCCATCTTCACCAGCCGGAAAGCGCTGGGAAGCGCTGGGCCCTGTCCTCCTGGGCTCCGGTGGGGGCTTCACTACAAAGGTGGGACTGGCGACCGAGCTCAGATCTCCAGCCCCTCTCCCCTCCGTAGAGCTGGGGGCGGGGCTTGGAGTTCCAACCCTGTGAGCGCAGGTTGGTTACCCTGGCAACCAGCCCCCGCCCTGGGTGAGGGGGGGCTCTCCAAAAGTCACTCCGCGAGAGGGGTTTGTTATAAATAACAAAAGCCGCCCACTTCCCCTTTACCACTCCGGAGCTGTTTCGGGGACTGGGAACAAAACTAAGTATTGTAACAAAAGAGGCCCCTGCGGTTCCTGTATAGGAGATTCCAAGTTTTGGAACTGTGTGCCGGGAACAGTGGGCAAAGGCCAGATACGTGTTTCTTCTTGCAAATCGCTGTGTCACATTTGGTTAGTGGTAGGAGCGTTCATTCACCTCTTTGTCAGTCTCCTAAGGGGTTGCTCCCCTGTTTTGGTTCGTTTTCATCATCCTGGATTTACTATCAAATGTCTCATAAAAACAAAAAAGGTATAAAAATTCTGCAGGTCAATTTATTGACTCAGCAGACACGTACAAATAACATTACGAATGCAGTGGAAGTCTGCACCTCTTTTTTTTTTTTTTTTTTTAAGATTTTATTGTGTAAGTAATCTCTGCACCCAGCGTGGGACTCGAACTCACCACCCTGAGGTCGAGAGTTGCGCGCTCCACTGATTAAGCCAGCCAGGCTCCCCTACATCTCTTAATGAAATTTATTTTTAAAATTTTTTTTTTTCACCGTTTATTTATTTTTGAGACAGAGAGAGACAGAGCATGAACGGGGGAGGGGCAGAGAGAGAGGGAGACACAGAATCGGAAACAGGCTCCAGGCTCTGAGCCATCAGCCCAGAGCCCGACGCGGGGCTCGAACTCACGGACCGCGAGATCGTGACCTGGCTGAAGTCGGACGCTTAACCGACTGCGCCACCCAGGCGCCCCTCTTAATGAAATTTAAAGAGACTTTAAGAGATTACGATAACTACCAGGTGGCTGTTTTATATATTGCAAATGCTTTCCTGCTTGCCCTTCATCTTTTAATTTGTCCGTGATTTTGTTTTTTGACGTATGGAGGTGATATGTTTTCATGTCATTAGAAGTCAAGCATTTCCTCTAAAGTTTTGGATTCTTCTGTCCTGCTAAGAAAGGCCTCTTCACCTCAGGATAATATAAGCACTGTCCAAAATGTTCTTGTGTGATATTGTTTGCATTTAAATATTCCATCTATTTGGAGCAGATGGCGTGTGTCTCTGTGTGGACGTAAAACTACAACTCAGCATTACCAAGATAAATGGAGGATTGCTGTGAAGTATCAAAGTGGTGATGTGAAAATAGAGTGTCCTAATTTACGTTTCTGGTATTTCAAGGGAGGTTAACCTTTCCACCGCCCCCTCCCCGTGCTTGTTATTTTTATTGTTTTAAAACATTTATTTTTAAGTACTATCTACACTCAACGTGGGGCTCAAACTCACAACCCCAAGATCAAGAGTCACATGCTCCACCTACTGAGCCAGCCAGACGTCCCATCCCTCCCCCCAGCCATGCGTTTTAAAGCTTTCCCTTTTAGGGGCGCCTGGGTGGCGCAGTCGGTTGAGCCTCTGACTTCAGCCAGGTCACGATCTCGCGGTCCGTGAGTTCGAGCCCCGCGTCGGGCTCTGGGCTGATGGCTCAGAGCCTGGAGCCTGTTTCCGATTCTGTGTCTCCCTCTCTCTCTGCCCCTCCCCGGTTCATGCTCTGTCTCTCTCTGTCCCAAAAATAAATAAACGTTGAAAAAAAAAAATAAAAAAAATAAAAAAAAAATAAAGCTTTCCCTTTTAGAAAGCATTTTATTATACAAAAGTAGGATAGTGTAATGAACTCACTACCTGTGCCCATTACTCAGCTTCAACCACTGTCAACTTATTGATTCATCTCTGTCTCTACATATAGCACCTGAGACTGTGTGTCAGCAGACAGGTAGGCAGATAGGTCATTGGCATGGAATATAGACTCCGGAAGGAGATCCACACTTACATGGCCCATTGACTTTCCACAAAGGTGACGAGATAATTCAATGGGGGGAAAATAGTCTTTCCAATGAATGGGCAACAGGATTTCCATGTGGAAAAAATGAGCCTCAAGTCCTATCTCACATCATGCAAAAAAGTTAACTTGAAGTGGATCCTTGACCTGAATATGAGGCTAAAACTATAACATTTGTAAAGGAAAGCATAGAGGGAAAAACGAGGAAACTAACTTTTACAGCTCAATAATGAGAATACAGACCACCCAATTAAAAAGGGGGCAAGGTACTTACACAGAGGGGTCCCTGGGTGGCTCAGCTGGATAAGTGTCCGACTCTTGGATTCACCTCAGATCGTGGTCTCTCCGTTCATGAGTTGGAGCCCCCTGTCGGGCTCTGCGCTGACAGCTTGGAGCCTGTTTGGGATTCTCTGTCTCCCTCTGTATCTCTGCCCTTCCTCCACTTGGATTCTCTCTCTGTTTCTCTCTCTCTCTCTCCCCCCCCCCCTCAAAAATAAACATTAAAAAAATACCTGCACGGGGCGTCTGGGTGGCTCAGTCGGTTGAGCGTCCGACTTCGGCTCAGGTCACAATCTCACGGTTTGTGAGTTCGAGCCCCGTGTCGGGCTCTGTGCTGATGGCTTGGAGCCTGGAGCCTGCTTCGAATTCTATGTCTGCCTCTTTCTCTGCTCCTCCCCTGCTCATGTTCTGTCTCTCTCTCCTTCAAAAAAAAAAAAAAAAAAAAAAAAAAAATACTTGCACGTAGACTTCACAAAGGAAACAATATCAATAGCCAATAAGCTCATTAAAAGTGTTCAATATTCATCAGTAATATGCAAATTAAAGCCATAATGAGCTTCTCTCCCCTATGCTGCAGGAGAATCGCTAACATTAAAGACTGACAACACTCAGTGTGGTGGTGGATGTGGTCACCACGGCTGTCATACGTCATCATGGGCACCATGCTTTGGGGGAAATGGCTGTTTCATTTCGCGTTAACCACTCACCTTCGCTATGACCAAGCAATGCCACTTCCAGATTCCCCATGAGAAGTAAAAACATATCCACTAAGAAAGACGTTTGTACAAGGACCTTCATAGCGGCTTTATTACTATCAGCTAAAAACTGGAAACAACCCAAATTTCCATCCACAGGAGAGTGGATGAAGGAACCGTGATGTATTCATACAATGGAATGTTACTCAGCTACAGAAAGGAACAAACTCCTGATACATGAAACCGTATGCATCTTAAAAGCATTATGTGGCGTGAAACAAACCAGACACAAGAGAGTGCACACTGTGTGATTCTACGTATGAAGTCCATTTATGCTGACGGAAGCCACAGCAGCGACTGTCTCTGGGGCTGGGGGTAGGCAGGAAGATTCATGGGAACGATAGGAGTCAACTTTCCTCAGTGATGGAAATGCTCCGTATTACGATAAGGGCTTGAGTCACGCAGCCTCATCCCTTTGTCAGAACTCATTGGATGGTATACTTAAGGTCCGTGCATCCCACTTTATGTACACTTTAACTTAGAAAACAACTGGTAAAGAAAAGACCTTTTTTCCTTGACAAAAGAAAAAAGATGAGGGGTTAAATCTCATATGTGTAATCCTTGGCGAGGCCATGTTTGAGATACAAGAGGCACCAAAATACGTTTTTTAAAAAAGTTTACATATCCCCCCTCTTTCTCTTACCGTTTGCTGCTGGTGGAATAATGACTTGATTTTAAAAAGCGATGCCTCTGAATTATACAATCATTAGGGGAGGAAGCAGGAATTAATTTAAGAAGAGATACAGGGCCATGAGTACGTTCTGGGAAAGATTTGGGGAAGCCAGAGGTCTACAGGGAACCACACTACACTTGCTTTACCTAAGACTTTGGACGTGTAATAAAGTGGAAGGAGTCTTTTTACTTCATTTACATTTATTATAGAATCCTGTAACACAGCAAATGTGAAACTAATCTATCCAAACTAAATATATATATTTTTAGTACACACGCTTTTCTTTGAGGTAGGGTTAGGAATCCACATGACCTTGACTTTCAGATGGGTGCGTGAAAATCAGGAATCCTCATTTAGAATGGAGTCGGGAGGCCGCCAGGGGGACCTCTCATGCCCAGACCCAAGCGGAAGAGAGGTACCTTGTGCGGAGATACCGTCTTGCTACCCAGAGGGAGGAAGGAAGGTTTTCTCCTGCCCTGGCCCAGCCAATGAGAGACAGTCACCACTCAGCCAATGAGAAGCCGCGACAGTTGAACTCCCATTTACCCCGATGGACTTTTTGTTGATCACAGCTCCTTTCCTCTCTAGAAGAGCCGTCCTCCCCTTTGTTCATTGGACTTGCCTCTGGTGTTGCTGTGGCTTGTCCCCGATTGCAATTCTCTGCTAATCCCAAGTAAATAAATCCATTTTTGCTGGTAAAGTAACTGGCAGTTTTGTTTTGAAGGTTAATAGGTGCTACAGATGTGCTCTCTTTAGGACGGCTGTGGTGGACTCTGCCCAGAGAGACAGAGAGAGATCCAGAGCTTCTGGCCAAAGACTAGGCCTTACAGATGTAGCAAGAGCAGGGGACCGCAGCATTCCCGCGTAGGGGCAAGCGTTTGGGAGCTCTGAAGGCACAGAGCTCTTGTACTCAGTCAAGCTTAATCTGCTAATCTTAGATCAGTGCTCATTCTGGCCCTGCTTCCCCCACCCATCTAGTTACACGTTTAAGTATATGCCAATTAGGCGCCCCTGAGAGCTCATTCTGAGAGATGTGACAGCTTTCCTTGGAAGTAGGCAGCCCTTCTGGGGTGGTACCCATCGGATGCTGTGGCCAGAACTAAAATTTAGTCGGGAGGCATCTGGGTGGCTCAGTTGGTTAAGCATCCTTCTCTTGATTTCGGCTCAGGTCGTGATCTCACTATTCATGGGATCGAGCCGAGCATTGGGCTCTGCGCTGACAGTGTGGAACCTGCTTGGGATTCTCTCTCTCCCTCTCTCTCTGCCCCTACCCCCCCCCCCCAAACACACAAAATAAATAAAAACTTGATAAAGTAAAATAAACTTTAGTCTCAATCCATACCCATGCCCTACACATCTGAGTTGAAATCCTAGTATTACTATTTCACAACTGAACAGAGCAAAGACGCTTCAGCCATTGAAGACTCACCCTGAGAGGTGCCCCTTCAGGAAAAACTCAGGGCTGTGGCCGAAGATACTGGAGGAAAAGGAAAAGCAGTGCCCTCGGGCTGTGAGGGCCTCTGGTGCTCCTGCAGGAAGGCGTCCCTGGAAACCAGGACCAGCCTCTCAAGCTGGGGTTTGCAAATTTCACGGTCCTCTGGGTGGCCTGTTCGGCCTGTTTTGCACTTCAGGGAGACAGGAAGAGACAGGATCGGTTGGGGTCTCTCAGCAGATTCCAGGCCCACCGTTTCTTCGGCCATTATGGTGCAGGGGCTTCCCGTTTGAGCAAGCTCCAGGCCCAGTGTGGGGCTCTCACTCACCACCCAGAGATCCAACTTCACCGACTCAGCCTGCCAGGCACCCTCAAGCAGCAGCTGAATGACAAAGGTGGAGGTTGCAGCAAGGCAGGGAAGGAAGGGCCTTCTCCAGCGGAGCAAGACCAAAGGCTAAGGAGGCCTTGGGGGGAAGGCTGTGCTGTGTCCCTGGATAGACTGCTGTCATTACTGGGTCTTTGAACCATCACCTTCTGGTTCATACACTTTATCTCATTAACCTTCAAAACAATCCAGAAAGAGAAATGTGAGTCTTCCCATTTTGTAGATGTGGAGCCCCGCGTGGTCAAGTGGCTGGTCGGGGCCACACAGCCACGGTGGAGGGCCGAGGCGGGTGTCCTGGCTGGCCCCGCCCATTCCCCCTGGGCTCTGGAGTGCAGGGGGGTGCTGACCCCACCAGGCCATTGATGTTGTGGGAGCTTCCCAAACTACTCCAGCGTGAACATCTTCCAGACGGATTCTCCACAGGGCAATGAGGCAGGAAATTTATGGCTCGGCCTGATTAATGGGCCAGGCAGTTAAGAGTTCTTTGCCAAGCTATGAGCATAATTTAAAGGAACCAAGGCGGGAAGAAAGGCCCCATAACTCACATCCTTAAAGGGTTCTTAGAACAAGAGACACGTCGGATCGTTCAAAACATCTCCCTTTCGCGTGCCAGGAAAAGACCGGTGTGTTTCTGGGTGTTTCAGTCAAAGAACAAGGGGTCTGGATGAATATCCATGGCAGAAAAAAGTAGGGAAAACCCTTGCAGGTCGTAAATTTGGGGCTGATGTTTTCTTTGTTGTTTTCTGATGGGTTGGTATTTATTTAACCCAGTTCTTGTAACCGCCTTCCGCTTAGGGCTCTCATTTGTCACCGTGTGGAACTGAACTGTTGCTGAACTGAAGCAGCTTCGGGGATCCTAGAAACAGCGCCGCAGCAAACAGCAGAAGGAGGCCCAGAAGGGGGACAGTAGACTTCGTTTGAGTCCTGGCCCCTTTACTGCGGGCTGTGTGATTGTAGGAATGTCACCGGAGGGGGGCAGAGGATGCCCCCCAAAATGTGCCTCTTTGGCACAGGGATTGTTTCAGGCTGCTTGTTTCTGAGAGACTCCAAAACCCAAGCGAAGTTACCCTTTTATAAGCCACATTTGCGTG
This sequence comes from Leopardus geoffroyi, assembly GCF_018350155.1. Taxonomy (NCBI): domain Eukaryota; kingdom Metazoa; phylum Chordata; class Mammalia; order Carnivora; family Felidae; genus Leopardus; species Leopardus geoffroyi. The sequence continues at coordinate 8,039,705 of NC_059333.1, read as the reverse complement.
TCTGAGGGACATCTCCACGCGTGAGGTGTCTCCCTCCCTGTGCCACGAAGAGGGGGAGGGCTAAACCTCCAGAACTCTTATCCCCAGAGCTGGCGGGGACTTACATCCACAAAACAACGTCTTCACTGTGCTTTTCCTGGTCACTTCCCCTAACCGACGCCCCCCAGCTGCCCAGCATCTTTATCTTTAGCTTAAAGTGACGGCTTTGGCCATTTCTGACCGTTGTTTCTTTGTCCTGGGGCTCGCCCACGTAACCGGGAGGTATACGTGTTATGAAACTCTTGTTTGTTGGTTGGTTTTTTCCTCTTACTCTGTCTTCTCTCAATCTAATTGGAGCAGCCAAGGCACCCAGAAGGGAAGGAGGGAAAGCTTTGCCGTCCCTAAGGCAGAAGCAAAGATTCTTACCTCGTCCGTCTCCCAGTCCTCTGCCTGCCAGGTGCAGTGGAGTGAGCATTTTTCTCAAGTGAGATTAGTAGGAGAAAATCTTTGTGGAACTCGTTCCTTGGGCACGGCAACTCCGGGTTAAAAAAAAAAAGGTCTTGTTTATTGAACATGTGCCTCACCCAAATGCTGTTTTTGTCTGTCTGTTGTGTCCTTTGTCATAAGGCGGGACAGCAGAGGGCAGAACACAGGCCTAGGCCCCACCGCGGCCTGCTGTTTGAGCCGGCCTCCCAGACGGATGGGTTCACCGTCCTCATCAGACCCGTGTCTGTTTAGATAAACTTGGCCGTGGTTGATGTGCACGTGAGGGAAAGGCCGTTGCTAAGGGATATGTTAGAAGCCATGCCACGCAGGTGGCGGGCAGGGCTCAAGCCCTTCAGAGCTGTTAGGGCCCGTGTCACCTACCTCTAAGGCTCTTGGGGTAGGGTACGTTGCTCACGGGTTAGATTGACACTAGGTCACCCGGCAGTCGCAAGAGAAGACTGTGCAAAGAGGTGACCCGGAGAACATCATGCAGTCCTCAACCCAGCGGCACTCTGGGTTTTAGTTTGGCTCGGAGACACCCAAGGCTTTAGCTAACGCTCTTAATGTTCGGTGTGAGAAAATCCGGACGAGGTTTCCCTTTTGTCTTGCTCTGTGTCTCCGGACCTTGGCTTTGTGACCAGTGAGGATATTATCTCTGGTCTGTGCCAGCCGGAGGATGTTAAGTCGACTGGATCTGGAAGCGGGGGGGGGGGGGGCATGGGCCCCCCTGATTTTAGCCAGCCGGGTCGGAGTACAGGCCACACCTGGACTTGTGGCTGGCGTCCCTTCTCTCTGATGGTACCAGCTCTCAGGGGAGTTCGCCATGAGGGCTCCTGTCCATAATGGACCGCTGTCTCAACGTGGGCTGAGTGCTGGAAAATCCCCCTCCGGCAGGGTCCCCCCTCCCCCGGCCCCCCAGTGCCACAGATTAGTGGCTCCGTGACTGGAGACCTCTCACATTTCCTCTCTGTCTCTTGTTTTTTTGAGAGAAAGAGAGGCAGAGATGGAGAGAGAGAATCCCAAGCAGGCTCCACGCTGCCAGCATGAAGTCCAATTGGGGTTCCATCTCACGACCTTGAGATCATGACTTGAGCCGAAATCGAGAGTCAGACCCTTAACCAACCGGGCCACCCGGGCACCCCTGTCTCACGCTCCCATGGGGGACTGGAGACACCGTTTTTGATACAGCATTCTTACTGCCTGTGACGTCTTTGCTTTCTGGACTCACGCTGGGATCTGATGAGCCTTCTGGATCTTGTGAGGACTGCATCTTTAGCCCTCTCCTTTGGGCCACCTCCTGCGTCCATGGTTAAGTGGTTCAAAGGCTTATTGGTTTCAGTTGCAGATCGAGATTGAAAGATGATCCTAACTGCCTACTTGTCAAAGGCCAGAAGCTGAATCCTTTTATTGGACAAATTGCTATACCTGAAAAAAAGTTTTAGGGTGCTCTTATCCTAAACAGTGGTCTTACTGGTACCTATGGAAAGACCAGATTAAAAGTGGACACAAAGAAGTATTAGCAGCTAGCCTTAGGGACTCTCTTCAAAAGATGGCAGAACAGAAATGAGACTTAGAGGAAAAATTAGAGTCCACATCTAATGGACTCTCCCCACTCCTCTCCCCGCTCCTATACACCCCTTCACCCCCAAATCCCTGTCCTTGACCCTCCAGAAGATCTTTTGAGTCTCTGAGCCCCTGGTCTAACCCTCCCCCCCCCCCCCCAAATCTAGCCCCACCTCCTCAGCAAATTCCCTTACATCCCAGGACTCCTGTAACATCCCCAGACAATCCCATAAACACCCAGCTGCCTGTTTCAACTTCCCTTTCTTCCTAAGATTTATACAGAGCAGGGTCTGCTCTCCAGGCTTGAGGTGTATGAAATGCCAGGAAGTGACTTTAGCAGAAGCTCTCGGGACAGGAGGCAGGGCTCATTTTGCTGTTCCTTACAATTCCTCCTACTTTCCAGACCTCTGTAATCAGGCCCCGCCAGCTTCAGGCCTTCCCATACAATGTTCTTGATAGATGTATCCTGGACCCCCCCGCCACAAAGACTTCACGTCACCTGGGCAGCAACAGATCTTCTAAATTATAAAGCCTTTTACCGCCTCTTTCAGAAGATCCTACCAAGTGCAGAGAGGAGTTGGGAAGATGAGCGGCCGTTCGTAACCCCACACACTAGGACCCGGATTGGCTGCTAATGGTTGTCCTTTCCTCCCATGATTACACTATGGTTATCAGACAAGCCAGCTGCCCCCCTGGGGAAAACTCTCTCGCAGAGGAGACAGATGGCCAGAACATCTCAGGTCCTCCTACAAATGACCAGGAAATGGCTCAGCTGGAGGCTGATATTCAAGGCTTGATAGAAGCAATATGGAGGCTTTCCCCCCTAAAATAAATTGGCCTAAGGTTGAATTTTGCACCAGAAAGGAGGAGAGCATCTGCAGACCCTTGTTAAATACTTTACATCGGCTTTTGGAAGATGTAATGTATTAAACCCTGAGTTTCTAGAACATTAAACAAAAAAAATCATTTGATTGCCATCTTCGCTGGAAATCTCCCTGAGATAGAGAAGCAAATGAAAGGAAATACAGTTGGATGGATGTATCACACTTCTATCATTCAGGCCACCACTCAATTTGGGGGGCAGTTGGAAACAATTGCTTTGTCTTGCCGAGCTCTACAAAACCTGAAACGTGGCTCTAGAAGCAATTCCATCCCACCTGTCTTTACCAGTCCCCAGACGTCACCTCTTCATCTCAGAATGCTTGTAGACATTGAGACATGGGAAACAGAATCGTCTTGACCTTAAGAAAAAGAAGGAAAGCTCAGAGCGCCTCAGTGGCTCAGTTGGTTGAGTGTCTGGTTTCAGCTCGGGTCATAAGAGATCACGGTTCGTGGGTTCGAGTCCCACGTAGGGCTCTGTGCTGACAGTTCGGAGCCTGGAGCTTGCTTGGGATTCTGTCTCCCTCTGCTCCTCCCTCACTCTCACTGTGTGTGTGTCTCCCTCTCAAAAATAAGTAAACATTAAAAAGGAAAAGAAGGAAAACTTTAAATTGTCTTAGACCCCTGGTTATAGGCAAATATGCCCCCCCCCCCCCAAACTCCATGTTTGGGAAAACTTAGATACTTTCTCTGTGCCTTTGTGATATAGACTTTCTATCTCCATCTTGTCTAGGACCTAAGAGCCACTCTTTGAAATTCAAACTTTAAGGAGATGTTTCTCCCATAAGAGAGAGGGGAAAAAAGGAAGTTTTTGGAAATTGGGCAAATGAAAAATCTTAAATGTCTTCTCCACCAATACTAGTAGAGGAAGCTTTAGCCATCTCAACAGGTAACCTTAATTTATTCCATCTGCCAGAAATTCAGTTTGGCCCCAACTGCTCTTTCCTATATGAGGGGGTTTTGCATTATTATACTCATTTCATGGCTAAAATTTTAAAACGAAAGCTCTAATATTCATTTGCGTCTATATATTCATGTGTGTTTCTGTATGTATGTTATAGATGTGATATTTTTCTACCTCAGAATGGTATTGGCAACATTCATTTGTGAAGAGTTCTATTCAATTGGCTTAAAAACAAACAAGGACTTATAGAAATTAAGGACTGGGTATTCTAAAACTCTCAGAAATATAGAAGCCAAGCCAAATGCTTTTCAAATTCATGAATTTCGTGATGCAGGATAATCTTTGGTAAATGAAAGCTTGTTGAAATCTGTTAGTCTAATTAAGATACATGTGTCCTCATGGAGACATCAAATGTAATTCAGATTAACAACTACTTGTGTGGACTAATCAAATTCATGCTATGTTTTACAAAACTCATCAGCAAGAAAAGTAACCTGGATGATGGCTGATATCTTGTCGAGTTTTTGTGAGTAATCTAAGCCTCATCGTTGGGAGCAAAGGAGTTAGTGGAAAGGAGTTTTTAGGTAAACTTTTTAGCAATAATTATATTTTATGGTATGTGTCCTTAGAAATAATTTCAATTCTCTTTCTAACTTGAAACTTTAAAGTTTTGCGGAGTTAGATGATGAAAAAGTCGTTGAATACCCAATCAATTACTGAACATAAGTTTATCTGTTTTTGGCTTCTTATTACAGAAGAACTAAAGATACTCGGGTCTGTTAGTAAACATGTCTTGTGCCACGCTGAAAGATGGTACTATTTTTTAAAAAGGCATATGTTTCTAGAAATTATGAAATGTATTCATAAATTTGCCAATCTAAAGAAGGTGGGTGTAACAGGCTGTTCACAACTGCTTACTTCTTAGTTTTGCTAGAAATTAAGGTTTCTAAGGGTTACGAATTCTAACATATGTGATTACAGCTACTAGAAGTAATAAGGAAAACAAGTCTGTATGCAAGGAAAGTAAGATGTTTTTGGATAAGAAAATGTATAAGATATGAAGATGGATTTTTATTAAGGGAAAAGAAGGTAAAATTGTCCTAAAGTAAAACTAGTAAAGAAAGTTGGGAAGAGAAGGAGAATTTTGTTTTGTGTGGTCAAGGGGGCTAAAAATGTACTGAGTTGATTATAAGGATTATAAAATTAAGCTTAAAATCAGTAGTGTATTTATGTAAAGCTAAAACCTGATTTTCTTTCAGCTACTAAAAGGATAAACTTTTCTTGGACGATTGATCCGCTCCTGATAAGAGATTTGTTTTTCTTTACCTTTGAAGTAATCTGCCTAAAAAGCAAAGACTTCGTGTTTTATCAAAATGATTTCCTGGGGCGGCTGGGTGGCTCCATCGGTTAAGTGTCTGACTCTTGATTTCAGCTCAGGTCACGATCTCACGATTCATGCGACTGAGCCCCATTGCTCTGTGCTGAAGCGAAGAGCCTGCTTAGGATTCTCTCCCTCCCTCCCTCTCTCTGCCCCTCCCCTGCTTGTGCGCACTCTCCCAAAATAAATAAGTAAACATTAAAAAATGATTTCCTGTGTTCCTTACCATCAGGTCTTTGATTGCTTGAGAAAACTGGGTCTTAATATTAAGAGTTAAATTTTGCCCACGGCTATGTAACCTTTGAAATCTTTTTTTTTTTTTTTTTTCAACATTTATTTATTTTTGGGACAGAGAGAGACAGAGCATGAACGGGGGAGGGGCAGAAAGAGAGGGAGACACAGAATTGGAAACAGGCTCCAGGCTCTGAGCCATCAGCCCAGAGCCCGATGCGGGGCTCGAACTCACGGACTGCGAGATCGTGACCTGAGCTGAAGTCGGACGCTTAACCGACTGAGCCACCCAGGCGCCCCACCTTTGAAATCTTTTATTACCACTTTGGTCAAAGAGATAATTAAGTATTGTTTCATAATGATTTGTGATGTTTGTGGGGACAATGTTATTAACATAGGTGTTTTGGAAATTTTACGAAATTCCTAGAATTCTGATATGTCCTCGTACAATGTTATCACTTGTTAATTCGATTATTATCTGGAAATGTTGCATGTTACGGAAATATGCAAATTTGATAATGAACTCTCATCAGATCTTTAAAAGGTCCATGGCCATTGAAAAATCTTGTGCCAGGGGCTGCTGGGTGGCTCAGTTGATTGGGCGTCTGACTTCAGCTTAGGTCATGATCTCATGGTTTGTGGGTTCCAGCCCTGCGTTAGGCTCTGTGCTGACAGCTTGGAGCCTGGAACCTGCTTCGGATTCTGTGCCTCCCTCTCTCTCTGCCCCTCCCCTGTTCGTGCTCTGTCTCTCTCTCAAAATGAATAAACATTAAAAAAAATAATAGTAATAAAAATCTTTTGCCATTTACAGTTATTGTTTTACTGTAATGCTTTTGCAAGCATCTTTTTGTTATTATTTTTAAAATTTCACTATTATTATTATTACTTTGGTTTCATCTTTAGTGAGGCTCGTGGAAAGAACCCTTGAATTCAGGTGTATGATAACTTTAAGATCAGATCATTGATCTAGCTGCCTATATATCGCAGAGTAACTTGGTAAAATACACCTTTGTGAACAAAGATGAAACATTTATCGTTTTCTCCCTACCTAATCTCTCCAGAATTCAGAAACTCTCACTGAGTATTCTTATTTTTATGGCAAGATAGTTATTTGCGTAAGTTTAATAAGAACCTGTTCTCTTTATTCTCCTGTTCTCTAACAATTGGAAATTGGTTCTATTACCAAGGCTTTGACTAGAATGTCATATTTGAGAGAGATGTACGTAGATTCAGATATGACCAAATAGCTTTAAGGAGCTAAAGTTGACTTTATGGAGCCAATAAAGTCCCTTGGAAAAACAGCCTAGTACCCTGCTTACAGACTTCCCAGGAGTCTTGCCAGGTGCCTAAGGAAGGTCACTTCCTGGCGAGTGCAGGAACCTTAGGATATTTGGGGATCCTTAAGAGAGGAATTCACCATGGGGCGCCTGGGTGGCGCAGTCGGTTAAGCGTCCGACTTCAGCCAGGTCACGATCTCGCGGTCCGTGAGTTCGAGCCCCGCGTCGGGCTCTGGGTTGATGGCTCAGAGCCTGGAGCCTGTTTCCGATTCTGTGTCTCCCTCTCTCTCTGACCCTCCCCTGTTCATGCTCTGTCTCTCTCTGTCCCAAAAATAAATAAACATTGAAAAAAAAAATTTAAAAAAAAAAATAAATAAAAAAAGAGAGGAATTCACCTAAATCTATGGGTATTGCAGGCCAGTCTGGCAAGTCCTTGGTTTGGCTTCCCGGCCTTTGGAGGCTTTTAAAAGTCCCATTGGAGGTTCCTTATGAAAAGTTCCAGTGAAACAGACTAAGAGTCTATATGGTTAGGTGCTATTCTTGCTATACTTATATAAATAATCAGGTCAAGTTTATTCAGACTAGACTTCTTTTTCTTTCTTTCTTTTTTTAATGTTTGTTTATTTTTGAGAGAGAGAGAGACAGAGAGAGAGAGAGAGAGAGAGCATGAGCGGGGGAGGGGCAGAGAGAGAGGGAGACACAGAATGTGAAGCAGGCTCCAGGCTCTGAGCCGTCGGCACAGAGCCCCACGTGGGGCTCAAACCCACAAACCAGGAGATCACGACCCGAGCCAAAGTCAGACGTTTAACCAACTGAGCCACCCAGGCGCCCCAGACTAGACTTATTTTTCAAACAAATTAATTTTACTGTAATTGTCTTTGGTAGAAATAGGGTTACTTTGGAGTGAAAACTTACTTCAATAAGAACTATTAATGCAACTGGGGGATATTAAGTTCCAGTTCTGTTTAAAGTTCTGTTTACCTGGAACGGGACTGGGTCCTGAATTCTTCCAGCTCCTTCAAATACCTGGCCACAGATCTCCAAACTACCATTTCCAGGTTTCTCCCACCTTTTGACTTGGAATCACTAAAACCAAAAACCACCCTCTCGCCCAAAGTCCCACAAACTGAATATGAACAACTTGATATAAACTTCACAGAAATCAAAGTAAAAGCTCATGTTTACACAATCGTGATGCCTGTGGAAGACCCATCAGAAGGATCACCAGAGGCAAAGTGCAAATTCAAAGAGATCTGTCGGATTGCCAGCACCTGGCCTCACTCTCTGACGATGCTTCCAGCCTGACATCTAGAAATGTTCTTGACTGGATGCCCCCTGGGCTCAGAAACTGATTTATAATTTGTTCCAATCACTAACCTTTGTTTTTCTTTTGTTCCCATGGAAATGCCTTATTAGATACCTGATTTCTCCTAACTTTGGGAGTCCACCTTTAAGACATTCTCCTGGAACGGGACACAGCTGTTTAACTGAACTGACCTGTTCTCAGGACTGAGTGATTTGTTCAGCGAGATAGGGAGCAACCTATCAATTCAGCTTCTGGACTGTGAAAATTCTTTAAAGTTTCAAAAGTGGGACTAAAGGAGGAGAAAATATCCCCCCCCCCCCCTCCCGGCCCCATGTGTCTCTTTGGCACAGGGATGGTTTCAGGCTGGTTGTTTTTGAGAAACTCTGAAAACCGAGTGGAAGTTACCCTTTTATAAGAGATATTTGGGGCACCTGGGTGGCTCAGTCGGTTAAGCGGCCGACTTCGGCTCGGGTCATGATCTCGCGGTCTGTGAGTTCGAGCCCCGTGTCGGGCTCTGTGCTGACAGAGCCTGGAGCCTGTTTCAGATTCTGTGTCTCCCTCTCTCTGCCCCTCCCCCGTTCATGCTCGGTCTCTCTCTGTCTCAAAAATAAAGAAACGTTAAAAAAAAAAAAAAAGATATTTGCGTACGTGAGGGAGCTCTCCACGTGTAAGGTGTCTCCTTCCAGGTACCAGGAAGAGCAGGAGGGCTAGATCTCCGGACCGTTATCACTGGAGGAGGTGGGGACTTAAATCTATAAAACAACCTTACCGTGTTCACTGTGCTTTTCTGGGCCACCTCCCATAACTGACTCCCCCCAGCTGCCCAGCATCTTTGGACTTGGGCTGAAGGTGGGGTTTAAGGTGGTGGCTTTGCCTGTTTGTGAGAGTTACGCAGTTTTCCTGGGTCTCTCTCACGTAACCAGGAGGTATACACATTACTAAACTTTTGTTTGATTTTCTCTTCTTCGTATCTCCTGCCTCATGTCTATTTAATTATCAGAGCAGCCAAAGCACTTAGAAGGGAGGGAGGGAAAACTTCTCTTACCCCTGCGTTACTTCCTGCGTTTCCTGAGTCTCAGTCTCCTCTTCTGTAAAATGAAGAGTTTGAACGGATTATCGGCGGCTTCAAAAGTTCTGTGAGTTTCTTGTAATCACGTCAACCAGATATGATCATTATTCAGCATCTGGAAGTAATGCTCCCTCTGCTAACTCCCCGGAGCATTTTATCTATGTGTTAAAAATGGACATTTATCACTTTCTGTCTTAAGTTCCAGTTATTCATGGACATTTATTTCTTTTTTACCCCCTCCCCAACTGGACTAAGTGCTCTTGGCAGGGTGTCTTTTCCATCCTTGCATCCCGCCACCCCCCCACCCCCCGCCCTGACCCGCCAAGCCCCAGCATAGCACTTGGCACACAACTTTCATCCAGTAACACTCAAGTGTGGATGAAAAATGCATGAGTGACGATGGCCACTAGTCACTCTTTGTCCTCGGGCGGGGTGACTTGATTTAGAATTTTTCTTACAAAAAGTACATTCTCTCTCTTTGATATAACTTAATATATGTGTTCCAAAATGCAGAGTTAGAGACAAATCTCCGTTTTCAAGATACTAGTGTTTTAGAAGAATCTCAGTGAACGGTTCCCCTACAGGGTCTCTTCCTTACCAGCCTTTAAATCAAAGCAACATGTTGTTCAAGTTTTCTAGAAGATGTTGCTCTACCAATTTTGTCTCGCCTGCTCTCTCTGCCCCAAGTTGATGGATTATCGGTTGGCAACAATTCCCCTCTCACTGCGGATACAACACACCATTGATGTGGGGTGAAACCAGGTTGGCTGGCTTCAGCTAAAGGAATGTTAGCAAATGTGATGCAAGCAGAGGTCTTAGATGTGCCTGTATGGTTTTCCTTGCCTCTTGTGCCCCTGCTATTTATCATGCAAAGAACATGGGGAAGAGACCGCAACACAAACTGCAGCCCAAACTGCAGCCTAGATCAGCCAAAGCACAGCCAACCTGCAACACCACGATTAAAGACTCAATGAACAAGATACTGGCTGTTGGGGTTGTTTGTTATGCAGCATTATTGTAGCAGTAGCTGACCATTACTTCCAATTTCTAATTTTATCCTTGTATATGTCTACTTTTCCCCCAAATTCATCATGATTATCTTTGTGCTTTTGGGATAGAGATAGATGCCTTGCTTGGACATCCTTTTTTTTTTTTTTTTTTTTTTTTTGGTTGTGACAGGTTGGTCAAGCAGGTGACTTCTAGTGACCAAGCCTGCATTTTGAGAATTGAGTTGAGTATCTTTGATTCTCTATGGTTGTGTCCATGCTTAATTTGTTCTTTATATTTTTTTAGACATTTTAATTTTTAATGTTTATTTTTATTTTTAAGGGGGGTGGTGTAGGGAAGGGTCAGAGAGAGAGAGAGACAGAGGATCCGAAGTAGGCTCTGTACTGTCAGTATGGAGCCCCATGCAGGGCTTGAACTCATGAATTATGAGATCATGCCCTGAGCCAAAGTCAGACGCCCAACTGACTGAGCCATCCAGGCAGCCCTGTTGTTCTTTATCTTAAAATAATTTGGGGGGCACCTGGGTGGCTCAGTCCGTTAAGTGTCTGACTTTGGTTCAGGTCATGATCTCACAATATGTGAGTTCAAACCCCGCATCAGGCTCTGTGCTGATAGCTCAGAGCCTGGAGTTTGCTTTTGATTCTGTATCTCCCTCTCTCTCTGCCCCTTCCCCCCTTGTGCTCTGCTCTGTCTCTCAAAATAAATAAAAAACGCATTAAAAATTTTTAAATAAAATAAAATAATTTGGAACACAGCCTCTGGAAACATTACATGATTCATTAAACTTTCTTTAAAAATTAACACATATAGGGGCACCTGGGTGGCCCAGTCGGTTAAGCTTCTGACTTCCGCTCAGGTCATGATCTAGCAGTTTGTGAATTTGAGCCCCACGTCAGGCTCTGTGCTGACAGCTGGGAGCCTGGAGCCTGGAGCCTGCTTCAGATTCCGGGTCTCCCTCTCTCTCTGCCCCTCCCCTACTCACGCGCACGCACACGTGCTCTCTCACTCTCTCTCAAAAATAAACATTAAAAAAAATTTTTAAATTAACACATATATTGTATATCATATTTTACGAACTCTGAAGTTCCAAATCCCTCTTCCTTATTTAAACCAATGGATGAAAAAAATTTAGAAAATAACAAATAAATAAACCAATGGATGAAATACTTTTCCTAGGATTAAACAATTAAAAAATAAACTTGGCTTAAAATAAGGGCATTCATATATTTCTTAAATGAGGTGAAATTTATATAGCATAGAACCAACCGTTTTAAAGAAGGGCATTAGTTTTAATCTACTCTAGTAAGTGGCTGGCTATTGCTTGCATCTTAAATGTCAGGGTAACCACGATTTGGGGTACACAGAAGAGTCAGAGGAGGAGAGGAGAAGAAAATGCCAAGAGGAGTTCAAGAAGAAGGAGAGAAGGTAGGACCGAGAGGGGAGAAGGCTGGAAAAGGAAGACACCCCCACGTTGGTTACTCCGTGGCTGTCCCTCTGCTCACAGCCCTGGGCTCCACGGGCTGCGGTGGGTCGAACCAGGGCCCGGATGCCCCCAGAGCCACCCAGACACGTCGGCATCCCCAGCATCCATTACTTAAGTCAGTTTCTAATTGCATATAATCTAGGAACTAGTGGGGGGAAAATTGAACTAACAAACGTTATTTATTTTTTTTCATTTGCCTTTGCTTTTTTTTTTTTTTTTTTTTTTTTGAGAGAGAGAGCGAGAGAGCATGAGTGGTAGAGAGAGGGAGAGAGAGAGAGTCTTGAGTAGGCTCCATGCCCAGTCAGAGCCTGACGTGGGGCTCAACCTCATGACCCTGAGATTATGACCTGAGCGGAAATCAAGAGTGGGAAGCTCGACCAACGGAGCCACCCAGGAGCCCCTCACTTTTTTTTTGAGAGAGAGAGAGAGAGAGAGAGAGAGAGAGGGCGAGCAAGCACCTTTGCATTTTCAAGCCGGAGGTTAAGATCTTGGAAGTCCCCAATTTTGACTCGGGTCTAAAATTTCTTCTCTATCCGCTCAGGTTTGGAGCATTTTCCTAACTTGTGAGACTTGAGTCTATTTGGCCTGGATGGTTTCTAATCCTCCTCCCACATTGCCAGGCACCCCTCTCCCTCCTCCCTGCAGGCTTGCTGATTGATCTCTGCTTCAGCTACTGAGCACGAGTCGATGGCAGGGCCTGGGGACTAGGTTGAACTCCTTTTCCTGGTAATTCTACCATGCTATAAGCTTTTGTTCACACGAGCATGACGTGGGGTTTTCCAGAGGCTGCGTGATGTGTGACATCACAACAGTTGAAATGCAGAGGCAGACACGAGACTTCGGCTTCTATTCAGCCAGACATTCAAGAGACTTGCACACATTTAAAATACTACCATCTCTGCAATTTTTTTCTTTCGGAAAATATAAATAAACAAATGTTTTTCATAAAAATAAGTTACGTACATTAACACGTAATGGGCTTAATATTTGAAAGGTTTCTCACTTCCTTAAAAAAAATTTTTTTTTAATGTTTATTCATTTTTGAGAGACAGAGCATGAGCAGGGGAGGAGCAGAGAGAGGGGGAGACGCAGAATCCGAAGCAGGCTCCCGGCTCTCGGCTGTCAACACAGAACCAGACGCAGGGTTCAAACCCACCAACTACAAGATCATGACCTGAGCCGAAGTCAGACGCTTAGCAGACCGAGCCACCCAGGCGCCCCCCAAATTTCTCCCTTCTAACATGGTAAATACCGATGGTTGTCTCCCACATAAACAAAAGCTCTTTGGAGTCCTGAAAGGGGTGCTACGATCTGGAAGCCTGAGGACGGCTGGCCAGTGTGCCTACACTTTCCTCCCCCACAGCTGCTCAGCCTGGTGGAAAGAGAAAGAGAAGATTACGGAAGGGGCCCTGGGCACTCAGCCTCTGCTCTGGTGAGGTCCTGAGTAGGTCTGCGCTGTGGGGCTGCGCCATCGTGGGTCTGCTCTTGGGGGGGAGGCACTGAGCCTTTCCAGTGCTGGGCTTTGCAGACCACCTGCTCCAGACTCTCTCTGCGGGTCCTTCCAGGTCACCGGCCCCAGCAGCAGCCTGAGGCTGGCAGAACGTGGCATTTGCACTGAGAGGATGAATAGACAAATGGACAATGGAGAGACTATATATATATATATATAGTCTCTCTCTCTATATATGTAGACATAAAACCTCGGGCTGCCTGGGTGGCTCAGTCAGCTGAGCGTCCGACTTCCACTCATGTCACGATCTCGTGGTTTGTGGGTTCAAGCCCCGTGTTGGGCTCTGTACTGACAGCTCGGAGCCTGGAGCCTGCTTCGGATTCTGTGTCTCCCTCTCTCTCTCTGCCCCTCCCCTGCTCTCACTCTTTCTCAAAAATAAACAAGCATTAAAAAAAACAAAAACAAAAACAAAAAAACAAAAAAAAAACAACATGAAGCGTCTGCAGCAACCGGCCCCAAACAGTCAGGACTTGGTCAGTGACTCGCAGCTCCCCTAGAGTTTGCCTCTGCTTCTAACTCAGCCAACCTGAGAAACCAATCCCAAAGGATGCCGCCCTTCTGGTTAGCTTCCCTGCCCCCACACCCTCTGACCACGGCCCACACGGAGCCTTCCCCCTGGTCCAGTATAAAGCTTTGCCACTCCCTGCTTTGCTTGCTTTTGAGTCTCTGCCAGAGCAAGTGTTACGGGCTGTGTCCCCCAGAAATTCGTATGTTGAAGTCCTGATCCTCCCTCTCTCAGAATGGGGCCTTATTTGGAAATAAGATCACCGTGGATGTAATTAGTTAAGATGAGGTCATACTGGGGTAGAGGGGGCCCCTAATCCAATATGACTGGTATCCTTATAAAAAGGGGACATTTGGACCCAGATGAGAACGCTGTGTGAGCACGAAGACGGAGGCCCGGGTGAGGCATTCACCAGCCAAGGCACGTCAAAGTGTGCCCACAAGCCACCAGCCGCTAGGAGAGAGGCCTGGAACAGATTCTCCCTGGCACCTTCAGAGGGAGCCTGGCTCTTCAGAGACCATGATCTCAGACTCCTGCCTTCCAGAACTCTGAACGCGTCAGTTTGGACTGTCGGAGGCACGTGCTTTGTGGTACGTTGTTACCAGAGACCTCGCAGCGAAGGCAGCAGGTGATGGTGGCCGGCTCCCTTGCTAGAGCAAGCTGTGGGTAAATGATGATCTTTGCCTGCTCTCACCAGCCGGTCTTCGTCTATTTCCACAGCACCCACCGCCCTGCCGTGGGAGGGCCAGGCCTTCAGACGGAGTTAGCAGGACCCCGGGCGGCCAGGCTTTTTGTCAGAAGCCCAGAAGAGTAGGGGGCTGCAGGAAGCATTTTCTCAGGCTGGGGGTGTGGGGCTCTGACCTGGCTGGGTGATGCCCTGACAGGCTCCTGACTGATCTTCATGTGGGCCCCGGGGCTATTCTGCCGTCCCTTCTGCGGCTGGTGACCAGAGGACCTCCCATGAGGCGGTGGGGGCCTGGGCCTGGCTCAGGGAGGTGGTGGGCAGACCGCTGAGCAGGCCTCTCCCCGACCCCCAGACCCCAGAGGCTCAGGAGGTGGCTGTGCCCCTGGATCGGTGCTGCCCTTGTATCCCTATGGCATAAAGCGTTTGGGGGTCATTCAAAGGTGTCTCTTGTCCGACTGAGCGCCGCTGCCTCCCGCAGGGGCTAACTGGAAACAAGTTATTTTGAGATCAGCACAGGCTGTACAGATAACAGTAACAGTATTTTATTGCTGAAGTAGCGTGAGAAATGTTGGGGGGGGGGGGGACAAGAATGTAGATGAGTTTAAAAATAGAAGGCTGTAATTAGCCAAGCGTGGATTTGTTCTAGAAGGCATCGATTACTACGGCAACCACACACCCGGGATTTTCCAGGACAGCCTCCCTTGGGTGGGACCCGATTCTTTTCAGTGAAGGTGATCCGTTAAACGTCCAAATGCAATCGAATGTTATGGAGTTACGCGACATTGTCGTGAATTCACTCACTAAAGCCAAATAAACAGTTGATCATGTCAGTACTTCTTGTCTTTCTTTTTTTGCTACGGAAATCTCGTCGCTGCGGCCGGCCGTGGTCTCTTCCGACCGGTTAAGAGCTGGTTCCGAGGCTAAGACTTCAGGTCGGTGTGTGTCCGAAGCGGGGAACCCCGAGAGACGGCGAAGGGGAGAGTAGTCTTCAACTTCTTGACCTTCTTGACCTGCAGACGTTGACATTTTTTTTTTACTGGCCGTGATTCCAAGGGATCGGCTCTCAAGGCTTTGCTGTATTCCACGGACGCAGCGCCCCATGCAGTGCCAGAGCGGTTCTGCAGGGGACACGCATGTGGCTTGTTGTGGCAGGTATATCGTGCTTACCCACGCAGGGACAGGCGTGTGCTGAATGGGGGGTGCGTGAAATCATCCCTGCAGAGCCTGGAACCAGAGCTTGGGGCCAGAGAGACCAGAGCGCCTTGGGGGCACCGGCAGGCGAGGGTGGGGGTGGGTGGGCACGTGGGGTAACAAGCCATCTTTCTGTTTCCGGCCTCGGTGGTTCTCGGAGGAGGGAAGGGTTGGGAGACAGATGGAGGCCAGCAGGAGCCCATCGCCCCGGGGGTGGGGGTGGGGACGAATGCTCGTGTTAGCACCAGAAACCTACATGTTGGAAACTTGCACCTTCATGGCTATTTGCATTTTTAAGGATTCCCGTAGTTTTCTGCAGCGTTTTATTAACATTCTTTTGCAAATATCAGCTAATTTTGGTGATACTCAGGAGATAAAAGGAAAGAGACTTTAATCTAGGATTGGAATTTTGGTGGGTATAATGGAAATCTGAGTTTTATTTATTTATTTTTAATTTTTAATTTATTTTGAGAGAGCACAAGCAGGGGAGGGGCAGAGAGAGGAAGAGACAGAATCCCAAGCAGGCTCTGCACCATCAGCTCAGAGCCCGACTCGGGGCTTGAACTCATGAACTGTGAGATCATGACCTGAGCCGAGATCGAGAGTTGGATGCTTAACTGACTGTGCCAGCCAGAAGCCCCTGGAAATCTCGGTTAAAAAAAAACAAACTCCATAACTCCAAGGGGAAGGCAGATCTTGGAGGGAGGAGCCTGGGACTCCGGGATGTAAGTTGAAAAACACGCCCCTCTCTACAAGCATCTCTCTAGATCTCTTCTTTGCTTAAACT
Organism: Leopardus geoffroyi; assembly: GCF_018350155.1. NCBI lineage: Eukaryota > Metazoa > Chordata > Mammalia > Carnivora > Felidae > Leopardus > Leopardus geoffroyi. The sequence continues at coordinate 8,023,464 of NC_059333.1, read as the reverse complement.
TCGGGCGGGGTTTGCACTTTGGTTTTTTTTAAATTTATTTTTATTTTTTTAATGTTTATTCATTTTTGAAAGACAGAGAGAGAGAGAGCAAGCACAGGCAGGGGTGGGACAGAGAGACGGGGGACACAGAATCCGAAGCAGGTTCCAGGCTCTGAGCTGTCAGCACAGAGCCTGATGTGGGGCTCAAACCCACGAACCGTGAGATCATGACCTGAGCCGAATTCGGACGCTTAGCCAACACCCAGGTGCCCCTGTGCTTTGGTTTTGACATGAAACTGTTCCGTGTTCTTTACAGCTGACTGTGGCAGCCTTGGGGGTGGCATCTCAAAAAACTTGCCCCCAACACTAGGTTTTGGTGGTAAAACAGATTTCAAGGCGTGTGGACCACCAGCATCCAGAGCTCCGGGGCATCCTCGGCATGGCAGAATTCCAGCCTCTTCAGACAAGACTGAATCTGAAGCTCTGGGTCTTGGGACCTCGGGATCTGCATTTTCAATATGCACCTAATTGATCTTTAAGCACAGTGGACTTTAGGAGCCACTGCTGCTAACGCTCAGAAAGTCGACTTGAACTCTCAACCCAGTCTTACCTCCTCTGTCCCTAAAAAAGGGGAGGACCACTTCAGGGCTCCAATGCCACGTGCCCTGAATTCCTTCTGCTGAGTGGCGTGGGCATGTGCGTGCCTCTGTAAGGCTGACGCCCTGCCAAAAGATAGCCACAGGTGGACATGCCCTCAGTGAGGCTCAAAAGACGTGTACTATTTCCAAAGATAGCAACACCAAACCCGTGCTGATGACTGTGTGTCTATATGAGTGTGGCTGCACAGCCTTATATAGCGAGCAGGGGCTGCAGGAGGGATCGGCGGGAGAACAGCGTGTTCAGTGAGCTCCTGAACGTGCCATGTTCTCAACGCCCTGATATGGAAGGTCGCCATGTGTCTGCGTCTGTCTTTGGAGATCGCCCAGCCTAGTGTGGCAAACAGCTCATAAGGGCCTGTGGCGAGCAGAGTGGGGCAGCTGAGCCGTAGCTTTTGCAAATGGGAGCAAACATCTGGAATGGCTTTTTGTGGCAATGGGGCTGTCATCAGTGTTACTGACAGATGAGAAGGAACCTCGTTTGGTTCTGGAGGATAGCTAACCCCCGGGGCCACGATAGGTAAGATGAGGCAGGTCCCAAGCAGCTAGCTGCCGTGCCCTCTGGCTTGAGTGTCATTTTCTCAGTCATTTCTTGGTTCCACCATCTGAAACAGCACACCCGCTTCCCTTACCTGCCTTCAAAGCACTCAGCGCCCTCGGGCATTAACGCAGGTGTTCACCATCAAGTCCCTTCTGGAATGTGAGCCCCAGGGAGGCTCCCAGGCTGTGCCGCTTGTCACAGGATTCCCAGTGCCTAGAGTGTTCGTGAATTCTCAGTAGATGGTATCTCACGGGAAGGGTCATGGGCTCAAGCTGGGACCTGCCCACCGGAGGTTACTGCTCTGAATGGGTCTGAGCCACGTCAGCGTCCCTGGCACGGCTAGCTGTACACGACAGTGTGCAAACCTGCAGCTGTGGGTTGTATGCTTCCTCTACACCTTGTCCTCGGGGCGGGTCCCGTCCACATGGAGCCTTCCGCTCGTCTCCAGTGTCCCCCAACACACGATTCTCGCTTCCTTCTTCTGGCTTTTGTCTTCTTGTGCCTGGATCCCCCAACTCCAGTTCTAGGGCAGCTCGAGCAGTTCCTTCTGACCAACCCATCCCCATCTTCGCTGACTCCCAGCACTTGCTGGCCTTGGGGCCCTGTCACCGGGGTGGTGCTGCCTGGCTCTGGCTCTTCCAAGGTGGGAGGCAAGTGGGAGTGACGGACCCCCGAGTGCTGGGGCCTGAGCATCTTTTGAAGTCCCTCCTAGTGCCTTGCGTGTGTTGGGTGGGGGGGGGGGCACACAGAAGGTGCGCGTGGAACCCTGTGGTTTTAAGTGTTCAGGCTCCCTCCTTATGGGGACTACAGACAGTTCGCTCACGTCTTCCTCTCTGAGTCACTGCTACGTCAGGATCCCTTGTTGAATTTGTACAGTTTTTACCAAAGTTATCAGAGGCATATAGTGGAAGGGTAACAGACTGGAGTCCCTCTCCCCGCGTGATCACACTTCCCAGGACATTCTTCCAACCCTTCTTGTTCTTCCTTCTGGGTGCTTCTTCCTATGTTGGTTTCCCATGGCTGCTTTTAAACTTACCAAAAACTTAGTGGCTTAAAACAACACAGGTCTATTGTCTTACAGTTCTGGAGGTCAGAAGTCTGAAATGGGTGTCACTGGGCTAATGTCAAGGTGTTGGTGGGGATGGTTCCTTCCAGAAGTTCCAGGGGAGAATCTGTGTCTTTTTGCCTTTTCCAGCTTCTAGAGGCCACCCATGTTCCTTGGCTCGTGCCCCTTCCTCCATCAGGCACGTCCCTTGGACCTCTGCTTCCGTGGCGTGGCTCTCCTTCTCCGACCCTCCTGCCTCCCTCCCCTATCTTTCAAGGCCTCTTGTGAGTACACTGGGTTCGCTGGATGATCTGGGATCATCTCCCTGCCTCCAGGTCACTGACTTCATCATATCTGCAAAATCCCTTTTGTCATGTTAGGTTCCAGGGATTAGGACCTGGTCATCTTTGGAGACCATGAGTCTGCCAATCATACCTCCATATGAGCTTATACTGTTATTTCCTCAGACCCCTCTTTTTTCACATGACCTGCTGATTTTTCTGTTACGAGAGTAGAATTTCTATTTGCCCCACCTGTTCCTCCCCCACCCCCCGTCCACCCCCCGCCATCTACTCTCAGTATTAAGACAGTGGAATAATTGTTTCCTGCAGAGCCAACTCATTTACTGAGATTTCATTCCCTCTCCTGGAGAACATTTTCTCCCTGGACTTCTAGTTGCCTTTATCTCTGTCCTGCAGTTTACTCCCATGTTTCTCCCAGGGCCTTTCCTCCTCCAAGAGCCCCTGGACCTCAGCTCTTTCAGGGGCAGGCTGTGCTCTGGGCACCTCACAGCAAGGTGCTTGGGTTTCAAGGGGGAGAGAGAGAGGGAGAGATGGGGAAGGAAAGATACGGAGAGAGAGGAGAGGTGTGTGTGGGGCACGGTGGAGAAAGGACAAACTCTAGAGCACTGAGGACACTGGCCGAGCCCCTAACCGCCTTTGTGGCCTGGCCCTGGGAGTGGGCAGTGCTGCTCCCGATGCACTCTAGACATCGAATTCTATTCACGAAGGCTCTGTGTTCCAAGGGGAGTTTCAAGGGGAGGCGAACAGAGACATCACCTCCTGAAGGGAGTATGGCAACACCCGGGAAGAACATGTGAGGACAGAAATATTACAGTCACCAATCTCGGAAAATGCTAATCTACGGTACAGCGTAACACAGTTGTGTCCCCAAAGAAGAAATTTGTTCTCTGATAGACTAGTGGTAGCTGAATAAAAAAAAATTACTTGTTTTACTCAATGCCACTTGCTTTTCACCGTATCCCCAGATGCAGCGTGTACTTTCCTGTGTCCACGGACAACACCAGCACGAGCCTCCGGGAGCCCTTGTGTCTCGTGCCAGTCCCCTTCCTGCTGTCTTTATTTTATATGACCTTATCTCTTTTTCTTTGCTTGCTGTTAGAAAAACTGTTTTTAAAATAATCTTTTCCTTCGAAGGATACATCCAGAAATGGTTGCTCTTTCTAAATATCCTTGAGTTTTTGTTTTCATCGTCTGAGAAAATATAAAGCACTCTTGACAGACTTTTGTTTCACGAGAAGACTGATAATGGGTCAATGGCTATGCAGACTATAACCACTCCCCATGACCCCTGTGTGGATTTTGTTTCAAAATCCACGCCTTTGAAAATAAATAATTCTACACAACATCATAATTATAGTACAGTATGTAGCATGTGGACCAGTTGACCCAAATCAGCATCAAATACAAGCCTCAGATTATTTGGGCAAAAAGCAAACCTAATCAATTATGTGTTTTTTATTTATTTAAAACAATTTTAACGTTAATTTATTATGGACAGACAGAGCATGAGCAGGGGAGGGGCAGAGAGAGGGGGAGACCCAGAATCCGAAGCAGGCTCCAGGCTCGGAGCTGTCAGCACAGAGCCTGATGTGGGGCTCGAACTCACGGACCGCGAGATCGTGACCTGAGCTGAAATCAGATGCTTAACCGACTGAGCCACCCAGGCGCCCTGGTTTTTTGTTTTTTTTCACAGTACCTACAATATTAAGTGCCATATGATGGCAAGCAGCAGCTGCATACAAGCCAGGATGCACAGCCCCTCTGCGATTATGTATTGTGAGTGCCCCTGAGGTCACCAAAGGAGACCCTACTTCTTTGAGCCCTACAGATATAGGGGCTGCTCAGACATCTGTGACACCTGTCTTTTATCTCAGCTCCTGATCACAAAGGAAACTGTAGTTGGCGCTTGGGAAGCTTCAGCCTGATCAGTGGCCTGTATGACCCTCTGCCATGAAGGATGTCCAAGTGTGCTTTGAATTCCCGGCCACCCTGTACAGTGGCGCATGTCACGCACTGAGCAACTTCAGGGACACCATTCTCATAGAGGTCGTCCTAGGTTTTTTCCGGCCGACAGCAATAACGTATCTTGAGGAAGGGATGCCTTTTCCTAACTCACGTAGAGGTGCACACTGCCTGGTAGAGGAAAGAACATTGTGACTGGAATCAAGTTTCCCCAGATTAATAACAATGTTTAATGCTTATGTCACCTTGGCGTTCTTAATCTTTTCTGTAGTGCCATACACAGTTGATTTATTGACTTGTTTTCCTTTTTCCTTTGACTTAATGGTCTTTCTCATTATTTTCTGAATATGGCTGTGCTTTGCTTCCTGGAACGGGAGAAAGAAACGGTTCTGATTTCTGCTGCTCAGAGGGAAGTTTGGTTAGCAGAGAGCCTTCGGATTCATATCCCGAGTGTGACCACAGGTGGCTGTGAACACTGAGTAGGTTCATCTGGTCTCAGAACCCCAGAGGGCAGAAGAGCACCCTTCTAAGGCTTGGGGAGTACTGAGTAGGGATTTGCACTTTCCGAGGGATTTGCACTAAGCAGAGAGATCCCGCTTAGATCTCTCTAGAATCCCTCCTGGGAGGGGGGGGGGCCCTTTCCCCTTGTGTTCTCTCTTCCCTCTTCCTAGGAGCCCAGTGCTTTAATTTACCTCCCCTCTATCAGAAATTCAGGGCTTTAATACATCTCATTTGTCAATGAATCTAGACAGGATGATTCTTAATCTCAGAGAACCGCTAATGGTAACTTCAGGCATTTCCAGGGAATGTTTTTTTTTTTTTTTTTTAATGTTTATTTATTTTTTAGAGAGAGTGCGGGGTGGGGAGTGGCAGAGAGAGAGGGAGACCCAGAACTCGAAGCACGGGCTCCAGGCTCCGCGGTGTCGGCACAGAGCCCGACTCCGGGCTCCAACTCCCAAACCGTGAGATCATGACCTGAGCCAAAGTCAGATGCTTAACTGACTGAGCCCCCCAGGCGCCCCTCCAGGGGATGTTTTAAGTGGGAGTGGGAGTGGGCTCTGACTCACCTGCAAGTGGCTTAAGTAGTAGATGCGTTTGGCTCCACGAAGGTATCATGTTGGGCCTGAAACGAATGTTCATCTGATAGGAATGAATATAAATGTGACAATTTTAACATCCCCTTAGGAGTTCCCTCGGAGAAGTGTATCTGAGGAAGCCCATTTTTTTGCACTCCGTGGCTACGAAGTGGCCCTTTCATAGCCAGGGCACTGTCACCACAGCTGGGGTCCACGGTCTGCCTCCTCCTTCCTCCAGGTCCACGCCAGCTTGGCACTGGGGAACCAGGTGCAGCACGGGAGGCTGGAAACACGGAAGGGGCTCTGGTGGGTACCGGTGACAGGCTGTCTTCTGCTGGACATCTGAGGTTAGGCTCGGCGGCTGGCGCCTCGGGGACAGGGCATCAAGTGTGCAGCCCGTTCCCTGACCAGTGCATGGTGGCATTTGGCCAAACCTTTCCCCCCAGACCGCAGGGTCCTGACGCTGCTCATTCAGAAGCAGCCGGAGGGTGGGGAGGGTTCCGGTCGGAGACGCTGAGATGCGAAGCCTGGCTTTGTGCAATGGACAAGTTCCTCAAACCTGTCAGCACCTCGGTTTCCTCGTCTCTAAAACGGGGAGGACAGGGGCGCCTGGGTGGCGCAGTCGGTTAAGCGTCCGACTTCAGCCAGGTCACGATCTCGCGGTCTGTGAGTTCGAGCCCCGCGTCAGACTCTGGGCTGATGGCTCGGAGCCTGGAGCCTGTTTCCGATTCTGTGTCTCCCTCTCTCTCTGCCCCTCCCCCGTTCATGCTCTGTCTCTCTGTCCCAAAAATAAATAAACGTTGAAAAAAAAAAATTTAAAACGGGGAGGACAAAGCGCGCCCTGCAGGGTGGTTAAAGGATAGGTGAACCCTTCTGGGGAGACGCTTGAGCACCGTGGAACGCGCAAACACGAGCTGTGCTCATATCACATCTCAGATGAGGTCGACCCCGGATTTCCTGCTGGAATGTTCTCTCGGGCCTCAGATTTTCAGTGGGTGTAGTGGCAAGTGGCGACAAAGATTCTGAGACGCCGGGAAATCATGCGAGCCGAGGCCCCCACCGACGCCTGCAAACCCGGTCGCCGCTTCCGGCCCCGGGAAGTGCACGTCCAGGGCCTCGGGGTCCCCGGGGCCTGGCTGGATGCGGCAAGAAGAAGCCAAGGCAGCCCCGACGAGCCTGCTGTCCTGGGGGCGCCTCCATCACTTGTACCGGAGCCACCGCACTTCACGGCTCTCGGTTCGAGGGCGCGGTGCCAACCAGCGCCGGACCAACGGGAGGCCAGGATGTCTGGGTCGCTCTCGCGAGAAGCTCCTGGCCGGCGTGGTGGCAGCGGCCTTTCGCCGCGTTGGGCGGAGCTGCGAGGCGGAAGGCAGGAAACCCTCGCCGACCGGCGGTCACGTGACCAAGCCTCGCGACACGGATTGGTCGGTAGCTTCCGGGCCACGCCCCGAGGGCCGGGCCTTCGCTCCGGGGAGGAGGGGCGCTGCCGGCGGAATTGTGTCCTCGCGCGCACTTCGGTCGGGTCGCGCTGGACGTCTCGCGGTTCTGGTCGCAGTTGGCCTCCGAGCTGCTAAGTCTGCGGCTTGCCGGCACCTTAACTGTGCCTTGCTTCCTGTCCTGCGGGACTCTGTTCCTTGGTCCCCAGCAACGTGCAGGCTAGCTCCCCAGAGTGGGGCTTTCCAGAGAAGGATCCAGGGTCCCAGAGGTGCTCTGGGGATGCAAGTCTGCCATGCGGCGTCACATCCTCGTTGTCCCTGCTGTCGTGGTGCTTGAGGGAGGTTGTCGCCGCCCCGAGGGCACCCTCCTAGGAACATCCTTGCAGAGGCCACCCTCTCCTCCCCGCAGTACCCGAGCCACAGGCTGAATTGCCTTCTACTCTGGTTCCCCCTGGGGAACACGGATCGACCCTCAAGACCCCTCCCCGCTCCCGGCTCCGCCTCCGGGCTCCCCAAGGTGGATCTGCAGTGAAACCTATACAGTGACTCACAGTTGCAGACATTCTCTCTCTCCTTTCTGGCAGAAGGTGGCAGGCTGCTGCTGGCCTCATTGCTGCGTCTTCCAAAACACAGGTGTGGCTTCTGAGTGAATTCACAGCGGAACCTGCCCAGGATTCCAATGACCCCGGCTTGAATGGACCACGGGGGTCCCTCCTCCACGTCTTTTTCCAGCTCTGTGTAGCTCCAAGCATGATGTGAGCGCCTACTCAAGGAGACCCAGGGAGCCCAGTGGGGCACTCGGTCTAGAAGGGGAGAGAGAACAGGTCTTTTAAACAATTACAACACACTATGTCACGGTTTCCACAGCCAGGCAGCCGCAGTTAGGCGTTTATTCGTTAAATACAATGACCTTTTGAGTTTGATGTTCTCTCCATTTCGCGGAGGACTCTGAGACTCCAGACGCGGTGAATTATTCAGGATCACACAGCCAGTATGATTGGCAGAGGATTCAAACCCAGATCACTCTGACCCCAGAGTTCAGGCTCTTCTCAGTCCAGCCTTTCCACTCCTTCCCAATTAGCACGGTAAGATGCCGGGGGGGCCAAAGCTGTTGACTTTGCCTGCCTAAGTGCAGGACCACTTTTATGGTTTCATTTGAACTGGTCTTTTAGACAAAGTAGAAAAGATGTGGGGGAGAGGGAAAGTGTTTCACACAAAAGAAACAGCAGTTGCCAAGGCACTCAGTATAAAAGAACAAGGATTATGCTAGTGGCCTTTGAACCCGCATGTGTTGTTCCAGTGGCCTTTCCTGTGTTTCATGTTCTGAGTCACTGCTGGGCATCGCCTGGTTGTCCTGTGGGCACCTTGAGCTCAGAATTTCCCAGGCTAAATACTTCCCCTTCTCTGCCACAGCCTGTCTTCTGAGTGGATCTCTCTGGTTCATGACCTCCCCGCACCCCGACGTTGTTGTAGGAACCCAGGCTTCCGAGACCAGGTTGTCTCTGAAGCTCCTTCTCACATCCACGCGTTTGTCAAACTCTAGTGATTTCCATCTCCACTGCCTTGTGACAGCAGGCTTAGTGCGGTAGCCAGCAAACTGTTTTTCCTGTTTAGGCGCACTGCGTGGCGCCCTTAGGGCCTGGCTGGGTGTACCAGTGACAAATCAAATCCACTCTTTTCCTTTTGTGGAACCTGTATCAGTTGCTGGGTGTTTGTACCACCTTCATCCCTGATTGCTAATTTGCGTGTCCTTTTACTCTGCGCTCTGAACCTGGGCTTGGTTTGAAAGACCAAACCCAGGAAGGACGCCTGGGTTTCCCGCTTGCTCCGGGGGTGACCTGAGACCTCTGCCTCTAGTCTCATTCCTTTCTGACCCATCTTCAACTCACTGAAAGGACAAATTTTCCTCCAGTAGACGTATATTTTAACTGTATTGGCATAATTAACATATAAAAATGCACTGTTTATTTTTTTTTCTTTTTCACTTTTTTAATTATTTTTTTTTCAGGAGTGGAATTTAGTCATCGCTTACCCAGTGCTCATCCTAACAAGGGTCCTCCCTAATGCCCATCCCCCATTTAGCCCATCCCCCCTCCAGCAACCTTCACTTTGTTCTCTGTATTGAAGAGTCTCTTATGGTTTGCCTCCTTCTCTATTTTTATCTTATTTTTCCTTCCTTTCTCCTGTATTCATCTGTTTATATAAACAAATATAAATTTGTTTCTCAAATTCCACATATGAGTGAAATCATATGATATTTATCTTTCTCTGACTGGCTTATTTCGCTTAGCATAATGCACTCTGGTCCATCCATGTTGTTGCGAATGGCCAAGATTTCATTCTTTTTGAGCGTGGACTCACATTCCACTGCATGATATATGCCACGTCTTCTTTATCCATTTGTCACTCGATGGGTATTTGGGCTCTTTCCGTACTTTGGTTATTGTTCACAGCGCTGCTATAAACATTGGGGTGCACGTGCCCCTTTGAGTCAGCATTTTTGTATCCTTTGCATAAATACCTAGTTGTGCAATTACTGGGTCGTAGGATAGTTCTATAAAAATGCACTCTTTTCAGCGTACAGTTTGGTGACTTATAAAAACTTACTATCCACAGTGTAGTAACCACTACCCACAGTGACAGACAAAATATTTCCACTCCCATCCCCAAATCCCCTAGTGTCTTTTCCCAACTAATTTATACCACATCCTGGACCTGTGTAATTGATCTGATTTTTATCACTACGGGTTAATTTCCCATAAATGTCATGCAGTGTGTACAGTTGACCTTGAACAACATGAGTTTGATCTGCAGGCATCCACCTGTATGTGGATTTTTTACAGTACCGTAAATGTATTTTCTCAGTAACATTTTCTTTAGCTTACTTTATTATAAGAATATGGCACGTAATACACGTAACAATACAAAATATGTGCTAATTGACTATTTATGTTACTGGTAAGGATTACGACCAACAGTAGGCTATTAGTAGTTAAGTTTTGGGGGAGTCGAAAGTTATACATAGTGTTTTGACTGTGTAGGGGGGTAGTGCCACTAACCTCCATTGTTTGAGGGTCAACTGTACTCTTCTGTGTGTGACTTCTTCCACTCAGCGTGTTTGTGAATTTCCTCTGTGTATCAGAACTAGTTTTTGCCATGTGGTATCACACTGTGTAAATACACTAAAATCTGTTTACCCATTCACCTATTGATGGACATTTGAATTGTTTCCAATTCTTGGTTATTATGAATAAGCCTGGTAGGAACATATGAGGATGCATCTTTTTGTGAGCGTATTTCCATTTTGTTTGGATTAATACCTAGAGGTGGGATGTCTGGGTCATATAGTAAGTGTAAATGCAACTTCACAAGAAACTGTCAAACTTTTCCAAGTGGTTGTTCCATTTTACATTAAAAAAAATTTTTTTTTTAACATTTGTTCATTTTTGAGAGAGACAGAGTACGAGCAGGGGAGGGGCAGAGAGAGAGAGGGAGACACAGAATCTGAAGCAGACTCCAGACTCTGGGCTGTCAGCACAGAGCCTGACATGGGGCTCGAACTCGTGAACTGTGAGATCGTGACCTGAGCCGAAGTCCGAAGCTTAACCAACTGAGCCACCCAGGTGCCCCCATTTTACGTTTTTACCAGCAGTGGATGAGAGTTAGTTTCTGACAATATCACCAACACCTGGTATTGTCAGGGTTTTAACTTTTACTGTTCTAATAGGTATGTGGTGATACCTCATCGTGGTTTTAATTTGCTGTGATTTGTGGTTGTGAATGTCACATTGTTGAGTATCTGGCTTTTGTTGTCTTCCTTTGAATAGTGCACATCGTTATTCTGGCAAGTGGTTAATCTGCTTGTAGTTTGGCTAGATTTTTTTTTTTTTCAATCCTTGTTTGTAATCTTTGTTGTGGCAGGTCTAGAATAGCCACAGTCTTTAACCAGATTAGTCATTATTCTAAAGCATGGGCTTTCACGAGCCAGTGGGTGGACAGCAGGAATCTCAAAGTGGCTAGGTTGTATATACCGCCGAGTGAACCCATGGATGAATGTGCCGGTGCTGTTTAAGCCTCCCTCAGTCCTTTCTTGCCTCTGGACTGGGAGATAGAGCCCTGATAATGTCTAACCTGATGGGTGGAACACACACGACGTGAGATTTAACTTGTTTTAAGTACAAGGATGGAAAAGATATTCTTGTACTTCTAAATTTGTGGATTTAGAGTTCTTGTCACATAGAGATGTGATTTCCCTTTCTGGTTTTATTAGTCAGAGTCTAAGCAGGAAACAGAAATCAAAGCCGTTGCGTTAGTAGAATTTAATATAAATATCTGTCAAGGAGATGTTAAGTTCTTTATTAACGAGGTGATTGAAGGGTGAAGCTCCATATTGTGGAGGAAGCCACGGCAGGAAGCCGCTCCTTCCCTTCAGTTGGGGGTAGGAAGTGAAGAAATTGGAATTAAAATTTAGGAGATTGGCAGAGGGCGCTGTGGAGTTGAACCTCTGAGGTTCTAAGGCTCTAAGGAGGAGGTCCTGAAGCCTGGGCTGACCCCTCTCCCGGGTGCGTAATGAGGCTGGTTTTGCCGATCGAAAGCTCCAGAACTGGGTCCAAACGGAAGCAACAACGCCGTTTCCCAGGATGCCGAAGGGCTGCCCGGGTGAGGCCGGCAGGAACAGGAAGCAGACAGGAAACAGCCCTTCCCCGCCTCCCCCTGCAGCCCTGCAGTCTCCCTCCGGCGCCCCCTTTGTCAGCGCAGGGGGCAGCTGGCAGAGCAGGAAGGTGGCTTGCGGACCTCCAGCCCCGGCACCACGAAGCCCAGGAGGGAAGGTGCATGGGCAGCTGAGGGCCACGAGCTGACTAACCAGCAGCACACTGATGTTCAAAACTTCTCCGCGAGTTACTTCCATGCTCCCCCCCACATGGCTGCTTGCTCTTGTCTCAAGCCAGCCTCGTGCCTTTCGGCCTCAAATCCTTGCTCGTGCTGACACCTACTAAACGGAGCGTCTGCTCTTCAGTATCCAGCCCAGATTCCACAGTGGCGTCGTCCCCAGATGCTTGTGGTTGCCTCGTGCCCTGGCTTGCACGTGGTGGCTGGAGCATGCATCTTGACTCAGAATCCAGACCTTTGGCATTTTTGTGTTCTTCACGGTTGCCTGACATGCTGCCCACTGCATGGCAGCTGATCGTTTGGGCACTGACCACCGACCCATGAGCCAGGTTGTGAGAATCAGTCCCCTGACCAAGCCCCCAGCCAGGGGGCTGTGTCCCCACAGGAGAAGCGTCTTGGCTCTGCTCTATTCTTACCTTCTTGTTCACAAGGAGCAGCATTGATTAGACCTTAAGAAACCTCCATTCGAGTTTTCCTCCCACCCAGACAACTTCTGAGGTTCTGCCCGTTTTAGTTATAAGTGGTTGGAGTCCTTTGGGATCCCCTCCACTTTCTAATCAATGATCTAATCAATATTTCCTCAAAACCCCCAGGGGCCCCCTGTTTTCACTGGCCTTTTTGCCTGATGCATTATAGATGTGCCTCTAGGACTTCTGGTTGCACTCTACGGACAGCAAGGTGGACACTTCATTCCATAGAACTCCACGACTCCAATGTGCGACAAAAGCAGCTGGGGCAGGAGACCAGACTATATTTCCCAGTGGGCTGCCGATGACACAGTGGGGTGGGGGGGGGTGTCCTTGACCCAGGAGAGAGTGTCTAGGCGGACCTGCTGGGGGCCAGAGGTGGAAAAAGTGAGGGCTACAGGGCCAGAAGGGAGCTCCATGGAGGAAGGAAGGGAGAGAGAGAGGGAGAGAGGGGAACTAGGAGTGTTTGCAATGTAAAGTGCTGTGTTAATGCCTCAAAAATTCCTACAGGAGAGTCCACATGATCCTTCAAGACTTCGGGGGTTGATTTATTTCATTTTATATTTTATTATTTTATTTAATTTATTTATTTTTGCTTCAACCCCCAGAGGAAGACTTTAAGGCACCGTGGCTATGTTCTGGCTTCCTAGCTTAATCAGAATACAACCTTAAAAATGCACTTAAGGGGCGCCTGGGTGGCTCAGTCGGTTGAGCGTCCCACTTCGGCTCAGGTCATGATCTCACAGTCTGTAAGTTCGAGCCCCACGTTGGGGTCTGTGCTGACGGCTCAGAGCCTGGAGCCTGCTTGGGATTCTGTGTCTCCCTCTCTCTCTGCCCCTCCCCTGCTCATGCTCTGTCTCTCTCTGTCTCAAAAATAAATAAAAACATTTAAAAGAATGCACTTAAATAGACCTCAGATCACTTGAGTAGAGTTGGTTTTCTTCTCTAAGTGAAGTACAGTGGAGTAGCTCTGGGAGGAGACTCAGCAGGCCTTCATCTGTCTCTAGATGTGGTGCAGGCCACACATATAAAATTGTTGGTGTCTCTCCAAGGAGCTTGGTCTGGAGCCCCTTTGCTGCCGTGAGCAGAATCTGTGAAGGCTGTGGGTTTTTTTTTTTTTTTTTTTTTTAATGCTCATTTATTTTTGAGAGAGAGACAGACAGACAGACAGACAGCCTGAGTGGGGGAGGGGCAGAGAGAGAGGGAGACCCAGAATCGGAAGCAGGCTCCAGGCTCTGAGCTGTCAGCACAGAGCCCGACACGGGGCTCAAACTCACGGGCCAAGTGATTATGACCTGAGCCAAAGTTGGATGCTTAACCGACTGAGCCACCCAGGCGCCCCAGGCTGTGGGGTTTGCATGAAGGTCCAGGGAGTAGGAAAGGAGGCAAAGCTTGTGCTGAGGAGGGACTCAGGGACTCCCCTGGGGTTAAACTCCGAAGACTGACAAGTGGAGACCATCCAAATCACTTGGATGCCTTACCTTTGGGTTTGCTGAGAAGAGGCAGAAGACAATAGTGGGCTGTTTTCTTTGAGGAATATTTTCAAAAACCCACCGTAGTCTTTCATGACCTTTCCTCTCCGTCACCTGTCAGCGTACAGGCGGCAAGCCCAGCAGAAGCTTTTGGGTGGAAAGTGCACGAATGGGGGTCTCTGAACCACGGTTCGTGTATTCGTTAATAGCATGGGTACCCGAGTATAAATCCCAGCCCCACCTCTCCAAGTCATTAAACCTTTCTATGCCTCAGTTTCCTCCTCTGTAAAATGGAAGTAGAACAGTGCCCGCCTGGCCGGCCTGTTGTGAGGACCAGTGAGTTCTTCTTTGTCAGGTGCCCGGAAGCCGCTAGACAGTAACGGCTGTTGTTAGCCTCACCTCGCGGGGCCTGGCTTCCTTTGTGTAATTGTTGGCGAACTCACGTAGGTATCCTTACACTGGGAAACAACACCACACCTTCCCGTTGCCAAGCATAGTTACAAACCATTCCTGCAGCCGGGGGCTCCTGTGGTGGACATCGGGCTGAGTTGTAGACACTGGTCACTGATGTGGGGTGCAGGTGATGGGTGGGTGCGGCCTGGGTGTTGGTGGGATGACTCTGACCTTGGCTCACGCTCACCCTGAGGCAGAGCTCGGCAGTTCAACGTGCCCCCGAATTAAATCCAACGCTGTAACGGATTAATAAGATATGGAAGACTTTGCCATTGGTTTTTGTGGGGAGGCAGGAAAGGCCTGAAATTGCAAGCTTTAAAGCAAAACTGCCCTCAAACCGGCTTCCGGTCCTGCTCTGGGTTCTCTCCCAGACTGAGATCTGCTGTTGCTCTCTGCCTGCTTCCCCCCCACCCCGCCCCGGAGTAGGCCCTGATCGCCCCAAATCCCATTGCCGCTAACCCCCGTTCTCTCCAGTTGGACTGTCAGCCTACCCGAGGTCCTCCCGGGGCTGGTGATCACAGGCACTTCGTTGCCTCACTCGATCACACATGTGTCGTGTGTGAACGTTATGTGGCCTGTGGGGCTGAGGGCGTGAGCATTCGAGGTCCTCTGATCCCCATTCAGCTGCATCACATGCGTTGTCTCCCACAGTTCCAGGCCTTTCTGGAAACAGCTCATTTCCTCAACCCACCACCGCTTACCCACAATCCTAAAGTCCAGAAAGCTCTGGATTTTTTCTTTTTTGAAAAAAAAAAAAAAAATTCCGGATTTTAGAGGAAGAGTTCCATAACATTGCAGCAAGATCGTTTGGTAACACTTCTTGACCCGCACTCAGGCTACCTACATCTCACTTAGTGGGGATATTTATGTCTTGCTATGGAAATGCTGATGTATTTGATTACACGGTGCTGGGGCGGACTTTCCTGGACCGCTATAAATATACAGTCTGCACCACTTACGTGTAAGTGAAAAAGAATGAAATCTTGCCATTTGCAACAACATAGATGGAACTAGAGTGTAGCCCTAAGTGAAATAAGTCAGAGAAAGACAAGTATCATATGATTTCACTTAAATGTGGAATTTGAGAAACACAACAGATGAACCTAGGGGAAGGGGAGGAAAAATAAGATAAAAACAGAGAGGGAGGCAAACGATAAGAGACTCTTCGATACTGAGAACAAACTGAGGGCTGCTGGAGGGGAGGTGCGTGGGGGATGGGCTAAATGGAGGATGGGCATCAAGGGGGGCACCTGTTGGGACGAGCACCGGGTGTCCTATGTAAGTGATGAATCGTGGGGTTCTACTCCTGAAGCCAAGACTACATTGTATGTTAACTAACTTGAATTAAAAAAAAAAAAAAGTTCTGCACCACCGTCTTCTTGAAATCTGAAACATTCTGAATTACAAAGCACCCAAGAGTTTCAGGTGAGGGATTTGGGACCTGCACACCTTGTATGTCTCTAGACTTGCTGAACACAGAAACTGCTCTCATGGGCTCTACCAGACCACGAAGCCTGTGACCCGATTTGACACAGGTCCCCATAAAGACGCACTGAGGAAATGTGTAGGTGCTCATAAATTCACGTGACTGCTCAGATTTACGTGTGCCCAAGTAATTTACTCACCCCTGAAGACAGATTCCCCTGGAAGTGTCTTTTGATCGATTTAGCCCACGCCCTGAGAATTTTGTTGTTGTTAATGTGTCCTCAAATATTCTCGTCTGAAGAGTTTGCCCGTCAAAGGCTTTCCTCATCTAGAGGAATGACTTTCGTTCTTTCTGTTGAGATTACTCAAAAATCTTTTCCGACAGTCGCAAACACGCCCCCAAATGATCTGATAAGGGACCCTTAATAGGTGCGGGGGTGTGTGGCAGGTGCAGAAGCCCCGCCCCTGCTTATCCACCAGGTTCTGTGTCAGAAGCCCGGGTGGGCGTTGTGTTTGACAAGATCCCCCAGCAAGTGCAGAATGACTTTCCTGATGTGGGAGAGGAAGTCACAGATATTTTACACATTTGCAGGTATTTTAAAACAGTTGTTGTAAGGTGCAAACCTTCCATTTATAACATCTTGGGATTCTCCAACATGTATTGAGAGGAGAGCTCGGTCACGGTCACGGTCACACTGAATTTCAGGTGCGATCTGTGACCTGCCGGCCCCCTCACCCACTAACTTCTCTCTGGTCCTGAAACTCCACCCCCACCCCCACCCCCACCCCCGGGGTGGGGGGACAATGATGCAGATGACAGGCATCTTCCGGGTTTCGTTCCTTTGTCAGACACATTGCTCCCCCGGGGTCTTTCTTCTGCTCAACCAAATCTGCCTCTTCAAGAGTCTGTTCAAAACTCTCTCTTCCGAGGAACCTTTCCTAAAAACCCGACTCCATATGCTGATTTCTTATAATTAGCCTTCCCTATGCGGTTGGTAAAATGAGGTCTAACAAACACAGTTTGATGGCAATGAACATTTGCATTCATGTGATGTTTCTCTTGAAGTTTTTCCTTAAATTCCCAGGAGTGAGTTTGCCGGATCAAAGCAGATAGACGTCTTTAGGGCTGACAGAGTTCATTCTTTTGGAAAAGACTTGTTGCACATCCGTTGGCGTGCAGGACCGTGCCGGGAGCTGGCAGTCCCACAGGGAACCAAACAGCAAACTCTCAGCCTTCCTGGAGCCGACCTCCAGTGGAGGGAGAAGACCACAATCCAATAAACAAGTAGATACAGAGAATAGCACATGCGTGACGGCCAAGGAGAAAAATAAGGTAGGGTAGGAGGACCGGAGGTGCCTGTGGGCGGCGAGGAGGGGTACGGAGGGGCTGTTTCCTATGAGGAGCTCAGGAAAGGCCTCAGTGTTGAGGTGATATCTGAGCAGAGACCTGGAAGACGGAAGTGAGGGAGCCATGCTGATGCTGTGTAAGGGAGAGCAACTCAGGCAGAGGAGTAGTAGGTGCAAATGTCCTGTGGTGTAGGACGCCTTCAGGGATTTCCATTATGTGTATGTTAGTACACTTGATGGTGTCCCACAGGTCTCTGAGGCTCTATTCATCAAAAAAAAAATTCTCTTTTCTTGCTTCTGTGAACTGAATGTTTACATCTTCCTCGGTCCCCCTAATTCAAATCTTGAAGCCCTGCTCATCAGTGTGATGGTGTTTGGAGATGGGGCCTTTGGGAGGTAACTGGGTTTAGATGAGCCCATGGGAGTGGAGCCCCATGATGAGATTGGTGGCCTTATAAGGGGATAAAGGGACCAGAGCTGTCTCTGCCCCTTGAGGACACAGCAAGAAAACGGCTATCTGTAAACTAGGAAGAGAGCTCTCACCAAAAATCCGACCATGCAGGCTCTCTGATCTGGGACTTTCAGCCTTCAGAGCTGTGACAAATCACGGTCTGTTGTTTGAGCCACCTGGTTCGTGGTCTTCTGTCATAGTGTCTGAGTTGACTGAGAATCTTCTCTTCCTCAGCCTGTGTAATCGCAACTGACCTGTCTTCAAACCTGAGCCTCACTAATGCATTTTGTTAGAAGTCGATTTACTTACTTCTTTATTTTGTTTATAGCATGCACTGGGGAGGATGGTTAACTGATTGAGCCACCCAGGTGTCCCCCCACGAATCCATTTTTCATGGTAGATATTGTACTTTTCAGTATATGTAATCAATTGATATATATATATATATATATATATATATATATATATATATATTAATCCCCATTTTTTTTTTTTTTTTGAGAGAGAGACAGAGTGCAAGCCGGGGAGGGCCAGAGAGAGAGGGAGACACAGAATCCGAAGCAGGCCCCAGGCTCTGAACTGTCAGCACAGGGCCCGATGCAGGGCTTGAACTCGTGAACCACGAGATCGTGACCTGAGCCGAAGTCGGACGCTTAACCGACCGAGCCACCCAGGTGGCCGACCCGTTTCTTTATCAATATTAACTGTTTGGCGTGACATGGTGCTTGTGAGTAGGGAAGGGGTTAACATTAGGCAGGGAGAGATAAGGGGGAGGCAGGTGCTGCGGTGGGAGGGTGAAGAAGCGATGGGGTGGGGGAAAAAAAAGGACAAAGGTATTCCAGACCTGCCTGGGCTACGGGTCATGTGTGGAGTCTCACAGACTTTCTGATAAGGTCCCAATAAAAGGTCAGGGACAAACATCCTCGATGGCTACCCAGTCGGGACCCCTCTCACTCTTGAGAGCTTTGTACTTTCGCTCCATAGGCTCCGGGGCTCTGCTCACTCTCTGTTGTCGGCGAGATTCATGCTTCGACTCCGTGACACGAGGACTGGCGTCTCCCCCACCTCCTGTAACACTCACACCTTCCTCTCTTCCCCGGGTCTGTCTTCTCTACCTCCTTCAGCTCTTTGAATGTATTTATAATAGCTGAGCTAACATCTTGATTTGGAAAGTTCAACATCTGGGCCTCCTTGGGGGCAGTTTCTGACTGTTGTTGATTTTTTCCCCCCTGTGGGCCATGTTTCCTGTGTCTTTACATGTCTAGTAAATTTTTTTTTTTTTTTCTGAAAACTGGACACACCGAATGATATGTCGTGGTGACTCTGGAAATCACACCCCCCGGGCTCTGGTGGCAGCAGCTGCTGTGTGTGTGTTTACGCACGTGGTCTCTGTTCTTGGTCACGTGGGCCACTGGGATTTCTAGGGAACTTCCAGACGGGACAGTGTCTGGGAATGGGGCTTTGAGGGGAGCCCCACGCCCCCACGGCCTCCTCTGGGAAGAGGAGGAGGGGTCTAGGGACCAAGTGAAAATGCTACAAAGCTCCCATTTCTTACCGAGATTCAGTCATTTTTTTTGGAATAAATCCCCTGGAATTGCTGAAAGTCTTTGGTTAATTTCCAGAGTTGTGAAAAAGTTGCTCTTGGCAGTTTTCTGGCATTTGCAGCAGAACCCAATTTCAGCCTGTGCCCGAAACTTACTTTTGCATTGCTTACATCCTGATTTGCACAATTCTGCTCACCATTCACTAGCTGCCGTCCTTAATCCAGCCCACCCACATGCCATCAGATCCTCCCTGGCCGTGGCCTCTCTGTGCTCGTTCCTGCCTCGCCGTGACCCTGGCCTTTAGCCCTGAGCCCATGTCACATGCAGGCACTTCCTTTTCCAATTTCAACGGAAAATAGGGACTGTTTTCCGATTTTATGATCATCACGCTTTCCGTGACTAATGATTGGAGATTTGGCTGCACTTTATATCTAGACTCCCCAGCTCGGTTTTCTTGATACACCTTTTAAAAGTGGAAGAACAGATACGATGAATTAACACTTTTTGGGGGGAGAGGGTGTATGAGTGAAAATTCCAGAGAAGCAGGAGGGAGGGATAAAGGGACTGAGCAGGGAGGGAAAACAAGCAGTCAAGATGGTTTGTCTTCACAAACCTGGCCAAAGAGGCCAAGTGGGTGGCTGGTCCATTGTGGACTCAGAACCGTCCTTCAGGAGGGAAGGAGGGAGGATTTATCCTCTGGGCCCTGTTCTGTCTTCCATTGTCAAAGTTCCCTGCACAGAACGTCAATCTCCCTCACTTGTGGGTCCTGCCACCCGCTCGGGAATTCCCAGGGGCTGGAGCCCCTCCTGGGGTGCTTCTCTGGCCAGCCTGGCTTATTTCTCTTAGCGAACATGTGGCTTTTGTTCTGTCTTTCCACATGGCCCTTCTGGGTGGTGGTGGGACAGCTGTTACCGTCTGCTTTAGAAGTGGTCCTGCTGGGTGAAATGGTCCCCAGGATGCTTCCCACTCTGGGATGCTGTCACTTTCACAGCCTTCATCCTGGGGCTCAAATTGTCAGGGGCAGTGACAGCAGCACCGAGAGAGGTTGGGGTGGTGAGATCAGCCAGGTTTCACTGGAGGCCTCATCCGTGCGTGCTTGGCTGTCCCGTCCTGCTCACTTCCGCCTCCGGCTAGCCTCTCAGACACCTGCTTGGCCGTGGGACGCCCTCGCTGCTTTTCTTGGAGCAGAATGGCCTTGTCGTGATTGACGCCTGTGCTTCCGTGAACTGTGTTTACGTCATCTCTGTTTCTCCCTTGGTTGACCTGCTTTACCTGGTACTTCTCTGCCTTCTGCCCCTTCCCTCCTCAGCTCAGCTTTCGGAGAGCCTTAGAGGTCACTTAGAGCAGAGGTCCTCAAACTTGAGCAAGCATCGGAATTACCTGGAGGTTTTGTTAAAGGCAGAGTGCGGGGTCCCATCCCAAACCTCCGAGTTGCTGACCCAGTGGTCTCTGGTGGGGCCTGAGAATTTGCATGCCTACCAAGTTCTCACGTGCTGCTGGCCCAGGGACCATGCTGAGAAGCCGTGATAGAGACCACCCTCCTCGGTTCTCGTGCTCGTATAAGGCACATGCACGCACGGTGGCTGGGAGTGAAGACCTGAGGTCTGGCTTCCGGGCTCAATTCCCGGCCATGGGCAAGTTCCTTAACCTCTCTGTGCCTCAGTTTCCCCATCTGTGAAGTTGGATGATGGTAGGGTTGTGAGAGGTTGGAGTGGTGCCTGCCTCATTCTTTTTATTTTATTTTTTATTTTTTTTAAATGTTTTTTATTTATTTTTGAGAAAGAGAGAGAGACAGGGTGTGAGCAGGGGAGGGAAAGAGAGAGAAAGAGACACAGAATCCGAAGCAGGCTCCAGGCTCCGAGCCGTCAGCACAGAGCCCGACGCGAGGCTCGAACGCGTAAACCACGAGATCACGACCTGAACCGAAGTTGGCTGCCTGAGCCACCCAGGCGCCCCAATCAATGCCTGCCTCATTCTTCGGTCTGTATACATGTAGGCTGACATCATTCTGGTTTTGCTCGTGGGAAGAGGGACGCCGAGGGAGTGAAATTCAGGTCCCAGCTGGCAAGGGGCACATTCTAGAAGCCTAGACTCCTTGTCTTCTCGCTCCGGGGAATTAACTTTTCCACTTATGACACACCTCCTTTTGGGCTTTGGGTCCTGGAGCTGCTTAAACGAGCTCCTGAGAAAGTCCGTTACTCAGCCTGGAAGAATGTGGCACCGTTTTGCAGAGACCCCAGCCTTCACCCAACACTTGGGCTGGAGGAAGGGTTGGAATTGGGGGCAGCTGGGACGTGGTGGGGGACGGTCCAGTCCCCGCTGTTGACCTTCCAGCCTGTCCCTCTCAGGGTCCGTTTCCTCACGTGTGGGCTGACGGTCACATCTACCTCAGAGGTTTGGGCAGAGACTAACTCTGGTAGCACGTCGGGAAGACGCCCCGCGAATTGTCTGGCACAGAGTGAGCACCCCGTGGACTTTCGTTACCAGTTGTTCCAGAACACAACGCACTGTCTGTGTATTTTGCTGCCAACACAGGTTTCCTCTCTATTCGTTGTCTACTTGGATTACACCAGCATCTCCTGACCTCTTCAGGAGAACTTCTGAGGTGTGGGCCCAGCTGTCAAGACAGATGGTTTTGAAAACTATCCCTCATGGAAACTATCCAAGGTAAATGGTCCCAGGAGTAACCTCACGAGAGAGTGGCCACGCTGGAGTTCTTCAAAGGGGTGGGCATCCCCGTGGCCCCCATGGTGCCCTCCGATCGCTACAGAGAACCAACTCACATTTTCCCTATTGTTTTAAACCACTCCTGGTAGGGTTTTTTTTTTTTTTTTTTTTTTTTTTAATGTTTGTTTATTTATTTTGAGAGAGATTGAGAAAGAGAGCGATGGCTGGACAGGGGCAGAGAGAGAGAGGGAGAGAGGGAATCGTAAGCAGGCTCCGCTCTGTTGGCCTGGAGCCCCATGTAGAGCTCGACCTCACGAACCATGAGATCGTGACCTGAGCTGAAATCAAGAATCGGATGCTTAACTGACTGAGCCACCCAGGCGCCCCCCACTCCTGGTAGTTTTCATCCCATGGTCCCACCTTTGTATTTGACAGTCTTTCTGATCATTGGGCGTGGTTTTGCCCAAAGTCCCGTCCCTGGCTTTAATTATAAAACAGTGAAACGAGATCAACGATCTTGAGATCATTGAAAACTCTCCCCTTCTGAACCTCTGTTTTTGGGGGAAAAAGACAAATCATAAAAAGAAAACTGGCAAACAAAAATAAGAGACAGTGGCGATACGTTTGAAACAACCTGGAGGGGGTGTCGTCACATCCCCTCCCCCCACTGTCACTGGGAGTGTGGCCGGTCCCACAGAGACTGGGCCAGCCCTCTGCGTGGGTGGGTCTAGGTTTGTGAGTCCCGAAGCTTGTAGTATTTGGGGGACCAGCTTTAAAAACAAATAGTATTAAATTATGAATGTAGAGTTTGGTATGACAGTACACATTTATGTAAGAGAAAAAAATCGCTATCAATCATAAATTTAATAACACACACAGTAAAAAGTCCAGAAAAGTTACCAAATATTTTATTAATTAACTGCCTCAACCACCACTTTTTCTCTCTCTTTTTTTAATGTTTATTTATCTTGAGGGAGAGAGACAGAGAGAGAGAGAGAGAGACAGAGAGACAGAGCTCGGGTGGGGAAGGGGCAAAGAGAGGGACACAGAATCCGAAGCAGGCTCCAGGCTCTGAGCTGTCAGCACAGAGTCCCATGGGGCACGAACTCACCGACCGTGAGATCTTGACCTCATGATTCATGAGCCTCTGACTTCAGCTCAACCAAGTGAGCCACCCAGGCACCCTATCTATCTTACCCTCTTTATATATATTTTTGGACTGCATTTTCTTTGCTCTCCTCCTAATATGGCAACAGTTTTAAAATACATTTAAACAGGGACGCCTGGGTGGCTCAGTTGGTTAAGCGTCTGACTTCAGCTCAGGTCATGATCTTGCCATTCCCGAGTTTGAGCCCCGCGTCAGGCTCCGTGCTGACAGCTCAGAGCCTGGAGCCTGCTTCGGATTCTGTGTCTCCCTCTGTCTCTCTTTCCCTCCCCCGCTCACACTCTGTCTCTCTCTCTCAAAAATAAATAAACATTATAAACATTTTAAAAAATACATTTAAACAGAGAGAATAGATTGGTGATTCAGTCTTTCCTAGAATCTGTGACCAGCATGTGTTTATTATTGACAGTCGAGAAAAGAGCGATCGATTGGCTTTAGCCTTACAACTCATTATTGGCAATGTCAGGTAAAGTTTCAGGATTGTTGTGAAAATGGGACAATATTTAGTGAGTTGCTGTCACACATGAGCTTTACGATTTCAAGGCATTTCAAGTTTTCTTGTGAGTGACTATTCATAAATATTCTTTGAATTGACATCCCTCCCTGACCAGATGGTCATCAATGTCCCAGTTGTGGTGCCATGTTAGGGCTTTTAGATGATCTTTATCAGCATCAGTGTCCCATAATCAAGAAATTGAAGTCTGGTTGCAATGTGTTCCTCTGATTCACTTCTCATTATTTATTGGATATCAAATTATTCAAGAATGTACTATTTCTATTACGAATCTATTTCTTTGTCTTAATGATTTACTGTTTTTTTTTGTATAATCTAAACTTTTTTTGTTAGTAAAATTCTCTATTCAATATTGGAGTAATTTCTGTTGTCCATTTTCATCTTTATAGCTTTAAAGTATCCTAGTAATTAAAAAAATAGTTTATTTCGGGAGAGAGAGAGAGTGAGAGTGGAAGAGGGGCAGAAAGAGAGGGAGAGGTAATTTCAAGCAGGCTCTGCACTGTCAGCGTGGAGCCTGATGTGGGGCTTGAACCCATGAACCATGAGATCACGATCTGAACCAAAATCAAGAGTTGGATGTTCAACCGACAGAGCCTCCCAGGCTCCCCGACTAGTAATTTTTACATGTATTTTTCTCTCAGTGCTTTAAAAATTTTTAAAGTGTCAAAAAAGACACATTTTGTACATATAAGGGAGATCTATAATTTCTCACTTGTTTTATTGAAACATTCCAAGACATCCATTCAAATTGCAGTTCAATGGCATATTTAAGCTTCATTAATTTTTTGAATAATTTTTTTGCATTCCTGTTGTGTTTGGGTTTCTCTCTTGGATCTTTAAAAACATAGACTAGAGCACTTATAATATTATTATATCCAAGTTGCAAGGCTTGGACAGATTTGTAATGGCATCTCTCTATAATTAGACTCTTCAAAGAAAAGCCAGCTTATACATGTGGTTAAACATACTCCATCAATGAACCTGTAAAGAAAACACATACCTCTTTCTTTTTTAAAAGTTTATTTATTTATCTAGAGACAGAGAGAACAGAGTGTGCAAGTGGAGGAGGGGCAGAGAGAAAGGGAGAGAATTTCAAGCAGGCCCTGCACTGTCAGCCCAGGACCCGAGGTGGGGCTCAAACCCACGAACCGTGAGACCATGAACTGAGCTGAAACCAAGAGCTGGATACTTAACAGACTGAGCCACCCAGTCTCCCTGAAAACACATAACTCTTGCGAAATATCATGCTGGTTAACCACTCTAGGTCTTGTTCAGGTGGATTTTTCTCCTATAAGACTATAGAGATGAGGCATGGAAGGCAAATATATTGTGATATACATGTCACCAAGCCGGGTGAGTTGTTACGGTGGGCAGGAGTATTCCTAGAAATCGTTTATGCACTACATTAGCTGGTAATAACTTAATTTGACATGGAAGTGATTGCGAACCACATACGTTTATATTATTAAACCCAAACTAATAGTAAACCCAACCCGCTTAGTGAGATACCCAAAATTGCTGTAGCTCCTCCCATTCTACCAGTCACGAGAGGAAGTGTGACACAGGACAAGTGGAAGTGGACAGAGACCGTGGTCGAATTCTTTTAAAAAAAAAAATTTTTTTTTAAAGTTTATTCTTGAGACAGAGAGAGAGAGAGAAAGAGAGACAGAACACGAGCAGGGGAGGGCCAGAGAGGGGGAGACACAGAATCTGAAACAGGCCTCAGGCCCCGAGCCATCAGCACAGAGCCTGACGTGAGGCTCAAACCCACGAACCCTGAGATCATGACCTGAGCTGAAGTCGAAGGCTTAACCCACTGAGCCCCCCAGGTGCCCCATGGTGGTCTAAATTTTGGGTCCATGTATTGGTGTCATTCATCAGTTTTGGAAACAAATATCAGCTAATATCTTTCCAAATAGTTATTTTGATTCATTTTTTTTCTCTCTCTCTTCCTCCCCCACCACCCCCTCTCCTCTGAGACTCCAATTACATGTATGTTGGATTGTTCCATATTGTCTCACATTTCTCTCACTTTTTTCGTACTTTTTTCTATGTTTCAATTTAGAGAATTTCTACTGACATGTTTTTAAGCTCACTAGATCCTTTGTTTAGTCTGCTATTAAGACCACTTATCAAATTCTTTACTTTGGTACTGTATTTTTTAGTTCTACAATTTCCATTTGGGTCTTTTTTTGGGGTTTTCACTTCTTTGCTGAAATTCTTTATATTTTCCCCCATTTTGCCTATATTTCCACTAAAAATGTTCACACTTATACCTTAATAAATTTAAAGTCTTTATTTGCTCATGCCAATTCTGGGTTATCTATGGGCCTGTTTCCATTGACTATTTTTTCCCTTTTAATCGTGGGTCATATTTTCTGGCTTATTCACACGTCTCGTAATTTGTTGTTGTCGTCGTTGTTGTTATTGTTTGGTTTTTAATTAAGTGCTGCAGTTTGCATGTAATAGAGTAGTGGAGACTGAAAGTAGTAATAACTGTTTCTGGAAAGTGCTTGTCCTTTTGTGAGTTGGGTATCTTGGGGCAGGATGTGATCTTTACAGTCTAATCTTTGAGCTGGATTAGGACTAATTCAGTTGAGCTGATTTAAGACACCTGGCTGCCACTCTAGTTAATTTAGCTCACCTTCAATTTGAAATGTCTTGAGAATGGGATCCCCCTCCCTCCAGCACCTGTGAGAAGTAAGCACCATGACACCACAAAATTCCTCTCTTCTTTCCTGTGTCATCCTTTGACTTCCTGGCCACCATTCACTCAGTAAAGTTCTGTGAGAGAGAGTTGTCGGCACTCAGGGATGTCCAACCCGTGTTTGGGTTCCTCCAGATTCAAGTCTACACATCGGCTGTTAAATTCTCAGTTAGCTTCCCCTTATCCCTGACAATTGCTTTTCTGCCCACCCCTGCTCCCGTGCTTAACAACTTGCCCCAGGAATGCAAGGGACCACTGGTCGCTCTCACTAAGACGAGCTAATTTCTCTCTAATTTTTACTTTACTTAAACTTTGAATCTGCTCAGTGGTGTCTTTTGTGATCTCTTACATCCTGATCAGAAGTGGAACCTCTTCGTTTCTTTTTGATTTTCTAAAAGTCCCTCTTTTACACATTGTTTCTTTTAAGCCATTATTTGTTTTGTGTATTGGTTCTGATGTCCTTTCTAATTTAGTTTTTATTTCTGAAAAATTTGCCCCTTCCTTCCTTCCTTCCTTCCTTCCTTCCTTCCTTTCTTTTCTTTCCCTTTCTTTCTTTCTTTCTTTCTTTCTTTCTTTCTTTCTTTCTTTTTCTTTCTTTTCCTTCCTTCCTTCCTTCCTTCCTTCCTTCCTTCCTTCCTTTTCTTTCTTTCTTTCTTTCTTTCTTTCTTTCTTTCTTTCTTTCTTTTTCTCTTCCTTCCTTCCTTCCTTCCTTTTCTTTCTCTCTCTCTCTTTCTTTTTCTTTCTTTCTTTCTTTCTTTCTTTCTTTCTTTCTTTCTTTCTTTCTTTCTTTCTTTTTCTTTCTTTTCCTTCCTTCCTTCCTTCCTTCCTTCCTTCCTCTTCCTTTCTTTCTTTCTAAGTGAAATGAGTACTTGTGTATAAGAGTGAAGGATAGGTCAGGATAGGTTTTCTAGCTTCATGACTCCAGTACTCCCTCCTCCGCTGATTTTGCAAAGTGAAGAAAAAAAATATTGCCTTGTGTTTCCTGAGATCTGACGTTCTGATCCCTCCCCCTTCTTTTTTCTGTGCTAGATCTTTTCTCTGTGCCTATTCGTTCCTATTCTTCCCACTGTGGCATTTGTCTTGACAGGAAGGTTCAGTATGCTATATTTGAGGGCTTATAGTCTGGTCCATCATGGTCAGAATAGTGTATCATGGTCCCCTTGTCCTCACCCGTGAATTGGATCCTACTATTCTCAGATTAGACCTCTGTGTTTTCAGTGAATATGGGCCATCGGTGTGGTTTTCCTGTTGTCTGGACTGTTGGAATCCCTCCTTTTCCTCCTACTCAGATCCTCAACTCATACAGGTTGTTTGGCTGTTGATGACTTACCCTAGATGCTCATTTTGTAAGATTCATTGGGATACCTTGTCACTTGTTTTGTTGTAGGAGTTCCAGATCTTTGATTGTAATATACAAGTTGCTTGGTCTCTTTTTTATGTGGGAACTTGGGGACATGAAAGTATAATGCTCTAGAATCTCTCTAGAATCCTTGTCACAATTACCTTAAAATTTAAAAAAATGTTTATTTGTTTTTGAGAGAGAGAGAGAGCGAGAGAGAGCGAGCGAGCGGGGGAGGGGCAGAGAGAGAGAGGAGGACACAGAATCTGAAGCAGGGTCAAGGCTCTGACCTGTCAGCACAGAGCCTGACGTGGGGCTAGACCTCACAAACGGTGAGATCATGACCTGAGCCGAAGTCCATGCTTAACCGACTGATAACCAGGTGCCCGTATCATTATAATTATCTTTAAAGGATTAAGAGAACAAAAAAGGAGTTTAGTGATGATGCCCTTCTGATGCCAGTCATTTGGGATAATTCTAGAGAGGATGGCTGTCTCCTAGTTTGGTGGCTAGACAAGGCCACGTCACCATCTATGACTGTTTGGATGGACCCTCCTCCTCAAAAAGCCCTGATCTGGGTCCTTCACATCTTATGATTTGTCTGTTATGGGCTGAATTGTGTTTTCCCCATATTGTGTCGAAGTTCTGACCCCCAGTACCACAGAAAGTGACTGTGTTTGGAGGCAGACTGTCTAAATGGGTAATTAAGTTAAAGTGAGGTAAACTGGGTGGGTCGTAGTCCTGTCTGACTGTATCCTTAATAGAAGAGAAGATTAGGACACAGACACATGCAGAGGAAAGACTTCGTGAAGACACAGGGAGATGGCCTATGAGAGAAGCAAGGAGAGAGGCCTCAGGAGAAACTCCAACCGTGCTGACCCCTTGATCTCAGACTCCCAGCCTTCAGATCTGTGAGAAAATAAGTGTCTTTTGTTTAAACCATCCAGTCTGGGGTGCTTTGTTATGGCAACCTTAGCAAACTCATTTTCTCTCCTCTCTCTCTCTCTTTCACACACACACACACACACACACACACACACACACACACACCCAGTGCTTGGGAGAATCTGACATGCTTGTGGAAGTCTGTTTCTGGTTCACCAAACCCTGTGTTGAAAGATTATACCAGGGCTCTGTTTTCATTTTTGATATCTAAGAAGAGTTCTGTAGACATTTCACTTCTTTAAAAATCATTTTGTGGAAAGAATAAGTTATAATAATTTTTATTTTATTTGACCTTTTAGATTTTCTTACTACCTGTTCTTATTATAGCTATGCCTAGAAGTGTTTAAATTTTTAAAAAAATGTTCATTTAGTTTTGAGACAGAGAGAGACAGAGCATGAGACGGGGAGGGGTAGAGAGGGGTGGGGGGGGGAGACTCAGAATCCGAAGCAGGCTCCAGGCTCTGAGCTGTCAGCACGGAGCCCAACGCGGGGCTCGAACTCACGAGCCGTGAGATCATGACCTGAGCTGAAGTCGGACGCTTAACCGACAGAGCCACCCAGGCACCCCTAGAAGTGTTTAAATTATATTAAATATATTCTCTGCATTCCCCTCCCCACCCCCTCTCAGAGTTTCTCTCCAAGGGCTTCCTGGAGAGGGAGCATGGTAGAAAGTAAGGGGGCTTTGTTGGTGGAGAGAAGTGGGTTCAAACCTTTAGTCTGCTGTTCCCTTTTGGGATGCTGGTAAGGCACCTAACATCTCTGAGCCTTTGCTTCCTTCTTTGTAACAGTGAAATGATGTCCCTTTTTCAAGGGTGGGCGTGAGGGTTATTATGAGATAAAGCTCTAATTTGCTTCCTGGCGCATAAACCAAATAAGTGCCGTTTTCCATTTTTTCTGTTCCTTGTCCCAACCATAGTTAGCCAGAAAAGAACGATTCTGGACCAGAGAAAATTCCAGTTAGCTGAATATTAGCTGGCATTTGTGTAGAGTAGGAGCGTATTACTTACTGCACCCCAAAATAAATATCATCGGCAGGAATTCAAAGAGGTGCTGCTTCCAAACTCAGGAAGCACCTCCCTAAGCTGTTGTGCTAACTGCTTTCCGAGTATGGTCTTCTCTGCAGAAACAGAGGCTGTTTCGAGAATTCTATATGCGTTATATTCATCCAGCAACTGGCAAGCTGCTGTCCCACCTAGTGGTCAGCGGGAGATAGCCCATTTCAAAAAGAGATGAGATGGCAATTCATATGATCTTCTGCTGGGCAGAAGCCTGAAGGTCTGTTATCTGTTCATTCTTTCCTCCCTGTTGACAGTGACCCAGGCCACGTGAAGCACAGGACGTGAGACATGGCCGGGGGAGACACAGGACGTGAGACACTGCACGTGCTGTGATGATGGGTGGCTGGGGAGAGAGGATCTGCATGAGAGAGAGTCACCGGAGTAAGAGGCATATTGGTGAACGGTTTTCTTAAAATGTGAAATATTTCAAATATTCAGGAAAGTTCATAACACACTCAGCACATTTACCAGCCAGCTCTGTTGAGTGCTAACATTTTGTCACACGTGCATCCTATTTCTTTAAGAAGCAACACAGCGCACACGCTGGCATAGCTCCCAGTATACCCTTCTAGGATCCTTTCCTCGTCCCAGTCCCCCACCCAGAGGTAACCGTCGTCTTGAACGTGATGTTTGTTTGTTTGTTTTTTTTTTTTTAATTTTTTTTTTCAATGTTTATTTATTTTTGGGACAGAGAGAGACAGAGCATGAACAGGGGAGGGTCGGAGAGAGAGGGAGACACAGAATCGGAAACAGGCTCCAGGCTTTGAGCCATCAACCCAGAGCCTGACGCGGGGCTCGAACTCACGGACCGCGAGATCGTGACCTGAGCTGAAGTCGGACGCTTAACCGACTGCGCCACCCAGGCGCCCCACGTGATGTTTGTTTTTAACGGCATTTAATGATCCTGCTGACGGGGCGCCTGGGTGGCTCAGCCGGGTAAGCATCTGACTTCGGCTCAGGTCATGATCTTGCGGTGCGTGAGTTCGAGCCCTGCGTCGGGCTCTGTGCTGACAGCCCGCAGCCCACTTGGGATTCTGTGCCTCCGTCTCTCTCTGCCCTTCCCCCCACTCACCCTTTCTCTCTCTCTCAAAACTAAAACATAAAAAAATTCTTTTTAAATAAAAATGAACAAAAAATAAAAATTCTATTAGCATCCCATATGGGAATCCATATTTTTTTGCATGTTTTCAAGATTTATTAATGTCATACTGGATGGGTTTTTTCTATTATCAAACAGATAACGCAATAACCTTCTTGTGCCATTTTCCCTATGGAACTTCTGCAAGAGTTTATTACTTTCCTAGAAGTAGATCGAGGAGCAGGTATTTTCTTTCCAGAGAGATTGTGCCAAATTACTCTTCACCAAATGACCCAGGGGTGTGAGTGGCTCATTGCTCTACATCTGCGACAATAGCGAACCTGGTAGACTTTGAAATATTTTCTTTTTTTTTTTTTTCAATGTTTATTTATTTTTGGGACAGAGAGAGACAGAGCCAGAGCATGAACGGGGGAGGTGCAGAGAGAGAGGGAGACACAGAATCGGAAACAGGCTCCAGGCTCTGAGCCATCAGCCCAGAGCCCGACACGGGGCTCGAACTCACAGACCGCGAGATCGTGACCTGGCTGAAGTCGGACGCTTAACCGACTGCGCCACCCAGGCGCCCCTGAAATATTTTCAAAGTGGATAGTTATGAGATATTTCACAGTGTTTTCATCTGTATTTCCCTAATTAGTATTTATATTGGGTGTCTTTTTATAGGTTTCTTGGCCTTGTATCTCGCTGTCTTGTGAATGGGCTGTTCATATCTTTTGCCTTGTATTTTCCCATTGGGTTTGTTTCCTACCAGTTCTCAAGAGTTCTTTATGTATTCCAGATATGAATCCTTTTGTTTTTTCAGTTATACGTTTGCAAAAGTCCCAGCCTGTGACTTACTGTTTTTTAGTAAATATTTTAAGTAGAATTATATAATATGTACACAAAATGCACAGATCGTAAGTGTAGAGCCCAATTATTATTTTTTTTTACAAAGTGAAAACACCCATGTAATAACGACCCAGATGAGGAATTAGAATAAAACGACCTCCCGCTTCTGACTTTTCCAAGATCTGCCACACTCCAGAAGTGAGCATATGTAGGCTTCTGAGTAATTTTGTCCTGTTTTCAACTTCAAATAAATGAACTCTTCTAGTACCCATACTTTGGTTTCTGTTTTTTTTTTTTTCAGTCAATGCTATATTTGTGAGATTAATTTATAATATCGACTATAGCAGTGATTGTTTATTTTGCATTGCTATTTAACGTTTCATTCTATGCATGCATTACATTCACGAATCCATTTGACTGTTAAAAACATCTAGGTAATTTCCATTTTTGGGCAATTATGAATAATGCTGCTGTGAACATTTTGATACGTGTCTTTTGGTGCATGAGGAGAGGAAATGCTGGGTCCTAGGGCACACACATGCTTAGCTTTAGTAAATGCTTCCCATAGGGATGCCGCCCGGATCCCCCTTTCATGACCGAGTGCTCACCCCCACCTGTCAGGAGTTTGGTTGATAATGGATCTCAGCGGACACTCGACCTAGGCATTACGCTCAGCTGAAGGGAGCTGCCTGGCTAAACCATATACCCCTCGCCTTGTGGCATTCTAGACACAATGAATGATAGATGTGGGGATAGAAAAGCCCAGCTACCATGTTGTAAAGTTTATTTATTTATTTTAAGAGACAGAGAGAGAGAGAGAGAGAGAGAGAGAGATATCAAGTGGGGGAGGGTCAGAGAGAGAGGGAGGGAGAGAGAATTCCAAGCAGGCTCTGTGCTAACAGTGCAGAGACCAATGTGGGGTTGGATCTCACCAACTGGGAGATCATGACCTGAGCTGAAATCAAGAGTCAGACTCTTAACCGCCTGAACCACCCAGGCACCCCACCCAGCTACCCATTAGCTGTTAATTCTGGACGTCTCTGAAGGGCCATCCTAGCTTCAGAGCTCCCAGAGGGATCTTCTGAGGTCTGAATGCTGGATAGAAACAGTGAGAGTGAACACCTTTGTCTTATTATCAATATAAGGGGGAAAGCAACCTTGTGTTCCTGGAATGAACTCTACCGGTCCTGATGTAATTTTTTTTTTCTTTTCTTTTTTTCTTTTTTTTTTTTTCAACGTTTATTTATTTTTGGGACAGAGAGAGACAGAGCATGAACGGGGGAGGGGCAGAGAGAGAGGGAGACACAGAATCGGAAACAGGCTCCAGGCTCTGAGCCATCAGCCCAGAGTCCAACGTGGGGCTCGAACTCCTGGACCGCGAGATCGTGACCTGAGCTGAAGTCGGACGCTTAACCGACTGCGCCACCCAGGCGCCCCAGTAATTTTTTAAAAATATATTTCCTGGATTCTATTTGGTATTATTTTGTTACAGATTTTTGGATCTAACCTTATGAGGGATATTGTACTATAGTTTTCTTTTCTCATTTTATTTTTGCCATAAAATGAGTAGGGAAGTGTTTCTTCCTACATATTTCTGGAAGAGACTGGCATTTTGTTTCTTATTTGATCTAATTTACTAGTGAAGCCATCCAGACCTGGTGACTTTTTTGTGAGGAATTTTTTTTCTTTTATTTTCTTTATTTATTAAAAAAAATTTTTTTAATGTTTATTTATTTTTGAGAGAGAGAGAGAGAGAGAGTGTATATGAGCAGGGGAGAGGCAGAGAAAGAGAGAGGGAGACACAGAATCCGAAGGAGGCTCCAGGCTCTGAGCTGTCAGCACAGAGCCCGACGTGGGGCGCAAACTCACAAACCACGAGATTATGACCTGAGCCAAAGTCGGATGCTTAACCAACTGAGTCACTCAGGCGCCCCAACCTTTTTTTCTTTTAAATTGAAGTGTAATTGACAAATAATGTGTGAGAACTTAAACTACAAATTCAGTATCATATATATTTTTCTTTTTTTCCTCTTTCTTCTTATGCCAGTATTTTTGAAATATACAACTATAATTGCAGCTTTGTCTACTTCTTCAGTTCTCTTATTTTTACTTCATATAGTTTTAAGCTTTGTAATTAATCATGTTTAATTGGTCCTTTTATCTTTATAAAATCTCTCTCTGTATCTCAGGTAATATCCCTGATCTTGACATCTACTGTATCTAATTTTAATGTAATCATTTCAATTATTTCATGACTATTATTTGCTTGGCATACTTCTTCCCATTTTTTAATGTTTCATCTATTTGTGTCTCTATGTTTAAAATGCATTTTTTATGGACACCGTATAGTTGGGGTTTGCTTATTTTATCAAGTTGATAATCTTTACTTTTAATTAGAGTGTTTAGATCATTTATATTTAATATAATTATTGATATGAATGGGTTGAAATCTACCATCTTGCTGTTAATCTTGTTATTTGTCCCAACTGTTCTTTGTTCCTTTTTTCTTCCTTTCCTGCCCAATTTACGTTTGACTTCTTTTTTTAAATTTTATTTTATCTCTTCTACTGGTTTCCACAGCCACGCCATCTAAAATTTTCGCTACTTACCCCCTACTTTGCTATCCTCCTTCTTTGTTTTATTCTTCTCCTTAGAACTGAGCACTATCTAAAAATACTATGTATCTTACATATTTAGTTTATTTGTTGTTTGTCTCCTTGGGTAGAGTATACCTCTTGAAGGGCAAATATTTTTCTCTATTTTGTTCACTATGGAAGTTTTAGTGCCAGGAAACAATACCTGTTACAAGGAAGGTAAATATTTATCGAATAGAATTGAATTTCTAGACAAAGGTCTCAGTCTTCTCTTCTGCTTAACTGTTGATGGCCACCTTACTTGATCCTCAGAGGGATGGTGTTGGACAAAATTGACTTACTCACTGGATTTTGAAAGACATCAATTATGTGGTTAGGGACCATTTATAGCTGATGTACCCTTTCACAAAACAAATGTGAATTAGACCCCCTCTTTCCTCTACGCTGAGTGTAACCAAGGTGCTGATCACTTCCTGATTTCCACTGTTGACTTCCTGGACTGGTCTCCTAGGTCAGTAACCTCTTCTCCAGTGCACACATGGCTCAGAGCTGACAATCAAAGCCGTGTTTTGAATGAAAGATGCACAGTGACTCAATTAGTGACGTCGGGGACTAAACCCAGAAATTATAAAAGATGCTGTGGCCTCTAGGAAAGCAAATTGTAGTTTTGAGATCATTATGTGGATAATGTACAAAAAGGGACACAATTAATTTTGCCCAGGTTACCTAACTAAAGCAGGCTAGTTTTACACCCTCTCGTCCTTATAAGCAATGTTGCCGAACCCCACACTCAGTGGGATAAGTTTCTGGGCACCCAGCTTTCTTGCCATAGAAGCTAATATTATCCCCATCCTCTATTTCTTACAGGCAGTTTATTGTACCTACCCCATAGAGGTAAGAAGTGCAAAGCTGAATTAAGAACATGGAATTTTATATACATTGCAAACCAAAAAAAATCTGTCGACCCAACACTGGTGATATTCTTCACCCGTTTCAAGGCAGGAAGTCTCTGACCTCCTGGAGGTAAATATATTTTTCCAGTTCTTAGCAATTTCCCCCTGAACTATAGCAAATGTAAAGCATCCTGACAAGTAAGGCAACAGATTTTTCAGTACTATTGACAAAATTCTTCACTGAGATAAGCGTATGACCTATGTCATAGGATACCAGCATAGGACCTGCACTGTTCATTTCAACTTTTATTTTATAATTCTCTGATTAAGGAGAACTTGCTTCTCCAGGAGAACTTAAGCCACGTGTTTCTTGTTGTCTGTGGGTTTTCCCAGCCCTTCCTGTCCTAGAGGCCCCCTGATTTTAGCTCCCAGGCCTTACGATCGTGCTCTGGTGATCTTGAACCTTACCTTGCCCCCTTCCCTGGGCCTTGGCGTTCTTAAACTCCTAACTGTCTCACTCTCAAAGCACCTGTGGCCTGCAGGTGCCCTCACAAGGCAGCATTCTCATGCCTGGGGCTCTAGTACCTGTGTCTGTGACCCTCCTGCCCAGGAAGAAAGAGCTGTGTATGAGAACGCTGGTGGTGACAGGTTCCAGTCCTGAAGCCACTTGGGTCTGTGTGTCTCCAGGTTTGTGTTGGCTTGATTGCTACTTTGAGACCTTCTTCAAACTTAAGTCATTTGGATTTGGCCATTTGGCCTGAGTCAGTGACAGATGCTCATTTGAATCAGTGGCTGTCAGAAGGCGTGGTTCGCACGGAAGTTATAACCTCCAGGGGCACCTGGGTGGCTCAGTCTGTTAAGTGTCCGACTTCAGCTCAGGTCGTGATCTCAGGGCTCGTGGGTTCGAGCCCCGCATTAGGCTCTGTGCTGACTGCTCAGAGCCTGGAGCCTGCTTCCGATTCTGTGCCTGCCCCTCCCCCACTCGATGCTCTCTCTCTCTCTCTCTCTCTCAAAAATAAATAAACATTAAAAAAAAAAAAAGTTAGAACCTCTGTGACTGAGCAGGGAAAGGAGAAGAAGGGGAGAAGCGGTGGGGGGTGAGGATTTGGTAGCAGGCCCTGCCTCCTTCCTGATTCTAAGGATGCAGGGGCCTTGTGGATTCCTAATGGGAAAACCTAAGTTGCAATTACCTGCACAACCTTGCAGACCCATTTTGCTTGCACAAAAACAAAGGCAGGCACAATAATAATGATTCCAACTTACTCTTACGTACCGTGTCACACGTCTCCTTTTCAAAGCTGTCCTGGGTGTCTAAGTTACCTGTAACCAAGGGAAAAGGGGATGCATGCCAGTTCTGAGTGGGGTCCCCTACTCACTCGAATAGGAGAGGATGCCGAGGCAAGAGGAGATGTGCTTCCATCTCTGGGGTCTCTGAGGCCAAACTTATCAGCACTTCAAATCCCCGATGCTGGAGGAACCTGAGTCGGGGCTTCAGGGCGCTCAGGACTGTAGGCTTAGGGCTGTGTTCTTGTGATGGTTGGTTGTACGTGTCAGCCTGACTGGGCTAAGGGACAGGGTGCCCAGATAGCTGGAGAAACAATTTCTGGGTGTGTCTCCAGGAGAGATTAGCATTTGAATCAGCAGACTGAGTAAAGAAGATTGCCCTCACTGGTGGGCATCATCTAACCCACAGCAGTCCTGAGCAGAACAAAAAGGCAGAATAATGTCGAATCTGTTCTCTCCTTGAGTTAGGACATCTATCTTCTCATGGCCTTTGACATTGACTCTCCTGGTTCTCAGCCTTTGGACTTGGAGCGGGAGTTACATCATCCACTCCTCTGGTTGTCATGCCTTCAGACTCAGATTGAATTACGCCATTGTCTTCTCGATTCTCCAACTTGCAGATAGCAGATTGTGGGATTTCTTGGCCTCCATGGTCATGTAAGCCAGTTTCTATAATAAGTCTATATATCTATATTGGTTCTGATTCTCTTGAAAACCCTCACTAATACAGTTTTCCTCTCAATCTGTAGAGAGACAAAGGACCCAGGCAAATCCCCACCTTTCCAAGATCCCCCAGGATGATGCTTAATACAGCCCAGGTCTCTATGATTTAGAGCTTATGGGAGTAATTTGGTAGGAGCAGATATCTTGGACATACAATGTGCTACAAATAGGCTCCTTCCTAGCATCATTCTGAGCAGGTGAGATGCTCATGGAGGAAAATGCTCCTTATTTGCCAACTGGCAGAGCCCAATCACAACTGGGGAAGAAACAGCTACAGGATGGTGCTGGGCATGGGATGAGCCCTGGGTCCTCTGACTGATTCACCAGCCATTCACAGGACAGGTCCTGACCTGGGCAGGCAGCTTCTGCTTCCTAACAAAAAGAGAAATGAACCAGATTCTTCTCCAG
The DNA here is from genome assembly GCF_018350155.1 of Leopardus geoffroyi. Classification (NCBI taxonomy): domain Eukaryota; kingdom Metazoa; phylum Chordata; class Mammalia; order Carnivora; family Felidae; genus Leopardus; species Leopardus geoffroyi. The sequence continues at coordinate 7,986,197 of NC_059333.1, read as the reverse complement.
CAGAACCAGGAGGCTGGCTGCGTTACACCTTCTTCTCTTACACGATCTCTCTTAATTTGTATGAATATATATTAAAATTGGTGCTATACGTTTCACGTCCCATTAGTATAATATAACCTGGAGCAGCTGTTGGTAAACTCAGCATTTCAAGCGTGAAAACTCTGAAAAGCAGAGCTCTAATCAAGCCTACACAGTCATTCTTATCCCTCCTAAGAGTCTCGGATATGTAATATGGATGGTGACGGCACTTGTGCCCTAGTGCATGGCTGGTAACAAAGGTCTCTCTACTTGCGTCTTGAACCTGTCACTCTTCTCCCTCTGCTTAAGAACCAGCTTCTAGTTGTCGTGTCCCTGGTGTAAAACCCAAGGAAAGAAGTCAAACCCAGCTTTGAATTCCCACCTGACCATGTGCTGCGGTGTGCCGCAGAGAGTTTTGGGGCCTTGCACAAGGAAAATCCTGCTTGCTTTGCAGGCTTGCGGGGCTTTGTGGCATCACGGGAAAAATGTTTGGTCTTTGTCTGGAGTCCCTGGCACAGAGCTCCTTGGAAGCCTTGGAATAAAAGGTGACAAAAGTGACAGGATCAGTGTTCATCCTAATGAGGTGACTCAGCAGACGAGGGCTGGTCGCCAGAAAGACCACAGCAGAAGCCTGGATCTTTCAGTCCCACTCCGCCCACCTCTGGGGAGGGAAGGGGGGCTGGGGGTTGAATTAATCACCAACGGCCAGTGATCTAATCAATCATGGCTGCAGAATGCAATCTCCATGAAATGCCCTAAGCAGTGGGATTTAGGGAGTGTCCACATTGCTGAGCACTGTCGAGGTGCTGGGAGAGTGGCATACCCAGAGAAGGCGTGAAGTTCTGTGTCCTCCTCCCCTCCCCTGCATCTCTCCCATTTGGCCGTTCCAGAGTTGCATCCTGTATAACAAACTGGTAATAGTAAGTAAAGTGCCTTCCTGAGTTCTGTGAGTCATTGCAAAGGATTACCAAACCTTTGGTGGTCTTGAGAAGTGGTGGTGGTCTTGAGAAGCTCTGATTTCTTGGTTGGTCAGAAGACTGGGGGCTTGGGATTTGTGAGTGATGCCTGAACTGGGGAGCCATCTTGAGCTGAGCCCTTTAGCTCATGGGAGCTGATGCTAACGCCAGGGACATGTTGTCAAGTTGAGTTGATTCGTTGGACACCCAGTTGGTGTTGGGCGATCGGAGAAGCGGTGGTAGGAAAGACCCCAGGTATTCGGTGTCGGGAAGAAAAACGCCTCAGGATTGTATATAATGTATGTGTCGTGCCAGTCACAGAGTGAACAATCTACAAATTCATTCATTTATTCCACAAATATTTTTTGCACAACAGTTTCACACCAGACACGGATCCAGGCACTTGGGTGGTGAATAAAATATGAAATGTGCCTGCCCAGATGGGCTTAGATTCTAATAGGGAGGAAAGAGAAAATAAATAACCAGGCCACAGGTCAAACAGTGTATTAGTTTCCTTTTTGAGGGACAAAGCAGGAGCGGGGCAGGGTCAGACAGAGAAGGAGACACAGAATCCAAAGCAGGCTCCAGGCTCCGAGCTGTCAGCACAGAGCCCAATGCGGGGCCTGAACTCATGAACTGAGATCATGACCTGAGCCAAAGGCAGACTCTTAACTGACTGAGCCACCCGGGTGCCCCTGGTGTACTAGTTTTCCAGGGCTGCCTAAACCAAATACCTTGGACTAGGTGGCTCAAACCAGCAGAAAGATTTTGTCTCACATTTCTGGAGGCCAGAAGTCTAAGATCAAGGGCTCAACAAGGGTGATTCCTTCTGAGGGCTGTGAGGGGGAGCTATTCCAGATCTCTTCCCTTGGCTTGTTGGCGTTCGGCTTCTCCTGTGTCTTCACATCGTCTCCCCTCCCTGTGTCTCTCTCTGTCCAAATTTCCCCCCTTAAAAAAAATTTTTTTTTAAATGTCTATTTATTTTTAAGGGGCACCTGGGTGGCTCAGTCGGTTAAGCGTCTGACTCTTCACCTTGGCTCAGGTCATGATCTCATGGTTCATGAGACTGAGCCCTGCATCAGGCTCTGTGCTGACAGCTCAGAGCCTGCTTGGGATGATTCTCTGTCTGTCTCTGTCTCTGTCTCTCTCTCTCTCTGCCCCTCCCCCAGTCTCTCTCTCTGTCTCTCTAAATAAATAAACATTTAAAAATGCTTATTTTTGAGAGAGAGACAGAGAGAGAGAGAGAGAGAGAGACAGACAGAGACAGAGTGTGGGCAGGGGAGGGGCAGAGAGAGAGGGAGACACAGAATCCGAAGAAGGTTCCAGGCTCTGAGCTGTCAGCAGAGCCCGATGTGGGGCTCAAACTCATGAACCACTACATCGTGACCTGAGCTGATGTCGGATGCTTAACTGACTGAGCTACCCAGGCACCCCCCAAATTTCCCCTTGTATAAGGACACCAGTCACATTGGATTAAGGCCACCCTTAATGACCTCATTTTAACTTGGCCACCTCTGTAAAGATCCTATCTCCAAATAAGGCCACTCTGTGAGTAAATGGGGGTTAGAACTCTAATTTTTTTTTTTTTTCAACGTTTATTTATTTTTGGGACAGAGAGAGACAGAGCATGAACGGGCGAGGGGCAGAGAGAGAGGGAGACGCAGAATCGGAAACAGGCTCCAGGCTCTGAGCCATCAGCCCAGAGCCCGACGCGGGGCTCGAACTCGCGGACCGCGAGATCGTGACCTGGCTGAAGCCGGACGCTTAACCGACTGCGCCACCCAGGCGCCCCAGAACTCTAATTTTTTTTGAGGGGGGGAAATTCAGCCCATAATAGACAGGCACTAGAGAAGAATATGGAGAGCCAAGCGAGGGTGGGCTTTTGTGTCTAGAGAGAGTGGTCAGGGACGTGTTAAAAGGTGTTATCTGAGCTGAGACCTGAAAGGAGGCAGCAAGCCCTGAGTGGCCAGGCAGGTGGGAGGCTCCGGACCCTGGCAGCGGTGTGAGGGGCCTGGAGGTCACGGAGGTGTTGGCTCCCATGTGAAGGACTGTGTTCATTTCTTGTAACAAAGGACCACAAACCGGGTGCCTTGAAACGACAGAAATGTATTCTCTCTCACTTTTGGAGCCGAGAGGCCTGAAATCAAGGTGTTGGCAGGGCCCTGCCCCCTCTCCGAACTTCTGGTGGTCATCAGCAGCCCTCGGCTCTCCTTGGCTGTAGACACAGCACTCCAGTCTCTGGCTCCGCCGTCCCATGGCCACCTTCCCTTGTGGGTCTTTGTCGGCACATGGCGCTCCTCTCTCTGTGGGTCTGTGTCTCTTCTCCTTTTTTTTTTTTTTTAAGTTTCTTTATATTTGAGAGAGAGAGAGGCAGTGCGGTGCCGGGGGGTGGGATGGGGTGGTGGAGGGGCAAAGAGAGAGGGAGACGCAGAATCCGAAGCAGGCTCCAGGCTCCGAGCTGTCAGCACAGAGCCCGACGCGGGGCTCGAACCCACGGACTGTGAGATCATGCCCGGAGCCGAAGTCAGACGCTTAACCGACTGAGCCACCCAGGTGCCCCAGAAGAGAGGGACTCTTAATTAGTTCCGTGAGCTAATTATTTAAACATAAAGCATAAAAGCCTCAGAAGTAGGGCGATGACCGTGGTCATCAGCTGCAGTTTGGCAAAGTTGTGGAACCCCCCCGCCCCAGCATCTGCTGCGTTGAGCCGCCCTCAGCCTTGCGGGGAGGTGGGCGCCCTGGGGACCCCCTGAGGGTGCAGCGTGGTTCTCTGTGGAAGCTGAGAGCATCGTGTGTTGCACCTCCATCCAAGGCAGGCTTTCTTCGTGCAGAGTTGAAACGCGCCTCCCGAGGACTTAAGTGAACACAGGGTTTGCACTTAGCAGGCGGGGAGGGAGAGCCGGCTAACGGAATCCGTAAGCCGAGTCTCAAATGTCAGATGCTCAGCGGGCTTTTGGCCTGCCCCGAATTGACCTCAGATCACTGTGAGACTCACCCCACCTGTCACATCACTCCCCTGTTTCTCCAGCCCGGGTCACCCCGACTCCTGCCTCTGTTTTCCTGTCCCGGGCCGACAGCGCCACGTCCTGGGGAGCCTCCTGTCAGCTTACTTATTTATTTATTTTTGTAAGTCTATTTATTTTGGAGAGAGACAGAGACAGCATGAGTAGAGGAGGGGTGGAGAGCGACTGGGAGACAGCGAATCCCAAGCAGGCTCCGTGCCACCAGCACAGAGCCGGATGCGGGGCTGAAACTCACGAAAGCCAGAGACTGACCGTGACCTGAGCCGACACCGAGAATCGGACGCCTCGCCGATGGAGCCACCCGGGCGCCCCTCCACCGTCGGCCTTCGTTAGCCCCAGCCTCCTCTGCTCCCAGAGGAACCTTCTCCACGCACAGCACGAGCCCGGCCGTGCCTTCCGTAAGGGTTGCCACGGCCCCAGCCCCTCAGCCTTGGCCTCAGGGGCCAGGTGGAGTTGCGGCCTGGCGGCCCTGTGTCCTGAGCCTGCTGCGCGTTCATCTTTCTCTGGGCCTCAGTTTCCCCCTGTGAAAATGAGCCGAGGTGGCTGAAAGGGGTGGCCCCGCGGGGGGTCCCGCAGACTGGCTCGACCCTGTCACGTCGGGTCGGGAGGCTGGGCGTCCTGGGGGCTCTGCCCTGCTCCCCCTCGTGCTGAAACCACAGCTCAGGGCCCAGGGGGGCAGTCTTAGACCTTTCGCTTTCAGTCCTTCGGGGGTGTACGCCCATGCACGGTCCCTGTTCTTATACCACTGCCAGGATGTGGGGGCTTTGGGCGACCCGGGCCGAACTGGGTGACGAAACGCTGAGCGTCCTGACTTCTCTGGTGCCCACCGCAGCCACATGCTTCATCCACGCAGGACTGGGTGCCATCTCTCTGAGAAGAGAGCTCTCTTAGAAAGCAGAAGGGCGCTTTTTATTTCTGCAGGATTCTCAGTCCTTTTTAACCCAATATGCATCATCTTCTTATTTTAGGGGCTGAATTAGCTAACACGAGAGCCACGTTGGGGAAGAAACGATAACTTTCAATCGTGCCCAAAAGATTCGTCTCGGGTGGTGACACGCAGCAAAGGGTTGCTAATGAAATAATTGGAAGTTGCCGCTTGGAGTTCGCTCGGTCTTAATAATGCTGACATTCTTAATTTGGGCTGACAGATGAGACCGACAGGCCTTTTCAACAGCCAGACGCGCCAGGAACAATTATTTTACCGATAAATTATTACCATTCCGGCATTCAGAGCTCCCAGAGCTTTCTGTGGGCTAATGGGCACTGGGTGTGTGGAGATCTTAGTTTCAGACGTGGGAGGGGGCTGCACATCCATGGGAGGGCACCCGGGTTGCGCCGTGTGGACGCTGGCCGGGTCAGAATGTCGACTAGGCTCCCAGCTCCCTCACTTGCTCACTTTGAAGCCGGGGACAGGCTGCTGAACGCCTCAGAGCTCAGTTATCTCATCTCAGAAATGGGGACGAGTAAAGCTAGCCCACCGGGTGCCGTTCGGGAAGCATGTACCTCGGTGCCCGGCAGCGGGAGGCGTGGCGTGGCTGTGTGTGCCCTACACACGAGGCTCTCACGCGAGGAATTTTCTGTGCTAAGCATACACGTGGCCAGCCTGCTTCGCTTTGTCCAAATGACTGTCTTTGAAGGAAGGCTGAGAAAAGGGGTTCAGACTCCTCCCTCGACTTCAGTTCCTTGCTGCAGGCAGGGCCTCCGGGAGGCTGTTGACATTAAAGTCTGGAAGAGCTGGAACGTCAGAGGGTGGAATCTGCTTTCTCCTTTTGCACGTTCCAGAAGGGGATATTTAGCCTCTGGGGATGTGATCCCAAACTTTTCAGGGTCATAACAAAAATGGATCTGCCTTTGAATTTGAGTTGGGCAACCTTTCTCCTCCATGCTGTGAATGCCACCGTCGGCCCCGCGTGAGGGGACAGTGCCAGGGAGGACCAGGGGGCGATGACCCCGAGCACGGTTCCGCTTGGTTTCCATTGGGCGATGAGGGTAGGAGGACGAGTTATGGAAGGCCGGCCGTGGGATGAGATGGGAGCCATGGGTCACTCTTCTGTCCCTCCTCTGGGGTTCTCTGCTTAGCCTCTCTTGGGTGGGAATTCAGGATGCCAGCTTGGATTTTTCCAGCGCAGCAACTCGGAAGCGATTGGTGATACTATTTCTTGACCATAATTGTTGAACGCTAGTATGGTCCAGGCACTTAGCTAAGCGTGTGCTCATAGCATCTCATCCGTGCTGGCAACACGGGATAGGTTCTGCTGAGATGCCGAGGCTCAGGGAGGTCGACTGACTTGCCCAGAGGTGTACCGAGCGGGGCAGACGCAAACCTACCTCCTCCCTGAGCTCGGAGCGGGTGCATGTAAACCCCGCGCCGTGTCTGTCCCCCAAGTCTCTCCCTCCGCCGTCAGCTCCCCTCTGGTGACCTCGGAAAACTCAGACCAGACACACTGACAGCTGGGCCTCCTTCCTGGGCCATGAGCCACCTGAACCTTGTGTTCAAAGAACTGGCAGGGTTGGTGTGCTTGGCGCCATGGAACACGTACCCTGGCTGTGAGTGCGAGGTCATGCGGGGGGACTGATGGCAGGAGCGCTGGGTCATGCTTCTGACTGTCACTGCTGGAAAAGTGACACTCGGCCCCCTGTGTCTCCTTCTGGCCTTCAGCTAGGAGATGAGAGGTGGGACGATCTCCTGGTATAAGCCCTTAGAGCTCTAGATCTCTGTGTGCTATAGGGTTTTACGAAAAAGGAAGCCACACGTTGCTAGATGACGTTGAGGATGTAGTAATGTCCTCTGCCGAACAGTGGGCAACATGATGTGTCTTCCAGAGTATTCTGGGCTTTGTCCAGTCCCCTCATGAGCCCTGACCCTGCTCCCCAGTAAGTCCTGGCCCTACCCCAGGGGAGTCCTGGTCTTGCCCCCAGGGGAGCCATGGCCCAACTCCAGGTGACCCCTGGTACTTACCTGGTTGAACCCTGGGCCTGCCCTTTGAGCAGCCCCTGGTGAGTGGAAGACTGTGACGCCCCAGTGCCACCTAAGCAGGGTGACTTGGTCCAGCAGTCCAGCAGAACCTGGCCTGCTTCCAGTGCCCAGGGGCACAAAATCCGTATGACCTTCCCTCCTTCTTGGTGGAATCTTTCCCCTTGCCCTCCTTCCTCCAAAGAATAAAGACTCCAGAAGGACCCCCGACTCCCTTCTTCCTCACGGGGCCCCGTAAGGTCTGTGGGTAAGAAGGGAACCCTTGCTTCCCACAGAAAGCCCCTCCTGAGCCTGTGCTCGAACTTCACGCCGACAGACTTGGCCCCCAGAGGACAGGTGTAGCCAGAAGGGAAGACATAACAGACCTCAACACTGTGTATTTTTTTTCTTTTAAAAAATGCACTGGGAGGGGCGCCTGGGTGGCTCAGTCAGTTAAGTGTCCAGCCGTTGGCTTCGGCTCAGGTCATGATCTCACGGTTCTCACGGACAGCGCAGACCCTGCTTGGGATCCTCTCTCTCCCTCTCCCTCTGCCCCTCCTCTGCTTGTCCTCTCTTTCTCTCTCAAAATAAATAAAGGAAAAATAAAATAAAGATGCGCTGGGAGAGTGTAACTAAAGACGAAGGCTTACAAGAAGAACGAGTATCACTCACGGGCTCGTTTCTCCTTTTTTAGAAGGCGCTTCCGAGCATGACTGACCTTCCTCATCTTCTCATCATCTCCCTCCGAAGGAGGGGAGTTTAGTGCCTGTTATTTGCCCGACAGTGGAGACCACCGCATGCTATACACGTGGCTCGCATTTGGATCGTGTTCCAGGGGATGCACGGCATCCCCTTTGGGGGGGTGGGTCATGCCACATGCCTGCAGCCCTTGCGCTCTGAGCCGTCCTTGGGCTTGACCTTGGCGTAGGCTCTCGGCGGGCAGCCGCTTCAGCCCTCAGCTTTCACCCTCGCCTACAGTGGGTGCCCCCGGCAACCACCTCGCCTCCTGTTGAGCCTGAAGAGACACCGCCAGTTCTCTCATTCGCTTTATTCCCCCACGAAACACGAGGGACAGCGCCTGTCAGGGAAAGTTACAGAGGCGGACCGTTCTTGTCCTGACGTCTTCCTGCCCCTTCAGGATGCTACAGCCGTGTCTTCTTGGTGGAGCCCACGCCCAGCTCAAATGGCTCCTGTTCAGGTGGGAGAATTACGGACTTGGTGTCGCCCGAGATCAGGGAAGCCACGTTAGAACCCGAACCCCACAGTGTGGCTAACCCCGTCTTGGCTGCCTTCCTTTGTGTCTGTAGTTCTGTTTCCGGATTTCCCTTTCTTTGCAGATCTGTCATGTGGGATTTTGATGTATTCAGTTCTTAGCGGGGCTGTAACAAGTCACCGCAGGCCGGGAGGCTTGAAACAACAGAAATGTGCTCTCTCACCATTCTGGAGGCCGAAAGTCTGACACCAAGGTGTCAACAGGCCCGAGGCTCCCTCCCAAGGCTTTAGGCCTCTTCCAGCTTCCAGCGTCTCCACGGGTTCCGTGGCTTGAGGCCGCAGCTCTCCGGGCTCTGCCTCTGTCTTCCCTTGGCCTTCGTCATAGCGTGTGTCTTTTCCTCTTCCTATAAGACACCAGTCATCGGATTTAGGGCCCACCCCATACCCTCACCTTGATCCTTCACGGATCACATCTGCAAAGACCCTATTTCCAATTAAGATCACATTCTGAGGTTCTGGGTGGACGTGAATTTCTCGGGAAAACCATTCAACCTACTACAGGTGCTAGTGGGGGGGGCGGTCAATGTGGGGTAGTGAGACATTCAAGTCTCAGTGGCCAGCTAGCTCCTTCCTCTGGGGCCCGAGACAGGCCCACTGACGCTGAGTGGACAGAAGAGTGTCCCTCTGCTTCCCTCCTCCAGCTCCAAGGGAGCCCCGAGTTCTTTCTTGCTCCCCTCTGGCCTCTCCCTGATTCTTCTTGCAGATGTGTCTTTTGAGATCGTCCTTATTCCTGTCATTTCAAGCAGCCTACGATTAAACCAAAGCCATGGTCTGAGTTCTGTGGTTCCTGAGACAATGAAAATTAAAAAAAACAACAACACAACAACACGTTAAAAGCCAAATTTTTTTTAAGTCGAAAAGATCCCCGAGACAATCACAATGTATAAACAGAGAAATTGGTGGGGGGCTCACGCCAGAGTCTTTCTGTTCTGTCCCCTGTCAGCTCTGCTGTCCATCTCTGCACCCCTCTTGGGTTCTGCAGGGATCTCCGGCTGCCTGCTTTGTGCAAACATTATAGGCTTCTAGGTCCTGGGAGCCCTTCGGGACCAGGCTCTGGCAAGTAATTGTGGCCGAGGCTCCCTTCCTTTTAGGAGCTCGTATGCCGTTATGCAACTCATCACTGCCTAGAGGCAGAATTTGTCGCCTAGAGGACTATCTCCCCATGCACAGATATGTTAGTTGCAGGTGACTAAGCATCCCATTTGGCCTGGACTGTGGTGGGTGAAGGCACAGCCCAAGATACTGGTTCTCCAATTTCTGGCAATATGGTTGGTTGGGGCGGGAAGGTTTCACCTAATTTGTTTCTCTAGGATCTTTGGCCTTGGAAGCCTCCCTTTTACATTTCAAAGAGTGGACAAGACCCCAGAGACCGTTTGTTTGGATTCCGGTTGACGTCAATTACCTTGGTCAAGCTGCGTCCCAGGGCCGTTCTGAACAGCTGTCGGCCTGCATTTCTCATCTCGGGCTTCTCCCATCCACGGCTTGTTAAGGCCCATTAGCCGGTTGCTTATCTCTTATGTGCATACAGTTTTATCGGTCAAGGTTATTGTGGCTTCCACAATAAGGTAAAAACTCAGGGATGACAGGAATAGCGATCCTGACTGTTGTCATCAGGGAGCCACTACACTGCTCTAACGGGAATGTTATTAATACGATGAGGTTCTGTTTTTCTCATTGCCACTTTTTTTTGTGGGAGAAGAGGTATGTGAACTACGGGGGATGAAGTCGAGGAGGCCTCGGTGGGTGCTGACCAGGCAGGTGTAGAAGGGGGCAGTGACAGTGGCCGCCCTGGGCCGAGAGAGTTAAACCTTTCACCGCGTCCTTCCAAGCCCAGCGTCGGAGTGCAAGGGAATTGCTGCGAGCTTCGATGTGGCAGGTTGGGGCTTTTCTGAGGTGACCGCAGTGGTGTATGAACTTGCCCCTCCGCCACGGTACAGTGGGGTCTCGGCCTCCTAGAGTCTGGGGTCGGGATAGGGACTGTGGCCAACGCGGTGTGGTGACAAGTTGCTCACGTCCTGGTGCTGCCCTTCACGGAGCAGCTGGGGCTTCTTGCTTCCTGGAGGTTCGATCTTTTGAGAGGTGGGTCACCTGGAGATGTCCACGCTGTGAAAAGCTCGTGTCCTGTGGACGTCCTGGGCCATGAGCTGCCACCCGGGGAAAGAACAAGCTAAGGAAACTGAGGCAGCCAGCTGATGGCCCAAGGATCTGAGACACACCATCCTGGCACATCCTCCCCAAATTCCTGACTCACAAAACCATGAGCAAAATGAATGATTGACTGAAGCCTCTGAGTTTGGAGTGGATTCACATGGAATCCTAACTGGGACATTTAGTCAAGACGAGACTGGTCACCCAGCTGGCTTGGGGAGGACGCCGTAAGGAAAGATGCCCAATGAAATGGTAGATAAAGATTTCCGCTGTTGTCCAGGTAAAGGTGAAGACAGGGGTCTGGTAAATCATCCCTGTACGGGCCTGGATGAGACCCCGATCTCGCTGCCTCTGGGCGTGAGCAGGGCACTTAGAACAATGAACATACAAGATCCACATGCCGAAGGCCTCAACATTGGTTTCACCACTTAGCAAATGCTTACTAAGCACGTACCTACTAGGTACACTGAGGCAAGAGGAGCCAGAAGAGACCCAACCGGGCCTCTCAGGGACTTACAGTGCAGTGACCAGTCCCAAGAAATCCCTGCATGTCCCCTGGAGAGGAAGGCCAACTCTACTCTGAGGAAGAGCAGAGTAGAGTCACTGCCCACATGTGGGGTAGCATTGGAGTAGGGGTGGGCATGCTGGGAGTTTGGTCTTCAGATCTGCTCACGTCCTGGTCCGTCTGTGCCATCTCTGCCTGCTGACGCTCTGGGACATCCTACTTGATGGCCAGCTTGGAGAGAGACCCAGCCAGGCCTAGCAGAATGGCCCTACTGAGGAAGTCGCTGACGCCCCACCAGCTGCTTTCCTCCAACGTTGGCCAGTGTTGAGCCCCTGCTGGCCTTGACTCCTTGGCTACTGTTCTGCTGCCCCCTCCTGGCTCGACCCTAATGACCCTGTCATCACGTGGGCAGTGCTGGTTGGTGCTGTTTCTTCCTCTCAACCTGAAAGGATGAAGACACTGGATCATCTCGGAATGCTCTGTAACTGACGGTATAACTTTCAATTCCGCGTTATAATTGAGCGATTATAATTGCAGCTTGCAATGTAATTTTGGACTAAGTATTGTAATCTCTAAACCTCTGTTTTCTCAGTTAGAAAATGGAACTATTGTTACTGATCATGCAGGGCTGGAAGGATTAAAGGTAATGTATATGGAATACCCTGCACCTATATGCTAATGTACTCATGAGTGGTGGTTGTTATTGTTGTGGCTTGCGCTCATGATACAGCCAGAGTCCAAAAAGGAGAGGAGTCATCTGCTTGCCTTGAGTCTATAAAAAACAGTGTTTTTTTGAGACTACCCTGGTGGGAAAGAAGCTGGACATGAGATTTAAAATGTATTGACTGTGGCCTTCAGAAAGACTGCTTTGTCATTAGTGTACCCAGCTCTGGTAGGGACAAGCATGGTTTGAGGAGCTGGTCTTGTCATTTTCTTGCCTTGGGATTCCTTGATGCAGGAGTCAAGGGGAGGCAGGGCGTGGTCTGCTCGAAGGATCCCTTGGGGATGGAAGTTAGCTCCCAAGTCTTCTTTCTAGAGATGACTTTGGGATTTTGAGAAAATGAAGCATGACATTGTGATTTAGAAAAGTTGTAACCCAAGCAATTGTCGAGAAGACCCAAAATAATATATTTCTTTATGAAAGAAGAAAGATCATACCGTTTGAGCAACACGTGTAAAAGGATGTGTGCGTTGTGCTGGCTAAAGAAAACCCAAAGTAACATGTAGGAACGCATTAGCAGTGGGGAGATGCTCGATGTTCAGAATCTCCCTTGACTGTGCTCTTCTGAGTCCCATTGGCTACAGTGTCTATCCCTCCTGATGGGGCCTGCCCAAGTGATGAATGTGGACGCACTTGCCTTGCTGTGGGGTATATATTGATCTTTGGGGCTGAATTGCAGCCTACTGGTTTTAAATAGATGGGTCACCGTCATGAACAATGATAAGACAAGAGGACTTCTTTAAAATTGTAAATTAATGAATTTCATAGAAGTCACTCATAAGGGTGTGCCAAGATATGGGCAGTATAGCATGTTTTGCCAAAATGTCAGATAATGTGATTTGGTAGAAGAAACCACCCTACCATGGATGGAAGGAAGCACCAGATTCTTCCCAGCTAGCAAAGAGTGAGATTTTCAAACTATAATGCAACCGTGAACCAATAGTAGGTGTTTCAGTGGCTGCTGTAGTCACTTGAATGACAAACTATGAATGTCCTACTCTTTCTCTTCCTCCATTTACCTTCCCATCTGCTTGCCCACCAGCCAGTCCCTCCATCCACCCACCCATCCATCAATCCATCCACCTGCCAACCCATCTACCTGTCTATTCAGCCATCCACTCACTCACCCACTACTCAAATATCCATCCACCCACTCATCCACTACTCACATACTCATCCATCCACCCATCCATCCATCCATCCATCCATCCAACAAATAAGCATGGAGCACCAACTAAGTGCCAAGCATTATGGAAGGTGCTGGGGACAAAGAAGAGTGAAATAATCTTTGACTGTGAGTTTATTGTCTACTGCCTAAGATGGATAAGAAAGTTAAAACACAGTGCAGTGCTGGTTTATGAGCTCTGAAGACCTAGCTTCAGAAGCCATCTGAGATCAGGGAGTGTTCGGTAAAGATGTCTGAGCCCTCCTGGTGGCTCTGGATTCACATTCCAGGACAAAAGAACAGTGTTTTCAAAGTCTAGGTGGCCTGGGAAGGGGTGTCCTGTCAGGGGATGCAGACATTTAAGAAGGAGTGTAATAAGGTGGAATATTGGTTTGGAGAGCATCCTGGGGCCCAGAACCTGCCCATCCTTGTAGGCCCAGCCAAGGACTTTGGACATAATGCTGCACAGTGGTGATTATTAATCTGTGCTCTGAGGACAGGGGCCCCAGGGTACTTGGGTTTCAGGCACTGGCCTCTGAATCTCTACTCCTGCTGCAACAGGGGAACTCTGCTTTTGTCTGATTTAAATATTGAGCTTCTGTTTGAGAGTTCCTTCAGAGGAAAGTGTCTGCAGCTTGGTCTGAAAACCACTGGAGTGGATGGTGTGGCACCAGGTATGGCTTCAGTCAGGGAGTTGCTTTAGACAATGCCTCCGTGGCAATGTGGAGGGTGGTTCCACGGGAGTCAGCCAGAAGCAGAGATGGGGGGCTCCTCCTTTGGGTACCCGAGGGAATGGATGCACCTCTGTGGGTTTCTGTGGGGCATGGTGAGTGCTAAGTGGGACTGATGCACACAGGGGTAGAGATGACAGATGACAGATTAGTAACTCTGTCGGGCACAACAGTGATACTGGGCAGGGGTCCCATTAGGAAAAATGGGACGAGATAGTGATGGTGTCCTAAGCGTCTTGTCTCAGCAGCTGGAAGCCTCTGGGAAAGAATGGAACCTAGGCATATTTCATGGCAGTTCTCTCATTCACCTTACAGTGTAAGGTGACCAGCACGTCACTTGAAAACTTGGCTGGACTCACAGGCTTCCTTCAGGCCTCCGTGGAGAGGGCTGGCTGGCCAAGCCACTGGCATCCTCCTGGAGAATCTGAGGAGCCAGAGCTGAGGTGCTGGGGTCAGGCAAAGCCAACCCCATGCAAAATGGACAACCGAGAGCACGAAAATCTCTTTTAGGAACGTTTCTTTTGTTGAACATTGGACTTTGTCATGTGTTGTTAAAGTTCTCCGGACACTTTGAGCTGTGGCAAGTGACAAGATGAACTGCCTTGCAGGTCCCTAGGTCCCCTTCATTATTTCAAGTTCCATGAGGGGGGCTCCTGGGTGGCTCAGTCCGCTGAGTGTCCAACTCTTGGTTTCGGCTCAGGTCGTGATGTCACGGTTTGTGGGCTCGAGCCCCGTGTCGGGCTCTGCACTGACAGCCCGGAGCCTGCTTGGGATTCTCTCCCTCTCCCTCTTTCTCGGCCCCTTCCCTGCTCATGTTTTCTCTAAATAAATAAATAAATAAATAAATATTAAAAAAATTGAGTTCCAGAAGGTTCGAATGGTAAATGGGTATTGAATGGGTCCCGCTTGGGTGGGCACGTGTGGGAAGGAGCAGAGCTGACTCATTGCCGGGATCTGACCATAGGCAGAGTATGGAGAGAGGTGAAGGTGAGGTGGGAGAGAGGAAGGGGAGAGGAAGAGGAGGGGAGAGAGAGAGAAGAGATCATTTCAAACCTGTGATACTCTTCTTGGACCGTATGGTGGGAAGTCCAGCATCCTGACTGGTGCTGTGGCGGGATATGGTGCTTCGAAGACAATTCCTGTTCCTATCTGTAGAAAAGGCTGACTCTATGTTCTCATTGGCAGAAAAGGCTGACTCTTTGGACACACACACACACACACACACACACACACACATAAGAAACCAAGGCCATATCAAATTTCTTTTTTATTGTTCCAGTCAAAAAAAAGAGGAACACCTCAATATGTAAACAGTTTCCCTAACACAGCGAGTTCTTAAAGATACAGTTTTTTCTTCTAAAAAAATTTGGCATTGTAGTGATTTCTCAATACATAATTTGTGCTTTCGCATGTAGCATGCTTTCGTCTCATTGTCCGTGCACAGATGTACTTGGAGTTGAATAAAGGGAGTTACAAAAAGACCAAAAGGTGGGTCAGGAGCCAAACCAGTACTTGAGGCCTTTCTGGCTTTCCTTTCCAAAAAGCATGGTGGGAAGGTTGACGACACTGACTTCAGGAGCAAATCTTAGTTAATTTTCAGGAGGAAAAGTCAGAGGCCTTGGTAGGATTTTCTGAAAGATGCCTTTCCTTATTTCCTGTCTGTTCATCTCTAAAGAGTCATCTAAAGGTTTTGTCTGAATAAAACTTTATTTTGTGCATTGTATTATGTAATATCTATAAAGGTCTCCTATAATAATTCTTGTTTTGTGATTTTGCTGGCCATGTAGCTTACTACCAATTGTTACTGAAATCCCACCAATGATTTATTCCATTTTTTATAGATTCCCTGAATCATTTCAAAGTGTTTGGCAGTTTTGGCAGGGACGTCTTGCTTTTTTCCCCTGAAAGTTATTGTTTTGAAAAACCAATCCTCAGACTTAAGAGCCTTTTAAGTGCTATGGTGGATTTATTAATAAACGCTGCCCTACTATGCTTACTTTGGTCTATCTTCCTTATCCTGCAATTCCAAGTCTTCTACAGTTTAGCACCAGTTTTCAAAATGCATATTTTATCAAATCCTACAACAAGCCATCCATCCCATCCAGGGGGGCCTAGGCACTCTCCCCCAATCTTGCTTTGTGCGTGCCTGTCTTTGGCCTCTCTCCCATGTTGGCTCCTCAGACTGTAAGGAAGTCTCCCTTCTGGGTCTGTGTCTTCTACATCCTGCCCAGTCTCCAAGAACGTCAGGACAAATGTCCCTTTATTCCCCGGGAAACGATTCGTGATTGCTTACATAGAAACAGGTTTGCTTTTTTACATTTCAGAACATTGTTGTACCCTCTCCGTTAGGTTGTCTGATTTCTAAAACTAGAGTGAGTTCATTTTTCTCTTTATGCCTCAGTTTCTTTATTTGTAAAGTAGGCGTCAGTATTTGCTCACAGGGCTTTTGTGCGGGTTGTGGGTTGATTCACTCAACACAGTGTGGTCATCTGGTAAGAGCTGGTTGCCGTGAGGTTATAGGCTTGTTGAGGGCAGAGGAAGATGACATTATTTCTTGATCTTTAGAACAACCTGCCTAGGACATTTCCCACTGTGCTAAAATGTTCACGGGTCAATACTCAGTCAAACAAATATTAATCTAGAACAGTAAAATATGGGGCATCTACTAGCTTTCAGAATCTTTTGAGTGGAATTCTCTCCTTGTCTAGTTTTAGTTGGCAGCTTAGATCCCTGAGAATGGAGGTACACGTATGTGCCTGCTCCCAGCATCAGCGAATTTCATACACCTTGAAAACCAAGCATTTTATTTCTCTGTGGAATGTGAGCATCTTATCAAAAACTCAGCTTCTTAAGAGGATTTCTGGGAACAATGTTGAAGGTCAATTATGCGTGTGCCTTGTTTCTTTTTAGAAGACATATTCTCTAGGAGTGGATACTGGAACGGGAACACCAACATGTGCCCCAGTGACACCCCAGCTTGATGAGTTGGATCTAAGAGTGGCTAGGATTTGTTCAAACAATTCCTGACAGTTCTGTGTGATGGTAAGAACGGGAACTTCCAGGCTAATAGAAACAGGAATGTCTGCAAGACGCGCGGCCCTGAAACCAGATTAAGATTTATCCTCAGTTTCATAGATTCAGGATGAAAAAGACTACCAAAGTTTAGGCACTGCTTTCTTTGGACTTTTGAACTAATGAACTTTCCAGAATAATGTTCTTTCTATCTTAGGAAATGGCTCTCAGAATGACTTCATGTCTTATTGGGCCATATGAAATATTTCAGGCCTTCGTATGGTGATACTTTATTAGGGAAGATAAATACAGTGAATTATCTTTCAATTAATAGTGGAAAAGAGGGATGTGGCTGAAAT
Source organism: Leopardus geoffroyi (assembly GCF_018350155.1). NCBI lineage: Eukaryota > Metazoa > Chordata > Mammalia > Carnivora > Felidae > Leopardus > Leopardus geoffroyi. The sequence continues at coordinate 7,969,334 of NC_059333.1, read as the reverse complement.
AAAGCCGTTGAATTAAAGTGTTATGGTTTAATCTCTTTGCCTCCCTAGTTTTGTTCTACTTGATTTAGCATTAATTTTTTGTCCTGGGGTCCTAAGTGCATGCTTCAGGGAAGGTAGGGACGGATTCAGGTTAAGAGCAAGTTGCCAATAACCTGCTGGAGCTGTTTGAAGTATTTGTGGATGAGCTGGCAAGATGTAGTCATGCACTTATTTTCAGCCAAAGGTCCCAACCACTTTGCGGGCTTTTTCTCCGACTGTAAAGGAGACTATAGTGCTTGTACAGTAACACCTCATTTGTCTAGAAGGCACCTAACTCATAACTTGTCTATTTGCTGTGGGATTTAGTGGTGGGAGAGGAGACGAGAGAAGGATGGGTTTGGTAAGGAGATCCTGGAGGCAAGTGTATGGATGGTGGCAAAATTTCATTGCTGCCAACCTAGGAATTAGTGAAACTATTAAAAACAGGGAATACTGAAAGCTAAGCCATCTGGGGCTATCTAGTGCAGGGGTGGTATAGACTCAAACTGCTATTAGATTTAGAAGCAGAGACTGGGGGTTTCAACTTGCTGAAAAAGACAAAAAGAAAAAGACAAGGAGACTAACAGCAGACACACTTTCTCAAGTTCACGTTGGAACATTCACTAAGATAAACCACCTTCTGGGCCATAAAGCACAACTTAAAAAAACTGGAAAGAATATAAGTCATACAATGTCTTCTCTAGACCTCAATGGAATCAAATTAGAAATACAACCAACAGAGGTGGAAAAATCTCAAAATACCCAGAGATTCAACAACACCCTTGTAAATAACACAGAGGCCAAAGAAGAAATCTTAAGAGAATTTGAAAAGTATTTTGAACCCAATGAAAATAAAAATGCAATTTGTCAAAATTTGTGGGATGCAGTGAAAACAGTGCTTAGAGGGGTTGGGAAGGAAGAAGCAAAATTATCTTGGTTTGCAGATGACATGCACGTCCATGTAGAAAATCGGAAAGAATCAACAAAAAACATCCTAGCAACGTTGCAGGATACAGAGTTAATATACAAAAAGTCAATCACCTTTCTATATACCAGCAATGAACATGTGGAATCTGTAATTGCAAACACAATACCATTTATATTAGCACCTCCCCTCAAATAAGACACTTAGGTATAAATTTAACAAAATATGTACAAGATTTATATGAGGAAAATTATAAAACTGGTGAAAGCTAACAAATGAAATAAATGGAGAGATATTCTAGGTTCATGGGTAGGAAGACTCAATACTGTCAAGTTCTTCCCCAATTAATCTACAGATTCAATGCATTTCCAGCCCAAATCCCAGCATTAACTTGTGGATATTAGCAAACTGGTGTTAAGGTTTCTATGGAGAAGCAAAAGACCTAGAGTGGCCAACACTGAAGAACAAAATGGAAGGACTGACACTATCCAACCTCAAGGCTTACGGTGATTTGATTTACAGTGATCAAGACAGTGTGATATTGGTGAAAGGATAGACAAACAGATCCACGAAACAGAACAGAAAGCCCAGAAATAGAACCCATAAGTATAGTCAACTGATCTTTGACAATGGTGCTAAGGCAATACACAGAAGCAAATACAATCTTTTCAATGAATGATTCTGGAAAAACTGTACATTCATATTCCAAAAAAAAAAAAAATGTCTGGACACAGACCTTAAACTCTCCACAAAACTAACCCAAAATGATTTAAATGTAAAGTGAAAAACTATAAAACTCCTAGAAGATAATAAATGAGAAAATCTAAATGACTGTGGGTATGGCAATGAATTTAAAAATACAACACCAAAGGCATAATCCACGAAGGGAAGAATTAATAAGCTGGTGTTCATTAAAACACTTCTGCTTGGCAGCTGAGGCTATCAACAGAATGAGAAGACAAACCACGGGCTGGGAGAAAATATTTGCAAAAGATGCACCTGATAAAGGACTGTTATCCAACATATACAAAGAACTCTTAAAACTCAACAATAAGAAAACAAACAACCTGATTAAAACGTGGGCAAAGACCTGAACAGGCACCTCACCAAAGAAGATGCACAGATGGAAAATACGTCTATAAAGAGACGCTCCATATCATATGTCATCAGGGAAATGCAATGAAAACAATGCGATACCAGTGCACGCTTAATAGAATGGCCAAAACTCAAAACACTGATAACACTAAATGCTGGCAAGGATGAGAGGCAGCAGGAATTCTCATTCGTTGTTGGTGGGAATGTAAAATGGGATAGCCACTTTGGAAGGCAGCTGGGCAGTTTCTTATGAGACTAAACATAGTTTTATCATATGATCCAGCCATTACGCCCCCTGGCATTTACCCAAATGAATAGAAAACTTTATGTCTCCACAAACACCTGCACACAAACATTTATAGCAGCTTTATTCATCATGGCCAAAGCTTGGAAGCAAACAATAGTATGTAAATGAATATATAAACCATGGTACATCCAGACAGTAAAATATTATTCAACCCTAAAAAGAAAGAGCTATTAAGCTATGAAAAGATATGACGAAATCTTAAATGCATAATACTAAGTGAAAGAAGCTGATATGAAAGGCTATATGCTGTTTGATTCTAACTCTGTGACATTGTGGAAAAGGCAAAACTGTAAAGACAGTGAAAAGATCAGTAGTTGTCAAGGGTTTGTGGGAGAGACAAATAGAGCGCAGAGAATTTTTAGGGCAGGGAAACTATTTTGCATGATAGTCTAGTGCCGGCTACATATTATACATCGTGCATTTGTCAAAACTCATAGAATGTACACAAAGAGTGAATCCTACTGTAGACTATGGACTTTGGGTGATGCTGATGAGTCAGTATAGGTTCGTTTGCTGTGAACCTAAAATTGTGCTAAAAGCTAAAGGTTATTAGTCCAAAAAAGAGAAGATGACGAGAAAACTGTTTTTGAGTTCAATGATTTATCCAAGTCCATATAACTCATCTGGGGATCGAACCAGGATCAGAATCCTGTTCTCTTCAGACTGAATCCAGGTTTCCTACAAAACAAGGGGGAAAAAAAAAAAAAGGCTACTTTATGACCCATTGCCTGTGAGTTCAGGGAGGCCTATGGTGCATTTTAGAAAGAATACCACTGTGATGGTTAAGGGAGGGAGTTCTTGTCATTTTTAGGGCTTTGGTTTTCTGTGAATCCACTTACGTGGACCAGCTCACAACTGATTGGAGGAGGGAAGTAGGTGTGTGTATGTGGGTGTGTGTGCGTGTGTGCGTGTAGGAGTGCATGTATATTGTGTATATGTATGTATGGGCATGTGTACATATGTATGTGCCTGTATGCGTGTATGTGCAGAAAGGGTTGTTGCATTTGTTAAAGTGTTAGTTACAAAGACTGTACCACCACTGCCTCGTGTAACGTTGAGAGGAGCCTTCTTTCTTTTAGGAGAGGAAACAAATACGAAAGTACAAGCAGAGAGGAGCTGTGGGATAACACACCACGTGTCTTGTTGATGTCTGTTGTAACAGCGTTGTAAATAAAATGGAAGAAAGGTCTTCCAGTGTGCTTATGCGGGTTGTAGAAAGTTCTCATTTATTTGCTAATGCCCCCTGTGGATAGGGCCAGTTGGCCCGGCAAGCTATAGACCAGGCCAGCTGATCTGGCATGTGTGTGGGCATGACTCAGAGATTCGAACATTACCATCCTCTCTCTGCAAGCAGGCCATCATCTTGAGCAAAGTTTCCATGTCCAAAATTTCCCTGAGGTTGACACCTAAGCACATCGATGGAGAGTTGTTCCTGGTTAGCAGAGTTTACTCCTACCTGGGCTCATAGGGCCAGACCGAATTTAACTCTGAAAGTTTCAGTGCTAAATTCTGCATAACCTTTCCTGCCAGTGTAGAGGAGTCTGTTCTCAGGTTCAAAGCCAGAAAACGGAAAGTGGCAAGTTCATGGAGAAATAGTATTCTGGAGACTTTGCCTTCTGGAGGCAAAAATGAACCTTTGAAATCAGGTTTTCTAAAAAAACTTCTTTTTTTTTTTTTCCTGAAGGAATTTCTAAGTAAAAATTTAAAACTGCTTTTGTTTACACTTGGGCTTATTATGGAAACACTATTTAGGCTCAGCCTATTTCATGATGAATAAAATGGGAGCTCTTTGGATATCCATTGCATTAGATGATGTGAATTTAGTTTTGGAATTTCTCTTTTTTTTTTTTTAAAGGAGAATGTGATTTTTGGTGTGGGTGTGTATGTGGGATGGGGATGATGGCTTAAAGAATAGCCTTTTTCAAAGGAACAGTTTGGCCACCTGAATGCAAACTGTCTTAGGAAGAAGGGATAGTAATATTCTACACCTGGCCACTGAACGTACCTGTTTGCCTGGGCACTGCCCTGTATCTCCTAGGTTTCCCGGAAGGCTGTCTGCAGGTGGATAAGCCTCTGGGAGCTCCAGCCCCTTGGGGCCTCAGCCAGTTCTCCTCAGAGACTCCATGGAGAGATCTATGCTGATAGGCTGCAGGTTGCCATGGCAGCAGCCATGCACATCCTGGGTAACCAGGCACCACATGGGTGCTTGGTTTTTCCCCAGAGCACAGTCTGTGCAGACAGCGGGGGAGGAAAGGCCACTTTGCCAACACAGGCATATATTTAGGTCATCATTTCAGAATCCTGTACACGTGTGGGAGTTCACTGTTGTTCCCGCAAGACTCATTTTAGATGCTGTTCCACGGGGCTGAATAAAGATATACGGGATCATCTTTGGCAAGCTGGTTAGCCTAACTGCATGTCGCAAAGGACAAGAAGCTTCCTCTGGAAAAGTCCAGCTGTCCCTTCAGCACAAGACCCCTTTTTATGCTCTGCTCAGTTATGGGCTAATGTCGTCACTCATGGACTCTCAGGGCGTGTATGGGGGCAGAAATGAAATATTTTACCTTTTTTTTGGGTCTCAGGTGGTCAGACTGTGAACATAGTACATGCGCAGTTAAAACTGGTGTGAACAATTAGGTGGTAACAGATGAGACTAGCCTTGATAATAGGCTCCTGGTTGCCACTCAAAAATGGAATGGAAGCTCAGAAGAATTTCCAGGAAAGATGACTTTTGGTGGTGAGCCAAGGAAGGAATACAGAAAGCGGAAGTGGGTAGAATGTTTGGATGATAACCTGTGGTGACACGATAGCCCTGTGGGCACCCGGGGAGAGCATAAGTTGTGTCTCCAAGTGTTGCAATCCAGGGGAGTTCCTTGCAAATCAAGAGGACACTCTTGACAATAATATCCTTGTTTGTTGGTTCCTGTTAGAGGAAAGAGAGAGGACGTGACATTTCTTGGGCAGGGCAGCATTTGGATTGGATGAGGGGCAGGTTTGAACAGATCAGACCCCCTTACTTAAAGAAACAGGATCAGAGCGTCTAGGGTGATGTCTTGGATTGCCCAATGGCCCAGCTGAGTTTGTGCTCACAGCATCATGATACTAAAAAGTGAGAATTTCCAGAGGCTGAAGAATTAGATGTGTAAAGGGGAAAAAAGTCATACGGGCAATCACCATGGGAAAATGATCTTTCCTTGGACTTCTTTACACATACTCTGTTTACTCAATAATATTGTTTGATTATGTATAGGAGGGACAGCCCTGTGCGTAGGGGATTCAAAAGGCCTTACTTCATTTCTTCTAGGGAGAGTTGTCATCCCTGCTCCAGGTGGGTGCTCTGTAGGGTCAAGGGTGCTGGCCAACATAAGCTCAAAAGACACAGGTTCCCCGGTGTCTTCTGGGAGGGGTCATTGTCTATATGAACAGGAACTAGACCTGGAGAGAGAGGTTCACCTAGAGAGCCTGCAGCAGGTGTGCCTGGCCAAACTGACCCAAGGGAGGGGTGCTTACAGCCATTCCCATGCCCAATAATGCTGAGAGATGATGCCACGATGGCACCAACTGGATCTGAGAACAGTGTCCCTTGCCCTTGTCTAAGAATAGTGGCCATGGGGTTAGAGGTTCTGATCGTGCACAGCTGATGCAAGCCCAGCTCTCTGTGCTGTAGTTGATCCAGTTCTGTAGTTGTGTTTAGTGCTGATCAACCTAACACTGATACACTCCATAAGGCATTCAGACTGCACTGGGGTTTTAGTAGCCGAAGAGGTCTGAACTTAGGCTCCCATGATTTCTTGCTCCTTTAGATGGATATTTTATGATTTCTATCAGAATTTTAGAAATAATGGTGCATGACGTGTTTATTTCACTAGTGTCTGTTGGTAGCAGATATTTACATTGCCTGAGAAAAACAGCCCTTCATGTTCTTATAAAGATTGGCTGGTTGATATCACAGTATTTATGATCAGTGTTAATACAATGGGTGCAGGGTCTTAATCCTGAAATGGTCAATTACCCTTTGACAGTAGGAACACTTCATTCTCTGAAATCAAGATCTATTGCCTGTGTGGTCACAATTCTCTGGCCGACCACAGAACACATTAGGATTCACGTCTAGGGGGTAGTATCTAAAATTAACTTTATAAAAGCCATTTTCCTTGGTGATAAATCTCCATCACTTAATCACGCTGACCATCTCGAGCTATTTTGCTCTCATTTCTTCCTTTGGACGAGGATAGGTTTGAGTTAGGTGGATGCATCGAGCTTTCTTTTACCAAGGCAATGAGGCCAAGTAAAAGTTTGACTCCTTTTACATTTATTTAAGTTTTACGGTGTTGAACTTTGAGATATCTTCCCCCCCCCCCCACTTAGTTATTATACTATTCCACGCAAAGCTGTTGTGAGCTTTTTGCAACATATATTTCAGATATCATTACCATTTAGTTTCAGACACAGGACCAAATCCATCTCAATTTCCGTCATGTATCTGTCAGCAATACATCACAATGATTTGTTACAAAATTCCCCCCCCACCTAATTTCCAGGAAAGCACTCATAAGAGAACCTGATATATTTTCCAACAGAACTTGGCTCACTTGGCTGACCCATGTCTGGCTTTGGAAATGCTTTCTTAGAACACATTTCTTAGAACACTACGCTTTCAGCGTAGTGATACTAAAGAATGTCATTTAATATTGACTTATCTCAAAACTCCACTGTCTGGGTTTCTTGCTCTCAATATTTCTGTAATTACCAATCTTTATCTTGTGTTTCGGACTCAGAAAGCGACAAACAATCCAACAGCCCTTTACTGCCCTCCTGTTTCTTCCTGAGCTCTTTGTAAAGAACCTCTTGGTTTTCCAAGAGAAGGATTTAGTTCCTAATTCTCATGTTAAATTAAACTTTTGGCCAAGTGGCTGGAGAGAGCCAGAACTAGGACAGCTAGACATGAGCAACAGTTCAACGTTCATCATCATTACGTTGATCAATTGCAGGTAGAGAGAACTAGTGGGAGGACACAGGCAGAGCTCCATTGTCCATAGGAGCCTAGGAGAGAAGGCAGGTGGGGGAGGGGAAGCTCCCCCTGCAACTGCTGCGCAGCCGGTTTTCCCCACCGGGTGGAGACACGTGTCCCCACTGTCTACATATTTAAACACCTATAGATACACCAGTGACGCAATGTCTCAGTCAACTGGACCGGGGATTCCCACTTCTTTTTTGTTTGTTAAGGAATGGTTTTACATTGTCGCTTTGAGAGTTGGCCACTGAATCTTGACCGGTTATTTCTTTAGCGCTCTGGGAGAATGGTTATGAAAAGGAAGGAGTCCTCCTTTGACACCTGATTATATGACTGTGTTATTTTTTTCTTGGAACAGATCTGCGAGTGACTGCAATGCATTTTTATCGGGAAATAATGTCATCATTCTGAGTTGTCCAGGAATCTGTTGGTAGCACGGTACAATATTTAATAATTAGTACCACTTCATACATGAATAGTACTCAACAGTACAGACAGTATAGGGGTCGGCAAACTTTTCTGTAAAGGGCCAGCTAGGAATATTTTAGTCTTCTGGCCACATAGTCTCCGTCTTAAATACTCAGCTCTGCTAGTGTAGTGTGAAAGCAGCCATAGGCAATACGCAAATGGATGAGTGTGGCTGTGTTCCAAGAAAACTTTATTTATGGACACTGGAATTTGAATTGCATACAATTTTCATATGTCCGAAAATATTCCTCCCCTCTGCATCCATTAAAAAATGTAAAAGTCATTCTTTGCTCACAAGTGGTGCAAAAACAGGGAGTGGGCCAGAGGCTGTGAGTAGTTTTGGTTTGCCGACCCTCTCTGTCTAAATAGTGCCCGTGGCTTAAGCCTTGGCCCTGGATTTGAGACCAGGAGCTATTACTACTGGGCCCATAACCTTGGGGAAGTTATTCAGTTTGCCTAAGCCCTAGTAGTCCTATCATAAAACATAAATTGTAACACTCAAGCTCTCATGGTAGAGTAGAATTAAATGACATAATTTGTGTAATGACATAATTTGTCATTGTATTTTGTGTTGATATTGTGCTTTGTCAAAATCTCTTTGTAGCCTTGCAGAGTTTTTGACTTCTAGATGACACTACAGTGGAAGTTCTCTAAGACATTAAGGGCAGAAATATTAGGAAGAGGTGTGTTTAACTCCATTTTAGATGAAAGGATTACATTTTCTTAAACACAGGTTGGTCGTGAAGTCTAGAAACAAGATAATATGACTTTACTATATTGGAATGCGGTATCAATGAATCATCTATCATGTATAACTATGTTTTTCAACTTTATAGCCATCCGTTGAAAGGAAATCATAGAAGTTACTATTTCCCATGTATGTAGGGCATTTAATTACAACTCCCCTTTTGACTTTTCTGAGTCACATAGAGTACCATCCAAGTCAAGGAAAGAAAGTCAGACTATTGGCAAGCTGTCTTGGAAATGACTATGCATATTTTCCTTCGTTTCTATCTTGAATTACTCAGCTAATCAAATGATTTCACATTCTTTGAGTGAGTCCTAGTCGTTTTCTACTGGCATTTTTATAACCCCCGTGTCCACCAGCTCCCGCCTTTAATAAACAGTTTCTGTGCATCCCAAAGATATTGGCTGAAATCAAATTAAAAAGCAAAGGGGAAAAATTAAGAAACCTGAAATGTAAGAAAACGTAGGGAAGGAAAGCATAAGGATGTTGCTCTGGAGATTTCAAAATTTAGGCTTTTGAATGAAGTCGTAAATAATTTTTTAACTAGAGTACAGTGAGAAATAGACACTTCAGAGCCCTAGTTTGGTTAAACCAAGAGAAAAATTGTGCTTAAGAAATAAGTTGACATTTTTAAAGACAGGAGCTGGATTTCTGTTAGGGAACATAAGATACCGAACTCAATTAATGGACCTGGCACTGGAGAGTTAGGGAAAGCACAAAAGAGAGAGACATGTGGAGCAAAAGAGTGGGGGAAGGAGGGAGTTCCTTCCTACGGACATGGAGTGGCTGTATGTTGGTTCACCAGGTTGCAATGCCATGTTATGAAGGAATGGATAAACAATGACCTGACATTACAGTGATTACAAATATGTTAATTCAAAAGAGTATCGTTTGTCCAGGGGACAGCCAAAAACAGAAACGATTTTATTAGTTACATAAAACTGACTTATCAACAAATAGGTTTTCCAGTTGGAAAGCATCTTGGGGTGGGTGGAAGTGAGAATCTGAGGGTCTCAGCAGCCCTTGGGGAGGTCATGCTTCCAGCTGACTCTGCCCTTTTCTCCAGATTGGGGTCTACTGTGGCAAACCATAACCCTTAAGTTAAAAATTCTTATCTGGCTATTGGATCCCACCATGCTTTTATGGAAAGTGACTCAAACACACCAACCAAACAGACCAAAATATCAAGTTGAGAGCGATGCTCATTAGTTGTGGGTATTGTTGAATTAAAATAGGCTTATTTATTTTCATAACACTTGGTTTGCTAAGAAAGTGACTGAGTGAATGGGGACTGGCCATGGCGGAATAGAATGAGTAGAAATCATGGGCTCATCTTTGTTTTACGGTCTTAATGAAAAACACCATTCAATACTTGCTGCTTAGAAAATTCAGTCTTAATGAACTTCTTTCAATTCCAAATTTTAACAGTTGACACAAAATACACTGTTAAACTGTGTTATCAATAATTGTAGAAAAATAGACACGTTTGATAGGGACATTCTAGTAAAAGGTTCTTCTGGAGCATCCTTGTTTAAAGATCCAGAGGCTCACGTTACAAAAACGAGATTTGGTTCGTGTTCTGTCTTCAACTACATTGACACAAAAGACGATGAGAAATAGGCAGAGACCTCCCACTTGGGTGCCCTGTCACACATACAGAACCGACACATGTGCATGACCAAAGGGTCACCAAGGCTCTTCGTTCAGTTGTGCTAAAGGGCCCCAAACTGTTCTTCCAACCAGACAACAGGGTGTGTGCTGTCCTTTGAACCTTAGTAACGGAGTAAAAAAAGGCCCACTGAGTCATCAAGAGCTAATTAGCTAATGAGCCCCTGCCTCATCTTGCTTTGTGCTACGGTGCCTTCCCTGCAACTCTGGTGATGTTGCGGGGTTAGCGCCCCCAAGTCAAGGGCGCCCTTCATAAGGCTACAGCGAGGTAAGGCCACAGTACCTCCCAACAGCCTGGCAGGAAGTGTATGGGGCTCCCTCCTCCTCCTCCCGGACTACAACGCCCTCCTCGGAGTGTGTGGAATGAATAAATGATTCGACAGGTATTCAATGCAGAAAGTGAAATGCTGGCAAACAGGAAAGGGCTACGTGGCCAACAGATTTGTTTTCGGTTAAGTCAGTGCCAAGAAGCAGTTGTCCTAATGCAAGGTCAAGGACGTGGGAGAAGAGAGACCCTGTGTTAAATTGAGGAGCCACTTTCCTTGTCTCTGGGACATGCTTTTTAGTAGCCAAGTCCCCGAACTACAGCGAAGGCCTGTGCAATCTGGTCAGGGAAGTCAAGGGCAACAGGGAGTGATAGCTAGTTTGAGTTCTTTGACCTCCAAGGCACAAAGTTTCAAACTGAGCACAGCTGTGGGAGCTGAAAATGAACTTGAGTTCAGCCAATGAATATTTATGATGGGCGACTGCTTAGGGAATAAAGAGTTTAAAATTGCGAAATTAATGTGAAAGATCTGTTACAGTGCAAAATTTCCACCTGCCCTTGGGATTTTTGTCTAACATCCTCTTCCTTATCTTTTTACTTGAAATTTTTTTTTCATTTTGAAATTTAGATTTTTTAGTACAAAATTCTTTCCTTCCTTCCTTCCTTCCTTCCTTTCCTTCTCTTCTCTTCTCTCTTAATCTCTCTCTTTCCATTTATCTTCACAGATTAAAATTAATTAAGGCTGCAGTTTTTTTGCTTGTTTTCTTCTGATTGGGAGACACTTTGGATTTGATTTCCCGCCTGTGGCATGCTCTAGAGAGATTTCATAGTCACCTAGATTGTTGATTGAATCTTTGACCCTTGAACTCTGGTCATTTCAGAATAATAAAAGAAGACGAATAATAATAAATACAAATGCGAAAAATGCTGATGGATAAGCTAGAGGGGCCAGGGAGAGAGCCGGATGGAGTCAAAGTGTGTGAGGTGAATGATTATAATACATGTCGCCCACTGCACGCCTTCATGAATGTCATGGCCTTAGACCCAAACCGTCTTCTGCTAAATTACCATGTCTGATTTTTTTAGGTCTATAGTTTCTCGCAATTACAGAGTGGAACAGCTGGGGAATCCATGGGTTTGTAGGAGAAGAGTCTCCCAAACTCTTGTACTACAAAGGGTGACAGCTCATGTGAGAAGCATAAACACATCATTGCTGACATGCCAGAGAGTGTCCTCCCCCTGGAATATTCTCCCAGGCTAGTCAGTGAGGCTCCTGTTACTAAAAAAAAAAAAAAAAAAAGAGAGACCTCAGTTTTGTAAACATTTCACAGTATCTCAGCATATTGTTGGTGGGTTTTGCCATGTACCGGACCTCCTAACTTCCCCCAGACCTATGGCTTATTAGATTCAGTGAGAGGATAAGCAAGGGAACAGTGAGGTACCCAAACACTACCAGTCTGGGACACAGAACAAAGGCCATGCACTAAGGGCCAGTGATCGATGGGACCAAAGAAATTCAGAAAGCAAAGACATCAGAACAGAAATGCCTGCTGTACATTGGGAATCTTTTTTTTTTTTTTTTTTTTTTTGCATCTTATTTCTAAAGTTATATATCTAAACCTACAGTAATTATACATCTATGTACATTATTTGGAAGTTCTGTCCTACAGTACTTTTCGTACATGCTGTGTTTTATTACTGACTGCCAAAAGAAAAATAATTACATAAGGCATATATATGTACAGTGTTTTGTCTTTACCTGACCCGGGTCCTATAACTGCAATGCCTGTAGGGGGCAGGCACGTCGCCCTGCAGATGGGATTTATTGGAATCTATAAAACCGAGGGTTGTACGCTATGTCTCACTGCATGAGGAAATAGGCACCAGAGACCTAACTTGTCCTATCCCAGGTGAAATCTCTGACACACTCTTTGAGTGATCTGCTGTTGTACAAGACATGCAGGTAAGTAGCTTAAGTCCCTAGGAGTCGGATGCGTGGTTTTTCGGGAAGAGAGCAAGCTGGGGCCGCGAGGGAGGGCGCTCGGCACCTTCACCAAATCTGTGTCTGCCTCGTCCATCTGCAAAACTGAGAGAGGGCAGGTAGATATTTTACACCTCGAAGACTCGCTTTCTGGCGATGTCAAAACTAAATGTAAATCCATACACAACCAAGGAAGAGAGACAAAAGAGAGAGAGCATGAGAGACGAGGAGGGGTTGTGCGGGGTGGGGGAGGGGAGGAGGAGCTGCCGGGCTAGGCGACTAGACTCTGGATTCGTTTTCTAGGTTTGCCACGTCACCATTCCTTTCGGTTTGCTCCTCGAGGTTCTTCTCCTCCTCTTCCGTCTCCGGGTCTGCGCGCTGGTTGAGTTTGCTGGACACGGACCAACTCAGGGGCAGCTCCGCCCGGCTGGCCAGCTCGGCCAGCTCTTTGGCACTGAGGGATGGGGTGCTGGTCTCGTAGGTCTCGTGGAAGCTGTTATAGTCGACCTCATAGAAGCCGTCTTCCAGCGTCAGGACAGGTGTGAAGCGGTAACCCCACAGGATCTCACTGGTGACGTAGGAGCTCCGGGCTTGGCACGTCATTCCTGCAAGGAAGGGGACGGACGGAGGCTTTAGTGAGTGCGGCCTTGCCCTCGGCAAGTGGGCCCAGCGGGCGGGCGGTGGTCGCGGCCCCGAGCTGCTCAGGCTGCGGCCCGCACGGGGGCTCAGGGCTTAGGACCGAGAGTGTGATTCGTGCGGCCGACGGACGCTACTACCAGCGTGTGCGGTGGCGCTGCCGGGACTTCGCGGGGCTGGGAGGGGGGAGCGCCAGGGCGCCGTGGGAGCGTCCTGGCGCACAGCCAGCCACGCGTGCCCGCGAGGCCGTGCACACGCACGGGAAGGCACGTGCGCACAGGCGCACAGTCACGTGTGCTCGTGCCCTGTCCGCGTTTCGCGCCGGGAGACCCCGGAGGCCGCGCGTCTGGCCTCCCGTGGCTTTCGGGGCTTCGCCTGAGCCCTACGGAGACTTGAGCCTCCCGGCCATCGACTTAGAGTGAAGTTTGGCTTATGGAACTACACCCGGGAGGTCCTCCAGCCGAACGTCGTGGATCAGCGTTACTCTCCTCGCATCGTGCCGTGCAGGCCCCGACTGCCGCCCCAGGTGACGTTGGAAGGGATGTCCCCCCCCCCCCCCCCCGACTCTGTACTTGCCCCGGGCCCAGTGAGGATAGTTATTCAGACTGTGCAATAACCATAATACTTTCAAGGCTTGTCCCTTCTTCTTAAAGATAAGAAACCTTTTCCTGGTTTGCACAGAAATGCCATCTGAGCGACTGCAGCCCAGGAGTCAGGAGCAGCTTTTTTTTTTTTTTAACGTTTATTTATTTTTGAGAGACAGAGAGAGACAGAGCACGAGTGGGGAAGGAGCAGAGAGAGAGAGGGAGACCCAGAATCCGAAGCGGGCTCCAGGCTCCCAGCTGTCAGCACACAGCCCGACGCGGGGCTCGAACCCATGAACCCTAAGATCGTGACCTGAGCCGAAGTAAGGCGCTTAACCGACGGAGCCACCCAGGTGCCCCAGGAGCAGCTTTTCAAAAAATATGAAATGACAGAATGGGGGAAACTCCACCCATCCTCAGGGATGACTTCTCCATTGGCTAGGCAGGTCCGGGGCCTAGGGCCCACAACTGCTTTTTAGGGACCTATAAAAATTCTTTTAAAATCAGAAGAAAACAAGGAACTTTTAGGTAGAAGAAAACGTCAAAATAGTCACCCTTACTCTACTAAGATTGTAAAATGTCATGTAATTAAAACTTAAAAAAAAAAAATGAATAAGGGGTCCTTCAAGGCCAAACTACCTGCGACACGCAAAAGTTGTCCCGTGGTCAGTGTTCATTCATTCCAGGAAACAGCCAGGCAGCCCACGTGTCGTGTATTGAGACAGCCGGTAAGGTGCATCAGGCAGCTGCTTTGTGTGGAGTGCGGGGGGAGAGGGGAGAAGAGAATACGTGTGGCTGTTTCCACGGAGGGTTCAGGGCTGCAGGATGATTTCAGAGCGTGGCACTTGCTCCGTGCGACTAGAAGAAGAAACCGGGGTGCCAGGGACTTCCGTGATGTCAGGGCCCGAGTCAGCGCTGCCCTCACTCCAGCCCTGGGTTCCTCTCCTTAACCCCCAAACCGAATCCCACCCTCTGGCAGTGTCTGTCTGGCTAACCCACAAAAGCCCCCTTTTATGCCTCTAACACAAGGACCACAGGACTTCTAGATATGGAAAAGAAAAGGGCGCTGTCTTGCTTTTTATTTCCCGACCAGCGCTTCTCGTCCGAACTGCCAACCCTTCGTGTGTGTTGGGGTGTGACGGGGGAAGACAGATGATGGCAGGGATGTATGGGCTCAGAATGAGGAGTACACGGGAAGTCAAGGGGAAAAGGTGATAAAATAACTTCAGTAACTTTTTTTTTCCCCCCCATAAAGGAGGTACACGTTTATTGTTAAGTGATTAGAAGCCAGCGATGGTCAGATGCCATAAAATCTGCCTAGGCTTTCCATTCTGGCTATATACGCAACCAAATGCAGTGAGGAATAAAACCTGCCGTTACTAAAGTTAAAATCTAAATGGACCTTCAACATCTGTTGGAGCTGGCTGAAGAGAGAATCAGACACTTGGGGTACAGGTATGAAGAAACAACAGCGGGTGCAGCCAAGAGGATGTCACCAGGAAGGCCGGCAGGGGGAGGGGAGGAACCCCTGAAAACCTTCTCCCCCATAAAAGCAGTGAGAGCAGTGGCGAACACGGACCAAACAAACTCTTTTAGACCTCTGTAAGTGAATTCCAGGGGAGCTTCCTTAGGAACAAAATAGCTGAACTTTAGTTAAGAACCCTGAATGGTGTGGAATTTTAACTCCCCCTGCTCAGCTCCACGAGCCTCAAAAACCAACAGCCCCAAATCGTGGTGAAAACCAGCAGCCTGACAGCTAGCAGAGGTCAGAACACGGGTGGAGCTCTTTCAAAGCCCCGTTCTCAGAACTGTCATTACTTCATGTGTCTGGCGGTTCCCTAGAAAACCCCGCTTGCAAGGCTTGTCTTTGTGTGACCTGGCAGAGAGCTCACCCAATGCAGGCAGCCTTTTACCTTGGGTCCGTTGTCAGAAACAGCCAGGCAGTCGTTTAATATTGCAGCTGCTTGGGGGGGGCAGTGATAACAGTTGGGGAAAACAACAAGCTAACCAAGAAACAAAAGGAAAAGCTGGAGAAAGATGTCCGTAAGGAACTTGGAAAAACTCTGACATATTCCTGAGAATCTAGAAGACCACATGCATGTTTAGGACTGTGTACAGGCCCAGGAAAGACCTGAGAAGGCCCTGAGCTCTTGTCTCTGGCTGACCTTGAGCCTCTGAGCAAGCAGGAAGTGAAGGTGAAGGCAAGGCTGTAAAGTTCCTACCTCAGTGTTGAAAGCCTGCCCCCCACCGTGCACACAGCACTCCTTAGCAGAGACTGGAGACTTACTGATTCCAAGCATTTAAGGAAACCTTTGTCCAGTCATTAGCTGATTACAAAGCTAACTGAGCAAAGATTTCAGGGGGCTACATACAAAACTTCCTGAATCTCACGCTAAGTCACTAAACAAACAGCAACAGCAACAAAAACCCCTGGAGAGGAGGGAGAATCTGATTTTTAGGGTTGCCACATTATATTATTTAAAATGCTGGCTTTAAAGATTTATGAGACCTATGAAGAAAAAAGGAAGTATGGCCCATGTATAGGAAGAAAGCAGTCCATTGAAACTGTCCTAGAAGCTGAGACATTGGACTCACCTGACTCGCTAGTGTAAATATGTGAAAAAAACTAAAGGAAATTACGAGAATGATGTCTCACCAAATTGAGGATATCAATAAAGAAATACAAATCATATATAAAAAAACAAATATAAATTAAATTATATTAAATTCTAGAGTTGGAATGTATAATAGATGAATGAAAAATGCACTGGAGGTACTCAACAGCAGATTTGAACTGGCAGAAGAAAGAATCATGAGCTTGAAGACAGGTCAATTGTGATTGTCTCCAGTCTGAGGGACAGAAAGAGAGAAGAAAGAAGAAAACTGAGCTAAGCCTCAAGAGATGTGTGGGACACCATCGATCATATCATATGCGTAATGGAAATCTCAGAAGGAGAGTAGAGAGAGAAAGGGCTCCGGAGAAGAAATAACTTGACACGAGGGCTAAAAACATCTTAAATTTAATGGAAACCACTGGTCTACACTCACAAGAAGTTTATCAAACTCCAGGTAAGATTAACGCAAGAGATTCATACTCAGACATGTCAATAATCAAGCTGTTGAAACACAATGACAAAGAGAGAATCTTAAAAGCAGCAAGATATAGACGACGATCACACACAAGGGATCTACAACAATATCATCATCTGGTTTCTCGTCAGAAACCATGGAAGCCAGGAGGCAGTGAGAAGACACATTGCAAGCACTTAAAGACAAAGACTATATGTCAAGGACCCTACATCCACCAATTTTGTCTTTCACACAAGAAAGAGGAACTAAGACATTTCACGGTAAACAAAAACTGAACTGATTTCTGGCAGTCCTACTCCACGAGAGGTACTAAAGAGAGCCCTTCAGAATGAAATAAAAGGTTATTAGATAGTAACTCAAATCGAGAAATCAACAGCATTGATCAAGGCAACTACACAGGCAAATATAAATGTTTTTCTTCAGTATAATTTTTTGGTCACTCCATTTATATGGCAATTATACTATTTCATTTCATTCAATGGAAATGCCACAGTTTACTTATTCAATAAAGCAAAGTGATTCAGAGGTATGTGATGGGGTTATTTGTTGAGGGAAATGTAAATACTGACTTGGTTTGTGGAAACTGTGTACTGTTAGGAACTGAATTGTTCCCTTAAAATTTCCTATGTTGATGTACTAACCCCCAGTATTTCAGACTGTGACTGTTTTTAAAGATAGGGTCTTTAAAGAGATAATTCCATTAAAATGAGATCATTAGGATGGGTTCTAATCCAATATGATCAGAGTCTTTGTAAGAGTGGATCAGGACATAGATAGGTACGGAGGAAAGACCATGTGAAGACACAGGAAGAAGATGGTCATTGGCATGACAAAGACAGAGGCCTCCACAGCAACCAACCCTACCTTGATCTTGGACTTCCTGCCTCCAGAATTATGAGGCAATAAATTTATGTTATTTAAGCCTCCCAGTCCCAGTCTGTGTTACTTTGTTTTGTACCTAGCAAATGAATAACTTACTGAATTCTATAGGGATAGTAAAATATCTTTTCATAGTACCATTTTAATGAGATTGTTTAATTTTTGTAATAAAAAGGTGAATAGGTAAGATTTAAATGAATGCTCATGGATGCTTTTCCTTTTTTTATTCATTTTGTGGTGTCCTAATTCATTTAAAAAGGGATAAAAAATAATATTAATGTACTTATCCAATAGTACAATATTAAAAAGAGTTTTTAGTGTAAATTGATAATTTTCCTTTTTTGCAGAAAGATTCCTATTCTACATATTGCCATTGGTTCTAATCCATTCTTTAAAGATGTGATTTTCATCGAATTTGAAAAAGTAACAAAATACAACCAACTGGGTTAACATTGTAAGAAAGAGCTGCCAAGGTTACATCAGTGCGTATGTATGTTGTGTTATTTTCCATATCAAGAAGACAATCATGGAGTCCCCTGCATTGGGTGTTTAGTGAGTAAACATCTCTCTGGAAAAAGAGATGCTTCCTTTGGTGAAGAGCGAAACGTGAAAAAGCTGATCTCCAGTTCTGATCGCTCTCCACTCTCCGGGCATACTGACTCTCCCGCCATTGGCATTTGTGCTTTTATGCCTGGGTTCATCTCTTTGCCGTATCTTGAATATCCTTCTCCCAATGGGATCCCGCTCATCTTTCAAGAGCTAATTTATCATCTTCTTTCTGGAGCACTCTGTGACTGACCAGTCCCTAGCTGAAACTATAGAGCCCAGGGTGCCATAACACTCCAGTGATCCCCTCTCATGGTCCTTATCCCACTGTTTGCAGTTGCCTCTAAGTGTCCGTTTCCCTTGTTGAATTGGGATCACACTGGGGCTGGTAGGTCTTGTTAATTTCCATGTTCCTAGCATTTAGCACAGCGCTTCAACATTGTAGTTTCCCAAACACTACTCGTTGTCAAGTCAAAAGACTTGACTTAGGAAAACTATAGAGAAGCAGTTTAATTAACATTGTTGGTTGGTAATGTCTCAGATCCGTTATTCAGGAGAAAGATGGCTTGTGAGTCCTTTTTTTTTAATTTAAATTCAAGGGGTGCCTGGGTGGCTCAGCCGGTTGAGCATTTGACTTCAGCTCAGGTCATGATCTCATGGTTCATGGGTTCGAGCCCCACATTGGGCTCTGCACTGACAGCTCAGAGCCTGGAGCCTACTTCAGATTCTGTGTCTCCTTCTGTCTCTGCCCCTCCTCCACTCACACTCTCTCTGTCGCAAATATAATAAATAAACATCAGAAACATAAACAAAAATTAAATTCAAGTTAGTTAACATGCAGTGTAGTCTTGGCTTCAGGAGTAGAACCAGTGATCCATCACTTACATATAACACCCGGTGCTCATCTTGAAAAGTGTACTTTTTAATCCCCCCCCCATTTAACCCCTCCCCCCACCCAACTCCTCTCCAGCAGCCCTCGGTTTGTTCTCTGTATCTAAGAGTCTCTTATGGTTTGTCTCCCTCTGTTTTTATCTTCTTTTTCCTTCCTTTCCCTGTGTTCTCTGTTGAGATTCAAAGGGGCACATGCACCCCAATGTTTATAGCAGCACTATCAACAACAGCCAAATGATAGAAAGAGCCTAAATGTCCATCAACAGATGAATGGGTAAAGAAGATGTGTATATATACAATGGAATGCTACTCATTGATGAAAAAGAATGAAATCTTTCCATTTGCAACAATGTGGATAGAGCTAGAGGGTATTATGCTAAGTGAAATAAGTCAGTCGGAGAAAGACAAATATCATATGATTTCATTCATGTGTGGAATTTGGCTTGAGTCCTTAGGAAGGAAAGTGGGAGGTTTCTGTTTCCAGTGTTATCCCGGACTATCTATGAAGGACCCACGGCTAAAATATAAACTAGGTGCTGGAAAATTACAAAATCCATACTTTTTTAACGTTTATTTATTTTTGAGACACACACAGAGAGAGAGAGAGCATGAATAGGAGAGGGTCAGAGAAAGAGGGAGACACAGAATCTGAAATAGACTCCAGGCTCTGAGCTGTCAGCACAGAGCCCGACGCGGGGCTCGAACCCACGGACCACGAGATCATGACCTGAGCTGAAGTCGGATGCTTAACTGACTGCGCCACCCAGGCGCCCCCCAAAATCCATATTTTTAATAAAAAATAAGTTCAATTAAAAAAGTAAGGGATAGGACTTCTGGTTCTGGTGAAGACAGAATTAAGTACAGCTTTTCTCTCCTGCTGATTACAAACAACTAACTTCTCTAGACAAAATCTTCAGCCTAAAGACTCCAGAAAGTCTAACACTAGCGGGAAGATGGGAAAAGGGTACCAAACGTGAAGATCAACTTGTTTGGGGGTAAATTTCTTGTTTTTCCTTTTCTTTTCTTCCTTTTTCATCATCTGGCTTTAACCAGATGAGTGTTCCCAGCATAGAAGTCGGTAGCAGGTGCTGACAACAAAATCTCGGGGAGAAACCTTGTCCTTCTGACCACAGCACTGGGACAAGGTGCCCCTCTGAGCCAGAGGATGAGAGTGGGGGGGGGGGGTCCCCGCTAGGTTCGTCCTCTCCTCACCCAGCCTTCAGTGTTGCCCCATCGGGAACTTCTCTGTGTGCTGTATGTCACAGGCACTGAAAGGGGCAAGGGGACTGTGGACAAAGAGTTTGTGGTTGTGTTTTTCTCATTTCTCACTGCTTTGCCCTGGCAGTGACCCGAGTCTGTGAGACCATGCGGGGCACAAGTGGCTAGAATTCAGAGAAAAATCCTGTCTTTCTAGACAGAAGATCGAGCAGCGGGTGTCTGGGAGCTGAAAACGGTGGGGAATCCTGCAGAGGATAGAGCTGGGGACGAGAATCCTGTGAATGAATTCCGTGCATGAGTTGATACAAGTCTGGAGCTTTGCATGCAGGGGACAGAAAACAAAACAAAACAAAAAGATGAATTTTAAAAATGACCACGTCTTTCATAATATACCATCACATTTCTAAATAGCTTCTGTCAAACAAGAAACCCTACTGAAATTCAATAATACTTGGAACTGAATGATATCAAAAGTCTAAATGTCATAATTATAGGATACATGGAAAGCGAGAAAAATGTATAGGTCTAAATGCTTCTGTTAGAAAAGAAGAAAGTCTGGGGCGCCTGGGTGGCTCAGTCGGTTAAACGTCCGGCTTCCGCTCAGGTCACAATCTCGCTGCTTGTGGGTTCAAGCCCCATGTCGGGCTCTGTGCTGACAGCTTGGAGCGTGCAGCCTGTTTTGGATTCTGTGTGTCCCTTTCTTTCTGTCCCTCTCCGTCTTGTGCTCACTCTCTCACTCTCTCTCAAAAATAAATAAACATAAAAAAAAATCTTTAAAAAGAAGAAAAGAAAGAAAATCGAAAACTAACGTGCAGAGTATCCATCTTGAGAAAGTAGGAGAGACCGACAGGGCATACAGAAGTTGAATCACTATGTTGCACACCTGGAACAGTGTGTGTCAGCCCTGCTCAGTGGAAAAAAAATTAGCAGCAGCAGCAACAACAACAACAGGATGAACCCATGGCAAATAGGCAATAAAGGTCAGTGTGCAAATTACTAAAATAGACAACAAACGAAAAATAGGATGGATAAAGGCAAGAATTGGTTGTTTGAAAAGTCTAATAAAATAGATACACATCTGGTAAGCTTGGTCCAAAGTACATCCCTGGGGAATCTGTCCTCACAGTCTCAAAAGAAATGAGGGGACATTGAGTGGTGCAGATTGTCACTGCGAGATGGCATGAGGCAAAGTGGGACTCGGGGAGGAAGAGGTCTTCTGGAGTGTTCTCAGGTCCAGGCATGCCTTCGACTTTATGCTGGGGGAGGCTGCTTGGTTTTTGTAGCAGCGTGGTATGGTCTAAGTTATTTCCCCAAAGCCCCAAGCCGTGTGTGCGCACGTGTGTGTGTGTGTGTGTGTGTGTATCTTTTAAATATTATTTCGTTTCATAATTTCATAATTTCTCCTCTGAGAACTTCTCTGTTTGGATCTCTGGTTAATCTTCCCAGAGTTTAACCTGCAGGGAAGTGATTAGAATTAGCTCCTCTTTTTGGTGGCCGTTTCGTTCTTTGAGTAAGACTATGTAAGAGCAAGGATGGGGGTGGGGGGCGTGGAATGGCGGTGGGCGCAAAGCCCAGTCCATCTAGAAGCCAGGAAACCTAACTGCGGCACCGCTAAGGAATCTGTCGTAGCGGCTGAGCAGGCAGAGGGTCAGGCCTGCAAGGCGAGGATTTAACAGGCAAAGCTCTATTTTTAGATTCACAGCAGCAAATTATGATGGGAAATGTTTTGAGCAGAATACCAATATGATGAAAGCCATCCTCAAGAGAGAGCCCGCTGGATAAAGCCAGAGGGATTCACTCTGTAGACAGATAATACATCAAAACCGCCTGGAGAATACGATTCCAATAAAATGAAATGGATATAAACCGCCATCACCACTTTGAATACTGTAAAATTAACCAATATGGACCATCAGTATTCAGAGACAAAGAACTGACTGCAGGGGCTTTGCCTTCTTATTTCAAATGCTGGGCTAAACGATGTGATGTTTCTCTTCACTCCTCGCTATTCTCGGTAAGGACCGCACTGAATTAGCACAGTAATGAAGTGTTCCGCACTTATGTTTATAAGTGTTTGTGTGGGAGAAGAACGTTGGTGATTTACCAAGCGCGATGTCAAAAAGAAACAGTATAGTGTAATCTGTGCCATAGCATGATAATAACTTTCATTCAGTAGGTTCAGCCAACTGCTGATTATTTAAATAACAGAGCCCTGCCTTCCACTCAGGGTACAAGGCCCTTCCATAAACAGTTGTTCTTCTTCTGTTACCCAAATATTGGGGGGCCACTGAGGTTCACCTGCAGCCATGCAAAAATAAATGGAGATGTGCATTTTCTTAATGTCTAAAAAAAAAGACATTCTATGTGTGTACTCCTAACTTTGCTCTCGCCAAAGCAGTTGACAAAATGAACAAGTTAAGTTTTGAGTTAAATACGAAATGTTATTGATTGTTTGTTTTCTGCCAGGCACAAAACACTTTGTGTGCATCAACCGTCTAGTCCTCTCAGCAGCTTTCTTACAGGGAGGCTGTTACGATTTCTACCTTCATATGGTCAAACTAAAGCGAAGAAAGTTTAAGTACCTTTCCTGGATAACACAGTTTATGGACTGAATTGTGCGCCCCTAAAATTCACATGTTGAATGGGACTGTATTTGGAAACAGCACGTTAGGGAGGTAATTGAGGTTAAACCAAGTCCTAAGGGTGGGGCCCTAATTCAATAGGATTGGTGTCCTTGTAAGAGGAAGAGATACCAGAGAGCTCTGTCTCCTGCATGCACACACAAAAAAGGCCATGTTGGGATGCCATGAGAAGGAGGCCATCTACAAGCCAGGAAGAAAGGCCCTCCTAAGACTTCCTCCTTTTACTGTATAAAACTCACTTTCTGGGGCGCCTGGGTGGCGCAGTCGGTTAAGCGTCCGACTTCAGCCAGGTCACAATCTCGCGGTCCGGGAGTTCGAGCCCCGCGTCAGGCTCTGGGCTGATGGCTCGGAGCCTGGAGCCTGTTTCCGATTCTGTGTCTCCCTCTCTCTCTGCACCTCCCCCATTCATGCTCTGTCTCTCTCTGTCCCAAAAATAAAAAATAAAAAAAAAAAAACAAAAAAACTCACTTTCCTTTCAAAGTCATCAGAGTCTTCTGAAAGGAAGGAGGATGATGGTAACAGACTCTTTCATAAGATCTGAATAAAGCACCTTTAAAAAAAAAAAAAACCCACAAGGTGCTGTTTGTCCTTTTGACACTATCAACCACAAACCTGTAAGGGAAAATTAAAAATTTCTTTGCAGAGTATCTGGGTGGCTCAGTCAGTTGAGCATCTGACTTCGGGTCAGGTTGTGATCTCATGGTTCATGAGTTCGAGCCCCTGGTCGGGCTCTATGCTGACAGCTTGGGGCCTGCCTGGAGGCTGCTTTGGATTCTGTGTCTCCCTCTCTCTCTGCCCCTCCCCGACTCGCACTCTGTCTCTCTGTCTCTGTCTCTGTCTCAAAAATAAATAAACATTGAAAAATTAAGAAAAAAAATTCTTTGCACTTCTTTTCAATCTTGGAATATTCCATCGAGGTAGTGTAATCAAGGTCCTGTGTTCAAACGTGGCTTGAATTTGTTCTTTTTTCTTTTTTTTTTTATATGAAATTTATTGTGAAATTGGTTTCCATACAACACCCAGTGCTCATCCCAAAAGGTGCCCTCCTCAATACCCATCACCCACCCTCCCCTCCCTCCCACCCCCTATCAACCCTCAGTTTGTTCTCAGTTTTTAAGAGTCTCTTATGCTTTGGCTCTCTCCCACTCTAACCTCTTTTTTTTTTTTTTTCCTTCCCCTCCCCCATGGGTTTCTGTTAAGTTTCTCAGGATCCACATAAGAGTGAAACCATATGGTATCTGTCTTTCTCTGTATGGCTTATTTCACTTAGCATCACACTCTCCAGTTCCATCCACGTTGCTACAAAAGGCCAGATTTCATTTTTTCCCATTGCCACGTAGTATTCCATTGTGTATATAAACCACAATTTCTTTATCCATTCATCAGTTGATGGACATTTAGGCTCTTTCCATAATTTGGCTATTGTTGAGAGTGCTGCTATGAACATTGGGGTACAAGTGCCCCTATGCATCAGTACTCCTGTATCCCTTGGATAAATTCCTAGCGGTGCTATTGCTGGGTCATAGGGTAGGTCTATTTTTAATTTTCTGAGGAACCTCCACACTGCTTTCCAGAGCGGCTGCACCAATTTGCATTCCCACCAACAGTGCAAGAGGGTTCCCATTTCTCCACATCCTCTCCAGCATCTATAGTCTCCTGATTTGTTCATTTTGGCCACTCTGACTGGCGTGAGGTGATATCTGAGTGTGGTTTTGATTTGTAGAATTTGTTCTTTTTTCTACGTGGCCTGTCATCTATTTCATGTCTAGTTAGGTTCATTTGCTTCTACTTGTGTTTCCTTTTAGGATTTGCTTTTGTGATCCTTTTAAGAAAACTGTAAATCATTTAAATGAGGTGCATCTGGTCAGTGGCCCAGGGCCTGGCCCAGAGCGTGTGCTCTGACTGTGCTGTGTGCGTGTGTTAGTGTGTATGAACATGCGTTTTTGTGCTTGTGTGAGCTTCCCTCGTGTGTGTGCAAGTGTGTGTGTTCTCGAGGGTGTATGCGGGAGCGTGTGTGGACGGTGTGGAGGCGCTGGCAGGACCGTGGGGAGAGGCACACGGAAGCTTCTAGTCCAGGAGCCTGGTGGACACTTGAACCCTCGCAGCGAGAGCACGTGATACCCCAAAGACCTTGTGGGGAGAGCAAGGAGGCAGGATGTACTTAGGTTACACCCCCTCACCGATGCCAAAATGCTGTATAAACCACCCCGATTCAGATGGCTCTTATGGTTCGAGAGGGGAACTTCCTGAGCGACAGTTTAGATCTGAATGAACCACATGGAAAGCTGGAAGTGACCAAGTTACCTTTAATTGGCAAATGTAAGCTCTTATTTCTACCAGGAAACAGGGAGCTTAAGAGCAGTGTAGTTAATTTCAGTCACAGGGAAACAAAGTCAATTCTATTTCTACTCATCTGAGCGTGGAGTCTATAAATTATAATCTCTCCTTGGACACAGTTTTTAAAAAGTTGGCTTATGGGGCGCCTGGGTGGCTCAGTTGGTTGAGCGGCCGACTTCGGCTCAGGTCATGATCTCGCGGTCCGTGGGTTCGAGCCCCGCGTCGGGCTCTGTGCTGACAGCTCAGAGCCTGGAGCCTGTTTCCGATTCTGTGTCTCCCTCTCTCTCTCTGCCCCTCCCCTGTTCATGCTCTCTCTCTGTCTCAAAAATAAATAAACGTTAAAAAAAAATTAAAAAAAAAAAGTTGGCTTAAAATTCTAAGTGCTTATCCTTCCCAAATAAAACAAACAATGACATGTATAATTAAAATGACTTCATCTTGGAGCGAAAAAGAGCAGAGTCCGTGATCCTGAGAGTGCCCTCCAGAGAGTTTATGAAGCTCACGTGGTTCTGTTACTCTTTGCATAGTGGAACATAAACATCTTATTTCAGCTGACTTTAAGATTTGAGTAAAAAACCCAGGCCTTTACGTTTTGAGTTTGATAATTAGAACAATATAGAGTTGGTCGGGGGAAAACTCAGTTTTAGTAAGAGACTTAGGAACTTAAAAAAAACTTTTTTTAACGTTTACTTATTTTTGAGAGAGACAGAGAGACAGAGCATGAGCAGGGGAGGGGCAGAGAGAGAGAGAGAGAGGGAGACCCAGCATCGGAAGCAGGCTCCAGGCTCCGAGCCGTCGGCACAGAGCCGGACGCGGGGCTCGAACTCACGAACCGCCAGATCACGACCTGAGCCGAAGTTGGACGCTTAACCGATTGAGCCACCCAGGCGCCCCTCGGAACTTTTTTTTTTTTTTTAAGCTAATTTATTTTGAGAGAGAGAATGCGAGTGGGGAAGGGGCAGAGAGAGAGGGAGAGGGAGAACCCCAAGCAGGATCCACGCTCAGTGTGGAGCCCGAAGTGAGGCTTGATCCCATGACTGTGAGATTACGACCGGCCTGAGCTGAAATCGAGAGTTGGATGCTTAAATGACTGAGCCACCCAGGCGCCCTGAGACTTAGGATCTTTTTGTTGGGTAAAGGACGTCCAGATGGGCCATTTTGATGGATCTCTGGGCCCTTGTCCGGCACATTAATTCACTAGTGCTAAAGGTAAGTTTGTGTTGCCGGAAAGACTAAAACTTATACGAGCCACTGACTACATTCTTGCCGGGGCAACCGAGACTTAACGCTAATTGAGGCAAATCCTGGACGATGATCTCATCCTACTTACCGGCGCTTCCAAAACCAAAACCTCAGGTAGAGCCGCTTCGGCCACAGGCGACCAGCTGGCTGTTAGGTCCTCTAAGGACGCAGTGGTCCTGCAGCTCTCGTGACCTGCCAGCTCACTGGACTGGCTCTGCTGCTGACCCTGCTGGCCGTGTCCTCCTTCTGAGTCCCCCTGGCCTCCCAGTCCTCTCTCTGGGCTCCGAGGTCCTCTGTCTACATTCTCTCCTTGGATGATCTCGTTCGCTCATGTGACTTTACGAGCTGCTGACCCTCTAACCTCCAGCCCAAACCTCGTGCCTGATGCTCCAAACCCCTGCATTCACCTGCCCACTGGGCATCTCCCCTTCGGGTGTCTCATCCAATGCCCCTAACTGAACACGTGCCACCTGTATCACCTTTTCCTCCAAACCTGCCTCTCAGCCCAGATTCCCAATTCCAGTCAATGGCGCTGCTGACATGCAATCGCTTGATGCATATGGTTGGTTCCGCCTCTGAAATGCACCTTGGATCTCGGCTTCCTTCTCTTCCCGTTGCTAGCACCATCGCCACCTCCTTGGCCCACGCCACCCTCATCTCTGGAAGCGGCTCCTGCCTTCAGCTCGTCTTCTCCCGACGCTAGGGTGACCTTGGAACAAAGCAGATCTGATGCTATCTGTCTGGCTTAGAGCCTTTCGGTGACATCCCGTTGCCGCGAAAACAAGGTCCAAAGTTCTCACTCGGTCTCTCCGGGTCTCTGCTCCCCTGCCTGACTTGTATATTTCCCTTAGGGGCCATGTAGCCCCCTCCAGCAGGCCTTTCCTGAGTTAGGTCTCTGTCACACCTGCCCATCACACCCCACCGCCCCCTGTGAGACTTCTTGCTGACAGAACATAAATGTCACGACGAGCAGGGACTGTGCCTCGCTTGTGTTTCTGGAGCTGGGCACAATGTGGGATACGATAGCTGCTCAATAAAGACCTGGCGGGCTAAAGAAATAAGAGGGAATTACAAAGCATCACCAATATTTCTTACACGAGCACTCTTACAATGACGCGAATCCACTTGGAGAGAGAATGCCCTCAACTGGGAAGAAAACGTAATGGATGGTTGAGGCTAAGACAAACAGCCCAGGGAGAGCCCCAGCTTAAAGGCCGTGGGGCTGGCTGGCTGGGGAGGCTCCTGGACTAAGATGCCCTTGGCTGTCTGTGCCCCAAAGAAGAGGCAGGAGCACACTTCAGGTTAGTGGGACCCACCATGTGTCTCGAAGCCTCCGCGTGTCACTGGCACACAAGCTGTGGACTAAGGTGATCCCATTTAGAACGGACACTTCCGGAAGTTTGGCATCCTGTGGATGCTCCTGGCCTCAGGTCACTTAGGTCTCGAGACCACTCTTTGCCACCGATGTGCATCTGGCCAGCTGTCCGGGCGGGTGAAAGTGAACGGAAGGGTGTCCGTGAGGGCAGCGCAGTGACTCAGGGGAGACCGTCGGCTGACGTGCATTTGACTGGGCAAGTATACAACAAGGCCATCGACACCTATAGACACAATCTTCAGCGGGGCGCCTGGGTGGCTCTGTCAGTTAAGCGTCTGACTCTTGGCTTCCGCTCAAGTCACAATCTCATGGTTTCGTGAGTTCAAGCCCCGCATTGGGTTCTCTACTGAGCCTGGAGCCTGCTTGGGATTCTCTCTCTCTCCCTCTCTCTCTCTGCCCCTCCCCTGCTCGTACTGTCTCTCTCCAAATAAATAAATAAACTTAAAAAAAAAACCCGATGCAATCTTTAGTTCCCAAGCTGAGATTTGTCTCTGCCTCTAAGACACGTGTGTGTCACGCTGTCCTTTTTAGTGCCTGGATGGCTCACTTGTGGGAAGGGGAGGAGAACAAAATCCCTCCTCCCGACTTTCCTTCGGGCTTGTGACTCTGACATCGCAGAAGCTGGGGGGATACTGGAAAAGTACCTGAAAATTAACTAGAGCTTAGGCCTGGCCTAGAGGTCGTTTACTTTTGTTGCCTTGTCATCACCGTCTGCGTCCTCACCGTGTCGTATTAACTTTGTGCCTGCAGGGCCACACTTACTCAGTCTGTGGAGGGCTCTCCCTCCCACGTCCTCAGAGGACCCGTTTGTACCCTGCCTTGTTCTGGTCTGTCAGAAGGAAATGCCTGGGGAGAGGAGAAGAGCCTATAACCTCACTTAAACAGGGCCTGAAACAGGGCCTGAAACCAAACACGCAAGTCATGCAGAAAGATGTGTGGCTCATATGGAGTGTTTGAAAGTGAAGAGAGTGAATCCTAAGGGTTCTCCTAACAAAAGAAAGATCCCCCACCTTTTCCCTTTCTTCTTCTCATTCTCCTTCTCCTTCCGTCCCTGTGAGAGGACGGATGTTAACGGAACACACCGTGGTAAGTGCCCCACGATACGCGAACGTCCCCTCAAACTCACGTCCCACGATACGCGAATGTCCCCTCAAACTGACACAGTCCTGCATGTCAGTCACATCTCAGTAAAACTGGAAAAACAAGGAAACGCCCCGAGCCTGTTTGAAATTCTTCCTAAAGTTGACAGCTTGCCTGCACAACAGTAACCAAACTCCCCGCCCTTCCTCTTGTCCGCAAATTTCCGGAAAGATTCCGAGGTGTCCTTCCCCCAGGGGAGAACTGATGGACGGAAGAAGGGGCAGGCGTGAGAACCTGCCACTGCTAGAAAACAGGTAATTTTTCTTTTGAAAAACGGACTTTAATGGGGTTTTAACCAAAAGCAGTGGACTTTTATTCATTTTTTTATGTTTTATTTTTTTTAACAAAGTAATCTCTATGCCCTGACGCGGGGCTCGAACCCATGGCACCGAGATCAAGAGTCGTAGGCTCCACCGACTGAGCCAGCCAGGCGCCCCAGCAGTGGACTTCTGAAAGCAAACGAGATCTTTATAGACTGATTCACCAGGAAGGCAATATGATAAAGGCAATGTGTTTATAAAAGCAAAGACATCTTCTTAGGAGGCTGTTTAGTAAATGTGGTCTGAAGTTGAAAGTTTGGGCAAATTCCGGAAAAGCACAGTTTGCATCCTGGGGGTTCATAGAGGTTTGGACGTTGGTGACGTTGAATCCATTGAACCATGTGCCACAAGTAAGCTTTTGTCCGAAGATTCTGGGGCATCGCTGCCTAGGCTGCCCTGGGACTGAGCCAACGTGAATCGCCGTCCCTCCTCTGGCCGCAGCTTCCAGGCTCGAAAACGTTATGTGCGAGGAACTTAGGGGTCTTTTCTAGAGGTCCTTCATACATCTGATCCTTTTTTACTGTGACAAATGCCTCAAGATGTCCGGGAATCTAGCAATGGCTGCAGCCTTCCTTGTGATCTGTTGGAATGTCTTCATTCTTCAATAACCATGAATGGTTAATGAGATCACGGCAAATTCTACTTACGGCTCTGTTTGTGAACCTGCGTCTTTTCTTCAAATTTGGAATCTCTCCTGACCTGTCAAAAATGTAGTTGGGTGTGGAGAGGGTGAGGCGAGTCTTCCGAATGAGCACAGCCTTGTAAACACATGTGTAATACCTTTAGCAGTGAGAGCCTGCTTTAGTCCAAGTCTGGTCTTGAAGTACTGATTTCAAGTAAATATACCACCTAATCTCTACGTTCCTCGTTCCAGTCCATTTAGGGGTGAAAAATGTAGCCCAGGAGGGACCGATGTGTCAGATACGGGGTTTGGATGTTTAATGAGAATCAAATATCCCCAAGGAACAAATGAGAGCTTGGTTTGGCAAAATAAATTCTCGCCTTTAAAAAAAAATCTTTTTTAACGTTTATTTATTTTTGAGAGAGAGACAGAGCATGAGGGGGGGAGGGGTAGAGAGAGAGGGAGACACAGAATCCGAAGCAGGCTCCAGGCTCCGAGCTGTCAGTGCAGAGCCCGATGCGGGGCTCGAACCCATGAACTGTGAGATCACGACCTGAGCTGAAGTCGGACGCTTAACCGACTGAGCCCCCCAGGCGCCCCAAGATAAATCGTCGTCTTGACTCATCCTCCTGCTCACAGATCACCAGCCGGTGTCCAAATTCTGGCCTGTTAGTTTCCAGGGGGAGTGACGGGAATACCCCCTCGTCAGTTTGTATTCACACCTGCGGGCTGGTTTTCTCCCCGGCCGATACCATATTCTTACAGCTTCATCATTTACTCGGCCCTGCCTTTTAAGGCAAGGAGGCACCGAAGAAAAAGACACAGTGTTCCTCCCTGGGCTAATCTCTGCCATCTCGTTTTACTGTCCCTCCCGGAGGGAGGCCGGTATGTTCCAGCCTGCGTGCCGGGGATGTTCAGCAGCGTTCCTGAGACGAGGAACAGCGGGTACTGGGATTCTGGGTCACGGCATGTTGGCAATCCACTTAGACTAGTCATAACAGCGGGGGCCTGCACAGGAGTGGCCTGGGTTGTGTGCGTGGATCGGATGAAGGGGAGGGACAGAATCCGTCATCTGTGCCGGTGGGAGGGAGACGAGCCATCTCTTGGGTGGAATAATTCTTGAGTATCTAGCACCGTGCAGAGTACGTAACACCTGCCCAGTCAATGACACCATTTATGAAGTACAGAATATCACAGGTATCTTTGTTGTAGCCTTAGGGGTGCTGGAGTGGTTCCTGCATTTCAGCTCATTTCTTCGGATGCTGTGAGCCTTTTGGTCTTTCTGAAAGTGTGCTATTACATGTGAAGAACTGGGGGCGCCTGGGTGGCTCAGTCGGTCAAGTGTCTGACTTCGGCTCAGGTCCTGATCAGGGTTTGTGGGTTCGAACCCCACATCGGGCTCTGTGCTGACCGCTCGGAGCCTGGAGCCCGCTTCGGATTCTGGGTCTCCCTTTCTCTCTGCCTTCTTCTGCTCATGCTCTCTGTCTCTCTCTTAAAAATACATAATAAACATTTAAAAAATTTAAAAAAATGTAAAGACCTGGCTGAGGGGTCTGGGGGAGGTGGGGGAGCAGGGGAGCAAGACTTCGTGACTCTTTCAGAAAGAGCTTTGTTCTGAGTTAAAGTATGAACCATATCTTTTATCTTCTGTGTTCCTGTGTTTTGACATCCGGGGACTTGCTGGCCCTGGAGGGACTACCCTTCCCCAGGTTAGCCGATCCCCTCAGATAGACGGTAGACTGCCCGACTATGGGTGCGATTTTCAAACACAAGCCAACCGACCTGGAGCCCACACCCCAGCCACGCTGGGGCTCTCACATTCACCTGCCCTCATCACCCTGGGGACAGCTCCTATGCCCAGTGTCCATGGAAGTCATTCCAGTTAGCCTGTCTTGCTCCTTCCTTCCCACAGCAACTACAATAAAAGTTGTAGCCGTAGTCCCCTCCAGCCCCCCAGCTCCTGCCCAACCCTGGTGCTTGTCCTGTGCTCCGGTCCGAGGTGCTATGCCCCGTCCTCTTGAGATCTGTGAGTAACAAACTGTCTTTGCAGTGACAGCTGTCTCCCGACCTGTTGGCCTTCCTGAACCTCAAATTTTCTACTGGGGCACTGTGTTTTAAAACAGTTAACGTGGGGGCGCCTGGGTGGCTCAGTCAGTTAAGCGTACGACTTTGGCTCAGGTCGTGAGTTCAAGCCCCGCGCCGGGCTCTGTGCTGACAGTCAGAGCCTGGACCCTGCTTCAGATTCTGTGTCTCCCTCTTTCTCTGCCCCTCCCCCCTCACACTCTGGCTCTCTCTCTCTCTCTCTCTCTCTCACTCAAAAATAAACGTTAAAAAAATAATAAAACAGTTAACACTGGGGCACCTGGGTGGCTCAGTCGGTTAAGTGTCCAACTTTTGATTTTGGCTCGGATCACAATCTCACGGTTCGTGAGTTCAAGCCCCGCGTGGGGCTCTGCACTAAAATGCACGGGGCCTGCTTGGGAGCCTGTCTCTATATCTGCCCGTCTCCTGCCCCTCGAAATAAATAAAAATAAACTTGAACGAAGCAAAAACAGTTACCGCCTGGTCGACAGAGAGAGCGGCGTCCGTGGCTTGGTTTACATGAACGTAGTGGGAGGAGGTGAAGCGTACCTCCTGCAGAGGGTGTTTCCTGAACCTCACGTGGAGACCCGCAGTGTGGGACAGTGCCCTATGTCGGATGTCACATGCGTAGGTGACATGTGACTGTCACATGTCGCATGTAGGCTGTGACTGTCGCGAGGCCGCCGGGAGGTCCTTCTGGCCCGGAATAGCCAAGGACGGGCTGGGCGGCTGCTGCCACAGACCCTCCTCAGGTGGTCCTGGGGGGACGTCAGGCCGAAATGGAGCCTGGAGGTGTGGTACCTTCTGACACGTCCCCTGCCTTTCTCAAACCTTCCCACAAGAATTAAAGTGCCC
This sequence comes from Leopardus geoffroyi, assembly GCF_018350155.1. NCBI lineage: Eukaryota > Metazoa > Chordata > Mammalia > Carnivora > Felidae > Leopardus > Leopardus geoffroyi. The sequence continues at coordinate 7,936,386 of NC_059333.1, read as the reverse complement.
CCCCGCGGGGCTAAGACTTGGGGTTGAAGGCCAGGAAGGGGCTTCACCTGTGCGGGTGGGGGCTGGAAATGCCGAGGCCTGGCAGCTCTGTCTGCCCGGAGCAGGCCCGCCTCGCTGAGACCTCCGTGAGCGGCTGGCTGCTGGGTGAGCCCTTGGAGCGCTCCTCGGGGGAGCAGGGGGGAGGCCACCCGCCTCGGAGGCCCGGCCTCTCCTCTGGGAGACGCTGGTGGAGCACATCGTGGCCATTGACACTGGAGTTGCTAACCCTGCCAACTGGTCCATGGTCTCTGGGCAGTGCCATCTTGCTAATATTTAGATTGGGGCACAAAATCGGGGATCGTTCCTCTTCCTTTCTGGATAATTTCACTTCAGTCTTTCAGCGTTTTCCCCTAACCAGATTGTCAATAGATGCACTTTTCAAATGACTTCTCTTGGAGCAGAGGGTCCTGATTTCACCGGGCTGCTTCCCAGGCCACGGATGCCATGGGACCTTTCTCGGTCCAACAAGATGATGAAAATCAACCTTCTTCCCTATTTCCTGTTATTTCCCGGGGTTGATCCTTCTTTCTGTCTTTCTTTTTAAACAATTTTTAATGTTTCTTTGTTTTTGAGAGAGAGACAGAGAGGCAGAGTGCGAGTGGGGGAAGGACAGAGAGCGAGGGAGACACAGAATCCGAAGCAGGCTCCAGGCTCTGAGCTGTCAGCACAGAGCCCGATGCGGGGCTTGAACTCATGAACCTCGAGATCATAACGTGAGCTGAAGCCGGATGCTTAACTGACTGAGCCACCCAGGCGCCCAAGAGTTGGTCATTTCTAGAGTCACCTCATACTGGATTCATTACCTTGGGTTCTTAAAGCTTAATTTTGTTAAAACTGGTCACTTATGAAAGGAAGTTTGTACATCACTGTGTTTCTCCGTTTCCTTCCCTTGACTTACATTTCATTTTTGCACGTTATCCATGACCTGTTATAGACGAAATATGAGAAGTTTGATGCAGGGAATCTTAGCATTGAGATTTCTAAGAGGAAGATGTGATGCCTTTTCCCCCTCTGGCAGTCACCTCCAATTTCCACTCGTTGTTTATACTGTTTAACAGACTCAGAATTCATTGCAATTGCATACTTCTCAATAGACATTACTACTGAGACATTGAAGGAGATGTAAAGAGGAATTGTTTTTTTTTTTTTTGGAAGTTGCAAAAGCCCTCCACGGCCTCCATGGCAAAATCAGTTGGAGATTAGGATTTTTGTAGTGGGAGGTGGTGGGCATGACAGGAACCTGTTGTCACAGGCTATCTGCCGTAAATTCCTGATTGCCTTTGGTTGACCAGCTGTCTCTTGCTGACGTTTCTGAAGGGACTGTTTCCAAATGAACCAGCCTGGGTTCTGGTTTTAGCCACGTTTATTTCCTATATGTTTATGCTATGTCACTATAGGTGACAGCGTGGCATGAACCTGATTCACTGAGTGTTCTCTCTATGTGGTAGGGACCTGCCCCTACCAAGAGCTTCATGAATAAGAAGTCATTTGGGGAGTTTTCAGGAAACAGAAAGACCCTGATCTGTGTGGGGGAAAGAGCTGCAGTGTCACAGCGTGTTGGGGTACAGTGAGGGTAGACACGGGGAGAGCAGGCCTTCCTCATAGTCTGGGTGGGAGTCAGTGGCAGGTGGATCGCAAAGGTCACAAGAGGGAGAGACTGGATGGACTGGAGAGATAGTTAGGAGCAGAAATGGGCCAAGCTTGATAGAGATGGTGTTGGAGAAGAAGCAGGCATCTTGATCTCTTCTAGGTTTCTGGATTGAGCACCTGAATGTTGGTGCTCTGCACCGACCTGTGGACTCCAGGGAGAGGACTGGAGTTGGGGGTGTTTATGAGTTTAGTTTGGATATGTTGAGTTGTGGTGTTTTTGACATCCAACCTCTAAGAGGAGATTCCCAATAGGCTGTTGAATAGAACATTCTGGAACGCCAAGGGCAGGCCTGGGTGAGAGGTAAATTTGGGAGTCACTGGCATGTGGCAACTGAAGTGGGTGGGATGAGAATTGGAGCTGGAATAGAGTGAGAGGACAGAGCACTTAGCTTGGGCCGTGAGAAGCTCTGACATTCCATGCTGGTTATGGGACTACGACCTTGGAGGAGATCTTGGGAAAAACAGGGGAAAGAAAAGCCAGGAGAGGTACATGTCAGAGGAGCCCAGGGGAGACAGGAGTCCCAGAAGGAAAGAGCGGTCAACATCAAAACCTGCTGGCGGGACAAACAAAATGAAGACCTGAACCAGCTAACTGGGTTGGGAGACTGAGGTCCCTGGAGAGTCGGGTAAGCGATGCTCCGGTGGGGAGGTGGGGTTAGACACCACGGGAGTGGCCGAAGTGTGAACAGGCAAGGGGAAGAGGGAGGGAGGAGACATAAGCAAGTCTCAAGAAGACTCTGCCTGCAGAGGGAAGGAGAGAGAAAGATCGGTGGGGAGTTGTGGAAGCAGGAAGGTTTTGTTTTAACAAGAGAGACGTCCTCGGGCAACTTTCGCCACATCTCGGAACCCAAGACTCCACCTCGTGGGATTTGTAAAAAAAATGTAATTCATTTATTTTGAGAGACAGAGCGAAAGAGTGAGTGGAGGAGGGGCAGAGAGCGAGGGGGAAAGAGAATCCCAGGCAGGCTCCAGGCTGGCAGCCTGGAGCCTGACTCAGGGCTTGATCCCACTGGCGGTGAGATCATGACCTGAGCTGAGATCCAAAGCCGGGCGCTTACCCGACTGAGCCACCCAGGCACCCCCCGGTGGGATTTTTACGAGCATCAGAGATCGTGGATGTCAAGCATCCGGCCCGGTGCCTGGGGTAGCTCCTCTTCCGTCTTTTCGGTTCTGCGTTCACTGGTCCGGGGTGCTGGCAAGCTGTGTCCTAGGCACCAGGGAGGTGCCGGGGTGTGGGACATGAGCGTGAGCCCGGCGTCCCCTCTCTGCGCGCTCAGCAGAGGGAAGCAGCTGAAAGCTCTTCTGCGGGACTGGCTGTCTTCTCCCTCCCCGATTTAACATTTCTCTGCTGGACTGACAGATGGGAAAAAGCGTTGGAATCTCCTGATAACTTCCTGGCACGCTTTCTGTTGAGGTTCGAACACCGATTCCCTGCCTTGCGTCCCCGGACGCAGCAGGTGCAGAACGAGGGGCTGGCCCCCATCGGAGCCCTGACCGCGTCCTTGGGTGGGTTGTGCGGCTGCCCTGGCCCGCGGGCAAGGCTGGCGCACACCTCCTTCCCGCTTACGTCAGGGTCCTCTCATCTTCTCAACCACTGGAGGATAAGTTTGCCTGTTCCACTGACGGGCGAACTTATCCGATGAAGTGACTTGCCGGAAAGAAAGGCAGAGGATTCCCGGACGAGGCTGGAGGAGGTGGGCGTGTGTGTGGGTTGCCTCCCCAGCGTCTTCCTCATCCTCCCCGTCAGGCCACATGGACGTCCCTGGGGCCACCTGCGACCCAGCTGGGTCACTGGGATTCTCAGAACTTTAGGGAGCTGCAGGAAAGGACCACAGCTCTTCCCCATTGAGCCTGAACTTGAGACCAGCTCTTCCCCATTGAATCTGAACTTGAGAGGGTGGGAGTTAGAGACAGCACGGGGGAAAGTGGAGCCAAGGGACAGAAGGCGGCGACGTCCCACAATGGTGTTGGAACCTGTGGGTCAAGCTGTATCTTAGCCCTTCTGGTCTTTGAACACATTGCCTTTGTGCTGCAGGGTGTGTGTGTGTGTGTGTGAGAGAGAGAGAGAGAGAGAAGGAAAGAGAAGGCAGGACACGGGTTGGATGGACAGGAAGAATGATGTGAGAATCCTTTGTGAGGTGACAGGTCTTACTTATACAATGAACTTCAACTACCCTTCAGTTGATTCCTGGCCGTTGAAGGTGTTGGGTGCAGGGCGTTGCCTTAGTGATGGGCGGGGTGCTCCTGTCGGCAATGGCTCCCCGGTGCTTTCTCCCTTGGAGATCATGACCGAGAGCTGGGTGCTGAGGCGCCAGACCAGGAGAGGGAGCTGGGAAGGAGGCCAGCAGGTCGGCACGGTGCCGGGGGCAGGGGTCTGGACGCACGACCTGCCTCGTGCTTGTGTTATTGTCACCGCCACCTTCCACCCTGGTTTCCGTAGTTGCTGACATCCCCCGCCCCCCGCACGGACTCAGGCGTGGGCCTGTCCCGTGCACGCAGGCCCCGGGGATTGCACAGGATCTCGGGTCACACCACGGCCTTTGTCACCTGGTTTCTCTCAGCATCCCCACGGCGCCCCGTGGACTTGGGGATTTTGCTGGCGAGAACTGTCAAGCTGGCGTAGCTGGTGGGGCAGGGCGGGCACGGCAGTCACATGATATCAGGGGACCGCCCCTGGACCAGTTGGAAAATGGGGCAAGTGAGAACAGGTGCGCCTGGGAGGCTCCATCTGTGCTCTGCTGCGACCCCACAAACCTTAGGGGTGGGCCTGGGGAAGCTCTCCCAACATGTGGATGGGTGGTCGTGGGATGGGTGAGCTTCTCCATTAGCAGTGGGAGAGCCAGTTAGAGCTTGACGTGGGGACAACAGGGCCTCCTTCCCTCCTCTTCTCTCTTCTTTGGAGGGACCCCATCCACTGGACCAGCTCTCCGTCGGGGTGACCTTCATAAACCGGAGGGCCTCCCCTAGCTTTCCGGACTAGTTGAAAATCACACTCCTTTAGTTTTTCCATCGTGTTCCCGGCAAAACGACACATGAAGCGGTGATTTCTCATAACTGACCTGTCCAGGCCATTGCCTGGTTTGGACGAGCCCCTGCAACGTGAATTGCACTTCCCGGGGGAACACTTGAAATCTGTGTCTTACGACGGTGCCTTTCCCGTGACTGTTTTGCAAGCTGATGAAGTGATGAGTGGGGGTGGGAACTCAGGGCTGTTGGCTACCCAGGTTCATGACCCCATCCTGGACTGCACTCAGGTTTTGAGATTCATTTTGTAACTTGGGCGTTTTCTGGTAAAATGAGGCTCCTGTGCCTGTAAATATTTATGGATTGTTTTATTGCACATAAAACAGAATTGCTTTGTACGTGGTGGTGGGGGGGGGCAGGGGACATAGCTGTCTGCAGGAAGGGCCCAATTAACTGATTTCATTGCTGCCGTGGCATGACTGAGACATTCATTTCACAGACTAAGTGGAAAATAAGAGTGAGCTCAGTGCATTGCAAACATATGGGAGGAATGCACAGCGAATTAAATGGAGAGACGGAAGCACTTGGTCCCTGAAGACAAGCATGACATTGCAATTTTGTTTGGATGAGAAAACTGAGACCTCGTGGATTTGCCCTCACATGTGTGAGTGTCTCCGTCAACTTCTGCGCAGCCATTTTAAATCGGTCCCAAAATATCTGCAGTGCAGAACGTTTTAGAAGAGCTTTTCATTTGCTACAATGTTGCAGCAAGCAGGCAGAAGGGATGTTTGTGTGCAACTTTCTGATGGTTTAAAAAGCCCTGAAGAAGTGGGTGATGGTGATAGATTTTTTTTTTTTTGGCTTGTCTGCAGAATGGATGGAAAGAGAATATACCGGAATCCCGTACCCCATTCCCAAGGGCATAACCAGGCAATGTGAACACCAGAAGCAGGACTGACCTATGGGAGGGAAAGGGATACTGAGGCCAAAAGAATTCTCTGTGGCTTGGAATCCTGGCTCATGAGGGCTGGAAGGGACTTCAGAGACCATCCCCACTCCTCCTGCTACAGATGGGGAAACAGAGGCAGCAACCCCTTGCCGAGGGCTGTCCAGCGAGCTAGTGGCAGAGCTTGGGGCCAGCCTGGACCCTCCAATTCCCAGGCTGGTCCTCTTTCCATTGTTTACCCTCCCCCAAACATTAAGTCTCTGTCTAGAAAAGTTTGCTGCCACACTTAAAACAGAAAACTCTTTGTTCTCACTCCCCAAATGAGTAATGTGTTTTCAGCGTTTACATTAGCTGGAAACTGAGTTGGGAATTCTCCTAACTCATTTTTTCAAATGAGATGCATTTTAATAAAATTTCCTGGCCTTAAATGCTTTGCCGCTTTGTCAAGGCTCGAGTTGGTTGGAACTCACTTCACGGAAGTTCTCGGAACCCCTGGTGGAGCCCAGGGGAAGAGTTACAGGCTGTCCCTGGTTTTGTTTTTGTCCGGGCACTCCTAGAAACTGCAGCTCGATCGGAGCGCTCTGTTCCACAAGAAAAATGTGTAACTGTGAGGTTGCATTCCTGATCATGAACTCAGCACCAAATAAATCATAGATGTGAACTGGAAAGTTGTGACCAAGAGAGGGGCGAGAACCCTCCAAGAGTTGAGTCCTTGCTCTCCGATGCCCTCACTGGCCACAAAGCCCTCGTTCTAAGTGGGGTAGGGGACGGCGGCCACCCCCTCACACACGGGGCAAATCTTTGGTGACAAGTGCTGGAGAGGCTGTAAGCTGTCCTTAGGGGTGTACAGGTAGGTCTGAGTTATGGCCGAGAGCATGAGAATGGAAAAGCATGAGAAAGAGAAAGAAACAGGAGGCAAGGAAGCAAATTGCTGATATGGCGATGCCTCCTCCGGCTCGTGGCTTCGGGACCCGATCTTGCAGGCTTCTGGCTTCTCCTGGTCCTCCCCGACAGGCAATGATTGAGAGCCTTTTGTGAAATTACCGAAGCATTTTCATTTCCGGAAATACGGCCTTGTGTAGAGCACCTGAAAAATTGTCACCTTCCAGAATATTGAAAATGCTGGGTACATGACAAAAATGTAGGTGCCAGAGCGAACCGAAGCTGGAGAGAGAGGGAAATCCTGAGAACCAGAGAGGAAATGGGAACAGGGGGCCAGGTTGCTGCAGGGGGATCGTGCTGACCCTGTGGCCCCAGGACAGGCGCTGACCCCACGCCTCAAGAGACTGCTCTGTGTCCACTTGGACACGTGACTCTCCCCAGGGGGCTCTGCGGAGCGTCACCTGTAGAGCCTCACCATCCAGGTAGCCTTTCCCAAGCGTGTCTCCTGGGGGCACGCACCGGCAGTCTCTGTTCTCCCTTTCTTTCGTGATTGGTTCCATTGCACTTGACCCAGAATGGCTACACTTCACTAGCATTGATGCCCCAGACGCAAGCACCCGGGCAAGGCCCCAGACCCTACGAGACATCAGTACTGCGGACACCCTATTAATGGGTGCAGGCGGGCTTCTAAGCAGTCCCTGTCTGCCATGCACTGTCCTGAGTGGGCAGCCGCGTCCTGGCCCAGGCCACCACGTGCGGAGCCTGTGTCGGAGCCTCGGCCGGAAGCTGGCTGCCCAACCCGCCGGACGCTGAGTTCCCTGTAGACACCTTGCTCCTCCCGTTCCCTACTGTGGCTGTGGAATGCCCTGTTCCCACGAGGACCGAACAAAGACTCCTGGCTGGTGGTGCGTCCACACAGCCGGCACACACAAGGCTCCAAGAAATATTTGGGATGGGGAGGAAGACAAGCTGGCTTGGCCGGCACCGGGTACTGGCCCCAGGAGCCCCACACCTTGTCTTTATTAACCCACTAATCCTGGCGAGCCCCGTCTTTCACAGGTGCCTCCCTCTGTGGGTCACCTGCCCACATTTCGCAGATTATCATAATTGTCATAACGTCTTTGAGAGAAGGTCTCAGAACTAAGATAGTGTTTTACAGTTCCTTCAACATATTTTCAGACTTATGGGGGGCAACAATTTTTATTACCTTTTAATTGAATGCCCTGTTCAGCATTTACCTATTCAAATTTCCTTGGCAGGGGTGTTTTAAAATGGATAACACTTCTATTTTTCTAACAATCTTTTGAAAATATCGGGCTAAAAGAGATACCTCCAGGTATAAGAATCACGTAATTCATAGCTATTTGATACGTTTTGATAAAGTCCCTCTTTTGTATACAATTCCTTGAAACTGCACCTGTGATTAGCTTTCATACCGGCTATCGTAACTAATAACATATTTTTTAGTAAGTCAGCTTGTTTCTAACGATTTGCTTTCAACAAAACAGAAACAGGACCTCCCTCATTTATCATCTTATGAATCATTTAAAATGATTTTTGATGATTAATCAATATCCAATTTTTATTTATTATTTTATTTTTTAATTTTTTTTTCAACGTTTATTTATTTTTGGGACAGAGAGAGACAGAGCATGAACGGGGGGAGGGGCAGAGAGAGAGGGAGACACAGAATCGGAAACAGGCTCCAGGCTCTGAGCCATCAGCCCAGAGCCCGACGCGGGGCTCGAACTCCCGGACCGCGAGATCGTGACCTGGCTGAAGTCGGACGCTTAAGCGACTGCGCCACCCAGGCGCCCCAATATCCAATTTTTAAAACCAAGTGATCTCAAAGAAGACAAACGAACTGAGTGATTTGCTATGTTGATACTCACTCTAGTCCCTCTTATGTATTTATAGGAATGATGTTTATCAGCACTTGTAGCTACACTAACAAAAAATTTGGGTGGAGGTATTTCTGGTCTCTCGGACTACCAAGAAGTAATACTAATCTGTAGTCACATGTCAGAAGTTAAAACTCCACTCACATCCCCAAGAGACGTGTATCTATGAAAATTTTGTTATTTGTACTTAATAATTGCTTGCCAAAAATTATTTATCTATAGTTTGATCACTTGCATTCTATTTACGTTGTAATGACAGCTATCTAGAAGGACGTAATTTGACTCTTGCACTCTTGGTCAGAGGAATTTTTTTTTTTTTCTCAATTTAAACATATGTAGATATTTTTATTGCAAAGAAATCTGATTTCATGATCAGAAGATTTCAAAGTGTAAAAATGTAGGACATTAGGGTACATGTGTGTGGGGGTGAAATGAAAATCAAAATGCAAGGGGAAAAAGGACAATAAAATTTCAGACGTGTAAAGAAAAGCTTGTTTTATGTTTTTTAAATGGTTGGGGATGAGTTACTGGATCGCTAGATATTTATATTCTATGGGATTTATTTATTTATTTATTAAACATTTATTCATTATTGAGAGACAGAGAGAGACAGAGCATGAGCAGGGGAGGGACAGAGAAGGAGGGAGACACAGAATCCAAAGCAGCCTCCGGGCTCTGAGCTGTCAGCACAGAGCCCGACGCGGGGCTCAAACCCACGAACCATACGATCATGACCTGAGCTGAAGTCGGACGCCCAACTGACAGAGCCACCCAGGCGCCCCTCTATGGGATATATTTAAATGAATTATATAATCATGTCATAGTTGATGTCGATATTTACAATATGCCAAAAATCTTCTTGCAATTATTTAAACTTATAATGAAAGTATCAGATGTCATATTGAAATTACATGAGAAGCCAGTAGTTTGCCAAAATTTTTAAGGAGTGTACGAATAAAAAAGTTAGTGAGTCCCTCTTAGATCACTGACCTTGAGCACTCAATTAATCCTCTGGCAAAAAGACCAAGATGATCTACTTAATTTTTAAGAAATCCAACTACATCCCGCTCATAAAAGGCATTCCTAGAGCAGAAGAACACGGAAAGGTCGAAGAACAATTACAGAAAGAGATCGATCAGGCACATAGTAACCAAAGAACACTTGTGTAGGTACGTTAATATCAAACAAATGGATTAAGGCAAAAGATACTGCACGACATGAGAGGGTTACTTCATAATGATAGAAGGTCCTACTCATCAGACGATATAAAAGTGCTAAATTTATGTCTAATAACGTAAATTTTAAGCATAACAAAAAGAAAGGGACACATTCACCACTGTATTTTTTTTTAATTTTTTTTTTTTTTTTTTTTTTTTTTTTTGAGAGAGAGAGCGAGAGGGAGCATGAGCAGGCAAGGAGCAAAGACAGAGGAAGAGAGAGCATCTCAAGCAGGCTCTGCTCTGACAGTGCAGAGTCCCATGCGGGGCTCCAACCCACAAACACTGAGACCATAACATGAGCCGAAACCAAGAGTCAGATGCGCACCAAACTGAGCCACCCAAGCGCCCCGGGGCACAGTCACCATTGTAATGAAGACTCTGTCAACAGTAGATCTTGATCAACAGACAAGAGATCAGTAAGAATGCAGGTAGACAAACAAAGGACACAGTCACCAAGCTTCACCTCATGAACATATGTCAAATTCTGCACCCAGTGGCTGGGATTGTGTTTTTTTTTAAGCACATTCGCAACAATCATTAAAAGGACCATGTACAAAAGCAACAAATAAGACTTGATAGATTTTAAAGAAACTGTCATGCAGTTCCCATAAAGAAGTTAAGTTAGAGGTCAATAACAAGGCTAATGAAATGCCATGCTTTTGGAAATAAAGTCCCATTTAAATAATTTATCAGTGAATAATCCAAGATCATAGAAATGAGATAACTCTTGGAATTCAACAATAATTAAAAAAAAAAAACTACATATAAAAACTTGTGGGATGAACCTAAAGGGATTCTTAGAAAATCAACCCTAAATTATATTAGAAAGCACACAAAGGAGACAGAAAATGAACGAGCGAAGAACACTGGCAGATATTAAGGGGGAAAAGTAACAAATAATCCAAATAAAAAGAGGTAAAGAGATAATCAAGACGACAGCGGGAAGTAATGAAATAGAAAATTAAAATGTGACAAAAAGGATTAAAATGGATTCTTTGGAGGTAATGAAACTGACCAATCCCTAGGGAGATAACAGAGTCAAAAAGAAAGATGATTTAAATAAATAACATTAGGAATGAAAAAGTGTATATAACTAAATATGCAGTAAAGCTATAAAAATATAACAAGAAATATTATAGATTTACACCAGTAAATTTGAAAATTTAGATGAAATAGACAAATTTCTAAAAAAAAATAGAGAGCTTCCTAAAACTGCCTCAACTAGAAATGGAAAAACCTGAATAGTCCTATAACTATTGGAGAAACTACATCAGTGAAAAGACTTCATGAAAAGGAAACAGTGGATGGAAAACCCACATGGTTTTTCTGTAGGTTCTTTCAAACAGGGATGGATAACTCGAGTCCTACAAGAGGCTGGAAAAAAAGGAAGTACTCCTTCTAAGGCTCGGGTTAGTCATCCGCTCAATGGGATAACAATAGTTCCAACCCCATGGGCTTGATCCCTATGAGGATTCAAAGAGATCAGGAATGGAAGTCACTTGAGGGGATATACGTTAAATAAATGGTAACCATTGTTATTATTATGGATCATGCTCCAGTAAAGCAGAGTGTTAGTGCGGGGAGTTGGTTCCAAGAGCCTCGCTGAGGAGGCAGTCCATGGCAGGGGAAGTCTGTAATCATTGCCAGGAGTCATTTCTCCAGGGAAGAGGTAATCATTACTCACCCTAGCTGTACGATAAACCTTTAGCAACTGGCAGGATGCAGACAAATCTCACGGGAATCAGAGGCAGTTCTGAACTGCAAAGGGAAATAGTGAGATCAGGCGGGAAGGTAATTTTTAATTATTCCACCTAATTTCCACGGGGCGTGGGGGGGACACTGTCACCTGGGCGGATGAGCCTCTCCAGAGAGCTGGGATTCATACAGCTCTGCCTTGGGGTGTGAACCTCTCCGGCCTCTCCCAGTGGTTCAAGGAGGGGAGGGACGAGACTGAAATAGGAAATCATTCATCCATCCAACGAGTAACACAGGCAAGGACTTCCAAGTTGCTGCTTTTCAGCAATTTAAAGTCTATCTAAGAAACTATCCTGATGGAGAGTTGGACAGCAATGGAGGGTGATGTGTGAGCTCGTGCTGAAGCTTTGGTGGTTTAGTTATTCAGGGAATGGAGGTGTCAGACATGGTTACGGAAGCCTTCCTGGAGGACACACGAGTCCAGAGGATGGGTGGCATGTGGGTGGGGGGAGGGGACAGAAGTGGGTGCACGTGAGCGTGCTGTGATGCCCAGGGATGCTTCCGGTTGCTTTTCTTTTTTTTTTAAAAAATATTATTAATCTTTCATTTGTTAATTTTTAATTTTAAGAGAAAAAGAGGGTGTGAAAGTATGCGCAAGGGGCAGAGAGAGAGGGAGAGAGAGAGAATCCTAAGCAGGTTCCGCGCTCAGTGCGGAGTGCAACGCGGGCTCGATCCCACGACCCTGGGATCATGACCTGAGCCCAAATCAAGAGTCGTACGCCTAACTGACTGAGCCACCCATGCGCTGCTCTGTTAGTCGCTTTTCACGGGGGATCTCACTTTACACCCCACAGCCACCTTGAGACCCCGAGACGAAGATAATACTCTCATTCTGTAGGTAACAGAGGAGCACACACAGGTTAAGTGATTCTCCGAAAAGCACCCAAGCAGGAGTGGAGGGATTCAAACCCAGGGTGGGGGCTCACAGGAGAGGGGAGGAGAAGGGGGACAATGGATAGATCTGGCTACGGGCAAGGCCAGCTTCTGTTGACCCAAGAGCCCCTAGTCCTGGCTTCCTGTTGGTGGTGCTAAGTCCCCTCCCTGGGACTCTTTGGGCTGACCCCAGATGAGCTGGACCCTTACGATCTGGACAGGACGGCCTGGCTCGGGGGCTGCTGTGTGACGAGGGCGTGGGCTTCCAAGAAGGCTGCTGGGCCTCCTCCACCCCCGCTGTGTCATCTCCGCTGTGACACAGGGGACAGCATTAGTTGCTCTGCCATTGTTGGCTCTTACAGACGAAGAGACAGCCGGGACAGGGCACCCAGAGCTGAGCTGGGGGCCTAGCAATTGCTCATCATGTTGCTTCCTTTTGCTTCCCGTCTCGAACCTCTGGGTCAGGGGTCCTCAGCTGCATGCCAGGGGCACCTGGGGCTGGACGATTCTCGGTGGCAGGGCCCGTGGCAGCTCCATCCTCCAGCCCAGAGAGGCCCCCAGCCATATTCGTCCCCTGTGGACTCCGCTGAGAGGCAGCCCACAGAACTCTGGGTGGGAGCAGACTTAACGGAGCTCGACGGGACGCAGGAGACGGGGGTCTGGCATCAGCCCTGGAGGAGGTCAAGCAGCATCCCTGCCTCTGCCCAGGGCCCCTCATCCTCCCCAGCATCCCTGCCTCTGCCCAGGGCCCCTCATCCACCACTGGGGACAGGCTCACAGTGGACTGGAGCCCACACTCCCGGTGGCCTGACCTCAGCTGCATGTGTGTCGAAAACATGGTGATCGCCCGCTCTTGTAAGACACTCCTGAGGTCAGGAGGGGCTGTTGAGTCCCACCTGCTTCTTTCCCGGTAGAATTACCCTCCCTTCTGGGGCCGCAGCCTTCATTTTCTCAGGCACAGGATTCACTTCCGAGCCTCAGAAATGAGGGTGTGTCTCAGAGCAGCACTCTTCCCGTCCCATGGCTGGGCCCACTTGTTCCTGTGGTTGGACCCAACCCGCGCATCACACACCTGTTATGGACCGGACGCTGTGCTCAGCACAGGGACACGGCGGGGTGGGGGCACCAGGTAGGAAGGTGCAGACACTGACACGCATAGTAAGCGGATATGTGGGTGCCTGTCATTTTAGAGGTGTGTTCAGGGCTAGAGGAGGCAGAGAGAAGGGGGGGGGATTTGCTAGATGGAAGTGATGCAAGGAAGTTTTCAAGAAAGATGGGCTTTCACACTGAGATACCACCTCACGCCGGTCCGAGTGGCTAAAATGAACAAATCAGGAGACTATAGATGCTGACGAGGATGTGGAGAAACGGGAACCCTCTTGCACTGTTGGTGGGAATGCAAACTGGTGCAGCCGCTCTGGAAAACAGTGTGGAGGTTCCTCAAAATATTAAAAATAGATCTACCCTACGACCCAGCAATAGCACTGCTAGGAATTTACCCGAGGGATACAGGAGTGCTGATGCATAGGGGCACTTGTACCCCAATGTTTATAGCAGCACTCTCAACAATAGCCAAATTGTGGAAACAGCCTAAATGTCCATCAACTGATGAATGGATAAAGAAATTGTGGTTTATATACACAATGGAATAGTACTTGGCCAGGAGAAAGAATGAAATCTGGCCATTTGCAGCAATATGGATGGAACTGGAGGGTATTATGCTGAGTGAAATAAGTCAGGCAGAGAAAGACAGGTATCATATGTTATCAGTCACATGTGGATCCTGAGAAACTTAACAGAAGACCATGGGGGAGGGGAAGGGGGCAAACGTTACAAACAGAGAGGGAGGGAGGCAAACCATAAGAGAGTCTTAAATAGAACAAACTGAGGGTGAATGGGGGGTGGAGGGGAGGGGGGAAAGTGGGGGATGGGCACGGAGGAGGGCATCTGTTGGATGAGCACTGGGTGTTGTATGGAAGCCAGTTTGACAACAAATTATATTACAAAGGAAAAAAAGGAAGATGGGCTTTGAAGGATGAATAGGAGTTTACCAGGTGGATCACTGGAGGCAAGAAGGGGAAGAGGCTCTCTCAAGGACTTGCCCCGGCTGCACTGGAGACGCCCAAAGGAGCCTTAGAAGGGAAGCTGGCTGAAGAGCAGGACTCACCTGTCCACTTTCAAGGAATGACTTTCAGCCCCGGGGCTTCCCTCTAGCGATGACAGTGTATTGTGCCTGTGGGAGGTCTCCCTGCAAGCAGGCTACTTGCGAGTGTGGGGCCAGGGAGGCCAGGGAGGCCAGGGAGGAACACACAGTCCCTGTCTATGCCCAGGTGCAGACCTCGGGGCTCACTGGCACCCCCCTCATCTTCAACCTGACCTGCCCCAACATCGCCTCTCTCTAGACTTTTCCTCCTCTACTGGCTGCTGTCCGCACATAGGGTGACGAACTCGTGCAGGCTTGCCTGTGACTCAGATCTGGCGCTGAACGTCCCATTGCGCCCCGGGAAACCCCTCAGTCCCAGGCACACCTAGACATTGGTCGTCCCGGCTCACATACCAGCCAGGTGATCCTTTTAAGATCCTGTCACACCTCACCACTCCCTGCTCGACACTCTCGGTGGCCCCTCTCTTGGAGCACAGGCTGTAATGCTTACAGCGGTCCGCAAGGGCTCTGGGTCCGGCGCCTGGGCCTCGCCCTCCTCAGCCCGGCTCATGAACGTTCTCCACGTTCTCACCAGCCACATGGCCTCCTAGCCTTTCTGTAAGCGCCCATGGCTGCAAGGCCTTCTCTACCTGGAACACTCTCCCCCCCGCTCTCTCCATGGCTCACACCCTCTCCCGTCCAGGCCTGTTCTCAGTCACACCTTACCTGGCTCCTCTGTGCCCCACGTATGCTCCCTGCTTGGACCCTGCTTCCTTTACTTGTGTGCGCATCTGACCCCGACATACTCACTTCTGGCTTAGTCTCTGTCCCGCTCACTTGCATGCAGACACGTGAACGCGGGGACCCGGTTTACTCCCTGCTGTGTCCCCACATCACTGCATAGTATGTCCTCATTTAATGACAAATGAATGACTGCCTAAGAGCTGGGCAACTTGCTCAATTAGGGTAGCTAAGGAGAGGCAAGAGCTGCCTTTCCCAGACCGGCCCTGTCTCGCCTGCCCCCTGGCCTCCCTCCCAGGTGGGCTCAGGAGCTCCCCTGGTGGCCTTGGCCTAAGTCAGTAGACATCCTTTCACACCACTTTCCAGGTGCCTGGCATGGACTGAGCCCACCAGCGACGGCCTGTATTTTGTTTGCGGCCGTATTGTCTTCTCTGGGAATAGTAGGTGCTGAGTAAACGTTTGACGTAATGGTCAGTGCAAACCCCAAAGACCTCGTCTTTTGTTATCTGGGATTTCAGGGATGGCGGCTATACCCCGGGGATAGAAATGCCACGCGGATTACACCCCCGAAGAGAGGTGTAGAGTCCCGGTGTGTTTTTCAGAGTGTGACTGCGCTGGTTTTACAACCTGCCCCAGGCGCCCCGGAGTCCGCAGGCGGCTCGGCCGGGCTGTGTGGCCGCTGGACCACGAGGTGGCGCTCGCGCCTGCGTGTCCTTCAGGGCCGTCAGGCCCCCCCCCCCACCCCCCCCCCGGGTCGCCCCGGGCTCCGCTGGCCGCGCGGGGGGAAGAACGGCTGGCTGGGGTCCCCGCGATCGCTGGTGGGCAAGGCGCGCTGCCCGGCTGGTCCTCCGGTCCTCGGGCACCCGCATCCCCGGGAGGGGCTGCACTTTGTCCTTTCCTTAGACACCGGACTGGGGAGGGGGAGAGCTTTAGCGGGAGGGGGCGCCTTAGTCCCCGGTGCCTGCCATCTGCCTCCACCTGCGCAGAACTTTCGACCCCGAGGAGAGGGTGTGTGATAGGGGTGGACATCTTGACCAGGCCGACCTCTAGAGTCTAAGCCGGGAGGCTGTCACTAGGGGCCCTCGCTTGTCCTGGAAGCAATATTACACGGGCAGGTAGCCTCCTAATTGCTTCGGGTGCTCGGGAGGAAATGGGAGGGCCGCCCTTGGCTGGTCCTCACGGTGTTACCCCATCCCCAAGTTCCTATTGCTGGAGTCACCTTCAGGGTGTCCCCACGGCCTTCTGCGGGAGGCAGAGCACTAATGGGGGGGGCATTTGTCAGATTGCCTCACTTGGCCCTCCACCCCTTCCTTGTGGTCTCCAGGACCAGCAGCATTAGCATGCCCTAATGCAGAACCCAGACCTGCGGGATGGGAGCCTGCATTTTAACACCAGCCGGGGTGATTCCTGGGTGCCCCCAAACTGGCTGAGTGCCAGCAGAAGACAGATGGGAGGGCTGCAGGGGGAGGGCAGCCAGCAAGGTGGGTGAGGTCCATGGTCCTGGGACCGGCCACTGGATCAGCCACTGAGAGGAAGCATGGGGGGGGGGGCGGTCTTAATCTAGGAGATGGTCTTGCCGTAGGTCAGGCCTGGGTCCCATGACCCCAGGGCGTCCATGGTCAGGTAGGCAGGTGGGCTCTAAGCTCCCAAGGGTGGGCCCTGGGCTTTGCTCACCGATGCGCCCCTCTGCCGGCTGATACAGGCTCCTGGTAAATCGTGGAATGAAGCATGAACTCAGACAGGCAAGCCCAGTGCCCGTGGAAGGGTTGCAGAGGCGAGCACTGAGCCCTGAGGGCCTGTGTACAGGTGTGGGCAGGGGGGTCTGCCTGAGAGCACGGGCAGGTGGCCACAGGGGTCATGCCTAGGCCCGGGGCCATCTGAGAGGCTGTGAACAAAACAGCAGGAAAGCAGAGAGGTCGCCTTTCCTGCCAGAGCAGTGGTTCTCCGGGGGGCGCCTTTGCACACTTGGGGACGCGGGCCATGTCTGGAAGAACACTTTCGATGGTCACGACAGCTGGCTGAAGGCCAGCTGCATCTGGAGGGTAGAGGTCAGGGAGGCTGCGGGATGGCCCCACAGCAAAGAAGTGACAAATGTCAGGAGTGCCAAGAGGAGCGGTGTGAGAAAAAACAACGGGTCTCCCTGCATTGTTGGAAATTTCTAGTCTCATGGTGGCTCTCGGTCCCCTTCACAGCCTCCACTGTCCCCGCTGCTGGGACCTGACACCTTATTAGGCGTGACTGTAGGGCAGGGGTTCTGGCTGGGCTGAGGCTGCTCTCGGGAGGGCTCCGTGTCCAGGGTCAGACCTCCATCACCGGTTTTGCCCAGATGCCAGGATGCCACCAGTGCCCTCCTCCCCCACCCCCCACTGCCCTTGGACAATTGCCTCTGACTGCAGGACTCGACCCTCCTGTGGCTTAAGACCAGCTGTGGTGTGACAGCCTGGGTTCGAGGAGGGACAGGACGCCTCTACAAGCACAGCCCCAGAGACAGCGGCTTTCCCATGGCAACAGCTCAGTGCTCGGCGTGCAGGGCCCCTGACCCCGACCCTGATCCTGTGGCACACTGGGCGTGTGCAGCCCCTGTGTCCCAGCCAGAGAGCAAGCGGGCCCAGAGAGTTTATCTTCGGTCCTTTGATTCTTGACCTACAGAAACTGGGAGGCAACACACGTTTGTTGGTTCAGCCACTACGTTTTTGGGTAAGTCGTGGTACAGCAGTTGACAACTGTTGCCGAAGCTGTGTGCCCTCGGGCAAGTTGATCAACTCTCCGGTGCCTCTGTGCCCTCACCCATATAATTAGGGTGGTAATAACGGTGTCTCCACCGCAGAAGATCCGTAAGGATTCTGTGAGTTAGTACACATAACGTTCTTATTCGGCAAGTGCTCAATAAATGACCGTTATTTTTAACCCGCACGAGTGGTAATTGTATGAATTTGGGCAAAGGCGGGGAAATGGGGAAGAAACAGAGTTCTTGCTGAATGAATGGAAGGAGGACATCGACACTCATCTGAACCGCTT
Organism: Leopardus geoffroyi; assembly: GCF_018350155.1. Classification (NCBI taxonomy): domain Eukaryota; kingdom Metazoa; phylum Chordata; class Mammalia; order Carnivora; family Felidae; genus Leopardus; species Leopardus geoffroyi. Next base: position 7,918,254 of record NC_059333.1, on the reverse strand, counting down.
TGCAGGCTCTGCCAGTCCAGACGCATCACAAGGGTCAGAAGGTCTGCTGGCCGGTGAGGGGGTGAATGAAAGGACCCCATCTTCCCCGCGGAGGGACCTTCTGTGCCAAGCCCCGCACCCTGCTGTCTCCGCCACTCCTCGCTGCCTTTTGCGATGATTCAGCATTCTCACACTCACCCGCCTCTAATCTTGGTTGAAAGAACCCTCTACGTTGACCTTAAAAAGCTTTACCAAGCACCCTCATTACTCATTTTTGAAGCGACCGAGAGTATCTGTGAGCGTGGGTGGCCAGGGATGCCCTGAGTCAGCAGAAGGACCAGTTCCTTCCTGTTGAGATTATTTTTTTATTAAACTCCTTTGATTATAACGATATATTTGTATATAAATAAAGAGCATACAGTGAATGATGCTTTTCTTTCTCCGATACAAGAGCAGAAGGTGTAAATCCTGTTCCCCCTCTGCCTCAACTCATTTCCCCTACTGGCCGGGAGTATATATAAGTAACAGCCCATTTTTAGTTGTTGGTTACTTTTGGAGTAAAAACAGGTTAGGAAGATTCCCACTCAGGGCAGAAATTCCTAAGGAAGCAACCCTCTCAAGACAGAGTGGAGTGAAATACGTAGCTAAGAGCGATGGGTATGAAGGTAACATAGCCATAGGCTATGACTCTGATGTGATTGGCCGGGGCCCGGGCGAGCAACTGACTGAATTTCTAAGAGCACCTGCAAGGAAAGGAAACGGCATCCGTGGCCACAGTGGCTCCCCAAATATTTAGCTGCTGTCAAGGACGTGTGATGGGGCTGTTTCTCAGGCTTGTGCTTCCTCTGGACCTCTAGCATGGCCTACCCACCCCCACCCCTTACCGAAAGTTCTGAGACCGCGCCAGTCTGCAAAGATGCTCACCGCCTGAGCTGACCGGCCAACTCGGGGCTGCACGTGGCCACCCCTGAGAGCTGGGGTACCCATGCTGTGGTGATTCACATGCATCGACTTGACTGGGCCACAGGGTGCCCCGATATTTGGTCACACATTATTCTGTGTGTGCCCGTGGGGGTGTTTCTGGAGAAGGTTAATATTTGAATTGGTAGACTGAATAAAGCAGAGTGATTTCCCCAATGTGGGGTCAGGGGGTTTTCATCCAAACCATTGGAGGCCTGAAGAGAACAAGAAGGTGGAGGAAGGAGGGATTTGCTTCTTCTTGCTGACTGTATTTAAGCTGGGACATCGGGCTTCTGCTCCCTTCTGATTCGGACTTGGACTGGAACTTATACTGTTGGTTCTCCTGTGTGTCCAGCTTGCCAACTGCAGATTTTGGAACTTGTCAGCCTCCATAGCCATGTGAAGCAGTCCCTTATAATAAACCTCTTTATTTATCTCTGTCTACCTACCTATCTATCTAATCTATTAGTCATCCATCCATCCATATCCATCCATCACCCATCCACCCATCCATCCATTCATCCATCCATCACCCATCCATCCATCTATCCATCATCCATCCACCCATCCATCCATCATCCATCCATCCATCCATCATCCACCCATCCATCTATCCATCATCCATCCATCATCCATCCATCCATCCATCCATCCATATCCATCCATCACCCATCCATCCATCTATCCATCATCCATCCACCCATCCATCATCCATCCATCATCCATCCACCCATCCATCATCCATCCATCATCCATCCATCTATCCATCATCCATCCACCCAACCATCCATCACCCATCCATCCATCTATCCATCATCCATCCACCCATCCATCATCCATCCATCCATCTATCCATCATCCATCCACCCATCCATCCATCATCCATCCATCCATCATCCACCCATCCATCTATCCATCATCCATCCATCATCCATCCATCCATCCATCCATATCCATCCATCACCCATCCATCCATCTATCCATCATCCATCCACCCATCCATCATCCATCCATCCATCTATCCATCATCCATCCATCATCCATCCATCTATATCCATCCATCATCCATCCATCCATCCATCCATCCATCATCCATTCATCCATCTATCCACCCATCTATCCATTCATTCATACATCCATCCATCCATCCATCCATCCTCTATCTCTCTCTCTCCTACTGGCTCTGTTCTCTGGAGAGCCCAGACTAATATACACACCATGTGGACCACTGTAGCCACCATCTCCACCACCCCTTATGGAGCTTCTCTGACGCCCACCTCTGGGACCACACTGTTTACCAGAGGGTCCGTTCCCCAGAGCAGCAGTACCTACTGCTACCTGCCAATCTTGTTTCTGCTGAGGTTCCAGTCTAGGACAGGAGTTGAGGATCATGTCGATTGTGGAAGGAGCTGTGACCCCTAAAGCTGACTGCACAATTTATAACTAGTAGATTTTTTTAAATGTTTATTTTTGAGAGAGAGAGAGGGAGAGAGGGAGAGAGAGAATCCCAGCAGGCTCCATGTTGTCAGTGCAGAGCCCAACATGGGACTCGATGTCATGAACTGTGAGATCATGACCTGAGCCGAGATCAAGAGTTAACTAAACTGACTGAGCCACCCAGGCGTCCCTCTAATCTTAACGAGTTGTTTCCTTAGCTATCGAGGAGTAGAGAGCTGAGGTCCCCTTGGCCTTAGTCAGAAATAATGCCAAGGCCCCAATTTTCTTTTCTCTCTCTCACTCTCTAGGGGTTGAGAGCGCATATGCTGTGCTTTTCCTTGCATTTTTCATTCGATGCCGATAACTTGAAGCTCTCAAATTAGGGGAGGAAGTTCCCAAGGTGTAGGCAAGGATAATGTGATCTAATGAAGGATGATCTGGAAGTAGGCGGATGGTAATGTGATAAGCAGCCAAGCTTCTCTGAGGGGGCCCTTCTCTTCACCTTCTGTGGGTCTTTCCTGTGTTGGTTTCTGCCTGAAGGGAGACTGACAGGTGCCTATGGATGAGTTAAGCACAGGCTCCTGCATTGCCTGGGGCTAAATATAAACCTGTAATTTGATTAGGAGCTTCTGAAGGAAGTGAAAACATGAGTAATGTTTTCTCATCTTGCCATTCATTAAACTTCCTCTCTGTGAATGTGTATGTGCTGGAACAATCCGCCAGTGAGGGCAGTGGGCAACATAAAAAAGAACAGAGGGGGAAAGAAGGAGTGACCCAGAGCAAGTTTTCTGGAAGGTCAAAGCTCTGGGCAGCCACTTTGGCCCATGGAGACCACTCCTGTGAAATTAGAGGTCAAGATGTGTGATGCTGGTCCTGGCTGACTGCTGACCGTGAGGGACACCTGCTGTCTATTTCTTTAAGGGGAAAGAGGTCCGGCATGCCCACGTGTCAAGGGACCGGTCTTGGCCAGCCGCTTTATTGTCCTGTTGGTTCCTTGGTTCCACAAATGGTTGTGGTCTCTGTGGAGGCAGCAGAGGGCGAGGGGTCACTGGAGGGATGGTCTATTCCTTTCCTGGGGCTGCCGTAACAAATTCACATTGTTACAGATTACTAGGGGGCTCGAAACAACAGAAATTTATTCTCTCGCAGGTCTGGAGGCCAGAAGTCTGAAATCAAGCTGTCCGCAGGGCTGTGCCCCCCTGAGGACTCGAGAGAGGGAATCCTTCCTACTTCTCTCCGGCTTCCCGTGGCTTCTAGATGTCTCTTGGCTTGTGGCCGTGTCCCTTCAGGCTTCACGTGAAGCTTCACGTGGCTTGTTTTCTGTGTCTGTGTCTTCTCTTTTATAGCTTTCAAAGACACTCGTCACAGGGTTTGGGGCCACCTGGGTAATCCAGAACAATCCCTTGAAATCCTTGACTCCATCTGCGAAGACCTTTTTCCCAATAAGGTGACGTTCAGAGGCGCTGGGGTTTAAGGCGTGAACGTATCTTCTTGGGGGCCATCAGGCAACCCGCTGCAGGTGGGCTGGTGCCCAAGCAGGGACCAGAGTGGTTCTCTGTCGACCCAAGAACTTCTGGAATTCTCCACCTGTCCCTGCAGCCTGCTGGGGACGTGTTGTGAGCCCCACAGTTGCCATCAGCTCTGGAGGGGTGGGGAGCAAAGCGCCGAGCCTCTGGGGAACGGCGCTCCGGCCGCACGAGAGCTCCAGCGTTGTTCAGACCCACCTTGCTGTCCCCCAAGTGGATCCAGCTTCCTCCCGCCCACTGCTCCCTCTGTGGCGTCAGGCGAGGGAAGCGTTCCTGGAAAAGTGTCTTCTGAATCATTCCGCCACCCTGATTTACATTATAATTTCTTCAGCTGTGTATTCCCAGAGGGAGGAAACCAGCTACAAGACATCACCCGAAATTCACACATACGCACAAAGTCGGCCCCAAAGAAAAATCGTATTTGCAGCGAGAGAAGGAGCCAGTGTGGCAAATGTGGATTCCCCGGTGACAGAAATGGCTGCAGACGCCAGTGCGAACTGGCAGTTGGAGAAGCCCCCCCCGCCCCCCGCCCCGTTCCCGGAGGGATTTGCAAGGCTTTTGCTTTTTAAAAACAGCATTTTTTTTTTTTTTAAAAGAGAGCGGCTTTGAATCAATCCTTCTTCAGGCTTCCCTGAAGCGACCATTCCCTCCTCTCCCCCTTCAGTCCGTGGGCTCCTCTACCATTTTACTGGCCATTGCACGCGCTGCTTCCCTGCCGAGCAACCTCAGAGGCACTCTTCTCGGAGGGTCAGGATGGCTCGTGTTCCCCAGCTCAGCATGTTTGTTTGCAGGAAGAGGAAAGGAAGCTCAGGGCCAGCCCAGCAGGGGGGAGGGGGCAGAGTCCCCGTGCATCGGCTGGGAGGGGCCTCGGTGGGTGGGTAGTGTGTGCACCTGGGCGGGCCCAGGGCCCTTTCGTGCTGTGTCCCCCCCCCCCCCCCACCCCCCCAGAAGGGATCTCCTCCTCGGTAGGTAGAGCTGGGGCCATCCTGTGTGGTTGCTGGAGGCCGGCCTGGGGGTGCGTTGCCTCACTGGTGGTCCCCAGGGCACACTGACCCTGTCTGGGAGGCTGGCCTCCACCGAGCACAGGCGTTCCTCACCCTGCCTTCTCCCACAGCCAGTGCCTCGGTGTCCAGTCCTAAGTAAGAAATCATGGAACTTTCCCTAGTGGCTGTATTCGATTGCTCAGGCTGCTGTTACAGAGTACTGCAGGCTGGGCGGCTTAGACCACAGAAGAATGTTGTCTCACAGTTCTGGAGACACGCTCAAGAGGCCAAGATCAAGGTGTGGGCAGTTTGGTTCCTTCTGGGGCTGTGTGTGTGTGTGTGTGGGGGGGGGGTGGGGGATCTGCTCCAGGGTTCTCTGGGCTTCTGATGATTTGCTGGTTGACATTTTTTGCCCTCTTGTGCAGTCCCCCAGTCTCTGCCCTCATCTGAACATGGCCTTCTCCCTGAGCCTGTGCCTGTGTCCTGATTCCCTCTTTTAAAAAGGCCACATTCTTAGGCCCTGGGGGTTAGGACTTCACCCTGTGAATTTTGGGGGACGCCCATCCGCAATAACAATTGTGAAAAGCTGTGTTGGCATAGGCAACTGACAGGAGCTGAGACTGATATTTGAAACAGTCACCATACGCCAAAGGACAGGAATATTTATTGACTTTTGTTGTCTTTTGCCGAAGAGGGATCAGACAACAATCCCAAAGAGCAAAGTGGGCACCATCACTTGAGTGATGGGCACGCAAGTCGGTGGAGAAAAATGGCTTATTCGGTGGGGGGTGTTAGAGCCGATCGGCTGGTCATGCAGAAAACAACGAAAGCCGTGCTCTCCAGCTGAGTCCAGCTGGCTCAGAGATCTCAGTCTGGAGGAGCTGGAGGCACCTGGGTGGCTCAGTCAGTTAAGCGTCCGACTTCAGCTCAGCTCATGATCTCACAGTTCGTGGGTTTGAGTCCCATGACGGGCTCTGTGCTGACAGCTCAGAGCCTGGAGCCTGTTTCCGATTCTGTGTCTATTTCCCTGTTCCCCGCCCCCCCCGCCCCCCGTCTGTGTCTCTCAAAAGTTAAACTGTTCAAAAGACTACAAGAAAACAAAGCAGACTTGTTTCACATCGATAACATAGGGACAGGGAGGGCCTAGTCCTACGACATAAGCTATTTCTGTATTCCTAAAACACAAACATCTCATTGACCTAAAGCAGATCTCTTGAAGGAGAATGTTGATGTTCACTACGTAAAAGAAAAATATTCTGCAGCCCAAAGACACAAAACGTAAAACTATAACAAAGAAGGCCATGAAACAAAAGGCAGACTCGAAAAACTATCTGTAAAACACGTAACTGACAAAGGTCTGATTTCCTTTATTCGAGACAGGCCTTTCCAAATCCATAAGAAACGGCTAAAACTCCACTAGAAAAATGGGCAAAGGGCCGGAGAAGAAACGCCAACAAATATATTCAAAGATGCACAACTCACTCCAGGAAATGTAAATGACACCCCGTTTTCACTCATCCTACCGGCAAAGATCGATGGGTCGTTTTATCCAGCGTGGATGGAAGTACTCCCTTCTGGGGGGAAGACTGTGAATCAACACAACCCTGTGGGGGGCAATTTGGCAATATCTTTTAAAGAAAAATATGCATGTCCTCTGCTGCCTTGTCCGTTTTACCTCTAGGGATCTATCCTATGGAAATCAAAGAGTTCCATTTGGGAAGCTATCTACATATTCACCAACAGAACCCTCGTTCCGTAAAGAGCTGCACATCCATAACCTGGAATATTATCTTGCAGTTTAAAAGAATATGTTAGGGGCGCCTGGGTGGCTCGGTTGGCTAAGTGTCCGACTTCGGTTCGGGTGATGATCTCATGGTCTGTGGGTTCGAGTCCCCTGCCGTCAGCACGGAGCCTGCTTGAAATTCTCTCCCCTCTCTTGCCTCCCCTCCCCATGCTCTCTTTCTCTTTCAAAATAAATAAACTGAGGAGCGCCTGATTGGCTCAGTTGGTTAAGTGTCAGACTTCAGCTCAGGTCATGACCTCGCAGTTGGTGAGTTCGAGCCCCGCGTCGGGCTCTGACAGCTTGGAGCCTGGAGCCCGCCTCGGATTCTATGTCTCCCTCTCTCTCTGCCCCTTCCCCACTCATGCTCTGTCTCTCTCTCTCTCAAAATAAACATTAAAAAAAAGAATATGTTAATAAAGATTTACAGTATCTATTACATTTTAAAAACACAATTAACCATGGGCAAAATGCATGCTCCCATTTGTGTAATAAAATATAAGTATGTATTAATGTGTGTACCTAGACTTGGATAAGTACCGACTATTTCCGGAAGGCATACAGGTGACTGAGCAGTAGAGGGGCTGGAGAATAGAGGATGGGAGAAGGATGTGTTTCTATTATGTATTCTCTTATGCTATTTGAATTTACCATTCACAAGTATTACTTTTAATGCAAAAACATCCAAATTACAGTAAAAAATGAGAAATAAGACATCAGTTTTTCTCTGGCAATAAAGAGGTTTTGCTCTGGGCTACTATTCTCTGCTCTCCCTTAATACACAGTTGAGGACAGTGAGAAGCAAAATTTAATTGCCTTAGACCAAAGCAAATAAAGAGAGATTCATCACCCGAGTCAAATCGCCGATGCGGGCAGAAGATGAAGACAGCGGCTGTCTGGGAAGGAAAAAGCTACTGTGGCTTAAAAACTATGTGCTGAATCTGGCGTTCCTAACCCGCCACCTCCATGCATCCCCTGTCTTGTGTTCGAGGCCGTTGGATCCCAAGTGCAGACACGGACCTACGCATTTGGTCACGGGCCTCAAACTCCTGTGCACGCGGAGACCCGGGCACATCATAGGAAGGCGAGAGAGGTGGTGTGAAAATGGGTGCTGGGGCAGGGTGGGGTGGGCTACGGAAAAACCCATAGTGCATTTCCTTCCTAAAGGGCCCTAAAGGGTCAAGAGTCAAGCCCCTAAGAGTCAAGGTCAAGAGTCAAGGCCAGAGTCAATACTCTGCCAAATGGGGAAATTGAGGCCCGGGGTGACTCCTGTGTGGTGCTGGTGGGCTGGTGCCCACCCTGACAGCGGGAACCCCCTCCTCTGGTCCCTGCTGACCTCTTCCTTCTAAGCCTGCCATTCTCCCATCCCACCCCCACCCTCCCGAACACCGGGACAGCGTGCCCTCACTCCAGGACAGCCTGGGCTGGGGGCAATTGGCCGCTGGGAGCAAGGAAAGCCCACCGTGGGGCAGCAGACTACCCCTTGTATAACCTTAGTTCTTCATGCCTCAGGGCCATCTTGCTGAAAACCTCAGATACCGTTCTGTCCTTCACTGCACACCTGACCTCGGGAGATCGCAAGGCCAGGGGCGTTTCCTTCTCTCGCCACAGCTTCCAGACCCCGACACGGTTGGGCTTTTGTTTCTTTGATGGGTAGCTCTGGGCTTTTTTTCACTTGCTGTTAGACTCGATCCTCCCTGCTTTCCATATACCAGCTTGTAGTAAACCCATGGCCTCCTTTTATTTGCTGCTTCCCGTTCTGCTCTGGTCTGGGACCAGTTCAGCCAACTGAACTTGTTAGGATTTCTTATTCGCAAAAAGAAAGAAACAGGCTGTGCTTCTCTTCACATCGGTCTCGGACCCTGTGCTTGGTGATTAATGTTCAACGAATAGACTTTCTGGTATCTTTTGTGGTTGCATTTCTGTCCTTGCTTCTGGGTTCTTAACTTGTATTCTGCAATTTGATGGATCAAGTTGCCAGAGAAACAAATGCCCGATGATGGAAAAGTTTCCTTGTTCTATTTATTTTTCAATGACTCTGGATGATTATATTTTTTATTGATTTTTTTTTTTTTTTTTGTGGTTGCTGTTCACGGAATCCTTCCATCCCAGACGGAAGGCGTCCCTTTTGCCTGACCTGTTTTGGGTATAAGAGGCTTGAATGAGAAAAAGAACCCTCTGTATGGGCTTGGAAGACCAGGATTTTTTTTCCCCTTATAAAGATAATTTTACAGCAAAAGTGTGCTAACGTGTCTGAATTATACGTGATGGGATCCCCAGCTCAAGTTGCTGAAATTCAACCTAAGAAAGAATTGCCTGCTAATAAGGAGGGGAGTGCTTTTTCTAGCTTGACATTTTTAGATCTTTAAACCACCTGCTATTTTGCAGGTGAGAAGAACCTTTGAGCAGATACACCAGTAGTTTCAAAGCACCTTCGTTTCCTCAAATGTCTACCGTATTTCAGATTCTATGCTAGATTTTGTTTTCCTTTGGCATTATCTCATTTAATAATCATCCAAACCAAGCCAGGCAGGTATTATCGCCCCTGATCAGACAGAAGAACTGGGGTCCAGGTAAACCAGATGTTTTGGTCAAGGACATGGCTCACAAGGAGCCGGGTCAAGTCGTGAGCACGTCTTCTGATCACAAGCCCAGGGCTTTCCCTGTGAACCCCCCTTCATCTGTCAGCCTAACGGAGCCTGACAATAACATGGGTCCGGGACACATGACCCGCTGCTGGCCACAAAGACCCTCCTGACCCCACTTCCGTCAGGCTCTTCTCAAGTGCCCTCCCCAAAGAGACCTGGACCTTTGGACTTCTGTGTTTGTCTTTGTATTGTCCAGTTTTAGCCAGAGTCCTGTGAAGTCAGGTTACCCAGAATCCCCCACGCTGATATCCGATCGCCCTCAGCACCTGATCGGGCTTCTCATCCTTCTCACCATCCGCAGGTGAGGTCTGACCACCTGGCCTGCCTTCAGCAAGGATCCTGTTGGGTCGGTTTAGCCAGAATGCCCTGACCCCCGATGTTTCCTCTGGGTATCTCCCATCCACTGACTACCCTTAGCTAGAATCTCTGCTCATCTGTGATGTATTTGGACTCGAATCCCGCTCTGTCCTGAGGTCTCTTTCCCCTATTAAAAATCTGCCTTTACCCCCTTGACTACTATCAGGCTCTGGTTTTTCTTTAACAGTGGCAAGGCTTGTTCGGGGACGTTGAATTCTAACGGCCAGAGAGGTGGGGAAGAGGGATCCGGGTGTCAGCTAAGATATCAGAGATTGTTCATTAATGAGACCCGTCTTGCAGGTATTGGCTGGAATCCAGACCTGGTTGCTTAGGAAGTAATTTCTCCTTGTCCTAGTGTTCTAGAAAGGTATTTAGGGGTGCCTGGGTGGCTCAGTCGGTTGAGTGTCCGACTTCGGCTCAGGTCACGATCTCGCGGTCCGTGGGTTCGAGCCCCGCGTCGGGGCTCTGGGCTGACCGCTCGGAGCCTGGAGCCTGCTTCCGATTCTGTGTCTCCCTCTCTCTCTGCCCCTCCCCCGCTCATGCTCTGTCTCTCTCACTCTCAAAAATGAATAAATGTTAAAAAAAAAAGGAAAGGTAGTTAGCAGACACAGTGACATTATGGATGGCAGTGTTGGCAAAGAGAGCATGATGAAGGTCAAATGGAGACGTCTTCTAGTATGTACTGAACGAATATAATTCAACTGCAGCGAAGATATCATTAAATATATGTACTATGGATTCACACCACTGTGCATATATGTATGTTTGTGTACATATATGTGTATGTAATATGGACAAATCCATGTCTGTTCCTGAAAGTACAGGGCAGAGTGAGAAGTCTTTTTTTTGCAGAAGTTTCAGGTTTATAGCTTTTATACTTAACATTTTTTAATGTTTATTTATTCTTGAGACAGAGAGAGAGACAGAGCATGAGCGGGGGAGGGGCAGAGAGAGAGGGAGACACAGAATCCGAAGCAGGCTCCAGACTCTGAGCTGTCAGCACAGAGCCCTATGCGGGGCTCGAATTCATGAACTGCGAGATCATGACCTGAGCCAAAGTTGGACGCTTAACTGACTGAGCCACCCAGGTTCCCCTCATTTTCCACTTATTATTATTATTATTATTTACATTCAAGCCTCTCCACTCTATAGCATGCACCTGACACCTGCACCTGACACTAATCATCTCCCCCTTGAATCTTGTTGAAGTTTGTAGAAGTTTAAGGACTGTCTACGCCAAGACTTTTCATAAAATGTCCGTCTGCAGTGAAATAAGTGGGTGCTCTGTGGGGTGAGTTTTGGCTTCAGCAACTGTCCACAGGGGAGCTCCCCATCTTTGCATTTGGAACTGGCATTGGTAGGAGAAAAGGGCTGTGGGAATCTTGGGAAACCTCAGGACTTTTGAACTTGCCAGAGGCCTATGAAGATCTTTGCGAATTCTGGGGACAGTAGCGTGGTTACCAAGAATGGCAGCTGGCTCAGATAATCGCCTAAGGCTGCAATCGGGGCACAAACACGAATTAAAAAAAAAAAAAAAAAAGCCACAGAGCCCTCTGCTTTCCAAACAGGAAATGGGTCATAAGCGAGTATAGCTCAAAGTGGTTCACGGGTGACGCTATCAGGTTATTTTCATTTTCGCGCCAAGCCCTCTTAAGCTGTACCTTTGAGGAGGAAGATTGGGGACAGCAGTGTGTGGTGGCTATCAGCACAGGTTTGCTGGTCTGGTAAAGCCATCACGGCGGCAGCTGGCCAGGTATGGGGATAGAGTGGCCTGGGGTCACAGGATCTAATCATCAATTTCTGACCCTCTACCGTCAGTGTGGGTGAAAGTTAGGCCACAAAACTGGGTTCTGACCATCGGCCCCGCACATTCCACGCGGCGCCCGGCTGCTCGTGTTGGAAGCTGGAAGGAGCTGACACCCGCTGGGTGGGGCCACCAGCCACGCCTGGCTCCCGGACTTCTGCTTGACGTCGTGTTCCCTGCCCGATTCACACGTTGGCCTCTGGCTGCGACAGCCTCCAGGAACAGCTCCAGCTCAAGGTGCTTTGCGGTTTTTGGCACGAGCCGAGATCTGACGATGTCAGTGGGGGGTGTAGTGAGGCACGGCTGGAGGCCACTTGGCAGGGGTCTCGCCTGTAGTCACCAGCACACCTGTGCTTGCCCAGGAAGCACGGCCACCAGGACACCACGGACCGTGCGGGACTCGGTAAGTTGAATAGATGACGACCGAATGTGTTCATTCAGTGTGCTCTTGCCGTGATCTACCCCTGCGGATCAAATACCTCTTTCGAGAAGTTTTGCTGTACCATTAAACAAATGTCCTCTAACCTCAGCTGCCTGCTTGTCTATTTCGAGTGATGTTTGATGTAGTTGAATTCTGACACACTTGGATGGCAATTTGGTGTTTGTGGCAATAGGATTTGCCACATGTCTGCTTCTAGAGGTTAAAAAACCACTGAGCGGCACCCACCTTTCCACTGGACTTCTGTGTTTCAGCTTCCTCTCCCTCTACTTTGGAAAAATACATGACTTCACTTCTTTCTCCCCTTTCGGAATAATTTCCAAGGTGCTACACACGGAGTTGGAATTGTGTTTAAAGCTTGTTAGTTTAAAGTAGACACGAGAGGTGCCTGGGTGGCGCAGTCGGTGAAGCGTCTGACTTCAGCCAGGTCACGATCTCGCGGTCCGTGAGCCCGAGCCCCGCGTCGGGCTCTGGGCTGACGGCTCGGAGCCTGGAGCCTGTTTCCGATTCTGTGTCTCCCTCTCTCTCTGCCCCTCCCCCGTTCATGCTCTGTCTCTCTCTGTCCCAAAAATAAATAAACGTTGAAAAAAAAATTGTTTTAAGTAGACACGAGAGCACAGACGATCTCTTCAGCTGTACCAGCCCGTTCCCACACTTACTGGCTGGAACGCTAACTTCCCTCTCCACGAGTCTCATTTTGGTGGAAAAGCCTGTAAGATAACGGGAATGTGGGGGCCAACGTGAGCCATGCGTCAGCTGGACGTGCTACCTTCTCCTGCTTCCGGTAGGACTTTGGGGCCTCATGGTCGAACCCTTCCTTCTCCCGGCAATACAGAGTTTAGACCCTGGCTTTGGAGTGAATCAGGAAATGGGAGGATGCTTCCAGTTCACTTTCAAAGAGTCACGGATGTTGACAGGCAGACGTTCTCTACGACACAGATCTCCCATCGAGCCCCACGGTCACCCAGTGACCTGCCAAGGAACCAACTAGTTAGTCCCAGTTCTGAAGTCACTTTCCTCAGGTAAATGGTTATTTAAAGCTAGAAGAGCTGCGTTAGATACATTTTGCTCTTAATGATAGATACCAAAAAGGGATAGCTTTTTATACAAGCCTTTGTGTTGTGAATAAGTCCAGAGAAATGAATTCTGTAAGCAACCTTGTAAACAAGGTCTCAGTAACGACTGGTTACGCTGTTTGCGTTCCATCCTGTTTTCCAGCTTTTATTAAAAGGCTTAATGGGTAGAGGGAAACATTCCTGTGATAATTTCTATTTTGACAGCAGGCAATTAATAACAGTAATGCGATTTGGAAATCTATCATATCAATTATTTAAATGTCATAATTTTTCCTTCTGAAATAGATGGGACTGAGTGCTATGTTGTAGGTATTTTCTTGCTTCTTGAAGATAGAGCTGACTAGTTCAATGACGCATAAACAAGGGTACACGGAAATGCTGTCATCTCTAGATTAACGTAACCTATTGGGGGCTGGTGTCAGAACTTCCTCTTTGGAAAGACGGTGGCCCCAGGGTCTGTTGGAGTTGAAGAATGAAGGAGCGTGTAGGTCTGGGTTATGATGGGTGAGTCTACAAGAGAGAATTCTGGGTCGTGTCTTAGAAGTGGCAGCTGTGGTCCAAATGGCCAAATCTGGTGAGCAAGAGGCCAGGCAAGGTGGACTGGATGGCTCTGAGCCAAGACCGAAGATGGGAAGGGCAACCGTATGGGTGGGTGGGAGTTTTGTATGGGACCCTTGGGCCTTTCTAGAAGGCAGGTGCCCTGAAAGCACGGAGCCCCTCGGCCAGCGGTGGGCAGGAAAGATTGGGGGAGAGTGAGTGACATAGCAGGGTTGATAGTGCAAAATGAATTGCTCTGTGATCTTGGAACAAATGCAGAAACAGCATTGGATAAGCTGGAACACAGCTTCCCAGGCCTATAGACAAACAACTCTAGGCGCTGTGGTTGCCACTGGGTAGAGACACCATGCTTCCTGCCTGAGGGCCATGGAAGGTGAGTGTAGAGAAGTTTCTGGAGGGAGAAAAGTCCAAGCTGGGGGCCATGCGTGATGTGTAGCCATATGCCATCAGGCTTTCTCCTGAAGGCACTTTCTGTGAAGCCCTGAGGCCCGTTTGTGTCGGTGGTTTGCACCAGGACAGCGATGCAGCGCTCTTGACCTTCCCATCCTGGATGGCTCTCGTAGCAACGACAGGTTCAGAGGTTACAGTAAAGAGAAAAGGGGTGTGGGAACTTTGAGGGAGGGATGATGGAACACCTGAGAATTTTTCCGTCCCGCTCGATTATGGAACAATGAGCCAAGTTCAGCGCATTTGACTTCACGTAATTTTAAGATAAAGTACAATTGATCGGGTCATAGGCGTGGCCCTTGCTCCGTTTCAGGCTGCGGAATGGGAGGTTAGGCGTTCAACATGCCAGTCAAGAGTGGGGAAGTTCTGTGAAGCCTGCAGACTCCTGGCTGGGAGGAAAGCAGTGTTCACTCATCATTACTCTGACTTGGTCCACAAAGGCTAGAAACAGGTGACCTAGCGTTAGGGGCTTGTGTCCCACCTCCAAATTCAGACGTGGGCGTCCTGAGCCCCAGTGTGGCTGTACTTGCAAATCCAGCCTATTTGGAGGGATAAGGGTTAAATGAGGGCATAACGGTGGGGTCTGATTCCCACAAGACTGGTGTCCTTTTCAGAAGAGGGAGAGAGCTCCCTTTCTGAGAGCAAAGAAGGGGCCAAGTGAGGACACGGGGAGAAGGTGGCTGTCTGCAGAATCAGGAAGAGACCTCCCACCAGACACCGAATGTGCCGCCGCCTCAATCTGGGGCTTCCAGTTTCCAGAACTCTGAGAAAATACATGTCTGTTGTTTAAACCATGCAGCTTCTGGTATGTTTCATGGCGGGCCTAGACAACTAGTACACAGAGTATATAAATAGCTCCCATCGCGCTGGGGGGGGATGCCGCAGAGAGAACCTCCCCCTGCCCCCCCCAGGATGGGGCTGTGAGAGGCACCAGGATCCATGTGTTATGAAACCTACACGTCACCAGGTGCAACCTTGCTGTATGCACGGCACCTTTGGTTCGAGGCATTATTGCAACCACGAGGGAGACCTGGCTCGTTACAGGATTTACAGCATCCATCCCGGACGGGGAAAGCAATTGCCAAGCAAAAGTCCAACTCCCCTTAGTGCCTGGACGTGAGGAGATTTCCCCTAAGAGTTTGCAACAAGGTGGAGGGGCCCTGAATTATAGTTAGCACCACCTTCTAGCAGACCCAGGGTCAGATGAAGGGGGCGCTCTTCCGTCATGCAGGGGGCTAAGTACAGGGTCATCTTCTGCCTGTCTGGTAGGTAAGAAAGCTGGGGTTTAGACTTTCTGGAAGAACGCAGTGCTGTGTGGCTGCCCGCAGTCCTCCCCATTTGTTTCACTCCAGATCAGCTTTCCGATAAATACTGGAGGTGATGAGAGCTTGGGCTTTCTTCCTGACAAGTTCCTGGAGTGCAGTGTTTTTGAGTTACTGGTTTAGTTCAGATATAAACGCTAAGCAGTCAATGGAGTTGGGGAAGAGCCGACCTTCTCTTTTGTAACCAAAGGAGCCCGATATGGACATCTTGCTCTGCACTCCTGGTGCCCAGGTCTTGGCTTCTAAAGACCATGCTTTCCTAAAGGGAATGAAGAATCTTTGGAGAAATGTCCGATTCCATTCCAGCGGGCACTGGAAAAGTACAGGGGAAGCTTAGGACATCTTTTTGTGCCATAAAGGAAGGAAGAACACAAAAAATGGTGTAGAAAATTTCAAAAGACAAGAAGCCTGCCTGGAGGGGATGCCACTGGCCAAATCTGGGATAATTAGAGCATTGTGAATAAATAATGATAGCAGATTGTAATCCATTAAATAGAATAAGACTCAGTGGGTCCATACTGATAGATAGATAGATAGATAGATGAGTAATGGAGGGAGAAAAGCTATTCTGTATAGTTGAAGGCCAACACATAAATGTAGAATCATGGAGCTAGAAAAATCACCATTTGGTAACTAGCCTAGTAGTACCTAGTTGACATAAATAAGAATCATCAATGGGTGCTAAAATGAAAGTTTGAGGAGGAATAGGATATTTCCAAGGTCTCAAAGTACCTATCCATAAGATAGTTTTTACAAAGTGAAAAGTAGTAACTTTACAGTGGAAAAAACTGGTAGGCACCCCCTTAACCTGTGATTGAAGTTAACATCACCCAAGTAGCAAAAACCGACATCGTGTGCCTCCTGATATGATGGACGGAGAAGGACACAGCACCACGGCTGTTTATTCTAGTCAAAACTGCATAAACGGAATACAATCATGAGGAAACATGAAAAAAAAATCTCAATCGAGGGACATTTTACAAAGTAACTGGCTTGCCCTCTTCAAAAAATTAATGTCATGAAAGTTAAACACAGACAGAGGAGCTCCGCTGGATTGCAGGAGATGAAAAGACTTGGCAACATGGTATGATCCGGGATTTTAACAAGAGAAATTATTTGGAAGCTTGGCAAATTCTGAATCAGGTCTGCTAGATAATAGCATTGTATCAATATCAAGTTTCTGATTTTGATGATTACACTGGGGTTTTCTTTTCTTCTTCTTCTTCTTTTTTTTTAATGTTTATTTCTTTTTCGACAGAGAGAGACAGCGTGCGAGCAGGGGCAGGGGTGACACAGAATCTGAAGCAGGTTTCAGGCTCTGAGCTGGTAGCACAGAGCCCGATGTGGGGCTCGAACTCACAAGCCCTAAGGTCGTGACCTGAGCCGAAGTCGGACGCCCATCTAACTGAGCCACTCAGGCGCCCCCTACCCTGTGGTTTTCTAACACTGTCTTCACATTTACAAAACATACCCTGAAGAATCTAGGGGTCAAGTGGAGTCATGTGTATAGCTGATTTTCAAATGATTAAAAAGAATCTTCAATACACACACACACACACACACACACACACACACACACACCTGTGTTGGTATCTGCATCCAGATCTAGAGAGGATGATTAAGCAAATGCAGTGAAATGTGGAAGACTGTTTCTGCTACCCTGACTTGTGATAGATCATGGCTAACAGGATCAATCTGAGGAGTGGGTCAGCTAAGTTCAATGTCTGTAAATGAACTCACAACCAATTCTTGTCCCAACAGTTGTCGCAGAACCCTTGGCATGGTTCGGACCCACAGGGGCAGGCCAAGAGGTACCCTGACAGGTCCCTGAGTTGTTGCAAACAGGCACTGTGGTCTTCATGTGCTCAGCATGGGGCCAAGAGATAAAGGAGAGAGAAGACCAGAAGATTAGTGTAGCTCACAGTCTACTGGGGAGAAGGCAACATCACTCAGGAAAATAGGAAATAGTACAGGACCTGAGTAGAGGAGAGAATGCAGGGCCAGCTGCATCATGGGAGGGCTTCTTGGAGGAGGTGGCACCTGTTCGACCTTACAGGGTCTGGAGAATTCAGACTGGTGGGGAAAGGGAGCCACAGAAGGCAGTGTGGAAAGACAGAGAATAAATATGAGCCAGGAGAGAACCCAAGGCTTCCCGCTGTGTATTTTCCAATGAACATCCATTCTAGGGAAAACAATTTTTTTAAGTGTATTTATTTTTGAGAGAGAGGGAGTGAGTGGGCGAGGGGCAGAGAGAAGGAGAGAGAGAATCCCAGGCAGGCTCCGCACTGTCAGCACAGAGCTCGACACGGGGCTCAATCCCAAGACCATGAGATTATGACCCGAGCTGAGATCAAGAGTTGGATGCTTAACTGACGGAGCCATCCCGGCGCCCCGGCGAAACAATTTTTTATCAAGGAAAGTTCCTAAACGCTACTGTGATTCAAGAGATGAGTACAATTATTTTGGTCAAAAATCCTGCAGTTAGAGAGAAATACAGCCGCAGCATGCCAGCGAGGCTGTGTGAGGTCTTCACCCCTGCCGCGTTTGGTTGGTCGGTGACACTGGAAAGGTCGAGTGATCTCACTTGTGGGCTGTCTTGTCAGCAAGCTCTTTTGTACGATCGGAGGCATTTTGGACTAGATTGAGAAAGACACCTTTCTGTCCAGACTGTGTCTCAGGGTTGCCTGATAGCGTGTAGGGTTGTCTTGTGTGGATGTGTAATTTATAGCAAAGGTTGAGGGTCTTTGTTCATGGCTAATTAATGTATGTTCCTCTTGATCTCTTAAAATTTTTTTTTAATGTTTATTTATTTTTGAGACAGAGAGAGACAGAGCATGAACGGGGGAGGGTCAGAGAGAGAGGGAGACACAGGATCGGAAGCAGGCTCCAGGCTCTGAGCCATCAGCCCAGAGCCTGACGCGGGGCTCGAACTCACGGACCGCGAGATCGTGACCCGAGCCGAAGTCTGCCGCTTAACCGACTGAGCCACCCAGGCGCCCCCCTCTCGGTCTCTTAAAGAAAACAGGGGGCGGGCTGGGGGCAGAGTGGAGTTTGGACCAAAAGAGTCTCCTTCAGGGTGGAATGGACTTTAGAACCTTCATCCTCCAGATGGACTGATGGTATTAAAAATACATTTTGCCCACTGGGCGCCTGGGTGGCTCACTCGGTTAAGCGTCTGACTTGGGCTCAGGTCACGATCTCACAGTTTGTGAGTCTGACGGCATGGAGCTTGCTTTGCTGCCTCTGCCCCCCTCTCGCTCTGGCCTCCCTTGCTTGCACCTTCCCTCTCTCAAAAACAATACACACTGGGGCGCCTGGGTGGCGCAGTCAGTTAAGCGTCCGACTTCAGCCGGGTCACGATCTCGCGGTCTGTGAGTTCGAGCCCCGCGTCGGGCTCTGGGCTGATGGCTCAGAGCCTGGAGCCTGTTTCCGATTCTGTGTCTCCCTCTCTCTCTGCCCCTCCCCTGTTCATGCTCTGTCTCTCTCTGTCCCAAAAATAAATAAATGTTGGAAAAAAAAAAAAAACAATACACATTAACAAAAAAATTGCATGTTGCCCTGAGAAGAGTCAGAGAACTTGAAGTGGCGGGAGGACTTTCCACCCAGAGCAAAACAGAACGAGCAAAAAGGGAAACGGGGAGTCGGCACACACCCTCATGAAACAAAACCGTTCACGTCCTTTTTTCTTTTTTTCTTTAAAGCATGATGTTATTAATAGTACCGTTTAGTGACGCGTCTCTGCGTTTGAACAGAAGTTCAGGTTTAGCTCTCTTGCTAAGGTCAAGAAACCTCTGCCCCCTCTTGTGTTCTCATTCTGGGGGAGGCAGATGTGACTGATTTCATCTTTCCATGGGTTGTGGCCGCGTCTCCTTTCCCAGGGAGGGGTCCTGCCTGCCGCTCTGGTCGACGGGGACGATGTGGAGCAGGTCTGCAGGGCAGTTCCGACTGGGATCACCCGAGCAGAGCCCATGGATACTGTCCCCGCACCCCCCCACCCCCACTTCAAACGTTCCCTTTACCTTCCATGATTCCACTTTGTATCGTATTGTGATTTGTTTGTGTCTGTCCCGATGGCTAGAGCCGGGGAGAGCTAAACATGGTTTTGACGTTTTTAAATGGCTGGAAAAAAACCCCTGAAGAGGAATATTTTATGACACCTGAAAATTATGTGTCCATAAATAAAGTTTGATTGGGACACAGCCACGCTCACGTTTAGCCTTGTTGCCTGTGGCTGCTTTCGTGCAATGGCAGCAGAGTTATTGTGACAGAGGTGTCACGAAGTGTAAAATATTTACTACCTGGCCTTTTAACAGAAAACATCTTGCCAACCCCTGCTCTAAAATGTGAGTTCCCTAAGGACAGGACTGTGTTCTTCTAACTTTGTGCCATGCCACGCACATGGAAGTTTCTGGAAAATCCTTGCCTGCTGACTGAATACACCTCAGCCTAAGATGCCCTCCCTGTTGAGTTTTTGCCTTCAGAAAGGCCTCTTAGGAGGTGTCAGGGGTGCGGTGGTGCGTCCTGATTTAGCATCACCCCTCACCCTTCATAACCGTGGCGAGTGAGGGTTGCGTAGGGACACCCTTCCTTATGGACTGGAAACTTGGGCAAAGGGTCCAGCCTTTCCCATGCTTTGCTCTTCTACACTTGATCTTAGCCAAAAGGCCGAGAAGCGATCCCCATGCTTTGCTCTTCTGAGACACTTGTCCGTTCCCCTGGCAGAGGGGAGGAGGCTCGTGAGCGGAACCAGGCGATCTCAGAGGGAATGCTCTGTGTGTGGAATGAGGTGACATGAAAGCCAGGGGGGACGGTTGCTCTGGGAGCCCGAGAGTCTCCATTGGACTAGACCTGCTTTCAGAAGGGGATCAAGGGTATTTCTACTTGGCGGAGCCCCTTGTGCAATATGAGACCAAATTCTGGGACAAGTTTACCTTTTGGGTCTCTGCCTTAAACTATCCGCATTTATGTATCAGACGGAGTTTGTAAGATGCCTGCTGAATGTTGGGTGGGGAACTCAAAGTGGGGTCCCATCCAGGCTCTGCACTGTTGGCACGGAACCCGACGTGGGGCTTGAACTCACGAACCATGAGATCACGACCTGAGCCGAAGCTGGATATTTAACCAACTGAGCCACCCAGGTGCCTCTTTAATTTTTAAATTAAATGATATAACAGCCTCATAGGGAAGGGAGATGTAGCCCTTGGCTTTTGGTAGAGTTGAGATAACATGGTACCAGGTGAAGAAGAAATGTACTGGAGAGCCTGAGACACATTTCGGAAGGCCAGACCCTGATTTAAAAAAATCATGTATGGGGGTGCCTGGGTGGCTCCGTCAGTTAAGCCTCTGACTTCAGCTCAGGTCATGATCTCACGGATCGTGGGTTCGAGCCCCGCGTTGGGCTCTGTGTGGACAGCTCAGAGCCTGGAGCCTGCTTCAGATCCTGTGTTGCCCTCTCTCTCTCCCCCTCCCCTGCTTGTGCTTTCTCTCTCTCTGTCTTTCAAAACTAAATAACTGTTAAAAAAATTAAAATAAAAGAATAAAAAATCATTTAGGTATTCGTCCCTTTTACTGAGCACCTGCCATGTGCCAAATTGTGCTAGTTGTTGAGAACGGGGTGGGGGGGGTGGGGAGGCACAATATTTATCCCTAAAAATGTAAAGTCTGCCGGGGGCACCCAGCCGTGTGGTCAATCACCCACAATGCAGTAGATGTGATGGAAATATGTGGAAGCGTAGAGGAGGCAGACAGGGAGAACCAAGCAGTCATTAAGGTTTCATGTATGTCGGGGAGCAGCATTTGCAGGGAAATTTGGTAGATGAGTAGGAGTTATCAGAAAGGTAAAAATGGAGAAGCATATTCTAGATGGAGAGAATGTCACAGCATATGCGCAGGCCAGCGGCGAAATAACGTGTGGCATGGTCAGGAATTTCAGCCACGTAGCGGAGGACGTGACAGAGCACCTGGGCAGGTGCACGACTGAGACATACAAAGGAGATTGGGCTTTATTCTCCAACTGCGGGGAAGCTGCTGAGAGTGAACTGGGGAGTGAGAAGATGCTATTTGTAGGTTACAAAGTTTCTTCTGACAATTGTAAGGAGGGGGATTGCCAAAACAAGACTCCTGTGCAGGCGGGTTAATAGTCCAGGGCGAGGGAGTGGGGCTGTGAACCAGTGTGGTGGCCTAGATGCTGGAAAGGAGAGCTCCTCTGGATGCTACAGACGGGTAAGAGATGGAAGGGGCCAGCTTGGCCGGGGCTGCCACATATGGTTGTGCAGCATGTACCTTGGACAGCTCATTACATCTGCGTATCAGCTTGTTTATTTGTTACACAAATTTCCCAGCAGATGGCAGTAGAGTGTCTTGAGGAGGGACGCCTTTTCCTCTTTCGCACAAAGGTGCCCTCTGGGCTAGCAGCAGTCCAGGACTTGGGGAAATGGTTGGGTGTGAGAAAGCTGAAGTGCCCAAGGGAAGGCACAGTGTAAGACGACAGCCAGCTTTCTGACCCGGGCGACTGGGAGACTGGCGGTTTGATGCCTCAAAGTGTGGACTACAGACGAGGGAGCAGACAGTTGACTCCAAGAGGCAGGGAATGGTTGCTCTGGGAGGATGTGCAGAAGGAAGTGATCAGAGCTCAGGACAGAGCCCTAGGGACCCACTGAAAGTTTTCAGTGGCAGAGAGTGGAAGGGAGTCTTGAGGAAGACTGAGGAGCTTGTCCCTGGAGTGATTCCCAATGTCAGGAGGCAGAGGCTTTAGGCAAGCCAGATGGATTTTTTTTTTTTTTTTTTGGCAATTTTAAATGACTCTAGACTTTCTCTAGTGCTTAAGAGACCACTTTGTGATCATATAGGAATCTTACTCGTTCCTTCATTCGTTTACCCTGACACTTACATATTTAGCCAGTGCCTGCTATGGTCCAGGCACTGTTCCTGGTACTGGGAGCCTAGCAAAGACAGGACAAGGCCCTGCCGTCACGGAGCTTCCATTCTGATTGTTAATAAACACATAACAAGATAATGTCAGCTGGTGACACGTCCCACATAGCATGATGGAGGCACAGTGACTGGAGCTGGTTTCTCTTGGGTGGTTGGAGGAGACCTCCCTGAGGAAGATTCTCTGTGCTCAGAATGGAGAGCTCAAATGGCTGCAGCGTGGTGAGTCAGATGGAAAAGTGGTTAGAGGTAAAAGCAGACAAGCAGGCTGGAGCCGGGCCAGACGGACCTTGTGGACCATGGCAAGGAATCTGGATTTTCTAAGCGCCGTGGGAATCTGTCGGAGCGCTTTAAGCATGGGAATGTCTTGCTCTGGTTTACATTTATTAAAAGCATTCTGGACGCTATGGGCAAGATGGACTTTTGTAGGATGGTCCAAGTGAAGCAGGGAGACTCAGTTGAACGCTGTTCCCTCCACAATATGACGACCTGATCTGGGGTGGTAGCCATGGCTGCAGACGTATTTTGGAAGGACTTCCAGATGGTAAGGGGATGAGATGAATCAAGGATGCTGCTACAGTTTGTGATGTAAGTCACTGCATGATTGATGATGACATTTATGGACATGGGGAAGATGGAGAGGGGAAGAAATAATAGAGGATTCTAGAATCTTTAGTTTCCACTTTGGCTGCATTAGTTGTACAGGCTTGTTAGGCATCTCAATAGGGATGCCAAGAGGCAGCTAGATCTCTGAGTGCAGAACGTCAGGGAGAGGTTGGGGCCAGAGACAGAAATTTGATGTCACATGCAAAGCAAAAAAAAAAGATGGTAATCAAAGCCAAGGGCCTGGCTGAAATGGCTCAGAGGGAAAATAGACAACAGGATTCCAGATAGAATGGGCTCGGAGGCAAGAAGAGACAGGGTTAAAGGCCCAGGTAGGGTGGTAGACGTGGCCGAGTGAGGACCGTTGGTCCATTGTGATTACATCTCTTTTCTCAACCTAGTGTGAAGCCAGGTTGTTGTCTAAGAAGAAGTCGTGTGAGATTGCAGAGAGAGGAGGAAGTAGAAATCATGATTTTGGTGGATGAGAACATGAACAGACTAAGCATTTGAACTTAAATGCACACTCCTTGGATTCATCAACAGATTTGGTTTCATCCTAAGGACAGACCCTAGGGCAGCAAATGTGGGATGCCGTGAAAGCAACGGCACATTTTGATCTAATGTCTTTTCTGTCTCCTGTCCGCTGGACCGCTGCCTTCCCAGATTACGGATGCTCGTTACTCACGAGATGCCCCCTTTCCACCGGGTTGAGTGGGTATCGGGTTGAACTCAAGGGAAGAAATGCCACGGTGATGTTCTACCCCTCAATATGGCGATAGAGGACACCTTGCTTTGTTGACGTGGAAACTCGTGGCGTCCTCAG
Organism: Leopardus geoffroyi; assembly: GCF_018350155.1. Lineage (NCBI taxonomy): Eukaryota > Metazoa > Chordata > Mammalia > Carnivora > Felidae > Leopardus > Leopardus geoffroyi. The sequence continues at coordinate 7,894,582 of NC_059333.1, read as the reverse complement.
CTAGCTTCTTCAAAGTCAAGAAGGGTATTTCCAGCCACAGGGGAGGCTTTTGTTAATTCATCCACTAAACGTAGGGGGTGGCTCTGTGCCAGATCCCCACAGCAGTGAAGGCCGCAAAGTTGTACTGGAAGGATCCCTGCCCTTCCTTGCTCTTGGCCTGGTCTGTCCATGGCCAGTCAAGTTGCCTACCTCCCAAGTATAGTCATCTGCTGTTGGCTTAATGAGTGTGACCTCTTTCTTTCCCTGGCTGTGGGGGCTGACGACAGGGTCTTCAGGCCAGGCTGAACATGCTGAGGTGCCTCTGGGTGAACACTAAGGAATTATGCTGGAAAGACTCATAGGTGTTTGGAAATCTTTCTTGCCCATTTTTGGACCTTGTGGATTCTTTTTTTTTTTTTTTTTTTCAACGTTTATTTATTTGTGGGACAGAGAGAGACAGAGCATGAACGGGGGAGGGGCAGAGAGAGAGGGAGACACAGAATCGGAAACAGGCTCCAGGCTCTGAGCCATCAGCCCAGAGCCCGACGCGGGGCTCGAACTCACGGACCGCGAGATCGTGACCTGGCTGAAGTCGGATGCTCAACCGACTGCGCCACCCAGGCGCCCCGGACCTTGTGGATTCTTAAGAGCTCCCGCCAGAGTCACAGACCGGCATCATTTTTGTTTCTCTGAAGCTTGACAACTTTTCCAACTTGGTTTTGTGAGACAGACGATATAGAAAACCAAGGATCTCAAGGAAGTAATGGACTCATACTTTACTGCTATTGTAAGCTCTCTGACTTGTAATTAAGCACACTTAATCTGGGGCCAGTGTGAACAGGGCATTAATCCACTTTAGACTCAAGCTTTAGCCTTGTCCCCTCAGTGCTTGTACCATGGGTGCTCCTCCGATGTCATCACCCATTAACTCCTTCTCATCCACCGGCTTTCCCAGAGTCCTATTAATAGTCACCCTATGTAAAATATGCTTGTGAAAATGTGAAAGCAAATGCATTTACCCAACAAACGTTTAATTGAAACCTTCTAAGGATGACCTCAGTGCCCGGAGAAAAACCGTCATCACCATCATCAAACCCCAGAAAGAGTCTTGTTGGACATTTCACAATGAAATGGAAACCCCAACAAGGTTTAATGAGGCTGGTCAAAGCCTAAATCTTTTTATCATCATGCTTTCGGGCAGGGCGCTCAGAGTCAAAGTTGATCCTTCCCTTTCAGTATTAAATTTTATTTTTTCCTCCCCTCAGGGTTTGTGAGCCGGCTGCTTGACTGCACTTTGGGTTATACTTGGCATGGCAGCAGGCTGCTTTGGAGGGGGTTGGCCCAGAGCATCAGCTGGCACGGTCACCTGATAACACTGAGCTGGGCGGAACCTGGAGTATGAGCCAATAAGTGTCCTTTCAAGAGACTCAGTGCTAAATGTTATGGAAGATGAGATTGCTCTCGTCGGTTACAGTCGGGGAAGGGGAGCCTGATGGGCAAACGAAAGCCAGTAAGTAATCAAAGGAGAATATATCATGGAGCCACAATTGTCAGTGTGCTAGTGACACTGAATCACTAACTGCTCCTTTAAAATGTGGCTGTGTGCACCAAATCTCCTCCAGAGAGGCGTGGGGCAGACAGACTGGGGAGGTGGGTGTTTCTGAGACTGGATCCTGGCTTTCTCACCATACCAGATGGGTAATCTTGGGAAAGTTGCTCTCTAGCCCCCCCCACTTGAGAGTCAACCCCTCATTTGTCAAACGAGGATGACACCTACCTTTCAGAATCGTCTTGAGGGTTGAAAATAATCTATGTGCAGAGCACCTACTAAAGTAATCGGCATCTGATAGGCACTCCAGAAATGACGGGTGAAAAGAGTGTGAGTCACAGAATTACAGATGCACTCTGTAAATTTATTGAGCACTCGCTGTACATCAGGTCCCATGATGAATGACTTACATGTACTAGCTCGTGGAGCCATGTTGCAGGTGTAAGGAACATTCTCATGTTCCAGAATGGAAAAAGGTTTGGCGAAGTTAAGGAAGGAGATGTGCCCAATTTCGCCGGCAGTCAGGCGTGGAGGCAGAGTTTGAAGTCAGCCTGCCTGAACTGAAAGGCTTACCCTGCGAAGATGGGACTTAAAGGAGGGAGAGGGGGTTCTGCAGAGTAGCTAGCTACCGATTCATTTCAGGGCCAGTCTAGACTAGCCAGTAGCAATGCGACAGCCAATTTGTCAAAACGTTAGTGTGACATTTTGTTTTTTGGTTTTTGTTTTTTTTTTTTAATTTTTTTAACGTTTATTCATTTTTGAGACAGAGAGAGACAGAGCATGAATGGGGGAAGGTCAGGGAGAGAGGGAGACACAGAATCTGAAACAGGCTCCAGGCTCTGAGCTGTCAGCACAGAGCCTGATGCGGGGCTCGAACTCACGGACCGCGAGATCATGACCTGAGCCGAAGTCGGACGCCCAACAGACTGAGCCACCCAGGCAACCCTGTGTGACATTTTGTATCAGACAAGATAGGCTAGATTTCTCCGTCCTAGTAAACAACTCACATTTCAGTGGCTTAACCCAATGGCAACCAACAACGTGAAGCTCTTTCTCTCAGTCGTGCTATATGATCTGAGCGACTTGGCAGGGTCTTCCCTTCAAAGCCAGTCTCCGGTCCGGGATGATGGAGGCTCTGCTCTGACGTGGGCTCTGGGGACCGTACGAGCAGAAGGGAGCATTTTCCACCAGAGCGATATGCATGGCTTATGCGTAGACTTCTGGAGGAATGTGTACCACAGGGCCATGCCCAACAGGAACGGGGAGATGTGATCCTAACATGTGTCTGGCAGGATGAAAGCCGGACATATCTGGTGAACAGCACTAATGACTTTAACTCAGACCAGTGGTTTTCAAAACCACTTGGTTATCTGTGGTGGATTGTATTATTCTGTTCTCGTTTGCTTGTTCCATGTCCTGTGAAGCAAATCTATTTCCCCATTCCATGGATATCAATCGCTGCCATGTGACTTACTAGGTATGACTAATACATGATGAATAGAAGTGAGGTGTCCTGCCATTTCTTTTTTCTCCCTGCCATGAGAACCGCACGTCCTCCCTAGGGCCTGCTCCTTCGGTCGGCATCCTGGAGTAAACCGGAGGTGGACCGAGCTGTAACTTATGTGTAACGTGAATGAGAAGTAAACCCATGTGTTTTAAGCCCTTAGGGTTGTTTGCTACTGAAGCATGACTTACAGGGGGCAGACTGCTACGGTATCTCTATCATTCTTTCTTAATAAATAGACAACAACAAAGTTGGTTATACAGAAATTACTATTTACATTTGGCCCTTGAAAACACAGGTCCGAACTATGCGGGTCCCCTCATACGTGGATTGTTTGACAATATGGTACTGTAAATATATTTTCTCTTCCTTGTGATTTTCTTAACATTTCCTTTTTTCTAGTTTACTGTATTATAAGAATATAGTATATATCACATATAACATACAAAATACGTGTTAGTCGACTGTTATTGGTCAGGCTTCTGGTCAACGGGAGGCCATCAGTAGCTCAGTTTTGGGGAGCTGAAGTTATCCATGGGTTTTCAATTGCATGGGGGGTGGTCAGTGTCCCTAACCCCCGTGTCATTTAGGGGTCAACTGACCGTCTGCTTTGTTGAAACGTATCTATAGTTTAAGGCAGAAGTATCTCTAAGGCCTTATTATGCAAGTAAATATAATTGAGTTGAGTTACCGGCACAAAACTACATTCTTCAAGTTGGGATGTCAACTGATACCTTAGAGTTGTTATGGGAAACCTAGGAGGAGAACTGGGAACACAGAAATACTGTTTTCAGAGGCAGACTATTGGTCTTGTCCTCACGGAGCCGTTGCCTTAGAAGACCTGAGCATAATCTATATTCATGTTCACTTTGGGCAGAAATTATAATGATGAAATGTTACTATCAATAGGAATGCAAAGTCTTTTCAGAGTCCAGTGATCCACATTAATTCACAGCCCATCGATTTGTAATTCACGGCAAGTAACTGGGGCAGAGGCCAGGCTGGCATTTACTCTCAGTTGTGAGTATGCATTTCTTGAACTGGCTATCCTAAGTTACCATTTGCCGTTTTGACTGTGCAGAGGGCCTTCAGAGGGTCATTTGTTATTCTGTCGAGGCATCCGTGGCAAGGCCCCTAAAACCAATGGAGCCACTCTCCGGGATTGGCCCTTTGGACCGCCAGGCTTCCCACCCTCGCAAAGTTTTGTTCTATATGGCCTTTCACCTGTGCAGTCTACGGGGAAAGAAATGATCCGCTCTCACAAAACCAGAAGTCGAAAGATCACCTGTGAGGTAGGTACCGTTACTGCTTCAACGTTAGTGTGGAAGAAATCTCGAGGCATAGAGAGACTAAGGAAGCCAGTGAATGGCGTAACTGTGGCTTGAGCCCAGGATGGTCCGACCCTATAAATGACTGAAGAAACACAAGCTTGGCTGTAGCTGAGAGAGATTGCTCTTAGAAAAGAGGCATACTAAATGATTCGTATAACAAACAGAATTTGCAGGTGGACTGGTGTAGGACAGAAAAGCAAGGGCGTGCTTAACTGGAGAAGAAGCACCTCTGGGTGTTTGGTTCAGTGTGCGTGCGTGTGTGCGTGAACAACTTACATGGCTTTCCCCAGTGTATTTAACAAAGTGGTGCTGTTTAACAGAGTTACGATATTCTTCCTTTTAGAGGCGTTGTGGAAAAGCTTAAAACCCTGTGTGCGGTCTACAGTATCCAGTCTCAGATTGTTAGGACATGTGATGAATCAGAACACAGTGTTCCCAAACTGCTGAAGATCACAAAATGTTTACCATATTTGGGGGAAGCAGTTATCATCAGTTTTTAGCCAGCCAATGACACTCCTGGGATATATCATATCGAGGTAGACATTTTGGAAGGAAGCCCTGAATAAATCACTTGAACCTAACGCTCAAGGAAGAAAGCGTAGTTGGATTTCTTGATGTTGATGAATGGTAGATTTCTACCTAGGAAAAATAAATTCATGTGTCCTTGAAATTTTTTGTATTCCTCCTTATATAGATTTACCAAGAGGTTTTCACCTGCGTTCTTAACATTTCAGATCACCTCAATTAATTCTTTTCCCAGGTTGGGTAGCTGGGGTTGTAACTCCTAAGAGAAAAGCGGTAAATCCTGAGATAATGACTTGCCAATGGAGGGATCAGCAGAAACTTATCAAGAGGAGAAAATAAGACTTGAAAAATGTAATGGGTATGAAATATCGTTACTAGAAATAGCTTAAGAGTACTGTAGTGCTAACACTCAACCATCTTATCTGCGAAATGCCACCTTTTCAAAATCTGTGATCTCATATTCTCCTCTATTACAGTGAAGTGGCATTTTGATCACAGCAAAGAAAAATGGTATTTGGAAATCGGCTCTGACAGAACATCATACTCTTCCAGGGGTATTTGTGTAGACGTTGCTTACTTAATTTAGATTTCAGAACTCTTTGCAGCACATTTCATCTGAATACATGGTTGTTAAAAATTCGTGTGAATGCATCAAGAGTTTTAAAGCGAATCGGTAACAGTAGAGACCAAGAGAGTAACCTTAAAGAAAAAGAGGAACCAATGGGAGGGGAAAAGAGAGGGCAGCCTGCTTTGACACTTCTTTTTGGGGCACACTTCTCTCTTGCATCCTCATGAACCAGCAGCATTCACCACGCAAAGAGCACTGGACGTGGAGGCTGGGTGACATCGGCCATCCTGGGTTTCAAGGTCCTACTCTGCCAGGGGCCATTTGACCTGGGCCCAGGCACTAGTCAGGCTTCCACTTCCTCCGTAAAATAAGAGTTGGTGAAGATCCCTTCCAACTCAAAAATCCTGTGATCTGTCACGTGATTTACGCGACCAAACCCTTTCCGCCTACACGTTATTCTAGAGACGGCACTGAGTTCTCCTGTGGCGGAAGACTGCAACTACTTCCGATTCGCCCCCCCCCCCACTTCCGGTTTCCTGCTTCCGGTTTGCGTTCTCGGGTTTAGGATGCCCACTCCCTCTCCTCCTACAGCCGGCAGCTGCATCGGTCCCGTGTCAGTGTACCTCCACTGAGTCGGCTTCCTTCCATCCTCCACTCTCCCCAGTTTTTTGTGCATTATTTAAATCTTTCAGAAGTTCCCTTCTTTGAGAAAAACTTGAAAGAAAAACACCCCCCAAGAGACGGAGGTGGAGCTCCTGGATTAAGAGGCTTTCATGAGATCCTAAGCGGTCACAGCGTGCTAGCCTCATTTGGATCCCGCTTCAAACGAGCAGCTTTGAAAACAATAAAAAAAGACATCTGTGGGACAATTAGAAGTTGGAACACCCGAATATTGGATCTTAAGGAATAATCACTAACGATTTTAGGTATGTTAGGTGTCACCACCGTGTTCCGGTTGTATGTGCGAGCCCTTGCCTTTTAGAAACACACAGGAAAGAGTTGTGGAGAAAAAGATCCGAGGCCGGGGGGGCGGCAAGGGAGTGATGGTCTAGAATGGAACAAGTTTGGCTGTGAACTGACAATCCTAGAAATTGAATGATGGGTATATGAGAGTTAATTATCCTTTTTGGTCTACTCTTGTCTAAGTTTTATGATTTCTGTAACAACAACAAAAAAAAGCTTAATGGGGATTCATCCCAGCTAACCAGGCACATTTGCTGAGGTGTTGGAAAGGACTGCTTGTCAGAGTTGCATAATCGTTGGGGGGTAAATATGGAAGTTCATCAATCAGAGAGGCTCTAGTGGGGAGCTGGCTGGCAACAGGCCCAGCTCTGTGTAGCTGTCATCTAGCCTCCAGGCCAATTTGCCCTCTATAAATAACAGTCTATGTGAACGCTTTACTATTTTAAAGCACATTTGCCACAGCTGCTGAGCAAGTTTGTTTACGTAGCTGTGAACCCTTTTGTAAACATCACTATCTCAAAATTGCCCATGTGTCAGGAACATAAAGGGCCCCCTTCAAAAATATATTTGCAGGATGAGCCACGGCCAGTTCCCAGATGTCTGGGTGGCTGGTGTCAGAATTTTCCAGGGTTTGATTCGTTTTCAAAAATAGAATCACATGACTGAAAGGTTCTCGAGAGGTCACGGTGCACATCCCTCTGACCCTGGGCTGGACCGGCCGCGAGCCACCCACCGAGGATGTGGGTCTGTCTTTGGTGGGTGTGAGTCTGTCTTTTATGAGGCTAGGGGACTTACCGAGTGGGGGACTCGGGCTAGGACCTGCAGGGCATCAACGTTGGGCAAGATCACGTCCTGTCTTCAAGGAGCTTACTTGTCGTTTTCTAAAATCGAGCCTAACTCTGAGTGATGGGGCAAAGCAGGCTGGCTGCAGTAGAGAATATAATGCATCAACAGAAGACCAACTGGCGTGTTCTGGCCCCGGGCGCGCAGCAGACTAAAGGACCCAGTGGATACTCGGCTTACTGCAGGATAGCTCAGATTTCCAGAAAACACCATATTGGAATCACTGTGTACCCACAACGTGTGTGAAAGGAGGAGAGCACTGTGGTGATGTTGCAGCGTGGGGCTCATCCTTGGAAGATGCCTGCTAATTGGGATCACCGACAGTGGTTTAAGGTCATGTAGTCATTTTTGAAAGAAGGCATGAATAAAGCGGAAATCGTGTTGGGTCAGCTTGCCGTTTTCAAGGCTCCTGACTTCCCATCTAGCCCTGTAATGAATAATTAGATCCTTGTGAATTTGTTTTCCTTGGTGTGCATTTGGTTCACGCTTATTTTTTTTTTTCCTGTGGCTTTGACTCCTTGAAGCATTCTTCCCATCCCTCAAGGGTCTGTTTAATACCCACAAATTCCATTTGTGCATTTCATTCACACAGAAAAAGTATCCTGCTGAAGCTTCAGAGATCAGATGTGCTGGAAGTATTGAACTGTATGAATCCCGTTAGGAAAAGATCAGGACATATCCAGCTTCCAGACAAACCCAGAACTCTCTAGAACATTCTTCCCTCCACATAACAGAAATTAGAAAACTTTATTTTATGTTTTTAAATTAGGAGCAGTTGCCTTTCCCCAGGAGCAGCGATAAGTGTTTTGATTTTTGTTATGCTGGCAACTACCAAGTTTTCTCTAAGAAAAGCAGGAGGAAAGGCTGCTGACTGTTCAGAGGCGAGTATCACTGTTAATTACCAAGAAAACGTTGTTCTTCCCTTTAGAAAGTCTCACTCATCACAAGCTGCCATCAGAAAGACAGAGTCTGCCCCAGGGAGAATTCCAACTCAGGGACATTACAAAGATAATTTGCTCATTCTGGATTCATTTACTTTGCTCAAGATCGGGCTTTGGTCTGAGGGAACCTGAAGCTGAGCTCCTGCGATTTGCGGCTCTGATTAGCACCAGTAACCAGAGGGAATATCTCAGTGGCTTTTGCTCCTTGAGCTCAAAGACGCAACGATAAGAAGGCTTGTCCACTCCCCTCCCTCATGTCCTACCGGGAGGGTTTGTAATGAGGAATCTGATACAAAGGCTACATCACGAGTGGTCGGTTTATGCTACCAGCGGCTGTATGGCAGTGGTCACCACTAGGGGGATCCAGAGTCCCCGTGCTGAGCCGAGGTGGGAGAAGTTTCTGGTCGGCGAGAAAATGACCAGGCTCCTGCTTTGAATTGTTTCCTCCTCTCTCTCCTCCCCTCCCTCCTCCCCTCTCTTCTTCCTCCTCCCCCCACACAGCCTTGCCTCATGAGTACTCGGGGAGAATCAGGCTCAAGGTGCAGATAACCCATTCACATGTGCAGTTCTTAGTATTTCACGTGAATTATTTTGTTGTTCTTTAAAGCCAGTTTCGAATTTGGTCCGTGTTCCTTTTGTTCTACGGAAAGGAGCACAGTCCTACGGTTGAGCCCCACGCAAAGACGTTTACTCACATTTTCATTGCTGGCTGCGTTTAAAAAACCGACGGCGAAAGTTTCCACCGCTCCAAGAGAAGTTAGTTAGAGGTAATGATCTTGCCTGCTGTTGGGTACAGGGAAGCAGAAACATGGGACCGACGGCTTTCAAGGGATGACTGAGCTCAGGTTATGGGTGGAAAAAGAATCTGGGGCCAGGCTGTTGGCCGCGCATTTTCAGATTATAGAAATGAACCCAGAACCGCAGGCTGCAGACTTCAAAGCACAAAAATGCAGCTGGCACATCTAAAGAGGATTTTAAGGCTACTGTCGATAACTCCGAAGAACAGGAAAGAAAATAATGCATTTGGATTCGGGTTTATACTTTATAGTGGGGCGCTATTCTTAGCTTAAGTCAGAATGTCTGGCTCTATTTTGTGGAATGTTACTGATAAACGTAGGCAGGACCTGCTTTGCTGCTGGGATGTATAACACGGGCCAAACTCAGATATGAGTGAAGACTTCAATAAAGACAGACCATTTCGCTATTTTGAGGACAGATCGTTTTCCCGAGAACGCGTCAATGATCAGCCATTAACAGCAGAAGGGTCAATAGGATTGTGATGAACGGATCTTCAATTTTTTTCCCCTTTCCTGTTAGGATTATTTATTGCAGTAATTATATCAGCTGGGGGTTCAGCAGGTAGAGTATACAGAAAGACACCCAGCTTTCACTTGATATCAAAGAACAGCCAGGGCCCCGGGTCTTGCAGATGGCTCTCAAAGAAGGGGTGTAATTGCACTTTTATTAAAGCAATTTGTCAGCCTTCCTTTGAAAGGCTAAACTTTTTCCTCTTGGCTTGCTATTAAATCACTCAAGTATTTAAATCAGGTAATGTTTTAGAGCCATTTAAAAGCGCTTCAGAGACAGATAAGATTTTAAGTTACAGAAACACTTGGAAATTTAAAATATAGTACATAGTGCTTTCGAAAAATTACTTATTAGTTTATTCTCCAAAAGCTTTTAAAAGCTAAACGGTTAGACTTCTTGGTGGCTACGCGAGGTTAGAGGACACAGAGGTATATATACTATGTCATGAAACGAGGGGATGAGATCGATAGTGAGGGAGGTTCAGTTTTTCATATTTCATCATAAATAAGTCAGGGCCAGCTCACAAAGAGCGTTGATCCCACAGATGCCCCAGCACGGAACACGTCTTACCTGTAGCCTCCACCATTCCTTCTAGGATGACCACAATTTCTAGCTCCTCTTTGGGCAGCTGGGCTTTGGAGATCTCCCAGAAAGGACTCTGTTGGTTGATTTCGTGGCTGATGATGAGTGGCGACACCAGAAATAGACGGTCATCCCCGGTGTAATACCCTACATTGATATCTGTTTGGTTCAAGGGGATGAACTCACCCTCTGAGGTCTGTTTGGATTTGATCAACTTGGCTCGGATGGAAGCCTCTACGATGTGGGAATTCCTAAGATCCCCTACTCGGAACATCAGGCACAGTTTTCCATCCCGCATGGAGATCACCGCATGGGTGGAAAAAACCAGGGTCTCTGCCCTCTTCTTGGGTTGTGATATTTTTACAAACATGCATCCCACCATGAATGCATTGACGATGGACCCCAGCACAGATTGAATTAAGAGGAGAATAATTCCCTCTGGGCACTTGTCTGTGATGACCCGGTAGCCATAACCGATGGTGGTTTCTGTCTCTATCGAAAATAAAAAAGCAGAGACGAACCCGTTGAGGTTGGTGACACAGGGAGTCCACGAGGGGTCCTCTATGTGGTCCATATCTCCTCGGATGTATGCGATTAGCCACCAGATCATCCCAAAAAAGAGCCAAGTCACTGTGTAAACCATGACGAAAATCAACAGGTTGAATCTCCACTTGAGATCCACTAAGGTGGTGAAGATGTCGGTCAGGTAGCGGTAGGTCTCCCTCACGTTGCCATGATGGACGTTGCACTTTCCATCTTTCCGCACGTACCTCTGGATTTTCCTTTTGGTCCGGTCTCGGCTGATGTGTCTTGGCAGGTCGTCCCTGGCCTGCTTAGGCAACTTTGGCTGGTGGATGGCCACAGGGCTCTCAACATCCTGGTCCATGGAGTCACCCTCCAGGACGTTAGCTGGTGGTTTGGAGGAAAGAAAAGAAAAGTTGAATGAAATTCTGGTTCTTTGGGGGTCACGGAAACCACACTGTGTACAGTACACGGCATTCGTGTAGTTATTACCAGAATAGATGAAGCCATTTTCATTTGGCATCTCTGGGTGGGCCTTTGGTTGACCTGGACTCCTGTGCCCTGCCATCTAGCTTGTGTAGGTACCTCCTCACCCTTCCCACTGGGACAGAGCTTACTGCTGTGAAACTGTCTCCCTACCAGCAAGTTCTAAGAGCCAGCCCCTCCGTGGGATGCCTTCCCGCTCTTATCTGAGATGGCGTCACGTGGCCTCCAGAACACGCTGGATAAAGAAATGTTTGAATTCAGACAGTCTTGATTCTGCCCCCCAGCCGTTGCAGGCTCTTGGGCGTGCTGTTACGGGCTGAATGGTGCCCCCCACCCCACCCCAATCTGTACTGAAGATCTGACTCCCATTGTGACTGTATTTGGAGATAGAGCCTTTAGAGATAACTAACATTAAATGAGGTCATAAGGGAGGCACCCCGATAGGACCGGTCCCTATAAGAAGAGGAAGAGACACCAGGGGTGTGCACACAGAGGAAAGGCCATGTGAAGACACAATGAGAAGGTGGCCATCTGCAAGCCAAGAAGAGAGGTCTTCCAACCCACGCGAGGCGGCCAGACACTAATCCTGCCAGCATCTTGATCTTAAACCTCCAGCCCCGCCCCGCACTCTGGTCTTCTGTTACGGCAACCTGGGTAGACCTAATACACTATCCAGATTCATCGAGCCCGAGTTTCCACATTGACGAAATGGTGATCACGATACGCAATTTACAGGGTTGTTCTAAAGTTGAACGGAACGATGTATGTGCTACGTGCCTGCCAGCACTTTCCTAGCAGGTACTCTCTTTACATTTGGGGCAAGAATTTTGAGTGAACTCTCTAAATTGTTACTCGAATTTCAGAGCTGAAGAATGAAAATTCTGGTTTTGGTTGGTAAGGATGCGCGCATTATATTCTGAGGGTTGATTTGATGCCCAGGTTAAAAAAAAGGTGTGGGGAAATGTTCTCTGTCTTTCTGTGTGTTACACGTTTTATTTGGTTTCTGTCTCAACACGTAACATCTGCAGTTTTGGCTCGTGGTTGTTTCCTTTCCGACGGCCGTCATGACTCATGCCTTGGTACAGTCGTTAGTTAACAGTGCATTAGGAAAACTCTTCTAGAATCTGAGTGCAAGGGGAAATTTGGAAATGATACTGCCAGTAAACACATCAACCACTGTATGAAATTACTTTTTCAGCCAATGATTTTAAAGCTTTCTAAAAGTTTCATCAGCACTTTCTTTCCCCAGGCTTTCATTCTGTGCCTTTGGGTCCGCAGTGCATTTTCTCTGCGGTAACTACGTTTTCTCCTGGGTTAAAGGAGAAACGCGGTTTGTTGTGAAAACATTTATCTGAATAAGAACATAGCTGTGGATAGGACGGGAGAGGTACCAACTTCACTTATGGATTAACCTTGTTCACGGTTGGTTAGTTTCCTTAAAAATCAATCCCATAGATCTGTTTTCATATTGCAGCACAAGGAAGAGACAGCATCCGGTCTGCAAAAGCTGTTGTTTGGTTTGACAACTTTGACTTTTTAGATCACTGCCCTCAATAGCCCTCATGTGTCAAAGAGAAACTTTGCTTATTCTTTTTCTTCTTCGAACAGAGAAACCAGGACAGGCGTCAAAGGGAAGCAGCTGAGGTCGGGACGGGAGGGAGGGGGGGGCGGGGCATCTGGATGGACGCCACGGCCCTCTCTTTGCTCGCTGCCGGCACCCCTACCCGGTGGGGTATCTGTGACCCGGAGAGGTCTCGCCTGAGCTCTCGCTGCTGATTTTGCCCTGACTGGGAGTCTCTCCATACGACATCATGGGGGATAAACTCAGGGCTCAAACCCACTGGGATGGGGGGCTTTGTTTACAGGATGCAAGGGCCTGACTGAACCTGAGGTAGGGGTTTGCCTTGATCGGGGGGGGGGGGGGGGGGGGGGGGGGTGGCGGGGGGGAGGTAAGCCCTCCGACTGTGCAGAGCCACCCTGAGCCCTTGCGTCCCTGAGTCCTTCAGTCCTTCCACCCCCCAAGAAGAGGGTTTGTCAGATCGATTGGCCCTTAACAATCTTCAATGATATTTCATACTTTCAAATGTCACAGAGGAAACCTACAACCCTCCTCCCCGGGCCCCCAGTTGAAGATGCTTTTCTGCCTTTTCTGGCTGGGCTATAACCTTCAAATCCAGGCATCTATCCTGACCTGGAGGAACCTGTCTGAAAGGCTAATGAGTGAGTAGACACAAACGCTCTGGGTCGTCCCGGGAGCCTGCTGGTTGGTCCTCCACATTCTCTGTTTGTTTCTTCTTTTTCTAGCTCAGGACTGGACCACATTTCCCAGTTTCCTTTGTATTGAGAGGTGGCCAGTGCAGAGTCCTGGCAGGTCTGGATCTGGTCTTTCCGGGTCAAAGCCTCAAAGAGTGGATGCAGCCTCTCCTAGGCCCCTGCCCCTTCGACAGAGGACAGTGGAGTCAGAAGGTGGAGGGGCCGGAGTTAGTGGCAAAAAGCCGCCATCTGACTAGAAACAAGAAAAAAAAAATGTTTGGGCCGTTATGTCTGTCGTGTCTATTATCAAATACAGTCTTAGGTCTCATTTTAAGGGCAGCACTACTGACATGGGGAGAGAAGTGTCATGATTGGAGGGGGGGCTGGTGTGGGAAAGAACAGGGAGAGAGGAAGTCAGGATGGAATGTTTGAATCTAAGCATCTATAATGAAGTAGCGTGTGGTTAGTCAAATGCTTGGGTTTGGTGTTGGGCAAAATGTAAATGCATATGCTACTTAAGAGCTTAAAATTTTTTTTTAATGTTTATTTTTGAGAGAGAGAGAGAGAGAGAGTGTGTGTGTGTGCACGTGAGCAGGGGAGGGGCAGAGAGAGAGGGAGACACAATCTGAGGCAGGCTCCGGGCTCTGAGCTATCAGCACAGAGCCCGACGTGGGGCTCGAACTCACGACCTGCGAGATCATGTCCTGAGCTGAAGTCAGACGCTTAACTGACTGAGCCACCCAGGCGCCCCAAGAGCCTTTTTAAAACAAATAAAAATGTAATCAAACAAAGATAGCCCAGCCTCCTGGGGGGCGAGAGGGGAAGGTGGCCTTTAAGGTGCCCCTGCAGGTGAGACAGTGCACGCGGGCAAGGTGCATCCATGGGAAGATGGTGAAGGGGTTCAGAACAGGTCGCCCCCAAAACATGCCACTTTGGCATATTGACTATTTTGAATTGAAGGTACTTATGAAACAGCCAGCGAGAGAAGGATCTCTGACCCTCCCGTCCTCCTGAAAGCAGGAGACGAATCTCCCACGGGAAAGGTGCCCTCCCTGTGCCAAGATGGTGGGAGACCCTCTCCTCACCAGAGGCGGGGAATTGAGGGCTGGGAAGGCTGTATAAACAAACTTCATTAAACGAACCCACATCTTCCTGGTCACTCCTTTACCTTTTATTACCCAACCCCCTTGTCTTGCCAGTTCTTTACACACTGATGGTGTCTTCGTCTAAATGGTACGGAAGCTTCCGGCTCCGGTCACTCTGTCTGTCTGTATTCTTGTGAGGCTCCCACGTACACGTGTTGTGCTTTTCTCCTGTGATTCTACGTTGGCTTAATTCTTTTTTTTAAGAGCGAGCGGGGGAGGGCACACGAGCGCGAGCAGAGGAGAGAGGTGGAGAGAGAAGGAGAGAGACTCTTAAGCAGGCTTCACGCCCAGCTTGGACCCTGACACGGGGCTTGACCCCACGATCCTGGGATCATGACCCGAGCTGAAATCGACTGGGTGCTTCACCAGCGGAACCGCCTGGGAGCCCCAGTGTCAGCTTAATTCTTAGGCCCAGCCAGAGAGCCAGACAGGGGAGAGGAGAATGTTGCCTCCGGCAGTGGGAGGTAAGGCTGGCCTCCTGCTTAATAGGGCGTGGGGGGGGGGCAGGCACAGGAGTGAAAGAAACCAAAGAGCCAGGGACGTGTGGGAGGGCTTGGGCCGTAGCAGACACTGGAGTAAGAGTCCCAAGGGGCAGGAAGAGGGGCACCGATAAGGAAGGGTGGGTGGAGTGAGCAGAATGGGGGGGGCGAGCCTCCAGGCTGCGTCCAGAGCAATCGCGGGGAGCCCTGGACCAGGGAGTGGGGCTTCCCAATTCTGAGCCAGGAGCAAGGCTCAGCACCCTCAGTGGGAATGCAAATGCGAGCAGGGGAAGTAGAGAAGGGAATGCTAATGATGGCTCTTAAGGGCTCTTTTCTTGCTTGAAACCCCGGGTGTGGATTTGAGGGGTGATCTGAATTGCATTTGCAGAGCATTTTGAGCCGCTGAGCAGCTGCACGTGGCAAAGCTGACGTTTCTCCCCTCCCGGGGGGGGGGGGGGCCTGCACAGCCCGTGATGCTAGGCATGCACAGCGGCCACGTGCTCAGACCCACTGACCACACGCGCCCCTCTGTGCAAGTGGTTGGACCAAAGAGAATGTAGAGGAATTCTCTGCCACCTGTGACGTGCCCTACTGGGTGCAAGAGGACCCAGCAGCGACCGCCAGCATCCCGATGATTTACTTGACGAGTTGCTTTTCCGGACTTTGGCTTAGAGTAAATATGGGTCTGGGGGATAAAGCCAGTTGAAATGTTCTCCTGTTGGGAAATTGTTACATTTCAAACTATGTATGAGTTCTGTGGGTGATGCTTCCCCTGCCGAGGGAAATGTTCAGAACGTACTTCAGGAGTTTTTAATGCTTTGGGGAAAACCCGACCGGAAAACAGGAGAGATCTCCAACGCATGTGCAAAAATCAAAAGTTGGAAGGAAGTACACACAGATGTTAGTAGGTAATTCTGAGTGGGTGGCTTATGGGGGCTTTAAAATTTTCTTTTAAATATTCTGATTTTTGCAAATTTTGCAAAATGAGTTTATATGACTTTTGGCATCAAAAAGGAAAAAAAAAAAAGGAATTTTCCAAGACGGCGTTGAGACCCTTCTGGTGTATGACTTCAGGAATCTGAGAAAAATCATAACTCAACCCCCACTGTTGGGACAGCAGCGGTGGGAATACAGAATGCCATGGGGGGTGAGGGGCAAGACCCGTGGGACGAAACTAGTCAGCTGTCCCTGGGGCTGGCCAGCTGTCTCCACGAGAGAAAGGAGTGTGGGAGGCCTTACACCTGTTACAACGAGGTGTAAGAGAAAAGGAGCAGATGCGAGCCTCCTGGTGGTTTTCATTCAGCGTCACCTGCTCAGGAGAACCCTTAGTGGCACAGAATCATGGTCACTTCCTCATTAAAAATGACCTCCTAATGATGTCTGTTGACTAATGAATGGATCAAGAAGACGTGGTATATATATGCCGTGGAATATTACTCAGCCATCAAAAAGAATGAAATCTTGCCATTTGCAACGATATGGATGGAACTGGTGAGTGTTAACACTAAGTGAAATAAGTCGGTCAGAGAAAGATACATACCATGTGATTTCACTCATATGTGGAATTTAAGAAACAAAACAAAGGAGCAAAGGGAGAATAAGAGAGAGAGAGAGAGAGAGAGAGAGGCAAACCAAGAAACAGGCTCTTAACTATAGAGAACAAACTGATGGCTTCCAGGGGGGAGGGAGGTGAGGGGATGGGTAAAATTAAGGGGTGCACTGTAGTGATGAACACTGGGTGATGTATGGGAGTGTTGAATCACTATGTTGTACCCATGAAACTGATAATACACTGTATGTTAACTAACTGCAATTTAAGTAAAAGCTAAAAAGAAATGACCTACTTGATGAAAAGACAATGTACAGAGTGGAAGATGATATTTGCAAAGCATATCTTAGACAAGAGACTAATGTTCAAAATATATAAAGAATTCCTACGACTCCGCAACAGAAAAACAAACAACCCGATTCAGAGATGGGCAAAGGACTAGAACAGACATTTTTCCAAAGACCGATGGCTTAACAAGTGCACGAGCAGATGTTCAACATGACTAGGTCACTGGTCATTAGGGAAATGCAAATCAAAACCAACCTATCACTTCACACCCATTGGAATGACTGTTAAAAAAAAGTGGGGGAGGGGAAATAACAAGTGTTGGTGAAGGTGCGGAAAATTGGAACCTTGGTGCCTTGCTGAAAGGGACGTAAAATGGTGCATCTGCTGTGGAAAATAGCATAGAAGTTCCTCAAAAAATAAGCGTAGAGTTACCACGCGATCCCCCCATTCCACTTCTAGGTATAAACCCGAAAGAACCGATAGCAGGGGCTCGAACAGAAACTTGCACACCCGTGTTTATAGCAGCGCTATTCACAATAGCTAAAAGGGGAAACCACCTCAATGTCCATCAGCAGAGGAGGGGATAAACAACATGTGGTCCCGCCACACAACGGAAGATTAGTCAGTCTTGAAAAGGGATAAAATTCTGACACATGCTATGACAGGAGCGAACCTTGAGAACACTATGTTGGGTGAAATAACGATACGAAAGAACAAATATGGTATGATTCCACCGACGTGAGGTATCTAGGCTAGACAAACGCATGGAGACAGGGAACACCATGGAGGTTGCCAGGGGCTGGGGGGGAAGGAAGAATGGGGAGTTACTTGTTTGTGATGATCCCCCAAATTCTGGAAATGGATAGTGGTCACGGTAGCACAACACGGTGAGTGTACTTAAAGCTACCGAACCGTACATTTGCAGTGTTTGCAATGGTAATTCTATGTTTCGTGTATTTTACCACAGTTTAAAAGAAGGAGCTACTCAAATGGTCCTTGTGTTATTGAGAGTCCCTAGATGGTCTGTCAGAGGCGGCTCGCTTTTCTTTTACTTTACTTTCTTGTTTTCTCCCCTGAATCGGAAGAATGTGGTGCATTCGCTTGAGCACTCCCGAATAAAGGAGGCAATTTAAAATGCAGGGCATCTTGCCAGGTGAGGCGTGCTACTGAGCTCTGGTAAGACCTCATTGGGAAGGAATTTCTCTGGTCAGGGGCAAGCAACAAATTAAAATATGATGTGAAAACGGAGATGAGGGAGAGGGGCACTGGGAAGATACCAGCAAGCTCCAACCTAAATCTGTCTTGGGTGGAGAGCAGGATGGGTTTGCTCAAGGAGGTGGTGAGTGTGTGCGTGCTTCCTGATAGACGAAAGCTGGAATGGTGGGGCACTCGCAAGGCAGGAACAGCACGTGTGAGAGTCTCGAAGGCGTGAAGCGGCTTTGTTTGGGAACGGCAGAGATTCTGGAATAGAGCACGTGTGGGGGAAATGGAGGGAGCTAGGAGAGCAGTGGATGAGAGCCCAGCTGGACCCCGAAGGCCTCTGTACCAGGCTATGGAGCTGGGTCTTAAAATGAGGAGTGATATGATTCGATATTTTATGTTATTTTAGAAGGATCCTTCTGGAGGGTAGTCACGTGGAGTATAGACCAGCGGCAAGTGTTGGCAAACTTTTCCTGCAAAGGGCCAATAGTAAATATTTTAGTCTTTGTAGGCAACCTAGGTGTCTTTTTTGCATATTCTTCTTGGTTTCTTAAAAGCTTCTTATAACTCCTCAAAAACGTAAAACGAATCTTAGCTCATGGGAAGCACAAAAAGAGGCCGCCGGCTGGATTTGCTGAGTTTTGGAGACAGGGTGCCTGCGGGCAGAAACAGCTAGGTGCTGGATGAAGGGAGCAGTCGTGAGGATGAAGACGTGGCAAAGGGTTTAGGATCGAATAAGAAGCAGAATTATGGGGGCGCCTGGGTGGCTCAGTCGGTTGAGCGGCCGGCTTCAGCTCAGGTCGTGATCTCGCGGTCCGTGAGTTCGAGCCCCGCGTCGAGCTCTGTGCTGACAGCTCGGAGCCTGGAGCCTGTTTCAGATTCTGTGTCTCCCTCTCTCTCTCCGACCCTCCCCCGCTCGTGCTGTGTCTCTCTCTGTCTCAAAAATAAATGAACCTTAAAAAATTAAAAAAAAAAAACAAAAAAAGAAGCAGAATTATGATAATGTGGAGATTGGCGACTGCAGAGGGGAGTGGGCAGGATGAGGAATCAGGTGTGTGGGGCTGGCGTTCAGCAGTGACCCAGACTGGGCTCCGGGTTTGGAAGGTCACCTGCTCTTACAAGGGGAGGCTGCCATTGCGGGGACGGACAACGGTTCCGTGGGGAGATCGCACGGAGTTCAAAGAGGATACAGAAAGATATCCTTCTATAGAGGAATATTATAGAGGGTCCTTCCTGGAAAAGAATTGCATTAAGAAGTCAGAAGTAGAGGAGGAACCAGAGGAAGGGATTAGACATGTGAGGGGCGGGAGGAGAGAGCAGGGCAGGAAGCCAGGTGGAACTGCAGCCCAGGGACAGGCAAAGGGGACATGACTCGGCACACGCTGTGGGGACAACTGTATGCCCACTTGGAAGAGAAGTGATGAGTCCCTTCCTTATTTCTTATATCAGAATAACTTCCAAGTGGATTAAGGATTTAAATGCCAAGAAAAAAAAAAGCCCTACAGAAGGCGTAGAAGACATATTTTTATAATTGTAAGAGTTGAGAAAGCCTTTCTAACCATGATAGGAATCCAGAAACTATTTTCAAAGGCTGGTATTTTTGTCAGTATAAAAATTTTAAGTGTTTGTTAAAAAAGTAAGAAGACAAACCAGGAAAAATATTTGCAACACATAACATACATATTCCCAATTTACAAAAGCAATAAATACCTCCACAGAAAAAAAAAATGATCATAGGGAATGAATAAGGAGTTTATAAGAGAAGAAATACACAGAGCTAAAAGGCATATGGAAGGACTGTTCAACCAAGTGAAAGCAATGCAAATACAATAACATTTTTTTTCTTTTTTTACCCTGAAGTTGGCACAGTTAGAACTGAATGACAAATGTAGTATGTGGAGTGTGTGTGTGTGTGTTGGGAGAGGCAGAGGGACTGTGAACTCATATGCTCTCTGGGCAGTGTAACCGGAAAGATCGTTCTGGAGGGTAGGTGACAGGAGGTCTCACAATTTGGGATGATTGGTTGCCTTGAATCAACCATTCAGGGTCTAGACATTTTTCTAAGGAAGTGACGTCGCAACGTGGCGGATATGTTGCAGCCTCGCTCATAATAGTGAAAACTTGCAAACAACCTAAATGTCTGTCATTGAACGTTGGTCGAACATGTTGTTGCAGATACAATCGATGGAATACTATGCGGCCGTTAAAAATGATTTCCCAGTATTCTGGGGGGTCTTCAACTCTTCGTGTCAAGATCACCTTCTTACTGAAGCTTCGACTGAAGCCCCCTCCTGTTTTAAAATTGCATTCGTTGCTGCCCAGGACTCCATGTCGCTCTTTCTTGTGCTACTGTTTGCTTTTCCTGTAGTACTTTTCACTTTTGGCATCAAAGGGGTTAGTTATTAGGTGAAGTTTTTTTTTTAAGTTTATTTATTTTGAGAAAAAAAGAGTGAGTGGAGATGAGGCAGAGAGATAGAGACAGAGAGAGAGAGAGAGAGAGAGAGAGAGAGAATCTCAAGCAGGCTCTATGCTCAGCATGTCGCCCTACGTGGTGCTTGGTCTCACGAACTGGGAGATTATGACCTGGGCCCAAACCAAGAGCCGGTTGCTTCACTGACTGACTGAGTTACTCAGGTGCACCAGAAAAAAATTTTTAAATTTGTTTTAATGTTTATTTATTTTTGAGAGACAGAGAGAGGCCGAGTGCGAGCAGGGGAGGGACAGAGAGAGAGGGAGACAGAATTGGAAGCAGGCTCCAGGCTCCGAGCTGTCAGCACAGAGCCCGATGCGGGGCTTGAACCCATGAACCGGGAGATCATGACCTGAGCTGAAGCCGGACGCTTAACCGACTGAGCCACCCTGGTGCCCCATGTTATGTGAACTTCTTGCTGTCTGTTGGTCCCCGGTCAGAAGGTGAGCTCCCCAAGGGCTGAGATCCGTGCATTTTATTCACTGATGGATCTCAGACCCTGGAAAAAGT
Organism: Leopardus geoffroyi; assembly: GCF_018350155.1. NCBI lineage: Eukaryota > Metazoa > Chordata > Mammalia > Carnivora > Felidae > Leopardus > Leopardus geoffroyi. The sequence continues at coordinate 7,873,587 of NC_059333.1, read as the reverse complement.
GCCTGGCTTTTGGCAAACCCCGGCACCTGTCTACTGAATGCACGGGTCCCCTGTGTTTATTGACCCGACAGGTTGTGCGTGTCACAGTGTTAAGTGAAAAAGCAGAATATTATAGTCCTTTGCATATATTGATTGCCATCTTGCATTAATGTGTGTGTGTGTGTGTGTGTGTGTGTGTGTGAAGAATGTAATCCAAAATATTAATTCGATCAATCTCTGAGTTGTACGTTTGTGGGTGTTTTGGCTTTCTTTCAATTTTTCTCTATTGAAATTTTCTCTTAATGTGCTCCTAGCATCTAAAATATCAGCAGGAAACATAAAGCTCTTTCAGTTTTGAGTAACCAAAGCAAATGTGGCACAGACAGAGCTACAGAGCAATGTCCATTGGGCTTGGCGATTGGGATTCACCAGTGTAGTGAGTGGGTCGAATCGCGTCCCCACCACCAACCCATGTCTGTCCCGAACCTCAGAATGTGATCTTATTTGCAGGTCGGGTCTCTGCAGATATCGTTCAAGTAAGGATGAAGATCAGATCACACTGGATCAGGGTGGGTCCCAAATCAATTTAGAGCGTCCCCGCAAGGGAAAGAAAAGGACACAGGAAGACACAGAGAAGGCCACGTGCTGGCAGAGGCAGGGATTCAGGTGATGCGGCGACAGCCATCAGAAGTTGCGAGAGGCAAGGAGGGATTTTCCTCTAGAGCTTTCGGAGGGAGCGTGGCCCTGCGGACACCGTAATTTTGGACTCTGACCTCCAGGACGGGGTGAGAGAGTACATTTCTGTTGTTGGAAGCCACTCACGTGGCACTGACTTGTGCGGTCACCACAGGAAACTAATCCAACTAATCCAACCGGTGGGGGGGGTTGTGTCATCTGATGATGGGGTCGAACGTCGGATTCCAGTGGTTTGAGGAGTGATCCGTCAGGAAGGGGGTGAGAAAAGAGAAGTATACACAGCGTGTTTAAAGTCCAACAGCAGGAGGGAATGGATGGAATGGGGACCTTGTGTGTGTGTGTGTGTGTGTGTGTGTGTGTGCTGAGAAGAATCGAAAGTGGAGACGTTGCCCCTGTGAGGAAGGGGGCAGTGACAGAGTGAGGTGTTTGATGGAGTGGAGGTCAGTCCAAGGCGCTGTAGATGGAGGGCTGGGTTAATGCAGAAAAAGGGGCGAAACTTCCTCCCAGAGAGGTAGCAATGGTAAGGACAGGAGGGAAAGATGGGAAGGGGATGTTGGGGACCTCTCTCTTAGGTTTTCAAATGGGCGAATGGGTGGTGAAGGGGCTTCACTTTGGCTCACTTTCCAGTGTAGATGTCAAGAAAACCACACTCCAGCAGACCCATTGGGTTAAATCTGCGTCTAGCAAGGCAAACAACTGAACTCAGCATAATCGAAGATCCGGCCCCGGCTTAGTGGGCAGGAAAAGCATGTGTAAACAGGTAATCTGTTACACTGTTGTTCACAGCAGCCTTATTCACAACATCCAGAAGGTGGGAGCCACCTGAGCGTCCACCGAAATGAACGGACAGGCAGAATGTGGGACAGACATCAAACGGGGTATTATCGAGCCTTAAAAAGGAAGGAACCTCTGACCCCTGCAACCACGTGGATGAACGTTGAGGACGTTCTGCCGAGTGTAATGAGCCAGACACAAAAGGACAGATACTGTATGATTCCGCTTACGTAACGTCCCTAGAGTAGTCAGATCGAGAGGGACAGGAGGTAGAGTGCTTGCTACCGGGTACTGGGTGAGGGGGGCAGGGGTTAGCGTGGCACAGGTATGGGGCTCCGGGGTAGGAAGATACGTGCACAACAAAGTGAATGTACTCAATGCGATAGAAGTACACGCTTAAAAACGGTTGTGTCCATCCACTGACGAATGGATAAAGAAGATGTGGTTTCTATACACAAGGGAATACTACTTGGCAACGAGAAAGCATGAAACATGGCCGTTTGCAGCAACGTGGATGGAACTGGAGGGGATTACGCTAAGTGAGAGAAGTCAGAGAAAGACACATCCCATATGTTTTCATTCACATGCGGCACTTGAGAAACTTAACAGAAGCCCATGGGGGAGGGGAAGGGGAGAAAATAGTTACAAACAGAGAGGCAGGCAAGCCGTAAGAGACTCTTAACTACAGAGGAAAAACTGAGGGTGGACGGGGGGGGGGGTGCGGGGGAGAGGGGACAATGGGTGACGGGCACGGAGGAGGGCACTTGTTGGGATGAGCACCGGGTGTTGTATGTATGGGATGAATCACAGGAATCTGCCCCCCCAAACCAAGAGCACACTGAACGCCCTGTCTGTTAGCCAACTTGACAACAAATTATATTAAGAAAAAAATGGTTACAATGGTAGGGGCATCTGGGTGGCTCAGTTGGTGAAGTATCTGCCTCATCTCAGATCACGATCTCACGGTTGTGGGATCGAGCCCCGTGTCAGGCTCCTCACTGACATCACAGACCCTGCTTAGAATTCTCTCTCCCTCTCTCCATGCCCCTCCCTGCTCGTTTTGTCAAGTAAATATTCAAAAAACTTTAAAAATGGGTAGAGTGGGAAATTGTGCGTTTTGTATATTTTAGCACAATAAACAAGTAAATTGCATTAACAAAAGAAAAGCATACATGTTTTCTAAATGAGAGAAGATTCGTGTTTCTAAGATGCTACAGCCTGAGGTTGGGGTGGGATTTTCCTGCCATCCTTTCATGGTTCAACTGTTGCCCCCACTTTTCCCACTTTACGGCGGAGACACATTTGGTGGATGACTCAGAGCTGCGGTTACCAGTGGTGCCCAAAGTTCAGGACTCGTTTCCTTTGGTCCCTTGCCCGGATGCTCACCTTCCTGTGTAAGTCCCTCAGCTGAAGCTTGTCCCCGGGACTGGTGATGTGGGGCATTTATGTCTGATGCGTCATGAGAAGGCGAGGCGGGTTTTGTTCGCCCTGTACTTTGAGCTGTTGGACTTTGAGAGATGACTGTAGTCAGAGATCCGGAGGGACTGGAGAGTCTAATGTCACTGTGTGGAAGAACGGCTCTTATATCCCGCAGGAAACATGTGACAGCTACCAAAGGGCAAAGGCTCTTATTAAAATTTTAGCTTGGGGGCTCCACAACGGTGAACCTAAATTTAGAATGTCTGGTACCCACCGCAGGGTCAGAGGACTAATGTTGGCTGCTCTGCGTGTGGCCATGGCTTTGTAAAATGTGCAATTTCAATGCTCAAAGGAGAGAAGTGACAGGTCATTTTGGGCTGGATGAAGGAGAGTGACATCCCACTGATTTCCTTCTCCAAGAACTTCAGGAATCAGAACCTTAGACAATTAGAACCATTGGGAACCTCTTAGGATCACTGCATCCAGTGGTGTGGGTTGTCCACTGCACGAGGATACCCACAGAAGGGAAGCAGAAGGGTCGCAAGCCCTGTGCTTTGCCTGCCAACCCGTGTCCCCTTTCTCAGGCCTGACTCTGCTCAGAGGAAAGGGTGCCTCTGTCATTTGCTCTCAGACATGGTACAGGAGAGCAGCAGTCCTGGAACTCTGGATGTCATTCGTTTCGTCCTCCTCCTGTTTTGACATGAAAAGACCGAGGTCCCAGGAAGCCAGCCGACACCGGGAGGCGGAGCTAGAGGGAGCTTTGAGATCTTGGGGTTCCAGCCTGCGCTCTCCTGGATACCTGTGTATCTTCCCTGATGTCTGCAGTGGTGGTGACCTCAGGCTTTTCCCTCCCTCGGGAGCCTTGACTTGCTGGTTTCCTGCTGGAGCAAGAATCCTTTATGGCTCCTGATTACTCCAGGGCGGGGTTGGGACTTAGCCAGACCTGGGGAGTCCCTTCTCCTCAGCCCCCTTAACCACAGATGCTTCTTCTTTTCTTAAAATTAGCTAATTTATTTTATTTAAATTCAAGTTAGTTAACATGCAGTGTACTCTTGGTTTCAGGAGGAGAACCCAGTGATTCATCTAGGCTCTTTATTCGCAAAACAGGCTCAGTGCTACCCTGCTGGGTTGACGGGAGAATTACAGGGCATGAAACGTGCCCAGCAGTGCAGCCTGGGTGACCAAGTTTGGCCCGGGGAAGGCGTGGATCGGGGCCTGCTCTCCTGCCTCTGATCTGTGTGCATTTGTTCAGGCCGCTTCGGCCTCTGAGTTTCAGTTTCCTCTATTCCTCTACTTCCAAGGATGAAATGAGAATCATAAGACCTTATCTGGCAGGGTTACTGTGAAAAAACAATAAATCATGCAAACATAGCACCTGGGCCCTAGCAGACGTGGAACAAATGGTAACAATTATGATAGTGTCTGGGTCCAGGAAGGTACATAACTTGCAGCTATAATAATCACGAGTTTTACAAGCTCGACCCTGTCCTGGAAACTGTGGGAAATTCAGAAGCCATCTAAGACACAGATGGGTAGACCCATCTGGAAGTTAAGAGCTTGCCTGGTAACACGAGACCTGCACACCGTCCCATAGAATGTGCCGTCGCCTTCTACACTGTGGACACGAGGCAAGAACGTTCTGGCATGCGGGAAGTTCAGAGTTCGGCAGTGGCTGGACTGATGGGCAAGGCAGCGTGAGGGAGGTGAGACGTGACCGTGACCCTCAAGTATGACAGGAAGAAAGCCAGCCCTCGCCGAACATCTACTATGTGCCAAGCGCGGGGCTAGGGTTGACACAAGGGGGTCTCTTGGGTTGTGCCACGTGCTGACGCTTACGCCTCCCAAATGGGGTGGAGATTGGATTCCGGGTTGGCCTAGATCCTGAAGCTCGTAATCCTTCTCTTCTGCCGTCGCAGATAGAGGAGAGGAAGGGTGTGTGTCCGTGTGTGCGTGCGTGAATGGTGCACGTGTGTACGGGACGTGAAGGAAAGCGCGGCGGCAAGAAGGATGTCCCCTTACTCGCGTGCCATTGCAGTGGATGGGCCTAGCGTGGTGAGGGAAGGGAAACAGAGGTGTGTGCAGCTGAGGGGTTGTTCTGGGGGTAAAGGCCAACCCCAGGGAGAAAGGCCAGGGCATAAAAAAGCCTTTCTAGAACCTCTTGTGTCAGCCGTCTGGTAGGTGGGAACATTCTGGCGTCTTTTGGGACCGACAGGGCGGCATGAACATTTATGGACGCCCTACTCTGTGCCTGCACGGGGCTGTCTGGCCCCACATATGCTTCCTGTTTCTTCCCATCCTGGGTACAGCTGTGTGGTGTCGCTGATTTGAGGAAGGTGAACCCCTTGCCCAAGGTTACAGTCGGAATTGGGTTTGGTCCGGGGTGTGGGAGCCCGAGTCGAGGGCATTTTCCACTCATCACGCGGCACAGAAGTGCCCACCACCTCAGCCCGGTGGTGTTGGGCTGATGGATGAGCTGTTCCAGGGGACAAGAGGGGCCACCGAGGCCACCAAGCACAGGTGTTCACGGATGGCGGTCGGGAGGAGCAGAGGGTGGAGGAAGTCGGGAGGAACAGTGAGTCAGTGGAGGTGGGGGCTGGGGGTCCAGGTCAGGGAGGCCACGGCAGTGCATTCAGCAGAGGAGAGGTCCTTGCGTCTGGTGGCCGGGTGACCACTGGTGACTCCGAATGGAGCTGATGATGGCGGAAGCTGCGAGAGTCATTCTGTCTGTAGGCAAAGGAGGGAGGGGGCAGAGTAGCTGGGGACAGCGGGAGTGAAGCCTGGTTTCCCAAGTGACGGGGAAGGAGCCATGGGAAACCCAGGAGGGGAAGCAAAGATGGGCAAGCAGGATCTCCGGGGGGTTCGGAAGGAACGGGATGTGAGGCTGAGCGTTGCCCTCAGAGAGAAGCCCGGCCCCTCCCTGTCCGCCCCAGGCACCATGCGAGGCCGGGAGGGATCTGCAAGGCCGTGGCCAGCTCAGAATGAGGACACCTGTTCTGGTTCTTTCTTCTTCCTGTCAGTGGACTTGGTCACCCTCCTGGCGAGCCCACAGAATCATCTGATTTTCTGGTCTTGAGGAGGGCCGGTTTCTTAGTTCCTCAGCAGAGCCGAAACACAAGACCTCCTCCCTCAGACCCTAAAATCATGGAAAGCCAGGTCTTCTACGAGGGATTTGGTCAGCTCCGGAGTGAGGAGAGGGGACGCCCTTTCAAAACACCAAGTCCCTTGACTGTGGGTGTGATGTTCCTGGTAGATTCGCTGGGGCAAGACCGATGGGGGCTTCTCGGACCACACCACGCTACGGGCTTTGGCAACAGAGGAATGAACACTGACTCCAAGCCTCACATTGGCCAGAGTCCCAACTTTAGACACACGTTTTGGTCCACTTCCCACAAACCCCTTTCTGTTAAGAATTCCAGTGAGTGGAAAATTGAATTTCATTGCCTTCGCTGTCCTTCCCCTGGGGGCAGCAATCACTAGGTTTCAGAAGGACAAGAAGGGTTGGGGGCGATTCACTCAGAGGAGCCACCACATAATTGAGGGTTTGAGATAACGGATGCCCACGTCCAAACACCTCTTGGGAGACTCCACCATTTACCAGCAAAAAAAAAGAGGGGGCCTGGAGAACAGGCTCGGAGGGGTTTTCTCTGCTCTAACAAGGTATGTTTTTTTTTTTTTTTAATTTTTTTTTTCAACGTTTTTTATTTATTTTTGGGACAGAGAGAGACAGAGCATGAACGGGGGAGGGGCAGAGAGAGAGGGAGACACAGAATCGGAAACAGGCTCCAGGCTGTGAGCCATCAGCCCAGAGCCCGACGCGGGGCTCGAACTCACGGACCGCGAGATCGTGACCTGGCTGAAGTCGGACGCCTAACCGACTGCGCCACCCAGGCGCCCCTAACAAGGTATGTTTAAGTCCACAAGAAAACTGTTCTTTCCCTGCGTCATTTCCCCCTTGACTTCACGTTTAATGCACACACCGTAGGCATCATGTTGTTTAGCTTCACTCTTGAAATTTATGTGTTTTGAACAGGTTAACGCCAACTCCCTCCTTCCCTATGAAGACCTGTCCTCTGAACGTATTTCAGTGATTACACTAATTCCTGCATCAATAACCCGGAATTACCTTTGCTGAGATGTGGTTTGAATCCCTAGGGAACCTCGATCAGAATGCAGAAAAGCCTCCAGTGTGCACTTCATTAAATCCGTGTTGTTCTGGAGAGAACTGCAGTCGGGATCTCAGAGTCTCTTGAAGAGAAGCGGGCTCTCTTCAATCACTGAGTTAGCACTCAGAAGTGGGCACTTCCTTAGCGTGGGGTCTTGTGGGGGGAAATGCACTGGATTCGGGGTCTAAAGACCCAAGTCTTCACTTAACCACTTGGTCCCTTGTCCTGAGCTGCTGCCCTCACTTCCCTGCATCATGGCGTCCGTCTTCCAGTGACTGCGGGTCGACAACGCACCCTACCTGCCTCCTTCCACCCCAAAAAATATTCGCCACCCACAATTTTTTCTAGGATAAAATAAGAAATTTCTTTTTATTTATTTCTTTTTCATTTATTTATTTCGAGAAAGAGAGAAAGAGAGAGAGAGAACGAGTGGGGGAAGGAACGAGAGAGAGGGGAACAGAGGATCCGAAGTGGGGTCTGTGCTGACAGCGGAGAGCCGGACGCGGGGCCCGAACTCACGCACTGTGCCATCATGACCTGAGCCAATGCTCAACTGACAGAGCCACCCAGGAGCCCCAAGAGATTTCTTTTTAAAAGGGAGCTTAAGATTTCTTTTTATTTATTTATTTTTTATTTTTTTATTATTTATTTATTTTTTTTTCAACGTTTATTTATTTTTGGGACAGAGAGAGACACAGCATGAACGGGGGAGGGGCAGAGAGAGAGGGAGACACAGAATCGGAAACAGGCTCCAGGCTCTGAGCCATCAGCCCAGAGCCCGACGCGGGGCTCGAACTCCCGGACCGCGAGATCGTGACCTGGCTGAAGCCGGACGCTTAACCGACTGCGCCACCCAGGCGCCCCGCAAGAGATTTCTTTTTAAAAGGGAGCTTGATGTGTTTTGCTCAGCAAAGTAAAGTGCACCCTATTTTCTCTGGGAAGCAAGTGAAATCGGGCTTTAGCCCTAAGTTCCCAAAGGCCTCAGCAAAATTTCAGCCGATGTGAGAGCCATGCCATCTACTCCCACGTACGGTCGGGTTCCGTGGGGGTCGTAGCTCTCTCGGGTTTCAGGGAAGGAGGTGACTCTCCCCTCCTGCATCACACAGGCAGGTGCGGCCCTTCTGTCACCGACACCTTCATTTCCTGGATAACTGGGGTTTCTGCGAATGTGTGCCAGCACTCTGGGTTCTCTTCGAAGAGGCACTTGACTGCTGGCAGGCTGCCAGCTGACTGAGAGGGCGTCCAATCTCCCAGGCTTCCTTTGCGGCCGTCCCTTGTGCCTTCGGTGTTCTTCTCGTTTGTTTGCATCGCCGCGTGTTGTGCACTGAAGCCTGCGAGGTGCTGACAAGCCGAGGTCTGAATGCTGAGGCTGGATGTGGATTTCAGGTTCTCTGTTTCGCCAGGTTCCCAGGGTGTAATTTTTCTTTTGAAGAAATTCACAAGCAGCACGCGGTGGGGTCCCCCTGCTCCCCCCCACCCCCGGCCTTAGGGCTGCGAGTGGGGGCGTGGTTTCAAGGTGTTCCCACCCGGGAGGCACTGCGTGGGATGTGGCTCCGTGCATGTGTCTCCCCCCTGCAAAGGGGGACCAAGTCCAAGGACGCATGGGGGAGGCAGCAAGATGTGAGGGACCCTCCACCCCCCGGAAGCCCTTTCTAAGTTCAGCGGACTCTACAAATTGGGCTAGGTCCACTGGTGTGCTATTAATGTGACTGCACACACACACACACACACACACCCCCGATCTGAGTGTTTGCCAGTATCTGTGGTATAAAAACTCCCACCGTGGCCGATTTCAGACTATCACTGGCTCTCAAAATAGCTGAGTATGTATTTATTTATTTATTTAGATTAAAAAATTTTTTTTTCAAGTTTATTTATTGGGGGGGGGGCATGAACAGGGAAGGGGCAGATAGAGAGAGAGAGAGAGAGAGAGGGAGAGAGAGAATCCCAAGCAGACTCCACGCTGTCAGCACAGAGCCCGATGCAGGGCTCGAACTCGTGAACCGTGAGATCATGACCTGAGCCGAAATCAGGAGTCGGACGCTTAACCGACGGAGCCACCCAGGTGCCCCCAAATTCCCAAGTATTTGACAATCAGCTCTCAGGAGCCATAAGGAGCTTACTTCAGCACCCTACCGGATCAAATCCTACTTCCCAGAAGCGAAGGCGAAGGGATCCTATTTTGCCTGAGAGGTGGTGGGGAACGAGGGAGGAGGGGGAGGCACGTGAACCGATAATGGGCTTAGGAAATGTTGCCTCCTCTGCCTCCCTCTCAGAGAGTTCTAGAACAAGTTAGCATCGTCGCGGTTCTGAGACATCCTGTTATACACGTAACATTATCATTATAGGTAATACTGCAATTATATATAATTGCTTAAATTTGTTTTTCCCAGAATTCTCCAGCTCATTTAAGCTCAGGACGACCATGTTTCAAGGAGCATGTATTTGAACTACATCTGGTTTGTAGGTTCCTGGAAGGCACACAGAATTGGACAGTGTCAGGCCCACACTTAGGCGGCCTCACAACTGGCTCGGGGCCGGTGCCTGGCTCTCCCCTTGCCTCCGACCCCACTCCCCCTGCTGCCAACACGACCCTCCGCGTCTCCCTTGTTCCCCGAGCACATCCACGCACCTGCCTCCCTGCCTCCCTCGTAAAGAGACGTGACTCAGTCACCAGCCAGGAGCGAAGACGAGAGTGACATATTATCCAAATAGAGGAAGATTCTCCGACACAAATGGGACGTTAGCTTAGACTCTGTTGCTAGACTCCGAGGGGAGGATGAAAGTAAAGAATCTAAAATAGAATCACAGAACCAGAAATGGGGACAGCCCAAGGCTGGGAATTACCTACAGACTGTTGGTGGTGCTTTTCCACTTTTGCCCAAGCCGCGTTTCCTATCAGTCCGTGTTCGAGTGTGGCGGTCCCTCTCAGGATGGCGAGGAGCCGCCAGACCCTGGCCCCCAGGCAACGAGGGAGCTGGTGCCAGTATCCTGGTGTAGTATCCAGACCAGGCCCTGTGCCCGAGGCCCCATGCAAGTCCCTGACCCCCTCCATCCCCGCCCCAGAGATCCCTGGAGGGAGGGGTGGTGAAAGCCTTCAGTAATTTCTAGTTCTTGAAGCGACTCGTTTTGTGGAAACCCAGAGCTGGAGGCAGAAGACAGAGGGGCAGTGCTGTGAACGAGGCCCCCGATAGCCTCGCTGGTGGAGGCCGAGGGCAAGGTCCTCATCTCCGGAGCAGTAGCTGCTGCTGTTGGAGTGGGACAGAACTCGTAGCAGGAAAACATGCCATCATCAAGTGCCCTGCCCTGAAAAATGCTTGCTATCTCCGTTGTGATGTTGTTGCCCATCATGACGTTCCGTGGGCCACGTATGGCTGGGTTTTCAAGGGGAGGCGGAATGGCGTCACAGAGCCCATCTATGGGGTGCGCCATCTGGGACGCACTTGGGGGACAGGACTCCGTAAAGGGAGGAGCCTTCTCTCCTCTTCGTTCTCGCTGGCTTCCCAGGAGGCGCGGCTGTGGGCGAACTTGACGTAGGGTCTATGTGAAGAAGCAGAATGCAGCTCGGAGCCTGCCCTCAGAGCAGATGACCTGAAATATGCATCCCTGACCCACGAAGTGCCATCTTGCCATTTTGCCCTTAGCGTCCTGTCTTTACCGTTGTGGTCCCCTAACTTCAGCTGTGTGCCACCGCATGCCAAGCACTGTACTAGGGCGGTGGGGACATAAAGATGAATAAATCATATATCTCTGTCAAGGGAGCTTTCTTTGTGGCTGGAAACTGGTCTGAGGTCAGGGTAGGAAGTAGGGGGAGATGTTTTTTGGAATTAAATTAAACTTCCTTTAGAAGTTGTTTTGGGGGGCGCCTGGGTGGCTCAGTCGGTTGAGCGTCCGACTTCGGCTCAGGTCATGATCTTGTGCTCCGTGAGTTCGAGCCCCGCCACGGGCTCCATGCTGACATCTCAGAGCCTGGAGCCTGCCTTGGATTCTGTGTCTCCCTTTCTCTCTGCCCCTCCCTCACTCATGCTCTGTCTCTCTCTTTCTCTCTCTCTCTCTGTTAAAAGTAAATAGACATTAAAAAAATTAAAAAAAAAGTTGTTTGGGGATGGGGTGACAACTTGGTGGTCAGGGGGCTTCCTTTTGGGGTGACAAGAATGCTTGGGAACTTGGTGGAGGCGATTGTGTAAATGTCAGTGTAGTAAAAGCTACTGAAATGTACTATAAAATGATCAGTTTTAAAGGGACATGAATTTCACCTAAAAAAGAATTTGCTTTGGATGGTAAAAATCCAGAAGTGCGATCTCCCGAGAAAGCCATGGCCACTCTATCTGCCTGAGCCTGAGAACTACGCGGGCAACAGGGAGACAGAGCATACTGGAACATCTGCCCAAGGCCACTGTCCCCAGGGGCAGATGGAGGGAGACAAGGGCACCAGGCAGGTGGTCCCCCCATCATCGGCTGGAGAAGCCTCTCCCTGGGCATGTACCGCCCTTTGTCTCCATGCTCTGAAGCCCCAACATCTGGCAAGTCATTGATAGTGGGTGGCTGTGATGAAGGCCCATGAACTTCAACCAACTTCAGCGTTTCGTGGTCACTCGACTGGAGATCCCACCCTTAATAGTGGTCTTAGGCCAAATGGACACAAGTTGCCCCCCGGGACCATTGTAGTTGAGTGGGTGACAGTGAGCTTTTCTTCTGAGATCCATTTTCCAGCAATCTACCTGGGCACACCATGTTTTCCCTTTTGTGATGTCGGATTTTTCCTTCTATCGCTCAACACTCTTCCTAGGCTGGCATGGATATGTCGGGGTGGGGGGGGGGCAGGTTTGCGTAATTCCTTAGAAAGCACTGCTTGTTCTTCCCTTGAGGGCCCCGCTCTATCTCACAGCCTGATGCCACGATTAGGCCTCTTTCCCTTTGTCTCTCTTTTGGTAGATTTGCTAGACGAGGAAGCCACATTAGAATGGCCAGACGTCAGCTGGATTTGTGTTTATCATTCATTCGCTCCTTGAGACAGTGCCCTGCTTTAACTTGCGGTACTTTTCACCAGCCTCTGGAAATACTTGCATTTTCCTTCTCCCAGCTCAGGTGGAGGGTGTCTCTTGGTGTTTGTAAAGTGAAGTCGAAGGACAAGGGAAGAGGGCGCTCTCTCTGCAGATTTTTGCCAGTTCGTTTATGCGTTTGTTTCTGATGTCGTCTTGCTCAAAGGAAGAAAGTTTCCCCAGCAAATCACCTTGCCTGTGGGAACACCTTTAGGCAGCTCTGACCACAACTGATCTTGAATTGAGTCTCCAGTTCTAGAAGGGGAAGAGGTCTGGAAAGATCTGTTGATACCCTTCTGTCCTTTGCTAGCCTAGTGAGGGTGAGTCTGAGTGGGCTCTGGGACAGGGTCCGAGCAAAGGTTCTGGCTTGTTCTTTGTCTACCAAACCTGACGTTCTGGAATGGGATCGTTTCTATACAGAAAGGGGTCAGGGGTGGCCTGGAGACTCAGTTGATTGAGCGTCTGACTCTTGATTTCAGCTCAGGTCATGATCTCAGGATTATGGGATGGAGCTCCACATTGGGCCCCGTGCTGAGCACGGAGCCTGCTTAAGAGTCTCTCTCTCCCCCTTTGCCCCTTCCCCTGCTCGTGCTCTCTTTCTCTCTGTCTCTAAAAAAAAAGAAAGACACAAATTACTGCACAGCAAATCACTATAGCACCATGTGATCCTGTCCAGAGTATCCAGGCCATTCTGGTCCTGGGGTCTTCAGGTCGCCATTTTGAGCCGACCGTGAATGAGCCTGGCTGAGGTGGAAAGATGTGTGGCTGAGATGTGCTTCTTCCGGAAGATGCCTCCGGTAGAAAGGGAGAAAACTCTGACCTCAGCCTGAGGAAATTCTCCACGGGCTCTGTACCTGCTCAGCTCTCAGGGAGGCCTGGCTGGAAAGACGCGTTCCAGGCCAGGGGCTTCTGGGGCCTTCTAGTGCTGTGTTTGTTCAATGTTTACATCACGCCCTTTTTTTTTAACAGGGAGACTGTGAGCTTTCTGATTCTCTGCTCACAGACACTTGGCATGGGCTCTGGTGACAGGCAGCCCTTGGGGGGAACGATGGTGCCCCATTTGGCATTCTGTGTCTCCAGGAGCTGATTTATTAATAGCCCATAGATTACAAATGGCCTCGTGTTTCCCTGCCCCTGTGGTCCGTGGGCTGCAGCGCTGTTTGCGTTTCGTGCACTTGGGATCCGGTCCTTTTAAAATTACATTTTCTCCTGCTTCTGCGCTCCTCCCCTGAGGCCAATGTTGGCATTGTTGTGTGCTTTGCTCAGCCTGCCCTGAATCATTCTTGTCTTTCGGTTCTCCAGCAAAGGTTTATTTGATTTCTTTAAAGTCAGTTGGTCGAATTCTCAACACGAGTACAGGCTCTGAAGTAATTCCATCCGCTCTCTTTAAGAGGAAAAACAGAAATCTGTGCCCTTCTCTCGACTCTGCCTTCACCAGGGGAATTCAACAAATGACGTGTCTTTGGAAAGTTACGTTTTAGCCAGTTTGGCAAACTTCTGACTTCTGTCATAAATTCACAGATGTTGGTGTTCCTAACCTTAAACCTAGTGCAGTTGATCTTTGAGCAACGTAGGTTGGAACGAATAGGTGTCCACTTAGCACACAGATTTTTAAAAAGATTTTTTTCAAGTCCATTTATGTATTTTGAGAGAGAGCGTGCGTGTGCGCGTGCAGAGAGAGAGAGAGAGAGCAGAGCCAGGGAGGGTCAGAGACAGAGGGAGAGAGAGAATCCCACGCAGCCTCCACACCATCAATGCAGAGCCCCAGGTGGGGTTTGAACGAACTAGGAGATCTTGACCTGAGCTGAGATTAAGAGTCAGATGCTTAACCGACGGAGCCACCCGGGCGCCCCTGGCGCACAGATTTTTTTTATAGTATAGGACTGTAAACGTGTTTTCTCTTCCTTTTGATTTTCTTACTAACATTTTCTTTCCTCTAGCTTGCTTTATTGTAAGAGCACGGTATACGCTACATAAAACACACGAAATATGTTAATTGACTTTTCTGTTGACGTTGTTGGTAAGGCTTCTGGTCAACAGTGGGCCATTAGTAGGTGCATTTTGGGGGAGTCAAAAGTTATACAAGGATTTTTGACTGGGAGGAGTCAGAGCCCCTAACTGCTGGGTTGTTTAAGGGTCCACTGTATTCCTGTTTATATCTTTTTCCCTGAACCCCAAGAAGTATTTTTCCAATAAATTTTCAGGTGGATCAGGAAAAATTTCGTGTGTTTTAATGTTTATTTATTTTAGAGAGAGAGAGAGAGAGACAGAGACAGAGCACGAGTGGGGGAGGAGCAGAGAGAGAGGGAGACACAGAATCCGAAGCAGGCTCCGGGCTCCGAGCTGTCAGTACAGAGCCCGACATGGGGCTTGAACTCACAAACCGTGAGATCATGACCTGAGCCGAAGCCGGACGCTCAACTGACTGAGCCAGCCAGGCACCCCTTGTGTGTTTGTTTTAAATGGACCCTGCATTGAGTTGGAGAATGCTGATAATATTGATAACACAGGGAGGCGCGTGGATTATGTACCCGCTAACCCCCTCTGTGGCCAGCACTCTCTGATAACTTCTTGATCTATACGAAAGAAAGAGATTCTCTTTAGTCTGGATGGGCTGATGGGCTCGTTTTATCTGGAAAAAATGAGTAACTACCGCTGGAAAGATTCCAGCGTTTGTCACCAGAGGAGGAGACAGGAAGCTCCCTGGTCTCTTGTGACCTCACAGATCCGTGCTGTCTGATGTGGCATCCGCCGGCCACGTGTAGCTACTGGGCGTTTGAAATGAGCCAGGTCTGAATTGAGATGTGGTATAAGCGTAAACTCAACGGGATTTTGAAGTCATAATGTGAAAAGTAATAACGGAAAACCTCTCATCAATGGTTTTCATTTGATTACATGTTAGAATGACAATATTCTGCATCTATTGGGTCAAATAAAATATATCGCTCTGTTAATTTAACCCATTTCGTTTTACTTATAAGTGCGCATAATAGAGAATTTAAGATAATACACGTAGCTGGCATTATACGTCCACTGGCAGGGCTGTTACAGAGCATCCAGTCCTCAGCCGTGCCCGTTCCTTCCGGTACGTTGGAAATGGCATGAATGCCAAGGGGCAGCCAATGTGCTATCCCGGGTCAGAAAAGAGAAGGATCACCTATGGGAGAGGCTAACTCGAGGACCCCGTAATCGGGGAAAAAAATGAAAAAGGGTTTGGAACAGAGCACAACCGATTGAAGAGGGTTTAGGAGATGCCCGACATACGAGCGTAAAGAATTTTCCAGCTCAGTTTGGAAGCCGTGGCCATTCAGCCGGCTTGTTCACGCATGTGCTGGCTCTCTGCGCACCAGCCGTACCTAAGCTGTGCCTGGCTCGAGACACCAGACACGGATCGCATTTCCTGCTGCTGCTGTGCATCCCAAGCTGGGAAAGGCAGCTCATGGAAAAACGAACATTTGCAAATAGAAAAAGTGAGGTGAAAGAAGGGAGTGGGTCTTTTGATTTACTAATGGATGTTGTCTATTTAATTTCAATTTCTTGTCCTTTAGAAAGATTGTTTTAAGAGACTCTTAACAATTTTTTTTTTTGAAGTTTATTTATTTGAGAGAGAGACAGAGAGAGTGAGCAGGGGAGGGGCAGGGAGAGAGGTGAGAGGGAGAGAATCCCGAGCAGGCTCTACACTGTCAGTGCGGAGCCTGACTCAGGACTCAAACTCATGAACCATGAGATCATGACCTGAGCTGAAACCAGGAGTTGGACACTTAACTGACTGAGCCACCCAGACGCCCCAAAAAAGATTTTTTAAAAGATTTTTTTTTAAGTTTATCATTTGTTTGTTTCTCTTCTCCCCCGCTTCCCCCTCTTCCTCCTTCTCCTCCTTCTTCTCCTTAAATAACAACAATTACCAGGCATAGGCATCCAGTGGTGAAGGAATGAGTCATGGTCCCAGCTTTGAAGCACCGTGACATCACCTATACAGACAGTCACACGGTCTGTCACCCTGTTCTTTCCCGCCAGGTCAGTGAATTATTCCAGATTGGCTTGTCAAGGATGCTTGCTGGGATTAGTTTACAAAATATGTTCACGGAAATGCAAACGCCGTAGTCGCCAGTCACCCATTCCTCCTTGCCCCACCCCTGGAGCCCCCAAAGATCATGGACATCAAGAGTTATTTGCGTTTGGGCTGAGTCTATACCTTTGGCTTACATCATTGCCCAACCTACTGGTGGACCTCACTGCTGAAAAGTGGGACTGAAAATCTGATGACATTCTCCAACATGCCTCTAGGTCTCTGACTGGTTCTTCTCAGTGGCTCTCCCGGACCTCCTTTCCCAGACCTCCTCTCCCCAGAGTTTGTCCTCAGCCTGCTTCTCCTCTCATACCTCACCTTTTTTTTTTAATGTTTATTTATTTTTGACAGAGAGAGAGAGAGAGAGCATGAGTGTGAGGGGCAGAGAGAGAGGGAGACACAGAGCGGGCCCCAGGCTCTGAGCTGTCAGCACAGGGCCCGACGCAGGGCTTGAACTCATGGACCGTGAGATCATGACCCGGGCCGAAGTCGGACACTCAACTGACTGAACCACCCAGGTGCCCCGATACCTCACCCTTTCTCAGGGAGAGGTCCCCATTCTAAAATTCTTATACTTAGATGACTCTCAGAGTTCTGCAACTGAGATCTTTCTTTTAGTTTCTACACCACCGGGTTGACTTGCTCGTGAGACATACCCACCTGGAGACCCTGTGGGATCCTCAAAGTGGACAATTTCAAGATGGAACTCATCATCCCCGTGCTGTGTGGGCTGACTGTTCCCCACCTGCCCCCACGGAGCTTCCCTACATCCCCATAGAATGGCTCTTATGGATGCACCTGCATCCACCTCTCACGTGCTCTGGCTTCCTGCTGGGTTGGGCTCATGGGAGGCACTGGCAGGAGACTGAAGGGCAGGTGGAAAATGGAATCTTCCTGTAGGCCCCGGGCAGAGCTGAAACGGACCGAGCTCTTCCTGCCACCATACTCTCGTTTAGTGGTTCTGTCCAATTTTCTCCCTTTGCACCTTGAGGCTCAGGGTGATGGCTCCAGCTGTTCCCGGCCCCGGGGTGCCTCCCCATCCGCAGCTGGTCTCCCCTGGCCTATCCCGTGCCTCCAGAATCTTCTAACCCTCCTCTGTCCGTCCCACCACGTCTGTCTCCCGAAGACCCCAACACATACCTCTCCCGTGTGTCCCTTCCCTTTACTGACTCCACGGACGGCATCAGCTCGCGGTCAGAACCCCAAGCCAGAAGCCGGAGACATGCTTGTCTCTTTCCCTCACCCCACTGCCAGTAGGCCCCCCAGTGCCATAACCTTTTCCTCATAGGTTGTCCTCATGGTCCCCTTTGGCCCTCTCCGCTTAACAGAACTGTTCAAGTTGTGGGACTAAATGAATTTGCCACCGCGAGGTAGTCAGCCGCGTCACCTGCACTTTGGCAGAGACCCAAAGGCAGGCAGGGGAGTAGGAAAGCTTCGGCCGGAGAAAAGGAAGGGCTGCAGGCAGGCCCTGATGGGGGCGATAGGCCTGGAAGAGCCGTGGGCAGCTGGCAGTGGGGCCCCCTCAGCGATCGATTAATCAGGGGGTACGGATTCGCCTTTGTCTGGTTGCCGCCAAGGCGACAGAAGAACCAAAAACCAGGGAGGCGGCAGGTTATCCATCGAATCCTGGCCATTCTGGGCCAGCTGTTAGGGAAGTCCTCACTTGGCCTCCTGGGTCGTTCCCAGAGGTGCCGTGTGACGTCCAGTCGGCTGGCGTCCTGGGCTGCGGATTGTACCTGCCTGGCGGGAAAGGGTTTCCGGGGCCGGCCTGCTGCGGCCTGTGGGTCGGCTTCTATTTTTGTCTGCGATCTGGCCATTTGCATCTTCAGTCTCTCGGGGTCATTGCCAGTTTTTGCTAAACAGCGGCCCCAAAGCTGTTATGTTCCTGGTTATAAAGATAATATATCCTCCTGGAGAACAGTTTAAGCCACCCAGGAAAGTATAAGGTATAAAGAAGAGGGCAAAAACCTCACCCCGGGTTCTTCCAGCAAGCGGTAGGCATCGTTAACCTTTTCTTTTTTTTTTTGTAAAAAAATTTTTAATGTTTATTTATTTTTGAGAGAGAGCAAGAGAGAGAGACAGAGCATGAGCAGGGGAGGAGCAGAGAGAGCGAGAGAGGGAGACACAGAATCCGAAGCAGGCCCCAGGCTCTGAGCCGTCAGCACAGAGCCCGATGCGGGGCTTAAACTCACTGACCGTGAGATCATGACCTGAGCCGAAGTCGGACGCTCAACCGATGGAGCCAGACTGAGTCACCCAGGCACCCCATTCGTGTATTTTCTCCTTCCCTCGTCAGTTTCCGTCTGGATTCTTTTTTTTTTTTTTTTTTTAATTTTTTTTTCAATGTTTTTATTTTTATTTTTGGGACAGAGAGAGACAGAGCATGAACAAGAGAGGGCCAGAGAGAGAGGGAGACACAGAATCGGAAACAGGCTCCAGGCTCTGAGCCATCAGCCCAGAGCCCGACGCGGGGCTTGAACTCACGGACCGCGAGATCGTGACCTGGCTGGAGTCGGACGCTTAACCGACTGCGCCACCCAGGCGCCCCATCCGTCTGGATTCTTGCTGTCGCGTCCAAGACTGGGCCACGGTTCCGGGCTCATGTACTTCCCTGTTCTTTTCCACAGATCTCTCTTCCACTCAGACCTGACCGTGCACCTGCCCCGCTGCAAACTGTTCAGTGGTCCCACTGGTGAGGTCCACGCTCCTCGGCAGGGCTCTGCATGCCACTGATGATGCCAGCGAGGCTTTCCCTCTGCCTGGGCCTTCGATCTTTCCTCCACACCGGAGAGACCCAGGGTTCACCATGCTCTTCCGTGCGGTGTCTTTTCACGTGACGCCTCCTTTGTCACCCTTGCTTTCCCCGCTGCCCACAACTTAGCTAAGTCCTTAGGACTCAGCTCTAACTTCCCTTCCCAGGAGGGTCCCCAGACGGTCAGTCGCATCTCAGCACCCAGTGCCTGCCGAAAGACAGCACCCAGCATATCCAAGACTGTGGCCGGCTTCCACATCACTTTGCCCTGACAGATCCTGAACTCGCAAGGGTATGTGGTGGGTACACGGCTGTATCTCACCCTTTTTCCCCACAGCCCAGGGTCTGTGAAGGAGCCAGAAACACAGGGGAGGCTCAGTAGACATTGCCCGAAAGACCGAGTTGGTGGGCGGATGAAATTATATGAATGTGTGTGTTGTGTTCCACACACACGTCTGTAGATGGGCTGGTTGTGTGTCAGGCTGATTTGGGGGATCGATCGGAAAATCCAAACACTTACTTTCCACAGGGTACCTACTTAAACCATTAAAAAAAAAACCCTCTCAGTTATGACTTTTAAATGTGGTCAGTGCTATTTCTCTCTACTTTGCCTCCATTGTTCCCCCTCCTGTCCATAATCTGACAAAGATCTGTGGGGAGTAGAATGTTCTATTCATGAAAATGCTTTGAACTTTTTGCAGGAAAGTTCACTTCTCCCTAAATCAATAAGGGAGTCCACACTCCCTCTTAAATAACGGATAGCAAGAAAACCTATTTCTCCTGATGACAGAACTTAGGGAGAGATGGCTGGGAAGCAATGCAGAGGACCTAGGACTCTCTCGAAGTAGAAAGAATTAGAGATCCTAAGAGAGAGGCACAGATCAGGTGCAGGCCTCCTCCGGGGTTTCTACTTCCCCAAACATGTCCTCTTGGGAAGGGGAAAGGGACAAAAAAGTGGCAGGACCTCCATTCCCATGCCTTTAAACATTTTTTTTTTCATGTTTATTTATTTTTGAGAGAGAGAGAGACAGAGCGTGAGCAGGGGAGGGACTGAGAGAGAGGGAGACACAGAATCTGAAACAGGCTCTGGGCTCCGAGCTGTCAGCACAGAGCCCGACGTGGGGCTCGAACTCACGAACTGTGAGATCATGACCTGAGCCGAAGTCGGATGCTTAACCTACTGAGCCACCCAGGTGCCCCCCTCCCCCAATGCCTTTCTTGAAAGACTCCCCTTCATACAGTAATAACGCAAGAAGGGAAATTAGGTGGTTGCTGAAGTAAGGCCAGCAAGAAATAAAGTGAGCGTCGCAGGGCTGGTGACTTCTCTCCTAGGCTATGTGTCTCAGGAAAAGTCCCCGAGACACTCAAGACTAGAGACCAGGCTTACCGGGGACATGTGTCCCAGCAGAAGGGGCTGTAAGGATCCCACCAGTTAGCAGGCATCACAAGTGAGGATTTAAACAAAGCATGGAATTTCGAGAACACCATTTCCCTCTTTCTGCACAGCAGGTTCACTAACCTGGAAAGTTCCCCAACATGCCGGGATATCTGACCTCCTGACTCAGGTCAAAGCCCGTATCCTCCATGGCACTCTGAGTAAATCCCTTCTGATGAAACCCTGGGGAGGTACAGAGCACGAGATCTCCTGTGACCCTAAACTCAGAGCTTAAAGCTGGTCCTGGCACATCATGGAAACTTAATACATGTTTCTTGAATAAATAAATGAGTCATATCATTTCTTTCAAGACCAAACTTCTGGAGCAGTAGTCTACAAAATTTTTCACGCTTCCTAAATTGTCCTTTATTCCCTTTGATGCCTCTCTGGCTTTTTGATTTTTTAACGTTCTAGCACTAGGTCCAAATAGAAGCCACACAACAGTCTTAAGCTTTCCAGCGATAGGATTTTGTTGGCTATCGGGAATGGTGGCAAAGCCCCGCGTTCTTTTAGATTATTTATGACTTTGGAGCCTTGCCCAGATAAAGTTAAAGCCTCTACTGTTGCATGTGTCGGTGTGAAATGGATGGAACACTTGAACATATGTGCAGAGCACGGGGTAAGCCCCGGTGGAAGATTCCAGGGGCACAGGATGCGGTCCCAAACCCAAACAAACACGATGGGGAGAACAGGCACACCGCAGGAGTCCAGACACAAGAGGGAGATGGCAGGAAAGACAACTGAGAAACTGGCTGACCTTTCTCTCTCCCTGAAAGGGGCGGTATTTGTCCCCTCTGGAGAGAGCCAGAAGGTATTTGTGTCTTGCCTTAGAGAAGTCCTTTTATTTTCCAAAGCCTTGGCTGGGGGAGGCAACGAGCTGGGTCGTTCTAAAGGGGGGAAGCTTTGGGGTTTAATCAGGAAAAGCTAGCAGAGGCCTTGCTGGGAGCAGAGACCCCGAGACCTGGAGAAGGGGGCTGGATTTGCAAGTGTGGACCTGAGCATCTGAACACTATATGGGGACATGGAAGGATCTCCGTGGGAGTGTGTGGTAGGCAGAATAATGCCCCCCCCCCCCCACCAAGATGTCTGTGTCTTAATCTCTGGAGCCTGTGACTATGGTAGGTTCCAGGACAAGGGGGAGTTAAGGTTACAGGTGGAATTCAGGTTGTTAATCAGATGGCCTTAAGATAGAGTGATTACCCTGGGTTCTCCTGGTGGGCCCAACGGCATCACAAGAGGGTCCTTGGAGGCAGAAGAGGGACGACCAGAAACTGTAGCACAGGAAAGATTCAGCCCTATGTTGTTGGTCATGTGGGCAGCCCCTAGAAGACGGAGCAGCCAAGGGAATGAATTCTTCCCTAGAATCTACCAAAGGGACACAAGTCTCGCTGAAAAGTTGGGGTCTGCATGAAACTTCCAACCAACAGCATCGTGAGAGAGTAAATTTGTGTTGTGAAAGCCATCAGGTTTGTGGGCATTTGCTAGAGTAGCATGAGGAAACTAACACAGGGGGACACCGGGAATGCCCGGGAACTAAGCCACAGTGCCGAGACCGTGGGAGACACGGCGAAGGTCTGGGTGGATTTGCTGGATGGGGAGGAGTGAACCTCATGCTCATGCAGTCTCACGCCTTCAAATGGATTGTGCAGACCAGAAGTCCCCCCGCACGTTTTGTGGACCTCACATGTGAGCCTCTTGGGCCATCTGTATGACCCCACAGAAAGGTGAGGTCCCTCAGTGATGGCTGACACAAGATGGCTCCCCAGCCCTGGACGGCAGACGCTCAAAGCCAGTTTAGTGCCACGGAGGGAAATCTAGGGTTGTGACGTGTCTTGTACCTGAGGGCTGTGAGCGGACCCACAGCTGCGGTGCTAATTGAGGCTTTTCTAAAAGAATATGTGAATTGTTGCAGAACTGCCCTTGTCAGAGCAAGCCTATAAAAGATGGCTCTTCAGTTTGGGTCAGGGTGGGGTGGCGGGCCAGGGGGTGGGAGCCGGGCTCCATGGCTTCAAGGACAGGAGGAGACAAGTCTTTCAGAGACAGATGTCAGGAGTCCAACCCCAGAAATCGCAGCAGTGTTTGAGATTTTTTTTCCCCTCAGAGTTTGGTTTTATGTTGATGACAATGCGGCAGGATCAATGTACTGGTAATAGAAAATGGCGGTGTTCATAATCACAAGGGTCAGGTCTCAGCAGAAGGTTTCAGAGGCGATTTCTTTGAGTGTTAGACTGGGGCTCCAGCTCCTGCCATGACTCTCAGCTCCCAACGGGCTATGCTGAGGCTGATGGCTGCTCCAGGAACTTGTGGCTTCATGCAATTTTTGCCCACTTCACTCAAAGTCGGACTCGGCTTTGCGCCCTCACTGGGGTTTTATTGAGCTGAAACTTGGAAGGCACGGAACTGCAATGCCGGGGGATAGAACTGTAGGAGAGACCTACGCATGACGTGTTCCGAGGCGATTTGGCATTGTGCTATTTTATTAGGTAAGGAGCAATTGATTTGTCCTGAGTGAACAAGGGATATTTAACCCTCAACCCTCAAATTCTATCTCTCTTTCTCTCTCTCTTACATACACACACACACACACACACACACTTTTTTGATGGGAGGCACTAATTTTAGAAATGTATACGTTATTCTCTATAGTTGAGGTTTTGCATTGGGGCATGGGCAGTTTAGGTGATAGGTAAGAGTCAGGTTGGGTAGCACAGCAGCAGGTACGTCGCGGGTCACAGGGCGTATCTGCCCAGGGAGAGAGGGCAGGAGCAGGCATTGGCATTCTTTCCAGGAAGCCGGGCCTGTGCATGGAGCAGAGCCAGGAGCAACTCTGCCTGGGAAACAGCCGGGCAGAGAATGAATACATGTGGGTAAGGCTGGGCAAACACCAACAGAACCGGAAGAAACATCCTCCGGCGGTGGACAGAACGTGGGCTGTGCCAGGAGCCCTGCAGGAGCTGCTTAAGACACACACATGGACTTGCTTTGGCATTGGCTGCGTGAGATGAACTTTTATTGCACCCAAGCTCGGGGCGTGGCCGTAACTCTTTGTGCCGTGAGACAAAGTAGGGATGTCAGGGCTGTCCTGGCCACTTTCCAAGAGGATTTAGATGCAAATACACAGGGAGGCTTCACGTTGGAGTTCGTGGTGTTTCAGGGAACCAGGAAAGTCATGTTTGCGGGACATGATCCGAAGTGACTTTAGTGCATTAGCTTAAAGATTGAATCTAAAAGACGCTGGAGGTTGAAAAATGGTCTCAGGCAAGTTCTTTAGCTTGGTACGAGGATATAATCTATTGAGGCGGCATGGGATGCAGGGAAAACCAGTGCCTTTGGAGCCAATGTGCCAGAGTGAGTGAATCTGTCAAAGGGTATAACCCTACCTGCCTGCTCTGCCTCATTCTGTCATCAAGGGACCTCCAAGCAAGTGCGAACAGACTATCAGTAGGATGTTGTCTTAGGAGAGGTAAGCGCTGGGCTAAAAGGCCACGGATCTGAATGCTTATCCGGGGGATAACACATTTGGATGTATATATTAAAAACCGTTTGGGCGCACCTGAGTGGCTCAGTCGGTTGAGCATCCGACTTTGGCTCGGGTCATGATCTCACCGTTCAAGGGTTCAAGGCCCGCATTGGGCTCCGCGCTGACAGCTCGGAGCCTGCTTCGGATTCTGTCTCTCTCTCTCTCTCTGCTCCTCCCTCGCTTGTGCGCACGCTCTCTCTCAAAAATAAATAAAATAAACATTATAAAAGTCTGTTTGCTGTTTTATTGGTAGCAAAGCATAGAAGCCTACATTTTTGTAATAGTTTTATTAGAAGCCAAATATGGTAAGAATTGTCTAAAGTTATGATCTTGTTACACACTGAAAGAAAAAAAAGCCCTTTTTATGTGTTTAGGGTTAGTGAAATTAACGAAACTGACAAACCCTCTGAAATGAGAGAATCCTGTTTCTACTTGGGTTTCCATGATGTCCCTTTGACCAGACAATTGAGAGAAGATCTTTGAGAGCCAGGAAGGAACAGTCTTATTTGGACAGGACGGCCGAGAACAAGCGAGACAGAGATGCACACGCAGAGAAAATGCCACGGCAGTTGCCCTCGATTTCATGAACATTTGCTAATTGTTTAATTTCTCATTGGAATTCTTCAAGCCCTCAATCTCGCGAACATTTGCTACTTGTCTAATTTCTCATTGGAATTTCATGCTGAACGTCACGATGTGGCTGTAGCGTGAGCCGTTCTGGACTGCTGGGCGTTCTATTAGCCAAATGCGGAAAGTGTGACCTGCTCACATGCTGAGGGACAGAGGCTTGGTCTCTTCCCGTGCTCTTGCGGGGCCCCGGGGGAAGAGGAGAGAAGTGGGCACTGACGTTATTATGAGGATGTGCTTGTTTTCACACTTACACGTAAAAGTGCTCCGGGGCTGAAGTGCGAGGGTTGCCATGCTTGTGTTTGGTGAGTCTGCACTGGCTGAGTGCAGGGAGCAGTGCGAGAAGCTTCTCTGCTCAGCCCCCCCAGAGGACTGGACAGTTGTAGGGAGTCCAGCTGTCCCTGGACGCCCCACCTCCGAGGATGGGCTTCCCTTTATTTTTTATTTTTTAAAAAATTTTTTTTTCAACGTTTATTTATTTTTGGGACAGAGAGAGACAGAGCATGAACGGAGGAGGGGCAGAGAGAGAGGGAGACACAGAATCGGAAACAGGCTCCAGGCTCTGAGCCATCAGCCCAGAGCCCGACGCGGGGCTCGAACTCACGGACCGCGAGATTGTGACCTGGCTGAAGTCGGACGCTTAACCGACTGCGCCACCCAGGCGCCCCTGGGCTTCCCTTTAAATGTAATATTTATGGTGCCACAGAAGGGTCATGCCTAAAAGCGATCTGGTTCCTGTGCACTGAGTTTAAACGTGTGATTGTGGCACCTTTGAGAACACTTCCTCCCAAATCCTTGGCAGAAAGGAGGATGATGTAGAAAAGGAACATAGCACAAACCAAAGTCAGCTCTTTCCTATGATGAGGTCTCCGAAGCCAGGAACTGTGTTTTCTTGACTTTTGTATTCTCAGGCCCCAGCACAAATGACATATGGCAAGTCCTCAGTGTATTCTTGGTAAAGGAAGGAAGGAAGGAAGGAAGGAAGGAAGGAAGGGGGATGTTTTCACTGTGGGAACAGAATGCATGAGAGTCAAAAGAGTGTATCCGCACAGTTACAGAAAGCGCGGCCGTGGAAAGCGATCTGTCTACAACGTATAGTAATCCTGTCCCTGTGCAAATTCAGTCCAGCCTTCACTGGCTATTGAAGGTGTGCCGCCCAAAGAAGAACCCTCCGGGCATCTGAAGGATCTATTGTCCACCACGTGGAAGGCAGAGAAGCGCTGCACCTGCAAGGCAGGCTGCTCGCGACTTACAAGACCTTGGGAACCAGAGCCTGTCATGCCCGCGGCCCCCTCCAGAGGGTTCCAGGACGAGCTGCCCCGACTCATCCCCAGCGGCCCAGCTACTCTGCTCACAGCTGATTGGAGCAGAGATGGACATCTGACCAAGCAGGCAGCTGCTATAGGCCGATCAGCAGCCAATGAGGTGGCCTGACGTGGAGCGCTGTCCAATAGGAGATGACTACACTGGGTGGTAGCCAATCATCTGATCTCTTCTCTTCCTGGAAGTCAGCGTGAGCTGGACGGAGAAGTAGTAGGGTGCGCAAAAGCCAAGGGGGGACACAGAGAAGGCGGCAAGCAGGAGCCTTGAGGGTGGAGGAGGGTGAGGGGAGCAGATGTGGGCAGGCAGAGTTGTAGAGGTGGAGACGTTGGGTCCCAGACATGGCCGACTCACTGCTCTTGGGTCACCAGAGCCAGCAGACCCCCTCGGGGCTGATAAACCCTGATGGCAAATGAAGCCAGGAAGCCTGGCCAGGTGGCCACTGGCGACCAGACTGGTTTCCTGTGACCTCAAGGAGCCCAGTGCCCGAATTTCACTCTCTGAGCCTCGGTGTCTACACAGCGAGCCACGCTGGTCTAGAAGCAGCACTAAGATGTGAATTCAGGGTTCTGCAAGCTGTGGGGGACCGGCGGACTCTGGGAGACTGTAGGACTGTGCCTCTGCCTGGGAAGGAATTTGTGCTCGAGTTGGGGATGCAGCCCAAGGTGGTATATATTAAATTGTCGGGCAGGGAGTAGGGGGAAGGCCTCTGAGACAGCAGTCCCAGAGGGGGCGCTGCGTGTTGAGTGGGGCTGAGATGACCACACGGAAATCGCCTTGCAAAAACTGGCTCACGAGTGGCACAGGCCTGCACCATGCTGAGGAAGGCGGCCTGGGTCACTGCAGATCTGCGGGGGCTTCCTCGTGCCCAGAGGTGGAAGCAGGACACTCGGAACTTTGGGAACAACCAGAGCGAACAGTGAAGGCCCCGGATGGCATTTCCTGGCTTGGATGACAGCTGTGATCTTGGATGTTCCCTAGCGCCCGGTAATCAGAACCCTGGGACCCACGGATTTCTGCTGGAAGACAGACTACAGCGTAAGAAACTCTGGCCAGGTATAGAATTTGCAGAGGCTGCAGCGTTCACACAGCACGGATCCACCCAGCCTCATAAACAAAATGGAAGCAGAGGTCTGGGTCCGGAGAGGTGGTCGGCCTGGTAGGCATGTAGGAACAAGAAGTTCTTTTTTTTTTTTTTTTTTTAATTTTTTTTTTTTCAACGTTTATTTATTTTTGGGACAGAGACAGAGCATGAACGGGGGAGGGGCAGAGAGAGAGGGAGACACAGAATTGGAAACAGGCTCCAGGCTCTGAGCCATCAGCCCAGAGCCCGACGCGGGGCTCAAACTCACGGACCGCGAGATCGTGACCTGGCTGAAGTCGGACGTTTAACCGACTGCGCCACCCAGGCGCCCCGGAACAAGAAGTTCTTGGCCAGGCTCAGCCCCTGGTGCTGAAAGGGAAATCTGGAGAGAAAGCCGGCGGAGGGCTACTTGGATGATGTTAAGAAAGAACGCGTTTCCGAGAGCTCTCTGTTCCTTTCCATCATTTGAAGTACCTATTACTCGCCGAACAAAGGAACACTGTCACTGTGATGTGTTTTATAGGTGAGCCTTTGCAAAGTAAAAGACTGCACTCGAAAGAGTCACTGGGGCCCTCCGGTTGTCAAAGCAGGGGCTGGCCCCGGTCCTCACTCTCTTCGACCTCTGAGGCGTCTGATGTCATTGCCTTCACTCCTGTGGAATGGTCGCTTCTTCCCTGGCTGGATTTTATTCCACTGGGAACAGGGCTGGACCCCTGAGCATGTGCTAAATGACTTTAGAGCACAGGGCGGCTCCTTTAGGTCTGAGACCAAACATGGCATGCCTGGGGGCGCCTGGGTGGCCCAGTTGGTTAAGCGTCCAACTCTAGATTTCAGCTCTGGTTATGATCTCATGGTATGGGAGTTCGAGCCCTGCATCGGGCTCCGCGCTGGCAGTGTGGAACCTACTTGGGATTTGCTCTCTTTCTCTCTGCCCCTCCCCACCTTGCTCTCTCTCTCTCTCTCTCTCAGTACATAAATAAACTTAAAAAAATAAAAAATAATTTTAAAAGATGGCATGCCCGCAGCTAGTTTTCACGAATGTTTAAAGCCATCTGGGGCCTGGGAAGTATATAAGGTACTGGAACCAACAGAGAGTTAAACGTGGATGTCATCTGCAAACTTCTTCTCGAAGACCGGCATGTAAAGGAGCAGTTACTGGAGGAAGACGATCTCTAGAGCAAGGACGGCCTGTGCCAGGGCGTCCCTGAGAATGCGTTCCTGGTTTGTTTGTTTTTCCCGTTTGTGTATTTCAGCATAGTGACGTTTCCCCGGAAAGGAGAGCTTCTGGGATCCCAACGAGACAAAACTTTGTGACTCTGCAGTGCTGTTTGCTTGGGCAAAATGAAACTGGCTTTTTATGAAACCGTGAGGCAGCTGAAGTAGAAGGCTTCTCATTGGCTCTTTGCTTTTCTTTTTTAAAAAAATTTTTTTTAAGTTTATTTTTTTGAGAAAGAGAGAGGAAGAGAGCCAGAGAGTTCATGAGCATGGGGGGAGGGGCAGAGAGAGAGAGAGAGAGAGAGAATCCCAAGCAGGCTGTGCCCTCTTAGCACAGAGCCTGATGTGGGGCTTGATCTCACGAACTGTGAGGTCATGACTTGAGCTGAACTCAAGAGTCAGACACTGAACCGACTGAGCCACCCAGGCGCCCCCTCATCGAGTTTTTTTCTAATTGGTCAGGATAGCTTGAAGCTTCTGGTGTGGACTGCATCTTTCCAGAGCTTGGCACTTAGTAGGTACCCAGTGCGTGTCACTATGTTGAATATATAAATGAAGGTAACACACTTTGTCCTTATCTCCCGTGGCTCTGGCTTATCAGGTTTGAGGCTGTGCCTTGGTGGACAGGACACCAGAGTCCTGGCCATCATGGGCCTCATACAGCGGAACGTGAGGTTCTGGCGATGACGCACGTGAAGGGACTTTGCATGCCAGGAATCACAGCCCAGATGGGAGGCAGCATGTTGCTCTGGGGTGGGAAGCCCCGTCTCCCTAATTTTGATACGTGTCTTGCCGGCGATGTTTGTGACGGTGGACAAAAGGCCTGGGATTCTTCTCTTGGGATTGGGGACAACTTCTTTTCCTTTCTGGGGTTGTCCCTAGCCCTTGAGCCACGGCGTAGGGTCCCGACCCTGTGACAGGGTCGCGGGCCACAGGGCTGGCACGTGTTAGCGCATCTGGGCAGCAAAGCACGTGAGATGGGAGCAGTTGAGGTGCATCTCAGGACTTCCAAAGTTTCACCAGGGAGCAGGGTGACACCTTCCAGCCAGTTCTGACATGTGCTAAACAATAAAACGCAGAGGCTGCAAGTCTGCTCGGGGAAACCAAGTTCCACTCCTCTAACACCCATGCGAGAGACCCCCTTGTAAATCTGAGAAAAGCAGTAACTGGTTTCGTTGATCAAAAGTCAAGATAAGCAGAATTTTCTAATGCCGTGGAAGCGGCAGAAATTACAAGAAAGAAGGAAGAGAATCCAAAGGAGCTTGACTAACTTTTATAGTCCCTGGTTGTCTATTTCTGGGCGATCTATGCTCAGGGGCATCATGAAAATTAAAAAAAAAAAAAATACACACACATACATACAAAGGTTCTCAGAGAAAGCAAGGAAAAGCCGGCCCCGGGGCTAGAAGACGCTTTTCTGAGACTTTTTCTGTGTTCTCTAAGTCTTGCAAATCTTCAAATGCTACCTGAGTGCTTTTCATCTATAGTTGAAAGCCCTTTTTAAAAAAAAAAAATTTCTTTAACGCTTATTTATTTTTGAGACAGAGCATGAATGGGGGAGGGTCAGAGAGAGAGGGAGACACAGAATCGGAAGCAGGCTCCGGGCTCCGAGGTGTCAGCACAGAGCCCGATGCGGGGCTCGAACTCACAGACCGTGAGATCATGACCTGAGCGGAAGTCGGACGCTTAACTGACTGACCCACCCAGGCGCCCCTCCCCCCACACCTTTTTTTTTTAAAGCAAAACCAAAGAGAAAGCAGGGAGAGGCCAGGTTTTCTTTAAAACAACACACTGGCTTTGGAGAAGCAAATCTGTGTGCACTTTGTCACAAGAGGCAAGGAAGAAGTTCCAGGAAGAAGGAGCTGGAACTTCCGTGTTTCCCATGCTCATAACCGGGAGGGACTGCAAAGGCGTCCTCTTTCTGCCTTGGACCAGGAAGGAAGGGCGGCTACCTTGGGCTCCTGCTCAGCTCACGAGAAGCCAGGCTGAGCCGGGGTGGGTGCTACCAAGGGGCCAACCCCGGAGCGAGAGGGATGCAGAAAAGGACGTGGTGTAGGTCCCCAGAGCCCAGTGTTCAGTCGAGGGAAGGCTGCTGGTTCATCCAGTCGCTTCTCACACAGCACCTGTTGGCCCTTGTCGGAGCCATCGACTTTTGGGGACCTCTGTTGGGGGAGCGCTTCGTGCAGAAAGCATAGGCTGTCTGAAGTCTTCATTCCTTGTCTGTAAATGGTCACTTGGTAGCACCTGAGAGGGAAAATAAGTGACCGGCGGGGTTCATTCTGTTGAGATGCCTTTGGATTAAGGCTCTTCTGGGCTCTCTGGCTGCTGGCTGGATGGCACCGCGGCTCCCTCGTTTGGAGGTGACGCACATCTGGAGGCCTCGTGGGGATTCAGGGAGACAAGCTTGTCCCACCGACTCCTTGCTCCCAGGGTGGAGCCTCCTGGCCTCCACCATGACCCGGGCGGAGCCATCATTAAACATGAACAAAAGCATAAAATTGGCTCAAAGAAAACACACGATACCACCGACAACTGCTCATTCCATGTCAGAAATGAGAGCCTGGGTACCGTCTTATAATACGCACGGGGCAGCGTGAGACCATCCCTTGACAGAGGGCGTGGGCCGCAGACCCCAGTGTCGGAGAGGCGCCCTCGGGATCCGGCTGGCTTGCCCCCGGGGAGATGGCAGCATGGAAACAGAGGCCCAGCCTGGGGAGGGGGCTCCGGCCCTCAATGCGCGCCCACAGCTCTCCCCGCCTTCCCCTTGGGTGGGCGGCCTGCCCGGCATTGGGCCCGCCTGGCCCGCTTTGCAGCTATGTACAGCGTCAAGGGCCGAGCGTCTAGGCCGTAGTGAACGCCCGGTCACAGGCCGGTAATCTCGTCTGTTGTCAAAGCACTCGCTGCATGTTACAGACGTGTATGAGGTCGCACATCTAGTAATCGGCTGGCTTGAGCCCCGGGGGTCGGGCCTGAACTCCGAGTGCGCCCCAAAATGCTTCCCTTAGCAAATGATTCTTCACTAAAATAACACCACCACCACCACGGCCTCAGAATCTCACATCTTAGCGTTTGATTCCTTTGGATCCCACGTCCCTGCCTTTGTCACTTCCTGTGAATGACTTGTCTCGCATCGTGGAGGGAAGAGGTAGCTCCCAGGGCCGAAGTGGGCAGGTGGAGGGTGTGCAGGGTGGGGAGAGAGGAGTCCCCGGGTCTGCTTGGGGGGGCCTGCTTTACCCAGCGAGGTGGAGGGAGTTTTGGCGAGGCTGGCTTCCCCTGTCTGTCCTCTCAGGTCACAGGGGACAGACAGGGGACAGACAGACATCCTACTCTGTCTGTAGGAATGCGAGGAATGTGGCGCGGGGAGGGGGGGGGGTCGGAATGTAGGAATGCGAGGGTGTGGCGCGGGGAGGGGGGGGGGTCGCCGTGAAGGTGGCTGTTTACAGACGTCTGCAGGGCTGATGTGGTGTCACTTCTCGGGGGTCCTTGTAGTTGTACTGTCTTTACGCCCACAGGGTGCGCTGGGGTCCTCACGTTTGCGTGGGTGGGAGTGTATGGACTCACGGGAGCCCTTTGGGGAGCGGCGACCTTGTGCCAGGAGCTGTAGATCCGGCCTCCACCTTCGGTTCTTAAAACAAGAGTCCGCAGCGGTGCCAGCCTGGTGAACCGGCCCTCCGGAGGGGGTGGGGTGGGGGGGACGCCCTGATGTGCGTTGTTGGCCAATTTCCACGGTAGAAGCGCACCCGTGGCTGCTGATTTCAAGCTTAGCGGTTTAGCCAGCTCACAAAGTCCCCGAATATTTACCAGGCAGCTCCCGTGAGCCAGAGGAGCCGGCTCATTTAATTAAGAATCATTTGCTAAGTATGAGCAAGTTTGTGGGCGAGGAAATTGAGGTGTCGAGGTCACGTGGTGAGACCAGAACCCTAGTCTGAGCCTTCTGCTTCATGGCCTCCTGGCCACTGTGAACTGGGCTGAGTTCAAGGCTGGGAGGAGGTTACACCTGCATCCTTCCCCCGCCCCCACCCCCCACCCCACCGCCGGTTCAGCTTCTCAGGCGGAGCCAGAGGCCCCGGAGAGCTGACCGTCTCTAGGCACATCCCCGGCCCCGGCTGGCTCTCGCCCTCTTCCTCCCTGCTGGCTCTGAGCTGGCCTGCCACTGTGCTTGTCTCCTCCTCGGTGCCCTTGACGTCTCCTGGCGCCCTCCCCCTCCCCCCACCACCCTGGAGCGCGTCACACTGGGACAGGCAGTGACCCCCCCTCCCCCCAGCCCCACACCCAGCGGCAGAATATTTGAGAACTTGGAGATAGAGTCTGAAGGAAGAGCCACCAGGAAGGGAGGCCGGAGGCTGCCTCCCTGCCCCGGGGTCTGGTGACACCCACGTGCTCACCGGGCGGCGGTCACCCTGCCCTCCCAGGTGTTCCAGAAGCCACGAAGTCCTTTCTCTCCTTAGGGCCCTGGAGCCACAGGTCCATCCAACCCAGAATGCTCTTGCCTTGGCAACCCCATCTCTGGCTTCTCTTCGTCCTTTAGAAAGCCTCCCCCGCCCCCGACCCGTCAGGCCATGTGAGTAGCTCTCCTGGTCATTCTCATATAGCAGATT
Source organism: Leopardus geoffroyi (assembly GCF_018350155.1). Taxonomy (NCBI): domain Eukaryota; kingdom Metazoa; phylum Chordata; class Mammalia; order Carnivora; family Felidae; genus Leopardus; species Leopardus geoffroyi. The sequence continues at coordinate 7,840,894 of NC_059333.1, read as the reverse complement.
TCCCTCCTGGCTTTGATATCGTCCTGCAAGCATTTTATCTACTGCTCACTGTGTGTGCATCTGCCCAAACACATCTTGGTGGCCTCAGACTACATCCGTGATTCTTTGACCGCCCTCCCTTCCTAAGGCGGGTCTTAATTCCTCTCCTTCTGGCCGCGGGCCAGACCGAGGGACTCTTCCGGTAAAGGGAACGTGGTGGGAGTTACAGTGGCAGAACTTCTGAGGCCGGGACACAAAGACGATGGCCGCTGCCACGCTCTTTCTCTCTGGGGGAAGCCAGACACCAGGGCTATCGCCCTGCAGGGAGGCCCCCGTCAGGAGGCCCGGACGCCTCGGCCGACAGCCAGCCCCGACTGGCCAGCTCTGGGCCCCAGTCCCCTGGAAGCCGACCCCCGGCCAGTTGAGCTTTGGAATGACCGTGGCCCCAGCCAACATCAGCTGGGGCCTAAAGCCATCCTGAATCTGACCGGTCCCAAATCCCCGGCCCACGGAAACGGCCAGAGATGATGCTTCCTGCTATTCAAGCCACTGTCTTTGGAGGGGTCTGCAGAACAAAAGGCTGTCATTGGCCTCGTTCTGTGGGTGAGGAGACAGAGGTGCAGAGCGGTGAAGGAACTCACCTAAGATGACACAGAGCAGAGTTCAGACAGAGGCAGCTGGACTGCACAACCCACGCTGTCTCCACAACATGCTGCCCCCCAAACCCTTTGCACTTGTGGACCCTGTATCCCAAACAGGGCACTGACCGGTGGTGGGGAAGCCCGGGGCCCTCCCCTCCACAGCCAGATGCGAATCCGGGCCCTGCCAGTGGGAGGCGGGCTTCTGAGGCATGGCCTTCCCCCCCTCAGGGACTCAGAGCCCTGCCTCAGGATTGCCAGCCGTCCCGCTGTCATGTGCTGGGGTCCCTGCCTCTGTGTCTGCTTCAAACTTCCAGCGAGCTTTTCCTGCTAACCACCCTGCCTTCTCCTTTCATCCCCGTCTGCGTCTGCGGCCTTTGGGGCACAAGAGCCTCCTCTCAGACTTGGTGAGACCAGCCTCCCGCCATTCATCAGAGCTTGCCAAACTGGGGCCCAGAAGGGAGAGAGCTCGGTCCCCTTTCTTCCTTACCTGTGCTGGTAATGGGCCTTTCTTTCCCTCCAACACGCCCTTCTGGGGTGGGGGTGGGGGCACTGTGAGGCCTGAGTGGAGAACGGAATGGCCAGAGGCCCTCGGGTGGGGTGTCTGGGCTCAAAGAGGGACACTCAGACAAAGCCAGGGTGTTGGAGAAGGAGCCAGAAGACAGGCAGGCGTCATGGGTCCTGGGGATCTGGGTTTAGGCCCATGAAACCCGGCCAGCAAATGTTGCCATGGTGTGCATGTGGTGTGTGTGTGTGTGTGTGTGCACATCTGCTCGCCATGCCGAACTTCTGATGCATTTCCCCCCCGAGTCCGATAAAGTCCAGGGGGGAGGGCAGTGACATGCGCTGAAATGAGTCGAAAAGTAACAGGAGAGGAGCCGCTGGGATAGATTTGGGACAGCCAGGGGACTTTTAGCCCCCTGAGGGCAGCGATGTTTGCCTGTCATTTGCTAGTTTTCCTCAAATGTGTGGACAAGATTTGACCTGGAATCTGAGTTACTGGATGTCGAGGTCTTTTCCTGGCAAGAGCATCACACACCCTCCTCCCTTCTCATCAGGAGACCCTCGACCTCCATCTGAGCTGTCTCTTCCACTCCCCATTAGCGGGACAGTCACCCAGAGGATGTGGTGACCCTGCAGCTGCTATAAAACGTGGCCCGGCAGCGTCCCCAAGCTAGGAGTGCCTGGAACCCGCTCCCAGGTCAGACTCTGTCAAGGAGACTTCCCCTTCTCTGGACACAGACCTGTCCATAGCTGGTGCGGAGTGGGCAGTAAGCCTCCCCTCTGTGTCCCTACCCCTCATCCCGAGGCCCCGAGGAAAGAGCTCCGTGTCCCACGGAAGCTTCCGTGAGAGTAAAAGCCCATCCGGTGTGGCCTCCCTGCTTTCTTGGGGCCCTGCTCAGCTTTGCGGCCCTGGGCGTCCCTGCACTTGGTGTCTCTGCATGAACTGCCCACCCAGAGTCACGCTGCCAGTGCCTTCCTGGGGCAGGGGGTGGGCAGACCCCGGGCCTGTGGAAGGAAACTCCTAAAAGGAACAGGGTGCAAGCCTTCCTGCCCAAGTTGCTAGAAATTTAAGAAATCTAAAGACCAGTCTGGACACAGCCTGGGTTGACAGGCTGGCTGGGCCCAAGCCTCAGGGGGGACGTGGGACGTGGGCCCTCTTCCAGGAGCTGCCTGCCCCCCTCATTGGTGTTCCGACAGAGAGGTCACAAGGACGCCTGCGAGATCAACACTTGGATGCCAAAGCCCAGACCGGTGCACCTGCTGATGAGGGCTGAGAGGGCCAGCCACCAAGATGCGGGGTGGGCCCCTGAGAAGGCCAGCGGATAAGTAACACCGTGGCCTGGACACCCTACAAGGCCCCGTCTGGAAAGGAGTCACCTGCCCTTGGATCTTTGGGCACGCGGGTAGCTACGTTTTATGATTAATTCTGATGAGCTCGTGCCCCCAGCCTGCTGTATACTTCCGGCTCCCAGGAGATTAAAAAAAAAAAATATTCCACCGTCTAAGCCCCACCGCAAAGCAATGAAAGCCATCTCTGGGGTGGGGACCCCCGGCAAGGCCCGTCTGCAGAAACCCCCAGCTGTTTCCCCCAGGCAGCGGCTGAGAAGAAAGATGTTCAGACCTCGTTCCAGCAGGGGACTCTTTCTCTCCCAGAATCTGCTCAGAGGAATGAACACGGCAGCTGAGGACAGGCCTGCTCTGAATGACGCGATCCTCCCTGTGGTTCCCTTCTGAGAAGCCCCGAGTCATCGAAAACCACTGATCTGTGGGATCCACTGACAGATCGGAAGCATGAGAGAGGAATTTTCCAAAGTGTCTGGAGAGCACACGGGCTGGCGTCCCCCACCCCTGCCGTGTGCCATTCCCGAGGGACAGAGCCTGTCGCCCCCGACTGGCCTATGCTGCTGCCCACAGGAGGGGACCTGCAGACTCCTTCCTCGGCCCCCAGACTTGAAGGCATGGGGGGAGATGGGGGGGTGCAGTCGATGGGATGATTCTCGTTTGAACAGCCTCCCCTCTTACGTGCCCCTGCCCTGCTTCCCAGTCCTGATGCTGGGGGGACCTCGGGGCCCGTCCTGGCCCCTCGGGCCGCTCTGTGTGGCTGGGGCGTGCCAGCTGGGTGGGTGGCTCCGTGTGTCATGAGGTCCTTGCTGGGCCCTCTTCTGGGACCTTCTCTGTCCTCACTTCACCGCACCTTGGTCCTGACTCGGGGGATGGTGGAGCCTGGGGTGTTGGGCAGCCTGTCGACTACGCCTTAGTGCAGGGAGGTGGCCCCAGCCTGCCGGCCCAGCCCCCCGGGGCCCTCTGCTGCAGGCAGGGGTGACTCCCGGGCACGGGGTGGGGGGGGGCTGGACCTGCTGCCCTCGCTTTCCCTGTTACTTGGTGCAAAGCCCACTGGCCTTCTATCTTCTGGGAGGGCCACGCTCTGCATTTCAGATCAGAGTTCTGTTGCCCGCTGCTCCCGTGGCACTCTTTCTCAGAGGTCCAGTCCCTCAGGGGCGGGCTGTTGGTCTGTCCCTGGAAACCACCCCCAGCCGGCCCCCCAAGACTGGCACGGGTGGCAGACAGAGGCCTGTGTGTGACAGCGACTGGCTGAGATTCAGGGGTGACCGAGTGTTGGGAGGGCGGGGTCTGAAGGAGACGGGGGGTGCGTCCGCCCAGCGGTGTCCCTGCCCCTGTCTGCTGGGTCCTGATGATCCCTTCGAAGATTTGAACCTGACCCACTGGGTTCCTGGAGGCCCCATACCCCATAATGTCCTCTGTCCTGCCACCAGCCGTGACCTCCGTGCTGGGTGAGGAGATGCCAGGCTGACTCGTGGAACTCTGCCCCCCTCATCCCTAACCACGCAACACTCTGCCCTCAGACCTGCCTGCAGGAGTGGAGGTAGACTGAGTTCACCTCCTGGATGGAAATGTTTGCAAACTGTCACCAGAGCCCACGCCCTGGCCCCCCGGGATCTGGATAACCACCCGGACAGCGATGCCGGCCCTCAGCCGGGGCATCTGGAACCCATGTGGCCCTCAGGCCTGGTGGTCACGGACCGGTCTCGTACCTTGGCTGTCACGGAGACCTTACGCTCAAGGATGGCAAGGTTGGTTCCTGGGGCTGGCCCTGCCCTTCTGTGTCCTGCCCAGCCAGGCTGTCTGAGCAGGGTCTGCAGGGTATCCATCAGGCGAATGGGGACAAATAGCCCCCCTCAGATGACCCAAGCCCGACTTTGCTATTTTGAGAGGCAAGGGGAGTTTTGGGTTCCTGCCTGGAGAGGGGTTTTCCAGTGGCTGAACGCTTGCCATGCATGGTCTCCCGCAGGGAACTGGCAGGTTGCCATCGTCCCCACACATGGGCGAAGCCGCCCTTCGGCCTCCACACCTGGGGGAAGCGGACAGGGCCTCGGCTCACCCTTGCTGCAGAAGACGAGTAGCTGTGTCCAGGGCTTTATTCGCCTCTGGCTTCATGATGGCCGAGAAAACCGTTCCTCCGGGCTGGGACAGACCGGCCGCGTGCCAGGCCTTCTGGGAGCACAAGGCCACCCTCCCTCCACGTGGGTGGGGTAGAGACTGAGGCTGGCAGGGCCAAATTTAGGCTTCTGAGTCTTCCCTGAGATCCTCCCAGGCAGCGTGGTGAAGGGCGGAGGGGAGGGTCAAAATTTAGCCTCAGGACCTGCCGGCTGGACCATTCTTTTTCTATGAGTTGCCCAATTAAAGTCTCTCTGAGCAGATGACATCGGGAGTCTCCCTACACACCTTCCCAAACCATCTCCTCTCCACCCCTGCACTGTTTGTGATGATGTGTTTGAGGGATTATCTGCATGACCACTGGCCTTCCCGGTAGACTGTCCACTACAGGAGGGGCGGGACATGTCCATATGACTCATGACTGTACCTCTGGCATCTGGACTGGGCCCGGCACATAGGAAGGGTTTAATGAATGTCTTTTTAACGAATGACTGGTCTTTGCTCTTTCAAAAACCTTTGTTTTCCCCCAATTTGTGCATTTATCACTATATCCTCAAAGGCCATGCTTGATTGGCAGGGGAACCAAGTCCTTGACTGGTAAAGTGCGTTATTATTATTATTTTTTAAATTTTAACGTTTATTTATTTTTGAGAGACAGGGGGATATAGAGCGTGGGTGGGGGGTGGGGGGGGGGGAGGGGAGGCAGAGAGAGAGGGAGACACAGAATCCAAAGCAGGTTCCAGGCTCCGAGCTGCCAGCACAGAGCCTGACTCGGGGCTCGAACTCATGACCTGTGAGATCACGACCTGAGCCGAAGTCGGACGCTTAACTGACTGAGCCCCCCAGGCGCCTCTAAAATGGGTTATTTTAACACAGGGTGTGTTTAACATGCGGTTGAGTCATAGGTCAAATGCACCTGTGGAAACTGACACCAGATACTGTGTCTCTACAGAGACACTGATGAAGGAGGCTGTAAGCCTGGGGTTGTCTTGCTGTGGAAATGAGTAGAAAAGCAATGGCTTGAAGGGACCTTCTTCTTCCACGGAAACAGGGTGAGAAAATGGATCCGTGGAAGCCACTGGCAGGGTGTCTGGAAGGCTGGCAGATGAGGGAGGGAGTGAAGGAACAGGAAGCCTGTGGCCGGGCATGTTCAGAAGAAAATTTTGAAGGAGTGTGTTACTTTTTGATGGGAGCCCTCCAGATGGATTTCCAGGAAGTCTGCTGCTGGTTTGTTTTCTAGGTGGGAACGTGTGCTTGGTCACCGAGTGATCTCAGGCTTTGAAAGCGCTTCCCGAACATGCCTTAATGGAACGAGATCGTGCGAACAAACCTGAAGTTCTGCCACCAGATGCGGGTCCAGAGGCACCACAAATATGCTGCTCCCAAAGTGCACCTTCTCACGTAGTGTCTCTACAGGAGAAGGGAGAAGCGGTGGTGGGCTGGGGCCGCTGTCCTGGCTTAGAGACCTGACCGTTAAATATTCGGGAATTTGTGTGAGCTGGTTGTCAGCCATAGTCATTGTTAAAAATTAAATTATGTAAACTTACAAGTTAATTGTATTGAAGGCCAAGGCAATCAATACAAAAAAACTCATCGCCTTCCTGCTTATCGTTCTGTGTCTGTGTTCTGGAGGTTGTTTCCCTCTATTGCACCCATACGGTGGAAACCGCATTCCGCGACGCATCTTTTCCCAATGGCGATAGCACTTCGATAGCTGGAAACTGGTCGGAGCGGGAGTATTTGTGTATATCGTGCAATTTGTCAAATGCAATCAGTCAAGGCTTGGTTTATTGTTCTGTTAATGGTCAAGATAAATGATTTTGAACTAGGGACAGTTTGAGCCCCAGGGACACTTCACATGGTCACGAATGGGTGCCGCTGGCATCTGGTGAGTGGAGACCAGAGGGGCCAGGAAACACCCCAGATGCTCAGGACAAGCCTGCCACAAAGAACAATGAGATTCCCTCGCACGAAATGTCAAGAGTGAAGTTGAGAAATCCTGGTCTAGATTTAAGGAAGCGATGAATTAATGTAGATTATACTTAAAAGTATGTTATGTCCATACCCATTCCATAGTGACTACCACAAAGAAACTGAGGAAATATTCTTCCAGCATTAGAAAATTATTTTTCGATTCAGCAGAGAAGTTGCTCAAGACCTTGATGAATGAGCGAAGTCCCAACATCCATTTTCACTTCCTTTGTTTCGCTAAATGAAGGTCTCAACCAACATTCGTGTTGGAACCTATACTCATTTGTCACTTGCAGCCGTAGGTTGGCTGCAGACACAGGAGGGCAGCAAAAATTAAAAAATTTTTTTTTTTTTTTGTGAAAATCAGTTGGCTATGTGGCCTTCACAATAAAAATGATTATGTATAGGGGCGCCTGGGTGGCTCAGTCGGGTTGAGCAACCGACTTTGGCTCAGGTCATGATCTCACGGTCTGTGAGTTCGAGCCCCAGGTCGGGCTCTGTGCTGACAGCTCGGAGCCTGGAGCCTGCTTCGGATTTTGTGTCTCCCTCTCTCTCTGCCCCCCCCCCATTCATGCTCTGTCTCAGAAATAAATAAACATTAAAAAAATTAAAAAAAATGATTATGTAGGGGCGCCTGGGTGGCACAGTCAGTTAAGCATCCGACTTCAGCCAGGTCACGATCTCGCGGTCTGTGAGTTCGAGCCCCGCGTCGGGCTCTGTGCTGACAGCTCGGAGCCTGGAGCCTGCTTCGGATTTTGTGTCTCCCTCTCTCTCTGCCCCTCCCCCATTCATGCTCTGTCTCAGAAATAAATAAACATTAAAAAAATTTAAAAAAATGATTATGTAGGGGCGCCTGGGTGGCGCAGTCGGTTAAGCGTCCGACTTCAGCCAGGTCACGATCTCGCGGTCCGTGGGTTCGAGCCCCGCGACGGGCTCTGTGCTGACAGCTCAGAGCCTGGAGCCTGTTTCCGATTCTGTGTCTCCCTCTGTCTCTGCCCCTCCCCCGTTCATGCTCTGTCTCTCTCTGTCCCAAAAATAAATAAACGTTGAAAAAAAAATTAAAAAAAAAATGATTATGTATAGTATGAGTAGCACATTAAGTGCTATATATGCATCCTTTGGATCAGCGAAATGTATAACAGATGCGTGTGTATGTGTGTGTGTGCCTTCTCTTTCCTGGAGAGCTTGTTGATAAACATTTACCGACATGCCATTGGTTAGAAGCTGCAAAGTTACCTGATGTTCAATGTGCCGCCCTCATTCCGTGTCCTTACGTGCTGTGTTCGTGAAGCTTACCTCTAGAGAAAGCAAGGTATGGTTCTGGGAAGCACGGGTGGGTGGGCTGGGATGCCTCTCTCGCAATGTGGTTCGGTCACACGGAAAGCCTACCTACCACTCCTTAAGCATCTGCTCCAGGGGCTTGTCTCCAGTGTTTGACCCAGGCCTTCTGGGTTGTCGCTGGATGGGCACAGGGGCAGAAGGCATGGGAGTGGGGGACAGTAACTGCCTGAGGTTCTCGCGGGACTTTTTTCATACATTGAATCTGTTAGATCCCATTATAGTCCATTTGGAGCAAAAGCCAGAGGAAGAGCGAAAAGGAATGGTAAACTTCGGTAGCAGAAACAGGATGGGCAGCCCTGGGTGAGACGGGGCACTGTGACGGGACCCCCGGCAGCGGAAGCATCCAGAGGGCGCACGGCTCCGAGGGCACTTGCGCTCCCCGCGAAGGGAAGAGACGCTTTACATGTTTGTCAGTTGCACCAAAGGAAATGAAGACGGAATCCAGAAAAACAAGACGCAAGTCTTTTGAGGCCAACTCTGATGTTCCGAGGGTCTCCCTGCTCCCTCTACAGCACATTTAGTGCTGGGCACTCTGTGTATGGGATCAGGATTCTTCTGGATGTCATATCTGATAGCCTTTAGAACTGTGGCGCACACATCTTTGTCCAGGTGGGAAAGAATGGACTTGGAGGGATACAGACGGCCTCGTCCTCACCCTAGAGAAATCCTAAGTATGTGTCCTCATCTGTGTTTGCAGACTGGCTCTCAAATCTACTGATGACAACACAGGATGGGGTAGAAGGTGTCAAACAGAGAGTAGGATTGTGGTAGGTAAGATCTGCCAGGGGCCTTCAAACCCTCTAGTTCAAGTTCCATCCCTCACGGAGAAGGAAGCAGCCAGAGCAGATTGGCCGCCTGTTCCAGGGGACAGGCTGGCCATGTTAGAGTTGCAGCTGCCCACCCTCCTCTTACCAACTCCCAGCTGGGAGGAGAAGGATCGGGAGAGGGCAGGGAAGCTAGAAACGTAGATGGAAGGGATGGTGGGCAAAAGATTGCTTTTCCTCTCCCTCCCCAACTCCTGAAGCTGCCTTTTAGAATTGTTTGAGGAGAATTTGAGTTTAATTTTCCCGTTTCCCCCAGAAGAGTGCATTGATTAGACTTCAGCTTAACTTGACGTTTGTATCATACCCCAAAGCTTGGAAAATGATCTGTACTTAGAAGGAGACACAGAAAGAAGTCTGGAGGTCTGGGAAATCATATGTGAGAACTGAAAACCTTTTTAGAAATGTGGGCTTTCATGCAAATTGTATTTCCAAAGGACTTGGGTAAAATTTTTAAATTAAAATATTGTAGGTGGCTGTGTATGGATTTTTTATTTTCAAGCATCTGTATGAGTCATTCCAAGTTGTCTGACTTTTTCGTCTCAGCCATATGTCAGCCTGTTCGTCCTTCCTGAGCTGGTTGGTTAGTGAAGTTGATTCTCTGAGGCCATCCATACAGGTCACTGTGACAGAGCAGTCACGGACATCAATCAGGGACGTCTGCCATGTGACGTATCAATTGGGGCCGTCCTCCATGTGACTTGGGATGTCTCTGTGTGACGTGATCCTCAGGGCCATCTAATGCATGATATGGCAGTCAGGGACATCTGGGACATTTGGGGGACCCTCTGAGGGGTCATGTGCTTTTATTTTGGTTTTTGCATCAGCACATTAAGAGTAACCCCACGGGAAGATGTTTCTAAGCTAGTTTAGGAGTTATTACACTTGTATTTCTAAAACTTCTGGCAGTTCCTTACTCTTACTAAATTATCAAGCTAAAGAAAGACGTAAGGAAGAAGAAAAATGAAAAACTGAGCAACCAAAATAAAACAGTTGAATTTACAAGATGGAAATGGTGCTGGGGTTACATAACGCACAGGATCTCGAGCCCTCTCGATTTTTCTGCTGTTTTGTAAAAGGTGAGAACTGATCTTCATGACATGCTACAGGCACCGTATCACGGGTTTGTTACACTTGATTTACTTAGCACATACACGCTCTTTGATGCAGGCGTCATCTCCAAGAAGCACATGAGGTGACAGGCTCAGAGTGGAACCGTCCTAATGCTTCTAGGATGAAGTTGGCCTGGGATTCACACTCAGGACTTCTCTCTACGCTTTGTAGTTCCAACTGCCGCTTAGGGCGAGGTGGATGGCGCAGGGCGATGGTAAAACACAACTGCGTGGAAGGGGACTTATCTTCTGAGTTGGCGTGGAGACGTGTTTGGGGGGGAGCCCCGCTCTTTGGAGGTGAATCCACAGCTCGGGTGGAAGTTTATCTGTGTGCGGGTGTCGCTCGTAAGAGGGGAGAGCAGCCGTGATGGATTAGCCTGAGGATCCCGTCCCAGGGAGTGACCGTGAGTGTCGCGTAGGGGGTAAGTATTAACCACAGGCTGGTGACAGGCACTGCTCAGTTCTTCGTCTCCCACTGGACTCTGGTTAGTGCAATCAGTGCCCTTACCTCCTCTGTGGGAACTTGGGGGTTCACCAGGCCCCCGCACGGGTATACGGTCGGCTTGTTCCAAGGTCAGACCTACAGCTGGACCAACAGGTGGGTGATGTGGTTCCAAAGGGCACGGGGCGGCCTGGGGTGGGGCGAGGGCATTAGGTTGAGGTTGAGCTCCACTGATGACATGTCAGTTTGGACAGCCCTACACGTGAAAGTTGTTTCGCCTAAGAGCTCCTGCCACGTTAGAGCTGAAGACTGGATTCTCTACTCCTCCAGGAGACGCACGGTGGGGGCAAAAGCTGCTAATAGATCTATGCCAGCCTCTGACTGTCCAAGAGCATCCTTTCAGTCACACTGCCTTGTGTGCAGCTTCGTATCACTGAAGACTTTCCTAGTCGAGGAAGACTCGTGGCCTGACTTGGTCTTGTTTTCAAATTTCCTTTTCCAGATACAGTGTTACACAGGAACTCAGTGTTCGTAACAGATAAAAGCCAAGCATCTCCGGATGAGATGGTAGGGAGACCCAGCGCCCTACGGCTCCTTTTCCTCTGAGAAATTCCAGGGCTCCAGAGAAGAGAGTTTGAAAATTGCTTCAAGTAGGGAACTGATCATTAAGAACTGGGTCCTGAGAGGGGTGCCTGGGCGGCTCAGTCGGTGGAGTGTCCAACTTCGGCTTAGGTCACGATCTCGCGGTTCGTGAGTTTGAGCCCCACGTTGGGCTCTGGGCTGACAGCTCGGAGCCTGGAGCCTGCTTCGGATTCTGTGTCTCCCTCTCTCCCTGCCCCTCCCCCACTCACAGTCTGTCTCTTGCTCTCTTAAAAAGAAATAAACATTAAAAAAAAAATAGACGGGGGCGCCTGTGTGGCTCAGTCGCTTGAGCATCCGACTTCTGCTCAGGTCATGATCTCACAGTTTGTGGGTTCGAGCTCCACGTCGGACTCTGTGCTGACTGCTTGGAGCCTGGACCCTGCTTCGGATCCTGTGTCTCCCTCTCTCCCTGCCCTTCCCCCACTTGCACTGTCTCTCTCAAAAATAAATAAAAAAAAAAAAAAATTAAGAACCGGGTCCTGAGAATTCTCCTAGGGACATGTGAGCAGATTCTTATGAAACTGGGGATACCCAAACCCCTACACTCTGCCCGGTCTTCTTTGCCAGTGGAAGGGCTCCTCTGCAATTGTCTGAGGGGGTTTTCCCTGCTTTACCATGGCCTTCCCGCCACGGTTGCCTCAAGACGCTGCTGATTCTCTTTGAGACTTACCCTATCGTTGATATGGCCCGAGGCAGAACTTCCGAATTCAATATTTTATCTTGAGGGCTAGACAGGACCCTAAAACTTTGCTTTGTTCAGTTGACACACAGACTAAAGAGCGGCCTAAGCCCGACGACATTAAAATGGCAGAACGGCCTCGGTATCACGTAGAGGGAGGAAACCAAAGTCTTGGGGAGATTGGAATGTTCAAGAGGAATTATCACATAAGATCTGCTCGTTCACTGGAGGAGGGTGCATAGGACACTCCTCCCATCAGGAGTGTGAGAAATCAATTGGTGTGGGGAAATGCAATATCCGGGAGGAGATCTGGGCTCACTCTTCTCTGCAGGACAGGAATTACAGTGATAACTGTTACCATTGAACTGAAATCCTTAAGTGCAATGAAGATAATTGGATCCCAGGGTGGCAGGGGCCAAGTGTGGGTACTTAACTGCAAAATACAAGATGGCCATGGTTACCGTGGTGGAGGACAGTGGACTCAAAGCAGTAATCATCATAGTCTGATTCACAAAGACCTATGGCACTGGCTGGTTGATCACTGTCTCTAGAAAAGGAACAGATGGACCGACGGTCAAATTCTTAACTTGATCTCTATGGGTGGAAGAGTTTTAGGTCCAGTGAACAGAAATCTACCTTGACTCACCAAAACACAATCACGGCCCCTGATCAATTCCCAGACTTGGGCCAGTTTGTAGACCCGGAACCTCTTAAATGAGGGGGAGGCCAGATCCCCTTGACAGAGAACCCTAGCATATTGCCAACATTTAATGCTGTTAATCTTTCTCCCACTGTTCCTCAGAAGGACCCTAAGCTATTTACCAGGGTAATTATGCATTGGGGAAAGGAAATAATCAGACATTTTAGAGTTCACTGGACACTGTCTGGACCAACCCCGATTCCAGGAGGCCCGAAACATCACTGTGGTCCAGCAGTCAGAGTAGTAGCCTGTGGAGGTCAGGTGATCAATGTCAGGTCTGTCTCACAGTGGGCTCAGGTCCCCAGAGCCATCCTGTGGCTCTTTCCCCAGTTCTGGAATGTGTAATTTAAATATATATACACAGTAACTGGCAGAATCTCCACATTGGCTCCCTGATCTATGGAGTGAAGGTTATTATGATGGGCAAGGTCAAGTGGAAGTCAAGAGAATTGCCTCTACCTACAAAAATAGTCAATAAAGGGGCGCCTGGGTGGCTCAGTCGGTTGAGCGTCCGACTTCAGCTCGGGTCACGATCTCACAGTTTGCGGGTTCGAGCCCCTCGTCGGGCTCTGTGCTGACGGTTCAGAGCCTGGAGTCCGCTTCAGATTCCGTGTCTCCCTCTCTCTCAGCCCTTCCCCTGCTCATGCTCTGTCCCTCTCTGTCTCTCAAAAATAAATAAATGTAAAAAAAAAATTTTTTTAATAAAACAATTAAAAAATAGCAAATAAAAAAATAATATTGCATTTCTGAAGGGATTGCAAAGATCAGCGTCACCAGGAAGGGCTTGAAAGAGGCAGGGGTGGTGATGCCCACCACCTCCCCATTTAACTTGCCTTTTTGTACAAAGAACAGATGTGTCTTGGAAAATGACAATGGATCATCACAAGCTCAATCAGATGAAACCGGGGTTGAACAGTTGGTTGAACGTTATTCCAGTTGTGGCGACTGGCCCAGATGCAGTTTTGTTGCTTGGGCAAATTAACACATCCCTTGGTAGCTGTTTGCACGCTAGTGTGATGCTACTGGTTAGGAAAGTGCTTTTTACTCCATATCTGTTAATAAAGACCACCAGAAACAGGTCGCTTCCAACCGGGCTGGCGGTACCCCTCCACTGTCCTACTTCAGGCCTGTATCGACTCTGCAGCCTAATGTCACGGTACAGTCTTCAGGGATCTGGATGACCCTTCCCTTCCACGGGACGTCTCACCGGCTCATCGAATTGATCACGTCGTGCCGACTGGACCTGGTGGCCAGGAAGTAGCAATGATTCTAGTCTTGTCAGGGGGACACTTGAATGCCAGATGTTGGGAAATGAATCCCACAAAGATTTACACCTCGATGGGACGCCTGGGGGTTCGGTGGCCCAGGGCGTGTCGAAATAGCCTTTCTAAGGTGAGAAACGAATTGCTGCATCGGGGCCCTTCTACAATCGAAAATGAGGCACAATGCCTAGTGGGTCTCTTTAGATTCCGGAGGCAACGTATGCCTTGTGTGGGGACGCTACTCTGGCCAATGTGCTGAGTGACCTGGAACGCTGCTGATATGGAGTGGGACCCAGAACCAGAGAAGGCTCCGCAACAGGTCCAGGCTGCCGTGCAAGCTGCCTTGCCGCTTGAGCCATATGATCCAGCAGATCTGATCACGCTTGAGGTGTCAGTGGCAGAGAGAAATGCTGTTTGAAGCTGTTGGCAGGCTTTTCTAGAGTTGAATCACAGTTGAATCCTTACCATTTTGTAGCAAAGCCCTGCCATCCTCTGGGATGGCTACTTTCCTTTTGGAAAAAAAAAACACCCCCTTTTTTTGGCCCACTACTCAGTAGAGACCGAACACTTAACCATGGGCCACCCAATTACCATGTGAACTCAGCTATATACATCATGGATTGATTATTGTCTGATCTACCAAACCAGAGAGCTGGGCATGCCCAGTACCACTCTATTATAACATGGGAGTGATGTATATCAGATGGGTGTATGTGAGAGTGGGAAGAACTCCACAATCAGTACAGCTGATTGTTCATGTCGTCTGGAAGAAAAAATGGCCAGAAGTACGAGCTTATAAAGATTCACGTACTGTGCACAATAGTGTGGCTGGATAGGCAGGGACTTAGAAGGAGCATGATCCAAAAATTGGTGACAGGGAGGCACCTGGGGGGCTCAGCTGGTTGAACGTCTGACTTCAGCTCAGGTCGTGATCTCCCAGTTCGTGAGTTCAAGCCCCGCATTGGGCTTGCTGCTGACAGGTGCAGAGCCACGTCGTATCCTCTGTCCCGCCCTCTCTCTGACTCTCCCCTGCTCACATTCTCTCTCTCTCTCTCAAAAATGAACAGACATTAAAACACAAAAGAAAACCGGTGGCAGGGAGGTCTGGGAAGAGATATGTGGATAGATCTCTTTGAATGGGCAAAGAATGTGAAGGTGTTTGTATTCCACGTAAATGTTCACCACTGGGTGACCTCAGCAGAGGAACACCCTAATAATGAGGTAAGATAGGATGATCTGTTCATGGATATCAGTCAGCTTTTTCCCCCAGCTGCTTGTCATTGCCCAATGGACTCATGTACAAAGTGGCCATGGTGGTGGGGATGGAGGTTATGGATGAGTCAGAAACTCACAAGGCCAACTTGCCTACAGCCACTGCTGAATGTCCAATCTATGAGAAGCAGATTGGATCAATATGGATTCCCCAATACGGCACCATTCCATGGGGGTGATCAGCCACTGTCTGGTGGCAGACTGACTACACTGGGCCATTTCCAGCACGGAAGGGGCAGCGCTTTGCTTTTACATGAATAGATACTTGGTCTGGATTTGCCTTCCCTGTGTTCAGTGCTTCTGCCAAAGCTAGAACCCATGGGTTTAGAGAGTAGCTCCCCCAACGTCACAGTATTCCACAGAGCATTGCTTTTAGTCAAGCAATTTACTTTACAGCAAATGAAGAGTGGTAAAGGGCCCACGCTCATGGAAGTCACTAGTTGTACCATTTTCCCTATCGTCTTGAAGCAGCTGGCCTGATGAGATGGTGGAATGGCCTTTTAAAGACTCCGTTCTAACATTAGCTAGGTGGAAATACTTGTCCTCTAGATGCAGTACATGCTCTAAACCAACGTCTTTCATATGTGATTAAAATCAACGAAAACCCACAAAACCAATACTCGCAGGACCGATAATGACCCAGACTCTTCAAGAATGAAGATTTGAGTCCTCCCATTAGACAAAGATGATGGTCTGTTAGATACATCAACATGACTAAGCTGGAGTCCCCAGTTTTCACTCAAACACTAATCTCGAAGTTGCTATGAAGGTGTTCTGTAGATGTGACCATTACACTTCATAATCAGTTGACTTCAAGTGAAGACCACCCTAGATATTCTGGTCAGGTGAACGGTTGCAGAAATGAGGACTGTAATAGTTATGGGTATTTCTTCCTAATATTTTTATGAATATATATATGTGTGTGTATATATATAAATGTCAAATATTTTCCTTTCCTTTCTCCTCTTGTCCCTTTGTCATTTAACGTAAGCTATATTAATAGTAGTTAACTTTCTATCTTAGCGTTTAAGGTACAGAATATCAAAGAACACAGAACATCACCCCAGGGCTTTGCATCCTTTTCTAGGGAACAGGTAAGTATGTTTTTGGTTGTATTAAGGATATGTATGTCCCATCAAGGGGAATTATGATTGTTGTGTCTTTATTTAGAAATTAACTATGGTCGAAGGAGACATGCATGGTTGCCAAGTTAACATGGAGTGGACGGTGGGGATCTTCTAGATATGTCAACATGGCTAAACTACAGTCTCCAGTTATTCACTCACATACCAATCTAGATGTTGTTGGGAAGGTATTTTCTAGATGTTGTTCAATTTCATAATTATTTGATTTTAAGTAAAGGATTATCTGGGCCTGATTCAATCAGTTGTAAATCTTTTAAAAGCAGGGCTGAAACTTCCCTCAGAGAAGAAGATTCTGCCTGTGGCCAAGTTTTGCTTTGCTCATTCTTTCCTTCTTTCCTTCTTCCCTCCCTCCCTCCCTTCCTTTCTCCCTTCCTTCCTTGCTTCCTTCCTTCCTTCCTTCCTTCCTTCCCTCCTCCTTACCTTCCCTCCTCCCTTCCTTCCTTCCTTCCTTCCTTCCTTCCTTCCTTCCTTCTTTCCTTCCTTCCTTCCTCCCTACCTTCCCTCCTCCCTTCCTTCCTTCCTTCCTTCTTTCCTTCCTTCCTCCCTTCCCTCCTTTCCTTCCTCCCTCCCTCCTTTCCCTCCCTCCCTCCTTTCCTTCCTCCCTTCCTTCCTTCCTTCCTTCCTGCCTTCCCTCCTTTCCTTCCTTCCTCCCTCCCTCCCTCCTTTCCCTCCCTCCCTCCTTTCCTTCTTTCCTTCCTCCCTCCCTCCCTCCCTCCTTCCCTTCCTTCCTTCCTTCCTTCCTTCCTTCCTTCCTTCCCTCCTCCCTACGTTCCCTCCTCCCTTCCTTCCTCCCTTCCTTCCTTCCTTTCTTCCTTCCTCCCTTCCTTCTTTCCTCCCTTCCTTCCTTCCCTCCTCCCTTCCTTCCTCCCTCCCTTCCTTCCTTCCTTCCTCCCTTCCTTCCTTCCTTCCTTCCTCCCTTCCTTCCTCCCTTCCTTCCTTCCTTCCTTCTTCCCTTCCTTCCTTCCTCCCTCCCTCCCTCCTTTCCCTCCCTCCCTCCTTCCCTTCCTTCCTTCCTTCCTTCTTTCCTTCCTTCTTCCCTTCCTTCCTTCCTCCCTCCCTCCCTCCTTTCCCTCCCTCCCTCCTTCCCTTCCTTCCTTCCTTCCTTCCTTCCTTCCTTCCTTCCTTCTTTCCTTCCTTCTTCCCTTCCTTCCTTCCTTCCTTCCTTCTTCCCTTCCTTCCCTCCTCCCTTCCTTCCTTCCTTCCTTCCTTCCTTCCTTCCTTCTTCCCTTCCTTCCTTCCTTCCTTCTTTCCTTCCTTCCTTCCTCCCTCCCTCCCTCCTTTCCCTCCCTCCCTCCTTCCCTTCCTTCCTTCCTTCTTTCCTTCCTTCTTCCCTTCCTTCCTTCCTTCCTTCCTTCCTTCCCTCCTCCCTTCCTTCCTTCCTTCCTTCCTTCCTTCTTTCCTTCCTTCCTTCCTCCCTACCTTCCCTCCTTCCTTCCTTCCTTCCTTCCTTCCTTCCTTCCTTCTTTCCTTCCTTCCTTCCTCCCTTCCCTCCTTTCCTTCCTCCCTCCCTCCCTCCTTTCCCTCCCTCCCTCCTTTCCTTCCTCCCTTCCTTCCTTCCTTCCTTCCTGCCTTCCCTCCTTTCCTTCCTTCCTCCCTCCCTCCCTCCTTTCCCTCCCTCCCTCCTTTCCTTCTTTCCTTCCTCCCTCCCTCCCTCCCTCCTTCCCTTCCTTCCTTCCTTTCTTCCTTCCTTCCTTCCTTCCTCCCTACGTTCCCTCCTCCCTTCCTTCCTCCCTTCCTTCCTTCCTTTCTTCCTTCCTCCCTTCCTTCTTTCCTCCCTTCCTTCCTTCCCTCCTCCCTTCCTTCCTCCCTTCCTTCCTTCCTTCCTTCCTCCCTTCCTTCCTTCCTTCCTCCCTTCCTTCCTTCCTTCCTTCTTTCCTTCCTTCCTTCCTCCCTCCCTCCCTCCTTTCCCTCCCTCCCTCCTTCCCTTCCTTCCTTCCTTCCTTCCTTCCTTCCTTCTTTCCTTCCTTCTTCCCTTCCTTCCTTCCTTCCTTCCTTCCTTCCTTCCTTCTTCCCTTCCTTCCCTCCTCCCTTCCTTCCTTCCTTCCTTCCTTCCTTCCTTCCTTCTTCCCTTCCTTCCTTCCTTCCTTCTTCCCTTCCTTCCCTCCTTCCTTTCTTCCTTCCTTCCTTTCTCCCTCCCTCCTTTCCCTCCCTCCCTCCTTTCCTTCCTCCCTCCCTCCCTCCCTCCCTCTCTCCCTCCCTTCCTCCCTTCAAGCATAGTCAACATACAATGTTACGTTACTTTCAGGCGCACACCACAGTGATTCCACCACTCTGTACATTATGTTCTGCTCCCCACAAGTTCTCCTTTGCTTTACCAAGGGCCTGCCCCAGCCATTTCAGATTTGCCTCCACCATGACATAAACTGATTCTTTGTAGGAACTCTTAATCTGTTTCTCTTACTCATTCTGCTTCTCTGGCAAAACTTGACTGATAACACTTGACCTAACCTTCCAGTGGGAGCGTGGATGGCTATTTGCTCACCAGTCTCAGAAATGGGAATGCCGGCACTGTTGGATCCAAGGAGGTTTTTGCAAATGGTCAGTTCTAACCCTTAGTAAATCATGTAATGACCACCTCGTTTGCAATGAGTGTTTTCTGGTTGAGGTAGCTGTAGTCCTATCTGCATCACTTTAAACTTCCCAAACCATGGTTTTTGGTAGGAAAAAAAAGGCAAGACTTTCTCTGGGCAGTTAAGTTTGAGAAATGATTTTTAAGAGATGTCTCTCTCTCAGGATTTCTCAGAGCCTTTACAACACCTCCGGGTATGAAGGTTCCAAAAGGACATAATACGAGGTGTTTACTAATTTTATTTGAATATGCAACATTCCCCACCCCTGCCCCGGGAATTGCAACACTAGAATTTCATGAGAGGTATTTTAGGAAATACCTATCCCCATGTCTATGGTCCGTAAATAAAATTCTGCATGGGAAGAATTTTATCTCATTTGCTTGCCTTTTGCTTGACTTATGGTAAATCTGACTAGGTCCCTACTTTGCGAGACATGTTATCATAAAAACAAAGAATCAGAAATTAAAGAGTGCTTTAAAATGATATTATTTGAAAGAAGAGTTTTCCTAATCTCAAAAGGCTGCCCAGTGGAAATAGAGGGTTAGGAGAGAATCGATTACTAGTTGACATATTACTGTGTTTATACCCACTCGGTGAACTGGAAACCTTCCAGTTTGTAAACTTAGGATTCCTTGATAGAAACAGACACACGTATGTGCAAATGCGCATACACGTGTGTATACGTGCACATTTCACGGTAGAAATTCAACCAGGTAACAGCTGATGGAAGTCACCTGTTTGTTTTTTTTTTCAGGCACTTAATATTTATTTCAGAATCATCACATTCATAAATTTTACCCTGTGAATTTTTCCACAGTGAGAGACGAGAATTGAAAGCAATGCTGCAGAATTAAAGATTCTGAATGGGTTTAATTTGAAAAGACAAATTTCTAAAGCTCAGAGACTTGGTTAGAATGTCTCATGATTATGCTGCCACCTTAGTATTTTCCAATTTTTATCTGTATAGCATATGTTCTCTTGGTCTTTACTACCTCCCAGCCAAAGATTTTGGGAAGTTTCTTTGGCTGTCTTATCTTGACTTGTTACATCTTTGACGTTCCATTCGAAACATTTTATTTTTCCCTAAATCTGATAAAGTACATCTGAAACAGTATAAACATACAATTTACATATTTTGGTACCATGAGGATCTCTGTCACCATTTCCTTATGCTATGCCATATACGCCGTATATATGCTATGCCACAGCATTAACTCAGCAAGGACACTGTGAAATCATTGCATCTTCCGGGGGGAAAATGATGAGTTTGTGGGAGAGATCTTTTTCATCCACAATACATTCGCAAATTCATAATCGGTGAGAAAACTCATCTTTTTCTGTGCCCATCGATTGTCCCCACAAACGATTTGGCCCCTCCAGGGCAGTCTCGGGGCCTTACGGGTGGGTTCCTGTGTCTGTGGGGTGTGGCCATACAGTGGGCTGTGTGCAGTAAGAGCTAAATAGTTGCCTGTTGGTCGTTTTCCTTCAACTCCTGTCGCCTAGGTGGGTTGGCCTCATGGGAGGGGCTGAGAAAGTTTGGGACACGGCAGGTGGCTCAGAGGAGGTTCTCTGGACCTGTCTGGAACCTGCTGAGTTCCAGCCAGGGGATGTCCCAGGCGGCCCTCCACCAAATCCTATTTATCGTGATCTCCCCGGGACCAGCATAGTTCCTGGTAAGGAAAATGTAGCTATTTTCTCTTCCGTGTAAGTAGGGAGTAGAAACAGGCATGAAAGGGCTAAGGCTGTCCTTCATCCTGCCCCCTCCATGCCCAGGTGACACGGGCTAATGCATCCACGTTGGAGGTGGGTTCTTTGGAGGGGAGAATGGATAGTCCACTCTCCTTCGTAACTGTGTTCCTAAACTGGGACACTGGGATGTTGTTGCCCAAGGAGACCAAACCTCTACTTCTCTCCAGCCACCCTCTGTGGGCACCTAACGGGCCTCCTGCCCGATGCCTGCGTCAGGGCTGACAGCACTGGGAATAGGATGCCTTCAGGACTCTGGGGCCACTGTTGAGCCAGCCCTCCCAGGTCCCCCAATCCAGTCTCGGCTTTCTGAAGGCCCTTCCCTCGTTCCAGTCTGAAGCGGCCTCTCCAGGTGTGATTCCTTTCCCCTTAGCCACATCCTCTTTGTTTCCTGCCAGATTCTCCACTTTTCTTTACCCTCTGGCCCTCTCCGGGTCATTCCGGTGTGGTGATTTCCCCACGGGCTGTTTTTTGTTGGTTTGTTTGTTTTGTTTCGTTTTGACCATTCTTCCCTGCTTAACAAATCAGATTTACCAACCTGAGTGACAGTAAGGATTATTCGTGTCTCATCCTTGTCCCTAGCATAGCAGTTAAGAACAAAGATTCTGGAATCGGAAGGCCGGTCTCCTCTGATAAATGTGTGACCTCAGGCCAAGTTCCTTAATCCCTCTGGGTCTCAGTTTCCCCATCTGTAAAATGACGATAGAGCTTTTACTTTATAGGATTGTTTAAGATGTTAAATAATTGTGGTGGGAGTTTTAGGAGATAATAGCAACTCATAACTCTACAGGTTCCTTCTTATTCTCCCAGCGAACCAAGGTCATTGCCATTTGCCCCTCCCCCCTGGCTCTGTCCTATCTTTGTTGTTCTTTCCCCAACGAATAGTTCACCTTCCCCACCCTCTCCAGTGAGGTTGCTCAGCACTGACCCAGCGCTCACATGCCGACCCTTAGGACCGATGTCTGGTTTGTACGACTGCTTGCATTGTCACGCTTGCTAACTTGCATTTTGTCCTCTCCCAGACGTTAACCTGTGCCGCGCAACCCAGCACTTAGAATAGAGTTAAGCTCATGGTTCGTATTTTTATTAAGAACTAAGTACTGAGTACTCCGCTTAGTTACTTAAAGGTGAAGAATTCACATCTTTTTCTATAGGTTGAATTGCATTTTTATTTCTTTTATGTTTTATGTTTTTCGCATTGCATGTTGAAAGATTAGGATAAGGGGCGCCTGGGTGGCGCAATCGGTTAAGCGTCCGACTTCAGCCAGGTCACGATCTCGCGGTCCGTGAGTTCGAGCCCCGCGTCGGGCTCTGGGCTGATGGCTCAGAGCCTGGAGCCTGTTTCCGATTCTGTGTCTCCCTCTCTCTCTGCCCCTCCCCCGTTCATGCTCTGTCTCTCTCTGTCCCAAAAATAAATAAACGTTGAAAAAAAAAAAAAAGAAAAAAAAGAAAGATTAGGATAAGGTACAATTAATGGCCACATATCTGCTGTCACTTTGGGGATTCACATAACACAAATCTAGCTTACTCGCTGAAAGGAAAATCAGTATTTGGTGCAGACTTCCCAATCTGGCTCTTTTACCGGGGTCCCTGGTAGCTGCTGATAGAAAGAGAGGCTTCACGAGTGCTTGGAAAGGAACCTTAACCTTTGCAGAAGAAAGGAAAGCAAAGGAGGAATCGGGAGGCAGGAATCGGGGGCGCCACCCTGGACGACAGCGCAGTGTGCCTGGAGTCCATAATATTGTACCAGGAGCCCAGGACAACCTCGCTCTCTGCCAGTCGGAGACCCAAGAATGACCCCCTATTGTAGATAATGGGGAAGTGTTCCTGGTGTTCTTAACCATCAAGCTGGTAACAGATACTTGAAAAGAAGAATGAAAACATGACTCAAAGGCCATTCACCTTTGTCTATGCCAGAAAAGGAACCGAGTGTGTTCTCTAGCAAGGTTTTATTTGAGCAGGAGCTTCCTAGGGGCGTCTGTTGGCTGAGGATGCTGATCGGGGTCTGGTTTTGTCTTCAGCCCGGGGCTTGCTTGAGTGACAATCCCCCGAGGAAGGACCTATTCCTCGCACTCACGGCTACTTTGCCTTCTCAAAGTACGTGCTTCCGTATACCCAACTTTTCAGTTTCCTCTGATCGGAGATTGTTGCACGTAGCCTCCAAACAGAACTACCTCCTCCCGGAGAAGTGTCTCTTCTCGAGGACAGGGAAAGAGAATGGATCAAAGTTCTGGATCTGCTTCTCTTTTCCTTTTTGTATTTTTCCCATTTTACAGAATGAGCTTGTGTTATTTGCACGGCGGAACGATAAGCTCTATGTATATATAAAGCTCCCACAGCTTTGCTTCTGTTCATTAGCTCTTGCTTTTGAAGTGATGTTAGGATTCTGTGCTCGAGGAATTACTCTGACTGTCACATCCATCCCAAACTTTTGGGTGACACCTTTCAGACTCCTGGACCTTGGCCCCTTCCTACGTAGTTTCCTCTGATGCTTCAATACCCATCTTCTGTTGGAATCATGACCACATCTGTCTCCTGTATCCCCCGCTTCCTGGCATCCACGGAATGATCTGTTCTGCCCCTGCCCGTTTCTGGCTCCCTTGCCTGGAGCTCCCTTGCCTGGAGCACCCTCCATTCTGGCTCTGTAACCCCCACCTGCCTGTCAAAGTTCATCTCTGATTCACCCTTTGTTGAGCCATCTGGGGCCATCCAGGCACAGCTGTCTCTTCTCCGAATTGTCACTGACCTTATTATCTGCGAGAATGATTTGCTCATAGTGATCTAGTGCCTTGCGTTTGCGGTGTGGGAAGCATGTTCACACCCATGGTTTCACCTCAGAGCTGGAAACAGGGTGGGGATAGTGAGGCATGCATTCTCAGGGTCATGCGAGGGCTGGTTGGGTTCTGCCTTTATTTAAAATCTTGATATTTTGGGGGCGCCTGGGCCCCTCAGTAGGTTAAGTGTCTGGCTCTTGGTTTCAGTTCATTTCAGTTCAGGTCATGATTTCACAGTTTGTGAGGTCAAGTCCTGCATAGGGCTGTGTGCTGACGGCTGTGGGTCCTGCTTGGGATTCTCTGTCTCCTTCTCTCTCTGTCCCTCCCCCCCTCAAAATAAATAAACATTAAAAAAATAGAATGTTGATATTTTGTTCGCCATGATTTTTTTTTTTTTTTTTTTTTTTTTTTTTTTTTTTTTTTTGGGCATTCGTGGTCGTTCTTAAATCTATTGTCTTAAGAGAGTATTTGCCTTGATTCTTGAGTTTTTTGGTGCCCTCCGGAATTCTGCACTCGAGGAAAGACCTCACCCCCTAGGGTGCTAGTTCCTGATCCCGGTCACTGAGTCCTTCGTGAGGGGTGCGTAGGGCACCACAGGCCTATCCCTTCTCTCACGCTTGATTCCAAGCTTTGCGGGGGCAGCTTTGTGGGGGGCAGATGACTCTCTTCCAGCCCTTCTGGATCAGCGTGTTGAGGTACCTGTTGATGAGTCTACTTGAACATGCAGCAGTAGGATTGCAGAGGGCTGGCTGTTCTGCCACGTGGGGACCACGAACTTGTCAAAAGCCTAATTCTTGCCGCGTGTCTGCCTGGAGACCCCACTGCACACCCAGGGAGAGAATTTTCTCCGCTTCAAAGGTTTAGCACTCACTTGATGGAACAGTCATGGAGACTGTCTGGGAGAGAAGAATTTGACTGAAGAAAGCCCTCTCAAGGGCCCCCCTGGGAGTTCAGAGATCGGTTGGGTCCCTGGAGCTTCTAGGTCAAGCAAGGACAAGTTCCGTTTTTTTTTTTAAGCTTATTTATTTGTCTTGAGAGAGACAGAGACAGTGCAAATGGGGGAGGAGCAAAGAGAGAGGGAGAGAGAATCCCAAGCAGGCTCCGCGTTGTCAGTGCAGAGCCCGATGCAGGGCTCGAGCTCATGAAACTGCAAGATCATGACCTGGGCTGAAATCAAGAGTCGGACGCTTAACCGACTG
The DNA here is from genome assembly GCF_018350155.1 of Leopardus geoffroyi. Taxonomy (NCBI): domain Eukaryota; kingdom Metazoa; phylum Chordata; class Mammalia; order Carnivora; family Felidae; genus Leopardus; species Leopardus geoffroyi. The sequence continues at coordinate 7,816,641 of NC_059333.1, read as the reverse complement.
GGCCTCCCAGGCGCCTCAGGAGCAAGCTCCTTAAGCAGAGGCTAATGTTTCTGTAAAAGAACATCTGCTGTTGATTCCAGAATGACTTTAACCTTCGAAGGTTTGCCTGTACAGCCATGTGGCCCTGAGATGAGCTGTTTAGAGCCACAAATGAAAGTGTATCTACCGAAAAGCATCTACCCTCGAAATAAAAATGTAACAGCGCGTGATGTGTGCTTTTAGAATGTGGTTCTGTTGGATTTGGTGTGATTCAGGTGGGCTCATGGCTGGGTTCTTATCCTATCAGGTTGTAGAGACTTCTCGTATCATCTCTCTGCACAGGTGTGTGTGTGTGTGTGTGTGTGTGTGTGTGTGTTGGGGGGATAAGGTAGGGGGCAGGGGGTCCCTGACTAACTGCTATTCCTTTGTTAGTGGGGTCATTCTGCCTGGTTTAGAATGGGACACAGAACATGGATCAGAATTTTTACCTTAAGAGAAGAAGATAAAGCAGGGATGTGAGCATTATGCAGCAATCAAACGACATGAGCTATCACGCCACGAAAAGACATGGGGAAACTTAAAAGTGCATATTACTAAGTAAAAGAAGCCAGTCTGCAAAGGCTATGTACTGTGTGACTCCAACTCTATGACACGCTGGAAAAGGCACATCTATGGAGACAGAGAAAAGATCAGTGGTTGCCAGGGGCTAAAGGGGAGGGAGGGAGGAGCACGCAGAGCCCAGAGGAATTTTAGGGCAGTGAGAATACTCTGTGTGACACTGTAATGTGGGCGCATGTCATTGCACATTTGTCCAAACCCAGACGATGCACAGCACAAAGGGGGACCCTGAAGTAAACTGTGGGCTCTAGGTGATAATAACGTACCAATATTAGTTCAGCTACATTGTTACCATGGTAACACAGGTGCCACGCTGACGCAAGATGTTAACAGGGAGACTGCGGTTGGGGGTGAGAGGGTAAAAAGAATTCCCTGTGCTTTTGGCTCAGTCTTCCTATAGAGCTAAACGTATGCTAAGAAATCAAGCATATTAATTAAAAAGGAAGAAACAGACAGAGAAAGGACAAGAGAATGAAAGAAACAAATCCGTCTCCCCTTCCAACAAAGGCCTTCGTTCTAAGAAGCAAGTTCGGATTCCGTGTCTCGCTCCCTCTCTGCCCCTCCCCTGCTCGCGCTCTGTCTCTATCTCTCAAGAATAAATACATATTAAAAAAAAAAAAAAAAAGAAGCGTGTCAGGGAGGGACAGTCACAGGGGGGTGGGATGGAGCGGGGCACAGTGTCTTCATGCACCGGGTCTGTCGCACGACATAACCAGGCTCACAACAGCCCGATTGTTTCCGGACCACCAGCCACACTGCACTTAGTCAAACGGAGTTTTCGACACTGTGGATCGTGATGGAAGCTTCTTGACGCAGCCAGTGTTGTCCTCGGGATGTCAGGTTTGATCCCTCTCTTTTGCAGAGTATCTGAGCTGCCTCGATCACGTGGCAAATATTTTCACGCATTGGCATAATCCAAACCTGGGCAGAGGCTGGGTGAGGAGGCAGACGGGGAGATGTGCTCTTGGAGCCTGGAAGTGTTAGGTTCAGAAAGAAGGAACGTGTTTTCGCCTTCTGGACGCAGGAGCCCTGGGAGGTCAGAGCAGGATGTTTTCTCATGAGAAGGTGGTAAGTCACGCTCACGGAGGCGCACAAATGAAGACCGTGATGAGGAATAAAGTGCCATCTGCCAAAGTTTTCCATGAGCCAGGCACCGGGCTAAGCCCTTTACAAACTCAGACGGACTTGATTATGATAGTAACGGAAGTGGAGTCTCCCATCACCCCAATCTACAGATTGGGCCACGGATGCCAGAAAGATCAGTCATTTGGATGCGTTTGTGTAGTCCGTAAGAAGCAAAACAGAACTCAAATCCAGTCCTCCAGCAAGACTCTGTGGCCTCTGATGAGCCCCTGTTAACAGGTCACAGTTGTGAGCCCAGCACCGCCCAACCCAGGGGGGCCGAGAGCAAACAGCTTCTGTCTGGAAACACCTGCCTACATGGTACATAATACAAACATTCATGCGACAGTAATCGGAATAGGGCCTCCTGAAGAGGTGTCTGTCCTAATTCCCAGAGCCTGTGAGTATGGTGATCTTGCCTGGCAAAAGGGATTTTGCATTTAATCGGGTCAAGGACCTTGGAGAGGGGAGATTATCATGAATTATCTGGGTGGGCCCAGAAAGGTCTTTATAACAGTGAGGAAGGAGGGTCAAAGTCAGAGAGAGAGAGAGAGAGACCAAGTGGAAGTGGCTCTCAGAAAGCCACCAAGCCCCAGGCCACAGAAGGTGGACAGCCTCTATAAGCCAGAAGAAGTAAGGAGAAGGATTTTCCCTGAGAGCCCGGAAGGAACCTGCCCTACACCTTGATCTCAGGACTTCTGACCTCCAGAACATAGGAGGCGAAATCTGTGTTGCTTTAAGCCACGGAGGGTGTGGTAATTTGTCACAGGAGTGACAGGAAACTAATATAGATGCACAATATGGCCGTCCCCCCTCGTCTGTGGGCGGTACCTTCCGAGGCCCCTGTGGATGCCTGAAATCATGAATAGGTCTGAACCCTATACATACTATGTTTTTTTCTACAAGGAAGTACTATGATAACAGTTTAAGTTACAGATTAGGCACAGTAAGAGATGAACAATAACTAATTATAAAACAGACCAATTATAATAATCTACTGTACTAAACGTTATGTGACTGTGGTCTGTCTCAAAATAGCCTGTCGCACTGTCCTCACCCTTCTTGGGATGATGGGAGATGATACCATACCCACGTGATGAGGTGAAGTGAGGTGAGTGATGTAGGCGCTGTGACTTTAGGGTACCGTTGACCTCCTGATGATACATCAGAAGGGGGACCATCCACTTGCACACCCTGGTTGACCGCAGGCAAATGAAACCTCGGAAAGTGAAACCGTAGATGAGGGGGCTGTTGCACACACACACACACACACACACACACACACGCACATGGTTACGGGTGTTTAGGGCTGTGTTTATTGACCGACTCAGCCCTTTCGCCTTCCTCTAGAGGGCTGGCTCCTCAGGGTGCCTGGCTTCTTTCACGAAGTCCGCGAATCTCTCCCCTGCTACCCTGGGGGCCCTAATTTTGACCTAATTTGGATGATAAATGATATGGCTGTCCCACCTCAACCCACTTCTTGGTTACCTGCCTGTGACTTAGTCCCCGAACATTTTTAATTCCAGGCAGCTTCCTCCTGCCACCCAGCATGTCCCCGATACCACCTCCCTGAATCATGGTATCATCCAAAAGAACTGTCAGTCTCAACATCTTAATTTTATAGAGGAAGACGCTGAGTTTGACCGAAGTCAAGAGGGAATTGCTTCGGGTCGCATGCAGTCGGTGCCAAAGCTGCACCTTGGGCCCCGGAATCCTCCAGAGACACTTCCATGAGAAGAATCTTCCCCAGTGATTTGTAGGGCTCAGTGCACATTGATGGGGTATTGGCCCAATAGGACCCAACCGGGAAGGAGGTTGTGCATCAGACATCTGTGTAACCGGCCAGGCCTGACCTTGGACTTGGAGCCTCTAGAACTGTGAGAAATCAATGCCCATTGTTTAAGCCCCCTGCTGTGGATTTTTGTTACGGCAGCGTGAGCAGACTGCTACAGAGACCTCCCTTTGAGTCTGTATCTACCGAGTGTTTATGGCCTCCACGGTTGCCTCCTTCCCTTCCGGCTTCTCTGGCCATCCCACTCACAAGTCTGCTTCCAAACAGAAACTGTTCGCTGCTGACAAGTAGGGCATTGCTGTGTTCAGACAGCGGCCTGGCCCGCACCGGTCTTGCTGACTGTCAGTTGCTTCCCGACCTAGAGTTCCTGCTGTTCCGGCTCTGTGTGTTAAAATCCGCTCCCCTGCCCCCGACCCCATGGGGGCCTGCTTGAAGTCTGCCTTGTCCGTGGCCCTTCCCATCCTCAGCCAGACCCATCCCTCTGCCTCTGATGCTAGAAGTTTGGGCTTCCCAGTTGCCACGTGTGGGGGGCTGAAGAGGGCCCTCCACTTTTGTGTCTACTTGGAGCCCTAAAATGTGACCTTAGGGACCTAGGGTCTTTGTAGATGTAATTAAGTTAAAGATCTCGAGATGAGGTCATCCTGGGTTTCAGGCGAATCCTAAATCGTCCTAGTCACAAGAGGAAGGAACTCAGAGACAGAAGGAAGAAGCCCTATGAGGACAGAGGCAGAGATCGGAGGGACGCGGCCACAAGCCGAGGAACCAGGAGCCACCAGAGACTGGAAGGGGCAGGAAAGCCTCTCCCCTAGAGACGACCGGGGTAGTACGACACTTGATTTTAGACTTCCGGCTTCCAGAGCTGCGAGAGAATAAATTCGTGTTGTTTTCAGCCCCCCAACTTTGTGGCAATCTGTCGCAGCCGCCTTAGAAAACTAGTCCGTCGTGAGTTACAGGTATTTGACTTCACACCTGCCCTTCAGGCCAGGTGCCTCATTCCAGTCAGCATAGGGCCGCCCCTAGCATCTCAGCACCTGCCGAGCTCGCAAACTGTTCTGTGCTGAGTCACAGAGGACGTCCTCTGGATGCTGTCACTCACTCCGCTCCTCAGAGGTCCAGGGGCTGAGTCTGTCTTTCTCAGCACAGAGCAAGTGCCTGCCCGGCTCCAAGGATGTGTGAGCTGCTGGCAGAGCTGGATGTTAAAATTCTCAACCAGCACCCCAGTTTCTCCATCTGCTTGTTATGGCTTACAAATGCTCTCGGGATTCTCATAAAATGGTTCTTCTGGGGGAAGTTCATATTCTCCTCTAGAAACCCACTGTAGGTTTCTAAGTTCTTCTAAGCTTCCGCCAGCAAGAGGATGTGTGATTCTGAGCACAGTCTGGGACCATCCTATGGATACATCTTCTAAGAAACCCCAGACTCATGTCTGGCCCGTTTTGAAAGGAGGTATTTCAGTAAAGAGGAGCAAAGGAGGCTCCTCGCGGGACAGCGCTATCCCTGAGATTCTTGGTTGTCTCCTGGAGAGCTTCGGGGGCACTGATGGAGGCTGAGACCCAGTGGTGAGAACCAGTGGATTCAGGTTATCATTGTTGGGATGATTTTAAATGCACCCAAGAACAGGGAGGGCCAGAACGCAGTGTTACAAGTGAGGTCTGAGCGCTACAGAGAATGTTCGAAACTCACTGAAAAGGAGACCGTAGACTGGCACTATCTGTATAAGCCGAGGGAGATCTCCACTGTTTGACATAAGTAAGCCACATGGCAGTTTCCAAAGACCCACGGAGGTACTCCCATATCTAATGGGCCCCCACATCTTAATATCGGGGAATGATAATGCATTCTCTCAGCGCGTCGGGGTTTTGCTGCGGTGACATTTTGTTTATATGTGGCCGACACAAGAGAATTAACACACGCATTAGTCAGAATGCACTATTAGCAAAGAGAAACAACATCTATCCTTGTTTGAGTGCTTGCACTAGAGAGTAGAAGGGCGATGCACCAAGAACTCTGTATGTTTGTCTTAGTCAGCTTGAGCTGCTGTAACAAAATACCATGCACTGTGGGGCTTAAACACTGGCCACTTATTTCCCACAGTTCTGGAGGCTGGGAAATCTAAGATCAAGGTGCTGGCAGACTTGGGTCTTGGTGAGGGCCCTCTTCCTGGATTGTAGATTGCTGCCTTCTCACTGTGTCCTCACTGGTGGCCCTTCCTCTTCCTGTAAGGGCACTGATCCCAGCATGGGGGTTCTACCCTCATGACGTCATCTAAAACTACCCACGTCTGAAAGGCCCGACCTCTGAATGCCATCACGTTGGGGATGAGGGCTTCAGCATATGAAATGTGTGGAGACACAAGTATTCAGACCATACATTACTTAAAAAAAAAAAATCTTCAAAAGAAATCATTGAGGAAGGCTTGCTCGTTTTACGGGTGAAGAAATTGGGGGTCAGAAAGGTTGAATTCCCTTGCTGAAGGTCACAGGCAGTGGTGGGCAGTGAGCACAGGTGTTAATGGCCTCCTCCTAGGATCATTCACTAGGTAGTGCGTATGTGACAACTCCCTTTTCCCTCTTCCACGGCAGACATTGCTCACGGGCATGGCCCTCTTCCCTGATGAGCCTTGACGTGGTCCTACAACCCTTTTGAGCTCAGTTCTCCAAGCAGCCAGTATTAACCAGCTGGAGTTGGGGGTGCCATGGGAGATGCAAACTCTTTGCCCTCCTGGTGATGTTAACACTTCCCATACTGATATGATGCTGGCCCACTGCACTTAACCCAGACATATGCGATGCCACAGGGAGGAAGAGGTAGGACGGGTATCTTTTTTGTTTTTTTTTAATTAAAAGGCAATAGACAGAATGGGAGAAGATCTTTGTGAATGACATATCGGATATGTATATGTATAAAAGATTAGTATATGTATATGTATATGTATATGTATATGTATATGTATAAAGGATTAGTATCCAAAATCTATAAAGGATTTATCAAACTCAACACCCCAAAAACAAACAACCCAGTGAAGAAATGGACAGAAGACATGAATAGACACTTTTCCAAAGAAGACATCCAGATGGCCAACAGACACATGGAAAGATGCTCATCATCAGGGAAGTACAAATCAAAACCACAGTGAGATATCACCTCACACCTCTCAGAACGGCTAACATTAACAACTCGGCCAACAACAGATGTTGGCAAGGATGCGGAGAAAGGGGATCTCTTTCGCATTGTTGGTGGGAATGCAAGCTGGTGCAGCCACTCTGGAGAAAAGTATGGAGGTTCCTCAGAAAATTAAAACTAGAACTACCCTACGACCCAGCAATTGCACTACTAGGCATTTATCCAAGGGATACAGGTGTGCTGTTTTGAAGGGACACGTGCACCCCAATATTTACAGCAGCGTTATTGACAATAGCCAAAGTATGGAGAGAGCCCAAATGTTCATTGATTGATGAATGGATAAAGAAGATGTGGTGTGTGTGTGTATATATATGTATACCATGAAATACTATATTACTTGGTGATGAAAAAGAATGAAATCTGGTCATTTGCAACAACGTGGATGGAACTAGAGGGTAGTAAGCTAAGTGAAATAAGTCAGTCAGAGAAAGACACATATCATATGGTCTTACCCATATGTGGAATTTGAGAAACTCAACAGATGACCGTAGGGGAAGGGAAGGAAAAATAAGATAAAAACTGGGAGGGAGGCAAACCATAAGAGACTCTTCAATACCGAGAACAAACTGAGGGCTGCTGGAGGGGAGGTGGGTGGGGGATGAGCTAAATGGGGGATGGGCATTAAGGGGGGCACCTGTTGGGATGAGCACCGGGTGTCTTATGTAAGTGATGAATCATGGGGTTCTACTCCCAAAGACTACACTGTATGTTAACTAGCTTGAATTCAAAAAAATTATTTTATGGTGGTAGAAACATTGAACGTGAGCTCTACTCTTTTAACAAAACTTTAAGTGTACAATACAGTATTGTTAACTGTGGGCACGATGTCATACAGATCTCGAGCTTATTCGTCCTGCTCAACAGGGAGTCTTCCTGAAATGCGGCGAGCACTCAGGTGGACCAAGTCAGAGGGGCTGGGCCTGGATCACACATGCTCCTTCCTGTTCCGCTTGGGGCATCAGACTCTGGTCACCTTCGCCTGGTTCACATTCGAGCTCGGCAATAGGCCAACAGGCATGAATGCAAAGCATCTCAGCCGCGGGAGCTCAGCGGCCACACACACAACCTGGAGCCACTTCTCCATTGTTATTTCCACTCGGCTAATGCCACTCGTTGTCTCGTGTGGAGAAAATCTAGAGTGAGCTTGAGCAGAGTTCGATTCCTGGATTCGCCTCTCCCTAGCGCTGTGGCCCCCGGACATCTTACCTAGTTTTTTTGCTGGGTGGTCTCTTCAGTTTAAAATGAGGCTGTTGGGGGGCGCCTGGGTGGCGCAGTCGGTTAAGCGTCCGACTTCAGCCAGGTCACGATCTCGCGGCCCGTGAGTTCGAGCCCCGCGTCGGGCTCTGGGCTGATGGCTCAGAGCCTGGAGCCTGTTTCCGATTCTGTGTCTCCCTCTCTCTCTGCCCCTCCCCTGTTCATGCTCTGTCTCTCTCTGTCCCAAAAATAAATAAACGTTGAAAAAAAAAATTAAAAAAAAAAATGAGGCTGTTGGGATGACTAGCCGTTGGAATATGAGCCATGTGCCCAACGCGGATCGTGGCAGGTGGCAGGGACTCAGTAAATGACGGGTGAGACATTTTAGCTGTGGTCGTTGAGAGTTACTTTCTCTGTTGGTGTTTTATTTCTCCGCGTAGACGGGAAGTTCCTTAAAAGTAGGGTGTTTCCCTCTGAGCACCTTCCAGGGACAGCTTTGCACATAGTAGGTCCTAAGAGACATACTCCTTGAAGCATGGTGGATGTACTATTTTTTAAATTCTGGTCTCAGTTGACCTGGATTCTGTTTTTTATCTTCGACCTTGAGTCCAGGCCAGCGTCTCAGAAAATAGTTTTAAAAAACAACCCACGAATAGGAGTTGAGGACTTACGCATCTCTCATTATCTGTGTACGAAACTAATTGTCCAAAGTTATATAAAAACTTGCCTGGGTGGGGCGCCTGGGTGGCGCAGTCGGTTAAGCGTCCGACTTCAGCCAGGTCACGATCTCGCGGTCCGTGAGTTCGAGCCCCGCGTCGGGCTCTGGGCTGATGGCTCAGAGCCTGGAGCCTGTTTCTGATTCTGTGTCTCCCTCTCTCTCTGCCCCTCCCCCGTTCATGCTCTGTCTCTCTCTGTCCCAAAAATAAATAAACGTTGGAAAAAAAAATTAAAAAAAAAAAAAAAAACTTGCCTGGGAGCCTCCCTGGGAAGACCTGAGCCTGGAAGGAGTCTGGGGGGTGGAGGGTAGACCAGCAGGACAGCTTCGTGGTCTGCATGGATCTCTGGCTCCTTCTGTGCAGAATTCCCACTTGTTGGGAGTGGGAATTGGGGGCAGGGCCATACTTGTTGGCAGGCAGGACCAGGGCCTGCTTATTCTTCTCCCAACAGGGATTCTGTCCGGCATGCTGACTGTTCTCACATTGGGGAATACCAAAGAATGTCAAGAAACTTCACTTTCTTCTGAAAGGAGACGATTTCTGACAGCCTTCTCCCATTCTGAGCCACATACATGGTATTTTTACGTGGCTTATCCCAAAGGAGAGGTATGCTGGTCTATCTTGGAATCCCCAAATACATGAACATATCTGTTTGGGAACTTGCAGTGAATTTTAATGAATGCAGTCACGCTGGGAATAAAGCAGACAAGGTGATGCTTGATGCCCATGGGAATCTGATGCTGATTATTTTTGAAAGCCTAAGGGAACTGGCCTCCAAAAGATCAGCATACGACTCTGAAATGCGATTAAAAAGAACTGGCAGAAGAACTATGAGGAATATTAATTAGAGTTATGGGTTCGAGCCTAGTCATGGAAAGGTCAGAGATGTTCTCCTTAAGGTCACGAGTCCATCAGCAGTGGCTTTAATTAAGAATAATGGGGTTGGATCACCTCCACCCCTATCCCTGTGTCTCTACCATCCTCGGGGGAGAGACTTCCTGCACGTCACGGCCAGAAAGCTAATGTCATCACGGTCTGGCTCTTACATTTCTCAAGTACCAATCGGGTGCGGACATGAAAAGAAAGATCTGTTTTCGCTCAAGGCACTGGCTCATGCAGTTTTAATAGCATTCAGTGCTTGTTGATCACTTAATGAAGCTGCTCATGAATTTCCAGTTTTCCCCCAGAGTCCTACATTCATTTTCAACAAATAATATTCATCAATGTTCTTGTCATTTTTGCTTTGACGCAAGGCACGTACATGAAGGTTTAACAGAGTTTGGGCCCAATTCCAGTAGCTTGTTATGGAACTTGGAGCTTCTTTTTAGTTTTTTTTTTTTGACATAGTGGAGGATGTTTAATTTGCTTTGGGAGTGGTTATTAACATAATTCAACAAAATACGGATTTGGAGCATCCTTCTTACTCTTACGCATTTGTTCAACATGCTTCCTCTAACGTGACCTGTGATGGATTATAAACATGGCCACAATCCCCCCCCACCCCCACCCCTGCATTCCTCATGATCTTGGCAATGGGATTCTGCAGCTTTGCCCACCAGCAGGTAGTGTCTGCTTCCCCACCCCTTGAATCTGGGATGACCACATGATTTGCTTTGGCCAGTAAAATGTGGCGGAAGTGAAGGCGGGCCAGTTTTCTTCCTTTGGGAGGGGTTGTTTGTTTGTTTGTTTGTTTTTATGTAGCAAACGCTAATTAATATAGTGTCTGGGAGGGATTCTTTGCTCATCTGTCAAGAACTCCTCAAAGACAAAAATGACTCTCATTACAGACTCATGAGCAAAACAATGAAAGCACTTCTGCAAGATTAGCCATCTCACGATTCTCAGGAAAGTCACGGTAAACAGGTACATCGATCTTGGTGTATTGCATACCCAGCCAATCCCAGCCACTTCTTCCTCAGCCACCTGCCTCTCACTTCTAAGACTTCCTTGCAGCCAGGGACGACCCCGGGACATCAATGGAAGTTCGTCAAAGAGTTGTTTCTTGAAAAAGGGACATATTTTTTATATTCCTTTCCTCCTTCCTACCTAAGAGGCAATGCTTAGACTATGGCAACCACTTCCCCTCCTGGCTACGGACTGAATGGTGTCCCCCTCGTAATGTGTACCTCCCATTCTTAACCCCCAATGTGACTGTATTTGGAGATAGGGCTTTTAGGAGGTAATTAAGGTTAATTAATTAAGGTTAATCAATTGACCTCAAGGTGGGATCCTAATCTGACAGTATTACAAGAAAAGGAAGTCAGAGACATCTCTGTCTCTCTCTCCAGGAACACGCACCAAGGAAAGGCCATGTGAACACACAGCAAGAAGGCAGCTGTCTACAAGTCGGGAAGAGGGCCCTTCCCAGAGCCCCAACCATGCTCGCCTCAGACTTGCAGCTTCCAGAAAAGAAATTCCTGTTGTTCAAGCCCCTAGCCTATGGTGGGACTCAGCTCCAGCTGAGGAACAAGGGTCCCTCTGAGGTGACAAGCTTGAGGATGCAAGTCAAGCTTGCTAAGGTTGGAAGAGAGGGAAGGAAGAATCTAGGCCTTTGGATGGCACTTCTGGATGGCTGAATCAATAAATCACTCCTACCAGCAATCTCATGTTATGTGTGAAAAGCATAGTCCTTCCTATGGTTTAGCCTATTGTCCACAGTCGTCTCTGTTATTTGCAGCCCAGAGCATTCCTAAATGATGCAGGTAGCCATTCATCTCCTCTGGCTCCAAATTTTGAATGTCTTGGGCCCCTTTGGGCACACATCCATTGGCCTGTGTTCGGAGTGGGGACTGATGGCTCTAAAGACTGGCACAGGACTCATGAACTCAAAGCCAGGGAAGGGCTGGAGGTCAGTGCGGGTGGCAAGGGCAATCCTGAGATCCTGGCGAGTTTGGGATAGACAAAAGTCTAGTCTTAGCTGTGGCCATTCTCACTCCCCATCTCTGATTACTGCAGTTGGGATCAGTCTCTCTCTTTGTGGCCTTCTTGGGGCACAGGGTTGTGACTCCTTGAATTGTGACTAACAGACATGTCCTCTCCAGCACTGACTGCATCAGGGAGAAAATATCAGTCCCCAAGAGGATCCTATCAAAGGGAGATGAAAGGAAATTGAAGAAGCAGCAAAGAATCCATCATTTAATGCCACACAAAACTGGAAAACAATACTGAGCACTGATGGATGCCTTCCTTTTACCAGGCAGGATCACTGAATGTTTTACACGTCTTCTCTCTTTTAGTTCTCAAAGTAGCCTTACGCTCCGGAAGCTATGATCCCCGTTTCGTAGATGAGAAGCCTGAAGCTTAAAGAGATTACATTCCTTGCCCAAGGTTGTGCATACTCAGGTGGTGGAGTCAGGATTAAAACGTCTAGCACCTTCACGCTACGTAGGTTGTATGACGAAACCAAGCGATTTGGAACCTATGTGGATTTCTGATACCTGCGGGTGACCTACATAGGACTGAAGGGCTGGTGGCTCTCGTCTCTTCAAACTGCAAGAGGAGATTTTGCTGGATAACTTCCTCACATCCCCAACCCCTTTTGCAGTCATTTGGAGGAAACTTGGTAAGCAGGACTGGAACAGTAAAGCTAATCAAATCGATATCACCCTCCCTCCTTCCAAGGATCATACTGGTGTTTGCTAATGTGAATCCTTTCTGTTCAAAGTTTAATGCCTCATCCAAGGGCTCCACAATTACATTTCCATTACTTCCCACTGTTTATCACAGTTGGATTGCAAAAGCCAATTTGTGTTATGATTTCTCCTTTGCTAGATCTTTGCTGTCTATTTTTAAATTTGTCTCACAATCCAATTGGGTGCCTCATCACAAAGTGTTGGCCCCACGATGCTGTTGGAACGCCAGCCCCAAGAGGCACCTTGTCCTCCAGCCACACAGAGTCCTCTGGACCAGCCGTAAGGTCAGGGGAGGACTCTGTCCTTGAACACATCGCCAGCTCTTTCCCACTCCTCCAGGGCAGCTTCTGATTAACTTTACATTAAAGGACCAAAAAAGAGATTTCCTTGTGCGTTCCAAAATGAAGAAAAATGATAGTGATACTCCCAAATGCGTCTGCTCTGGGATTCTTGAACCCAGACTCACCCCGAGGAAAGATAAGTGCTTCCATTATCTGACTGTCCTCTATCTCATGGTCCACGCTGGGGTGACCTGGGCATTGAGCAAGTGCCCATGCTTGCTAGGGCACCGGCGGGGACAAAATATTGCTCTTTGACAAGAAGACAGGTTTTGAGAATACCTTTAGAGATGGACTGGCAGTCTGGGCCAATGTTATTTTTTAAAAAAATTTTTTTAACGTTTATTTATTTTTTTTGAGAGACAGAGTGAGTGGAGAGGGGCAGACAGAGAGGAAGACACAGAGTCTGAAGCAGGCTCGAGGCTCTGAGCTGTCAGCACAGAGCCCGATGCGGGGCTCGAACCCACAAACCACGAGATCATGACCAGAGTGGAAGTGGGACGCTTAACCGACTGAGCCACCCAGGCCCCCCTGGGCCAATGTTATTTTTATCGGCATAAATTACGTTTGAGACAAGAAGGAACCAGGGTACGTAAAAGAAGTGATTCTAGAATGGTTTTCTAGACCCTGGCTGTCTACTGTTTGAGGAAGATTTCCTTGCTGGGAGATTTTCTTGCCCACCTATCTTTGCTTTTTACAGTTCTCTGAGGTGACAAGCGGCCTTCCTTTTCGAATCTGTTGGCAAAGATCGAAGGAGTTTTGTTCTGTTTTGTTTTGAGTCTGTTTTAAAAATGTCCTTCTTTTTCGCGTCTAATTTTCTCCCTGGGAAGGGGGCAGGAGCTTTTTCTTGGTATTGGAGAGCCGTGCGTTTATCCATCGGTGGTCGATCAGTCGTCATCCGACGGAGACCTTGGGTCCCCAGCAAACCCTGCCCGAATCTAGGTGGCTCTGCTTCTCTGGTCTCAGCTCACACACTGGTGGGGCTGCCAGCTGCCCAGATCAATCACCAAGTTAATTATTTTTGTTTTCTCTGAACTCGGTTGCCCTCTCTGCATTCATCCCTGAGGCCTACTGTGAAAAGTACAAGAGCGGCTGTCTTTGTCCCTCTCTTCAAAGAGCGCAGTATTAATCATTTGCAAGCAGCAGATCGACCCTTTCGGCAGCACTGAGCGAAGCACGCAGGCTCTGGAGTCCAGTCGGGGAGGGAGAGGAAGCGAGGGGCGAGTCGGTGGCCGAGATTCATCGAGCACCTACAATATGCTAAAGGTTAGCTCACTCAAACCTCACGCTGGGTTTGGGGGCGCCGGGGTGGCTCGGTCGGTTGAGCGACCGACTTTGGCTCAGGTCATGATCTCACTGCTCGTGAGTTCAAGCCCCGCCTCGGGCTCTGCGCTGACAGCTCGGAGCCTGGAACTTGCTTCGGATTCTGTGTCTTCTTCTCTTTCTGCCCCTCCCCCTCCCTGTGTTCTTTCTCTGTCTCTCAAAAATAAATACATGTTAAAGATTAAAAAAAAACCCTCACACTGGGTTTAGTCATTACTGCCTTTTGTTAAGGCATGTGGGTCCCTGGGAGGGTAGGTAATTCCTCCCATATCCCACAAGGACACCAAAGCCTGGCTCCCTTTACTCTTCCTTGACCTTACTTTTTGAAGTTTATTTATTTATTTTGAGAGATAGCGAGAGTGCAAGCAGGGGAGGGGCGGAGAGAGAGGGAGAGAGAGAGAATTCTAAGCAGGCTCCTCACTGTCAGGGTGGAGCCTGACGTGGGGCTCGAACCCACGAACCGTGATATCATGACCTGAACTGAAGTCAGAGGCTTCGCCGACCAAGCCACTCAGGCGCCCCACCCTCTCATCTTCTTGACCTTGACATCTTCTTGACATAAACTGACTGTATCTGTCCAGTTTAACCAAGGGGCATTTTCCGGCAAGGGTACGTGGGACAATATACAGAAAGCATCTTTGTAAGCTCTGGAGCATTCTACTAAAGCCGGTTGCTGTCGCTTTCTGCGCCGAAATCCTCCGGTTCCTGGTGGCTTGGCCACTTCCGCAAAGTAGGCTGACCAGGGTCCTGTGATGTGTGAGGCCTGGCCGAAAGGCAAGGTCACAAAGCCATGAGCCACTTCTCTGGAGGTGCCGACTGTCAGCACTAGGTAAGGGTGCCCCGTGGGGAACTCTGCTGGTCCCCCCTGGGGAACTTTCAGGGTTACTGGGAGTCTTATTAGGGAACAAGATGTCTCAACCCCATTAAAGCCTGAAAAAAGCCGTTCTTTCCATTTATTACGATGGAGGAGAATGGCCTAATCCCAAGGAAGCCGGAAGGGATTTAGAGTTAGAAAATCTTCAGGGTTTAGATGCTATTTCTAGAATGTTCTCTATCCATTAAAGAACAGCTCTTCTTTTATGGGACTGATTGCTCAGGGCTTGTCAAGCAAAGTAGGCTGTTTCACTTGCACCTGCAGGGATAATGTAATGGCTGTTGCTAAACCAGAAGGGCCACGCCGTGAAGAAGACCACATCTGTGACGCCAGGAGTCACCTCCCTCTACCCTCCCCATCCCTCCCGGCTGTGGGCTGAGAGGTCTTGGGCTTCGCGGGCAGACACCGCAGAATTCAAAGCCACCACTTTCCAGGCACACCTGTTCTGGAGTGAAGGGTGTGGTCAAGGGGGCGAGAGGTGCCGTTATCTCTAAGGCTCCCTAAGTGCCAGGCTTTCTGACAGACATGTGACGAGCGTCATCACCTTCAGTCCTGGCCAGAGCCCCGCAAGGGAGGTGTTCGTTCTAAGGGAACCTGACATCAAGGAGGCTAGGAAGTTTGCCCAACGTTCGCAAGTGAGAAGTTCGAGAGCCGGGGTTTAAACTCATTCTGATCCCAGAGCCTGAGGTCTTAGACACGTTGTCACACAGCTGAGACAGGGCCGGTGTTAAACTTGCCACTTGCAGAGGGAGTTTGCTTGAAATCAATTAATACCGCCTCCTTCACCATAAATGGAAAGCAAGGGATCACCCATGTGCCGTGAAAATAAAGGATAATCCATTTGTTAAAAAGGGAAGTCGTATAGTTTACTATTGTTCAACTTTTTTAACGATATCTCACAATAAGAAATATATTTTTTATCACGGCTCAGAGTACATATTCACACACAAGTGTGTGATTCACGTGTGAGTGTGTGCGTAAACTCAAACCAAAAGTTTCGTGGAGTAATTCTTTCTTCTTTATCATATACTCTACGCTGAAAGATTTTCTGTTCCTTTTTATTCCGTTTCATTTTTTTTGTTACAATGCTGATTAAATCCGTTTCGTCAAATGGGTTACTGTCACAGACCCTGGTTAGTGGGACCGTGTCTCTGGAGTAGACGGGGCTGGAAGAGTAGCTTTTCTTTTCTTTCTTTTAAAAAAAATGTTTATTTATTTTTAAGAGAGAGAGAGAGAGAGAGAGAGTGCACACACAAGTGGGGGAGGGGCAGAGAGAGAGAGAGAGAGACAGAGACAGAGAGACAGAGAGGGAGACACAGAATCTGAAGCAGGCTCCAGGCTCTGAGCTGTCAGCCCAGAGCCCCACGCGGGGCTTGAACCCACGAACCGTGAGATCGTGACCTGAACTGAAGTCGGACACTTAACCCACTGAACCACCCAGGCGCCCCAAGATTTTCTACTCCTTAACTGCTTCACCTTGGGAACATTCCTTAACTCCTTATGCCTCAGTTTCCTCGTCTATAAACTGGACATAATAAAATAATATCCACCTGAAAAAGTTGTTAGAGCAAGTAGGCAAAACAGTACAGATGGAGTGTTTAAACCAGAGGCTGGTAAACGAAAATACCTAATTAATGTTAATTATTATTTCCTAATTATCACACACTACTTTTCAGCAACTTGCCACTTGCAGTGGGAGTTTGTATTTATTTTGCGTGTATTTATTTGTAGGTATTTACTTTGGTAAATTGAGCTTCTGTCTCTGCTGTTTAACAACCTTTTAAAAACTCTGGGGTGGCTGGGTGGCTCTGTCGGTTAAATGTCCGACGCTTGGTGTTAGCTCAGGTTATGATCTCACGGTTTGTGAGTTCAAGCCCCAACTCGGGCTCTGTGCTGGCCACACCGAGCCTGCTTGGGATTCTTTCTCTCTCTCCCTCTCTCTCTGCTCTACCCCTGCTAAAACTCTCTCTCTCTTTCAAAATAAATAAATAAACATTAAAAAAATTGAAAAACATTAAGGCAGTGGGCATCTATTAGAAGCAATGTCATTCTGTTCGTGAGTGGGTAAGAGGTCTAGAAATGACCATGTAAAACCCCGTTTTTTCTGGCACTTAGAGGCAGATACAACTGATATGAAGTAGGAGACAGAACAACTAAAGTTCAAACATAACTATGTTTTAGATTCAAGTAGCTCATAATACAGACATGGAATCCTAGACAGGAGATTGTAAATTACACCTAGTCTAAAGAAGGTGGGGGAAAATGTCAATGGCCACTATAAAAATGCCCATTTTATAGATGAGGAAATGGAGGCACAAAGGGTAAGGGAATTTTCCTTATGCATTCGGGACATCAGAGGCATTCTGGGATTTCTCCCTGTTTGATGTAGTCTGACATAGTCTCATCCTGCCCCTTGCATTTAAAAGGTGAAAAATTATAGATTCTATGGGAGACTGAGGTGAAGGGATGACATGTCAAGCACAACATGGCAAAGACCAGGAATCTGCCATGACAGAACATAACGGTGACTGGCCACCATTTTGCTTTGAGGCCGGAAAGTGCAGTTTATGTTTGTCTTAACCCAAGGTTGCTTCTAGATCTTTCTTCATGTCTCTTTTTTTTTTTTTTTTTTTTTTTATGGACACTGCGTGGAGGTGAAAAGGCTACAATGCTGTCAAGACAAATAAGCAAACCTTTCTTAGGAGCTTGGTGCATTAGAAACTAAGCAAAATTAAAGGGATATTAAAAAGGTTTAATCCATTAAAGTGGATTAAGCCTGTGGACCCAAAGGGCAGCTCGACTTCAGGGTCAAGGGCAAAAACAGTTGGTTGTTTTGGAAGTCTAAGGTGGCAAATTCAAGGCCAGTAGCCTGACTTGAGTGGCCACTGACAGGACCAAGCTTCATGTCATTCAGAATCATGGGGTCTTAATTCACTTTCTACCTTCAGTTCTCCCCTATACAAAGTGAGGTACTTGAAAGAGATGGTCTGAGACCCCTCCTGGTTCTAATGCTGAGATTTGAGGAGGTCAAAATAGGACCTTCCACATTCCCCACCCCCTAACCCTAACCCTAATCGGGTCTCCTCAAAGATGCTTTGCCCGCATGTGGCTTTCCCTACCATATAACCTAGGTTATTAGTCTTTATGGTCGCTATTGGGAATAAGTGACCTTTCCGGATTGTCCTTTGTGCCTTTTGTAGCTACCACGGGGCAGAAGGATTTGGGTGTGGATTAGAAAGAGTGAAGCAAGGGAGATTCCCTATGAATCGTGGCAATGTGTGGAACCCACCATCTGGAGTGAATGGGTGATAGAATACTCAGTTTCAGAATAAGTAATTTATCTGATTGCATTTCCACGATGCAATGATAACAACACTAAAAACAAGATGGCCACATTATTGACTCACTACTGATAGACATTCTCTACCTGTTTTGTTTTCTTTTTTAAACCAGTCTACTCTCCACAACAGAGTTTGAAAATGCCAGACACCCACTTTTCCAGCCTCCCTTACAACTAGGGGTTGGCTGTGTTTTCCAATCCTTAGAGGAAGTCAGCAAAAGACACGAGTGGAGGTAAAATGAGAGAGAAGCCTCTTCCTGCTCTGTCCTGCCTTTGAACCTGGTTGAGGCAGGATATGTTACGTGGAGCTGTGGCAGACTTCTTACCTCCAAGAGGTATGAGCTGGTGACATGCCGAGGTGGCCATGTCTCCCACACTGGATCGTGGGCAGGGAAGATAGAGTGCAGGAAGCCCTCCTTAGGTTGGGGAGAGCCCATGAGGGAATCCCCTGACATACAAGGGGGACCAAAACTTCATGCTGAACAGCAAAAAATATACAAAGAAAAGAAAGGTATGGTTGTTGGGACTTTATATTGAAAACTGAAATGGAAACTAGGAAAGTAAGACTACAGAATCTTCTATTGATGGCGGTTTTGATTAGAATTATAACTATGCACAAGTTCTTGGGGAAAAAGTAGGAATTAAGTGTTTTTCTTCTGCATGATTTTTCTGGAAACAGTAATCAGACAGCCCTCATTTTATACACTTAACTTATCAGGAGTGTCATACAGAGGGTCCGTTCTACAAAAATGGGCAGGGTCTTTATTTCCTCGAGGGCCTTTGCTATCATTCTCTTGGAAGACACTTCTCATTTGCCACGTTCCTCATTGTTTCCTCCTCTTTGGTTGTCGGGGGCCCATCTCTGCCTGGTCATCATACATCAATGGTTTCCCCCTGAGATCAGAGGAGACCCCAATCTGATCACTGTCAGTGGACTTTATGAAGCCCTGCATCTGCAACACTCCATAGTTCACTTTGTGACCCACTTGCGACAGATTCCCAGACCACATCTGGGACTCAGAGGGATAGAACCGATAAAGGATTTAACGCCTTGGTTGGGGGTTGACGAGGGACAGAGAAGAGAAATATTGGTGATACAGGGAGAGCTGATGCTTAAGGCAGAACCAGTTGGTAAAAGCAGCCAATTCCTTACAGAGTATTCTTGTTTACTACAATTTCGACTTTCTTACTCAACCTTTCAGTTTCTCAGACTCAGATGACCAAGATCTCTTCTAAATTACCTGGCCTCATTCTCCTGGATATTTTGTATCAAAGTGTACCTCCATTTTGTGTGAGTCCATTTTGCACAGAGTCTCAAATTTCTGCCTCAGTTGTTGTTTGTGGTTTGACACCAAATGACCATCTTTGGAGCATCCACTGCCTACAAAAACTCTAAGAAGAAGACGACTAAGATTTTACGTACGCCCCGCCCACGTGTTTTCTCCTGGATGCCATCCCCGGAGAGCTCCACCCACTCGTATTCAAAGCAGCAATCTGGGAAGCTTGGTTGTGGGGCGCCCTGGCAGTTTTCACAGGACGCACCTGCCTCTTACAACTGTAGCTGCTGGTGGACAAACGCAGCCTCTCCCCACCACTGTCCCACCATGGAAAGGCCAAGTGGCTGGACAACTGATCTCCACCCTGGTTCTCCGACTCTGCTTCTCTCCACCACAGAACGAGACACACGCCTTTCCCCTAAAGCATAGGGGTGTGGTCAGGACAAAGGAGATAACCCTGAACAAGCCACATTTATTTGGCATTTTATTTCTAAAAGCCCCTTCATGTAAATTATTTCAGAATGATTCTTCCCGGTCACCTTTTGTGGTATGAAAGATATTGACCCCTAAGTGGGTTAATAAAATAGTAGCTATCGTGACTGCCCCAGATCATGTGGCCTGTGAATGGTACAGCTGGAGCTGACACCATACCCTCGGTGCTTTTCACAGACACAGAGCGTGTTGAGGGCTTTGCATTGGTTTCAGGGCTGATTACCGCCTCTGGTGAGAAGGATCAACCAAGGCAAGGATGAGGTATCTAAGCATCCTTTCATCATGTACTCATCAGAAAGGTCTTTCTTCGGTCTGCTTTCTAAGCAAGAAGCAAACTCTTTTGCAGGGGAAGAGTCCCCAAATCCCCTGGTGTTCAGCTCTGAGAGACTGGCTGGTTGAACAGTAGACGTCCCCAAAATGTCCTTGTCTTCCTAGTCCCTGTAATGCATGAATATGTCACCTTACAGGGCAAAAGAGTCTATGCAGATAGGGTTAAGTTAAGGATCTCCAGACGGGAAAGTTACCCTGGATTATCTGAATAGACCCACTGCAATCACATGTGTCCTTATAAGGGAGAGTTAAAATCATCAGAAAAAGGAAGAGATGATGTGCTGACAGAAGGAGGGAGGGAGAGAGAGCCTGAGACAGAGACAGAGACTTGAAGATGCTACACGGCTGGCTTTGAAGATGCAGAATGGTGCCACAAGCCAAGGAGGATAAGTGGCCCTAGAAGCTGGAAAAAACAAGAAAATGGATTCTTCCCTAGAATCTGCACAAGGAGCTTAGCAAAGCCAACCCATTTTAGATTTCCGGCCACAGGGACCATATGAGAATGAATCTATATTAGTTTCCTGTTGCTGCTGTAACAAATTACTACAAACTGAGTGGCTGAAAACAACATAAATCTAGGTGCTTTGTACTCGTCCCACTAAAAAGAATGTTTTAATCATTTAAAGGTTGATAGGAGACCATGGCAAGAAAGAGCTGCTCAGAAACAAATCCACAGGAGGAAGAGATGCGGCGTCTACCGTAGTTAAAGTAGCAATTCAACATGGCAGCAATGACTTGTCGGTGTAGACATTAGACTCTCCCACCCAGAGGCCAGTGGGCTCCTCTGTCTTGTGCCCACTCACTCAGACCCTTCACTCCTGACTTGTTTTACCCAGGAGTGCCTGCAGGACTTTCCACTCTACCGGACTCAGTAAGAATTTCAAAACCTTTGGAAGGTCGTTGAGTTTCAAGTAGGTGACTTTCTCTGCTCCTTGTTGTCAAAGCAGCAGGAGCTAGTCAAGCTTCAACCCTTTGACAATTATTTTGAAAATTATATTTCTCTCTCTAGGGCCAGTTAGAAGACCAGGAATGTGATGGGGGAACAAAAAGCCAACCCATCACCTTGCCTGGGACTGTCCTTCTTCTTTAGTGGCCACAGAACAGCTGACTAGACTGTGAGACTTCATTTCTTGTTTTAGTGCCTTCCTTCGGGCAACAGTTCTGGCTGAGACTCTATGACCTTGAATCCACATGTCCCATAACACAGCATCTGAGAGATCTCAACACGTACTTAATAGAACAAGACATCATTCCGCCATAGAAATAAGTCTGTGGGACACAGGGGCCAGAGTGGGCAGAGGATTCATGGGTTATAGTCAGTCTGCTTGGGCCACAGTCACAAAATCTGTCACCATCCCTGCCACTCGAATTGGCTGAAAGATCTCTTCTCACAGTACTGGACAGCATTTCATCACGGCAATTTGCTTTGGGGGATGATTTGTAACAGACATCACCACTGTGGCTGATGACTGCTTCCTGAGATTGGTGGAGACGCAGTGTCCTCGTCCCATGGCAGACAACAAACCAGAGGCAGAGTGACAAGAAAGTGGTATCCTAGCAAACTGAAATGAACACGTGACACTCACTCCCCGCTCAAAGAGATAACAATACTCTACCCACTTCTGTTTCCTTCACAGCATTTGCGCTGGGCTCATCTTTGGGCTGGGTTCTTTACATCTTAACTCCTGACTTGACTTCATGGTGGTCCGGGCACAGAGGGAGGAGGTGAGGCATTAGTGAGTGAAGACGTTTTCAGGGAAAACTCTAGCTCATGTTGTCTGTCCTGCACTTTTTTTTTTTTTTTCCAGATCTCCCTTTCTGAATTTTAATCTCTGGGCTCAAAATCTGTGTGAGCAAAAACGCTCTGCTGATTAAAAGACAGGCAAAGGATTTGAATAGACATTTCTCCAAAGAAGATACAAAAATGGCCCATAAACACATGAAAAGATGCTCAACATCATTCGTCACTAGGCAAATGCAAATCATTTCCCTATCAAACCTCATTGAGATACCGCATCCCCCCACCAGCGTGCCTATCATCAAAAAGACGGACAGTAACAAGTGTTGTTGAGGATGTAGGGAAATTAGAGCCATCATTCATCGCTTACAGGATTGTAAGATGATGCAGCTGTTTTGAAAAACATTTCAGTAGTTCCTCAAAAAGTTAAACATAAAGTTAACATACGGTCCAGCAGTTTCGCTCCTAGGTATATATTCAAGAGAACAGAAGACATGTGTCCACACAAAAATTACTATGAGAATGTTCGTAGCAGCATTACTCACAGTTGCCAAAGAGTAGAAACAACCAAATGTCCATCAATTGCCTAATGGATGGATGTAATGTGGTGCATGCACGGAGGGCAATGTTATCCAGCTATCAGATGTATAAACATGAATGAACCTTGCAAACATTATAAGTAAAAGAAGGCAGACGCAAAGGGTCATATATTGTACAACTCGATTTATAGGAAGTATCCATAACAGGAAATCTACAGATTTGCAGAGAGTGGATTAGTGATTGCTGGAGGGGTGGGGAGGGGGACGTCGAGTGATCCTGAACGATGGATGATGGAATGTCCTGAAATCGGATAGTGGTGATGATTCTGCAATTTTGTGAATATACATGTTAAAAAAAACCCACTAAATTGTACATTTGGAAGCACACATTTTATGGCATACTTGAATAAAAAAAAATTATGTGACAAAAAAATTCACCTCCGAGGGGTGATACTAGGGTCCCAGTGTGGTCCTATTCTTCTGCTTGAATTTTAAAAATTGTGTTATTTTAATGAAGATAACGATATTTGCAAAAGGAAAATATGCTTTGTCAGCTTCAGGTGCTGTCTCCCTCCTGGGCTGGCGTTCAGTGCCTAAGTATCACTCCCAAGGCACAAGAACCAGGGGCTTGTGCCTCTGAATGTGGTCTTTTTGCTATCTGAGCCTATCTTTCTGGTTGTGAGACCCCCAAGGGCCTTTTGTAACCACTGTATTCCCCCTTGGTTGGGCGCTAAATTGTGTCTCTCAAAAAGATATATTCAAGCCCCAATTCCGAGGATCTGTGAATGTGACCTTATTTGGAAATCGGGTCTTTGCAGAAGTCACGAGGTAAAATGAGGTCAGATTGGATTAGACGGGGCCCTAATCCATTGACTGGTGTCCTCACCAAAGGTAAAATTTGGACACATAAATGTGCACAGAGGGAAGACAACGTGAAGACAACAGGGAGAATATCATGTGACATGGGAGGCAGGGACGGAAGGGTTATAATTATGAACTGAACAATGCCGAGAATGGCCAGTGGCTACCTGAAGAAGGAATGGGCAAGAAGGGGTATTCCCCCACGCGTTTCAGGGGACCACGGCTCTGCCAACATCTTGATTTTGAACTTCTACCCTCCAGAACTCTGAGAGAACTGTTCTACTCTTTTAAGCCATCCACTTTGTGATAATTTACGATCACCCTAGGAAACTAATACGTGCCTCTAGTGTGCAGCCTCGCACACAGAGACCCAGGCATGTGTGCCCAGCACACGAGTCTTCTGCTTCCACGTGAGCTGTCATGGCTGAGATGGAAAGGAATCCCAGCAACTGGCTGCTAAAAAATGGAAATGTGGTCCTGTTGTTACAAATGAGGGATCTAGAGAGAGCTGAAGTGGTTTACCCCACGTAGGGAACAGAGTGGGGGACCTAGAATTCCATTTAGATCTTTCAACTCTTAGTCAACCAAGGAAGGTGGAAAAAAAGAATGAGCCAATCGAGAATCTACTACGAGTCAGGTGCCGGGAACATAATCCAATTCAATTCTCTCCACAGCCTGTGCCACATGTATTCTTATCTGCCTTTCTGAAAATTAGGTAATAACCATGAAAACACAGATTAGGATACATATCCAAGATCGCTTAGTAAATGGCAAAGCCAAAGCCCAACCCAGGTCTTTAGGATTTCCGGATCTAGCTTCCCTTGATCTCACTAAGGGGATCTACTGATCAGACAGCTTTCAAACTTCAGGAAGGCCTTTCAACTTGATTTGGCAAATGACCAGGATCTATTTACCTTATAAGTTAAGTTTGGGATGAAAAATTCAATATCCCTGTTTTCTAGTCACTGACTGTAATGATTATAAATTCACAAGTATAAAATTTTTCTGTGATGAGTAGAACAAAAATATTATTTTCATAAATCCAGTGTAACTTTAGCCCTTTTGAGAATAATAAATTGCTAAGATAAATAGTATGACTAGGCAGTGAAACATGAATAGTTATACCTTTTGCCTTCATTTTTGTAGATGAAGTGGCTGACAAACATTTTGATAAAAGCCTATATTTGTAGGCTATATTGTTTTATTATTTTGGGAGTAATAAATGGAACTAACTTAAAAAAATTTTTTTTAATGTTTATTTATTTCTGAGACAGAGACAGACAGAGCGTGAGCGGGGGAGGGGCAGAGAGAGAGGGAGATGCAGAATCTGAAGCAGGTTCCAGGCTCTGAGACATCAGCACAGATCCCGATGCGGGGGCCAAACTCACAGAACGTGAGATCATGACCTGAGCCGAAGCCGGACGCTCAACCGACTGAGCCACCCGGGTGCCCTGGAACTAACTTTTAATAAGATATGCAAGATGTTTTCTTTTTGGCATAATTTCTTTCAAAATTACAGTGAGTGCCTGACTCTTGACTTTGCCTCATGTCATGATCTCACAGTTCATGAGTTTGAGCCCCACATCGGGCTCTGTGCTGACAGCCTAGAGCCTGCTTGGGATTCTCTGTCTCCTTCTCTTTCTCTGCACGCCCCCCTTAAAAAATAAATAAAAAAACATTAATTTAAAAAATATTTTGTTGCAATACAGATTGTTTTCAATTTCTTTTTTCCATTTTTCCACAAAATCTTTATGAGGATTGGCTTATTTTGAAGTTTGCTAACAATCTGTGCATCTGGGAATAGGTTTTAAGATCTAATGACCTATGCTTGCCCCACATATCAAGAGCATTGAGTGTAGCTGAACTAATGTTTTATAATCTTGGGAAGAATTACTTTCGTTAGAGTGATTGCTCATGTAGTTGGGGATGATTTAGCCCATTTCCCCCCAGCTTTCAGAGAAATGAGCAGAAAACTACATGCCATAATTAAATTAAGCCAGTAAAAAGAAATGCCACAGTTCAGCCCTGGAATGAGTCTCTCCAGCCTAAATGTTGCATATATGTGACTCCAACGGTCAAGGATTGTGGGAGAGTCAATGGCACTTGGCACGTCTAAGAATATGTCCCCTTGGACTCTCCCTTCTGAAAAAATCTTTCTCTGTAGAATTCAAGGTAGTCACACATTTGCCACGTGATAAGATTAACAGGAGGTGTGTGAATCCTTTCATGACTTAAATAATAAACAGCATCTGCGAGCGAGATGACTTACGTTGTAACTGTGCATTGAAATCTGTGAACTTCACCTGATCGTAGGGCATGGGAGCGTGATGTTAAGAGTGGATGACCTCAAAAGGGCTGCTTATCTCAGTGATGGGTTATCAAGTTAGTTTTGCCGTGTAATTCTGAGTACGGGGCGAAAGGACCACAGTCTGCTTTACATAGAACTCACAAGCAAGAGTAACAACTAAAAGATGGACCGTTGGAAACTCCACTGGAAACCTTCGCAGGTTTTCCCATGCTCCATTCCAGAGATACATGAATCATTCCCTTTTAGGAGACTGTGCTGGGCTTTGTGTGCACTTTAAAAAAGACAGTGGCTGCTCCTTTAAGGATGCAGTTGACTTTTCCCTGTGTCAAACACCAAGGTCGATAACGTCATCCTATGCCCTAGAGATCTAAGATGTCAAAACCGAAGGATGAGTTTTTGAAGACTAAGCTCACTCCCTTCTCCGAGGGCTTGTTGACTGAGGTTGACGACAGGAGCCCCCGAGGAGAGAAGCCACCTGACCCCCAGAATGAGAGCCAGATACACAGCTACGCTGGGTCTACCTGCCTGAGAGCACCCGCATACGGTGATCTCGATTTCCCTCCCTTATTCTCTCCCCTCTTAAAAAAAGAGACCGTGAGTCTATAAAAAAGAAACATGCTCTAATTTTGTTTCCTGAATATAAAGATAATGGAAGCTCATCTGGAAAATTCAAGCAATACAGAAAAAATATATAAAAGTGAAAATCTTGGTATATCTGGGATCTGGGATCTGGGCTATTCACCGCCTTTCCTCTCCCTGTGGGGACGCGGAGGTGCTGACATCCCACTTCCCTTGCAGTTAGCTTGGGCTGTGACTGTGGGGCGGGTGCTCCTTGTGCGCCTGAGGCAGTAAGAGCCTTCCTTCCTTGTGATGTTGCACAGTCGTTCTTTTCCTCTCCAGCCTGACGAGAATGGAGAGTTCCAGCAAAGTGACAGCGGGCTCCCACACTGGAGATGGCAACGTACAAAATGGCAGGAGTCTGAATTCCCTCTACAGGGGGCCAGTCCTATCATCTGGACTTTACATGAATGGGAAATAAACTTCCATCGTATTGCCTCATGTCATGCCTGGGTTTATTTCTTTTTTTTTTTATTTTTTTAAAAAAAAATTTTTTTTTTCAACGTTTATTTATTTTTGGGACAGAGAGAGACAGAGCATGAACGGGGGAGGGGCAGAGAGAGAGGGAGACACAGAATCGGAAACAGGCTCCAGGCTCTGAGCCATCAGCCCAGAGCCTGATGCGGGGCTCGAACTCACGGACCGCGAGATCGTGACCTGGCTGAAGTCGGACGCTTAACCGACTGCACCACCCAGGCGCCCCTGGGTTTATTTCTTAATGCAGCCTAGAATATCCTACCCTGCCTAGCGCAATATCTTGCCAGCAGAGATAACAATGTAACATTTCTGTAAATATAATTCCAGATATTTCTTTATGAGTAACACCTATGGGGGTGTGTGCATACGCATGCACACACACACACACACACACACACACACGCATGCACACAAACACAATTTTTTCCTAGTAGGATCACACTATACACGATACCTTTTTTCACTCAACTGTATCTGGTGTGGCTATTTCCATATATTGTGATCATTAACATGTATCATCCTTACAAAGGGCTTCAGGCTGTTCTGTTGAGTGATTATATCACAATTAAAGAAATTAATTCTTCATCGGTGGAAATGTAGGCCGTTTCCAAATTTTCATTTTTTCTTTAGTGTTTATTTATTTATTTATTTATTTATTTTAAGAGAGGGAGAGAGACAGAGCGCGAGCAGGGGAGGGGCAGAGGGAGAGGGAGACACAGAATCCGAAGCAGGTTCCAGGCTCTGAGCCGTCAGCACAGAGCCCGATGCGGGGCTTGAACTCACAAACCACGAGACCATGACTTGAGCCGAAGTCGGACGCTCAACCGGCCAAGCCACCCAGACGCCCCTCCAAATTTTCATTATAGATAAGCAACCTTGTATACACCTCTTTGGGCACTTGTCCAACGAAAGCTGCAGGACAAGGTGTGGGGAGGGGAACTGCAAGACTGAGGTTTGATCCGCACGGCCCAAGCCGCTTGGGTTAGGATAATCCACTTGTGAACCAACAGGCAGT
Source organism: Leopardus geoffroyi (assembly GCF_018350155.1). Taxonomy (NCBI): domain Eukaryota; kingdom Metazoa; phylum Chordata; class Mammalia; order Carnivora; family Felidae; genus Leopardus; species Leopardus geoffroyi. The sequence continues at coordinate 7,788,875 of NC_059333.1, read as the reverse complement.
GAAAAGCATCCGTCTCCCTCACTTCCATCCAGCAGATACCGTCAGACTTAAGAATCTCGGCCCATTCAATAGGCAAAGAGTCATCACTGTGGTGATTTTATCCGCATTTCTTTCACTGTCTTTGACACAGACCTTCTTTCCACATGTCTATCGATCAAGAACCGTGTGTGTTTCTTCTTTTGTGCATAACCTGTGTGTGTGTTTCAACAATTTTTGTACTGGGAAGTTTGTCTTGTTCTTACACATTTGCAAGAGTTTGTCCTAATTAACCTTTTTTTTTTTTTTTTTTTTTATTGCCAGGGAAATGTGCTTTGACACCGATAAGTACCCAGCACAGGAACTGAAATGATCTTTGGGGGCTTAGCAGAACCTCTTCCTAGCCTCAGATAGGTCAGGAGGCAATGAGTTCATTGCCATTCTGTGGTTAACACAGCAGCGCTCACCTGGGGAAAGGCAGAAAGGTGATTCTGCAAACAGGAGACAGGAAATTAGCCAAGAGACGGAACGCTGGTAAAACATTTTGCAAATAGAAAGGCATCTCAGAAAGATAAATCACAACACTGCCAATTTGGCAAGATAATTGAATGGCAGGGCTATTTTTATCGCTCAGGTAGAGGGAAAGGAATATTCTCCTACCTCGGAAGAGCTGAATTACTGAAGGAAATTGGCCAATGCGGGGTCCCTCCTTGCCGGTAAATTGGAAAGAATGTAACATTGCTGTCTGAATTATGAAGCAAATGCTTGTCACGCAAGCCTTTGGGCAATCCTCGTGGCTACCTTTACTCTGTCAACCCCATTAGCCCCTTGGTCACGCTGGAGAGTCACGGTGGTGTTCCTCTTAGAACGGAGTGCTGAGCAGAGTAAGCATTTTTTAGTCTCAGAGAGTCTGTATTTTCTTGCAAATGGCTAGCTGGAAGAAGAAAAAGAAAGATGTCCATCTAATTTGGCATTAGATAAGCTGGGAATTTCACTGAAGGGTCACCTGACTCTGTCATTAGAAAATGGGTGTGGAAGTTGGGGAGGGGCTGACACCCTGTGATGTCACAGCCGGCTTTTTCCTTTGCCAGCCCCATAAGCCACCGGGGGCAGGTAATGGGGCTGAGTCTCCAGAATGGAGTTTTGGAGAGTCCTCCAGGAAGGTCATGGAAGGTTGGCGCTCTGGGGAGATCACCTGACCCCGTCCGCTCTGCAGTGGACAAGGCAGGTCTATAAAGCAGCCTCCCAGGGTCAGAAACAGGGCTGATGCGTCTGCAGTCAGTTCCCCATAAATTTGGGGCCTGGATGGATGGCAAGGGCTTTGGCTCCATATTGGCAAGTGGCTTAGAGCAGGCACGGGTGAAGGTAGGGTGGTCTCTCGTGGAGTAGTGAGGACTCCTTTGACTCTGAAGAATATTCAGAGCCCAGACTTCAGGGAACAGGGACCTTAGTTTTCCAGAACCGTTCCCCTTAGGGGGCTCCGACAAAAGCGTTGTGCCCTTGGCTTCAGCCCCCATCACGTAAATAAACTCGAGCACGCACACAACGTTTCAGAATATTTCTGGTGTCTCACAGGGGCCACATGGACCCCCTGCAGAAGGCACGGGAGGTGGCGGTGAGTCCCCGACAGCAGCAAAAGCAAAGTGTGGAGAGCTTGGCATCTTGGTGAACGTGGGCTCTGCTCCCTCCATGCCTACCCCCGGCCCCCACCCCCGCATCTGAGGTGACCGCAGAAAAGGTGGTGGCCACGCTGGCCCCCTGAAGGGGACAAAGCCAGGCACAGAGGCCAAGCCCAGAGCAGCACTGGCTTCCCCACCTGGACTTCTGGATGGTCTCTGGGGAGCACCAGGGACTCCGTACCAGCCCTTCCCAGAACCCCTTCACTGATCCTTGCTCTCTGCCAGGCAGCGTCCCAGGTACCAGCGACAGATGAGGCCCCTGGTGTTTTAGGAGGTGGCCTTTAGATTTGTGACCGCCAGCCCTAAAATCCTTCCCGGGCACTAGGGAGAGGAGTTATGTCAAGGGTTTGAAGATACTTGTACTAAGCGCTGCAGGTATAATAACTGATTTTCCAGTCCATATCTGTGTTACTATTCGTCCATGTGAATATACGCTGTTGTGACAACAAATGATATGTGTAGGGATCAAGTTGGTTTAGCTTTTTGTCATCACGCATTCTCCTAACGCCCTTGTGTGAATTCTCGAACCGAGGTTACAAAGTGGTCTTGGCAGTGGACGCGGTTAGTGTTGGCTTAGACCTCGGGGTGGGGGGGCGGCATGGGGCTGGTTGGCAGAGGGGGGCTCCACCGTGGCTCTCGCAGTGAAATTTGCTGACCGCGGATCCCCTGCCAGGGAAGGGGTGCGGAGGGTGCTACGTATGCTGAGCGTGGAGGGAGGCGTGGGGCGGGGGCCTTCTCACCCTGTTGAGCGCGGTGGGCCGGGCCCGCTGCTCCGGTCCCCAGGGAAGCAAGCTCCCTGCCTCCCCAGGCTGACTCACACAACCGTGCCGAACCCCAGAGAGACTGCTCTGACCCCGGTCGCTGGCCACTTATTCTTCTCCGGGAGGTTTCTTTTGCCACTCTTTCAGAATTTTGATCCCGACTGCTCTGGAGCTTGAATACATGAGCCCAAATCCCAGAGCCCTCACATGCTAGCCGTGTACCTTTGGGCGAGTTGTTTTATGATTCACTGTTGTTAGCCTTCTACGAGGTGCTACAGTGCGGAGGCTAAGCGACTGGGGATAGAGCTTGGCTTTGAATCCGGACTGTTCATTCCTAGCTGTGTCATCTTGAGCGAGTTTCTTAACCACTCTGTGCTTGAGGCTCCTCCCCCACAGCACCATATTCATCCCAGAGGGTTGCTGTGATGAATTAATGAGAAAATAAGGTGCTCGGAAAAGCCCCTGACACATACCAAGCGCTCTACACATACCAATTTAGTAATCTGGTTTTCCAGATGCCAAAACAGAGAGGTCAAGTAACTTCCCCGAAGTCACACAGCTAATACATGGTGGTGCTGAGACCACGGGGAGACCAGATTCCCCCCACAAAAAAGGGGAGATTCTCTTGTATGTCTCTAAAGCATTTTCTCGATGGAGAGGGCAAGGGAGTTTCCACCACAGGCCAGAAATTCCCCGCAGGCTGGAACAGCCCCTTCCCAGTCGGCCAACAGCAGAACCCCCATCACGGTCCAGAAATCCCTGAGAGGGATTGTTCTGGTCCGATACGGATATGCTGAGGCACCCAGACAATTACTCTGGGAAGTGATTCCACGGTCTCCCCGCCCCCTGGGGTGGTGGGGTAACGGGGTTGGGCTTCGGCTCCTGCCAGGCCAGGCCCTTCCGCCCCTGGAGAAAGTCTGGCCCACTCAGGTACACGGGTCATTGCAGAAAGCCCATGTGCCTGTGCCCAGGATGCGGCCAAAACGGCAACCTCGCTTCACCCCCAGCCGAACACACAATCCAGACCTTGCAGATGCTTTAAAAAGGTCTCTTTCCCGCAAAACGTTCCCCAATCGGGTCCTGAGTTTTCAGACCCCAGTTGCCCCTTTTGATGACCCCACACGTCTTGCTTATCTACAGCCAGCCTGTGCCGCCGAGGAGAGCGCACGCGCGCGTGTTCGTACGTGTGCACACGCTCAGCCCTGGGGCAGTGTCTCCCTTCTGTAGGGACTACCAACAAAGCTGCGGAACATCTCCATGGAAACCAGCCTCCCCATCCCTCGGGCCTCTGCGGTGTGGAATACATCATCTGGAAGGCGGGCGGGGACTGGGGAGGCACTTAACAGAACACAACGTGCCATCTTAGAAGGCAGGGCCCCTTCCCCGGGACTCCTCATCAGCCAGTGGCATCTGAATGAGGAGGGAATCCCTTGTTTTCACTCCACAAAAGTGCAAGTGTGCTCGAGCTCTGCCCGCCACGCCACCGTGGGGGCGTTCACGACCCCCGATCGTGCCCTCACATGGAGGTCTCTACAGTAACCTACAACACAGCCAATTTCAAATCATCATTTCTCCATAGTGCTGAGACCCACCCATCACCCTCCAGTTGCCTTTTGGGTCTCCTGTGTGGTCATAATGCGTTTCCCCCCCACCCCCCTTTTTATTTTCTTTCCCCACAATGATATTTTTCAATTCACTGGAAAAAACGGGAGGTGATTTCAAGAGGAATATTCCTGTTTTTTTTTTTTTTTTTAAACTTGCTCTCACCTCCTCCTATGTTTCTCCCCATTACAGCATGGGTATTAAGGCTGTAGGCAATGTATACTGAATCTTTTTGCATTTTGGACAGGGATCAAAATCGCTATGTATCCCATTGATAAGAGGGCTAAGCCACCGGATATTAGACTTCAAAGGTTTGTTAGTAACTTATAAATATTAACAGATGGGATAAAACAGATACTTGATGAGCCAAAAAAATGAAGTCCACGTTTCACTGGTATATTTTATCTCTCCGTTAGTACTGAAGCTTTCTTCGTATCGTTACAATTGTCTGAACATTTGAACGGTTTTTCAGATAAGTGATCTCATCCACCCTGGGCCAACTTTAACTTTTTGTTTACAGTTCCTTCTGTTGTTCTGGATCCTTTTGGCAGCAACTTGTGAAAGATTCCACTTTTTTTTTTTTTTGCAATTTGACCTTTTAATTTGACATTTTGCCTGGACCATTTCTCTGGGGGAAAAAAAACAACAACAACAGAGGATGAGGTCATTTGAGAAGCAAATTGTGCTAAGCTGTCTGTGGTTTTAGAACTGAAATCACAGCATCATTGCCTCAAAACTGAAGGCTGTTCTTTTGTGGGCTGCTTAGACATGTCAATTCCTGGCATCGAAAAACCACCGTTACCTGTCTCTGGCTTATAACAGGGGTTACACCCTGACAAAGTCATCCTAAATTGAAAATATCGTTAAGTTGAAAGTGCATTAACATACCTATCCTACCGAACACCATACTTCTCCCAGCCCACCTGAACTGGGCTCAGAACATGTCTATTAGCCTGCGGTTGGACAAAATCAGCTCACATCAAGCCTGTTTGATAATAAAGTGTTGAATGTCTCATGTAATTGATTGAATATGGCTGCACGGCTGCAGAATCCTTGCTAGCGTATTGGGCGTTTGCTGTTGTGACTGCCGGCTGCCTGGGAGCCATTGGGGCTGGGGCTGCCCCGCACCACGAAAGAAGGTGCGACCGCCTATAGGTCCCCAGGAAAAGAACAAAATTCAAAATTCAAAATAGGGTTTCTATTGCTTTCGCATCATCGTAAAGTCGAACCATCGTAAGTACTTACTAAGGTGATCACGGTGAGATATTGCAGTTTGAGAATGTTTGGGGATTGAAATTTTATTTGGCAAATTTGAAAGGAGATGATATGTTTAAGGGGAAAAAAAAACCACTTGTTTGAAGCCATGTTCCCTGTTAAATAACGTACTGCAGTTGACCCTGGAACGCTGCATTTCAACTGCGTGGGTCCACTTAGGCACATACAGTATGCTGTAATTGTATTTTCTTTTCCTTATGATCTTCTAAAAAGTTTTGTTTAATGTTTATCTATTTTTGAGAGACAGAGAGAGACAGAACATGAGTGGGGGAGGGGCAGAGAGAGAGGGAGACACAGAATCCGAGGCAGGTTCCAGGCTCCAAGCGGCCAGCACAGAGCCCACCGTGGGGCTCGAGCCCATAAACCGTGTGATCGTGACCTGAGCCGAAGTTGGACACTTAACCGACGGAGTCCCCCAGGCGCCCCTTTCCTTATGATTTTCTTAGTAACGTTTTCTTCTCTCTAGCTGACCTTGTAACAGCACAGTATACAACATACATAACACACAAAATAGATGTGAATCGACTGTGTTATCGGCAGATCTTCCTGTCAACCGTAAGCTATTAGTAAAGTTTTGGGGGAATCAGAAGTTACATGTGAATTTTCAGCTGTGTGTGGGCGGGGCTCAGGGGGTCAACGCCCCTAACCCTGTGTTGTTCAAGGGTTGGCTGTACTTATAAAACTATATGGTTATGCTTTTTAGTAAATCTGTCAGACTTCTTAAATCTGGCCCTTTCTTGCATTTTGATGCTGCTGGTTCTGACATAAGTAAAGGCCCCCAGAAGAATGCAGGTTTGCCTTTTAAAACGGCAGAAAGTTGATTCATTTATCTTTTATATTTGGCTGTCAAGAAAGCCAGGTTACCAAGAAGGCATTGATGACATTCTAAGTAATTTTCCTACCAGAAAAACCTGGGATAAAAGATGAGAGGAAAAATAAGATAAAAAAAAAACCCCACCTCCGTTTCTAATTTCATGTGAGTAGAAACAATATTTCTCTTGCTTGACCAAAAAAAGAGCCAAAAATTGCATTAGGAATATCTCAGAATTCATAATTATGAATGAAAATAAATGACTTTAATTCTGAAGTAGCTTTTCTTGTGTTGGTTCCCCAAGCGAAACTGCCAGAATTTTTACCTGTTTAAGGGTGTTTTGCACCTTGCTTGGTGAAGGGGGAACTTGAACTATGATATATGTAATAAATGTGAAATAAAAATGATATAAAATGTTTCCACTCTAACTGGATGTATTGCCATTCAGTTCTGCCACTCACCGCCTGGCAATGGCATCGGACCCCCCAAATTAAAGGCTCAGTTGCCCACAACACTGCCCTATTTCAGAGGCCAGCCACACTTCAGGGGTCCCCAGGACACCTGCTTTTTGACCTATATTTCTTTTTTTTTTTTTTTTAATTTTTTTTTTAACGTTTTATTTATTTTTGAGACAGGGAGAGACAGAGCATGAACAGGGGAGGGTCAGAGAGAGAGGGAGACACAGAATCGGAAACAGGCTCCAGGCTCTGAGCCATCAGCCCAGAGCCCGACGCGGGGCTCGAACTCACGGACCGCGAGATCATGACCTGAGCCGAAGTCGGCCGCTTAACCGACTGAGCCACCCAGGCGCCCCTTGACCTATATTTCTGACCACGCTGCTGGCTATAAATTCCGGGGTTCCCATGACCCCTCCACGTTCAATAACTTGCTAGAATGACTTACAGAACTCAAGAAAGCTCTATTTCAGTCCTTTGTAAAAAGGATGCACATAGGGAACTTCCCGGCTCCCTCCCTGGGGAGTCGGGACACATCACCCTCCTGGGATGTCAACGTCTTCCTCAACCAGAAGCTCCACTGAGCTTTATTAAATCATTGGCCACACGACTGACTTCAATCTCCAGCCTCCTCTCCCTCCCCCAGGTGAGGCTCGGTATTTCGGGTGACCAGCCGCCATCCTTAAGTGACTTAGGGGCCCGTCAGGCGTCACCTCATTAGCAGAGCAAAGACACTCATCACTCAGCAAACTTGAAGTGGCTTTGAAGTTCTGGGCCAGGACCCGGGGACAAGGACCAGATACATTGATTATTATCCCCCAGCCACACGTAACTGGCAGGACAAATCACTCCAGATGTCCGTTCTTCCTGCCCCAGCTGTGCTGTCACTGACGAATTTGTCACTTTCCCTCTAGCACTGTTGTTAAGTACCTAATCCTTTATCTGGTTATTTGTCTTGATCCCTGCCAAAATACATCAAAATACCGTGACGTTTGAGTTCTGCCCATCTTCAAAGCTGCAGTTTTAATTATTTTTATTCTTGGACTCCATTTTTCCCAACTCGGACTTTTATGTAAAAAATGTTTGCCTCAACATAGAAATTTGGAAGCTTCCGGTTCCAGCTTGCTTCTTCTTCTTTTTTTTTTTTTTTAATTTTTATTAAAATTTTTTTTTTACATTTATTCATTTTTGAGAGACAGAGAGAGGCAGAGCGCAGGTGGGGGAGGGGCAGAGAGAGAGGGAGACACAGAATCCGAAGCAGGCTCCAGGCTCTGAGCTGTCAGCACAGAGCCCGATGTGGGGCTCAAACTCACAAACTGTGAGATCGTGACCCGAGCCGGAGTCGGACGCTTAAGCGACTGAGCCACCCAGGGGCCCCTGCCTTGAAGTACTCTTAAGATACTTAGAGTACCTCATGCCTTTGAGGTACTCTTAAAATTTTTTTTTTAATGTTTATTTTTGAGAGAGAGACAGAGACAGAGACAAGAGTGCGAGCAGGGGAGGGGCAGAGAGAGAGGGAGACACAGAATCCGAAGCGGGCTCCAGGCTCTGAGCTGTCAGCGCAGAGCCTGATGTGGGGCTTGAGCTCATGAGCTGTGAGATCATGACCTGATCCGAAGTCAGATGCTTAACCAACTGAGCCACCCAGGCGCTCCCCCTACCCCGCCAACTTGTTTCTTCTGTCCACCCCCACCCTTATCACCCCCAATCTCACCAATAAGTTAACCAGTGGTTTATTTACTTACATCAGCGGCTTCATCAATTAATGACATTTTCTCTTATAGAAAGAACTATGGCCTCGAGAATTTAAGGCCATAATCTTCTTTGCATTTTGAGGGTTATGTATTTATGGGAAAGGCTTCAAGCAATCCAGACTCAGAAATGGATACTCTAACTGAGAAGGTCATAAACTGACAGGGCCCATGGAGTTTTCTAGAAGTACGTGCGTTTTATCAACTAGGTTTCGCAGCCTAGAGGATTCTCTCCCACAGTGATTTATCAGCCCGTGGACCTTTCTGCTGCACAGTTTTGTGAAGACATGGCTAGATTTGTTTTGTCCCTGGTACATCAGAAGGGAATATGGAAAGTCACTGTTTCAAAATTGAGGCAAAAGGGCATATAACATAAAACTCACCATTTATAAGTGAACGATGCAGTGGCATTTAATACATTCACAGTGTTGGGCAACCACCTCCTCCATTGGTTCTAAAACATTTTTATCACCCCAAAGGGAAACCGTGTACCTATTAGGAGTTACTCACTGTCAGAAGGTTATTATTATTATTATTAAAGTTTTAATTTATTTTGAAAGAGAGAGCACAAACGGGGGAGGGGCAGAGAGAGAGGGAAGGAGAGAGAATCCCAAACAGGCTCCGTACTGTCAGCACAGAGCTGGACTCGGGGCTTGAACTCACGAACCACGAGATGGTGACCTGAGCTGAAATCAAGAGCCGACTGAGTCACCCAGGCGCCCCTGTAAACAAAGTCTGTATTTTCAGTCATCCACTTCACAAATATCTATGCCCACACTGTTAGGGATACAGGTTGAATTCTTTTTTCTCCGTCATTTTCTTATTTTTCCCAAATGGATTGTGTATAGCTACAGGACGATTCCGGTCAACTGGATTTGGGTTAATCATCTAGAAAATTCTACTCCATGGATAGAGTCTACACCATCCCTTTCATCCAGCTAAAAGGGGCAGACACACAGCAAATACATAGGAAATGCTGCATGGCGGAGTTTTACTGTAATCACTTTGGGTTAGAATTCTAGAACGGCCGCGAGCAGTTTGCAGATGTCAGGCGAGCAGAGGTCAGGCGCAATCAGAGATAAGACTTCATCTCTGAGTCAATACAAGGATTCCAACTGACGGGAGAATCGATGCACAGGCAACTGTCACACCTATGTGTCAAAAACGTGCATTACTCACCGTGGTTCAAATGAGACCTTTTGAACTGAGTACAACCTACAACGAACTACTGTTTCTGGATGAACCAGTTGCCCTGGGTTTGCCTTTTGAGAGGCATTTGTGAGAACAATCCAGATGCGTAAGGAGGGGGACGAGTCCCTTGCTATGGATGGTCTGAGGGTTGGGGAGTGGCCCCCAGACCGCTGTGGCGGTCACCCCTACTCCTTGTGGCTGGGAAGGCAGGGGAACAGCCAGGTGCCTGGATCCCTCCCCTCGGCAGCCGGCATCCCCGGACCAGCTCTGGGACCTCTACATCTGGCAGCTCTCCTTTCTGAAAACCCACAGGACCCGCTGCTCACAGCCTCTAAAGGGCTACTGGCTCTTGCTTTTATCTGTCCAAGGAAACTCCTTAATTGTGTTTTCCTCCCCAGTGTTAAAAAGCATGGTTTTGCTGAGAGGATGCTTGTACAAGAAAATGCCCTTTTTAAAAAAAAAAAAAGTTTATTTATTTATTGGGGAGGGGAGGGGCAGAGTGAGAGAGAGAGAGAGAGAGAGAGAGAGAGGGAGAGAGAATCCCAAGCAGGCTCTGCACTGTCAGCACAGAGTGGGGCTCAAACATGTGAAGCTGTGAGATCATGACCTGAGCTGAAACCAAGAGTCAGAGGTTTAACCAACTGAGCCACCCAGGTGTCCCCGAAATGCCTTTCTTTAGATGTTAGAGTTCACAGCTCTGCCAGAGCTGGCTCCCAAAGACCAGTGAGTGGGAGACTTCTCAAAGAACCCCGAATCTCCGTGGATTCGTGTCTCTTTTATAATAAAACCCTCTTCCCATCTTAGGATCACCGAAGGATAGCTGCTCTGTGCAGGGGCCATAGAGTCAAACCATTTCTAACAAACAAGTAGGCTGTGTCTGATATAACAGTGCCAATTAATTTAGTGGAATCGACATCAAAAAGGGGCTTTTGTACAAAATAGTGCCTATTTTGGTTCTGGTTAACTTAGAGGGTCAGTGAGTATCAGGAAAATTCAAAATTCCCAATTGATAAATACACCAGACCTCCTACTGCCAAATCTTTTTTCCTTTCCTTTCCTTTCCTTTCCTTTCCTTTCCTTTCCTTTCCTTCCCTCTCCTCTCTCCTCTCTCCTCTCTCCTGTCTCTTCTCTTCTCTTCTCTTCTCTTCAGAGAGCAAGAGCTTGAGTGGAGGAGAGGGGCAGAGGGAGGGAGGGAGGGAGGGAGAGAGATAGAGAGAGAGAGAGAAAGAGAAAGAGAGGGAGAGAGAATCCCAAGCAGGCTCCATGCTCAGTGTGTAGCTGATGCAGGGCTCGAACCCATGACCCTGTGATCACAACCTGAGCTAAAATCAAGAATCGGATGCTCAAATGACGGAGCCACCCAGGTGCCCCCCCCCCCCAATCTTTTCTTAACGTCACATGTAACATCTCTATAATCTTTACGATGATATAGCTGTTAAACAAATGTAATAGTGAAGCAGAACGGTCTTTCAATTGCCATCTCTCATTTCCTGAGGCTGCCATCACAATTTACCCAAACCTGAGTGGCATAAACCAACAGAGACGTATTTTCCCGCAGTTCTGGAGCTGAGAAACCCTGAGACCAAGGCGTCAGCACTGCCCCAGGCCTCGGTAAGCTCTTCCTTGCCTCCTTGCCTCCATTGTGGCTGCATCGCCCCAATCTTTAAGGCTAGCGCCTCCCAATCTCTCTGTTCTGTCTTCACACGGCCGGCGCTGCTGTGTGAGGTCGAATCCCTCTCAGCCTTCCTCTTGGGAGGGTACATGCGATTTCCCATCTGGATAATGCAGGGTAATCTACCCAAGTCCACATTCTTAAATCAATTACGTTTGCCAAGACCTCCCCCTACATTTTCTCCATACGAGGTCACATTCACAGGGATTAGCGTGTGGATCTCCTGGGAGACCCATTTTTCACCCGGCTGCAGAAGTTAGGCAGATTTCTTTACTCCAGGGCATCTTAAAATTTGTTTGTTTGTTTTTTAATACTAGTACACCTTGGGAATTTCAATGGAGAAACAAGGTCTTCCTGAAATAATTCCATCAGCAACACCCTCTGCATCAACTCTACTAAAATTTATTCTGGAGATGTCATGGGACTAACGTCCCTAGGAATATACGTCCGAAAATGCTGATCTGTCAGATAACTTAAAAACTTCTTGGGGCGCCTGGGTGGCGCAGTCGGTTGGGCGTCCGACTTCAGCCAGGTCACGATCTCGCGGTCCGTGAGTTCGAGCCCCACGTCGGGCTCTGGGCTGATGGCTCAGAGCCTGGAGCCTGTTTCCGATTCTGTGTCTCCCTCTCTCTCTGCCCCTCCCCTGTTCATGCTCTGTCTCTCTCTGTCCCAAAAATAAATAAACGTTGAAAAAAAAAAATTAAAAAAAAAAAAAAACAAAAAAACAAAAAAACTTCTTATCTGACACCCAATGCCTCCCTGACCCCATCCACTGCTCTAGACTTTTACTATTTCCCCACTTAAAATGTCCAGCTTTAGTCAATGTGTCCTGATCGTTCATTGTTCTCCATCCACACCTCTGCTGTTTTGTCTCCGCTGTTCTCTCCTAAGAGAATGACCACCCACCCCATCCGAACCCCGCGCTCTCCACAGCCCCCTAACCTACACCACTGTAGCCCCCTTTTCGTTTCCTTGGGAGAGCCCGTTCACTCTCCAGGTCCCAGCTTTCCCGAAGCCTTCTGGGACCCCTAGGAAAGAGTCTCTCCTTTTTCGAATCTCCGTTTCAGCGCTGAGAAAGTCTGGGGTCAGTGATAATCAAGCACAGATGTGTGCCAATTTTCACCTTTTTGTTTCACCGCGAGCGGATTCAGGGTTATCCTTGTGGATGATCTTGTCCTTCCCATATGGAAAGACCGGAGGGAAATGATAACACACACGCAGGGTTCCTCCAAGAAGTGTGCAACGGCGAAGAAAACTTCATCCGATATCATGGGTTGGTTTAAGAAACTCAAATGCAGGTGAGCCGCAGTCCTTAGGAATTTTCCCACCTTCTTCCCTATGACAAGACAAGGGCTCTTGTCTTGTTGTCCAAAGTACTGTATCATTCTTTCGGTCAGCCCTCAGGGCAGGGCCCTTGTTCTACAAACCACCTTCCCTCCCCTACAGGCTCATGCTGCCTCCTGGTACACCCTTCGCTATTACTTGATTAATTGTTTGTGATGGACTCATTCTCGATTTATTTAAAAAAAAAAAAAAAAAAAAGTCCAGGTTATTTGTTAAGAGGGTGCAGAGAAGGATCACATAAGGTAATTGTGAAGAATACAAGTCTTGATTTACGCAAGAACTTATTTCTTCTTTCCTCAGTGGCCACAGAGTGATATTTATAAGTCTGACGGGAAAGAATGGTAAGAAAAGAAAATGGTAAGAAAATCTCCACGGGAGAGTCTTAGAGATGCGTCTGACACCTTTCCCTTCACTAAAGCCAAGGAAAGAGAATTTGGAACATATACAGGAGGAGAGCATTCTGGATTAAAAAAAAAAAAACAATCTAGACTAGCATCCTGGATTTTGGGGGGAAAAAAAACCCCAGACTTGTTTCTTCCTACCCACTATCTTACAGAGAGCGCTCCGGTTGAAATTGTGTGCTAGGAAACAGGAGCGCATGTCCCTGTAGCCCAGGGGCTTAGCATCTTGGAGGAGAAAACGATCTGGGGAAGGGGACTGTTTCGTGGTCAGGGCACACAGCTCACTGGGTGCCCTTCTTTGATTAAATCGGACACTTAGGTGGGAACTAGAGCTGTGATCTGAGTTAAATAAATATCTGGTAAGGAGCATCCCTAGTGACCCAGAACGGAGTGATGTTTCGTTTGGGTTTGACTTCAGAAAATCAACAGCGATTTCTCTCTCTCTTAATGTCGTGAGCTGGGCTGTGAGTCGGGGCAGCAGACCCCATCGCTATCACATCTGTGCCAGGGGATATCGGGAAGGAAGTGTCTGTAGATGGAGGTGAAAAGGAGTACTTGTATGTGGCAGTGAAACCCATAAGGAGACTTTCGGAAGGTCATGTGTAAGGTGCCGCATTACCTGTCAAAACAAAGGTACCACAGGAAACCAACACCACATATTAAAAGCCCCCAAGTAGCCCAGATCAGTCAACAGGAAATTTCTAGTGCCGAATGCCAATTGATAAAATCATAGAGCCTTGTCCTAACCCTTGGATCTTTACGAGAGTTGTATATGTATAGTACAAGGTGATGAAACCTGACAACGTGAATATTCTTTTTTTTAATGTTTATTTATTTATTTTGAGGGTGGGGGAGAGGGAGAGAGAGAATCCCAAGCAGTCTCCCCGTTGTCGGAGCAGAGCCTGCCTCGGAGCTCTAGCTCGCGAACCGTGAGATCATGACCTGAGCCGAAATCAAGAGCCGCTACGTAACTGACTGAGCCACCCAGGTACCCCGACAATATGAATATTCTTCTAATAGCTTGAGAAGAGTAAGTAAAACAAGGTGTGAGGATAAGAGCAAGTCTCACAGGACAACTGCTGTGCCAAATGCTTTCTAGGTTAGCTTTCAGCATAAGACTATATATTCTCTCTCTATATAAACGTTTAAGGTACCTATTAGCTTACGCATGTGAATTCATACCGAAACACAATTATATATCTATATTTATGTACACAAATATACACGTTAGCTCGTATATGCATATACATCGTTTTATGTACATTATCAAAACGGCCCTGGGCGGTTGTTATTCTCAGTTGCAGAGAGGGATGGTTAATTTGCTGGTGGGCTTACAGCGAGGAGGTGGGGCCGTGGGACGCCCGCGGTGCTAAGGATCACGGTGACACAGACCTCTCCCTAGGACCACACTGGCCTCCCCACGCATATCAGGGAGGTTTTGCTAATTGTGTAGAAACCTTGAGAAGGCATCTCTGGGCTGCAAAGCAATTCTCTGGGTCAATATTTAAAATCAAGATGCCTCCCTCCTTTTAAAGCCTTTGGGCCTGAAATTTAATAGCTTGTGAAGGAGATTAAATCAAGGCAGAAAAGCCTGCGACAAACGTAGGCAGCGATGTTTTTACCGCTGATCCCCTTAGCTTTTTCCTCTTGGGGAAGCCAGACTTGGTGAGTCTGGGAAGTGATTCTCTCCCACGAGGTGCCACGCACCTCCACCTGATTTTAGACTTCCCCCGCGCCAGAAGGCAGGTGTTTCCCTTGCCTGCCTCCCCTCCCCAGACAAATTCAGGGAGGCAGTGGGAAGTGGTGAGCCCCAGGGCTGTCCCAGCTTGTCGCCAGGAGGGAGAGGGGGCTGGGAGTGGGCGGGGGGGGGGCAGCAGCAGCCCAGAGAGGGGGCTGGTGGGTTCCCTTCACTGGGAATATCAATGAGACAAAGAGGGCGGCACAAGGTAAAACGAGTTCCCCTGCCCAGGAGGTCACATTTGTCCGGGTGTGAGCAAACACTGTGCGCTCCACCCGGGCAGCGTCCCCTCCCCAGTTCCGGTGCTGTGTCCCGAGCTGGAGTCGGTAGATTTCAGTATTCTCCACTGCTCCCTCCAACCACCTGCTCACTCGTGTCCCCGGTGCCTTATCCCAGGCTTCTTAAACGCTCACATGCCTGCATTCTCTTACTCGGGGTTGCCCACACTTGCGTGCTCACACTTGGGTGCCGGGTTGGGCATCTGTCTTACCCTCCAGCCCCACGGCCTGCCTCGGGGTGACCCCACCGTGGGGGACGCAGCCTCTGATTTCCCCCTTGTCCCCCCTCAGTCTTTCCTGATGAAACCTGTGGTTTGCAGAGCAGTTGATGTGGGGAGAAGGGGAGGAATGGGCGTGGGGGGAGGAGGGGGGAAGGATCAGGAGCCTGTGGCAGGTGGTGGGAGGCTGGAGCAGACTCTTGGAGCCAGGTGGCAGCGTGTGGGAGGAGGGAGGGGAGGGACAGTGAGACGGGGTGGCAGCGTGTGGGAGGAGGGAGGCGAGGGAGGAAGTGTGAGGGAAGAGAGTTTAAAAATGTATTTGTTTACTTTTTTACTTTGGGCTGGAGCAAAGGCAAGTGGTGGGCGTGTTTCCCATTCCCTCTGGGATCTGGGTCCCCAGCTTGGACAGGTGGCTCTACACTTGGGTCTTGATCGGGAACCATGGCTCTTCCATCGCTCTGGGGAGTCACCTGAACACCCCACTGGCTGAGGAGCACAGCCTGTTGCTGGGGCATGTGTGGGTTGGGGGACAGGATAGAGACAGAGTTTTGGCTGATTGTGGCCACAGTGGATGGTGACAGCAGCCTGCTCTGGCAGCTGCCTCCACGTTGCCAGGCTGGGCTGGTACCATGGTGACTCAAGCCTCGAACATCTCTCCTGTGTGTGATCGCCTTGTGTCAAAGGAGTGGAAACTGAGGGAGGTCCAAAATCCCTTTGCTCCCAAACAAGAGAGGAAGCCCCTCCAGTGAAATGCCAATGACACGGGTGCCCCCTGAGATGGGCACAAAAGCAAATAGCGAAGAAGGTTGGAGAGGACGTGGCTGCCCCAGAGCTGGGCTTTCACCGTCAGTGGCTTGGAAAGGCAAAACGAGCGAGAAAAATTATTGTTGAGAGAGCCAGTGGGGAGGTCCTAAAAACTGCTGTTTGGAAAGAACAACAGTCCCGGCAGCCTCTAGAGGAGCCGGGGTCTCCGCCTCCCCTCCCCTCAGCCCACTTTCCACTTCTCCTGTTTCTACCAGTCCTAAGAGCTGTGGTCCTTCCAGCTCTCCTCTTGAACACTAGTGGAAAAATCACTTCCTCTTTCTGAGCTTCAACTGCCTCATCAATAAAACAGAAATACAAATGACTTGGTTGTCCCTAAAGTCATGGCAGCCTAGGCAGACAGACTCCCGAGGTGGCCGCCGGGGGACATTCAGGTTGACCATTCCTGCACGAAGCATGTATTGGTGGGAAGCAGTGGTGTGGGTGGACATTGCGGACGGAAGCCTCAGGAGAGTTCTGCAGTCGACTGGCCAATCCCACCATTGCTGCAGAATGAGCCACTGGGGTCTGTTTCGCTTTCTTCCCGCTTGGATCTAGAACAGTGATTCCCAACCTCTCAGCAGTCGGGGACTTTGCTCCCCAAGGCAAATGAAGTAATGTCTGAAGACTGGTTGTCATAAGGCGGGGCAGGCGATATCAGCATCTGGTGACTTGAAATCAAGGGTGCTCTCAGACATCCTCCCATGCACAAAACTTCCCAACTCAGAATTACCCAGCTCCAAAGGCGAATGGTGCCTAAGTTGAGAAACCCCGACCTCAATCCTCCGGGTTCCAGAGGGAAAGTGCAGATATCAGAAGAGTTTCCCCGTGACCAAGGCTGACACGGGTCAGAAGGTGGGGGTCAAAGCGATCTCCGAGATCTTGGACAGAAATGAGCTTGAGAAAACGTGTCTAGCCCCATCTCCACTGGCACCAAGATCAGCAATCAATTATACAAATATCAGGCACCCTGTGTTGAAATTTACTCACTTTGCCGTTTTGAACACTGTTGTGTGTTTCTACCAGTGAAATCCTTTGAATTACAAGCTGTTCCGGGACAGGCTCTTCTGGGGATGGCGAGGGAGGAGCCGACTGCTGGAGGGAGGCTGGGCGGTGCGAGGCAGATGGAAACCACGGGAGCAACGGTCCTGCCTTGAGGGATGGGCAGGGTGAGGCGGGGCGACCAGGCGGGATGACGAGCCTACCTTCACGGGGACGAGGCTCAGGCCACCGAGCGGAATGAGGATTAGAGTCCATTACAGGCCCTTCGGCCTCAGAGCTGAGAGCTCTGATTCCACTGAACACGCCCCTGATCTCAACTGGAGAGCAATTATCCTTGAATTTGAAAGATGCTTTCCAGTAAGGACAAGCGCGTGCCTCATAGTGGAAAAAAAAAAAAAAAAAGATAACAGCTTTTTGGAGGCACACAGACAGGGAAGCACCTGCTGACTGTCTTCGGCTTTGGATCAAAGGAAGCTTTTCTGCCGGGTGGTAGGACTGAAATGATGTATTGCCAGGGGACCATATGTGCAGTGGGACCTTCTGGATAGATCTCCGTTCCGCTGCCCCTCTGAGCCGGTCCCCCTCTCGGCGGCCACCCTTGTGCTCCCTCCCCTCGTCCCCCAGGGCAGCCAGGAATGAATACACAGAAAGGAGGCTGCATGGGTCCTGAGTTACTAGGCAAGACGGCAAAGCCAATCCGGTGGGCGTGAGTGGGTGAGCTGGTTTAGGGATATGATCTAGCTCCGGGGGTCCAGGGAGAACGAGAGAACCGGCCTCTAGGCAGGACTTCCAGAACCTATCCCCAGAAGCACCTGTCAGAGCTGCTTAATAAGGCAAAGGCTGCTTCTGTCAGTCTGAATGCTGGCCTGCACCCAGGCCCGTAGCTCATCAGGGTCCGTGCACCTGCGGGAGGGGGTCGGGCCGGCTCCCCATCCACATGGGGGGCTGGGAGATGAGAAAGGAAGGCGGGTGGGGAGCCACTGGACGGGAGGCAGAAGGGAGACCAGGCGGGCACAAGGACAAACACCCTCCGCCAAGGGGGAAGGCAGAGGAGAAGAGAGGGCAGGGCAGCCAGGGAGGGCAGAGCCCTGGGGGCTTCCGGGAGACCTGACACTTCCTATCAGAGGGACCCTTTAATTCCCTGAATGGCTTTCGCCGAGGAGCTCATTTAGAGGAGGAGGTAATGCAGCCTGAAACAGACCTTGTAATGGCAGGACGGAGTAGTCAAGAGCAATGAGCTGGACTTTAAGTTGGTCACTCGTGAGATGATGCTGTGCCTTCCCGTGTGGGCGTGACCTTGCGGCACGGATCTCAGCGTTTAAAGTGTCTGAGTTTTATTGGAAGGGAGAAGGTATCCGGTGGGCCCGGATTGAGCACCCTGGTGACTTCAAAGAATAGCTCTGCCCTGCCTCAACTGTCCCGCACGGCCCCCAGCTCTCGGTCCAGCTGAGGGGCCTGGACCAGCCACGAACGAGGTCAAGGCCTGCCCGTGTGCTTGGACCTGCGGCTCTGGTCCTTGCCCGCCGGGGAGGGGGCTGCAGGGTGTGCTGTGTTCTCCTAACACCCTGCCCAAGGGGGCCCAGCCTGGGGCGCAGACACCCTGTGTCTGGGAGGGCGGGCACCTTCCCCAGGGGTTAAGTGGCTTACAATATCCCAGCAAGCAGGACAGGCCCCGGGGATGGAACATAAAAGGGGATCCTGCTTCCATTCTCCTGGTCTCGGGAACCCTCGGGCTGGGGGACAAAGAGACCCTCAAGGCGAATGCTGATACCTGCTTCCTGGAATTCTCTTTGTCTTGCTTGTTCCCACCTGGTTTCCTTTCCTTAGGTATTTCTTCAGGATCTTTGTTTCTCTTCTAGGCCTTGGAAGGAATCTCTAGCAGCCATCCGGTTTCCTGAGTAGCTCTAAGGGGCCGCCTCCTTCCAACCCCTGACCTAGGGGTGACGGGGGTGACCTACGGTGTCCCCTGCCATTGCTCAGAAGTGAGCGGTCTCCCTGTCCCCTCAGGTTCCAATCCCTCTGTGTTGGGTTAGAGCTGACCTTCCGCCCTCCTTCCAAGCACCCCTTTCCATGTTGGAAGTTGGGCGCGGCGTTGACGTGTGGCTAAGGCAACGAGAGCAGAAGTGACATGTGTCCCTTCTGGGTGGAATGTTAAGGTGCCGTGTCGATTTGCCGTGTTCTCTCGCGGCGGTGGAGATGGGCCCTCCAGGTGAGCCGAGCCGTGGCCAGCCAGTGTGGACACGTGGCCTGAAGGAGAAATTAACACGCACGTGGGCACGTGTGGCTGTGTCAATGTGTGCCTGTGTGTGCGCGAAGTGGCAGAAATGTTTTGTGAGCAGAGCATGACCTGGCCTCTCCCGACACTTTCACAGCCGCCTCATTTGCACCTGCGAGAGTAGGGGACCCTTTTCCTACAAAGGGGACCCTGACCAACCGAAGCATTCCCTTGACTCAGTACCTTCAAATCTGAACCCATCACATCAGTGCCTCAAATCACTCTTTCTCCTGCCGGCGTCCCTGGCCTGGCGTGGGGGCTGGTGGAAGCTTCCGCCAGTTTCCTTCCCGAAGCGCAGAGCCTGGGTAGCGTGCGCACCTTCCTCCTCCTCTCGGTCACGTCCCCGGTCACGGCCTCTTTCACACACTCAGGTCCATCCTCGACGGCGGCCCCAGCTCCCGTCTGCCTCTGCTCAGAGAGCCGCCCCTCACCCCTTCGCCCCTGGGAGACACCTGAGCTGCGCCCTAGTCCTTTGACGATCTGACTCGTGCCCACGTGCCCAGCCATCTGCTGTCTTGCCACCCGGGCTCCTCGCCGAGCCCACATCAGTACTTTGCTCTTCCCTCACACCTCTGTCCTCACACCTCTGTCCGTCCCTGTGCCGGGTGCTGGGCGCCTGACACTCACATTCCCATCGGCCGCCTGGTGGCACCCCCACACCCTTTGGGTGCCTTTACGATGCACATGCGCGCTGCAAGTCCGTGGAAGGAGAGCTTTGCGGGCCATCCGTCCCCAGGCTGCACGCTTGTCCGGCAGCCTCTGCCAGGGCCCGACTCTGCACAGCGGCTGGTGTCCCCTGCCTCCCCAGAACGCCGCGCTCGGTGCGGCCAGGGACCCTGTTTTCCCGCCTTCCCCCGCCTTAACACGACGCCAGGGTTAGGACAGCGTCTCCACACGGAGGGAAGAAATGATTAAAGAAGCCACTGCATTTGCACGGGGCTGATTCGATGTGCAGTGATTGTAGCTGCTTCTCCCCCTTCATTTCTTCTGACACTAAACGGTTTCCAATCTAGGCTGACTTTGGGCGGCGTCTTGCATCCCGGAGGGATCCCCTCTGCGTTGATGCGGACGGCCGAGACCTCCGAGCACCCACAGAACAGGCCCCCGGCTCTGGTTCTGGGCGGTGGGGGGAACCACCCAGCCCCCTCGTCCTCTGCGCCGAGCTGGGAAGGAACCGTCCTGGAACGCTTGGGGGCACAGCTGACGTTCAGCTGTGTCTTTGGGAATAACAACGAGCGGCACTCCTCTTTCCTGTGCAGGTGTGCCCCGCAGGGACAGCGGGGCGGCCGGGGTTGGCCTTGCGGCCTGGCAGAAAGGCTCCTGGGGAAGGACCGGAAGGGATCCTGTGGCTGGCAGAGGGAACGCTCAGGGCACGTGTGCCCGAGAGACGCTGGGCAGGTGGCAGCAGGAAGCCGAGAAAGTCAACCCCTGCCAGCATTTGGAGCGAGCCGCGGCCGGCCTCGTGCACCATTTGCCACCGCGGTGACGACCGAAGACGCGCGGCGCTGTGGGGAAGGAGGCAGAAGTGTGACGCCGGCGGGGTGCTGGGTGGGGGGCTTTGGAAAGGGGCCCTGCGTCCTGGAGGAGGCGTCGGGGCCAGCGTCCCTACCCGTTCCGCCCTGTAACCCCCATCACGGTGCGCAAGACGGATATTTGGTTATAATCCACATTATTCACGGACCCAGGTCGTACGGCTCTCCACCCCCTGCTATATTTGACACGTGCCCTGGAGCTCGAGGTGTGGGGAAGACGCACCAACAGGCATTGCCCGGGAAGTGAATTATCTACAGGAATCCACATAAGCACAGCCTACCAAGGGAGCTCAGACAGACCATGATCCCAGAGCCCCCAGGTCATTTGCACGCCTTTGGACATCTCCAATCTGTCACTGTCTGACTTAGATTCCAGCGGCTAGGGCAGACCCTGCCCTCCCCAACGTCATCTCCAATGACAGCGCGGTGCAAGATGGGATTTCCTCGTCTGGGTCACCATATGCCGATTTATAGACAAGGTTGGCAGTCCCCCCTGGGTCAGCCTTTCAGCTTGATTTCACTTAGTGGCTGGGGTAGTAAAGGGCTGGTACCCGAGGGGCAAGCTCGGAGTGATCTCTTCCAATGTGGGTTTTGTTTTGCACCATTTGGAACTGGGCTTCTGGTGATGTAAATATGAGTATATCCGTTTCCAAGGTGCAGACACAGATTAAAATGTCAACAGGCAGTGGTAAAAAAAATCAATAGCCTTTGAAAGGTTGAAAGTCCACAGCTGGTTAAGGCCAGTGTGCAGTTTCCTAATTTTAGACCGTCTGTGAACACCTCTCTGTGCCTCCTCTCCTTTCTGCCTACTTGTCTTCTTTTGCTCCTTGTGATTTTGTACCTTTCTTTCCTCTGGGTCTCTTTTCATATATATATTTTTTCCCGGGTATTTTTCTCATGTGAACTTTTGCTGTCTCCCTCTTCCTCCACATCTGATTTTTTCCTTTCTCTATTTTTCTTTTTCCTTTTCATGTCCCTCCTCATTTCAACCGTGTGACATAAACATATTTTGAAAAGTCATCTTACTTTTATCAAATAAAGTTTCTTTTAATTAAACATTTAAAAATCTGCTAACATGGGGCGCCCGAGTGGCTCAGTCGGTGAAGCAGCCGACTTCGGCTCAGGTCATGATCTCACGGTTTGTGGGTTCGAGCCCCTTGTCAGGCTCTGTGCTGACAGCTCGGAGCCTGGAGCCTGCTTTGGATCCTGTGTCTCCCTCTCTCTCTCTGCCCCTCCCCTGCTCACACTCTGTCTCTGCCTGTCTCTCAAAAATAAATTAAAATTAAAAAAAAAAAAACTACCATTTTTGTGTCTTCTGTTTGCCCTTTTTTGTAAAAAAAATGGGACACCGCATAGGCTTTTTTGAGGTGGCGGTTAATAGCCCCCGGAAAAATATATTCCTTCTCCCTGCTCTGGAAAGATGAAGAAGTTACCTATCTTCATTACAGTATTTGCATATCCATTGATCACATTTGGACCCGTATGGTGACAGGAGAATTGCAATCCCATTCGGGTTCAACACAGGGTTCAACACAGAGATGTTCTCCTAACCAGATGGTTTTCGCTTGGCAGTTTAACAAGCAAAGTGTTTACTGACTCTGAAAAACCATTCAGTGCATTGTGTCCTGGGCATTTGTGGTTCTGTTTATGTCCCTTTTCCCCAGTGGCCATGGATTTGATGTTCCCATCAAATGCATTGTGTCGTAATTGTATGCTAATTCTTTGCTTAGCCTACGGATAGAATCTCCCTACATAATTATGTATTTATTTCCTTGTAGATTTCCTATGTAGAATCAATGTATAGCTGTGTACAACATTATTCCTGAGTTTAGTTTTGATGAAATGTTTATTAGTGTTGACTGCATGATTAACTTTCATAGCGAGTGCCTACAAGAATTCTGCATTTTTTATAGTAGTGTTCTTTACCTCTGTAAGGCTCAGGCGACTGGACTGTTGGGTGCGATTCCAAGATCTGTTCTCACTCTTTAAATTTCCTTGTGTGTTGAACATGTCCATATAATCGTTTTCGTAGAAGAATGGCAATACCCTTTCATCTGTCCCAAGGGTTTGGAATTCAATTTTTACAGACTTCTCTTAAGCCAATGGATTCATAGATCAAAATCATTAAAATTATTGCAGAGGTAACCCGGAAACCGAAGCCCCACAAATCAGCAGTCCAGTGGGGGGCTCTTATTTAAATGCATCTGGATCCCACAGAGATAGAAAAATTAAAACACCTTTATCAGAAATTGTGACCGTGTCAAAAATATTGACTCGTATAGCACCCTTAATGTTTTATCTACGATTCAGTTAGACTAGTTAAAAAATTCACTGAACTAGAGTGTCAATATCTAACACGGAACTAATTATAAAAACTATTAGCATCACAACTCACACACAACACCATCCAGTTCAATTTGCCCCCACGCTCAAGACTCCATTTGTTGATAATGATGCTGGGTTCCAGGCCATCGATCCTTCCAGCATTCAGAGAACCTACGGGTCTTTTGTGCTGGTGACTTTGGAGTTAGAGATTAGAACGAAATCTGCAAACGTGCTGTGGATCGTGAATCAGCTGGTGTTGTCCATGGCCCCTGCATATTTTGACCACATAGGTTCATCAGTTTTGTGACAGCACTGGCCACCTCACTCTTTCCTTCTAGGTCTGAGAAGAGTGCATTCCGTGGCTTAGCTCCTCTCCCTTGCAGAGAACCAATTTGGGGTTTTTCAAACCAAGGAGCAAATGCTTTGCAATGTTCCAGTCTGCAAGACTACTGTCAGAAAGACGGGTGAGGCAGAGACAGGGCAGGGATGATACAGAAATGAGTGTAAGAGAGGCGTGTAAGTGCTGGGGGTGGCTGTGCAGTCCCCCTGTGGAGTCATCATTTACATGGTGAAATTAGCATGCGTTCGAGATAAAGGAAATCAGGAAATTAGGGATTTGGGGTCAGGAATTAAAACATTCAATGTAAAGAACACTTTACCATCATTTTTTTTTTTTCCGGGAGGGGGTAGACTTTGCGGGATGAGGATTCATTGACTATGCTACAGAAAGACACATATTTTAATAGTCTCATGATTTAGGAATAGTCGAAGGAGAAAGCAGGGGCCAAGATAAATGTGGGCAAGATTAACGCAGGTCGAATTTAATAAGGTGTTCATGGCCCGAATGATGATGGAGAAGTGTCTGCAACCTTCCCTTGTAACTTGAGATATGAATTCTATCACCAGGACAATGCATATTTCCAAAGGGGGAAAAAACCCCTGCATTGTCTGTTTATTTCATATCCACGCGGTCTTTAATATTTAAACTTCAACGTACAAAGCCACATGTCCCATTTTGCAGGAGGAGGTATTATAATTAATCCCTCTTTCCTCTTAAAAGTGCTTCGTGTGTCCCGTTTATCTAACTTACGCGCTTAGAGCCTGATACCACTGATCTGTTCCAAACCTGAATCATTACCAGTTACTTCCACATCAAACACCCCAGTTTTAAGTCCTCGAATCTGAAAATTCGGAAGCACACCGGAAAGGTTTAACAACGACAAGCCATTCTTTCTTTCTTCTCTTTAGATGATGATCCAGCCTATGGAATATCTGCCCATAAAACGTGAGCTGACTGTACCTAAACCTCCGAAAAGCGAGATTGGAATTATGGTGGGTCCCGATCCGCAACACAGACCTACAAACAAAACCCCATACTGGGGTAACAATTTCAGCACAGAGTTCAGTCCCACACAAGATGACTTTCAAGTAAAGCACCGTGTAACAGCAACACAATCCCGTCTACGTGAAATAGACCTCGGGGATCACAAGAATGGACGAGAAAGACCGATAATCTCAAAGCAATGGGGGTTTTGTGTGACTTTGTGGCTTTCCATTTAAAACCAAAAATAAAGAAATTTCCAGTTACTCACTCATGGATTCTGTCAACCTGGCCATCGCTGTAGTTTCTTCTTTGTGCTTTTTCTGGAGATGAGAAGAAAAGACATTCATGTAGAAGACACCTCTGAAATGGGAACTGACACAAAGGATCAGATACAGCTCTCTTTCTTTCTTTTCTTCCTCCTACATTAGAATTTGGTCACCGATGATGAACCGAATTTAAAAATCTCATGTTCTG
Organism: Leopardus geoffroyi; assembly: GCF_018350155.1. Taxonomy (NCBI): domain Eukaryota; kingdom Metazoa; phylum Chordata; class Mammalia; order Carnivora; family Felidae; genus Leopardus; species Leopardus geoffroyi. The sequence continues at coordinate 7,763,990 of NC_059333.1, read as the reverse complement.
GCTACTACATAATCAGTCACCGAAAAGAGACTTTTAGGGCATTAAAAAACCTTGCCATTGCTCTTGGAAGGGAGTGTCTGTCACACTGATTTTGGATATATATAATTGGTGATGCACGACCAGTTTTCAAAACCTCTCTGACACTGGATTTTTGACATCCATATGCCAATCTTTGCTTTCTATTTTCTCCTGGTGAAGCTTTTTTGGGTATTTTTGGAGCTGGTATTTTTGCAGTCATTTGATTTCTTTCTTTTTTTTTTTTTTTCTAAAAGCTAAGTCGATTTTACACATTTTTCCTTTGTCTTACTTTTTTGAATTCCTGGGGTCTTTTGAAAGTTATCCCTTTTGATGGGTTTATAACCATATCTATTTTGGGTTGAAACTTTTTGTTTCAGCTGGGATATAGGTTATTACCCACTGAGTTTGCGAGCCAGAATGATACATACATAAATGGAATCTGTCCTAATTGAAAAATTACTTTGAGCTGTTAAGAATAATGGTCATCTCTACTGTAAAGTTCTCTTCAGTTTTTTCAGATTTCTTGAATTTCCTTGGGTTCTTAACATGTGCAGTAACTGAAACATTGGCCATTGTTTTCCTTTTTTGTAGCCTGACTCTTTTCCTGAGTATGAAACGAATACATGCTCATGATTGAAGAACTCCAAAAATACTGAAAAATTATAAATCAGAAAATACAGTTCTCCCCCAAATCACCCCCTCCAGAGGAAAATCACTGTTTACACTTTGGTGAAAACCTTTTTATTCCCATTTCTGTACCTGTGAAAATACGCAGATATGGAAATGTAATTCCTTTTTTATAGATATAAATATCTACACTATCCGTACAACATCGTCAGCTGCTTTTTCCCTTAACACCACATCCCACATCCTTCTAGGTCAGTGCGGTAGACTACAGCACATTGTTAAAAGACTGTATAGCATTCATCGTGGATGAAGGCACAGTGATTTCTTCAAGCAGATTCCATTTAATTTGCTCACAAGTTTCCACTATTTTATAAAATGCTGTGATGAGCATCCCTGAACTCACACCTTGGTGCACCTGTCCTGTTAACTACTTAGGACAAATCTTAGGGTTAGAATTGTTCAGGAAGTAGGAGTACTAAGAATTTTGACACATATCAGTTGTCCCCCAAAACGCTGGATCTGGGAGTGGATAAAAGTATTCATTTCTGGGACACCCGGATGGCTGAGTCAGTGAAGCGTCTGACTCCAGTTCAGGTCGTGCTCTCGCGGTTCATGGGTTCGAGCCCCGCGTCAGGCTCTGGGCTGACCGCTCGGAGCCTGGAGCCTGCTTCGGATTCTGTGTCTCCCTCTCTCTCTGCCCCTCCCCCGCTCACATTCTGTCTGTCTGTCTGTCTGTCTGTCTCTCTCTCTCAAAATTACGTGAACATGAATAAAAGATTTTTTAAAGTCTTCATTTCCTTACATTCTTGCCAACCTGCCCATAGCATGAGAACATCTCCCTCCTCAATCTTGGCCAAACTGATAGGCAAAAAGCCAAGTTTCTTGTTATTTTCTTATCGTCCTTATTCCTTCCCTGCCCTTCTGTTTCTGAACAACCACAGCGTTCCTTCACGTGTAATCAGTACATCAGGGACTCTCGGTTTCACGTGGTCTGCCTCTGCCATCAACATGTCGGTTCCTAGAAGCCAACGTGGCATCTATCACTCCCCGTGGCCACGGTAGAGCGCTGAGCAAGTCACAGCTGCTTGGCTAGCGCTTGAGTCGTCGCGGCTCGGGTGCTGGCACGCGGCTCACAGAATGATTATTCACCCTCTTGGCGCCACTCTTCCCAAACTAGAAGAGTCCGCTTTCAGCGTCAACAAACCCCTCTGTACATCGCAAGTACGCGTGATTTTCAGGAGGCCTGAACTCACAGCCACGCGATCGCTGTGCTGCCTCTTCCTTAAACTGACCGTCGCCCTTGAGAACAGAAGGACCCAGGAACTGCGACCCACCCTCCTACCTGCGGGGGCAACTGACCCACGATACGCAGCCTGCCGCGTGGTTGCTGCCCGGATGCGGGAACGGCATGACTATGGAGAGGCTAAGGGTGTCAACCGGGGCAGGCGAAGAGAAGCTCGTCGCGGCTCACAGGCTCACAGGGATGGGCACAGCGGCTGCTTCAAAGCGGGCCCACTCTAGCGGTTGCTGACAATTTGTGCATGAAAGCAACTCCAAGGTGAGAATTCCATGACGATCATCCGTGACCTGTAGGACAGGTCTTGTTCTGCCTCTGCCTGCTCTGGGTTGACGATCCACGACAACCCTGCGCCTAGCTCTGCTGTCACCCCCCCTGGTGACACGGTGCCTCCTGGTATCCTGGTGTGTGGCCTGCTTTTCCTTCATGCTCTGGCTCCGTGCTCCTAGGACCTCACCCTGGATCACTGCTCACTACAGCTTGGCCCTCCTGCGATGGCCCCAGTGGTGAAAGTCCCCAGAGCACCGGCACCCAGATGCCAGGCATTATATCCTTCTGAGGCCCTGTCAGTTTCGTCCATCTTCCTGTGGGTGGCACCACCTTATTCTTGGGACCCAAGGACCCTGCCACCTTTCGTACCTGGTCCTGCTGGTGGGTCGGCCTTGCAGCTATTTATTTTGAGGGAAGGAGGGAGACACAGAGAGAGAATGAGCAGAGGAGGGGCAGAGAGAGAGGGAGAGAGAGAGAGAGAGAGAGAATCCCCAGCAGGCTCCACACTCAGTGCAGAGCCCTACGCAGGGTTCGATCCCACGACCGTGAGCTCACGGCCTGAGCTGAGATCAAGAGTCAGAAGCTCAACAGACTGAGCCACCCAGGCACCCCACCCCCTTGCAGCTATTTTCATTCAGATGTGTTGGATGTCCCAGTCCTGGGGAAACCAAACACTGCCTGCATCAGCATTTTTCTCCTCCCTGTAGTCGAATGGAAACTTCTGACACCAAGGGGGGGAGGGGACCTTAGAAACCCTAAATTTAGCTCTCTCAGTTTGACTCATCCATATCATAACTTATGCTGGGAATCATGGCATCTGTTTCCGTGTTCAGTGGTTCAGCCGTTCTATGGGCTGTCTTCAAACTCCTGTCCCGCCCGCATTATCGTCAGAGGGCAGAGGGTTGCACCTGCAACCCCGCTGAAGCACTGACATCCCACTCTCGGCCCCCAGCAAATCCTCCACCTCGTCTCAAGCTCAGAGTTTCCTCCAAAGCAAACGTTCTGATTACCAGCCTTACCACACTGGAGAGAGATTTAGAATTACGGCGCAGGAAAGCTGGAAGAGATTCTTTAAGAGATCGTCGAGTCCAACCCTGCGGGGACACAGTCGAGGAAACGGAAGCCCCTGCCCAGAGCGGAGGTGCCACCGTGCGGGTCTCTTCTCCTGGTCGACAGCCTCCGCTCCCCCGGAAATGGGAAAGGCCACCGCCTGCGGGGATACCGAGACAAGAGTCCTCACCCGGCGACCTCGGTGTCACGTTGGGGTTTGCGGCGTTTGTCTTCTCTGTGTCCCACAACAATATCCCTGATTGTCTACAGACGGCTGGTGACCGGCTCTGACCTCTCCGTTGGGCTTCTGTTAGGTCCTGGACGACTCTACCCAGATGCTCAATGGATGTTCCAGAGCAACCTGCCAAAGCTCCTCTGTCCCTCACACACTTCCGCCAGCCCTCCTACCCGGGCTTCTTTGTCCATTTTCTGCCTTCAGTTTATAGCATCACCACCCACGTTGCGCCTAAGCCAGAAGTCTGAGAACACACCTCCCTCTCCTTCTTCCACACCCCCAATAGTTCACATGTCTTCAATCTAACCCCCCTTGGCTGCTACCTTTTAAAGGGACCATTAATGTTGCTTCCACCTGCCTCGGGTCACACCTCAACACCGAAGGGCTTATCCTGCAGCAGCCCCGGGGATCTATCTAAAATGCAGGCTTGACCCAGGAACGCCCAGCTCGAAATCTCTCAGACTTGTCTGGCAAGTAAGCAGTCAATCCTGGCCTTTCAGCCAGGGTCGCCTGGCGGGGATGGTTCTGTCCTCCACGCTCACTCTCTTGTTGTAGCTACTTTCCTTCCCTGGCCATCGCTGTTCCTTCTGCCTGGACACCCCAGTTTCCATTTCCTCTTTGTGCGCCCAAATTTACCCCCAAGAGCTCCACTGGACACAAGTAGATGTGTGCATTTCCGCCCCCCCCCCATTCTACTGACCATGTTTCCTGACTTTTACTTCTATGCCTGTTCATGCTCCAATGCATCCTTGTATCACACTGCATCATTTGTGATGGGGGTAAGAGATTCCAGAACCTTTGGGAAAGTCAAGTCCCGCCTCTCCGTAGCCTCATCTGAAGGCTCCCACCAGTGCCGCTGTCACGGCCAGGACGCACGCCTGGGAGACCAGAAGTCTCTGTTACTGAAAAGCCCTGTGGTCCTGAGCAAGTCATTTTATTTTTCTTGGCCAGCATCCTGGGTTTTCTCTTTACAGGCTGGTCGGTTGTTCGCTAAGGTGCCCCCAGGACGAGGGAGCCATGTGAAGAGGATGTCTATAAGTGCTTAGCTTGGGAGAGGGTGTGAGTATTGGTAATATTTTAAGACTTAAAAAACAGATGTGTTTGCTTTAAGAATTTTCCTTACGAAATATCTTTCTTCCGGGAAGCAAGAGTTTTGATACTGGGGATGAAGAACAGGTTTACCCCTTGTAAAATGAAAAGAAAACCAGAAATGCAGGCATCTGTATTTTGGCCTGAAATTTTATTGTTCTTATTTACTGTGTCTGTTGTGCTTGCATATTCTTATCACTTTGAAAGAGAGAGAGAGAGAGAGAGAGAGCGTGAGAAGTACAGAAGGTGGAGAGTCCGGAACGAACCTAGGTCTAGAAAGCTGTTGGCCTTGGCTTTGCCATTTCTTAGCCAGTTCCCATGAGCTTCTGGGAGCTTCAGTTTGCTCATCTGTAAAGTGGGATAGATAGTGTCTCTCTGTGTTTCCTCGCTCACAAGCCCGTTGTGAGAAAAATGAGAAAATGTGTGTTAATACACTCATGGATTATATCCCTGTGTGTGAGTGTGTGCGTGTAATCATTATTCCTTTTGGCTACCATGTGAGGGCTGAGGGTTATGGTCTGTTCTTGCTATTTGAGGGCGAATAGTGTCAGTGGCTTGTGGCCACGCACCTCACATCCCCATTTCCAGAACCTTCCACCAGAATACAAGGTTCCTCTTGGAAAAGCTGAATTCTTTTGCTTTGGGAGCCACTCTACTTACAATTGTGTTGTCATGCATTTAATGGAATAACAGAAACACTTAAAGTTGCGAGGAATCATGATGACGTGTTGAAGCAAAACATGCCCACAGATACTTGAAAAAAATTCTGTCTGTTGTGTTGAAATCACGTCAAACTCCTCAGGTAGAATATAGGCCCTCAGGGATAGTGGGGATTTAGTTTTCTTATTGTTTGTGTTCTTTATGCTATACCTGGGGATGTAAATAAAAGCTCAACAGTTTTATTGGTGTGTGTGCGTGTGTGTGTGTGTGTGTGTATGTGTGAGAGAGAGATTTATGCCCACACTCCTGTTTCAGCTGAGGACTGCGTAGCTTTCTGCTGGGACCATGCCAGAGATATACTTCTCTCTGTCTGACATGACAGAGAGGTTTTTAATGAGGGCAATTATAACGGAGTCTAACTGTAGCTCAAAGCTAAGCCTAAGAAACTGTGTGTGTGTGTGTGTGTGTGTGTGTGTGTGTGCACGCGCATGGGGGCGTGGAGGGAGGCAGAGAGAGTCATATGGGCAAAGCTTTTGGAGAAGGTGGAAAGGGGCTCTTCTGCCCATGCCAGGGGCTCCCTGGCACCCCGGGCAAAGACCCGTGTCTTCAGTGGTGCTAACTGCCTCTCCTTCTGCTCCCCAGAAACCGAGCCCTTATGGATGAGGGGGAAAACTCATCATAGTTGATATATTTCAAACCAGTCATATTTACATCTTGGGTATTTTTATCTCTCTAAAATATGTCCTTCTATTCGTCACCAAACTGTGATTTTTTTTTTCAAGTTACAACTGTTTGAAGGAACATTTATATCAAGGGGGAAATCATAATGCTATTTTATGAACTTGTGTCCTCAACTGGACCTCACCTCCAGGTGAAAGCTGAGGCCCTCCAATCTCCCATCTTGTTCTCAGGGTTTTCTACAAATGCGCCGGCTGTGGTCTCCAGCCTCAACGTCCCTCCCCCCTCTTTCCCGACAGGATGCCACTGCAGGTCATGGGGGGGGGGCTGATCTAAAAGGAAAATACCACATCCTCAAACAGCCAATCAAATGAGTGCCCTTATAAATGGTACCGTATATATTGTCTTGAGTAGCCACTAAAATATAAAGGCGGAGGATGTAAGAACCACACATCAGCTTTTTGTCAGCCTGCAAGCATGGTTTGGGGCAATAAAAATCGTAACCCCTAACGTTTCTTTCCCACTTAGTATCTAGCCTGGCGGCGTGGAGAGCGCATCGCTGGACCATCCCACTGGATTCTCACGATGGCCCCACGAAATGGGCACTGGCGTCCACACTTTGCTGATGGGGAGGTTGAGGCACGGCGAGGTTGAGCAAATTTCCCCGGGCCGCACAGCTGGTAGAGCAGCAGAGACGGGTGTCAAGCCCCAGAAGTCTCCCTTCTGCACCTGCCTTTTTCCCCTTGGGGTCGCCTGCGTCCCTAAGAACTAGTGACCGGGAACCGTGTCCCCAGGAACTAGTCTCCCAGAGCTAGCTTTGCCAGAGGCAAAGCTGCCAGAGCTGGGGCCCGTGGTAAGGATTCAGGTCCAACATCCTCCCTAGACTCACCCGTTGCTTAAACATGGACTGCTTTCCACAAGGTGGGCACCAGATAGAACAGGAGGGAGACGCACGTAAGGAAGGCTCTGTATCTGCCTTCAGGGAGCCTCCAGCTTAGTTCAGGAGAAAAGACGTGCATATACACCAGCCGTAGTACATGGTATTGAGGGGAAGAGGGTTCCAAGGACATCAAAGGGAAGAGGGCGTAGGGAGGGAAAGGGGGGGGGAGGAGGGAGAGAGAACAGAGAGGGGAGAGAAGGAAAGGGAGAAAAGAGAGAGACAGACAGACAGACAGAATGAAGTTCTAACCCACGGGACCAGAACGGGCTCACAGAGGAAGGGCTGCGATGTGTCAAGAAGAAAGGAAGAATCATGAGGGAAGGGGAACAGCGAGGCAGAGGATCTTAGGTGGAGACACAGCACAAGGAAACGTGGGGGGACCCGGTGCCTGTGTAGCAGGTGCCTCGTGTGGCAAAACACGAGAAGACGATACGGGGCTGACGTTGAAAATCAGGGTGCGCGCCGTGGAGGGCTATGGTGCTGGGTGCCGTGATGCCAGGCTGAGTCGCTCAGGGGGGGAGATTTCGGCTGGGGCTGGGGCGGTGCTTGAAGCTGTGAGGGGAGGACGGGGGCCAAGGTCTGAACCTCCAAGAGCACCTTGGGGAAACAGTGCATGCTCTTTCCTGGAAACCAAGGTGCGAGGGGTTTGAAGAATTAAGAACTTGCCCATCAGAATGTGATATAATTTTACCTAGATAGTATTCCTCCTTGATTCATTCAGTCAAGGCTCCTACAGTGATCTCCAGTTTTCATGGTTTGGGCTGAAAAACCCGGAGGGGACTGTTTGAAGGAGGGCCATGCAGGATGTCCTTGGGGATACAGCCTCCTTTGCACAAGGTGGGGAGGGCCACTGCCCCACCCAGACACCCTTTCTAAGGTCCCTTCTGTATAGGTCACCCTGCTGGGTTCCCGATGAGAACATCACCGTGGCCATGTTGACCAGACCGGCGATGGCCCTAATGCACTGAGGTAGGAGAATGTCATAAAAAAATGAAATCAAACTCAAGGTCGTGCTTGTACTAAATCCCCTTGATTCACCTGGGCTTCAGGATGAGGGCTCAGGTTGGAAGAAGGGGTTTGGAGGACGTCCTTTGCTGCCTCCTGGGAAGCATGGACTTCAGGGACTTCTGAAGGTTGAAGGGCTAACAGTTGGGAAACTGGCGGACCCTCCAGGTGCGGAACACCCCCAACCCCACCTCTGCCTGCGTCCTCCCAGGCTTGAAATTCTGTGGGCCAACCTCTAGACTCCCAGCACCAACATCCCAGCAACGTTTCCTGAATGCCCAGTGTGGTTGGTTTCTTTGAATAGGATGAGTGACTCATTCCTCCTTTCCTAGAGCTCCTGGAAATATCATAAAATGTAGGACAAGCATTATCCCCAAAGTCATACCAAGAAGTTCCTTTTAAAGAAGATACCGAGCCAGGCTGCAGAAGGGCACAGAGGATTTCTAGGCAGCGGAAGTCGGCAGAGCCTGTAGCCGGCAGCCATCGGGGGACTTTTTCCCAGGCAAGTACTCCTGCTTCTAGGAGGCGTCTCTGCCGGGGTCAGCCCCAGACTCCCCAGGACTCAACTGCCAAGGGCTGCGTCTCGGAAGCAGCAGGGACTCTTCTGTCCGTCTCTCATCACCCAATCCGTTGCTTCTCTTCTGGGTCAGCAGCTCTCAGAAGGTTCGTTTTGCCTCCAGCGCCATCTTGCAGGAAACCTACCCCTCACGGCGGCCACTGCCGCTCCTACCTGCCTTCATCCGAGGCACAAGCTTTGCTAACCCCTCTCTGTTGACCAGAAAGGGTGAGCAGATGCCGCATTCTTTCCTTCCTTTTCCCTTTACTCTTTCCCTTTACTCTCCCGGTTGGTCCACAATCCAAGTTCTGGGCCCGTGGAGTCTCAATGGCCGGTCTGCCCTCCCAGCTCTGTTCCATTCTGTGGTAGGTCAGCACCTTCGCTTCAAAACCTGGCCTCCATGTACTTCTCCAGGAGTGTTTCCCACCCCTCCTCGCTTCTAAACTATCCTCCAGCCAAAGGAGCCCCTTTAGGGACCTGAACACATCGCATGGGCTCACCCCTCCTCCTGCTTTCTCTGCCTGCACAATTACCCCCTATTCGTCATTGAGGACTTTGGCACAGGTGTGTTTGACATTGTCTTGACATTGTCCCCGACGATCCCTTTCCTAGTGTCCGCTCTCAGCACCCCAGCACCTGCACATGCTTCTGTCACAGGACTTCTCATTTCTGGACCCGCGGCTGTCAAAACAGGGCACCTCAGAAGCAATACTCATGACAACGTCAGGAACAGCTGGAAAGCAAAAAAAGGATGACTCCCTTTGTTTCCAAAGAAGAAAAAATAAAATCCCGAAGGAAAACTAAAATACGAGTAGGATGAATAGGGTTTGTTTCCTTGTGTTGTCAGGAGTTTCTGGACATGGATGGCTGACTGATGATTTGTACAGAACATTCCAAAAGGGTTTCTGCTCCGGGATGTGGTGCGATGAAAGGACCTATGAAGAGCCATTCCAAAATTGTTTTGGAGACGTGGTCCATTCAAGGAAAAAAAATCCCTTCTGATCCCTTTTATTTGTGATCGTATGGAATTGTTTCTCTTATTTGATCAGAGATGGGCGGAGAGGGTAGCGGTGGCATTCGCGAAGTAGGACAGGACAGTGACATACTAATAATTGGTTAGTTACTTTGACATATACGGGATGTTTAGAAACGAATCAGCTGACCCGGCAGATTGACTTTGTTTTTTTTTTTTTTTTCAACGTTTATTTATTTTTGGGACAGAGAGAGACAGAGCATGAACGGGGGAGGGGCAGAGAGAGAGGGAGACACAGAATCGGAAACAGGCTCCAGGCTCTGAGCCATCAGCCCAGAGCCCGACGCGGGGCTCGAACTCACGGACCGCGAGATCGTGACCTGGCTGAAGTCGGACGCTCAACCGACTGCGCCACCCAGGCGCCCCAGATTGACTTTGTTTTAAGGAGTCATTCAAGTGGTGGGACTGACATGGTCACTAGAAGGCCTTATGTTTGTCTAACGATGCAACGCTGTATTAAGGAGCCCTGTGCAAAGGTACGTGGCAGGATCTTGGTTACACAAAGAAAGCAATTGCTCGGTGCCCAAGATTTTCTTGCCTCTTAATGTCTTCCTATAGTTTCCAATGGCAGGAATGAGCTAGCTTCCTCCCCCGGGGCTGTGCTCTTCCGTTCCACTTGAGACCATTCGTTAGGTTTCCTTCAAGAACTGGCTGGGTTGTAATGCAAAGGAAGGGAGTCAATGAATCATTCATTCATTCATTCATTCATGGCTCAGGCTTGTGAGGCAATGATATTGCAGAGCTTTTGAGAGGGTTATGATCATGTTTTTTGACAGGAGATTCACCCAATCATTTAAGACGAAGCTGCTCGATATTGGATGACCCACGTGGGGATCCCCCAATCAGATGGGTAACCAGTGGGGTACAATGGCAGCTCCCGCCCAGGCCGGACCAATCTTGGGCACTGTCAGCATCCAGGGAAGTGACACTGTGACACAGCAGAGCCCCCAGGGCCGCTGAGAACCCCCGTTACTGGAATCACCCAGGAAGTCAGCTTGTTGCGTACGCGTGTGAGAAAGAGTACAGGGGACAAGGGATTTGATTCTTCAATCTCTCATCTGTGTCGATAGTTATAAAAGACACTAAGTTGGAGGAGTATTTTTAAAATGTTACTTTGCAAAATTCAATTTCATAACCAAATGTGACATTTACTGGGCTAGAGAATGAGGAACATTTATTGATAGACATCATATCATTTTCTGGTGCTCCTTTTCACATATTTTCAGCTTGAACTTCTGTTTGGGCAGAGGAGGGAAGAGAGCGAAAGTGACTCCTTTATTTGGTATTTTGCAGCTGATTCTCAGCAGTATAGATCTCAGAGAAGAAAGGAAAATAAGAAAACACCACTCCAATCTTCTTCTTCTTCTTCTTTTTTTTTTGTCGTTCTTTGTTTTTTTTCCTTCTTTTTATTTAAAATTTCCCTGACTTCCGCTTCCGGGAAGATGGGAGTGGATGTAGTTTTTCCCCTATTCCCCCCACTAAGTACGGCTAAAACTCCTTGAAGATTATATTTTATATTTTATAACAAACATAAGAAGGCTCAAAAAAAGTGGGGGGAAGAAGGGACACCAGCCAGGGATCTTGGGGTGCTGAGTTTCCTGGTTTTTGCTTTGTTTTGTTCTTATATCTCAGAGTGCCTACTGGAGAAGCCAGCAACTTGGAAATGTCAGCAGGTACAGATAAAAACATCCCAAGGGAAGTCTGCCATCTCTAGCAAAAAGACCAGAAAAAAAGGCAACCTAGAAAGAAAACTTTAAGACCTTAACTCCTCTACTCAAGCCAAACACCACAGAAAATAATTACCAACCCCACCCCTGCCCCTCGAGAGTAGAGGATGAATGGGAAGGCTAGACTTTCACCCTTACTAGGCTGTGACAGGTGCCCCAAACCTCCTGCCGGGGTGGTTTCAGAGGAGACAGAGAAAGAAGCCCAGATTTTCATCCTTACTGAGGGGTAATGGGTCCCCAGAGACTACATGGGACGCCTGGACTTAACCTTCAAATTCAGCAGTAAAGAGGCAGCTTCCCCTTCCCACTGGGGTAGCATTAAAAGGATCCCAGTGTAGGGTCTGCACTTCCTTTCACCACTGAACAATAACAATGCAACTCCTCCAAAGTGTGGCAGAGACCATAGGGGAAGCATAATGAGCTGCCTTATTCCAGCCAGGGTGGTGTCACTGGGAGTCCAGTGGGGAGCCTGAACGCTCGTCCCCACCCACGAGCAACAAGGATCCTCCCCCACCCTGTCAATGGAGACTGACATCCCAATAAGCAATCCCTTAACCCGCCCAAATGGTGTCAGAGGGGCCCTGCCATAAAGAAGCTTTAAATAAGATCTAGAATCTTATAACGTGGCACCCAAAATGTCTAGGTTGCAATAAAAAAAAAATCACTTGTCACAACAGGAGTCAGAAAGCGATCACACCGAATGAGAAAAGAGAAACACTGGCACTGACGTGACACAGATTTTAGAATTATCTGGGAAGGATTTTAGATCAGCCGTCATTCAAAAGTCTCAGCAAAGAAACAGCCAGGCAGCAGCAAAAAATTTTTAGAAGGTATAGAGAAGAACCAAATGGAAAATTTGGAACTAATGATGATAATAACTGAAATGAAAGACTCAGCGAGTAGGCTTAGCAGCAGAGTGGAGAGGACAGAGAAAAGAAACAGCGAACTTGAAGACAGATTAATAGAGATTATCCAATCTGAACAGTAGAGGAAAATAGGATGAAAAAAAAGGAACAGAATCTTAAGAACATGTGGGGCTCCCACAAAATATATAATATTCATGTGGGGCTACAACAAAATATATAATATTCATGTCATAGAGTACCAGGTAGAGAGGAGAATGAGGATGGGACTGAAAAAAGTATTCAAGGGGATAAGGGCTGAAAGAGTCCCAGATTTTACCAGATAGAAAATAACCTACAGATTCAAAAAGCTGAGTGAATCCCATGCAGGATAAACCCAAAGACACATCATAATCAAACTTCTGAGAACTAGAGAAAGTCTTGAGAGCATCCAGCGTAATGACACGTTGCCCCCAGGGAAAAAAGAATTAAAAAAAAAACAGTGGGTTTTTCATCAGAAACCGGGGAGGCCAGAAGGTAAGAACAATTTTTTTTTTTCAGTTACTGAAAGAAAAGAACTGTCAACCTAGAATTCCATATAAGCAAAAGTATCTTTCATGAATTGAGGTGAAATCAAGGCATTTCAGATGAAGGAAAAGACAGAACTCATCAACAGCAGAACCACCCTAAAAGAATAGTGAAAGGAACTTATCTCAACAGAGAGGAAATAATAAAATAAGGATTTGGGGAACATCATAAAGGGAGAAATGATATGGGAAGAACAAATATATAGGTAAATATAGTAGATTTTCCTTTTTCTTTTGAGTTTTCCAAATTATATTGATGGTTGAAAGCAAAATTATAGTATCGTGCAATGTGATTCTCAGTGTAGATAAAGGAACTATTTAAGACAATTATATCATAAATTGGGGAGGGTAAATGGTCACAAAGGGCTCTAAGGTTTCTACACTACCCTGGAATTGGGAAAATGTTGGCACTAGTAGATAAGTTATTAAAGTAATGCTCACAACAACACTGAAAAAGCTAAACAAAGATGCACTGAAAAACATTATAGATAAATCAAAATAGAATTCTAAAAAGTGTTCAAGTAAGCCGCAGAAATTCAGGTAAAAGTAAACAAAGAATCAAAAAAGAGAAAAAAAACCCCAGAAAACAAAGAATAAAACTGCAGGCTTAAGCCTTAAGATATTAATAGTTACACTAAATATAAATGGTCTAAATGCACTAATGCAAAGACAGAGTTTATAAAAAGCAAACTCCACAATCATATGCTGTCTAAAAGAAACTCACCTCAAAGATAATGGCATTGTCACCAGCAGGCCCATACTAAAAGAATGGTTAAAGGAAGCGATCTAAACAAAGAGGAAATGAAAAAGAAAGAATTTTTGAATACCATAAGGGAGAAAGACATGAAAAGAGAAAATATGTAGGCAAATACAATAGACTTTTTATTTCCTATTATAGTATAGGTAGGTTGAAACTAAAAGGATGGAGAAAGATTTACCACACCAATATTGATCAAAAGAAAGCAGGAGTAGCTCTATTATATGCAGTGGACTTCAGAATAAAGAAAATACCAGGGACGGAGAGAATAAAATACACAGCAATTACACAGCAATCCTAAATGTATCCTCGCCAAACAACAGAGATGCAAAATATGTGGAGTAAAAACTGATAGAACTGAAAGGATAAAGAAACAAACTCACAAACCCCGTACAGTTGAAAGCTTCAACACTCCTCTCTCAACAATTGCTGGAACAACTAATGAGAAAATCAGCAAGGATACAGAGGAGCTCTACAACACCATCCACCAGGAGGGTTGGTCAACATTCATAGAAAACTTCACCCAATGACAGCAGAATACACACTCTTTTTGGGTGCCCACAGAAAATACATCAAGATATACTACATCCAGGGCCACACAACAAACCTCAACAAACTTAAAAGAATTGTAATCACACAGATTATGTTGTCTGACCACAACGGAGTCAAACTCCAACACATAAAAAAAATTATTTTTCTGTTTCTTTTTTTTTTTTCTATCCTTTTAATCTTTCCTTCTTTCCCCACTTTGTGCCACCCCCTTCCTACTCAGCCACTCTGGTCTGCCCTCATTCTAAGTGTTGCAGTGAGGATGCAGTTAATGGGAATGTTTTGGAGGGGAATGTGGTTTCCATATCTCAGGGCTTTAAACGAAAGAGAGACTAGGACTTTTCATTCTCATAAGCCTTTCTCTTCGAACCCTCTCTCTCCCTCCTCTTAGAGGATTGCCACGATCCTCACCTTGTTCTGTTCGGACTGTCCCTGGGACCTTCCTATATAAAGACAGAGGCGAGAGGAGGATGGTTGAGATTCTGCGTCTGTGTCGCTGAAAATGGTTTTGCATCATTTGTGCAGTTTAAGCATTTTGTGACCAAAAAAAAAAAAAAAAAAAAAAATTAAATAGAGCAGAAAAAATAGCTTTCCTTATGCCTTATGAGACCTAAAAATTCAACCATAAACTTCCAATTCAAAAGGCAGAAATTGAGAGTGGCTGCATCTGCTGGGGACCCTCTCCCTGCGGACCAGTCGTTGCATAACCATGTGCTGCGTTCATCTGGCTCTCTCATGCTGCTGAGCCACGAAACCTGGTTCTGCTCAAACACAGTGAATCTTTCTCAAGACCACGTATTCCCAGTAATGAGCTTCTCACCGACCATTCAGTGGTTCCTAATTGTTTGACATTTATCCAAAGGAAAGGAAAGACGACTCCTACCATCATTAGTTACAAGTTAGGCTATTGGCCAAGCATGGTCAGGAGCCTTGGTCTCTGACAGGCAGCAGCTGTTCAGGCTCCCCGTCCCAGAGGACAGCAGAAGGCAAGGGGGAGGGAGTGGAGGTAGGATTCAGGGAACTCAAGGCAAAAATTCTTTCCTAAGGCTGGATCCTCCCTGGGACTGGGCGCTGGGGCAGATGGTGTTTGCTTTTTCCATCAGTCAGGGAGCCATGGCCAGAAGCTTGGGCGGTGGGGGTGTCCAAACATCATTTTTCTGAAGTTCTTCAGGCTCCTTGCATTTTAAAATCACATAATTCTGCTTTCTAAATATCAGAGAGGCAATTCTATGCAAAGTGGCATTCACTGGGCCGTATTCCCTAGTGTGGGGGTAGGGACAAAATTACTCTGCTGAAGGCAGCAACCAGCTTAAACATTTTCATTTCCTTCTTCTGGCCTGGACTCTTTCCCCTGGAGATGCTACCATTTTTCTCGCCCTCTCCTTACTCCCTGCTTTTGCTTTTGAACTCAGGGTGATTTTGTGATCTGGCCCTTATGTAGGGAGCCAGATTCTCTGCTCCTGAATCTCTTTCTCTACCTAGATGGGCAAGTCGGCACCAGGTAGACTTCAGACCAGTGTACAAGGTGTCCTTGTTCTCAGGAGATACACACTCAATTATTCGGGGGGTGAAGTATCCTGACATCTACACCTAATTCTCAAATGGTTCAAAAGAGAGAGGCTGTACAGATAAGGCAAATGTGACACATGCTACCAGTTGAGGAATCTAGGTGACGGGTATACGCATGGCCACTGCATTCGTCTTGTAACGCTTCTGTTGATTTGAAATCGTTCAAAATTAGAAAACCGTGCAAAACCAGCACAGTGAGGATAAGCTGCCTCTCTTCAACCTCATGCGGGAACGGCGGTCTTTGCACTGGGGGAGGGGTCTGGCTAGGATGCCGACACAGATAAATCCAATGGTGACTTGATTTCTTTCCATTCCGAGATGCTCCTGCACGGCTCATCAGTCAATACTCTGGATGGAAGTAGTGTTCGGTGGCACCCTAAATGCTTCCCTACATGCACTTTAGATATTTATTGCCCGTGGGCTCTTTTGAAGCCTAGAGATACCTATGCTCCATTGAAGATGTACTAAATTGAAATCTCTGGGTGCAGAAGCAAAGAATAGGTATTTATTTAAATAATTCTCTGTGGAGATACCTAATTTTAAGGTGGTAAGACGAGGGCTTCTCCACCTCCTTTAGAAAATAGTAAAGAGGGGCTTCTGGGCAGCTCAGTTGGTTAAGCATCTGACTCTTGATTTCAGCTCAGGTCATGATCCCAAGGTCATGGGATTGAGTCCCTTGTCAGGGGCCTCCCTCTCTCTCTGCCCCAACCCTGCTTGTGCTCTCTCTCTCTCTAAAACAAAAATAGTAAAGAGACCAAGAAGCATAAAAGGAATCGAGGAATCATCTTTTTTTAAACTAGGAAATGTCTATGATCTCAAAGCAGAGGGATATGCACCATATACAGCAGAAATTGGGCCAGGACGAAGGCAGTCAGTGAAGAAGGAGGTTGATGTTGAATATCCATGGCAGAGCTGACACAGGTTGGCCTTCTCCATCCTGGGGGCACATCCAGGGTGTGAGTGACGTTCAGAACAACAAGATAAAGGCGTAAGATCCGCTCTGAAAGCCCTCGTGGATAGTGTGGGACACCACGGAAGGGCTAGGGGAAGCGGAAGGAAATTAGAAAATGCTGGGATCTGCAAGAAGCCATTTCCCTGTATGGCTCAGTAAAGGAGACACTGTGATGCTTAGCATTTCTGGGGCTGTCAATCTTTGTTAGTTCTAGTGATGTAAGGACTAAACTCTGACAAATCCCACTGTTAGAGCTTCACATGGAGCCAGAGAGACTCCCTGCTGACTTGCAGTGCTGTTTTGGCTGCTGTCAAGACCATCCTTTCAGAGACAGCTGATCCAGGAAGGAAGGACTCCTCTCATTCATTAAGAATGAGCAGGGACGTATCCAAAATATTGCAAAAAAAAAAAAACCAAAAAACAAAAAAACCCAAAGCAGAAAACCAAAACCTAAACCAAAACCCAAAGCCTAGAAGCTGTCAAGGAAATACACAAAGAAACATTTTGTGATACAGTGGATGGAAACACAGCAAAATGATTCTCCATGAACTCCGAGAACTAGTGAAAAAAATAACTTCGATATTTCAAGAGCTAAAAGCAGATACTCAGGAGCTGGAGGAGGAAATGATAAAACAACTGAATGAACATAAACCTCATCTAGAAGAAGAAATAAAATGAATATGATAAGAGAAGCAGCATTGGATTTGGCCAAAAGAGAAATGATATCAATGCAAATGCAATCAAAGACATGGGGCCAAACTTGAGAAAATAGAGCAAAAGGAAAAGAAAGTGAACAAACAAAAAGTAAAAAAAAAAAAAAAAAAAGACTGAATAGAACATAATGGACGTGGATTACAGACCAAATTGACTCAACATATAGTATGTATCCTTAGAGAAGAAAATAAATAAATAAATCAGTAGACAAAATATCGAACGGATCATTTAAAAAAATTTTCTGATAAAGCTAAATTCTTAACATTGACAGGAGATACTATATCCTGGAGGAGGAAGGATTCATGGACATTGTTATATATCCTGATATAATTACTGGGCTTTAAAGAAAAAAAGTAATCTGATAGGCATAAAAGCACAAAGCACACACTGAAAAGGGGGTAAAACCAGATTGTCTTGAGACTTCTGCCTGGACACATTCAATGGTAGAAGACATGGAACCCGATCTAAAGTCCTTAGGGAAAGCTGGTGGGACAAAACTCTTTTATACCCAGCCAAATGAACATTCCAACAGAAAGATGCCTGAGAGATATCTCTTAAAGATGCAAGCACTCAAGGAATCTAGTTCTCTCTGAGCCTCTTTGAAGACACCATGAAAACACACCTCAGCCATCTAAGAGAATAAAGGAGAAATAGTGACAAAGGATGCAGTAAATGATGAATCTATTTACATACAGATCTAAGAATAAAACAGTCATGGGAATGATGATTATAGAAAAGAAGAGAGAAGGGAAAACCAAGGCAATGTTAAAATAACATAACTAACAAAATCCAGGTGGTCAAGAGAAAGACATGATGGTAGTAAAAGAGACTTAAGTTCCTTACCTTACAGAGCCAGGAAGATCAGATATGTTTAAAACTAAAAAGGTCATTAGGAAACTATAAGAACGTTATTGAAGGGAATTATTCCTAGATGAACCAGGAACGACAACATAATCAGCCAAAATCAGGTAATGAAAGAGAAGGAGGAAAGGTAGATGAAAATCAAAGAACCTGAATTAAATAAAATTCGTGATGGGGAGGCAATAGATTCTGTCAATAGTATATATTTTAGAAGAACAAAATGAGACCGCTGGTCTGCCAAATTTGCAAATTTCAAAAAACTACCCCCCACACAACAAAGCAAAGCAAACACAGAACATAACATGAAAGGCCAAAAAAAAAAAAAAATACAAATACTTGTAGGATTTTAAGGTTTAATGTAAGTAACAATTCTAAAAATACATATATCTCTAGGTAATTTTTATGGAAAAATCTCCAAGATATGTGGCTAAGCGAAAAAGGTATTTATAAAAGAGAGTATATGGACAGTCTTCTACTTGTGTTTAAGACCGTGTGTGTGTGTGTGTGTGTGTATACATATATATATATATATATATATATATATATGTATGTATATATATATATGTATACACACACACACATATATATGTATATACATGTATACATATGTATATATTAGTGTGTGTATACTCACTCACATATATATGTATACACTACATTTTATGTATGTATATATATATATACATACACACATATATATGTATATATTCTACATTTTTATAGGATATAAAACAATGAACATATAAACACACACACACATGCATGTGGACATATGAATAGATTATCTCTGGACGGATACACAAGAAACTCCTAATAGGAGTTGCCTCGGGGCCAGAAGGCTGGGAACTGGTGTCTAGGGAGGGTTTTCACTATCTGTGATTTTGTACTTTTTATTTTAACTATGGATTTTTATTGCTTTTTTCAAAATATATATAATACTTCAAAAGCTCCACAGGCCACCTGCATCAGGGGCTGAGAAGCCCTGGTTTTTCATTTTAGGGCTTCTGACAACCTGATGGCTGTTTCATTGTATCTCAGTGGTAGGGATGAAGATGATGATTGCCATCTCTGTTTCATGGGGGGTTGTGGCAGACCAGCAAATGGTCTTATTGATTTACTTGTGTCTGACATTTCCTGGTTTCAGTAGATTATAGTCAACTTAAAAAAGGTAAAAAGCAGAATCTCAATCATGAGGTTATAATGTGCTAGGGCTTTGGATTCTCTGTTACAGTTTATATTTGTCTCTTAATGTTAGAGAACCCTCCTTTAAACTCCCTTGAACTAATCGAACGGCCCATTGGCTTATCTCCTAGTCTCTGGTCTGTCTTTCAATTCCCACTCTTCCTCATTTTTCACCTCACTGGTCCCTTCCACCATGGCTCCCTGTAGACACTCCATCAAACACACTCTGCTCTCTGAATACCCACGGCAACATGGCGCCAGTCTACCCACCATGCTGTCCAGGTGGACTGTTCACCACATGCATCAAGTTCATTTCCATCTTCGTTTCTGTTGCCTCGTCGGTTGGGAACAATCCCAAAGCCAGCTGCCATTCAGCCCCACGTTGATTCCTTTCTTTCCTGAATCCTATTACACTCACAGTCAATATCTCACAAGTTGGCCTTTAACTGTTTTCCCATGATCATTTTTCTCCAACGTGAGTTTAACCCCTTCGGGGGAAGACCATGGGGCTCTATGTTCTAAGTAACTCCCAGAACTGACCATTTACCACCATCTTCACAGCTACAACCTTAGTTGGAGGAACCATCACTTTTTGCCTGGTCTGTTCCTAACTGGTCTCCTTGCCATCCCTCTTGTACCTCCTACAGTTCATTCTTTACATGGCAGCTGGAGTGACTGTTGGCTTTGAGCATAAAATCAGAGGGCCTTGCTCTCCAGCTGAAAAGCCACCGATGGCTTCCCAGCACACTTGTGACAAGATTTAAGCTTTAGGTGATTTATAAGCCCCAGCAGGATCTCCAAGCACACTCCCCATGACTAACTCCCTCATTCTCTGGTTTCCTTGCTGTCCTTTCAGCACATCATGCTTATTCCCTCCTGGGCCATTGCACTTGTCGGGGAGGCTCTTCCTCTGGGTCTTTGCGTGGCTCTCTCTGTTCCGATCTCGAGGTCTTCCCTGACGCCTGACCTGGTGTAGAGCTCTTCTCTACCCTCATCACTTTCTAGCCCTCTCTCTGCTTTCTTTATCTTGCAACTTTCATCTTCACGCTAGATGGGAGTGGAAAACGTCTCGAGGGGTCAGACTGCTCGGGTTTAAATCTCAGCTCCACCGCTTAGGGCTGTGTGACACCGTGTGGGTCTCTCACTTCCCTCTGCCTCACTTTCCTCATCTGTAAAATGGAGGTGATGTGACACTCAGCCTACGGGAACATCACGAGGAATGAGAAGCACTCAGAAGGGTGGTAGGCAGAAGATGAGGGTGACACAGGTTTTGTTATTATTATAATGTCGGTATTTATTTACTCATGGCTTCCCGACTCCACATCTTAGACTGTCCCTCTGGTGTTTTAGTTCGCTAGGGCTGTGGTGACAAAGCGCCACAGACTCGGGTGGGCGGTGGGGGTGGTGGAACTTAAACAACAGTAATTTATTTCCTCAGAGTTTCGAGGCTAGAAGTGTCAAGACCTAGGTGTCCACAGGGCTGGTTTCCTCGGAGGCCTCCCTCCTTGGCTTGCAGACGGCCGTTCTCCCCGTGTCCTCATCTGGCTGGCTGGCTGTGCCCGTCTGTGTCCTAATTTCCTCTTCTTCTAAGGACATCAGTCATATCGGAGTAGCACTCACCCTAATGACTTCATTTTAACTGAATTGCCTCTGTAAAATCCACAGGGTCACATCTTGAGGTACTGGGAGTTCAGACTTCAGCATATAAATTTGGGGGGAGAGGACAAAATTCAACCCTTAACATCTGCAGGACAAGATTATGAGGTAGTTGATGAGGGAGCCCAAGGCAGGCTGAGGGCAAAGCACAAGTGAACAGGCAGCAGCAACCCAGGTGGGATATTTGTGACATTCCTCAGGCACCGGGCTGCCTAAGAACAAAACAAATGGTTAACTGATAGAGATCACAGACAGGAGTCTCTATCAGTTTGCAACTGTTTTAATGATTTACTAGAAAAAAAAAAAGGCCATCTCCAGAAACCTATAGACTCAATTTCCTGGAGCCCTAACATCACCCTCCCTTCCATAGAGATGTGGGGAACAAAGGCAAGAAAAAAATGTAGATAAAATTAACTTTCTTTATAACCTGTGGCCCATCGACCAATACTTCCCCTTGACTTTAAGTATATAATCAGTCACTCCTCACAACCCCAGTGCAGCCCTTTCTGCACACAGGTCCTGTCCCCCCCTGCTTTAATAAAACCCTCTTTTTATACCAAAGACGTCTCAAGAATTCCTTCTCGGCCATCGGCCCCGGATCCCCATGACCGCTCCCAACCCGCATCGGCAGCGAACTCCGTATCTGAATCGTTAGAAGTGAATTTAGCACACTTCAATGTCTCAGTGACTATCTCCGGACGGGATGGAAGTGCCTCCTACCCCTCCCTCTTACACACCCAGGGTGTTCGGTTTCTCTCTAACTACCTCTTGAAAGCGGGCGAGCACCTCCCACCCATCCTTGCTTTGTGTTCCACGTCCCCAAAGCACAGAGCAGCTGAGGACTGACGAGAGGAGGCATTTGAGGAACACGCTGAGTCCTTGAGAAGCACCAGATGGGGATACCGCGTGCCTTGATTTTGGCCCCCTGAAATTGAAAAGACCCCTTCACCGTCCTGAGGCAAGTAGGGGGCCGCCAGCCACACTGACGAGCTGAGGCTGGATTCTGGTGACCCAGAGACTGGAAAGGAAAGGGAGGCAGAATTCCCCGGGGCTTCTGGTCAGCACACAGTTGAGCAGGTGGCTGGGGCCCTGCAGCCGGACAGATCTCCATTCTAAGGAAACAGCCAGTGTCCGTCCGTTGGCCCTGCTCCTCAACACCTTGACTGAAGTTTGGAAGACAGCCTTGCTGGGAACAGGCTTCCATCACGAGGGGTCAGAATCGCCAGCGCTTGGCATTTCTCCCGCGAGTGCTGTGGGGAAGGGCTAAACTTTGGTTATTTATGATTACGCAGACCTCACTCTCCAGTACAGTTGAATTCCCCAAAGGTTGATTGTGAGTTTTCCACTCAGGGCTACCTTACTTGCACAATGGGCGAGGTGGGAGGCTCACCGTTTAAAGAGCCAAGTGTGCCTTCTTTTGGCAAGCAAGGAAGCCTTGCAATTTATCTTTTCTGTTTTGTAACTGTGACTTTCACACACGCACACGCGCACACGCACACACGCACACACTCACACTTTTTTGCCTGTGGCTTGGTGAGGACCTGACCTGCTCTCTAACTCAGATCTAACCATAAAAGAGGAGAGTTGTATTAAGCCGCCGGAATTGCAGCGAAAATTTTGACCTCTTCCCGCCCTAGAGGGAAGCTAGGTGAAGCTAAAAATCACGAAAAGCTGAGACAGCACCTGTCAACTTTGGGGACCCTGCTTTCCTCTGGGCACGAGCCTGGTAAATCCTGACTTTGCTACAGAGACAAGTGCTAACCAGGTGGGGATTGTCAGAAAGACAGGCGAAGAAACTGGGTTTCTCCCTCTTATATTTTTGCTGTCTGGTAAGCTGATTTAGTTGGGTGCAATGTGTTGGCTTTGTGATGGAGTATAATGCCTTAAAAAGGTTAAGCTGCTGAGTCATCCCTCCAGACAGCCCCAAGGTGTAACTGGAAAGAGCTAGGGTGGAAGTCTTGACTGGCAGGTGACATCTTTTGTTGCCAACGTAGAAAAAGTAGAGTTGAGTCAAAGACGAAGAGGTCAGGTTCACACAATAACCACAGCGGGGAGATTTTCCAGGAGATCGAACAGAGACTCTTAAAAAGGCAAAAAAGATTCTGACAAGGTGAATTCAAGACAGCTAACCGCACAGCGATGCCCGTGAGGAATTGACACACTTAAAACCAACAGCTGGGAAAAAACCGTTGCTGAAGATCAACCGGCAAAACTGAGGGCTTAAACAAGTTTCGGATTCTTCTCTTTAAAAACTTTGCTTTATTTTGTATTATTTTATTCACGAATATTTTGCAGGAGTAGTCCCGGACTCATTAGTTTGTCTTTGAGTTCATTAAGAACATGAACTGACAACCTTGAGTTGGGCTTGAACTGCCTGGGGAGCCCAGGAGACACTCTCTGAAGACACAGGCTCAGTATAGCCAGTGTGTCACAGGTACACAGCACCGGAGGGCTGGGGCTGGTGTGACGGCAGTCCGTGGCAACACATCCACTCACACCTGACGTTTGACGGAGACGCAGGAAAGGAACGTCCACATCCTTAATCGATTTTCTTTTCGAAATGTCCCTGGTTGAGGGAAGCGTTTGTTCACTCAATTCAATTCATTGCAGTTCAGTTCATTCACTTCATTGCAAAACGAGTCTGTCTTGTTTGCAAAGTGAACAACATACCCAGGCCTGTTAAGCTCTGGTTGTGGTTAAGTCTCTTTAAATACAAAGATGTGAAAATATGACCGGGGCTCAGGGGTGGCACCGAGTCAGAGCCTTCTGCTGAGGTCACGTGATTGGATCTGAACTGTCACAGGAGAGGTGTCTTCACAAGCACTTGCCGACACCCCCTCTCATAATGCAGGCGACGACACCCTATCTCCTTTTTACTCAGAGTGCTTTTGGGGATGTTAGCACCCCTACGATTTCCAAGGAGGCTCCAGGACCCTGGTTTCCTTGCCTTCACTACTTAGAACTAGACGTCAGGGGCTCCTTGAAAGAGCCCTAGCCTTCCCCCCAAACCTGACTCGTACACAATCTCTGTTGGAGTGTTAGAAAAGCTGGAGTCACCATTAACCGGGTGACTCATGTATCATTTGAATATGTGAATTCAACTAAACATGCACACTGTTGGCGAGCTGTGCTTTCAATGTGACTGAAAGGCATAGTCTACTTCAGTTCACATGGAGGCCAGAAATGACCATTGTACAGAAAAACATGGCACTGGCATGGCACGGACATTTTTTTTTTTTTTAATTTTTTTTAACGTTTATTTATTTTTGAGACAGAGAGACAGAGCATGAATGGGGGAGGGTCAGAGAGAGAGGAAGACACAGAATCTGAAACAGGCTCCAGGCTCTGAGCAGTCAGCACAGAGCCGGATGCGGGGCTCGAACTCATGGACTGTGAGATCGTGACCTGAGCCAAAGTTGGACGCCCAACTGACTGAGCCACCCAGGTGCCCCGGCACGGACATTTTTAGGTAGCTGGGGATATTCTTCTTTGCTACCCTTGTGCCACCCACATCTATGTCCAGTTCCTGGCCATGTCGTAGGGCGCAAGACGAGACGACGGAAGACCGAGGCCCGAGGTGGAGAAGGAGCGAAGTATCTGACCTTTCAGAATGCACTTCTGTGGGATGAGGGTTCCAGCTCCTCCGTTGGGAGCCAGAGGCAGAACTAACCCTGGCTTATGGAATTCACCACTGTATAACTGGGGGAGCCAGCTTAGAAGGAATTCGTACACATGGTCTTATAGAGAGTTCAATGCAAATCCCTTTGCAAAATTAAAAAAAAAATTTTTTTAATATTTATTTTTGAGAGAGAGAGTCAGAGCGTGAGAAAGAATGTTCAGAGAGAGAGAAAGAGATACAGGATCCCAAGCAGGCTCCAGGTGCCAAGCTGTAAGCCCAGAGCCCGACGCAGGGCTCGAACTCACGAACCACGAGGTTATGACCTGAGTCGAAGGCGGACGCTTAACCGACTGAACCACCCGGGGGCCCCGATGCAGTTCCCTTTTAAACGACCTTAAGAGGCTCTGTTCTTGCTGACAGTCTAACATAGACAAACTCAGGACCTTGCCCCAGTCAGTTTCTTTGGTTTCTACGGCGTGTCTTATAATTTGATGACTGAATGAAACACCAAGAGCCTGTGTTGAAGGGAGCGATGGTTTTCTGTTGAGGATGAGTGAATTTGATCAAACGAGGGCGTATTTCAACAGTGGATTCTCTCAGTACCTTAGAGATGAATGAACGAATATGCTCCGATTGGGTCCAGCCCCGGTGCCTCCTCACTGCAGCCCGATGGGGCTAAAGGCACTATATGCACTGGAAATGTGAGCTTAATTTTTCCCGATTAAAGAAATGGAAGGAAGAAACAAAACCCGTCATCCCCCCTCCCCCCCGTGCGAAAGGCAAATTTTGTAGCATGCAAATTCTCTAAGTTGAGAGTCTATTATTTCTCCATTTTGGAGAGCATATCCTCACAGCTTTTGAGATCCAAAACAGGGGACATGGGAAGAAGCTTCTTTCGGTGTTTGGTTGGCATTTGCATGACACGGGATTGAAACCAGCTTCCACAAAGTTGGGTTTAAACTTTTCTTCATGACCCCACGTAGCCCTGTTTTACCCTGTACACGTCAGAGGACACGGAGGTAAAATGCATCTGCTGTTCTATTTCCTATTCTTGCCTTCCCCTCCCTGGGTCTTCTCTGCTCGTCCGCTTCCGCTGTGGGAAGCAGGCTACACTGAGCAAATTTGTTGGGACCTGCAGATGTCTTAGGAGTAAACTGGATGACACACGCCAGTTCCCAGTTAGTTGCCGGTACACACGTCAGTAGCAACTCCGCACAAACGCACGACATCGCATCTGACTCGCTCAGTAGATCAGGTACCCTCCCCGGACCGGGTATGCTCATTTCACAAATGAAGGATGTACACAGAGGCTGATGGCTCCGGTGACAGTGCCCGTCTGGAACCCAAGGCTTGGAACTAGCACCGATCAAGTGATTCGTCTTTGTCACTACAACAGAACCTAATCTGTGTCTTTAACTCAATGGTCTGTTTCCCGAGTCGCGTGTGGATTTGTCTAGGCTACAGGCCCCAGCTACTCACTCGCATGCTAATCAAAGTGTTGCTGTGAAAGTATTTTGTAGGTGTGATCGACGTCTATAATCAGCTGACATTGTTTTAGGTAACCTCGGTGGGCCTGGCTTAATCAGGGAAAAGACCCTAAAAGTAAAGTTGAGGCTTCTTTGAGACAAGAAATTCCACCTGTGGACAGAGAGAACTTCAGTCCATGTTGCAGAGTTCTGGTCTTCCCTTCTTGACGGCCTGCCCTGTGGATGCCTGATGTGCTTCACCAGCCCCTCAATCATGGAAGCTCATTCCTTACCGTAAGCCTCTTCCTATATACTTTTTGTGGGTTTTGCTTCTCCGGTTGAATCTTGACTGATACCCAAGGGAGCAACTGTAATTAATACACGGGTCTGAAGTACTGTGATCATATCCTAAGGTTTCCATACATGGACAGAAGACAGAAAGAGAAGGTAAGGCTTTGGGTGGCCACAGGCCACTGATTCTTACTTCATGGAACCAGGAGCCTGATCTTTCAAATAGCTTTGTGCAGCTCTTTTTTTTTTTTTTTCAACATTTATTTATTTTTGGGACAGAGAGAGACAGAGCATGAACGGGGGAGGGGCAGAGAGAGAGGGAGACACAGAATCGGAAACAGGCTCCAGGCTCCGAGCCATCAGCCCAGAGCCCGACGCGGGGCTCGAACTCCCGGACCGCGAGATCGTGACCTGGCTGAAGTCGGACGCTTCACCGACTGCGCCACCCAGGCGCCCCTGTGCAGCTCTTATTGAAGGAGCAGACCTGGCCCTAGCTGGATATTGAGGCCAGGGTTGCATTCTGATGTAATGACTTATTGGACACTGGCTCAGTGCCCAGCAGCTACTGGGCGGAAAAGGGAGAATGGGCAAGAGACGTGTAGATCAGAAACGCAGTACAGAAAGGAGCTGAATGGGTGAATGGCGACTCCCAGATGACCAGAATCTCAGATTCACCTGCCACAAGGCCGTGGTCAAGGGGGGGGAGGTCACTGGATGAGTGGAGATGGCTAATGGCTGCCAGAAAGAGAACGGAGGGCCAAGAATAGGCAGTCAGGTTTTGTGTGTGGACGTTTAGGAATAAACAGTGACGAAGCTGGATGTTTTCAGTGGAGAAGTATGCATTGCTTAGAACACACCCTTCTAGGTTCCCTGCTTCTAGCTGTTTATTGCCACGGAGCTATTTTTATAATCTGTAAATTGTAGAGAACTGATGGCAATGCAGGTATATTTACCAATGGCAAATAATCCTCGTGAGCAGACCCGCACGCAAATTCTGTCCCCAGAGGTTCAATAGGTCTCCCTCTCCATAGAAAAACCATCTCAACATTCCTGGACCCCGTATAACTTTGTGGTTCTCGGACTTCTTTGAACGCGTTGTGACATATAGATGATTTCCTTTGTCAAGGAATGAGTCCCGTAAAATCTTTGGCACGTGTTCATTCTAGGTTTGGGTGACAGTCATAGTTTTACCTGTTGTTAAAGGTTTATTTATTTAGTTAAAGAGAGAGAGAGAGAGAGAGACAGCGAGGGAGGGGCAGAGAGACAGGGACAGAGAGAATCCCAAGCAGGCTCCACACTGTTGGCCTAGAGCCCAGCCTCGGGCTCGATCCCATGCACCGTGAAATCATGACCTGACCTGAAATCAAGAGTCGGAGGCTTCACCGACTGAGCCACCCAGGTGCCCCTTAACTTTTTTTAAAAAGTATCCTCTAACAATGCCTGACACGTCTTGGGTACATGCAGGCAGGAATGCCACAGGCTGCCTCGTCTTTGGATGCAAGAGATAAGAATCTGCCCAGTGAGGGCAGCCGAGGGGTCACCAGGCCCCCGGGGGGCCCAGGCAGCAGGCTTGCAGCAGGGACAACGTGAACACAAATATACTCTTTTATTTTTCTTTTTAAATGAGGGTAACGTACAGATCCCTTATCTTGTCCTCTGAGACTGATACCAGAGACGCTGCTATAGTTTCTTTGAAGAAGAGTTAAATGCACTCTCCGTCTCTCATATGCCTACAAACATTTGTTTATGCGCGTGTGTTTATAGCTTATCTGCTTCCAAATGCTGCATTTGAAATGGATCAAATGGTAAAAGGAGAGACACTCAATAGATCGTGTAGCGGGCCAGACCTCACCTTGCAAAGAGCAATGTCGCTTGGACAGCCACACAGCAGATGGTGAAAAACCATATGATAAAAATAACAGAAGGACGCGTGGTAAATACATTACGACAACAAGCAGGCAGCCAGTGAGACCGAGGAACAGAGGGGAAAGCTGGGGGAGGGGATCATCCAAGGTCACCAGCTCTGAGATGCTAGCGGTACCTGGCACTTGGGATTTATTGTGTCAAAAGTGTCCAAAGAGCAAAGTGGGGGGGGGGGGGGATTTGCCTTCATCACTGGGCTTTCCTGTGGGGGGTGGGTGAGGCGGCAGATGCTGCTAACTCTCCTGGGTGGCCGGAAACACTGGGGCAGGGGTGGGGACTGTCCCTTCCCTGGGACGGACCTCGTGGAAGAAGGAGGAGAAGAAAGACGGAACTCCGGGTCTCCCACCTGTCTGGTGTCCTGGTGCCCTGGTGACGGTGGGGCTGGAAGCGTCAGGGCTCAGTGGGCACCCTGTAAACACTGCAATAAATGGAACAGAGGGGGACACATCCTACCTCTCCTTTTCTCAATCGACAGGACTACGTACACAGAGAAGGACCGCCGATTTTGGGGTGAGTTGTATGGGATCCGCGATTAGAGATCTATACCCTCCAGAACATACTTCTAAAAAAAAAGTTTCCCCGAAGGCCTTTTTGAGGAAAAGATCACAGAATTAAATTGAATATGTGTGTAACTGTGTTAGAAACAGTGTGCCCCCGTGACGCAAATTGCGCATCTTACCAAGAAAAGCATTTGGGAAAGTGAGATGGGAGGACCGACTCCCTTACTCTCTAGGGGCTGCTGTTAAGAGGTGTAGACTGAAGCAGAGCTCCAGACCAAGGCAGAAGAACTTCTCTCCGGGACGTGCCGGGGCAATACACAACTCACGCAGCCCGAGCCCTGTGTAACAGCCTAAGCAGAATGGCAGCAGGCTTCCACGATGGGCAGACACCGGTGGGGAGGGAAGAGGAACCAGCAGTTCTCAAGTGAAACAAAAATGTGCCTCCGAATTCACAGTACAGAAAATTCTTGGAAGTTGTTTACGTGGGTGACAGTTTTAAAACATGGCTCTCAAGCTGTGTGTTTGAGGTCTCCCTCGTAAGTTTGGGGGGGGGGATGGAAGGAAGGGATGACGAAAGGGTGGGCTTTGCATGTGGTGCTAGAAATTGACAGTGACCCTCAAACGGGCGGGCGGAGCGGAGATGAGGTTCTGTGGGTCCCTGAGCGGAGCTCTAGGCAGTAAGTGAATTGTTTCTTGGGGTTGTCAAACCAGCCCGTGAGTCAATCATCTGCAGGATTCGGGAGTAAATAATGAATCACATGCTGTGAGGGCCTGGAAGAAGCCAGAGTTCTTGCTCTGTTATCAACGTTTCCATGGACTCTAAGCCATGTTCTTCCTAGGGGACCCCTCTTCGGATCTGAATAATGGCTGGCATATGTTAACTAATTTGGGTGTAAATTAAAAATAAATAAATAAATAAAACAAGTTAAAATAAAAATAATAGTAATAATGGCTGACATTTATTGATCACCTACTATATGCCAGGCATTGCTTTCTGTGCTTTTCATGCCCGAGTTCATAGAACTATTCCAAGCTTGTGTTTTAAACGTATAACCGTTCTCCTAAGTTGTCAGTTTCAGTGACTCTTGGATCTGGTGAAGCTGGACTCTGATAGGAACCTTCACCTCAGGCTTCTACATGTGTGTATAATTTGAGTTTAGCTCGTTCTGCTCATTTCAAACCCCATCAAGAGCTTGGATGGGGGTGGGAGCAATTTATACATATGGTGTGGCGTATGTATACCTCCTGTGTCATTCGCACTTCCAAGCAAGACAGCAAAGTCCTACCCAGGATCCTTTAGAGGGTGAGCCTGGAAAACCAACCCATCTCCCATCCCTGTGTTGGTTGACCAGATGGCTGTGGCTCCACCGGTAGATGTGAGGTAGGAAAGTGTGGGCTCCGGGGCCAGGCAGTTTAAACGAGGGACTGTGTTCGCTTGCGGACAAGCCTGAGGGGTGAGGTGCCGTGGACAGCAGCAGTCGGAAGACGCAGCTGCACAGGCAGAGGCAAGCCAAGACAGAGAGCGGCACAGGAACTTGGGAGGACGTGGGGGATTGAAAAAAAGAAGGGCCACAGCCCTCCGAAGTGGACATCTTGCAGAGCAAGTCCTTGCATCCCGGAAGCGTGGGAGGCAGGAGGCTTTGCTGCACGCTGAGTTATCCCCGTCCTGTGGCTTGTGCGTGTTGCGGTAACTAAGAGGGCACGCGATTGATGAGTCTCCCTGGCCTGCTGAAACGCAGATGGACACGGCGCTTTATGCGTCTGGTTAGATAAATTAAAGATCTGGAAGCAATAATGTCAGCGATAGCCACCATTAAACAGCGATCTTAGGAGCGGAACAGACCTTTTAAACATTTGTTTTACTTGAAGCCCAGTATTTATCTCTTTGGCCTCAAGCCCAAGTACCTAGCTGGCAGGGACCCAATCCCACCCCCGGCGTCGCCTCTCGGGAATCTACAAAACCCGGTCGGCCACGACGGAAAGCTGCCGCTGTGGGTTTCAGACTCTGTGAGAATCATCCTGAGGTCGTCCACGCAGTGCCCTCAAGAAACGTGAAACGATTCAATAATTTCTTGTTTTGCCTTCAAGCGCCGCTCTTGGGAAGGGATTAAAAGCAGTTCTAAATCATTTGAAGGAGAACGTGTGCGCGGTCTCTGTTATCCCGTGTTTACACTTGATGAAGAGGTTTGGAAATCTCGGGGTGACTTTGCGAGGGCGTCACCCCACCAGAATCAAAGGGTGATCTGGTGACGCCCATGTCCATCATGGGCTTTCTTGTTCCCATATCCACCGGTGCTGCTCGGCCGGACCCTGCGTTGGACCCCGCGGCCTGGCCTGGACGCTCGTGGGAGCTTCGTGGTAGGATCGGGGGACCGTCTGTGGGTCTCACAGATGGAGGGCAAGTCTTGGGAGATGCGCTGTTATCTCTGTCTCCCGGATTTCTTTGTCATGCTCAGGGGTTCTTCCCACGATCTTGACCCTTCTTTCCCATCCACTGCCTTCCACTTGCTGCTTGCATATTCCCCTTTTGACACTGAGGGCTCCGAAGACTGCAACTGTCCACCGACACAAGAGTTTAATAACATCGGAGGGGACAGTAGAGGTGAGGACAACTCACATGGAGAAAGACAGACGGATGCAGTCAGGACAGCTGCGGGCTCTGGACTGAGAATACGGCTCGGGGGACATCCCAGCCACCACTGTCACTGCATGGGGGTTGTGTCCACCCCTCTGAGCCTGTTCTCGGCCCGGCACCCATAACTCAGACTGGAGCGAGAGCTTAGACAGCGTGGGCTGAGTGATCCGGGTGGACGGGAATCGAGGCGTGAAGGAGGAGGCTGATGTGGACCTGGGTACCTCCCGCCCACTTTCCTAGCAGAACGTGCAGGTGGAGGGCTGGAAGAGAGCCAGGGGAGGCCCCGAGGCCAGCTCTACCCCGGACAAGAGGACAAAAGTGTGTGCACAATAACGCCCTGGGCTCTGAGACTTTTTCCTGAATTAACACCCAGCAGGACTTGTATTCTTGGGTATTCCTCACCCATGACTCATGGCTCCCTCCTCACATCTGGAAGAAGTCACTCAAAGAACAATGTGCTTTTGCAGACAGATGAGTAAACTGGCAGACAGATGGGGAAACTGCTCCATCAACGGCGAGGGAGAGGTGAGTCTATAGCGTGAAATGTGTCCCCAGCGGCAGAAGTTTGGTGTTTGGGTGTATTTCCCATTTACAGAGTACAGCCACCTGTTCCTTCTTCGATTTATTTTAAGAAAAAAGCTTTTAAAAAACCTATCAAGAAACATCAAAATGTTTCTTGGGCATCAGGCAGCTGTTACAATGTTGTGATGGATTTAGGATAAGTCGGAGACATACGGATCTCATTTTTCGGAAGTTAAACGTGTGGATTTTTCAACGAAAGGGAAATTCCCCCTGAAAGTGTAGTGTAACTTTTTCTTTAAGGCGGGGGGGGGGGGTTTAATTATTAAGCAAACAAACGTTTACATGCAGATGAAAATAAATACGCACGAGGCACAAACACCCTAAGGGCTGCTTTGAACAATGAATCAGTACAGGGCCAGGAGCGGTTTGAGGCTGTGCTTTGAGAGTGAAGCTGGTTAATCACTCAGTACCTAGCAGGTGAAGTAACAGCTGCAGAAGGGCATCGAGAAAGAATACATCTTGGGGCGCCTGGGTGGCTCAGTCGGTTACAGGTCATGATCTCAGGGTTCGTGGGTTCGAGCCCTGCATCGGTCTCTGTGCCGACAGCTCAGAGCCTGGAGCCTGCTTCCGATGTTGTGTCTCTCTCTCTTTCTCTCTCTCCGCCCCTCCCCTACTTGCCCTCTGTGTCTCCCACTCTCTCAAAGATAAATCAACATTTAAAAAAACAATAAATAAATAAATAAATAAATAAATAAATAAATAAATAAAACATCTTCCGGGGGAGCAGCCCGACCCAGGCGTCGGATCAAATCAAAGCCGCCGGGTGTGGTGTGAAAGGCGTCCTCACCGAACGTTCCGGGACTGAATGTGTGGATGAACCCAAGCCCTCTGGCCACCTGGAGTCTGGATCACAAGGTAAGTCTTCTTTTGTGTCACTGACACTAGCTGGGGAGCAGGGCATCCCGGCCACCAGCTGGAGGGTGTCAGTCCACCCTGGGGCCCCGCTCATCTCCACCGGCAGTTCTAGAAACACAAATGGAGGGTTTGCGGAACTCTCTCTTGAACATGGTCACCCCTGCAAGGGGAATCCCAGCTCTCTCCAGTGAACAGGCATTATTTCTGTACAAGGAAGAAGAACCTTAAAAGCAGAAGCCTGCTGGCCAGGAGCTGGACGGCTGTCTGCCTTGTTTTCTGGGGTGGGGTGGGGGTGGGGCCGAGCACCGCCTTTCCCGTGTGTTCCAGATGCCAAGCTCTGTCGTGCTGTTTCTTCCTCTCCTTCCGGCCTGTGCTTGTGTCCCCTACCGACCAGGAGAGGCCGAGCTGCAGGACGACGGTGGGGAGGAGGTGGCGGGCAGAGATCTCCCCCTCCCACTGTCCACCCTGAGCTTCCTCGGGCTCAGTGGCTGGTGCATCTGTGCTTCTGAGAGGTTAAAGCGGAGTCATTTCCTCTTTGAACTCGACTCAACGGTAGAAAGTCAACCTTGGCCTTTTCCATAGCAGCTTCTTAGGGCCGGCGGGGGGTTTGTGCCTCACCCTCCAGCGGTGCTGGGAGCCCCGGCTTAGTTATTCTATTACTAAATAATTCAGAGCCCTAAGAGCATTGCTGGCTGGTTTATATAGTTGAAAGATAATAGTAAAGATCCATTAAGTTCCGACTGTGTGTTGAGCTTGGAAAGAAAAAGAACCAAAAGCAATGATTGATAATAGCAGCTAACATTTACTGGGTTCAGGACCAGCTACATAATTTGAGGGAGTCTGGTGCAGAATGAAAACGCAGGGTCCCTTGTTCAAGATGTGATATATGTATATATCTATGTGTGTGTGTCTGTGTGTCTGTGTGTGTGTGTGTGTATATACGTACACACACACACACACACAGACACACACACACACACCATACATATATACGCCAAATACTACTCGGCGATCAAAAAGAATGAAACCCGCCATTTGCAACAATGTGGATGGAAAAAGAGGGTATTATGCTGAGTGAAATAAGTCAGTCAGAGAGAGACAAATATATGACTTCATTCATATGTAGAATTTAAGATACACAACAGATGAACATAAAGGAAGGGAAGCAAAAATAAAATAAAAACAGGGGCGGGACGAACCATAAGAGACTCTTAAGTACAGAGAATGAACTGAGGGCTGCTGGAGGGGAGGTGGGTGGGGGGTGGCTACATGGGGGATGGGCACGAAGGAGGGCACTTGTCGGGATGAGCACGGGGTGTCCTAATGTAAGAGATGACCCACTGGGCTCTCCTCCTGAAACCAAGGCTACACTGTATGTTAACTAACTTGAATTTTAATTAAAAAAAAATTGTTAAGGATTTCAATACAACGACGGTAGAGCATTAGGCCAAGCGCAGGGCCCTTCTGCTTCTGGGACTGGCCCCTGTGCAAGCGGGATGAAAGCCCACAACTGGGCCCGGACTGTGTGAATCTCTGAGGTGCACGCTTTACACGTACAATCTCATCATATCCTCACCAAAACCCTTCGAGATAGAAACTCTTCTTATTTCCATTTTACAGATGAGTAAACTGAGCCTTTCAAAGGTTGAGTTACTTGACCAAAGTCACCCCACTAATAAGGGGGAGCGCCAAGATTCAAACTGAGGCGGTGGCCGCAGAGCCACAATCGTCAAAGACACATCTGTGCCTCTACACATGAGAACTGACACCAGTCACAGAGGTACGTGTTTGTGTGTGTTGGTGAGTGAGCAAGCCCACGCTCCGAAATGTACGTGGCCAGGTTCGCGTGTACACAGTCTGGATAACAGGAAATAGGCAAGTTGGCCAAGCCCAAGCTCAAAGCAGTGTTTTGCACGATTTAATCCATGACACCAAGACCACGTAAGAGCCCAAGCGCATCAGACCTGGGGCTGCCTGGGTTCAACTATGCAGGAAACCACTGAATGCCGGGGCTCGAAGCGTGGCCAGTGCACTGGAACACCAACAGCCTCACCGTTTAGTTTATCTCGTCTGGCTCAAGTCCAAGGCGACTGAACACTTGTATTCTTACAAGTCACGTTCCAAAGGGCTCAGCCCCTGAATGGATACTGAATGGTTTCGAAGAAACTGGTTTGCACCTGTTTTGCACCTGTGCATCACGCACACACTATCTGCACACGCTACACCTTACAGCAGTGAACCCGCAGTGGCAGGATTAACTAAAAAGAGAAACAGACCCGGGCGCCTGGGTGACTCAGTCGATTAGGAGTTCGACTCGTGGTTTCCCCTCAGGTCACGATCTCACAGTTTGTGGATTTGAGCCCCTTGCCGGACTCTGAGCTGACAGTGCGGAGCCTGCTCTGTCTCCCCTTCTCTCCGACCCTCCCCCACTCACACTGTCTCTGTCTCTCTAAAAAAAAAAAAACAAAAACAAAAAAAAAAAAAAAACAAACTTAAAAAGGGGGGGAGGGGAGGGAAATGGACCAGAGCCTGGTTTTAAAACAAGCAACAACCGGTTCAGTCATGATGGCTCAACCGTGAGCCCCCTCTCGCTCACTCTTCCTGCCCAGGTCCGTCTGGACAACTCTGAAAGTCTAGAGCAGGAAGGCCTTTCTTCTGGACCCCTGGCATCACCTGCAATTTCTCCCAGTCCACAGTTGATAGGAGAGCCGGCCGCTTAAGAACATTCCTGTGATTTTTATCTGATAGATTTGGACACTGTAGTTTTAGTTTGAACTTAACAGAATACCAGGTTCCAGAACAAGCGTGGGTGTATATTGTCTGTCTCTTTCTTCGGAGCATACCAGAAGTTCATACACTTAATGTGTTTGACATTTTGCAAGATAAAACACAAGTTGGAGAAGAGAAAATTAAAGAGCAAGAAAAGGGAGCATGAGATTTTCTTAAAGAAAGCGTAAGTCAAAAAAAAAAAAAAAGAAGAAGAAGAATGACACGTCTGAAAATATCCTCAAGAGGAATGGACAGCTAAATGGTTTCATTTGGAGACTGAGCTCTTTTTGATTTCCTGACTGCTGTCAATCTGCACTGTGAGAACAATAAGCATTCAGCTTTGAATAACTGAGGCTGGAGGAAGAGAACAGCAAAATGTTAGCTTCAAACTAAGTAGCCGTTGGAGGATAATTGAATTATTTCTGGGCATGGAGTTATAATGTCACACCCCATTGTGACTATTGCTGTGTTGATGGGGATTTTTTTTTTAAAAAAGAATTACCTTCTTTAGAGAGGAACAGAGCTACTATTTCACATATATATCCACTTCTTTTGTGTCTCTCCTTGCGCTGTGACTTGAAATTCCGAGCAGATAGCTTTGTGAGATTGCAGCGATTTATTTAGCAGCATTTTAAGTCAGCAAGCGTTGAAAACAAGCTCCGCGCACAGCTCTCTAGACATCCCTGAATGGGTTGGGCTGCCTTCCAGCGGGCTTGCTGGTCAACCACCCTCCTTCTTATCAAGCAGAGCTCAGGCAGGAGGCCAGGACTGGCCAGGACGGTGGAAGAAGGTTCAGCATCAGAAACCAAGGAACCTGTTTGTTCCAATCATGTTAGCTTGTTTGCATTTATAAAGTTTATTTATTTATTTTGAGAGAGAGAGAGAGAGAGAGAGAGAGAGAGAGAGAGAGAATCCCAAGCAGGCTCTGTGCTGTCAGTATAGAGCCCAACACGGGGTTCGATCCCACAAACCATGAACTCATGACCTGAGCCGAAATCAAGAGTCAGATCCTTAACTGACTGAGCCACCCAGGTGCCCCTGCACTTGTACTCAGTAGAGATCCTATCAGGGCACTTAGTGTCTCTAGTAAACTCTACCGGCCACTGAATCACAAAGGGAAAAATAAGAGTAGGGCAGGATGGGGGAATCGAAAAGAAAAGTGAAAGGCTCATGTGGGAGGAGGACAAGACCATATGGGGGACCAGGACTGACACCCACTAGTAGGCTGTCTTCCCTGTCACCCATCCAGTCTGAAAATGGCAGCTATCCATGACGCTCCCAATACGTTCACCTGTCGCTCCTACTACTTAGTTTTATAACTGGTTGTGTACATGCCCGAATCCGGTCCTACACTGTGGGCTCTTGGAAGACGAGCACTGTGCGTTAGTCATCGTTCACACTCACATGAGGTTCTTCAGGAAGACTTGTAGAAGGAATGATCGAGAAAGGCAAAAAGAGTCCAATCTTCAGCAGAGTCAGTTCAGCAAATGCTGGTTACATCCTGCTATGCACCCAGTATTGATCATCAGCCGGGTACTGAGCGATGGGAGGCGAGCCAGGGCAAAACACTGCCCCTTCCCTCAAGGCTCACAGTCTAGGTAGGGCCAGGGCAGATACACGAACAGCTCGTGTACTCTGAGGACAAGGGAGCGTAAAATATCTCCAAAACAAAGTTGAGTTCTGTTGTTGGACCAGGATGTCACTTAACGTTCCCCATGGCTTCCAGTGATGCTCCATTTAATATGAAGCTCTTAA
The DNA here is from genome assembly GCF_018350155.1 of Leopardus geoffroyi. Taxonomy (NCBI): domain Eukaryota; kingdom Metazoa; phylum Chordata; class Mammalia; order Carnivora; family Felidae; genus Leopardus; species Leopardus geoffroyi. The sequence goes on along the minus strand of NC_059333.1, from coordinate 7,726,741 downwards.
TTAGGAGGCCTCTCTGTACTGGCACAAAGCAGCATAGTGGTGGTGAAGGGGACGAGCTATGACAAACACTGGCTGTTCCTAAATCCATCACTGGGTCACTTAAGTACAGGACAGCTTTAAGGTCATCGTGCCATGGTTCACCCAAGGTCATTTCCTGTTACCCTAAGTCGTATCACCCTCTCCCTTTACTACAGTGTGGGTTCTGTCTTTTAGCATTACAGACAAGGTGAAATCATAGAGCTTGATGCAAATGCCCAGCTGCTAGAAAAAAATCAATGCCTGACTTGCAAAGATGGGTGTGTGTGTGTGCGTGCGTGTGCGTGTGTGTTTGCTTGCACACACGTACACAGCTGGATAGGGAGGAAAGACGGGCAGTAGCTCCAGGTTGGACAAAGCCATACTCAGAAAAAAGCAGAATCTTGCAAGCTGGGATGCAAAAGTGGCCCGATCTTGGTAGAGCCCAAGGAGCGGCAGAATGGCATTCGACTGATATACACCAATTCGTGGGGTCCTAAACTTTCCTCCTCTATTTCTTATCCCCAAAGGACAAAATGCAGGCATTGTGCAGGAAAAGGGAGTTGTACCAGCTTTCGTGAAGCGCCCGTACACCGTCTCTCACTTCTGGAGGGGCTCCGTGAAAGGGAGTCTTGATTTGGGGGGAACCCAGACTCTTACGTACCGGGGGAGCTTAGATGGCTCCAGGACCATGAGCCAAGTCGTTATCTTCGGCCCATTCAAGGGAAGTGGGGAACGTGGGGAGGTTGCTCCAGTGGACTCTGAGTCACCCGCCCAAAACTGGGTGTGTTTGGGACCTCGCTGAATGTGGTCCTATCAACAGGGGATACGCAATAGTGAGAAGGTGGAAGGAAGCATGCAGTCAAGCAAAGGCCAACCAGGCTATTCGAAGTTCCGTTATCCTTCAAAGGTTAAGAGAGTGTTCACAACGACGGACTTCTTGGGGTTCAACAAGATAGTGTTTTCACCCGGGCGTCTCCACTCACAGCGTGTTTCCCAAGCTGGTCTGACCCTGAGTCCTTTGGTGGGAAACACATGGGGGGCTCATGGACCTTGTGTTCCGAGGAAAGTCAAGAACCCGGGTCCAAGTTGTTGGAAGGCTAACTCCAAAAGGTTTCAGAGAATGTGGGGGATTAGAACCCACCGGTAGAGATGGCTCAGGAGGGAGGGAGGGTTCTGATGAGGGACGTTCGGGTGACACCGAGGAGGAAGAAGATTCGAAGCCCAGACTGTCAGAAAACAGGTTCCCGTAGAGCCTGTGGGTAAGATGGGTCATCTTCCTGCTATGTTCTTCTTTCAGAGATGCACAGAATTAACATATTCATCAAGCACTTTCTCTGTAGCAGGTACTGAGCCTAGCACTCGAGACGCATTGGAAATAAGACACGATTTTGTGTTTGTGTGTATCTGTCTGCAAACGTGTGTCTGTACGTGCCTCCAAGGAGCTCCTGGTTCAGTCGGCAGGGCAGCGTAGGAAACAAGGTGCTACCGAAGCAGGTGCCCGCTCTGGGAGGAGAAATGCGTGCGTGTGGTCGACAAGCTGGCACACATCCAAAGGAAAGCAGCTGGGAGCTGAAAAGTTTGGGATCCCGACACAGGGAAAGGTTGCGGAAAGCAAATATATTTAGTCTGTGTCTTAGTCAGCTCCGGCTGCCCTCACAAAATATCGCAGACTGGGGGGCTTAAACAACAGACATTTATGCCTCACAGATCTGGAGGCGGGAAGTCCAAGATCAAGGTGTTGGCAAGGGTTCTGTTGTTGGCCCGAGCTCTCCGCCTGGCCCGTGGACAGCCAGCTTCTCGCTGTGTCCTCGCATGGACTTCACTCTGCGTGTGCGCAAAAAGACCGTGAGATCTCCCTCTCTCTTCCCCTTCTTCTAAGGCCACGAAGCCCACCAGGGAGCCCCCCTCTCATGACCTCATGGAGCCCTAATCACCTCCCAGAGACCCGCCTCCGAACACCATCACTTGGTGGGGGGGTGGGGGTGGGGGTGTGCTTCGGGGTGAATTTTGGAGGGACACAGCGCTCAGGGCGTAGTGACTGAGACGACAGCTGGGTCCCAGGACGTGCTTCACACGCGGAGGGGTGGGGCAGGGCTGGGACAAACAGGGCGAAGTCTCAGACAGGTGCTTTGGGAAACTCACGGCTAAAGCTCCTTTAAACAGAAGAGGGCTTCCTGGTGAGGTAGCAAGCCTCCCGTCTTTGGAAGCATCCAAACAGAGGCTGGGGTTTTTCCTGGCGAGTTTTGGAGGTGGGGTTCCTATAGAGATACGCTTCACGTGGAGGCTCCCGGGTCTTCCGTTCTGGATTTTATCTGGATCCACTCCATAAGCTTGGTCTTCCTTTTCTACTCCCCACGTCGTGTCCAGAACGGTTCTCTCTCCCGTGTCCCCAGCGGAGGGGGCAGCGGGCGGACAGAGTGTGCTGAGTGTGCGCTACGGATGCCGGGGAAACGCGGCCGTTCTGCTGCTCAAAGTGTCCTTGGAATAAAAACCTGACATTACGGGCGCCGGAAGCTACCGCACAGGCGTACTTGGTGTCTGAAATCCACCACGCGAGGGCGTGGGTTTTACCATACACTTCAGTGCTCCGCGAATGCCCATCCATCCCTCTCTCTCTCTCACGGATCTCCCAGGAAACAGGTGTCCCCAAGCCTTCTCCCTTGCAAAGTCCCTCACTAACGGAAGGGGGCAGACAGTGTGGCCCCGCATTTCCTCACTTTGACCAAGCTCCTCGTGGTTTGTAGAAAACAGCGAGAGGCATCCTTCCGGGGACAGACAAGCCCCTGCTGATGAAGGAATCTGTCCCGGGGCCGTCACCAGGGCACTTCGAGTACCTGCTCCACGGCCAACACCCCGTTGGGACTGGACGGCTGAGGTCTGACTATACTAAGAACGGCCTCTGCCCGGAGGGGGGTTTGCCTTCATCGAAGAATGTCTTGCAGGCCGCAAAGAAAACTCCGGATCATTAGTTCGTGATCTCAGGGCCTGATGCCAAGTCCCCATGGGGTCTGTGGGGCCTGTGCGTGCATGAGTGTGTCGCGTGCACATGTGCATGTGTGCACACGTGTGTGAGTGTTTATGCAGGAGTGTGGCTGTGCGGATGTGTGCGCGTGGGTGTCTGTATGTGCGTGTGTGCGGTCACACGCTTTTACACCAAGGCAGCCCTCACCCTAGACAGCAGAACGAGAGACTTGGGTCCTAGTTTCCAGCTCGGTCGCCAAACAGCCGCATGAAATTCTAGAAGTCTCTCCCCCTCCCTCAGCCTTTGGCCATTCTTTGAAGACGTAGGCTTGCCCTGGGATCCAGGGGTTGGCGTGCTTTTTCTTAAATAAAACACTTAACAGTCCTTTATTCTTTGCAAGCCACATGTAGTCTCTACCGAATGTTTCTCCCTCCAACCTTTTAAAAAACGTGAAAGCCATTCTTCGTTCAGGCATCATAAAAATAAGTGGCAATGTGGCCGCAGCATCTCCAAAGGCCCCGCAGCTCTAGCAGGACCGGGTCTCGTGGCTGAGGAAATCGGTGGCCACCAGCGGGGATGGGGACCTTGTCATCTGATGGTCCCACTTGACCAAGCAGCCGATACAGGGATGGTGGGGCCGTGACCCTGATCTGGGGGTTGGGAGGCAGGCACTCTCTTTGCTTCTGTTCCGAGAGGAGGAAGCGTCTGAATGCTCATTCAAGGGCTTCCTAGTTGTGTGGCTTCTGGGCATTTCTCTGGTTGCTTGGGCAATCGTGTTCAAAGCCATTCCACTCCCTTTTAGATTTGAAATTGTCTGATGTATCCTTAGTGGTGCTTGATGGCTAAGAATCCTGAGGTCCTTTGTAGGTAAATATTCAGAGACTCCAGCCGCTCTGGCTTTGCAGCCTATGTGAGCCCTGTGGCTGCCCAGGCCTGTGACCCCAGAGGACCTGTTTTTGTGCCTCATGGAATGTCTGTGGGAGAACGATTTTCCAGAAGGTTGGCATCTGTTTAAAATGTCTAAAGCGAGGGAGCCACATTGCCCCTTTGCTGGAGTAGAACCCTTTCTACTCAGGGGAACTGCTCATCTGGATTCTTGACCGCCCCCCCCCCCCCCGGTGGGTCTCGGTTGAGCGGGGGCTCCGTGTTTCAGAGCCAGATGCACCAGTCACATCATCAGGGCTCCATTAATATATGTCCACACCTCGGCATCCCTCTCTCTCATAAGAAAGCATCTAGGAGTCGGTGATGTAAATGCCTTCCGTGGCTTTGAAAGGAGTCCGAGGGTCAATCATTATTGCGTGAAAGTTCACAGGCCCAAGAGCTGTGGAAGGGGAGCCTGGACCCTCATCTCCGCTGTCTCCTTCTTCTCTGAGCTTCTCTGGGCGCCTCTACCTGCCTCCATCAACTCTCTGCCCTTGCCTTCTGCCTTCTTCTCCAGTCCGTTGTCTGTCTTTCCATCTTGTCCTCCAGTCCGGTTGCCAGCTGCACCTTCTGAAGGTGGAGACTTGTCTCCACTGATGTCACAAGTTGCTTTTACTCAGAAAACTTTCACAACTACTCGAAGCCTAAAGCAAAACCCCAATGTCACTACATCTCAGACTCCCACACTGTCCCTGTTCCCAACGTACCTGTCTACTATCACCTCAGAATATCATCATAAACACACATCTGGGTCTCATCCCTGGGGCCCTGGCCAGGGCTGGGCTGTCACTGGACTGAGAACCACAGCCTGCTCAACCCCGGCTAGGCCACGCACCAGTCCCTGAACTTCTAAAAAAACTTTTTTTTTTTTTTAATTTTTTTTTTTCAACGTTTATTTATTTTTGGGACAGAGAGAGACAGAGCATGAACGGGGGAGGGGCAGAGAGAGAGGGAGACACAGAATAGGAAACAGGCTCCAGGCTCTGAGCCATCAGCCCAGGGCCTGACGCGGGGCTCGAACTCACGGACCGCGAGATCGTGACCTGGCTGAAGTCGGACACTTAACCGACTGCGCCACCCAGGCGCCCCTAAAAAAACTTTTTATTAACATCTATTTAGTTTTTGAGAGTCAGAGAGAGACAGAGCACGAGCAGGGGAGGGGCAGAGAGAGAGGGAGACCCAGACTCTGAAGCAGGCCGCAGGCTCTGAGCTGTCAGCACAGAGCCCGACGCAGGGCTCGAACCCACGAACCGTGAGATCGCTTAACCAACTGAGCCACCCAGGCGCCCCATCCAGTCCCTGAACTTCTAAATGGCCGTATGTGTCACCTCTAGAGTCGGAATGAACTAGTGAAGGTCATTAGTGATCAATCACCAAAACCCTGCTACGTAAGCACCCTCTGGCCTCGCATCCTTCTGCTGTACGTCTTCGACCTGCATTTTCTCCATCATTCTTTAGCTGGTCTAGAGTCTCGCACCCTCAGGGAAAGAATCCAGTTCTTCTGTGTGCCTGTGGACTGTACGGGCTCAGCCACGCCTCCTGAGCACAGCAGATGATACCATGTGTTAGATCCCATCTATGCTGCGTACCCATCCCACCCCCGCTCCTGGAGACCTTGGCAGAGGGATGGATGAGAATTAATGCTGAGGTGAACACTGATCCTTAGAAAAGTCCCCTTCGACACACAGCAGGGCTGGCTGGTTCCTCCATTCAGCGTGGGACTAGGGGGAAAGGGGGGCAGGAAAGTTTCGCAACAGCCATTGTTAGATATCCTGCTGAGCCCTGGAAGACATGAATGGAGATGCTCTTGGCTCGTGGCTGGCAGAATTCTAAGGTGCTCTCCAAGATCCCCACCCCTGGTGTATACATACCTTCTCCCAGGAACCCACCCACTCAGATGCTAAACTAGATGTGTCTATAAAGGGACTTGGTAGATATAATTAAGGCTGAAGAATCAGTTGACTTTAAGAGAAAGCAGAGATGACCCTGGGTGGGTCTGACCTAATCAGGAGAGCACTTAAAGGAGACTGAGCTCTTCCCTGCAGGAAAGATTTGAAACGAGAGAAGGATATGTGGGGCACCTGGGTGGCTCAGTCGGTTAAGCGTCCAACTTTGGCTCCGGTCATGATCTCACGGTTCGTGAGTTCGAGCCCCACATCCGGCTCTGTGCTGACAGCTCGGAGCCGGGAGCCTGCTTCGGATTCTGTGCCCCCCTCTCTCTCTGCCCCTCCCCCACTTGTTCTCTCTCTCTCAAAAATAAACATTAACAAAGTTTTTAAAAAGAGAGAAAAGGGTATGAGTGTGCAAGGGAGCTTCGTGGCAAGGGACTGTGGGCAGCCTTTAGGTGTTGAACTCAGTCCTGGGCCTGAAGCAAAGGAAGGGAATTCCAGTCCCACAGCCTCAGGGAACTGAATTCTGCCAAGAGTCCCCTGCATTTGTGAGAAGACCCAGAAAGGAAGGCAATCCCCATCCACACCTTGACTGCAGCCTTGTGGAACCCTGAGCAGACCCAGCCACGCTGCGTCTGGCCTCCGACCCACACAGCCCGCGAGGCGACAGATGTGTGGTGCTGTTCTCGCTCCTTTCCAAACCATCCCTTCTCCAGACTGTTTTCCTCTGGATTTACAAATGCTCTGCCCCCACCCAGGCTCGTGAACTGCACCAAAGGATCCTGGCAAGGCTGTCGCCTCCTGTAGATGGCACGACACGAAGGTCCGTGGCTTGTTATGGGCAAGACATTCCCGCAGAGCAGAGTGGGGCCGAAGGGAAGCGGATCTGAGGTACGTTCTAGATACTCTGTATCCTGCTGCCAACATTTCCAACCTGCCGGCCACAGCCCTCTACAAAACTGGGGGCAAAAGGTTCTATATGAAACAAGCCCCTTTATCTTTTGCTGTCAAGCTTCAAGGTGACGTAAGTCCACATCAGAGTCTGGGTCATGCTTTCAATGGCGGACTAGGGTACGCGGCTGTCACCCTCTTACTGTGATACCTGTTGTTCCCAGCTTTGCCCGGGGACACCCAGGCACGTGGCACCATCTCCTGTGTCCCTCTTCCCCCCGACAGCAGGAGGAGACGGTCAGCAACCAGGTGGGTTTGGGGATGGGTCACCCGGGTCTTTTTCAAGCTCCTTAAAGAATCTCCTGTATTAGAGCTCACCTGTCCCCATTTCAAATCAAAAGGTAACGTGATTAACATTCCTCTAAAAATAGTCAGCAAAAGGCCCTTGTAATAAGGCATCGTGCACGTAAGCTCCTTTTAAATATAACCTATGATTAAGTCTGTGGACGTGCCCACTGGAGGAAGCCGGGGCTGAGAGCCTCCCGTGTTCACTGGCACACATTAGCCTCCTTCAAAGTCTAGCTACCACTCTGGTTTCACAGCCTTTTCTAGAACCCCTGGCTTATGCTTCTTGAGGGCTGGAATGGTGACTTTCGAGTGTGCTATCCCAAGCCCCCGGCACTGTGCTGGCTTAGACAGGGCTGGGGCTATGTTGTGTTAATTAGTTAAAATTCACTCGTTTTTCCCCCCTGCCTGGTTCAACCTTGGGCTTCTGCTCTTTCCTAAATTCTGCCGTCCTTCTGTCCAGCTTGATGGATGGTAGTGTGCCGACCCCCACTCGCCCACAGATGGTTTCCCCCATCCCTCCCCTCCCCCACTGCCTTCACGTTCCCAGATTGGCTTGTGCTCTGCTGTGGTGCCCTCATGATCAAGGTCTTTGCCAAGACCCTCGGCGAAGGTCTGTGTGTGGGGAGGTCCTAAGTGAAAAAACTCTTAGGCCAACTTTGTAGGATCAAGGTAGGATTATTCTGTTTTACGGTCATGTCTTAGCCCAGAGTTAGCACGGGGTCCCGTGTTTGCTAAGACACCCTGCTCACCTCGGTTATTAACCACAGGTAGGCACTTTGCAAAACCAGCCCTGTTCAAGGCTGGCTAGAATTTTTAGAGGGAGCTGTCACCGTTCACTCAACAAATCTTTATTAAGTGTCTACTCTATGCCAGTTACTGTTCCAGGTCCCGGGAACCCAGCGATGAACAAGGCTCATCTTTACCCTCATGGAGTTTACACTTTGGTGGCAGAGAAAAAGAGATAATAGCTGCACACCATAGATGCAATGCAAGGTTCAGAAATGGGATGTCTATAAATTAAAGGAAGGAGAGGAAGAAGATGAGGAGTAATGGGGAGGTGGCTATTTTAGGGGGACATCACCCCTCTGATGAGATGACATTTGAGAAGGAATAGAATGCACATTTTCTGGGGGGAAGAAGTGATGTACGCAGAAGGAACGGTAGGTGCAAAGGTCCTGAGGTTAGAAATAGCTTGACTTCAAGCACTTCACCACGAGAAACGCCTCGTTGATTTGGACACAGCTTCTCTTTTTTTCCCCCTGGAAATGTGGAAAGAAAGTCAGGCATACTGGGATAAAGCAAAGGAAGGCAGGATCGGACGAAGGTTAGAGTCTCCCACCTGTTTGGGCACAAATGCCAACCCCACCAGGAGCCCTGTGGGGCTGAGACAGCTGGCTGGGCCAGCCAGACCAAGTGTCCTCTTGCTGCTGCTGTGGCAGGATATCTGGTGACCGTGTAGCAAACCTGGGGAAGGGCTGGGGTGGGGAATCCATGGAAACTGAGATAAACAGTTCTCAGATAGGGTTGGCTCTCCAGGCTCAGCTAGGTTGGCGAGAGGAAGGACAGTGGAGGTTGGGTATGCAGTCTCTCTATAGGGTGAAATTTTGGGGTGCTGGTGACCTTTGGTGACTCCCCCCCAACCTCTCCCTCGCTCCTGTTCCTATTGCTTCCGTGGCATTCACAGTATTCCTTCTTGTCCTCTGCCTTGCCACCATTCGAGCCACAGGTCTTTAGCCCAGGGAAGCAAAGAACACTGTAAGATTAAATGGCAACATTCTTGGCTTTGACATCCAAACAGTCTGGGGAGCCTGGGTTTAGGAATGTGAGAGCCAGACAGATTTTTTTTTTAAGTTCTCCAAAGTTTGGCTTCGGATCCCAGGCATAAAGCCTGGGGTGGGGGGGGGGGGAGGTACTCAGAGGAGCATAAAGCCTATAAATTCCAGATTTGGAAAGCAGATATGATGACAGAGCAGCTGTTTTCTCACCAGATAAGAGAGAAGGGCCCCCTCGTCTGGGGTGGGAGGCAGGTGGAGAAGGCCTGGCAGGGAGAGAAGAAAAGCCGGCTCCCTCAAGTTGGAAGGCTGGAGCGGGCAGGTGGCAAGCCCGGGGATTGCAGAGCAGAGGGGCTCTGCGTTTGCTTTGCTCAATCAAGTTGGGCCCGGGAACCCGCAAACCCTCTGGAAAGCCCCACGCCTAGATCTAGACTGGCCTTGGGAGCTGAAGGGCCAGGAGGGAGGGCCGTGGTCCCGCTGGGGCACACATCACCGTGTCGGCCTCTCCCCCGAAACCGCCCGCATCTGCAAAAGCCAGAAGGGAAGGGCTGTCTGGGGAGTGGCCCCAAGGGCACGTGCAAACCATACGGGACAGGGTGTACCTTAAATCGGCAGGGGTTTTTCTGCTACGTCCCAGGAGTGGGGCTTTGTGTGGGGTTCGGGCCTGGGGAAGCGACGCTCTGCCTGTGAGCTCTGTAGATGCTGCGACCGTGAGATTCGCATCTGCGATTGCTTACAAATGACTTTGACAGGCAGAAGAGGCTTCCGTGAGCCTCTCGTGATGAGGGGTCATGCAGTGGGGGGGGGGGGGGGTGTGTGGCGGGGAGGGAGGCTCAGGGCTGGGCCTCCGGTGATGCTCAGGGCAGGCTGACCCTTCCCGACGGGACGGTTCTTGGATAGTGTGTCTGCTTCCTGGGTGGGGGGAGAGGAGGGGGGGTGGCCGTCACAAAGTACCCCAGCCCGGGTGGCCCAAAACAACAGAGTTGTGCTCCTGACGGTTGAGGTGTCTTAGAAGCCCCCAGATCAAAGTGTGGGCAGAGCCGACCGAAGGCCGCAGGGAAGCACGGGGAAGCACCTGTTCGGCGCCTTTCTCTCGGTCTCGGCCATTGCCAACAGCCCTTGGCACTCCTTGGGTTGTCAACGCATCACTCCTCTCTCTCCTGCCATCCTCTCATCTCCTGCCATCACGCGGCCTCTGCCCTCCTTGAGAGCACACTGCCCCCTCCTCTTGTAAGGACGCCAGTCGTGCTGGCTCAGGCCCGCCCCAAAGGCCTCATTTTGACTCCCTGACTTCTGCCAAAGCTCCACTTCCAAATAAGGCCACCTTCCAAGGGATGGGGTTGGGACTTTGGGGGACGGGGGCCCGATTCAACTCACAGCAGTGAAGCTACTTTGCAGGAATGCATTCGTCTTGCCTGCTTCCTGGTTCTCTGGGCTCCGGGTTCAGAGAAATCAGAAGGCAGCACCCCCGTCGCTCTCAGAAACGTTCTACGATCCGTTCATGTTTCTAAGGCAAAGCACTGGAGCCCCAGAAACCTGCTCCTAACCCGAAAGGCCCATTTCCTCCTGAGCGTATTTAACTGACATCACACGATCCCTAGGCCGCCAGGCCCCCTCCCGTGGCTCCAGAAGACAGAGCTCCGGGAGCTCTGACCTGTGAGACGCGCCTGTCCACACAGCACACACACTCCTGGCTGGACCCGAACCTCCTCTGTGGGGAGACCCCCCCCCCCCGAGACTTCTGATTCCTGGGGCTGAGGAGAACCGGGCAAATGTAAATCACGTACAGAGGAACAGGATGTGCGAGTTCCGGGCGTCAAAAGGCTTTTCCCTGCACGTCCTGCGGACTCGGGAAGCCTACTGTGCGGGTACAGTTCAGGAGAACGCAGACTATAATTCTCCCCACGTCCCCCACGTCCAAGCGAGCAGCGGGCAAGGGCACGAACAAAACAACACCATGCCAGGCTGTGACCTACTGTGTTTTCCCCAAAAAGCTTTTTTACAAGGTCGAATATAGCACGATGGCATGTGGGGGCAACTTTGTAAGAATGTTTCCTGAAAAATAACGCGTACTGAGAGTCTGCTCATAAATTCTAGAAATTTCTCCCTGAGGTCAAACCCAAGGAATTCCAAGGGCGTAGAACCTGATCTCCCGAATCTAAGTGAGTCACGTTCAGTGACCCCAGAACGGTAAGGCATAGAGGGAATGAGCAGAACAGAAGTCAAAGGGCAGGAGTTTTAGCTTCCTTTTGTCTTCATAGAACGGTTTCGTGGGCTGGAGAGATTAAAAGGTAAACACGAGTTTTATAAAAGCAAGTTAGGGAGGGGCGCCTGGGTGGCGCAGTCGGTTAAGCGTCCGACTTCAGCCAGGTCACAGTCTCGCGGTCCGTGAGTTCGAGCCCCGCGTCGGGCTCTGGGCTGATGGCTCAGAGCCTGGAGCCTGTTTCCGATTCTGTGTCTCCCTCTCTCTCTGCCCCTCCCCCGTTCATGCTCTGTCTCACTCTGTCCCAAAAATAAATAAACGTTGAAAAAAAAAAAAAATTAAAAAAAAAATAAATAAATAAAAGCAAGTTAGGGAACTTATTCTCTTCCGTCTCCTTCTTCCCCCACCCCGCCCCCTCCACCCTATAGGGTATGTCATTTTAGTTGTAGCAAAAATACCTTTTATACGTTGGTCAAAATGTGGCCTCACACCTATCAAGGTTTCGTACCAGCTAGAAAACCAAGAATTATTAAGCACTGCTTAGAAATGTGTCCTTAAGGGGGGCCTGGGCGGCTCAGTCAGTTGTGCGTTTGACTTCGGCTCAGGTCATGATCTCACGGTTTAAGTTCGAGCCCCACGTCGGGCTCTGTGCTGACAGCTCAGAGCCTGGAGCCTCCTTCAGATTCTGTGTCTCCCTCTCTCTCTGCCCCTCCCCGGCTTGTGCTCTGTCTCTCTCTGTCTCTCAAAAATGAATAAATGTAAAAAACAAAAATTAAAAAAAAAAAAAAAAGAAAGAAATGTGTCCATCAATAATATAAAAAAAAAACCAACCCAACAACCCTATTTTAATTTTATGTAAAGGGACACTGATAGATTGATGCTTGTAGGCTATTTGAATAAGAAGGAGCTTTTCCAGGGTTTCCTGTACCCAATTAAATATAAAAATACCCTTGGGGGCCCAGCTTGCAACTGTTTTCGCCCCCGGCTAACAAGCCCCAACCTCAGATCACTCCCAAACAAACTGTAAAGGTTTGAATGTCCAGGCGCCTGGGTGGCTCAGTCGGTTAAGCGTCCAACTTGGGATCAGAACACAATCTCACGGTTTGTGAGTTCGAGCCCCGCGGCAGGGTCTGTGTTGACAGCGTGGAGCCTGGAGCCCGCTTCGGATTCTGGGTCTCCCTCTCTCTCTCTGCCCCTCCCCTGCCTGCACTCTGTCTCTGTCTCTCAAAAATAAATAAACGTTTAAAAAAAGTTAAAGGTTTGAATGGCCCAGTTAAAAAATGGATAATTGAAGGCAAGTGCCTCCCCCCTGTATTTTGCTTTCTTTCGGGTTGTTATTGTTAGTGGTGATGATGGCGTGGTGTGTGCGGGTTGAGGGTGGGAGATGTGGGATGGGGAAAAGGGGGTTTAGGATGGTGAGGTTGGGGATACACATCACATGGCCTTCAAATGGTTCTTTGTAAGAAGGAAGATTTTCACGTTGAGAGCTTAAATGCTGAACAACTGGCAGTTACCTTTATAAAGCACCATGATCATTATTCTTTAAAGCAGTGGCTCTCAACCCCGGCTGCACGAGAAAGCCATGTGGGAAGCTTTTAAAACATACCAACGTGGAAGTTGCTTCCCGCTGTGGTTCTGATGTAATTAGTTTGGGGTGAGGAGCGGCCATGGATATATTTTAAAAGCTTCCTAGGAGACGCTAATGTGCAGGCGGTGCGTCGAGCCGCTGCGGGTCGAACGCAGCATCCCAGTGAGGCACAGGTGATGGTGACCGAGACACTCAGGGCCACCTCCCGTGAAGGAGAAATCGTGCCACCGTCCTGGTTGATAAAGAAGCCACTCGCTTCATTTCTCAATAGCTGTTACAAATTATTTCAAAAAATCAGGAAGGGACGCAGGATACACATGCTCTCACTTCCCGATTTAATGGATCTTATTATTATATCTTATTATTCTTCTTCCGGTATCCGTTTTGAAAATGTAGCTGTTTTTGTTTTTTGTTTCCAATGTTTATTTATTTATTTATTTTTGAGAAAGAGAGAGAGAGAGGGAGGGAGGGAGGGAGAGAGAGAATGTGAGCGGGGTAAGGGCAGAGAGAGAGGGAGACAGAGAATCCCAAGCGGGCTCCGCGCTGTCAGCACAGAGCAGGACGTGCGGCTTGAACTCCCAAACCGTGAGATCGCGACCTGGGCTGAAATCAAGAGTCCGACACTTAACTCACTGGGCCACCCAGGTGCCCCTGAAAATGTAGCTTTTTACAAAATATCTGATAGATTTAATGGATTGGGAAATATGGAGCATATTTGGGCAATTGTGTTTAGAAGAAGGTTGCTCATTTGGGTCCCCTGTAAATACAGGGACATTTACACTTTAGTATAAATGAGGGAACTGGATGGCAGCAATGATCAAGATGGAAGGCCGAACAAAGATGCGGAGATAAGTCAGGAAAAGGGGTGCAGAATGGGCCTTAGGCTTAGGATGTCTAAGGAAACCCCTACCTTGTCTACTGGTGGCCTTGGCAATGAGGTCATAATATTTTCATTCAGGTTTTAAGAGGAAATCACTATTCAGGAAAATGAGCGATCCCCAGAATTTTGGGTTTCTTTGTCATCCATCTATCTGGTTCCTTTCACTGCTTCTCATTAAGTTCGTGGATATTCTTTTTAACTGCTATCCCCTTTTAGTAGAAAGCTGTTTATTTCTTTGGTAAGAACCTACTAGCATACGGTCCGTATAAATGGAAATGTGCGCAGGCATTCACTGGCGGCAGGGGGAGGTCTTTCTCTTGTTCTGATCTGCTGGCTGCCCTCCCTTATTTAGAACTGATGCTTTCTGATGCTTCTGTCTGCCGTGGGTGCTGGATTATATTCCTAGGACAGCAGCAGAAATTTCTTTGGTCCTTCCAGAACTTGAAGATGTTGATTTAAAAAAAAAAAAAATCGTAAAGGGTCAAATTTAATTCCAAAATACTTCAATAAGTAACCTCTTCCAAGTTTCTGTAATCCACTTTGGCAGAGGGATGCTGTATACATAACCCAGGGCACTGTCAAAAATAGATACAAACAGGCCGTGCTCACTGCTGGCCTCTTCCTTTCTCCTTTTTCCCTAGGATTCTCTCCAACATCATGCCCTCTGAAATCTTAAAATGATCTGTTAAATGATGGTATAATCAAAACCTTGTCATCCTCTGTCATTTCTTAACTTCTAGAAGCCTTGTAATTCTTCCTCAACCATTCAAAAAAACAACGCACAAAAATATGAAGGGAATGGTCTGGGAAGCTTATTCATTCTCCTTGATGTCTGTCTAAACTCAGGAAAGGAGCAAGGTATGCGGCAAATAGTGGAAGTTTCTTATTGTGTCATCCGTGTGGCCCAGGGAGCCTGCAGAAATGCATCATCCCAGGCCCCACCCCAGACCACGGGCTCAGAATCTGCATTCTGTAAGAGCCCCAGATGGTTCCTATGCCTGTTAAAGTTCGAGAAACACTAGTTTAGAGCACAGCGTCAACACTCGTGCCCCTCAGCTCCGACACGCAATATTAACTTGCCTGGAAAATCTGTCTTACAACTTTTGAGACTGCTCTTGGGGCCCCCACGTGTAAGGCAGTTTTAGGAGAACAAAAAATACCCACGCGTCCACATTTTTTCCAAACTTCTCTTGTTAACACGAGAGAGATGATTCCAATTTTATGTTTTTCAGAACAACCCGGAGCTCGTCACTTTACTTTTAAATTGTGCTCACAGTGTCACATTTACTATTGTCTCACTAAAATTCTATGAGCTCAGCAAGGAAGAGATTGCTACAACCTCCGCGTTAGAGCAGACCTGCCTTTTTCTAAGTCCCAAATAAACAGTCCCTGACCTTTAGGGATGAGCGCGAGACGGGCTTTTCTTAAGGATTCAGGAGGCCACACGGCTTGTCCTCTAAGACCCCGATGTTCAAGACCCTCCTCCCCAGGCTGAGCTGCTTGGAAAACGGAAAGGCCTAGAATCAGCCAGGGAAGAGTGGGGAGCAGCTAACCTTAACGTAACCCCATTACCAGCCCCTCTGGGGCGTCCACTCCTAGCGGGAGGGGGGGGCATCACGGGACCCTCGAATGGACCCAGCTCTGCTTCTGACTCAAGATGACCTCCCGGCCTTACAAACCTCCCTCCTCCTCATCCCTCCCCACGATCCAGCATCTCTAGCTTCATTTCTTTTTCCTCCCTCCGCCTCCCCGGGGTGCTGGCCCTCCACCGCCTGGAGGTCACGTTTTGGACGGCCCTTTCTGCCCCCGTCCCTCCCACCTGGCGAGAGGTGAGCCTCCCAGTGCGTGGTCCTGACTGCTTCTTTGAGGCCAGGGGGGCGGGGAGGTGGAGGCAGAGGGCATCAGAGACCCCCTGACCCCCACCCCAAAGCCTGACAGTTGCCTGTTTTGAAAGTCGGACACGCCAGGCCAAGCCTCACTGCAGAATCTTGTCGCTTCTCAGCACCCCCACCCCCAGGTGACGTCCCAGCCCTAAAAACCGGCCCGTGTCTCACAAAGGCCTGACGGGTGCCTGCTGCCCCATAGGAACTGCCGATGCTCCCGAAGCACCTTGCCCCAGCCGGCGATCTCACGTACCCCGTCTCCACCCGCAACCCTCGGGCTCGTGTGGGCCTTGACGCTTCTCACCGACCTGACAAGGCGGTTCCGCTGTGCCCGGGGTGTCCGAGGTGGGACGTGCGTTTCCTTGGGCGCCGCGAAGGGACGCAGGTGCCTCTCCTGGGCTTCAATGTGGCCCCCAAGGCCGCGGTGGTCCAGGGGGGCGGGAGCCCTGCACGACCTGCACGACCGTGTCCTGCAGGCGGAGACGCGGGGGGCGGCACGCGGGCTGGGGGGTGAACGAACTCATGCAAAACCTTGGGCGAACGAACACTCGGGGTCTTTCTCCGGCAGGAGTTAACGTCTGTCAGGGGAACAGACAAGCTGTCAGCCTCCAGGGGGAAGGAAGCCGGGCCCGGAGGCGGCGGACGCGTCCCCGCCACAGCCAGAGGCGAGCGAAGACAGACGCCTGTCTGTCTGCAGCGCAGCTTTGCCCGGGGAAACGCACTCCGGCTGCAAAAGGGAAAGGACGGCGCCGTGTCCCCGGGTCGGGGTGGATCGGAGCCGGGAGGGGAGCCCGAGACCTGCCCGCGGGAACCCACACGGTGGCTTCGTCTCGCTAAGGGACTTGAGCCGAACACCCAGACGCTGGCGTTCTCCCCGCTCCAGGAGGCCGCTCTGGCTTCCAAGTCTTTTGGAGACAGCCCCGAAAGGAGGGCCCTCTGTTGCTCTGCAGCACCCCCCCCTGGCTGCGGTGTGGACGTCCGTTCTGTCTCCGCCCCGCGAGGGGGGGACAAGAGTCGGGTGTAGCGACGGGCGAGGACAGGAGCCGCCAATGACCGCCAAACCCATGCCGGCTGAAGCTGGGGCAACGGGGACAGAGAAGCCCATGGGGGGTGGGGGGGGAGAAATGAGTGGCCGTGTCGGGCCCAGGGCGCTCCGGGCTCAAACCACCCGCGTGGGTGTTTCATGCACACCCCTCGCCCACGGAGAAGCCCCTCAGACGTAGATCCCGGAGACGAGGAGTCCCGGGGGTGGGTTCGGCGGGGGTGGGGCTCACTGGGGGTGCCAGGGAATGTTGGCTCCAAAACGAGGGGCACCGGGGGGCTCAGCTGGTTAAGCGGTGGACTCTAGATTTCCGCTCAGGTCATGACCTCACGGTTAGCCCCGCGTTGGACTCTGCACCCCCAGAGCAGAGCCTGCTTGGGATTCTCTCTCTCCCTCTCTCTCTGCCCCTTGTCCACTGGTGCTCTCTCTCTCTCTCTCTCTCTCTCAAAAATAAAAAGTAGGGGCGCCTGGCAGTCGGTTAAGCGTCCGACTTCAGCCAGGTCACGATCTCGCGGTCCGTGAGTTCGAGCCCCGCGTCGGGCTCTGGGCTGATGGCTCGGAGCCTGGAGCCTGTTTCCGATTCTGTGTCTCCCTCTCTCTCTGCCCCTCCCCCGTCCATGCTCTGTCTCTCTCTGTCCCAAAAAAAATAAATAAACGTTGAAAAAAAAATTTTAAAGAAAAAAAAAAATAAAAAGTAAACACACATGAAAAAAATAACAAATAAATAAAAATAAACTCTATTCCTGCCTGTCTTACTGACAAGTTTAGTTTTGTGGCCGGGATCCCCATTGGATAAACACAATGATCATTTTTGTTTTTAGAAGCAAGGTTGGCCTTTCTACTGCCTTGTCTAAAGTC
Source organism: Leopardus geoffroyi (assembly GCF_018350155.1). Lineage (NCBI taxonomy): Eukaryota > Metazoa > Chordata > Mammalia > Carnivora > Felidae > Leopardus > Leopardus geoffroyi. The sequence goes on along the minus strand of NC_059333.1, from coordinate 7,709,483 downwards.
TTGCTTTGGCTCCCCGTTGTGTCTGGAATGAAATCTAAGATCCTGGCCCAGGAGCGCCCCCCCCTCACCCCCTCCGTGAGCTGTACCTCAAGGTCACGGTGCCCTCTGCTTCCCCATCCCGCCAAACCTCTGTCCTTCTTCCTGTTACCTCGGATGGCTGTGTCCATCGGGTGATGTCTCTGCCCTCTAACCCTTGGCTCCCCAGAGGCCTGTGCACACTTAACACCTGCTCCATAGCCAGCTCGGGGATCTCCTCAGCACCACAGACAGACTCTGCTCCGCCCATCAGTAAGAAAAGCCTTTTCACTTGGTTCCAGAGCATTGCACAGCACCTAGGACCCAGCGTTGCACAGCACCTAGGACCCAGCATTGCACAGCACCTAGGACCCAGCGTTGCACAGCACCTAGGACCCAGCAGTCCACAGCACCTAGGACCCAGCGTTGCACAGCACCTAGGACCCAGCAGGACCCAATCCCTGTTTGCCCAGGAACTGAAGTAAGTAATATGACTCAGGGGAACGCACTTCCTGAGCGGGAGTTCATGGGAGAATGTAAGACAACATGCCCATTACTGTCGGTAAAGAAGCACTCATGTTTGGGGGAAGGTAGCACAGACGTGTCAAAGCTGCGAGGCCCCGGTGGCCAGGGCTGTCCAAGAACACCGTCTGATCTAGCGTGGTGTCTGTGGAATCTGTTGTTTTTCATTTGGCCATCAGATTGGCTCCGAAGTCTTTTCTGATCATGGAAAATTCCACTCCAGATGGGCCACTGCAAAGGGCCTTTCAAGAGTTGTTCCCGGTGGATTTCATTTCTTTTAAATTAAAAAAAAAAATGTCAATAATTGTATTACTGCTTTTTTCCTCTTTTTAAAAATTGCTCTAGAAAGGCTATGGGTGGTGGATCGAGTTACAGATTGGAACCCACAGACGTCATGGAATAAAAGCTATTTCCTTCTGAGCCTCAGTCTTTTCATCTGTAAAACGGAGGTAACGCCAAACCACTGGACAGCAGAGGTATGGACAGAATTGAATCATTTTAATATCTACATAACCATGCGTCTTAAAAAGGAAAGACATAGCTAGGGAAAGAGATCTTTTCCTGTTCGTTTATGCATTATTTATAGATGTTAATAATGATTGCCATCTTTTCACTATTTCTTCATTGATGTTTGAATGCAGACAAAACTTGTAAATCTCCTATTTTGACAAGAAAGTATTTTCAGTGTTTTAAAATAAGACAGGTAAAAATCGCACATGGAAAAAAAACCAACCAGATTTTTTTCCCTTTGGTTAAAAGTAAAAACCTTCCATCTTCTAATGAGTGCATTTATGTCACAAGGGGGAAATCAGCTAATAAAGAGAGAGATGATTCTGTCTCCTGAGAAAATATTATGCTGAGACGCTCCTGGGAGGACTTGGAACCATGTTGGCAAGAAGAAGAGATTTGTATCTTTTGTTTATAATCTCAGGAGGAATCATGACATCTCTCTAATGATATTCTTGTACATGTGAAACTAATAATAGTTGGTGAACTCAGAGGGAAAAGCTGTTTTGGTCCTGAAATATGGCCAAGGATACTACAAAAGCTATTGTTAATGAAACTGCTCCTCACTGGATTGTTCTCTCTCTCTCTCTCTCTCTCCTTCTCCTCCCCTCTCTGTTCCCCTCTCCTCCTCTCCCGCTCTTCTCTTGGTCTCCCCGAACCCCCCCTCTCTCTCCAGCTTTCAAGTCCGAACATTGTGATAATACTTTAAGAAGCCAGTACTGCTGACCCTCTTAAAACCTCCTCTAAAGAACAAGCAGCCAGCGTGAATATTGATTGGAGAGTGGATCTTTTTTTTCCAATAGAATTTATTGTCAAGTTAGCTAACACACAGTGTATACAGCGTGCTCTTGGCCTCGGGAATAGATTCCCATGACTCATCGCTCACATACAACACCCAGTGCTCATCCCAACAAGTGCCCTCCTCAATGCCCATCACCCATTTTCCCTTCTCCCTCACCTCCCCCATCAACCCTCAGTTTGTTCTCTGTATTTAAGAGTCTCTTATGGGTTTGCCACTCTCTGTTTGAAACTGTTTTTTCCCCTTCCCTTCCCCATGGTCTTCTGCTAAGTTTCTCAAGTTCCACATGAGTGAAAACATAGGATATTGTCCTTCTCTGCCTGACTTACGTCACTCAGAATAATACCCTCCAGTTCCATCCACGTTGCTGCAAATGGCAGGATTTCATTCTTTCTCATTGCCAAGCCGTATTCCATGGTATATATAAAGCACATCTTCTTTATCCATTCATCAAATGATGGACATTTGGGCTCTTTCCATAATTTGGTTATTGGAGAGTGTATCTTAATAAAGTCTGGGAGAATTTTGAAACAAGCGTTCAAGGCCATATGCTGGGACCCCTCACTCTGATCACGGTTATCTTGCACGATCTATCCGTGTGGACTTGGCTTTGGTTCACCATCTACTAAATAAGACATCAACGTGAGCCATTCCTTCATGGGTTCCTGCAACAATCAATTGGTTGAATGAGTGGGACAGGATTTCTGAAAACTTGTAGCATGTGAGTTCCACCACGGGAAAGTTTTTGCCCAATGTCTACGACGAATTCCATCCTTATTACTGGGCCGGTCCGTGCGGCTGAGTGACCTGAGCAGGCAGTGGGGGCTCACGGCTGAGAAGTCCCTCGACCAGGTTTTTCAAACATCCTTGCTTCCAGTTAATGTTGCTTGAGTGGTCAGTGAATGAGAGGATTAGAGATTGCCCTTTACTTTAAAAAAATTTTTTTTTTGACATTTATGTATTTTTGAGAGACAGAGAGACAGAACACCAGCAGGGGAAGAGCAGAGAGAGAGGGAGACACAGAATCCGAAGCGGCCTCCGGGCTCTGAGCTGCCAGCACAGAGCCCGACACGGGGCTCGAACTCCCGGACCGCGAGATCGTGACCTGAGCCGAAGTCGGCCACTCAACCAACTGAGCCACCTAGGCGCCCCTGAGATCGCCCTTTTCTCAGGCGCTGGTAGGATGCAAACAGGTGCAGCCTTCTGGAGGACAAGAGCTTTCAAAAAACCTGCCTACCCCTTTACCGGGCAATTGCATGTATATATTTATACTAATACATTTGCATACATTATGCTAATACAATTGCATGTATATATGTATACCAATGAGACATTCTGATACGGTGTGCACAAAGATACGGTGTACGTGGGATGTTTATAACAGCAGTGTTGACACCAACGGGAAAGGAAAACAATCCAACTGTCCGAAATAAAGGATGTAAGAACTACACAGTAAATGTTTTAGAATTATTTAACATTGCAGCCATGATAATGACAGTCTATGTTTATTCAGCAATGTTGAGTACTTCTTAGGTGCTGGGCAGCGTTTGTAACGATGGAGGTATACTGGCCCGACAGTTAATTTTATGTGTCAATGTGACTGCGCCCTGAGGTGCCCAGATTAGATATTTCTGGGTGTGCCAGAATGAAGGTAGCCTTTGAATCAGTGGACTCATGGGGTGCTTGGGTGGCTCAGTTGGTTAAGCGTCCGACTCTTGGTTCCGGCATATATATGTATATATTTCGTATCTTTAGAGAACTCTAATACGACCAGGAAACAAAACAGACAAACACGGTGCTCCCAGGGAGCTTATACTCTCTTAAGGGAGACAGAAAATAACCCAAATCAACATCTAATTTATGCAGCAGGTCAGGAGATAGCAAATAGTGGGCAGGAAATTAAATCAGGGAAGGAGGGCACATTGGAGAGGGGTAGAGGACCTGTGGGGTGACAGATCCACGGAACGGTAACGCGAGCCCTCCCTGAGAAGGTGGAGATTGCCATAAAGATTCTGTGGAGCAAAGGGAATTTGGAGGAAGAACGTCCGGACGATGGAAATAGGGAGTGAAGAGGCCTGGACAGGGAGCGAGTACCTAACACGTTCAAGAGCAGCCAGGGGCCTCTGCGAGGTGGCTGAGGGTACAGAGTGAGGCTCACATCAGAAGGAAATGCAGCCCAACAAAGCTACCAACACCCACAAGTCACTGCCTTGGAAAGAAGTTAAGGATGTGTTAGCAGCAAAGAAAGGCAGGCAACCCAGCAGTGTAGAAGATGATCCAATTTTAGTTAAAAACCATAAATAAGCCCATATTTTTACTGTATGTGCTGTTCCCTTTCCTTTCTCCCTCCTTCCTTCCTTAACTTCTTAACTTCCGTAACTTTCTTGACACCTGCTTGACTTCCAGCCTTCCTTTTTTTTTTGTTTCTTACGCTTCCTTCAATTTTCACATTTTTCTACATTGTACGTAGCTTACTGGTGCAGGAGACAGATGAGAAATGCCCAGGCAAAAGAAATGGACTGTCAGATGCTCTGATTTGGGCACACATCTCAGGGTTCTTTTCTCCCTCTTTCCTTACTGACAAGTGTCCCTTCCCCCTCCCATCACTATCTGAGATCTCTCTCTCTCGCGCTAAGGGCTTAAGGCCCTGCTCAACGTTTTCCATTTCTTTGCCAACTCGATGGGGTTTTCTTGTCTTTTCTCCTGTCATCGGTCATTTATAAAGTCTTGGGGGTGCTGTCAAAGCACACAGGGATTTGATCTGTTTTGTGGCTAGCACAGGAGGCACAAATGACTCTACCCTGTGCCTGGAACTGGGCACGGGAAGAAGCCAGGAGGGGCGGGCAGCGTTCGTCACTTAAGTGCTCTGTTTACCGCCCTCCACGTACCCAGCGTCACTTTCTTTCAACAATACCAACCGCTCACCTGGAAACTTAACAACAAAAGAAGGGACTTGAGTCCAGACTCCTTACGTGAATAAAGGAACGTGCTAGAACAAGACTTGTACATTACAAGAGCTGGAGCAGTTGAACAAAGATTACAGTTTCTCACAAGGACACCCAGGGTCCATCCTAAGAACCTCCCCATACTTCGCCGTAAAAGGACAATCTGCTTTGAATTGGCTGGGGGTAAAAAACAAAAAACAAAAAACTCTAGTATAGTATAGGTTAACAATTGCTTATGTTAAGGAAATCGTATTAATTCAGTGACAGAAACTGGAAGTTTATTTGATTGGTTAGATGAGTGGTGGATTGTCACTAAATTCTCTCATCCCAGCATGTTCTGTGGGTCACTATAACCACCCTATCATCTTCTCTACCAGCCGCTCTAAAACCCAAGTTCTACACACTTTACGGGTGGGTTATCATGGACGACTTCGGTGTTGTTTTGGTGGTTATTCGTGACCACGAATTTCCAGGAGAGATGTACTTTCTGATCCGGGAACCCCACATAATAGCCATGATCACCCCGTGCCCAACATAACCCCTCTGTTCTCCCCACAACGCCCAAGTTCCGCAAAGATTCGGCACTGTGAATTGAACATAAACTTCACTCATGCACACGAGAACCGAGAAGCCCGTTATCTCAATGGTGCACACGAAAGAAACCATTTCCCTGAAAAACAAAATTCATCGACAGAAAGGGCTTTTAGCTCGTCACCTTGATGATTTTGGGGTCTCGTAAAAACGATCTTCACTCATTCTGCGGTTCCGGATCTGACCCCCAGCTCATCTTGGGCTGAAGTGGGCCAAGCCAGTGATGTTATTCCTGGACCAAGGCAGGTTCACGTAAAGCCCATTTCCCGTGCTCCCTTTGGTGGGAGCTCAGTGGCAGCTCTGGGTGAGGGACAGGTGGCTGAGAGGATTCACCTAAGACTCCACGTTCCCCTCGGCCCCCTATTCCTGCCGGTCGGAGCCAGGCTCCAATCCCCAGCGACTGCCATCGAGGCATAAATGGGTTTTGCTCCACGGGCAAAGAAAACGCTGCAGCGCGACATCCGTGACCGCGAACGACTGTCAGATGGCTATCAAGCGACACGGGTTTTGCAGGCGGCGACAAAGAGCAGCTCTCCCCTCAGCTCGGTCACTGCCACGGGGCTCACCCGGCCTCCCTCCCCGTGTGTGAGTTATTTACCGGAACGGCCTCGACCCTCTGCACCTGGCCCGTGGCCACGTGCGATCCCCCTCTTGTTCACGGAGTGTGACGTTCGAGCTTTCTTTGGGCTGAATCCATCATCAGCCTGGTCTCCCGGCTCGTGAGTGATCAGACTCAGCACCACTAGCGGCACGACCGAGGGACAATTTTTCTATGGCCAGTTCACTACTCTGGGTGGGTTCTGGGCTCCTTCCCTTCCTGTCAGGGCCCAGCAGTGTCCTGATCCCAGGGTTTCCGCTCAAGTCCGCCTGGCCCAGAGCCGCCAGATCAACATCGACCGTGTATCCTCCCCCCCGCCCCTAATCAAAGCAGTTTGCTCTCAATCATCTACGACCTCAAGTTCCACGCCCAAGGATGGCTCTCCGTTTTCTCCCTGGACAGTACCTCTGCCCGATGAGCCCTCACTGCCAATGCTCCCTGGGTGCACATGGGGTGCTTGTCCGGAAAGCCCCTCCTTTCCCATTTCCCCGCCAAAACCCTACTCCTCCCAAGAGAAGTTCCACCATATCCTTGGATGATTCCCTACCGACACCAGCCTGTACTTTAAAGTCCCGCACTCTCTTGTTTGATGCTGTGCTTTTTTGTGTATTATTGTTTCATTGACACTCTTGTTTCCTTCAAGTCTAATGCTTCTGAGGGTTCGAGTTAAAACCTTCTTTTCTTAAGTTATTTTATTTTTTTTAAGTTTATTTATTTACTTGGAGAGAGAGAGAGGGAGGACAAGTGGGGGAGGGGCAGAGAGAGAAGGGGACAGAGGATCCAAGGCAGGCTCTGTGCTGATAGCAGAGAGCCTGATGTGGGGCTTGAACTCACAAACCCATGGGATCCATGACCTGAGCTGAAGTCAGACACTCAACTGACTGAGCCACCCAGGCAGCTGACCTTCTCTCTTTCTCTTTTTTTTTTTTTAATGTTTATTATTTTTGAGACACATAATAGAGTTAGAGAGAGAGAGAGAGAGTGCAGGGCAGGGGCAGAGAGAGAGAGGGAGACACAGAATCCTAAGCAGGCTCCAGGCTCTGAGCTGTCAGCACAGAGCCCGACACGGGGCTCGAACTCATGAGCGGTGAGGTCATGACCTGAACCCAACTTGGACACTTAACCAACGGAGCCAGGCAAGTGTCCCTATTTTTTTTTTTGTTTTTGAGGAAAAGTTTTTCCTGTTTCCTCTCAGTCTTCTCGACACAGTAGACACTCACGAAAGTTGTGAGTGTTGTCGAGTATTGTGAGTCAGTCTTGTTGACTGACCTGTGCCAAGAGCCACGACGATACAGGGTGTAGCCATTAAAGGTTAATTTCCGGCAATATGTAGGGGGTCAAGAGACGTTTCAAATAAAAGCAAATGTTACATAGCTAATTAGTCTTCACTTGACTGCATGGGGGTCCGCTATGATAATCCCTGTATTCAGTGTTTGTAGTGTGGCTTTTCTTGAGGGTACACCCTTCTTATTCACCGATGGCGTCTTTTATTTGAAGGATAATAGATGAGACTCTTAATTTAAAATAAGTACCAGGGAACTTCTGCATGGATTAACCAGAATTCCAGAAGACCAAGCAGTCTATTTATACAATGGCAGCAACAGAGAAGCTCTTGCTTTGCGCCCTAATCTTCATCACTTAGTGTGTTCTGTGCAGGTTTTATCGGCTGGAACAAAAGCCTATTGTGTTTGTCTTTTTCCTCTGGGCTGGGGAGTCCAGGTCAGGTCTGCTCGTGGGGTGGAGGACAAGGGCAGGCCTGCCGTCTTCCAGCGGCGCGAGGCCCCCCAGCAGAGCACCCTCTCCCTCTTTACTACGGGAAGAAGGCTGCCAAAGGGGGCAGAGTTGAGAAAAAAACCTAAGGCCGGGGTTCTCGAACGTTCCCGGCGCCTCAGAATCTCTGGGGGGTGGTATTCAGGTGGTCGGCCCCAGCCCCCCCAGAGCTCAGAATTCACCGGGTCCGGGGTGGGCTCGAGAACGCGCATTTGTAACCGGTTTCCCTGGTGACGCGGCTGCTGCTGGTTCAGGGACACACTTTGGGAACCGCTGGCCTCGAATGACTTCTGTCAGCTCTGATGCTTCTTTCTGCCCACAGAGAGTGACTCATGGTCGGAGAGGAGGCAGGAGTGGCGCTGGTTTGGGGCTCAACGCTCCTCAGCTGCCGATAAGAAAGGGAGCCGCCTAATTCAGCCTCTTTCTCAATGAAGAGATCCCTTCTATGACAGCTCACCTATTATAGGCTCTTTCTACGGCTCCCTGTCGGTGTCGCCTCTTCTCAGATGCTTCCCTGCGGTGACCCTGGACGCACCAGGAGGGCTAACGAAAATTCAAAGCAGTGAATATACATTTAAGGGATTCCCTGGTGAATACCTCGGGACGCGGCCCAGAAGGAAGACATCCATTCCTTCCTTGCCATTACGGAAACTGGATTTTTGTCAGAGTGGGGATTCTATCTTACCGTCATCATATCTTGCACGTAAGAGATGTCCACAGATTTGAAAGGCACTCTGGCTGACGGGTCATGGGTCAGGACTCTGAAAAGAACGTGAGGCTATTTACAAATAAGTTCCGAGCGCTGTGAAAAGCCTCCGAAGAGCTATTCCTTCCCTTGTCTGTTGACCGAAAGTAGAGTTGTATGGAAAATATAAAGCAGGAGGGACGTCTTTCCCCTGCGTGGGGAATTTGACAGACTCGTAGCTTCGTCCTGGGGTCACTCTGCTCCAGGCTCGTTCGCGATGACCGCGCGTTTCACGTATGGGCCAAAACGTCATTTGGTGGGACAGGACTCATTTCGTTTACAGAGAGCAATGATAGTTCCCCAGTAATAAAGTCATGACCTCGTAGAGTGCCGAGGTCCAGCGTGACGTGTTGACAGACACGGAAGACGGTCACTGCCGTCAGGGGGATTGCAAGCCCTTTGTGTTGTGGGGACTTTAAAACACATGCGCTCCAACGCCATTTCCTGGCTCCTCCGGCTTCTTCCTGCCTTCCAGTGGTGGGGAACTCGGAGCCGGGCCAACAGAGAGGGCCGGCCACATTGCCACTTCCCAGCTGTGACCACAGAAGGGTCTTCCTTATGGGTCACTTTGTAGCTTCTGCCACTGGGTCCTAGTTGTATTTCTTAGAGTTTAGCGGAACCCTGCTAATCCCTCCCTTTATCTTAAAGTATTGTATCAGAATTCCTGAAAAGAACTGTCATGCCTCCCCACCCCCACGTGTTCTGTAGGGGAAACACCCCCAATTCCTTTGTCTATTCCTCACCGATCGCCCTGATTCCTCCCTTCTGCAGGTGACTGAGTTGGGTTGTGCCCCTTTTAAGTAGAAACGAAAGGAGGTAGCAGTGAAATAAACCCGCTCCTCAAAAACACTCTCTTCATTTATCAGAAGCTCCACTCTAGACATCAGTCACTTTAGAATGGCAAGACATTTATTTATTTATTTATTTATTTATTTTATTTAATTTTTTTTTTAGTACTCCATTGTACGGATATACCAGTTTTTTTTTTAATATGAAATTTATCGTCAAATTGGTTTCCATACAACACCCACTGCTCATCCCAACAGGTGCCCTCCTCAATGCCCACCACCCGCTCTCCCCTCCCTCCCACTCCCCATCAACCTTCAGTTTATTCTCAGTTTTTAAGAGTCTCTTATGGTTTAGCTCTCTCCTTAACTTTTTTTTTCCTTCCCCTCCCCCATGGTCTTCTGTTAAGTTTCTCAGGATCCACATAAGAGTGAAAACATACAGTATCTGTCTTTCTCTGTATGACTTATTTCACTTAGCATCACACTCTCCAGTTCCATCCACGTTGCTACAAAAGGCCACATTTCATTCTTTCTCATCGCTGAGTAGTATTCCATTGTGTATATAAACCACAATTTCTTTATCCAGAATGGCAAGATATTTAAAGCGTTCAAGAGTTCTTTAATCCAGTATAGCTCCCCATGGAAGGATGTATAGTCACTATTCCGGGTTGGTAACTTTGGGTCCCGCATGTGTGGACTGTGGCTTCGGCACCATGCTGGAGGGCAGGGAATGAGGGTAACTGGCAGCATCCTGTGTGGTCGCCGTATTCCTTCCGGCTCTTTGTCTCATAGCTGTCTCGTATATCTCCACCTAATATTCATCTTGTCTAGACTGTAAGTTGAGCATTAAAGTTGGTGTCTCCCTGGGTGGCTCAGTCAGTTGAGCGTCCGACTCTTGATTTCAGCTCAGGTCATGATCTCACGGTTCGTGAGTCCAAAGCCCACGTTGGGCACTGTGCTGGCAGTGTGGAGCCTGCTTGGAATTCCCCCTCTCTCTCTGCCCCTCCCCTGCTCTCTCCCTCTCTCTCAAAATAAATAAACTTAAAAAAGTTTATGGGTGTCTCCCTTCCAGTGAAAAGGTGTAGACTTTAGTTTCCAAGGGTACCCGCTTTCCTTGAGGCAGGCAGGAGTTCTCAAAGGCTACTTACAAAATACGTGGTCTATTTTGAGGAAAACACAAACTATTGTCAGATTAATTCGCCCCAAACTTAGAGCATGGGTCTACCCTATAGATGTTTATGTGATTCGAGACAAAATGCAAATTGCTAGTCAATGGCAAGTTCAAGAGATTGGAAGACAGCATCTAATTCTTGAGCTTTCTTCAACACAACGTGGGCGTAACGGTCAGGATTAGAAACTTGCTCTCCAGCATGGGTCGTGAAGTCAGTTTTTCTTCTTTGTGTCTACTTTCATGGCTCAGCTACCAGGAGTCAAACAATATGGATTTTCTTCTCTTTTGTAAGCATCAAATACACTCATTCCAAAGTCAAAGATCCCAACTAATTTCTTAAAAACAAATACACCGCTGAAGAATGATTCAAGAGCTCAACAAAATACCGTTTCCGCCAGGGATCTTTCCACCACTGGGACAGATCATTTGCCCCGCCCCCCTTATTCCTGACCTACAATAGCTGTATTTCTTTGATGCCAGACTTTTGTATTAAAGCAGCCAAATGGGTATGTTTGATATTGGATACGTATCCAAGGACTCTAGTGTGCTTACACTACCAGTGTATTTTCCTCCCGGGCACAGAGCTGAACTTGTCATTGCAGTTAGGCGAAGTCACAGAGTGTGGGCAGAAGTGATATACGTTACTTCCAAGGCCCGGATCATTAAAAATCTCCTGAGTATGGTCCCTGTATGGCATCAGCCAATTAGATTTACGAGAATGAGAAATAACCTTCTATTTTGCTAAGCTGTTGAGATTTAGGGATTTTCTGTTACAACAGCTATCTAATTAATACGGTTTACACGGCCGCACAGAGGACCGCATTCAATGACATATTGTAGCAAACGAATGACGGCATCTATTATTCATAAAGTGGATACTCTGTGCTGGACATTGTGCCAGGAACCTTACATTATCACATTAATCCTCATAACGTCTCTGGGGTGGACGCTATCATTTTCATTTTATAGACAGGCAAACCCAGAGCTTAAAGTGGATCAAGGTCACATAATTAGTGTAGTGGAGTATGTAATTGTCCCCAATTATTCATTTCCCTCTTTGTAAGAAGATTATACATCTGCACCTGTTGCTGTATGCAGATGCTTCAGTGTGGGATAAATATGTGTCTCCATCTCATCGGCCGTTGACATGGACGTGACACATGACTTGTTTCTGGTCCATAGTCTCCGAGCGCATAACTTGGGCCATCCCCGAGCAGGACTTTTAAGGGCCCTTGCTTAATCTGGCATTCTCCTTGCCCTCTGACGCTAGCATGGAATGTCCCAGATCAGACTGGTCCTTCAGCTTGGACCCCAGAACAAGGAAGACACGGGGTGGCAGGCCCACAGCCAACCAGCAAAGGTACGCAGCCCGAGGGGGAAATCAACGTCCTTCTTGTAAGCCACTGAGATGCTGAGACCTGCTGTTACCGTACCGACGCTAGCTAATACCTAAAGCTTGATTCAGATGCAGTCAGTGCCACGCCAGGGTCTGTGCTTTTCATCACTGAATAACGCCTCCCAGGCACAATGTCACGTTCACACACATTCTGGTTGGACGCTATGAGGAGAATGGAAAGCATCCTCAAAAACCAACCAACCAACCAACCAACCAACCAAACAACTCCATTCTCATCCGGGTAGGAAGAAAGTCGATGTCTGTAAGTTTAAAGAGGCAATTGTCACAGCAGCAGGATTTGAACTTCACTTATAAAGACTTGTCTCTCACGTCGCATATATGTTCAGATTTCGTGCCCCCAAACAACTGCGGGCAGGGATATGGATCCTTTTACCCATAGATTCAGTTGCTGGTGAATTTTGTAAAGTGTTCACGCTGGAAGCCACGTCTCGGTGACTAGGAACGTGACTGGTGGTGACCGTCGAAAATCGTTCACCGAACGAACCACCAGTGCCATATGGTCTCTGGTTCTCAGTACGGCCACAGAGAGGAAATGTGAAATACGAGACTGAAGGGGCCTCGGGGGCTTAATCTGACCAGCATAAATCTGTAAAGACATGAATTAAGGTGCCATTTGTTTAAAATGTGGAATTAACTTCAGACATTGCAATTGGAAAAGTTGATTGATGGCCTGAAGGCATCTGGACAGGATGAAGGTTTGAATGGTCACTTGAATGCCACGCAAAATCATTCTCTCAAGACTTATTTAAATAACCGTGCAGCTCAGTAATAAATAAAGAAAGAAATATGTATAATTGATTAGCTGGTATGGTTAGATCAAAGCTACAGACAGTTTAGGGAATACGGAATGTTCTTTTTTAAGATGACATTGTCCTCAGAGGATAGGGTCCAAGATGGCAGCATGGGAAGCCTGTGAACGCATCTCCTCCCACAGACACATCAAATCTACAGCTACATATGGATCCTTTCCCTTTGAAAAAGATCTGAAAACTATAGACGAGCTGCTCTCCACAACAGAGAATAAAAGGACCACATTAAGATGGGACGGAGAGGTGGAGACAGTCTTGAAAGAAACCCCATCCCTGGAGCAGCAGCACACAACAGGGAGGGATCTTACCAGACAGGTGCTTCTTTCTGAGTGAGAGTTTGGTGCCCCGCACGGGGCACCCTGGCCTCTGGGATCTGTGCCAGAAAGACGAGCCCTCCAGATGTCTGGTTTGGGCAACCAATCAGGCTGATGTCCGGAAGTCCCAAAGTGCTGTGGGAAACAGATTCCCCTCTTGGGGGGCTGGGGTATGGCTTCACTCAGCAAAAAAACAAAAAAAAAACAGCCGTTTGAAAAGTACCTAGATTATATGTGAGGGGCATTCATCCGTCGATCGGAGGCATCTGCTGCAGGGGCAGGGGCACAGCTGAGATGCTCCGGGAAATGGAGGTGCTGACACCATTGTTGTGCCCTCTGTCTAGCCTGCTTGTACAGTCAAGTGAGCTTGGACAAGGCGCCCTCCCCCTGACTGGCTTGGAAGGGCAGAGGGAGCCGCTGAGACTGGAGAGTGGGGGAGTTGCAGTGCTCCCCTGCTCCCTGGCTGGGGCTGGCAGCCCTGGTGGTCACAGGATTCCCCCACTCCTAGACCAAAGCCAGGGCGCACACTCAGGCGAGACACTCTCTTGCTGCACCGGCGCAGATCAGACGTTTTCCCACTACCTTTCCGAAGCCGGTGAACTTGCCCTGCCCCCTGCCCCCTCCAATGGCCTTGCTAAAGCCAGAAGGCCCATTCAACCCACACAGGGGACACTCTTTGATCACCCGGCTCTAGTGGCTAAGAGAATTGACATTCCAGAGCTCCACAGGACCGTAACAAGTAGAAAGATAGCTCTTGGCAGGCCACCACCCCAGGGCACAGACAGCAGACACACACAACCTCAGTCTTCCTGTGAAAAGGACCTGTGAAGTCGGCCGCCCAACCGACCGAGCCACTCAGGCGCCCCACGGCCCAGTTTTTATAACTGCTGCCCAGGGGAGACCTCCAGATCTCCTGGCCTAGAGGCCAACACGGATTATGCTTGCAGTCCCCCAAGACTGTATATCTTTGCATAGTGTACAAACCACTGCCCGAAGATCTGGCTTTTAGTCGCCCTGCAACTAGGTGCTAAACAGATTCTGCCTCCCCCTCCACCTTAGAACAGGCTGACAGGTCTTGGCACGTCTTCAACGTATCGATAATAACTTAGGCAATTTAGACAATCACAAAGTTTCAAGAAACAACCATGAGTTAGGACAAAATCGACAAGGTTTATCACCTATACAAGGACACTTTTTCAAGCCCGAAAGAGGTAGCTGTGTGGCCTAATACACAGACGCAGAGTCAAGCAAAACGAGGAAACAGAAATATCAAGGTTATTCAGACTTGAAGGAGAGAGAAAGAATTTACCAGATAAGCAAAAGTTAAAGGAATTCATCACTACCAAACCAGCCTTACATGAAATCTTAAAGGGACTTCTTTAAGCTGAAAAGAAATGGCGCTAATGAATAATAAGAAAACATATGAAAGTAAAAACCTTACTGGAAAATGTAAATCTACAGTAAAAGCAGTGGATTGATCACTTATTATGGTACTTAGGAGGTTAAAAGACAAAAATAGCGAAATGAACTAAAACTACAATAAAGTTTAAGGAATACATAAAGCAAAAAGATATAAAAAGTGACATCAAAAACGTAAAACATAGAAGGAGGAGTAAAAATATAGAGTTTTGGAATATGTTCAAATTTAAATTGCTATCAACTTAAAATAGACTGTTTTATACATAGTATGACATATGTGAACTTCATGGTAATCACAAACCAGACACTTACAGTACATACACAAAGGTAAATGAAAAACGAATTCAAGCATAACAAGAAAGAAAACCATCAAACCACAAGGGAAGAGAGAAGAAGAAGAGAGGAACTATAAACACAACCAGAAAACAATGGACAAAATTGCAGTAAGTACACCCTATCAATAATTACTTTAAACATAAATGGACAAAATTCCCCAATCAAAAAAGTGGTTGAATGGATTTACAAAAAGATATCTATATGCTACCTGTAAGAAATTCCCTTTAGAAGTAAGGATACGGGGCACCTGGGTGGCTTAGTCGGTTGGGCGTCTGACTTCAGCTCAGGTCACGATCTCGCGGTCCGCGAGTTCGAGCCCCGCGTCGGGCTCTGGGCTGACGGCTCAGAGCCTGGAGCCTGTTTCCGGTTCTGTGTCTCCCTCTCTCTCTGCCCCTCCCCCGTTCATGCTCTGTCTCTCTCTGTCTCAAAAATAAATAAACGTTAAAAAAATTTTTTTAGAAGTAAGGATACAAACTGACTGAAAGCAAGAGACGAAAAAAGATATTCCATGGAAATGGAAATGACAAGAAAGCTGGTATAGCTGTACTTCTATCAGAAAAAGATACAAAAGACAAAGAGAAGCACTATGTAATGATACAGGGGTCAATCCAGCAAGAAGATAAAGCATTTATAGATGTATATGCACCCAACTTAGGAGCACAAAAATAAATGAGGCAAATATTAACAAACGTAAAGGTAGAAATTGATAGCAACACAACAACAGTAGGCAATATTAACATTCCCCTTATATCAATGGATATATAACTCATCCAGACAGAAAATAAACTGGAAAACACTGGCCTTCAACAGCACATTAGGGCAGATGGACTTAATAAACACAGAGCAATTCCATCCAAAAACAACAGAACAGACTTTCTTCTCAAGTGCTCAAGGAACATTCCCCAGGTTAGACCATTACATTAGGTCACAGAAATAAGTCTTAATAAATTCAAGAAGACCAAAAGAATAGTGAGCATTTTTTGCAACCACAATGATATGAAACTAGAAATCAATTACAAGAAGAAAGCTGAAAAATCTACAAATACATGGAGATTAAACAATGCGTTCTTGAACAACTACCAGGTCACAGAAGAAACCAAAGGAGAAATCCAAAAATACCTGGAAGCAAATGGAAATAGAAATACGACATACCACAATCTCTGCAGCAAAAGCAGTTCTAAGAGTTGAATTCATAACAATACAGGCCCACCTCAAGAAATAAGAACAATTTCAAATAGACAATTTAATTTTACATCTCCCGGAACTAGAAAAAGAAGAACAACCCCCCCCCCCAATTTTGTAGAAGGAAGGAAATAATAAAGATCAGAGTGGAAATAAATGGAATAGAGACTAAAAAGACAATTAAAAAAATCAATGAAACTAAGAACTGGTTCTTTGAAGAGACAAACAAATTGACAAACCTCTAGCTAGACTCACCAAGAAAGAAAGAGAGAGGGCTCAAACAAATAAAGTCAGAAATATAACAGAAGTTACAACTGATACCACAGAAATGCTAAGGATCATAAGAGACTATGAAGAATTATACACCAGCAAATTGAACCGCTTGGAAGGAATGGATACATTTCTAGAAATGTACAATCTTCCAGAACTGAATCATGAAGACATAGAAAATCTGAATAGACTGATTACTGGTAAGGAGATTAAATCAGTAATCCAAAGCCTCCCAACACAAGTCCAGGAACAAACGGTTTCACTACTGAATTCTACCAAACATTCAAACAAGATTTAATACCTATCCACAAACTTTTCCAAAAAATTGAAGAGGAGAGACAGCTTCCATACTCATTTTACAAGTGCAATGTTACCCTGAGACCCAAACCAGACAAGAACACTACAGGGAAAGAAAATTACAGGGCAATATCCCTGATGAATGTATATGAAAAATCCTCAAAAAATTAGCAAACCAAACTCAGCAATACATTAAAAGGGTCATACACTAAGATCAAGTGGGATTTATTCCAGGGATGCAAGGATGGTTCAATACCTGCAAATTAATGAGTGTGATACACCACATTAACAAAATGAAAGATAAAATCATATGATCATTTCAATAGATGCAGAAAAAGTATTTGATGAAATTGAACAACCACTTATGATAAAAACTCTCAACAGTGTGAGTATGGAGGGAATGTGCCTCAACTTAATAAAATCCCTGGGAATAAACTTAACCAATGAAATGAAAGACCAGTACATCAAAAACCATAAGACATTGAGGAAATAAATTAAAAAGACATAAATAAATGGAAAGATATTCCATGCTCATGAATTGAAATAATTAATACTATTAAAATGTCCATACTACCGAAAGCAATCTACAGATTCAATGCCATCCCTATCAAAATTCTAATGACACTTTTCACAGAACTAGAACAAATAACTTTAAAATTTGTACGAAACCACAAAAGACCCCAAATAAAACAATCTTGGGAAAGAACAAAGCTGGAGGTGTCATGCTCCCTGATTTCAAACTATACTGCAAAGCTATACTAATCAAAACAGTATGGTATTGACATAAAAACAGACACAGAGATTAATAGAACAGAATAGAGAGCCCAGAAATAAGTTCACGCATATGTGGCCAATTTACAACAAAAGAGGCAAGAATATACAATGGGGAATCGACAGTCTCTTCAATAAAGGGTGTTGGGAAAACTGGACATCTACGTGCAAAAGAATAAAACTGGACCCACTATCTTACACCACATGTATAAAAGTCAACTCAGATTGGACTAAAGACCTGAATTTAAGACCTGAAACCATAAAACTTCTAGAAAACATAGATGGTAAGCTCCTTGACATTGGTCTTGGCAATTTTTTTTTTGGATCTGTCTCCCAAAGCAAGGGTAACAAAAGCAAAAATAAACAACAGAACTACATCAAACTGAAAATCTTATGCACAGTGAAGGAAACCTTTAACAAACTGAAAAGGCAACCTACTGAATGGGAGAAGATATTCACAAGTCACATATCCAAGAAGAGGGTAACATCCAAAATGTATTTAAAAACTTATATACCTCAATAGCAAAAGCAATCCAATTAACAAAAATAGGCAGAGGATCTGAACAGATATTTTTCCAAAGGAGATGTACAGATGGCCAACAGGCATGTGAAGAGACGGTCAGCTTCGCTAATCCTCAGGGGAATGCACGATGAGATCTTACTCCGTGCCAATCAACGACTAGTTCAATAAGACATAAAATAACTAGTGTTGATGAGGATGTGGAGAAAAGGGAACTCTTGTGCTCTGTTGTGGGGATGCAAATTAGCACAGCCACTTTGGAAGACAGTACAGAGGCTCCTCAAAAAAGAAAAAAAACAGTAGAACTACCATAAGACCCAGCAATTCCACTAGTGGTTACCTATCTGAAAAAGAAACAAAATATCTAACTTGAAAAGACGTACACACCCTTTTGTTCATTCCAGCATTATTTACAAGAGCCAAGATACTAAACGACCTCAGTGCTCACTGATAAGTGAATGAATGGGGAAGATGTGGTGTGTGTGTGTGTATTATATCATATGTGTGTGTATATATATAATGGAATACTACTTAGTCATAAGAGGAATGAAATCTTGTAACCTACAAAAAACATGCTAAGCAAAATAAGTCATACAGAGAAAGACAAATGCTGTGTGATTTCACTTACATGTGGAATCAAAAAAACCAAAACCAACAAAACTCAGTCACACAAATACAGAGAACAGATGGGTGGTTGCAGGGGGTGGGGGTGGTTGGTAGGAACGAAATGGGGGGAAGGGATTAAGAAATATGAACTTTTAGTTATAAAACAAATAAGTCATGGTTGTGTAACGTACAGCATGTGGAATATAGTCAGTAATATTGTATTAATTTTGTGGGGTGACGGACTTCACAATGTTCACAAATGTCAAGTAACTATGGTGTGTGCCTGAAACGAATATACTATTGTACGTCAGTTATATCTCGAATTTCACTTTATCTTATTTTTAAGTATTCATTTCTTTATTTATTTTGTGAGAGAGAGACAGCGAGCGAGCGCACAGGTTGGGGAGGGGTAGAAAGAGAACAAGAGAGAAACCCAAGCAGGCTCCACCCTGTCAGTGCAGAGCCCGACACAGGGCTCGAACTCACGAACTGTGAGGTCATAACCTGAGCTGAAATCAAGCGTCAGATGCTTAACCGACTGAGCCACCAGGTGCCCCTATATCTCAAATTTAAATAAAAAGAGGGTAAGAATACCATTAGAGTACTAACTACCATCATGATAATCTCTTCTTTGTATAAGACCCTAATCATTTCTAGAGCCAATTATTTAAAATACATTTTAAAATGTGTTATCCCAAATGACTGCATTTTATCTTTTTTAATCTCCTTAAACCCTCAAACTACAACTAAAACAAAATCTTAATTCAACAAATATCTCGATGATTTTTCAACCTAACTACCAATTTCCCTTTAATTCATATTACTAAATTTAATAATTCTGAAAAAATCCAGAGGGACTCCATTCTCTTTTGATATTTAAAATGACATTTGAAAATCAAAAATAGAAACAATAAATGAAACAAACAAACAAAAAATAGAAACAATAAATGCCATCTAAATAGACTATAAATCCAAACATCTCAATTCCACAAACCTTAAAGTCTTGATACAATGAGTTGAAAAACAAAACAAAAACACAAACACAAACAAAAAACCTTGGTTTCAAAAGTGTCATTACTTTAGTGCTGGTAAAAATACAGGAGACTTAAACGCTAGCCTTTTCCCCAGCTTCCTTCCCCTTGTTTCCACTCTCTCTGGTCTATTTCCCTTACTAATCTGCATATTGCTTACATACCATTTGTTTAAGGAAGAGTTGTCGAAAAAGAAAAGAGCCTTACCCTGCCTGCTTGCCCATTTTGGTAAAGAAGCTTCATCGTATTTTCATGAAGATTCACATAGTCAAGAGTCAACCGTTGGGAAAAGCAATACTTTCTACCCACGAAAATCAGCGAATGGGGTTAAGCTTCAATAAGGGTGTATTTATGTATTTTTCATTGCCAATAATTTTGTCCTTTTGCTTCTTCAACAGCTCTTCTGATGTCTTGTTTTATGTAAAGGCAGAGATAGTTTGTAACAAGATGGGGGGAGGATTTGAGAGGGAATGAACACATTTCTATATACTGAAAGGCAACAGCCTATGTAGATCCTGGTATTACATGGAGACCCGGATCATAAAAGTTAACATACACTATTTGATGATGTTCAGGAAATGCCAGGGGAAGGTGACAAAATTATTTTTTAAAAAAATTATACAAAGTGCACAGGGATAAAGATTAAGTCTCCTTAACAAATCTTACTTGAAATGGGTAAACCAATTATTTTGGAGTATGCCATTGACTGCCATCAGGGCATAATGATGCTCTGCTCAACAATTAGCCACCCAGGAAGAAAGCAAATCCTAGTTTGATAAATTAGCACCAAATATACGAGCATAGAATCTACCAGAACTAAAGATCATTGGTTGAGCAATTTCCTATACCTAGATCATTTACATTCCCATCTTTTTTTTTTTTTAATTCACGAGAGAAATTGAGCTTTAGAACTCACCAGTACATTACGTTAGAAATGATCTTTTTTTATGGAATGATCTATATTTTTGTATGGATTTATCTCCTAACTAATCTCGACTTCTCGTCTACTGATAGCTTCAGATGGCACAAAGCCAGGATACAGTTGTTTTAAGTGCTAACAGTACTCCATGCACCACTCCTCTCCACTTTAGGCAGCAACTCTTCTATAAATTACATCATGGATAAACTTAGCAATATCTATCAGGAATGGAAATGGAAGAAATCGTGTAACATCTCACCCTTTGACCAGGTTTGGAATAGACTGCTTCTGCCTTCAGTCGAGATCGTGAAAAAACCCCACAAAAACTGGAAGGTATAAGCACACCGCTTTAACCAAGTCCTAAGTGCTCTGCATGCGTCCCCTTTAGAAAGCAATGGCAAGCTTGGAAACACAGTTGGAAAGCCCAGCAAAGAAAATCAGGATTTACCTCATTTACCTTCATAGAGAACAAACCGGAACCAGCTCAAGACTAAACCAACACACATAAGTATATCGTCAAAAGAGAAAAGCAGCCCAGTGTATTGTAAAGGCGTTATCAGTTATTTCCCACCAGTTGTCAAACTTAGACTGGGCTCTGCAATTCAAATCGTGCCTTGGAACAGCTGGATGCTACTCTTAAAAGCTGTCTATTAGAAATGTGATTGCCACTTTTCTCTACTATTTTTCCTCATCAGTATTGGCGGGCGTGAGGATCTATGACCAAAGATGAGGACAGCAGGACAGAGACCAATTTTGCCCAAGGTGAAGGCAGAATGGCGAGAGAGACTTACCTGCTTTCACTCAACGGATGCTGAAATGGAACTCGGGTGATAATAAGTCCTCCCCTCTTGCACAGTTTCCTCCTTGTTTCCTATGCCTGCAACCTTGGAAATGTAGCTGCCCTGTTCACATACTGGCTTAAAGATACAGTTACCGCATCTCACCTCACTAGCACACTTACTTCCCTTTCCTGGAGCTCACTGGCTCTTTTTTTGGAAGAGTCTGTCAGGTCTGGACCAAGAGTAATTTATTTCTCTACCTCTGTGGTCTCAGGACCTCTAGACAGGACTTGGTTAACTGGTATCTTGCTGACAGGGTGCTCCTACAGTCTTTCTGTCATCGAAGCCCCATTCAAAGTGAAGAGGAGAGTGACAGGGTAAGAAATGAATGGATGCTTTTGAAACCAAAGGGACTTGGTTGAAACTAGGCAACTCTCATCAAAGACTGATCCAGGGTGTGTGCGCGCGCGCGTGTGCGCGCGCGCGCACCCCCGCATACCCCCTTTCTCCCCGAGGACAGGGTCATTCTCCATTCTTCGTTCAGCTTGCATCTTTTGCTGTTTTAGTGCTCTTGATTTTGAATAGTTACTCTGATGCACCGCCATGCGTGAAATGGATGATTTGCAAGCTTCTCTGTCCCACGCAATTCTGTGGATAATCAGATATCCAGATTCTGCACGGGCAAGAGAATCGTTCCTTTATAGAAAGTGATTGCTCCTGCCACCAAAGGAGCTGATAGTGTTCCCGGGGCAGCCAACTGGGAGGTGGGAACCTGGCTTCTGTGCTCTGGCCTTGGTGCTGAATTCGGAACCTGCTGCCGGAACCATCTCCGTGGCCTCTGGGCAACTTTGGGAGGTTTGAGAGGGTGCCGGCCAGTTCTGGCAGCCCCCTCACGGGTCGCCGGCAGGAATTTGGGCAGAGCCGATTCCCTGGGACCCTCCAGAGGGTACGCGGCTGGCTTATTTCTTAGCCTGAAGCGGGGAAAGTTTTGTCCAACGCATTTTTGTAACTGGAGCTGCCTTCTCCCCTCCCACCTGGGTCGCCATGGAGACTCAGCTCTTTCTTTCTCCAGGCAAAATGGGCGAAGCTTAGTTAGCAGTGCCCTGACTATAGCAAGCCCCTTTTTCTTTCTAATCAGCTCCTGGGCATCCCCTTCCTCTTTTCAGCAGAAGAAAGGTAGGGCAGGGTGAGGAGCTAGTAAGGATGTGGCATTGCACCCTGCATGGTGGGGGCTGCCTAGTACCTTCAGACTTTGGATAAAAGCAAGCAGGAGGCACTCTATAAACATATAATGAATCTCCAACTCCCAAACACTGGAGTTTTCTCTCTCTCTCTCTCTCTCTCTCTCTCTCTCTTCCTTTTTTGGGAGTGGAGGCGGGATTCTTTGGAAAATTCTGGTATTTTGTTTCTCCATTAACCTCACCCCATTTCTGTGGCTGTTTCTATTAAGACATGTTTCCTCCTTAAAAGTCTCTCCATATTGAGGCTGGTACAAGAGATATACCTGTGGATCGACCCAAGGTTTTATTGGGTTTGGGGAATACTAATGTTATTTCTGTTAAAAACTAATTCAAGCTTAATGTCTTGATGCAAATGAAAATATACCCAGGAGGAAGCAAGTCAGGGGATTTGTCCAATCCCTAAATGCCATAAACATCTCATTTTATCTGAAGGGGTTTGCTCTCTTTCTTTTTTTCTTTTCTTCCAATTACAAACCAATTCAGTTCACTTCTAGGGAGAAGTGTTTGTAGCCATCATATCCTACATTCCTGGTTTTACTGATAGAGAACAGTTAGGACTTATTGTTTCCCATTCTCTGCCTGTTTCTCCCCACCCCTCACTTTTCCTTTTCTTCCTTCTCATGTTCTCTGTCTCGGTCTCTGTCTCTCTCTTCTATGCAAAAACGAACAAGGATACAGCTTTCCATAAAGACAATGGGCTTTTCCCAACTGGAAATGACTACACCGCAAGCCGCCCCTGCCAGTTAATCAGTGCATTTCTTCTTTGCCAATGGATGTTGAAATGATGTCTGCAATAACTGACTGGGTTTCTCTGAGCCCAGGGCATGCAGACCCCTCCTCTCCCCGCCCCCCCCCCCCCTTGCGAGTTTTCAGTTGCTAATGAAAACCATATGAAACAGATTTCCCTTCTGTTATGTAACCGGCTTCTCCCTCGCCTTTCCCTTGACTTGGGCATCATGTTTCTCTCATCAGCGTGGAGCATGCAGCGGCGGCGGAGCCTGGGGAGGGGGAGGTGGGGACCCGAGGGCACGGAACGTTCTGCCCAGATTGATGCCAGCTTCTCGCCTTCGAGCAACTCAGCGCACCGCTTACCTTGTTGCGGACAGGGTGGTTTCACTCAATCATGATCTCCTCTCTTGGAACGGAGCAAGATTTAATATTTCACTACACGATGGATGGTGAGGGGAGAAAATTTTAAAAAAAGAAAGAAAAAAAAAAAAAAAAAAAGAAAGAAAGGAAAGGAAAGAAAAACTGGAATCAGGTGGTCAAATTTCACACCAGCCCCGGGAGGCTATTAGGAGACTCCATTCTCCTGGCGGTGCCTCCAGCTCTGGGTCTGGCTTCCCGGTTCCCGCGGATCCCCACCCCTCCACCCGCCCAACCTCTCCGGCCAGGTGCGGCCGTCTGCAAACTGGCTCCCTCTGGCCGCGAGCGGAGAGGAGGGCTGGGCGCGGGGTCAAAGGAGGGGCGGAGGGGCGGAGGGGTGTGCGTCGGGTTCGGACGCGGGCGGGAGACCCGGTGGAGGGAACGGGGAAAAGGCAAGAGTGGCGGAAAAAAAAAAAAAAATTCCCGGCTGGGAGAAAAGTGATGGGCCACGCAGGGAGACGTCATGAAAGCCGCAGATTCAATGATCGCTCCTCAATTCCAGCGGACTGGCTGAGCCCCGCTGGCCGCGCACGAACCGGCGCGGCTGCGGGGATAAAAACGAGCGCAGCGCCGCGTGCTGGAGAAAAGCGGCCACACAGTGTGTCCCCGAGAGGCAGGGGGGTGGGGACGCGGAGGGGAGGAGCGGGAGGCCGGGAGACGCCCACCCGCCTCCCACACCCCGCCCCGGGTGGGGGTGGGGGTCGGGGGACACTCCGTCGACCCCTTCCCAAGCCAGAGCCGGCGCGGAAGCCACCGAACCAACCCCCCCCCCCCGCCACTCCAAGATGAAGCTGCAAAAGTGGGGGCGCTCCACGCTGGGGGAACCTTTTGGGTTCAGCCTCCGGTTCCCACCTTCCCTGCTATGTCACCGAGTAAGTTATTCCTGGAGAAGAGCCTGGACAGCAGCAAAAAGCCGAAGCTCGGGGATCAGTTTTTGTCTGCTGCTTGGAGGGGCTCCGTCTTTTGGGTTTTGTGAAAGCGGGAGAAAGAGGGGCTTGTCTCGCTCTGGGCTGAAATCAAGGAGTCCGCCTGGGCGCAGGAGCTGGGCGCGCACTGCCCGCGTGGCCAGGAGGGGGCGCCGCGAGCGACTGGGGTTGGGGGCGGGGCGGGGGGGGGGGAACGGCCGAGTGGAACCCAGTGGAAGCCCCGCCCGCTGCTTCCTTCAGTCCGTCCTGTCCACAGCAGCTGGGGTCGCTGCTGTTGCCCCATCCTACCCCACCCTGAGGTCTCTTCACAGGCACTGGAGACAAAGAAAGGGACCGTGACCTTTCTCAGGCATACCTCGGCTCCCCTTCCAAGTTGATTTTGTCAGGATTTGGACTATTGCCTGCTCGATCCCGTCCTTTGATTTCTAACTTGCTTTGTATGGTTATTCCAGGGGCCGCCTCACAATGCTCCCCTCTGCAGCCCTTCTTTTTCTTATGGTCACCGTCAACAATATTTCCCCATTTCCAAAGCCGTTCCACAGCTTGGCACGACCTCTGCGCAGTCCACTCTTTTATGCCCTCTTTCCCCTAGGGATACATCGATTGGCCACTAAATTTTAAGAGCAATGACGACCATTCACTAGTAATTGTGTCATGACTGTTTCATAACTGGCTGTTCTTTTGCAACTTTACAAAGCGGGTTTCCTTTCACAAGGCGTGGAATTTCTGTCTCCAAGGGGACGACCCTATTCCAGAAAAAAGGGTTGATGGAGACCTCTTGTTTCCAATACCATTTTATTCCACATTTATGCATTCTAATTACACAGCAGTTCAGCTCTTCAAGAATGCTGTCTGCTTTCTAAAAATGACTGGTGTGGAGAGGTGTTTGCCTTAAGTTGCATCAACAGTTATATACAAATCAACCGGGTGGCCTGTTGAGCTCCTCTTTGCTGCTGATTTTCCCTGAGAGGTTATCATGTCACTGGCTTTTCCTTGGGGTCACAAATTCTGCATACGGAAGATATTAGTATGTGTAATACGTGATTTTTATGCTCCACAGGGCTTCCCGGATCTAGTCCTTGTGTTAGAGATAAAGATAGACAAAGGACAAGTAGACTCAACAGTCCCTGAGGAATCCTTGAGCAAGTCTGCAAGATGCAGGGTTTCGGGGGACACAGCCCTAGAGCCTTAAAAGAACAACTCACGCTGACTGTAGTTGCCTACAGAGCATTCTTTTTCGTCTGTGAAGGCGCTCTGGATGTGCCCGCTAATTTTGACTGCACAGATTTCTGCCAGTTGAAGGATTTCCCAACATTTATTCCTTACAAGACATCAGACTAAGTAGGTGAGTCAAGAGAGGGCAATAACCCGCTTTTCTCCTTTGAACGTTTGGAAAACTCCCCTGGCTTGACATTGGCCAGAGTGCTGGGGGCTACAGCTCTTTCTGAACGGTGCAGTGGCTTGTGTTGAATGAAGCGGATCACATTAGCACGGCATGGGATTCGACCAAAGCCAGAGACAGCAATTGGTTTTACTAGATTCGTTTATTCCTGAGAGATCTCAGGCGGTGATCGTCACCGCCGTAACGAAGTTGAGTCTCCGTGGCATCTGAAAATCAGGCAACCTGTGCTTTGCCGCTCCTCTGAGCTTACGAGAGACCTGTCTGTCGGGACACGATGCGTTCAGCGTGCCTGGAATCTTCCTTACGTACCTATTTTACGATTCCAGATGAGGCCAAGGCCTCGGGTGGAGGGGTGGGGTGGCTGCCACTGGGGACTTCCAAGTCTTTAGCTCTTCCCGCCTCTGGGGGGGTCAGGACTCCAAAGATGACGAAGACAGCGGCTTCTCGGATGGATTGATTCTTCTGTGTGGACAAGGCTGGGTTCTCCCCCACACATCAAACTGTAACAGAGGCTTATTAGCTAGGAGGAATGACAAACTGAATTATCCCGACTGGGTGTCATTTGCTGCGTGTAATCTCATTTTTCTCCATCATCGATGGTGGCAATTTACGACCCAATCTATCTCCCTCCCCGCTGTGTAGATCTGGCCTCAGCTTTGGACAGGCTGACACCAGAACTGTGGTGGGTGGCAGTTTCTGGCCTCCGTCTCATCTTGCTTTGTCTTATGTCTGTCTGCTTGTCCGATATTTAAGCCTTTACAGCTGCTGAGGGGACCCGTTTCTCTTCGTTTCACTTCCCCACCCGCCTCTCCCCCTCCCCCCTGCAAAACCCCAACACTAAAAGCATCTTTAAAGTGCAGAGATGGGTGTATAATTTTTAAATAACGTATTTTAACTCTCATAGAGCATTTTCAAGAGTCTCAAGGAAGACATTTAAGAATCTTTCCATTCTACTTCTCTACTTCCAGTGGACTGAATGGATTCCGTCCATGTTTCGTATTGAGGGAATATCCAAGAAGAGCTATTGTATTTCCATTTTGGATTTGGATGGTAAATTTTGAGACATTTTGTTGTTGTTGTTGCTTGTGTTTTGTTTTGTTTTTGGACATACATTAAAAAAATTTTTTTTAATGTTTATTTGTATTTGAGAGAGACAGAGAGCAACTGGGGAGGGGCAGGGAGAGAGGGAGACACGGAATCCAAAGCAGGCTCTGGGCTCTGAGCTTTCAGCACAGCTCAACGCGGGGCTTGAACTCATGAGCTGTGAGATCATGACCTGAGCTGAAGTCGGACGCTTAACCGACTGAGCCACCCAGACACCCCTAACTTCTTTCTTTTTTAAAAAAATGTGTATTTATTTATTTTGAGAGAGGGCGAGGGAGTGTGAGAGAGGCAGAGAGAGAAGGACAGAGAGAATCCCAAGCAGGCTCCACATTGTCAGCACAGAGCCCGATGCAAGGCTCGAACCGAGGAACTGTGAGATCCTGACCTGAGCCCAAATCAAGAGTCGAATGCTTAACCGACTGATCCACCCAGGAGCCCTGATAAACTCTTTCTTATAGAATGTTTTATTAGTTCATCACTTGGTAGGTATCATGCCTCTTAATCACAATGTCCCCCAAGAAACTCATCAAGATGCAATTTTCAAAAGTCATGATAGCTTCAGATACAATATTTCAGAAGACAATGAGAAGCGAGGTTTACAACAAAATTGCATAAATTAGTCTTCCTGTACCTCTTACTGGAAAGAATTTTAGTTACCGTGAAATCTGTGCAACACAAACACTGAGGGCCAAAATAAAGCACCTGAGTTTGTAAGACGCTCTTTGCGTAGTTAACAGCGTGCTAAGATGCCCGGATTCTGTGGCTCAGGTTTTTGTTTTTGTTTTAACTGATACTCTTAGCAAAGAGGCTATGAGTTGGAGAGGACGAGGTCAAGTTCGTTGTTTTGTATGCTGTCGCAACGGTCTGTGTGTCACCCCCTGTGGTCACAATGGGCACCAGGCAGACAGACCTTGTTTGTCTTCAGTAGAGGTGGAGCTCCAGCCAGCATTCACAGGCTTCCGTGGCTGTCCCAACAGGGCCTTCCCAGCCTTCTTTCTTGGAGACACATCCCAGAGTCCAGTTCCAAATTCCGGATCGGCCTTGGTGGTCTTAAGCGAGATTCATATATTTAAGCAGTCTTGGCCCCAAGGGTCCATGCCACTTGGTCCGTGGCAAGTGATGGATTTAGCGAGGGGTTTCTTGCTCTATCGTTTTATCTGTAAAATGGTGTTGCTGGTGGGTTCTTTGGGAAGCAGACTCTGAAATGGATGTTTTTAGGGATGTGTCTCAGGGATCAACACGTACGGAAGATGAGGTAAGGAAGTGTGAGTGAGCAGCAGGGCGGACATCATCTTGGCCCATCCCACAGGAAGTTCCGAAGATAAACTAAACCAGTAGAGTTGTCCTGTATTACGCCAAGTTTGCCCCCACAGGATTGGTCCCTGGTAGGAGCCGTCTGGGAAGGCATGGCTGTGGGAAAGGAGGCTTTAGGTACTCTGCATCTGATGGCTAAAAAGAGCTTTCTAGCAGTCAGTCGGTAAGCCCTCTCCCGAAGGAGGATCTTAGTGACACAGTTCCACATCTGCCAAAAATGGGGATAATAGCATTACCTATTGAATAGGGTTCTTGTGACGATTATACGACATATATGACATAATTCATATAAGAGGTCGAGCCCGCAGTCTGCCATAGAGTCGCGGCTTAATAAATGTCAGCTCTTTATTGACGGCTGATGCTTGTCATTTTTATGATTACACAAACTCAGGATTGTGTGTTTTCAAGTACCTCCAGATTTGTATCCACACAGGTTTAGGTCCCTCTTCAAGCACCAGAAAAATACTGAGAAGGCTTCATATTGTCTCTGATTAGCTAAGCCCAATCAGTCCCTGAGTCCTTTCATCCCTACTGTACCACTTCCTGGAAGAGGAGGAGCCCAAGACTCTGGCATCGACTGCTTCTCCTTCTGTCTGAAACGGAAGGGGTCTAGACAGGAGTAAGTGTTCGGTATATGTTACATAAGCCTCTAATTACACAAGGAAGTTTGGCTCTCACTTTGTGGGAAACGGTGGGAAGAATTATCTTTTTGTACGCCCAAAGGAAACCCTGGTAGCCACAGATCATGGCTTGCTTTTCCTTGCACTGTCATTCTCAACACCCAGGGATTTATTTAGGTAGTTCTTTCCTCCCATTTTCTCCTTATGTGGAACGGAAGCGTGAGGGATGGAATGCAGAATCCGTAAAAATTCCAAAGTCCACGAGAAAGACAAACATCCCCGCCCGGAAGGTGCAGTGATGCCGCAGTTTAGCACGGGCTCCGTGAAGTTGATTGCTGGTGGCCAAGAAAGAACAGATCTCTTCTGCAGCCTCAAGTCCCCGAGCTGTTGTCACTACTTGTACCTATCTGCTGACTCAAGACCCACCCGGCAGCAGGAAGGAGAACACTGGTGACGAAGATGCTATGAAAGTGAGGAAACCACAGACTAGAGGATGTTGAGGTCACCTCAGAGATTATTTGGTCCCTCTTCGCTCCCACGAGCCTCTCTCTGACCCCGATCCAAGGCCCCCAGGTTGCCTCTCCCTCCGAATCACCATGATTCGTTTTTACTTCCCAGCTCTTAGGTCGGTCGCTTCTTCACCGTGTCCACGCTGCGAACGCCTACCTCCTCTCAGACTTTTAGCTTGTTTCTTACCTTTTGACCCTCCCAGAATAATTTCCCCTCTTCTTGAAGCTGTAGGTTCTCAAGTCTGACCCTAGTGACCTGTGCCTTCTGGTGCCTGTCTTCTCATTCTGTCTCATGCATTAAACAGATTCTTTATCGAACCGTAAATATGAAAGGCGTATTTCCCATAGAGCTATACCATCCTTTCCCGACAGATATAATTCAGGAGAGAAACATGATACAAGACAATGAGATAATGGAATGGATTTTTGCCCAAATGCTTCATGGGCAACGAGATAATGATAGAGCCTTTAGAAATTTAAGGGATCTTGGGGAAATTACTTAACTTTTTAGGCCCTCCATGACAAGAATAACTACGATACCTCTTATTAGTTTTCTGTTGCTGCATAACAACTCCAAACTTAGTAGCTTAAAAAATGCCCACTTGTTAGCTCATAGTTCTGTAGGTCCACAGTTCAACAGGGCACGGGCGGGTTCTCCGCTTAGGGTATCACAATGCTGGAACGAAGCCGTCAGCCTGGTCTGGGAAAAATCCACTTCCAAGCTTATTCTTGCTCTTGGCAGAATTCACTTTCTTGGGATTGTAAGGCTGAGGTCCCCCATGATCTTATTGGCTGTTAGCAGGAGGCCGTCCTCTGTTTCTGGAGGCCACCTACATTCCCTCATGTAGCCCCTCCAGCCTCAGGCCACGGGAACGGCATAGATTTCTTTTCACTTTTCAATTCTCTGATGACTTCTGCTACTACGAGGGGGAGAAAACTGCTTTTGAAAGACCCATGGGATGAGAGCAAGCCCATCTAGATAATCTCTCAGTGTTAAGGTCACCTGAGTAGGGACCCTAATTATGTTTGAAACATCCCTTCTAGAATTCTGCCTATCACATACCTGCTTCAGAGGGTTTTTATTAGATGGGATGACACATGAGTAAACAGTATATTAAAAGTGAAGTTTTGTGATATCTATCTTTCTCTGGCTGACTTATTTCCCTTAGCGTGATTTCACTCTCATGTAGAATTGGAGAAACTCAACAGAGGAACACAGGGGAAGGGAAGTAATAAGATCAAAACAGTCAAGGGGGCAAATTGCAAGAAGCTCTTAAATACAGAGAACAAACTGAGGATTGCTGGAGAGGAGGTGGGGTGGGGGATGGGCTGGGGGGGATGGGTACTGAGGACACTTTTCCGGATGAGCCCTGGGGATTGTACTCCTAAAGCCAAGACTACACCGTATGTTAACTAACTTGAATTAAAAAGAAAAAAAAAAAAACATTTAAGAGGCGCCTGGGTCGCTCAGTCGGTTGGGCATCCGACTTCGGCTGAGGTCATGAGCTCACAGTCCGTGAGTTCGAGCCCCAGGTCCGGCTGTGCTCACAGCTGGGAGCCTGGAGCCTGTTTTGGATTCCGCCTCTCCCTCTCTGTCTGCCCCTCCCCTGCTCATGCTTTGTCTCTCTCTCTCTCTCTCTCTCTCTCTCTCTGTCAAAAATAAATAAACATTAAAAAAAATAAAAAAAAAACATTTAAAAAGTAAATAAAAGTGAAGTTTTAACGGAAACACCGAGCGATACGCATGGTTTTGTTGAGCTGCTGATTCACTTTGCTGCCACGACCTAGCAGCCAGGCCGCAATTCATTGATCCACCTTTTGCCCTGACTCCTCCTCCAGCTTTTCTGACTCCTGAGCGTGTGTTTCTAGCTCTGTGATGAAGGATTGTTTCTGCAGAACCCTCTTGTCACCAAGGCCAGAGGCAGGAAGAGCTGACATGAGGTTCGGTTCATCCTTGTGGGGTTCCAGCCTCTGCTTGTGGGTTCCAGCCTGTTTGTGCCATGTTATGGCTATTGCTGCTGCCCTCTCTAGCTCATCTGGGGCTAAGATCATAGTAGTGGCTGCATTTTTCTCTTGCCATCTTGTGTTCCACTTACTGTCGGTCCGCACGTTGACAGGATAGACTTCGTTACTTGGACAGGTAACCCCAGCCTTTGTGGGTTAAGACGGGGGCCCTCGGTGGTGCTATCACTGTGAACTTGCCATGATTTTCTAGGACTATTGAATAAGGGAATAATAAGAGGTGCCCTAGTACATTCCTGAATTCAAAAATAGACCTTCTTGTCCACGTTATAGAATAGAAACTCAAGTTGTCTCTGGTCATCAGGATTGCTCCCGACAGCCGGGGACTCCTTTTCTGCCTGCCGGTTTAGCCACGTAAGGGGTCTCCGAAGGCCAGGGTGCAATCTCAGCTTTCAATGCATTAGAAATATTACCATGTTTTGTAGTAGATGCCTTCTTCCCTTGGACACTAGCCCTCCAGACCCATCAGGTCAAGGTAGCAGGGATGAGAAGCGAACATCATTTGGTAAAAGAGAGATGGCGCCACTCTCCTCGATCCCCCCATTGGTTACCCGCCACGCATTCCACGTATGCCGGCTATGGCCTTGACGGCGTGGGTATTGGTTGCCAGTTTAGGACATTTATCACACCCCGTAGGAGAGAATCCCAACCTCACAGGGACGGTTTCCCAGCTGGTGCCATGACAGAGCTTTCAGAAGACCATCCCACCTAGGCAGTGGCTTCCTGGTGACGGGAAGCATGGTGAGATCAGTCAATTCCACGGCATGAGCCCAGGATGACGCTTAGCTGACCACACATTTGACCCCTGCTTGGTGGGATACTGCAACAATGAGTAAGGGAGAAGTTGTTGAAGCAATGAGGTTTTATGGAAGAGGTTCAGTGTCATGCCTCTGCTACAAACAGTCCTCCTGGCTCCCTCAAAGGCCGGTCCTCTGCAGGAGAGAGTGGCTTTGATATAAGACATAAATGCCTTCACTTTCTGTGCCCATTTGTTGAGGCCCATACATATACTTCTTCCTAGACCTCACTATTACCAATTTTCTAATCCTGATGACACGAACCAGGGCATAGCTGTAACTCATTTTTCCTCTCACGTTACAAAGAAAATAAAAGCACCATCTGCGTACCTGCCCCTGGGGGTATTTCCCTTCATCACCGTCTTTCCTAAGCAGCTTCTGTCTGGTAGAAACAAATCAGGTTCTTGATTTTTCTTCCTTCTTTAACTGGTCGTAAGAAATTCCCATCAAACCATTCACATGTGTTGACAGATATAAGGCAGAGCAGGAGAATCAGTCAACATCTGGCCAACTTCCTGGTGAAGTTTACTTGGAACCTGCATTCTGTTTGGACCCCCAGTCTTGTTTACCTGTGTTAGATTGTTGCACTAATGGCTCCCAATGGATCGTGCCTTTAGGTATCCAAGCCCTTGCGTTGTCCACTCTCACATTGACTGTGCTTGACGGGTGACCTGCATTGCTTAATGGGGCATCAGCAAATATGATACATGTTTGCGTACTGGGGTTAATCCATTTGAAATGCTGCCCCAAGACGGCATGTGAGGAAACTTTGTGTGGCCTCTCTGAGAATGAAGGGCCATAGTGAGAGAGACCCAACTTTCTCAGCTGTCTTGGTTGAGCCCAGCGCCCAGCTGGCCCTTTAGCTTAAAAAGGAAGGAAAAGCGCATCTGGATGGCTCAGTAGGTTGCGCGTCCGACTTTGGCTCAGGTCATGATCTCGCGGTTTGTGGGTTCAAACCCCGTGTCGGGCTCTGTGCTGACAGCTCGGAGCCTGCTTCAGATTCTGTGTCTCCCTCTCTCTCTCTGTCCCTCCCCTGCTCATGCTCTGTCTCTCTCTGTCTCTCAAAAATGAATAAATGTTAAAAAAATTTTTTTTTAAAGGAAGGAAAAACCAGCATGAGAACCACTCATAAGAAGTCAACAGAATCATAAGAGATAATAAACCACTGTGTTACATTTGTTTGTTTTGATTGAAGCCTCTATGTTCTGGGGTGGTTGTTATACGGCAATAGATAACTGGAGAAAAATCAGTACCTTCTAGCGGAGCGATTCTACATAAGAACCTAAAACATGAAGGATCGGCTTTGGAACCAGGCAATGAGCACAGTCTGGGAGGTGAGGAATCTGCCGTGGGAGACTGGGAAAAGCATAACTGAAGGCTTGTAGTAGGGAAGCAGTTTGCAAATCTGTCACTCGTTTGCAAACCCATCTCCCAAGTAGCTTGGGAGATAGAAAACGTACCTGAACTTAAGGATCTCGCTAAAGAGATTTCCAGGTAGAATGTTGACAATGCCCATGGCTTCTTTTAGCTGTGTCTACTAAGGAAATGCTTAATAAGAGAGCAAACTATTCCATTTGTAAGCAGAATTTAGGGGAAATTCAAGAGATAGAACCCGCTGTTGGAAAATAAAATAGTTTCTCATCTCTAGCCTTTCCTACCGGCAAATGAGTCTCAAACTAAAAAATACTTACAGGACAGAGATCTAGTGAGGGATATGGCTGTAGGACCTCTGAAAGCTTCGAGATGGTGCTAGCCACTTCTTCAGCTGGCAGAAGGGCTTTTAAATGATCTTAAGGGCATAACCCTCCAGCAGTTCTACACGAAGCTCCAAGTGGAGAGGGATATGTCTTGAAAGAAATTACGGTTTTAGCTTGGGGTACAGGGTGAATCCCAGTCACTCTGCAGAAAGCTCATAATGTTTTCAAAGGATTTTCCCAACTTGAACCAAAAGAGACAGAATCAATTTAAAATGTGAAGAGGTTCTGGATCCCCCCAACTTTTTATGGGCAGGAAATGGGCTGAGAGGCTACTTGTGTGCAAACGCGAGACATTTCTTCAGCGGTGGGGTGGGGGGAGCAAAGATCTCTGAGAGGGCAAATCTTCGACTCCCTGAGAGAGGAGCCAAGAACCATGAAGAATTGCTAGAGAACAGAATTAGGCTTTAGTCATGGGATGTTTATTGTCCTTAGGGAGTCCTGACACGTTTCCGGATGTGTTTTGGGATCACCGTGGACCAGTGACTCTCAGATACCTCTCCTCACTTCATTTTTAAATGGGAGTGTTGATTGCAAATATCCTGTTCTTATTTCAACATTGTATATCAGGTGTATGGGGACAGATAACTTGACTTTTTGGTTCATGGGTTTCTAGACTAAGAGTTGATGATCTTTTAAAAATTTTTTTTAAAAGTTTATTTATTTTTGAGAGAGAGACAGAGAAAGAGAGAGAGGGCAGACACACGAGTAGGGGAGGGGCAGAGAGAGAGGAAAGGAGAGAATCCCAAGTAGGCTCCGTGCTGCCAGCGCAAAGCCCGATGTGGAGCTTGAACCCATGAACTATGAGCGCACGACCTGAGCCGAGAACAAGTCAGACGCTTAGCCAGCTGAGCAACCCAGGTGCCCCAAGAGCTGATGATCTTAAGGAGCCTTTTCTATATCTGACTTTAATGCAGATAAAGAGATCGTGGGCCTCTAGCTTGATGACATGCTTGGGTGAGACTTTAGAAGGCTTGGAAGGGATGAATGTGTTTTGCACGTGGGAAACACATGGATTGGAGGGTGAGGTGGAGAGGCTATGTAAGATCGGTCATGCAGAATTCTCCATGAAGCCTTACGTGTGAAGTGGTGAAGAGTGCTGTCAGCTGTCATAGTTTTGGCCACTTACTTGGGCAGATTTCTCACACATTCCATTGGACTCACTTTACAAGTACACCTGGTGCATTGTTACACCAATGGTCTCCAGTGAGCCACACTACGCCCTTATGTGCCTAGGTAAAACCAGGGAAAGGCACAGCGTCGGATAGCTGATGCCGTGCCATTTGCATTTCACTGTGAAAAGTTGCTATGAACATCCAGTTGGGGATGGTTCACTGGATCAGATAACTTTCAGGTAATGAGGGATGGTTTGAGTGGCATGGTCACTTGGTGATCCATGGTGGACGTTCTGTCTTTACCAGAGCCCAAAATTAAGCAAGGAGTTGCCTTTCCAATGGAAAAATTCTGTTAGCGGCTTTACTCTTAAAGCCTAAGCTTCTGTTCTGGGATCCTCCTACAGGGACTTTCCAGTCTCCATGTACTTATAGAATCCTTCCTCACAGAACATCACCATCACCTCTCCATCAGATGGCTTTGGGTCCACAGCTGACTTAGGTCTGGGAACTGGACAAGAGGCTGTGAATCCCCACAAAGCTAACTTCGAGTTAGGACTAGACCCGCCCTCCAGATTAGAGTTTTTCTGATTTTATAGCAGAATAATAACCTTAGGAAGAAGTATCTATTTCATTTCTAGGGATGCCATCACCGGTCAGATCCCTGAAGGTCAAAACACTGACCACCACTAAATTCCTGAGGCTTATAATGGAGTGGGGGTTCAGCTTATGGCTTCCAAAGCACTATTATTTCAATGTAGGTTTAGGATTTGTTTGATGTATCTTGGATGCTTTTTAATTATTATTGGATTTTTGGAACTCTAGACAACTTGATTATCTCAGTAAAAACAAGGAATCTTGGAGTAACCAGTTATTAATTTTAAAATGACTAACTCAATAGGCAAAAAAAGTTACAAATATCAGGAGACACTAGGTGATTAATTCCATCATAGTAATACTGGAAAAGCTGAAGTCTGGGGGGCGGGAGGTGGGGACATCAGATTCACACATCTGCAAAAACAGCTGGACCTTTTCTCTTGGTAAGCCAGTCTTTACAAGTGTGCCTTGCTATTGGTTTGTTTATTTATTTCTGTGTTTATTTGTCTTTCCTTTGTTAGACTTCATATCTCAGAACGTAGGCGAATAGAGTAAATCTGCCTTTTTTCTATAAGCACAGTTCTTTGCTCAGCGTGGGACACCAAAGGGTGTTCAAATTATTATCAGCTAATAAATTCAGACAGATGGGAATAGATTGTAATAATGTAAATAATTTTGGAGCATATTTATTTGAAGGAAGGTGAGAAGGAAACTAGCCCCCTCGATCTTTTATGTAACTGTTTTAAGCCCAGTAAAATATGAAGTAAATTGCTAGAGAGTGAAGTGTCCAGTGGAGCCAGACTTGCATCATTAAGTGACTTTCATTCGTTACTGGCTTGCAAGGATCCAGAAACTAGGACTAAGTCAAGTGCATGTCTTGTTACAAGAACACCACAATTGAAGACCTCGGATTCCAGACTGTCGCTGTCACAGCGACACAGAGTCTGACGGTCTAGCTCCTGGAGGAAGTATAAAATTATCTTCCTACTTTTTATTTCTCTCCTGATTTATGTCTTTTTTCTTTAGCCACTGACTTCACGGCCAGAATTGTATGATTTTATTTGAAACATTGTTAGCCATAAACCCGTGGGTTTACAGAAATGAGGAATTCTAGTTTATATTTCATTTTCCTTGAAATGAAATAAATCATACACTGTTCTAGTACCTTTAATGATAAATTCTGTTAGCACAGCAAAGAACTTAAAGCTATTCATCGGTCTATTGAAATATTCATGGTGTTTTAGGGTGAAAAAATATACTCAGAGGATGTATTTTTAAGCAGCTCTATGTTCCAGGGAATTAAAAAAGCAACACAGTTAAAAAAAAAAAAAAACAAATCACACAGACTTATCAGAAAGTTCCATTCCCTCAAGTAATTGACTATCGTCCATCAAGAAATATTTTCAGGTGGAATTTGCGTGCAGTTATAATGTTATATTTTTAACTGATGAATTTAATAAGACACATCGTTTCCTTCTTTCGAATTGTAACTATGTAGAGCCAAGGCCCTTGGATAAGAACTTAAGCCATTATTAGAAAGGTCCTTTTAGGGGGTGATGGGTGCAGTAAGGGGACAGCTGTATACTGAGGATGTGGAGCTATTCTCACGCTGAAAAACCCCAGATGGAAACCAGCTTAGTGATGTTGGAGAAGGAAATCTTTCAGATTGTTAGAGAGTTTCCTTCCTCACTGTGTATTCGTGTTAGCCCTGAAAATGCGTGTTTGGCTCAGAGAAGTGTGTGTGTGTGTGTGTGTGTGTGTGTGTGTGTGGTATTGCTGCAAGAGATAGATGTCTATGATAGAAGCAGGTGCGTCTTCAACTTGAGCTGGAACCACCCTAAACAGACCCCTTCCCCCCAGGTCTATCCTTGGGGGCCTGCCATCAGCCTGTCTGGAACCTGGAAGGTTGAGAAGCAACATTAACATCTGGCTAGTACTAAACCCCAGGGTCAATGACTCAAGTTCAGGAAATGCACTAATGATGAGAGAGGAATTGATGATGGTCTGCGGAGCTTTGTGTGTTAGGGGGGGACCCTCTGGGTCAGGATGATGGTCTTCAAGAAATGGCAGGAAATTCCGGAGGGGAAATTTTGGCGAGAATTTTTGGACGGAGGGACTTTTCTGATGGCAAACGAACCAGTTGGGACTCACTTAGGATGTCACCGTTGTGAGCAAACCGTACGTGCTTTCCCTGTGAATTTGGAAGAGTTTTATTTAACCCGTAGCTGCGTCCTTTCCTCTTCATGTGGATCATTTTCTTTTGTAAATTTTTCCAGCCTTTCAATAGAAATTCATATATGCTGGCATAGGTGTCTCAGGCTCAGGCAGATGAAAGTGACTTTTGATCACGAAACGGGTGGCCCAGTCTACCTCTTTTGACATCCGTGGAGAAGAGAGCAATTTCCTATTGCAGATCAATCTCCTGGTCCCAGAATTCTACGTGGTAACTGACAGCCCAGGGACAGCAGCCGTGAGGAGTGAACTCGCAGTACTCAGGGACGGCTTTCAAATGGACAGTCCAAGAGGATTCAAGACGTATCCTTCTGCTTCCCAAACCAGATGTATGAAGACACTGGAAAGAAAAGATCTGTTTTCTGTCTATCCAAAGGAGTTGAGAGTGGGAAGCAGATTGGCCTATGTCTGGGTTTATACCTAAGGTAACTGAATCAGTCAGCTATTGTTGCAAAAGAAACTAACTGATGCCGATAAATGTATGAGTGGGTCAGGAGAAAACTTAGGTGGGAAAATTTATAAACCTGCATAAATATGAGATGTATTGCGACATTTATGGATATGTTCTTAATTCACAGTGCGTAACCATCATGTCAAAATGAGAAATAATAAAGTTAAGTTTGAAAGTGGATTTTTTACAACTAGATGGCAAAGCATCGTGTTTTCTTTATACTTGGAATAACTATAGCTATGCTGAAAGATACAGTGTACATCAGTATCACCAGGCCAAGCTTTTGATTAAGTAAAATGTTATCCCTTATAAAGAGAATTTTATTCTTCTTATTAGTATACTCATGTTGCAAAAAAACGCACTCAGTTATTAGTACAGGCATGCCTTGAAGATGTTGTGGATTTGGTTACAGACACCACGAACAAGCAAATATCACAAACAAAGTGACTCAAATGAATTTGTTGGTTTCTCAGTGCATATAAAGTCACCTTCAAAGTCTACTGTAGTCTGTTAAGGGAACAATAGTATTATGTCTAAGAAACAATGTACATGCCTTCATTAAAAAAAAAAACCTTATTGCTTAAAACACTAACCATCTGGGGCACCTGTGTGGCTCAGTCACTGAACCTCTGACTTCAGCTCAGGTCGTGGTCTCATGGTTCGCGGGTTCAAGCTCTGTGTCAGGCTCACTGCTGTCAGTGTGGAGCCTGCTTTGGATCCTCTGTCCCCATCTGTCTCTGCCCCTTCACTGCTTACCCTTTATCTCTCATAATTGAATAAACATTAAAAAACAAAACGCTAACCATCATCTAAACTTTCAGTGAGTTGTAATCACTGATCACAGATCACCGTAACAAATATAATGAAAATGCAAACGTTTGAAATATTGACAAAATTACCAAAAGGGGACACAGAGACATGAAGTGAGCCAGTTCTGTTGGAAAAATAGTGCTGATAGAGTTGCTTGACGCAGGGTTGCCACAACCTTTGTCGTGCAAAATAAAACGAGGTATACCTGGATTAGATTTTGAATTTTGTCAATAAAACTCTCGTAGAAATTTGTTTTCTCTTACGTAAGTAGCGGCGTAATACCTTTGACTTGGCTTCTTCCCACTCAAGACACGGTATTTCCTGGTGCCCGAGTGGCTCAGTTGGTTAGGCCACGGTCTTTGGCTCAGGTCATGATCTCGCAGCTCGTGAGTTCAAGCCCCACATCGGGCTCTGTGCTGACAGCTCGGAGCCTGGAGCCTGCTTCCAATTCTGTGTCTCCCTCTCTCTCTGCCCCTCCCCTGCTCGCACTCTCTCTTTCTCTCTCTCTCTCAAAAATAAATAAACATTAAAAAAAGATAGTGTTTCTATCTAATCCTCTGTAGAAGAAGGTGGGGTCTCCTGACCTAAATATAGATGGATGTATATCGTGCTTATGAATTGGAATGTTCCATATTTTTAACCTGTCAGTTCTCCTCACACTGATCTGTGGGCTCAGTGCAACTGGCCTGAGTGCAACTCTTTTGTGCTGCAGTAGAAGGAGGCCTGTCCCCTTCCCTCAGAGGACAGAGGTAGCCGTGGGGCTGGCCAGGAGCCATACGATGCACACACTTTAAGCAGAGACAAGAATACTCAGTGAGCCTGAAACAAGCACAGATATTCTCACCCAAGGTGGTAAGCCCAAGGCAGGCTGTGTGGACTCTTTAATTCTTGGTAAGGAAATACTCCAGGTCCAAGCCCATTTGTATGCAGTCGAGTGGGAGAAAGATTATCCTCATGAGAATGCCTTTCCCAGAAAATATGTAAAATATAAGCTTTGGCCTATACCTTGTATCATATAAAAAAATTAACTCAAAATAGATTTACAGACTTAAACTTGTACTCTAAAACTGTAAAGCTTTTGGGGGCACCTTGGTGGCTCAGTCAGTTAAGAGTCTGACTTCGGCTCAGGCCATGATCTCACGGTTCATGAGTTCGAGCCCCACATCGGGCTCTGTGCTGACAGCTCAGAGCCTGGAGCCTGCTTCAGATTCTGTGTCTCCCACTCTCTCTGCCCCTCCCCAGCTCATACTCTGTCTGTCTGTCTCTATCTATCTCTCAAAAATAAATAAACACTAGAAAAAAATTAAAAGTATAAAGCTTCTGGAAGAAAACAGAATAAAAAGTTGTGACTTTGAATTTGGTAAAAAAAAAAAAAATTAAATATGATGCCAAAAAGCATAAGGAAGCATAAAGAACATATTGATAAATTTGAATTCATTAAACTTAAAATATTTTGCCTTTGGGAAGTCTCTATTACCTAAATGAAAAAACAAGCCAGAGGCTGGAAAAAGCCACCTGGCCAATCTCAAGTGGTCTGCCTCTTTCTTTGGTTTCTCCTTGCCTTCCTCATACAGGGGCCGGTTTGCAAACCAACAATTACACAGAGTAATATTTTGTGGTCACAACATAAGTTGGAAATCAAGAAGAGAAAAGGAGAGATATGGCAAAGCCCCCCCAAAGTGGAAATAATAAAATAAGTGAATATATAAATATAATAAAATTTGTAGGATGTGGCTGAGGTAGATCTTAGTGAGCAAACAGAAGCTGACAAAAGAAGAAAGATTCCAAATCAATGTTTGAAGTTTCCACCTTAAGATGCTAGAAAGGGGCGCCTGGGTGGCGCAGTCGGTTAAGCGTCCGACTTTAGCCAGGTCATGATCTCGCAGTCCGTGAGTTCGAGCCCCGTGTCGGGCTCTGGGCTGATGGCTCAGAGCCTGGAGCCTGTTTCCGATTCTGTGTCTCCCTCTCTCTCTGCCCCTCCCCCGTTCATGCTCTGTCTCTCTCTGTCCCAAAAATAAATAAACGTTGAAAAAAAAAATTAAAAAAAAAAAAAGATGCTAGAAAAAGAATACCAAATTAAATCTGAGTGGAAGAAAGAAAAAAAATCAGAAGTAAAGTAAAGGAAATAGAAAGTGAAAGTAGAGAAAATCAATAATACCTAAGCTAGTAATTTTTTTAAAAAAAACGACTAATCAGATAGAATAGCTTTTATTGATCAAGAAAAAAGAAAAAAGACACATATTATCAGTACCTGAATGATACAGATCACTACAGACCCTACAGACATTCAAAGAACGATAAAAAAATGTGAACAAACTTATGAAAGAATATTACCAACAAGTTTACATTAACAAATTTGACTGCCTGTGTGAACTTAGATAAATTTCTTGAAAACACACACACTATCAAGGCCACTCAAGGAAAAACAGAAAATTTGAATATTTCTGTATAAAGTAAAATAATGGAATCAGTAATTTAAAATAGCCCTACAAAAAAAAAAATCAGTGTGAGTTTGGTGGTGAGTTTTGTGAAACATTAAGGGAAGAAACAATACCAATTCTCCTCCAGAAAAGAGAGGAGGAAAGAAAAACCCTTAACTCATTTTATGAGGCCAGCATTACTCTAATACCAAAGCAAGACAATGACATCCATAAGGACAGAAAACTAGAGATTGATATCCTTTATGAATATAGATGCAAAAATTCTTCAAATTTTAGCCAATTTTATCCAATATTATGTAAAAATGATATACACCATGACAAACTGGGTCTTAGCATACAAATGCAAGGTTGGCTGAAAATCCCCAAATCAGTTAATATAATACATCATATGTGATGTGCAGAATAATGACCCCCCCCCCAAAGATATTCATGTCCTAAATCTGCCAAACCTGTGGTTAGATTACCCTACGTGGCAAAAGGGACATTGTAGATGTGATTCAGATTAAACATCTTCTTATGGGGAGATTATCCTGAATTCTCTAGGCAAGCCTAGTGTAACCACAAGACTCTCATAAGTGACAGAGGAGGGCAGAGGGACATATGGCTATCAAGGAGGAGGTCACAGTAATTCAATGTGAGAAGGACTTGACCCACCTTTGCTGACTTTTATGATGGAGAAAGACGGTCATTAGCCAAAGAATGTGGGAGGTTCTAGAAGCTGGAAAAGGCAGGAAAATGGGTGCTCTCCTAGAGTTTCCAGAAAAGAAGGCGGTTCTGCCGACACCTTCATTTTAGTCCAGTGACATACACTTCTGAAGGCTAAACAACAGAACTGGAAGAGAAGACATTTGTGTTAGTTTAAGCCACTAAGTTTGTGGTAATTTATCATAGCAGTAATACAGCACGTTTATGAAATAAAGGTGAAAAACATATAATCACTTCAATAAATGCAAAAAACTTTAATCCCACACATGTTTGTGATACAATCTCCTAGCAAGCTAGGTATAGAAGGGAAGTTCATATGATAAAGAGCATCTTCCTAAAGCCTACAGTTAGCATTGTATTTAAGAATGGAGGAATGAATGTTTTCCACCCGGGTGACAATGCAAGGATGACCACTTCTCTTCAAGCTTGTCCTGGACATGTCCTAGCTAGTGCGAGAGGCCAAAGTAAAGAAACAGAAGGTCCACGCGTTGAAAAAGAAGTTACGTTGTCTTATTTGCACAGGGTGTGATTTGGCAAACACGAAAGAACTAAGGAAGCTACAAAAAAATCTACTAGGACTATTATGTGAATTTAACAAGGTTACAGGCTCCCAGAGCAACATACAGAAATCAGGCGTATTTCTGTATGCTAACACATAATTGAACACATAATATAAACAGAGAATAAAAAAATTCCCTGGGCAATAACATCAACAACAAAATACTCTGAATTCAGCTTAACAAACGAGGTGCAAGACCAGTACATGGAAAACCACGAACCATAGCTGGGGACGTTTAAAAAGACCAAGGTAAATGGAGAGTACACTCAATGTTCGTAGATCGGAAGCCTCAATATTGTAAAGGTGACAGTTCTGCTCAACTTGACCATAGACTTCATGCGGTCTCAAGGAAAAGTCCAACAACCATTTTTAGAAATGATGAGGTGACTCTAAAATTCATATGGAAAGCTAAAGTACCTGGGAGAGGCAAAATGGTTTTATAAAAAACAAAGTCCGAAGAATTGATACTACTTTATTCTGGAACTTACTGTAAAGTTCAGCAACTAAGAAGGAAGGATCCTACAGATATATGGAATAATAATGAGAAATCTAGAGAGAGAGCCACACATATATAGTCAATTGATTTTTGTCAAAGATGTCAGAG
Source organism: Leopardus geoffroyi (assembly GCF_018350155.1). NCBI lineage: Eukaryota > Metazoa > Chordata > Mammalia > Carnivora > Felidae > Leopardus > Leopardus geoffroyi. Next base: position 7,666,016 of record NC_059333.1, on the reverse strand, counting down.
GGGGGATAAAAGTCTTTGCAATAAATAATGATGGAATGACCGGACATCTGTGTGAGGAGAAAGTACCTTGATTGTTACCTTCTACACACGTAAAATTTATTCAGAATTTGTTGTAGACTGCTATACGAAGACCAGAGCTTTTGGTGTTAGGCATGGACTTTACTACTTTTATTCCTTATTGACTTTTACTTTACATACAATCCTAACAAACTTGCTTATTTGGACTTCCAGCCCACAGCAAGTGAGAATGAGTGGAGTTTTGGGAGAATACCTACTAACAGCAGACATATGGTTGATAAAAATCCCCACAACCCTGTATTTATTTACTGTGCTATTTTCAATAACCATGATTCACCATTAACAGTGTAAATTATGTTCATTGTTCTTTTTTTTAGAAAGATGGAAACTATGCTGTGTATTTTAGGATAATTTCTATTAAAATAGCTCAATAATTTAAATTCATTCTTATGCTAGATAAGGAAGTTTTCTTTTATTATTTTTAAAAATTAATTAATTAATTTGTTTTTTAATTTACGCCCAAGTTAGTTAGCATATGGTGCAACAGTGATTTCAGGAGTAGATTCCAGTGATTCATCCCCTACGTAGAACTCCCAGTGCTCATCCCGAGTGTCCTCCTTAATGCCCCTTGCCCATTTAGCCCATCCCCCCCACCCACCTCCCCTCCAGCAACACTCAGTTTGTTCTCTGTATTTAGAGTCTCTTCTGTTTTGTCCCCCTCCCTGTTTTTATATTATTTTTGCTTCCCTTCCCTTATGTTCATCTGTTTTGTCTCTTAAAGTCCCCATATGAGTGAAGTCATATGATATTTGTCTTTCTCTGACTGACTAATTTCGCTTAGCATAATACCTTCTAGTTCCATCCACATTGTTGCAAATGGCAAGATTTCATTCTTTTTGATTTCCGAGTAATACTCCATTGTGTGTGTGTGTGTGTATATATATATATATATGTGTGTATATATGTATATATATGTTTGTGTGTGTGTGTGTGTGTATATATATATATATATACACACACACACACACACAAACATATATATATATATATATATACACACATATCACGTCTTCTTTTAGATGAAGTTTTGATTCTCTGGAGGTAACTCATATATGAACAGAAGCTGATAATTCCAAATGACCAAGGTGCTAACGTAGCACCAGGATATTAACATAGGATGCCTCTCTTCCTCTTCTCCTCCGTAAACATTTTATTTTATTCATGCTGTTCAATTTCTTTGCATAACATGGATCTGCCTTTAGAGCCAAGATTCTGGAAAGTATTTTTACCATAGCAGGTGTCTTTGGGTCTTCTGCAGAGAACTCCCTCAGACAGTATGTGGATTTTGAACTGAAATGGCTCATAGAAAATCATTGTTCCTGCTTCAAAAATTCCAACTAGAGCGGGGCTTTTGTTCAGGAGACAGAAGGGGAATCGTAAGTGCCAGTGGAATAATTCAGCCTAGAAGCGATTAGGCATTCCCCGCACTGAGGTAAGGTGTGAGAGACAAATCGTGGTCAGCCTTAAGTCCTCTGTGTTATATGCTCCTGGCTGGGTTACCAGTTTGTTGAGAAGGGCAGCAAAACAGGCCTTTTTTGATGGCAACTTCAGTGCCCCTGGCGTTGGGCCCGACACCTTTGTTGTGTACTAGGAGTGTGTACGAGGCACCCAGCAGCTAAGGCCAAAAAGGAGAAGAAGCTCCTGGGGGAGGCTGGCTACACTTCTGTTGGAAATAAGATCCCCGAAGCCGGTAGGAGGCCAGCAAGGTAAACACCCAAGACACGAAAGTAGCTGGGTGGATTTTCAGATCCAATTCTGCAACGGGGCTATGCGTAGGCCAAGGGGAAAGTGGGTGCTCACCTACCCAGTATTGGAGAACAGGTATCGCCTACCTGCACGTGAGTAAATGACCCCAACAACGTAAGACGGAAGCAAGGGCCTAATCAGATGCGCATCTGCCACGGTCACTGAGTTGGTCATCGAATGCGGTCCACTCCTTCCGCAGGTGGTTAAGAACATCGATCTTATAATCACATCCACTCTCCACCACTGTAGTTGGGTGAGTCAGGCAAGTGCGTTCACATCTCTGATTCCAGGACATTCATGTTTGAAATGTGGTTCACAGTAGCACCTACCCGTGGGGTTGTTGTTTGAGATTAAAAGAGACAATTTGTCAGCACGTTCAAGCACTTAGCCCAGTGTGCGGCACAGAATAAACACCTGCTCCGTGGTGGGAGACACCTATTTACGTGAGGGTCTCATTCTGGATCCTTTAGTCTGTTTTGTTTTTCTTGCTGTTCACACCAATACCATGTTGTTTGGGTTGCTGTCGTTTTATAGCATTTCTTGAAATCAGGTAACGTGGGCCAACTTTATTCTTGTCTTAGTCTTATCCCAAGTTGTTTTGTCTGTTCTAGGTTCTTCACATTCCCATACAAATTCCAGGGTCCGTTTATCAATTGCTGCAAAAAAAGCTTCTGGGATTGTGATTGGGATCGCACTGACTCTACAGATGAATTTGGGAGACCTTTACATTTTGATAATATTGTATAAAAGAGCTTTCTCCTTCCCTATGTCTTTCATGTCAGCAACGTTTTATGGTTTGCAGTGTAGAGTTACTCATATCTTTCGTCGTATTTATGCCTAACTTTTTCTTATTGTTCATTGCTAATAGATAGAAGTGCAGTGGGCTTCTTGTGTCTTACTAAATTCACTTATTAGCGCTCATAGCTTTTTTGTCTGTTCCGTAGGATTTTCTGTGCAAATGATCCTGTCATTTGTGAATAAACGGTTACACTTCTTTCTCCCCAAACTAAATGTCTCTTGTTTCCTCTCGCCTGACTGCACTGGCCAGAACCTCGAGTCCAATGTCAACTATGAATGTTGAGAGTGGACACCCTTGTCTCATTCCTGATCGTAGGGGTAAAAGCATCCTGACTTTCACCATTAAGTGTAATGTTCACTGTGGGGTTTGTTTTTTTTTTTTTGGTAAATTCTTTTATCAGATGGAACAAGGTTTCTTCTGTTCCTAGATTATAAGAGTTTTTATTTTTTTTTAAATCAGGAATGGATGTCGGAGTTGGTTAAATGCATTCGGCATCTATTGAGATGGTCGTATGGTTTTTCTTTTCTTTCTTCCTGTTTTTAGTTGGTTAATATGGTGAATTCCATTGTTTTTTGAGTATCAGATCAGTATACATTCTAGGGATGAATCCCACTTCATTATGATGTATTACCCATTTTACATATTATTGAATTTGATTTGCTAAGTTAAAAAAAAAACTTCCCTGTTTATTTATGAGGGATATCGGTCTATAAGTTTTCTTTCCTTGTGATGTTCTTGTCTGGTTTCAATATCAGGGCAATGCTGGCCTCCAAAACTGAGCTGAGAAGAGTTCTCTTCTCTTCAATTTTCTGGAAGAGTTTGTGTAGAATTGGCATTCCTTATTCCTTAAATGTTTGATAGAATTTACTAGTAAAGCCATCTGGGCCTGGAGGATTTTTCTGTAGGGAGATTTAAAACCTAAAATTCAGTTCCTTTAATAGCTGTGGGGCCATTTGGGTGGATTCTGGTCTTTTAAATTGTTTCCTACAACTTCCTGCATCTTGCACCCCGGCCCTGGGGAGCTGGAAGATTCTAGTTCTTCTGGTTCTCCCAGGGCGAGGACTATCCCTAATCCCCCTGGTTCTTCTTTGACCGGAATCCCAAGATACCTTATTCATATGCTTTTTTCCAAGATGTTGCAATGGGGATGCCCAGGGTTGATGCCATTTCTTTGTAATCTGTGATCTTATTTGTAATTGGTCCCGATTGCTTTTGCTTGCGCCTCTGGGGTGTTCTGATGGACCTACTATTTTCGGCACAAACTCTGATGTTTTCTGTGGTCAGGAGACCCAGGGAGAACATTGGAGATCCCTTCTATTAGAATCCAGTGTCCTTGGTTATCAAGAATCTTGATCAGTCCAAAAATGCAAGAAGGAAATGGAGGCTGGTACTCTTGTCTACTTAACATGCAAGAGGGTGGCTGGCCTCGAAGAGAAAGTGAGTAAATGAGTTTTCCTCGCTCTCTTCTCATCTTCTTCGGCTGTAATTCTCCTTTTCAAGGACTCTCCTCATTGATCAATGTGACAGGCCTCTGATGGTCGGCAAGAGATGGGGATATTATAATTGCTTATCTTGTAATCCAGTGGCTCTCGTCTCTAATGGCCATCAGAATGGTCTGCAAGTCTCATCAAGGCAGATTGCTGGGTCCGCTCGCAGAGTTTCTGATTTACTGGGTTCGGGGTGGGGCCTTACAGGGGAAGGAAGAGAAGGCCGCAGGATTGCCAAGTTCCTGAGACCACAGACTGTCACGAGCGCAGCAACCTGTGGAACGATGTCTTTAATAGGTGAGGCTGTGCCGGCTTCCTTCTGGGTAACCATGGTTACCACAGGCTCTCTTTCTCTCTGCCCCTTTCGGGATAGCACAGGGAGCAAAGCCTCAAGCCAGAGGAGGGAGCAGTAAATAGGGGTGAAGCAGCCTCCTCCAGCTTCCCTGGTGGAGGTCTGGGCCAGGGTCGGAGGGAGAGTCGGTGGAGTAGGCACAGGTACGTCTTGAGATTGTGAATTAAAGATGTGGTGCTCAGAGAGCGAGTGGGTGGCCCAGTCGGTTGAGCATCCGACTTCGGCTCAGGTCATGGTCTCACGATTTGTGAGTTCAAGCCCCGTCTCTGGCTCCCTGCTGTCAGGCTGTCAGCACAGAGCCCCCTTGGGATCCTCTGCCACCCTCTCCCTGACCCTCCCCCACTGCGCTCTTCCCCCCCCTCCCCCCCCAAGAAAAAAGATGTGATGCTCAGACGCAGGCATGGCCCCTCTGTCACTGTAGCTTCGGGTATTGACACCCATTGGTGGCTGGCTCATCCATGCACACTGACTGCCTCCTTTAACCTTCTGGTGGCAGGGGAGGAAATCCCAGCACTGGGGGACAGCAGGACCCCTTCTTCCAGCACTGGGATCTCAGAGAACTGGCTTGAGCCCCTAACACTCGTTACAGCCTGCGACCTCTGGTCCTTGCAGGCACAGAGAGGGTGGTGCCTCCCCCCAGCCCCCCGGCCCACCCACACGCCTCGGGGGGCAAGCATAGGCAGGCAGGGAGCCCTCAGAGCACCTTGCCTGAGCGGGGAGGCAGGTGGCCTCTTATGCCTTTGAGATGGGCTGGGCTTCAGGAGCCCTGGTCCGTTCTCAGGAGAAGGAAGCAGGACAGGACAGGCGAGAGACACTGAGGAAGGGAGTAGGCTCAGCTGCAGGTCTGCTTTGGCCTCATTCGTGCAGTGAGATCACACCATAGAATCCGCCCCGCCTCCTGGAGAGATGGTGGCTCCTGATCCTGGGGTCAGTCAATCATCGGCTGCAGGCTGGGGAGGGGAGGGTGGCCTGTCTCTCGACCCTCCAGAGAAGGGGAGCTGTGGACACTTACTTGTCCGTACCCGAGGGACGTGTGCACGGACTGCATGACAGGGATCCATCCGGGCACGGCACTGACAGCATCTACACCTGGTGATATTTTTATACATTCTCTGAGCAGTTCTAGAATTTGGGGGCTGCTTCAGTGTGATGGCGATTGCTTTAATTGAAACAATGCCTTTCCTTCGTATTCTCCAGGAGCCACTGCTCTTGATAACCGTATTATTCATCTTTGCAGAATATTTCTCATCTCCACGTTGGATTTCTAAATTCTTAGATTACTGATTTTTGCCGTTGGTTGTATAAAAAAAAATCACTTCTAGATAGAAAACAAACGTTCTTTTCTCCTCCCCTCCCCAAGCTTTAAAAAAACTTTCAAATTGAATAAGATAGGTTTGAATGAATAAAATCTCTACCTGAGAGGCCAGAAACATCCGGTACAGATTCTTCTGTTTGATATTGGCACAGGGCTTTGACAGATGTCTTCCCTGTCCATAACCCATGAGGGTAAGAACAGTGGGGAGGGGGCCAACCATTGAGCTAAAGTTTGGCTACTGTTAAAGAGACATTATTTTGAGACTTGTTAAAATGGAAAAGGTGATTTTATTCAAGACTATGGCAATGGGGGAGAGAGACTGAACCCAGTTCCAAATACAGCAAAGACACTTGGGACATATGACTGATGAGCAGAGTGACGGGGTCAGTGGATGGAAAATCGCCAGGGGAGCCGTCCTGGGGAAGGAGATTCTTGGGAAAGGCAGGACAAGAATTTAGACATCAAGGGGGAGGGATGAGGAATTTGATCAGATATCAAGGGTAGGGGATTCAGTAAACTGACATAGCAGGTGCATTAATTATGTCTCTAATTTTCGTAGATCTCTTACGATGTTTTGACATCGCTCAGGGATTTTACAGTCCTGGGGAGAGACTGTGTCTCCCAGGCTCAGCTAATTGTTGGGGGTGGTGGGCTGCAAGCCTGGAACTTGACTTTCATGAGCAGATACGTGGTCCAAAGCCGTGCTTCCCAAGCCCCCCTTCTTATCCAACTCTCACCCAGCCACCCAACACTTCCCTGCTCTCAATCAGCCCAAGGCCAGGTACCTGGCGATTGGAGACTACCGATCTGTCCAAAGCCTGCTGAAGTTATTCAAACTAATTACTCCTAAACTGTTACTGTGCCTTGCCTTGCCTTCCTTGCAGAGACCCTGAGAAAGTCTATGGTCAAGGTCTTCCCCTCACTCCTGCTTCTGCTTCCTGACCCAAACTTGCTGGGCCTCCTGTGACCCTATGTAGCAAGCCATCCCTCTTGTTTCTACGGGAACTGTGAATAACATTCAGCTTTTCTTTCTAGGGCACTGACCTCTCCTTGTCATCATTCAGTGCCTTTATAAATTAAGACCTGGGCACAGGACACCAGGATTCTTTGCTAACACTGGGCTCGGGAAGGATGGGCCTAGTTGGTAAGAGGGCTCAGGGAAGCCTGACTAAAGTTTGGTCAAGGACGGTGTCTTTGTCGCCACCATGCGCCCCTGCAGACATCCCCAAGAATGTGTTCCTGAGCCTTCAAGCTTCAAAACAAAGGGGCTAATAATTAATAATCATGAAGTGAGTTGGCCTTGAGGTCCTGGAAGCATATTACGAGGCAGACAAAATCTGAGTAGCAGCTTTGACCCAGAGGACTTTGATGGACGGCAGGTCTCAGTCTTCCAGAACACCGAAGACGGCCTGTTACCTCCAGCGTTACTCAGAATCACGAGGCAGCATGAAGAATTAACATCTGAAGGGACTGGAATACTGTGACATGGCCTTTCAGGTGTATATGGTCCTAACTTAAACGTTTTCCACTTTCGATCCTTGTGTCGTGTTCACGTGATGCACTTAGAGACGTGGAGCTTGCTTGTTGAGAGGACCATTGGGCACTGGTGGCCAAGGGTAGCCTCGGTCTTGCTGGGGCGGGGTGGAGGGGGCAGGAAAATGTGCTCCAAAGAACCCCGCAGTGTTGTTGAAGATTTCCAGGGAAGGCTTAACTGTAAACAGCAAGAAAATAATATGTTTAGGGGCGCCTGGGTGGCGCAGTCGGTTAGGCGTCCGACTTCAGCCAGGTCACGATCTCGCGGTCCGTGAGTTCGAGCCCCGCGTCGGGCTCTGGGCTGATGGCTCAGAGCCTGGAGCCTGTTTCCGATTCTGTGTCTCCCTCTCTCTCTGCCCCTCCCCCGTTCATGCTCTGTCTCTCTCTGTCCCAAAAATAAATAAACGCTGAAAAAAAAAAAAAATTAAAAAAAAAAAAAAAAGAAAATAATATGTTTTAAATACTATCCGCCTCTTCCCCAAATCTATGAAAAAAACCCCAGCAATCTCGAAAACTCTAAATCTCCTGGTTTTTTTTGTTTTTTTGTTTTTTGGAATTATCATCCTCAAGCTGCTTTAGAAAAATAGCTTATACGGCACTTAACCCATCAGAGTGAGAGCCTGTGATGGGGTTCATTTGCTGTTTTCCATCACTGCATATTATGAGTTGTGAGCCCAAGATCTCCAGTGGTCAGTGAGAAGTCACCACTGATTCACCTGGCTAGTGCCCAGAAAACGTTGAGTGTAAACATTGATATTTCTTTTTTTTTTGAAATATTTATTTATTTCTGAGACAGAGGGAGACAGAGCATGAGCGGGGGAGGGGCAGAGAGAGAAGGAGACACAGAATCAGAAGCAGGCTCCAGGCTCTGAGCTGTCAGCACAGAGCCTGACGTGGGGCTCAAACTCACAAACCGTGAGATCGTGACGTGAGTCGATGTCGGTAGCTCAACCGACTGAGCCACCCAGGGGCCCCAACATTGATATTTCTAAAATGTACACAGTGATGTATGTTATTGAATGAAAGAAGACAGTCTGAAAGGCTGTCTATTGTAGGACCCCCACTACATGAGAGTGTGGAAAAGGCAAAACTATGGAGACAGTCAAAAAATCAGTGGTTGCCAGGGGCTGACAGATAGAGAGAGGGTTGAGTACTCAGAGCACAGAGGATTTTTAGGGCAGCGACACTATTCTGTACGATATTACAAGAGTAGGCGCACATCATCACATGTGTATCCAAACCCACAGAACGCGCGACACCCATGGTGAGCTATAATGTAAACTACGGACTTTGGGTGCTGACGTGTCTATGTGGGTTCATCGGTTGTAAGAGGCATACCACACTGGTGGGGGTGTGGATAATGGGGAAGGCTGTGCATGTGTGAGAGCAGGGGCTATGTCGGAAGTCTCTGTCTCTTCTGCTCATTTTTGCCCTAAATCCACACCTGCTTTAAAATATGGAGTCTGTTAGAAAATGTCCGCAGAGGGGCGCCTGGGTGGCGCAGTCGGTTAAGCGTCCGACTTCAGCCAGGTCACGATCTCGCGGTCCGGGAGTTCGAGCCCCGCGTCGGGCTCTGGGCTGATGGCTCAGAGCCTGGAGCCTGTTTCCGATTCTGTGTCTCCCTCTCTGTCTGCCCCTCCCCCGTTCATGCTGTGTCTCTCTCTGTCCCAAAAATAAATAAACGTTGAAAAAAAAAATTAAAAAAAATAAAATATGGAGTCTGTTAGAAAATGTCCGCAGTGCGTTATGTCAATGGGCATGAGGGCTGTGGACAAAGGGGAGACGGGCCATGGCTTAAGGCCACGGGAGCTTTGTTTCTTCCCCACCCTGCGTGTTCTCCTACGTGGACTTGATGGCCCAGCCCAAGTCTCTCCTGGTGCAACCAATTCTCACGCACGGCAGTTGTGTTCTCTAAAGTTGCCGCAAACACTGAATTAGTGAATAGCGAATTCATCTTTGCTTCCAGAAGAAACTATGGGCTGGGTTCCCGGGAGACTTTGGTCACAACCTCTTCATCAACAGATCGATACCTAACCTTGTTTTATGTGTGTGTCTGTGTATTTATTTGTTTATTTATCTTTACGTTTATTTATTTTGAGAGACAGAGAAAGAGAGAGAGAGAGCATATGTACAAGTGGGGGAGGGGCAGAGAGTGGGGGAGGGAGAGAGAGAACTCCGAGCAGACTCCACACTGAGCGTAGGGCCTGACACGGGGCTCGATCTCATAAACCGTGAGACCATGAGCTGAATTGAAATCAAGAATCAGATGCTTCACTGACTGAGCCACCCAGGGGCCCCATGTGTCTGTTTAAAGACACCTTATATAATACATATTGTTGATTCTTTAGCATGGAGCTCATGGCCAATGGCACTATCACTTTTGCCTGAGGGAAGCTTACTTAACACACACATTTTCTTCCGCAGGCACATATGGCCTTCTTGTACTCAGGGATCCACACAGCACTTCAGCACCACACGTCACGCGGAGCCATTTTAAACCGCAAAATCACCAATAAAAAGCATAAAAGTGCAAAACGGCAGGGTTGGCACTGAACAGACAAGGAGAAGGACCCTTGTCTGCGGTGTGAGAGCAGAAGCGAGAGGGCAGAGTATTGCCTTGTTCAGCTCCGGCTGGGAACACGAGTACCGGGCGAGTCAAATTTGTCCCCGCTCTGCGCACGTCCGCAAATTGCTACTAAACACCACGGCGTTGGTTTTGTGGCCGCAGATAAATTTAATGGGGCAGGTGAATTTGCGAATACCGAAACGTGCGAGTAACGGGACTCTGTGTGCTTCGGGTCTGGGCAGGGGCTTGGTGCCTCACTGATGCTCTACCGTGTTGGTTGTTCAGGAGCCTTGGCATAAGTCCACTTTAGAAGACCTGGAAAACTTGGGTGACGTGAGAATGAGGTTAGAACGCGGTGTGGGGGGGTTTGTTCGGAGAAGAGAACATTTCAGTTCCGCGTCTCTACGGGCCGTGAGAAGAAACCCAGCCTACGGCCTGCAAAGGCCAAGGCGCCCAGCCCGTGTTGACGTAAGGCTCCGGCTCATTTCTCTGTCCGTTGGCACGAGGGTCCAGATCAGAGAGACACCCCGTGCGCTTCCCTGAGTGTCCCCTGGCCCTTATCCACAGGCTCCCCCCATCCTCTGCCTTCCAGTACTTTTCATTCATTAAAGCCTGCTTCTGTCTTGACTGCTGAGGAGCTTTCTTAAGTACCAGTGACTTTGTCTTGCCTTTGGGAGTGATCATAATTCACTGTATCCCGGCCGTGGCTGTCCAGGGTGGCCAGGAGAGTGCACCTGTAATCCTGGCCTTCCATCCCATACCGTGTCTTGGAAAGATGTGAATAAATACGGTGAAAACAAGCAAAGGCTTTCGATAATATACATTGCTATAATAAATTTCAAACAAGCAAAGGGACACAAGGAAACTTTGGGAGGTGACAGATATGTTTATTACCTCAATTGTGACGGTATCGTGGGGGTGCAGATGTCCAAACTCATCAGGCTGAGTACGTTAAATATGTGCAGTGTTTTTGTATATCAATTGTACCTCAACAAAGCTGTCAAAAATTTCAATCAGCAATTTATTTCTAGTGTTTATTTATTTTTGAGAGAGAGAGAGACAGAGCGTGAGTGGGGGAGGGGCAGAGAGAGAGGGAGACACAGAATCCGAAGCGGGCTCCAGGCTCCGAGCTGTCAGCACAGAGCCCGATGCGGGGGCTCGAACTCACGAACCGTGAGATAATGATCTGAGCTGAAGTCGGACGCTTACCGACTGAGCCACCCAGGTGCCCCTGCCCCGTATTTTTATTAGCTAAGTCTGTCATCCCTATCTCTCAGGAATCCCGTGGGGGCACTGGCCAGACCTTACGGTGGTGTGAGAATCAGGGAACGAGTTGGCCAGTGACCAACTGTGAGGTCTCAAGAAAGTTACCTAGCCTCTGGGCCTCTGTTTCGCCATCAGTGAAATGGACGTGATTTCTAGCATCTGCAGCTCTATGAGCTTGTCACTGAGAACCAGAGTGGGGACCTTGTTTCTGGATTCTTTCTTCCTGCCTGGTAATTTGATAGTTTAGGAGTTCCCACAGGGAGCTCAGTGAATAGATGTGAATGTACATATTTATTTTTCAGTAGAACTTCTCAGATGCTGAAAGAAAGCCCACCCATCTGGGCCCAAACAGCTTGCCGCCTTGGCAGGAAAATTAATTTGTAAAAAACCATTTCAGTGCTTTCTCCCTCACCTCCCTGCCGGGCCCGGATGCACAGGCTGTTACGAGCAGGTTCTCTGAGAAGACGGGGTGGCGAGGTGTAAGTCCAGGGCTGTAAGTCACCCCTTTCAGCAGAGCCACCTGCTGAGTCCTTGGGCTCCACGTCCCCCTCAATGGTGCTCCGTGAAAAAAGGGTAGCTCGTGAACTGGGCCTCTGGGCCACGGGGATTTAGGATAGTGATGACAAAATTCTGGTTCTCTACCTCCGGCAGACCCAGAACAAGACCTGGGTTGTGCAGCCGTGAGCACGTCCTCAGCTGTGGGGTGTCACCGCTCAGACATGAGTCTGTGCTTTCCACACGGGTGGCTGGTGGGCCCGTCCCTGGCAAAGCCGTGGTCTGTGCTGTGAACAGAGGCACCCGTGTGGGGACGGTGGGGGGGGGGGGGGGCGTCGCAGAGTCGTGGAATTGGAACGGGATGGCGAATGTGGTGATACGTTTGCTGCGACAACCCCCATTTCAGAAAGCTTAGACAGCACTGCCCTCCTGGTCTGAGCAGAAGCCCAGCTCCCCGGGGAAGATTTCCCAGCACTTGCTGTCATCCAGAGGAGGCCTTTCTTGCCGGTGGAAACCCCATCCGTGAGTGGTGGCCGGGGCACTGCAACCCTTCCACACTCGTGGACTGGGAGAACAAACGTTGTTGAAATGTCTATACTACCTAAAGCAGTCTACACATTTAATGCGATTTCTATCAAAACACGACCAGCACTTTTCCGCAGGCCTGGAACAGACAATCCTAAAATTTATACGGAACCACAAAAGACACCAAATAGCCAAAGCAATCCTGAAAGAGGAAAACAAAACTGGAGGCATCACGATTCCAGATTTTAAGCTATATTACAAAGCTGTTGTCATCAGGACAGTATAGTGCTGTCACAAAAACAGACACGTAGGTCAATGGAACAGAAGAGAAAACCCAGATGGTGTTAGGAAAACCGGACGGCAATAGGCAATGAATGAAACTGGACCGCTTTCTTACACCATACACAAAAATAAATTTTAAATGGATGAAAGATCTAAATGTGAGACAGAAAGCCATCAAAATCTTAGAGGAGAACATAGACCGTGACCCTTTTGGCCTTAGCCAGAGTAACTTCTTACTAGACACGTCACCAAAGGCAAGGGCAACGAAAGCAAACATGAACTGTTGGGACCTCGTCAAGATAAAAACCTTCTGCACAGAGAAGGAAACAATCAACAAAACTAAAAGGCGGCCTGTGGAATGGGAGAAGATATTTGCAAATGACGTATCTGATAAAGGGGTGGTATCCAAAATCTGTAAAGAACTTATCAAACTCAACACCCAAAAAACAAACAACAAACGACCCAGTTAAGAAATGGGCAGAAGACATGAATAGACACTTTTCCAAAGACATCCAGATGGCCAACAGACACATGAAAAGATGCTCAATATCCTGCATCATCAGGGAAATACAAATGAAAACCACAATGAGATCCCACCTCACACCTGTCAGAATGGCTAAAATTAAGAACACAAGAAACAAGTGTTGGCCAGGATGTGGAGAAACGGGAACCCTCTTACACTGATGGTGGGAATGCAAACTGGTGCAGCCACTCTGGAAAACAGTATGGAGGTTCCTCAGAAAACTAAAAATAGAACTACCCTACGACCCAGCAATTGCACTACTAGGTATTTACCCAAAGGATATAAAAATACAGATTCAAGGGGGTACACGCACCTCAATGTTTATAGCAGCATTATCAACAATAGTCAAACTATGTCGAGATCCCAAATGTTCATCAACTGATGAATGGATAAAGAAGATGTGGTGTGTGTGTGTATATACATATATGTATATATGTATATACACACACAATGGAATAATCCTCAGCGATCAAAAAGAATGAAATCTTGCCATTTGCAGTGATATGGATGGAGGGAAAGGGTGTTATGCTAAGTGAAGTAAGTCAGTCAGAGAAAGAAAAATACCCTATGATTTCACTCATATGTGGAATGTAAGAAACAAAACAGATGAACTATATGGGAGGTAGGGGGAAGAGAAGAGAGGGAAACAAACCACAAGAGACTTTTAAGAATAGAGAACAAACTAAGGGTTGATGGAGTGGGATGGACGATGGGCTAGATAGGTGATGGGCATTAAGCAGGGCACTCGTGATGAGCTCTAGGTGTTGTATGTAAGTGATGAGTCTCTGAATTCTACTCTTGAAACCAACATTGTACTGCATGTCAACTAACTAAAATTTAAATAAAAAAATAAAGTCTACGGTAACAAATGCTCTCTGAGATTCTAAGTCTCTTGTGCATCTTAGTGGACAGGTGGGAAGAGATAATCAAGTCATTTTGTTCCGAGAAACAAGTAATTTTTTATATATGTATATTGCATGCAGTATTTGGGACGTACTCATAGTAAAAGTATTTTTGTTGATCTCCAAAGGACAAACTGGTTGTTGCCAGAAGCGTTTATTTTGATGAAGTACAATGATGAATTTGTCCTTTCGTGTTGTTTTAGGTAAGAAAATCTTTGCCTTAGTCACAAAGATCTGGATTATGCATGTCGGTCTGAGATCTATTTTAGGTTCATTTTTGTGTGTGGCACAAGGTGCAAATTGCATTTTCTGTTTTTGCATATGGAGACCTGATGGTTCAGCACCAGTTGGTGCGAAGGGTATCCTTTCTTCACCCAATGGTCTTCACCCCTTTGTCAAAAATCAGTTGTCCACTTATGTGTGGGTCTAATTTTGGACTCTGTTCTGCTGTGTTGTTTTATGTGCCTAATTGTACACCAATACCATCCCGTTTTGGTTACTGTAGTTGTACACGAGTTCTTGAACTCAGGAAGATTAGTCCTCCGAGTAAAGCAGAAAACTGAAACCTTCAGGGCTTGGGGGCCCTAAGGGGCAGAGAGAGGTGGGGGATTAAAAAAATGTTTATTTTTGAGAGAGGGAGAGAGAGCGTTTGGGTGCACGAGCAGAGAGGGGCAGAGAGAGGGGGTGACACAGGATCTGAAGCAGGCTCTGCGCTGGAGGGACTCAAAGTCACAAACCTCAAGATCATGACCTAAGTCAAAGTCTGACGCTTAACCTACTGAGCCACCAGGGGCCCCTCCAATTTGCATTTCAGAGTACAGAAGTTTAGCAAAGTAGAGGGACTGGCCCAAGGTGCTGGTATATAATGGAGAAGAATCTAGGACCCAGCTCTAGGACAAAGGAAAGGAAAGAAAACAAAGGGCCACCTGATAGAGATCACAGCCACACAGGGCAGGGGTTTCCATCAGTTTGCAAATATCTTAGTAAATTACATGGAAAAGGCCGTCTTATCAACAGCCTAATCTCCAGAAACCCATAAACTCGGTTTCCTGGAGCCCCTAATATCACCCTCCTCTCCATAGTGATGTGGGGAACAAAGGCGGAAGGAAATGGCAGGTAAAATATTTCCTTGTAACCTGCAGCCCACTGACAAATAGTCGAGGCAAATGCAGAGTAGAACATTTCTCCAGGCACCCCCTGCCTTCCTTTTGGCACCAAAGAATTCTTTCTTGGTGGTCAGAACCTCAGCAAAATTCTCTTCTAATGATCAAATAATGGTGATAACAATGAGAGCTGACATTTTGTGAGTACCCGTTATGGCGCTAAGCATGTTACATGTAGTATCTCACGGAACGGCGCATCTGTCCGCGATGCCGTTTTATTCTTCTGTATTCGTGGCAGGTGAGGAAGCTGAGGCAGAGAGGTTGAGTCGTGTGTGCAGGGTTGTAGGGCTGCTAGGTGGCTGGGCTGAGATACGAATCCAGGGCGGCTCGTGGCAGAGCCTGTGCTCTAAACCTGCGGTTTTCAAAGGTTTTCAAAGGGAAGCACAGCATTGGCATCTAGCCAGCAGGAGTGGGTTAGAAATGCAAATTATCACCCCTGCAATATGGTGTGCTTAAGTCTTCACTGAGTGATAAATAATCACAGAGGCTGGGTGGTGTGTGTGTCTCTGATTCTCCGTCACACTCAATGGCCATGACTTCAGGGGAAGGAGTAATGCGTACAGGGGGCAAGAGTCACCTACACGTGAAATGCACAAAATGCACGGGCTTGGGAGATAGGTCAGAGCCCAGGACAAAGGACTTTACCCCTCCAGGCTTTTCTTTTTTCCTCCTCTGTGGCCTGGTGATAACCCTACGACCTGCCTCCTAAGAGGGCTCTCAGCTTGAAGGATACAAGTCAAGGAAAGTAATTAGCATAGGATCCAACCCGTAAAAAACAAGGACTCAATCAAGTTACATTTCTGATCATTGTTGAGGAGGGAGCATAACGCAGGCTGAGGGCAAAATACAAACTAGCATCGGCTGGCCCCCGTCCCCCGCCCCAGGGCTGGATCTGTGTGATATTCTTCAGGCACCCGGCTGCCCAAGGACAAAGGAAAGGAAACAAATGGTTAACTGGTAGAGATCACAGTCATACAGGACAGAAGTCTCCATCAGTTTGCAAATATCTTAGTAAATTACATGGCAAAGACAATCTTATCAACAGCCTAATCTCCAGAAACCCATAGACTCAGTTTCCTGGAGCCCCAACATCACCCTCCCCTCCACAGTGATGTGGGGAACAAAGGCAGAAGGAAATGGCAGGTAAGATTTCATTTCCTTATAACCTGCAGCCCACTGACAGCACTTGAGGCAAATCCAGAGTAGGATTTTCTCCAGGAACCCCCTGCCATCCTGGGGTGATGCCCCCCACCATCACCCCCAAAACCTCATCATTATTACTTATGTCCATTTAGACACTTAACTCAAAGGCTGACCACAGACCGCCACGGAACTCTCCGGGTATGTGTGTGCATCTCTGCCTGGTAGAGGCAATGAAATACGGGGATGCCCAGTTACATTGACATTTCAGATACACAAGCAACTTTTTCCAGCATCAGTAGGTCTCGTGCAATATTTGGACCCACTTACACTAAATTTTTGTTATTGTTGTTGCTGCTATCTGGGTTAAATTTAACTGGGGCACCTGGGTGTCTCAGTGGGTCAAGTGTCTGACTCGGCTCAGGTCATGATCTTGATGGGGTTGGGAAATCAGTTGGGATTTGGAGCTGACGGCCAAGAAAGAATTCTTGAAGACGACTTCAGTGCAAAAAGGGGAATTTTTATTAAAGCACGGGGACAGGACCCGTGGGCAGAAAGAGCTGTGCAGAGTGACTGTTTATATACTAGGGAGTTGGGGGGAGGTAAAGGCAAGAAGGAGGCCTCCAGAAGGACTTTCATGTGCTAAAGAGGACACCTAAGTTACTTGAGGTCTTGCTATGGTCAAGCCAAGGCTGTTCTTCCTCTAGTAAGGCATTAACATTGGGACGGCAGAAACGTTCTACTCTGGTTTGCCTCCAGAGTCTGTCAATGGGCTGCAGGTTATAAGGAAAATATCTTACCTGCCATTTCCTTCTGCCTTTGTTCCCCACAGCACTGTGGAGGGAGGGTGACCTTGGGGCTCCAGGGAACCCGAGTCCATGGGTTTCTGGAGATTAGGCTGTTGATAAGATTGTTTTTTTCTCATAATTTACTAAGATATTTACAAGCTGATGGAGACTCCTGTCTGTGACCTCTGTCAGTTGACCCTTTGTTTTCCCCTTTCCTTTGTTCCTGGGCAGCCAGGGGTGCCTGAGGAATGTCACAGGCGTCCTACCTGGGGGTGGGGGCGGTGTTTGCACTCCCGTGGCAGCCTGCCTTATGCTCCCTTAGCAGTCTCCCAGTTAGTGAGTTCGAGCCCCGCGTCGGGCTCTGCGCTGACAGCTCAGAGCCTGGAGCCTGCTTCGGATTCTGTGTCTCCCTCTCTCTCTGCCCCTCCCTTGCTTGTGTGCTCGCTCTCTCTCTCCCTCTCCCTCTCTCAAAAGTAAATAAGTAAACATTAAAAAAATAAATTAACTAAATTTTATTTGGTAAATATGGCAATCTTACTACCTAAACAACATGACTCTTTGGAGAGAAGGAATTGGCTCTGCGTAGTGGAGGAGGGTCCCCTGTCCTGAACCTAAGCCACGTCTGCTTGCATTTGGGGTGGGGGCTTGGGATGTGTTTGTGTCACCTGGAAAGAGGCAGCGTGGCCAGAGACTAGCAGGCCTCCATTTTTACAATATTCAGCCACATGTTATGAAACACCAGAGACAGGTTGAAAAGCACAGGGCGGTTAAGGGACCCACAAAAAGTGGCTGCAATTTGGACTGCTCCGGCTGAAAAATCAAAGCAAAGAAATCGACTGCTTTGTTGTGGGAGACAAGGAAAGAAGGAAATCACCCCACCAGCAAAAACAAACCCAAACAAGCCCCACACAGACGTTGAACCCGGCGTGGATGTATTCAGTCTTCTGGAACATCTTGATGTGAAGCTAGCTGTTCTGTTCTATAAATCTGAAAAGCACATAACTCACGCTGCCCCGATGAGGACATGGCGGGACACTTATGTGGCGGTTCAATGGCATTAATTGCAGAGCGGAGCCGCATATCTTCATTAACCTGAGAACGTGGGCTTCCGTTAAAAATCCACCTCTTCCAGGTGAGCCTGTGTTCCAGAACAGCAGAGTTGTAAACATTTAAAGCCTGCAAATTATTGATGGCCATCGCCAGTGCTTCTGACAAGCAGCAAACTGGGCGACTGGGTTGGAAAGCCAGGAAGTTGGACAGCGTTTTGATTCGCGTAGGTGGAGATGTTCAGAGTACGAGGGAATGTGGCAAGTTCTTTCCCAGAACCACAGACCATGGAGTGAGACCTGGTGCCAGCTGTCCCCACAGGCTGGCCGGTGTCCTGTCTCCCTGCACGTCCCCAGGCTGCATCCAAGCCCCAGTCCTCAGCCTCTGCCCAGGTCACAGGCAGGAGAAGGAAGTGGGCAACTGAGCAGAAGCCACTCTAGGCAGAAATGAACATTTCACAAGGGAAATTGTGCATTGCAACCTCATTTATTCTTCCCCCTCCCTAGTCAAATGTTTTTTTTTTTTTTTTTTTTTTTTTAAGGCTGATTTCCTTCTTCCTCGCTGGGATTGTCTTATGTAATTTTAGCTGCTGGAATAAGAACTTAATGTGATGGAATGAAAGGCAATGTGCCTTTGTTTTCTTAAAAAGAAGGAATGTTTGCCATGTCTTATTTATGAACACAATAAACCCGGCTCTGCTGGGGAGAGATGTGACGGGGAAGCAGCAGATGTACGGAGAAAAGGACATGATGTTTATAACATTGTGAGTGAAACATTGAAAACGGGCGAATTGTAACAATCCGTCAGCAGAAGGGACATATGTATTGCTCGGAACTCGCATGCGCGTGTTCCAACTTCTTTGCCATCATGCTCAATGTCGAGCTAAGTGGTAATGGGGGCATTTGATGTGAAGCTGGTGTTTTTAAAGGAAGCGTCCCATGTGCTCGTGCGCAAGTAAAACGCGAATGAGGAGACCGTGCCGCGTCTCGCTTCTGGAAGCTTTTTAATCAGAAAAATGCCGTTCTCCACCTGTCTCACCAAGGGGCGGGGGGGGGGGGTGGGAATGCTGTATCCAAGGAGAGGATGTTTTGATCTTAAAGCGTATCGTGCAATCACACCCCTACGTATTTCCCCAGAGCAGGGGAAGCACATGTCCACACAAGGACTTGCTCGAGAATGTTCATTGCAGCCCAAACCCAAGAAATGACTCCAACGGCCATCAAGTGGGGAATGGATGGCTAGCCTGTGTGTTCACAGAGTGGAATATTACTCAGCCGTGCAAAAGAAACAGACTGTTGACACATAGAAAAGTGTGGTTGAATCTTAAAAACAGTATGCTCGCCAAGTGAAGCCAGGCGCATGTCAAATCCGGAGAGAATATATTCAAGAGAATATTGCAAAGGGGGGGTGGCTTGTGCCGCAGGGAGACTGTTCCGACCCTAAGATCAGTGAGGGTGTCAAAGGGTAAGCATGCAGGATTCTTTTTGATCGGGAGGACTGAACAAAGCCCGAAAGAAGCTGGTGTGGGGAAGGGGGTGGCTGGATAGCAGAGGGAGAAGGTTTTACCCTGAGGTCAGCCTGTGCTTAGGGGCGACAACATAGTCCGGGCTGTGTATCTGGGAGGGACTGTCTTCTGGGTTAGGCTGAGGGGGGTGGACAGAGTTCACATCCCGGGCAAAAAGACACTCTTAACCCAGGTTTGATTAACAAGCATTTTGTTTTGATCCGTTAGCGGGACCAAGCAGTTCAGCTAATCATTTAAAAACGAAAAGGAAATTCGCAGGGTCTGTGTCGGGCCGTGTCTTGCATAAACAAGGGGCATCTCTGAATCTTACTAAGTCACACGAGGAGGGGTGTTCTTTGCACTAAGCTGTTTTGCAGAACACAAAAGGGCAGGGAGTTCCCTGAACCCTTGATGTTTTCCGCGAGCCCAGGGCTTGGGTAAAATTCCACCCTGTTTTATTAAAAAGTAAAACGTTCCATTTTACACAACATTCTAAAAAAGGCAAAACTGGGGTGCCTAGGTGGGTCAGTCCGTTAAGTGTCTGACTCTTGATTTCAGCTCAGGTCATGATCTCATAAGATTGAGCCCCACATCGGGCTATGCGCTGACAGCATGGAGCCGGCTTAAGATTCTCTCTCTCCCTTGTTCTCTCTGCCCCTTCCCTGATCATGCACGTGTGAGCTCTGTCTCTCTCTCTTTCTCGAAATAAATACATACACTTAAAAAAATTAAAAAGGCAAAACCAAGGTACCGTGGTGGAAAGCGGAGGGGCGGCTGCCTGGGACAGTGTTGAAGTGAAGGCTGGCCGTAAAGAACACCGGGAAACTTCCAGAGGTGATAGAAATGTTCAGGATCTTGGCTGCGGTGATGGTTGCTCTGTGTGTACAATTCACAGAACCGTGCACTTGACCTGGGTGCGTTTGGCTGCATGTAAACTATATCTCGATCGGGTTGATTTTTGATTTTGTAAGGTGGTTAGCTCACAGCGGTCATGAGCCCAGGAACAGGTTGGGACACCGAATCTGACCCTCGTGAGCCGCGAGGCGGTTATCGGACAATCGTTTATCGTCCTCGAGCACCACGTTCCCCACTAGTGCCCACCGCCTGACAGTGACAGAGCTTCAAAGCCACACAGCTAGCAGCAACTCCCATCCTCTTAGCCATTATTCTGCAACAACTGTGACTCTATTTTTCTTCCCGGCTGTCTCCCGGGCAGTGTGACATCTTGGAGGGAAAATGGAATTTCGCGGCAGAATATCCAGGCCGCGTGTCCCTTAGCTTCAGTATCTTCAGATGTGAAACCTCTGCTCAGTGTGTTACGGTGTCGGATGGAAATTAAGTGGGAAAATGGACGGGAGAGGGTTCCGAAGCCACAGCAGTTATTGTTATGTGCAGACGAGCTAATGAATGGCAGCGAGCCTGAGGTTTCGTTTTCTTCATTACGCCTCTGTATTTTCTGATTTCTTTTTCATAAAGAAGATGGATCATCCCTATAATTGGGGAAAAAATGGTAATTTCCATCCAGAAAAAGTTGCCGTGGGCCCAGAATAAGTACTTAAGTATTTATTTGAAAAATAGAGATTTAAGAAGAGGTGATTACATAATTTATCTTCTGAGGTCCCTTTTGAAAGAGGATGCTGTCATTAATGGCACCACACAATGGAGAGAGATGCCGGACAGCTCCTTGTCTGGCCGACCCAAACGAACATACCCAATGAGTAGCGTTGGCCATTCTGTGCCTCTAGATGTGACCCCCTGAGAAGGACAAATCACCACCGCGTAGAATTCCAGCCGGGGATGTACTACCTAAGTCCGATCATGAGGAAAATCAGAGAGACCCATTTTGAGCAATTCATTCAAAAACGCATGACCTACGTTCTCCCCAGATGGCAGTGTTATGATGGAGAGAGAGGCCAAGGAAGTGTTCGAAGTGACAAAGTCAAGAGATGTGACAGATAAATGAACGCATGATCCCAAACTGGGCCCGATGCCAGAGGGAAAATGGCACACAGAATTTTTATGTGACTGTTCACATTGAACTATGGTCTAAATTTAGATAAAAGTGTTTTACCAACGTTAATTTTCCCGAATCAATAACTATACTGTAGCTTTAAAAAAAAAATTTTTTTTTAACGTTTATTTATTTTTGAGACAGAGGGAGACAGAGCATGAACAGGGGAGGGGCAGAGAGAGAGGGAGACACAGAATCTGAAACAGGCTGCAGGCTCTGAGCGGTCAGCACAGAGCCCGACGCGGGGCTCGAACTCACGGGTCGTGAGATCATGACCTGAGCCGAAGTTGGATGCTTAACCGACCGAGCCACCCAGGCGCCCCACTGTGGTTTTTTTTTTTTAAAAGAGAATACCCTTATTCGTAGGAAATCACACTGAAATGTTACTAGGCAAAGAGGCAAAAGATCCAGAGAAAATAAATTGTGTGTAGGTTTGTGTGTGTCCAAAGTCATTTACTGAGACTTTGAGAGAACATGATGAAACAAATATTAACAATGGATGAATCTGAGTAAAGGACCCAGGGGAGCACTCTGAATTTGCAAGAATACTTGCAAATACGTTTGTGAATTTACAATTATTGTGAAATAAAGGTTTTAAAAAGTTCAGGAAGGTGCCCTGTGGTGTTGAGCAAATGAAGGGCCCGAGTAAGGAGCGTCAGGCTGTCGTAAAGCCCATGTGGAAAAGAGGCCTCTGCAGGGATGAGCCGGGGACAGAAAAGCTGACCGTGGTTTGGAGGGACAAGGGGAAAAGGAGGACACACATTTCCCTTTTGTGGCTGTAATTTGCATTTGTAGGCCTCGCTGGGGCTGGCCGCACGGGGGACAAGAGGGGTGGTTAGTGCCGATAAATCTGGCTTTTCTTGTGTCTGAGCTGGCTGGAAGATTGAGATTGTCCAATAAGGGGTCACTGCCTCCCCACACGTAAGTACTTCAAGCATTATTATACCACATGAAGATGCCAAGTCATTACTACAGTGGAAGGCGTCCTAGAACAGGCTGCAGTCACGTCCTTTCCAGGGTCACACTCAAGTCAGGACACCAGGGTGAGCACGGAGAAGTGCGTCACCCCTAAAGCATCTGATGGGGTGCCAGGCGTCAAGGTGGGCAATTAGGACCATGAGCTGAACTGATGGTGACAAGCCAGTGTGGTTCTCTTACCGGAACGGTACACTCAAGAGGCAAAAAGGAGGTGCTGACTCCCCGGCATTCCGTTCCTCCAAGGAACAGCAGCAGGTAAGGGTCAGGTGCATGGGGACAACAGTCTCGCTGCTAAGGAGCTCCGAACGATGGGGTGCCATCTCTTTGTGGATGTGGGGGCCAGAGGGCAGGAAGTGGGAAAGGTTAGGAGCCGAAAGGTACTCAGTCGGGGTGGACAAAAGCTCCTTAACCGAGGACCCCCCGCGAGCAGGTCTCTGCGGAGGTCTCGGTGGAAGGCTCTGGCCGTGACTGCGGCGCCCTCCAGAAACCCACAACGCGCGGCTGTGCCCCAAGTGAGTTGTGAGGGCGGCAGCTTTCCCGCTGAGGCCCACCGGCCACCACCTTGCCTCCGTCAGGCGCTTTGGAGAAGCAGAATCGACGGGACTTCTGGGAAGTCCCAGATGGGCAGCTGGCAGGCTGGAGGCCCAGAAAACCCGTGGCATTGTTTCAGGCTAATTTGGGGTCCAAAGGCAGGAGAAGACCAGTGTCTTGGCTGGAGGACGGTCAGGCAGAGAGCTGGGGTTGGGCCTGGAAGATCCCACGAGCTTTTCTTTTTCTGAATGTGAGTGCAGTTGGCCCCCACAAAGACTCACCAACTGTACAGGCGATGCTGTGCTCACCACGAGGGTAGCTACCCTCTGTCACCAGACAGGGCTGCTGCAATACCGTCACGTGCAGAGACGCTCGTTTTCACTCATCATCAGGGAAATGCAAACCCAAACCGCAGGGAGATACCACGGCACGCCTGTCCGAATGGCTGAAATCCAAAAGGCAAGAAATCACGAGCGCGGGTGGGGATGCGGAGAAAAAAGGGTCCCTCGTGCGCCACTGGGGGGAACGCAAACTGGTGTCGCCACCGTGGAAACCAGTAGGAAGGTTCCAGAAGACGAAAAAAATGGGCTCCTTGCATTCTTTGAGGAAGAGAACGTGGGTCAGGTTGGAGACTGCTCTCCTTCAGGTGGTGCTGGGTTGTGCTTTGTCTTTGTAGGAGCCCAGGAAGGTTGGAATGCCCAGCCCAGGCTTTCTCAGCCCGAGAAAGCAGGCTGTGCAGGGACTTAAGTGCCACGGACTTCACGTGCCGGAGGCTGCGTGAGCGTCTCCTGGCTTCTGCAGGACACAGCTTGTGGTGACACTTCAGGAAGCTCAGAGGCAGCACGCGCTTCTTGAGGCTGCCCCGGGCCGCCGTTTATAGCCTGGGGGGGGGGGGGGACTGTCACCTGCTGCGGTGAATGGGAACCCTCCTCGAGATGGCTCTGGAGCTCCAGGTCGGTGAAGGAGGATGGAGGGGGCGAGTCACAGCTTGATGAAACAGAGATGGATTCCCACGCGTCCTCCGGGCATAATTTAAACTCATTCGTTTTTAAACTGATAAGGGGGGTGGGCATGATCCACAGCAGGTTGCGGCCCAGCCGTTGCTTCCGCGAGCAGGAAGGATATCCGTGGGTCAAGACCGCACGCAGGATACGGGGACACACGCGGCGAGGTCAACGCGGGGCCGTCAACCGCTCAGCTGTCTTGCAACTCAGACGAAGAACTGAGACTACATCCCAGTTTCCCCCTCCCGTACCTGGGTGATTGTCACAGCACCCTTTTCACAAGGTGGATGCGAGGACTGAATGAGACGACAGGTAGAAAAGCACGAGATTGTTCAGACCCGCTGTGAGTGCTCAGGGAGCGCTAGCTGTAAATAGGTGTATATTCACACACACACATAGTATATTACACCTGCATGTAAATATGCAGCATATGATGCGGTGAATATACGCGTATAGACACATATACGCAACGGCGAGGGATATTTGTCATCAGAGCGGAATGGATCTATTCTGCGTGGTAGACAACAGTGGTTGTTTGGCCAAGCTTTCAAAGGAACGATGCATTGAAAAGTGCCTTTTGTGTAACTGTGGAAATGGACCGGTTTTCCTTCCCCAAAGCCACACTCATCAAGGCTAGGAGGTTAGAAGCCTCTGTGAAGCTTCCTCGCTGTGGGGTTAAAAACGGCCACTTCCCTGAGGTCAGGAAGTGAGACGAGGAAGGTGGTCACAGTTTAAGTAGCTGACGTTGTGCACATGCACGCACACACACTCTTGTGCACACACACGCATGGGGGTCCTGCGCCGTGTTATGTGGGACCAGGGCCATGACTCTTGTCAAGGTCTCCTCTCTTCCAGGATCCTCTCCTTCCCTCCATTCTTTTCTCCTTCTCTCCTTTCTGTTCTTCTGATATTTCCCTCTTTGCTCTGCTCTCTTGTTTGCCTCCTGGCTCCCTGCATCTACGTTTATTCATTTGAGAGTCTAAAAAAGGTAAGAAGAAAGCTGGTGTGTAAGCCCAAAGTTCTTTACTGCCAGGGACGTCTGCCTTTGTTCAAAAATGGCCGTGAAACTTGGTTCACGGGAAACACAGAAGGGCTTGGAAAAGTGTTCTTTTACTTGACCTGTTGCTGGTGAGTCTTGAGATCGCCCTCCGCAGTGAACGATGGGAGAAGCGTCAGCAGGGAGGTGCGGGGGCTGCCTCTGAGAGAATTTCTAGTCTGTTCCCCAGCCACAGCCTCCATGAGAACACTACGACTCGACTCTCTGCTGGGATGTCTTCCTCCCAGCAAGCTCCCACCCCACCAGCAAGCTCCCAGGAGCGTGCTCCCATCTGCCTGGGTGTGTAGGAGACCTCGGGGCACAGAGACTTCCACTCGTGGTGGGTTTATGGAGAATCCGGTCACATAGGATAAGAAATGGAGCCTATTGTAAGTGGATACTAATGAAACTGGAGATTCTGTTGTTTTGTGGAAAATGATTGCAAATCTCACATCGTGAGTTCCGCAGAGTTTCGTGAGCTCCGCGATGCAGTGAAATGGTGGACCCACACGCGTTCTGTTTTCCAGGACAAATTCGACATAAGGCGTACATAAATAAATCAGTGGATTGATTTGGAGAAAACATGCCACATGTTAATTAAAAACTCCCCTGGAGAGGCGCTCAGTCGGTTGAGTCTGACTCTTGATTTCAGCTCGGGTCATGATCTCATGTTTCGTGAGTTCAAGCCCCACGTTGGGCTTTGCATATCCAGTATGGGGCCTGCTTGGGATTCTCTCTCTCCCTCTCTCTCTCTCTGCCCCTCTCCCACTCTCTCTCTCTCTCTCTCTCTCTCTCAAAACAAATAAATAAGCTTAAAAAAAACACCCCATGGATAAGAAGATGGATCATAAGAAGAAAGGAAAAGTGAGGGAGGCACACAGGATTCTAGTAACTCCTGTTTTGCCGTAAAAGAGAATTGATTTTTATTTTCTTCTATTATTGTTACTCAGTCACATTATTCTCAAACACTGGTGACAGAGGTAAGTTTGATGGATTTTACTACAGTATAGGCAATAAAAATCCAAATACCTTATTCTTCCTATTTACTTAATTGCCACCCATTTATCCTCACAGCTAAAGAACCCTTTTTGGGGTTGACTGAATATGACACTTAGTTCAAAATGCTTCCTTGGGTGTCCAGAATTCCACTGCAGCATAAAACTATGAGCTGCCTATTATTCACACTGACGCAGTGCCAGGAAACTGGTTATTCTGCAGAACATAAGTCTGTGTTAGACGTCTTCACCTGAATGCCGTTCAGTTTTCAAACGCAGTTGTGCTCACGTCAAACGCTGATGTTGGGAATATGCTTGAAGCGTCACAGCCATCTTTTTCTTGGAAGTGGTGTTTTTCTCCCATTGTCTTCGCTAAAGTGTGTTCCAGAGGCCTGCCTGAAATGTTTGGTTTCCTGAGGGTCCACCCTGACACCGACTTTCGTCTTCCTCCCACATTTCCTGAACACAAAGTAGCCGATCAATTAGAACTTTGTTGAATGGCGGGGACAGGAAGAGCCACACGTCACTGTGCTAGGTGACTTCCCCGACACTAAACGTCTGAGCAGGAGCCAAGTCATTCGTAGCAAGAATTTGGGAGGACATCCTGCGTCTCGCGGCTCTCCACACCGTTGTCCTCAACGTGGATGGCACCTGAGTTTATTGGGGGACCCTTGGGGCTGCGTTGGACAAGTCTGAATAGCTGGGCTGGAAACAGCTATAACAGCTCTGTGTTAAGCTCTTTACATTTCAGTCTTATTTGAGACTCACAAAAACCCTATGAAGTAGATTCTGCTATTATAATAAGAAGACCGCAGGCGAGCCAGAGATTGGACCCAGAGAATGCACAGGACTGGCAGGGTCCGGTGAGAGTCTGGGGAAACCAGGCAGAAGGGGGCGGTGCACTACTTTGGATGCAGTGTATTCAGGTTCATGCACCAAAGGATCAGAGAGCTGTCAGGGAGTAGCGTGGGTGAGAAGGGGCCCTCGGGGCCAGTTCTGAGTCCAGGGCTGGCGGGCCCACGATGGGTGGCTTCCAAGGACGGAGTAGAGGGCTGCTTCCAATGGTACACTTGACCGATACCAGGGGACATGGTGAAATCAGTCGGCCATTAGCTCACCTGAGGGGTGGGCAGGATTCATGGGGGTAGGCACACACCCTCTGGCTCTAGAAGCAATAGAACCTCCCAGGCCTGCTCCGCAGTTCCGACGTGAGCATCCTGGGACTGCAGCTGACTCAACTGCCCAGCCACTGGGCTCCACTCCCCCCCGGGGGGTTGGCGAACTAACACACACTGGTTTCTCCACCACTTTGCCTTCTCAGTGTGTCACTGCAAAGCCACGAGCCAATGTCCTCAGCGTTTGTTGTGTAGTTTTTTTGTATGCTTTTGTTTTTGTTTTTTGAGAGACAGAGCACGTGCACGTGTGCGTAAGAGCCGGGAAGGAGTGGAGGGAGAGAGAGACAGAGAGAGAGAGAACCCCAAGCAGGCTCCGTGCTGTCAGAGCAGAGCCTGATGTGGGGCTCCGTCCCACGAACTGTGAGATCATGACCTGAGCCGAAGTCAAGAGTCAGACACTTAACCGACGGAGCCACCCAGGCGCCCCTGCTTTTTGCTTTCTGTTTGTTTGTTTGTTTGTTAAGAGATAGCTACAGCTTTTCAGTATTGCCTGTATTGGCTGACGGTGCTGAGCTGACTGTTTGCTGATCAGACTATTACATTTCCAAACATCACATGTTTGTGTGGCTTGTTTGAACTTCTGGGCCACCTCAGGAGGGGATGACAAGTTGGTATCATGACACTCCCTGTTCAGCTGGGTGACGTTGCTAAATGGTGATGTCACCCCAACTCAACCTCAACGTCTTTCTCGGTAGAAACACTGAGCAGCCACTTTTGTGGATTACCATCCCCTGCCCTTCTCCTGGAGCCCGTGAGGCCGTCTGAGCAGTCAGGAATTAAACTTTCAAGGACGGTGGCTTGCAATGGCTTCTTGGACTTCCAGCAATCGATTGTCACTCAATCAGTAGATACTTTATCATTGATGAGGGCTTCGGTTGTTGAACACACTGCTCCAGCTGATCGTACTCTTACGTAGGACATCCTCTGCCTCTGTGCCTTTGTCCTCACCCCAAGCAGAGAAGATCGAAAATCAACTACAACACTGTTATTACAGCACTTCTGTGCCAGTCATTCTGCTAAATGTTCTCATTTATTCTCGACAGCAATGTCACAAGGTAGGCAGGAGTAGTACCCTCACTGAAGAGATGGGGAAAATGAGGCTCAGAGAGGCCGAGCAACTCGCCCACAGTCACGCAGTAGATGGTGAAGGCAGGGCAGGAACCGCGGTCCCCTTGACTCCAATGTCCATGATTCCGTGATTTGTTCTATGACCTTACACCCAGCTAGCTTGCTTGAAAGGCTCATTCATCACTTCTGCTACAGGAGGAGACTAGGTGATGAACTCCATCATCCACGTGACCAGTCTGCGAGAGTGGCCGTTCTCCGACAGTCTTCCTGCAAGAAAGGTGTCCTGAGAATGGCCCAGAACCCACCTAAGGGCTGGGTTAGAATCAGGGCGAATAGAATGGACTGGAACAGGAGGCCGATCTAAGAGGTGGGTTCCGTGTGACAGAGGTCCGGGAGCCGCAGAAACAGCACTGGAAACTCCTGGCTGTTATTTTCCGAGGCACGCTCACTTTGTTGTGTTTCATGGCAAAGGAACATTGTTTTTGGTTTATTTTAGGTGGGGAAGGATTGAAGGAACCAAGGGTGGCTGTGAAGGGGATTAAGAAATTTAAGGCTAGGGCTCTTGGGTGGCTCAGTCAGTTAAGCGTCCTGAGACTTTGGCTCAGGTCACGATCTCGTGGTTTGTGGGTTTGTGTCCCTCATTGGGCTCTGTGCTGTCAGAACCCACTTTGGATCCTCTGCTCCCCTCTGTCTCTGCCCCTCCCCTGTGTGCCAGTGCTCGCTCTCTCTCTCTCTTTCAAAAATAAGTAAACATTAAAAAAAAAAGAAATTTAAGGCTAGATTCATTCTGGGCTGCATTTTGGAATTCAGGAGGTTAGCCGAATCTGAATGTAGGAAAGATTGTCTTCTCCTGGCTCAAGATATTATGTTGTTGCTGTTGTTGTTGTGTGTGTACAAATACTAAAAAGTCAGTGTGAAGGTGCTACTGGTAATATTCATAATAAGACTTGATGTCTAGGAGGCTCTGATGGTCTGGGCTTTCTTTTTTCCTTTTTTATTATTACCGTCAGTTTAGCGCCTCCAAGAAATTATCAGACTCAGGCGTCCCGTGCTGTTGCTAGGGGAATAGGAATTAATGCCCTTCTCCTTGGGTTGTAAATCCAGCTTTTCAAAACGGAACCGCAACGCTCTGTCCATAAACAATGGCAAATACTGATCACCACCTCAGCCAAAAAAAAAAAAAAGAAAAAAAAAAAGAATATTAATGAGGCTGTATCCTGGCCATTGGTGCAGACGCTGCAGGCTTCGGGCAGAATTACTATTAATGGTTGAATTGTGAGCTTGGGTGGGCAACAAATAAATAACCTCAAGCAAATAACAAACCTCATTGCCGAGATTATGAGGCGCATTCTTCATTTTCCGTAAGCCACGTAGACAGTTAGATGGGGGGATCCGGGCGCCCGCCGTATGTCCCCATTCGAGAGTTGCAGTGCGAGTGACCTGTGGGCGTTCGCTCGGTTTTGGGGGCGGAGCAGCCGGCTTGAGCACAGGACTGGTAGAACTTTCGGAGAGAGATAGTTATAAGAGCCTCCTGCTCTACCGACTGAGCTAGCCAGGCAGGGAGAAACGGTTTTTAATCTATGTTTACTTCTGCGGTGCTCCCTGAGCTTGGAAAAGCCCTTCAATGTGACCTGGCCGTCCTGTGCCACCCTCCACAATCAGCCCTTTGTTCCCACGGTGTCTGCTAAGGTGTAGCTCGGGGACCTCAGACTCGTGCTTTCGTGCTGGACAAAGATTAGGGGTGACACACTTCTTCTGGGCTGGACCTGATTGTTTTTAATTCTAAGGTTTTTTTTTTTTTTCAACGTTTATTCATTTTTGGTACAGAGAGAGACAGAGCATGAACGGGGGAGGGGCAGAGAGAGAGGGAGACACAGAATCGGAAACAGGCTCCAGGCTCTGAGCCATCAGCCCAGAGCCTGACGCGGGGCTCGAACTCACGGACCACGAGATCGTGACCTGGCTGAAGTCGGACGCTTAACCGACTGCGCCACCCAGGCGCCCCATAATTCTAAGGTTTTTAAAACACCTTGGTGGAGGGGTGCCTGGGTGGCTCAGTCTGTTAAGCGTCCGACTGTGGCCCAGGTCATGATCTCACAGTAGATGGGTTTGAGCCCCGCGTCGGGCTCTGTGCTGACAGCTCGGAGCCTGGAGCCTGCTTCGGATTCTGTGTCTCCCTCTTTCTCTGCCCCTCCCCTGCTCACGCTCTGTCTCTCAAAAATAAATATAAAAACGTTAAAAAATATATGTAGATAAATAAATAAAATACCTTGGTGGAATTTTCAGGACACCAGGAGTCCTAGAAGCCCTGAGAATGTCCTCTAATCCAAATGGTAGGACGTGGCATTCAGAGGCACACATCTCTGTGGGAGAGATGGTTTTTCCAAGCCTCCGAAAGGACAGCCCTCCTACCATTTGGGGAAAGTGGGTGTGGATGGCTTTGCCTATCTACAGAGATGTCCCGATTCTGTTTCTGACCTACTTTTGGGCTACGGCATTGAACTTGACTCTGTAACTCCATTTCCTCCCTTGAGCTGGCTCCCCTGCAGTTTTCTGTCTTCCAGGGGATGCTCTTTAGTAATGAGGGAAGAGTCAGCCCCTTCTTTGTTAAGCATCGCTGAAGCATTATGTGCTTTTTGTGTTAGCGGAGTGTGTAAACTCTCTCCTGAAGAAAGGACTCACATTTCTCGGGGTCATTTACATACGACTCTGACAGTTTGCTGGTTACGGCAGTTCCCCCAAAGAGAGAGGAAGACGATGTCTAATTGTGCAGCAAAAATTAGGGAGCTTTGGACTATAAAGGGAATTTGAGCAAGGATCTCCTGGCACATCACGCCAAGTTGTATATTGTCTGGGTCGTCTGAGAAGCTTGTGGCAGGATGGGATTAAACAGGCATTTATTAGGGGAAGCTACGGTGTGAGAGGAAAGCAGGGAAGGCTGGACCGCCTGTTGCTAGTTTCTGGAAGGTTCGGCGGGGCTTTGGGGGTGCTCTGTGTCCTCAGGAGCAAGCCTGCCTGGGCTGTTGGCTGGGAGCAGCCCGGGGAAGCCGTGAAAACATGGCAATGATGGATCTCAGTGCAATCCCGAGGACCCGGCTAGTTACAGTCCCAGCGGTAGGAGGTGAGCAGGGCATCTCCAAGGGCTGCAAATGCACTCCTTGGAGCTTCCGTTTCCTTAACTTAAAATGGAGAATTTTCGGGGGGCCTGGGTGGCTCAGTCGGTGAAGTGTCCGACTTCGGCTCAGGTCATGATCTCACAGTTTGTGGGTTCGAGTCCCTCGTCCGGCTCTGTGCTGACAGCTCAGAGCCTGGAGCCTGCTTCAGATTCTGTCTCTCTCTCTTTCTCTCTCTCTCTGCTCCTCCCCCACTCATGCTCTGTCTCTCTCTCTCTGTCTCTCTCTCAAAATTAAATAAAAACATTAACAAAAAATAGGGAATTTTCTTTCATGAAATACCTATTTTGTTTCAGATGCTGGACACATCCCAGAATCACAAAAGACTTCCAGAGGGAAACAGAGGCCAGGGCCACGTGCCCCACAGTGCAAGCGCTCCCCCCCTCCCCCACCAGCCTCCCGCAACAGACCAGAATTTTACTTGTTAGTATGGAGGTGGCAGAGGCAGAGTTAGGTTCTGAGTTAGGTTAGCAAAGCTTCCTGGCCTGGTAACGTCCTCTGTCCCACCACTATTGGTCATCACAGATTATGGCGGGACACAGGCCATTTGCCACACCCATCACCCGGAGACGGCTTACATCCTTGTTACCTCCTCTCCAGAATGTCGTTCTTACCTTTCTTTGACAAAGCACGATTCAGGAGTTTTCTCTCACGTTCCCCTGCCGAGTTGGTAACAGGAGGGAGAAGTCACTCGCACCTTTGCTCAGTTGGAAGCGAGGTTCTTTGCTGTCCTTTTGGTTTTGTGCAATAGCGTCTTCAGTGTCTTCTCTGCTGAGTGAGGGTCTCACGCTTCTTGGGAGACAATGCCACGCGCGTGGGGCCGGAGCCAGTCTGCCTACGTGCTTCTGGGTCTGCTTTGCACCTGCTGGCTGCCTGACTTCCTGGCACGTCGTCCAAGCGCTCCGTGACACAGCCCTTGCTTATAAATGGGGACAGCAGAACCTGTGCCTCAGGACGATGCTGTCCTTGCCCCTTCCAGTCTACAGGGCCATTCAGGTGAAGGAGCTGCTTCTCCAGGACTTCCTGTATCCTTTCCAGCTTTTTCCATGGCCCTACCCTATTTGTCATTCTCTCAGAGCCTGGGTCTTTCCAAGCAATGAATAGGATGCCCAAGAGACGACGGAACACAAGGAATTGTTAGGAGTCATCCACAGATGACCATTCGGGCTGAGCTCTCACCACCGCCTGCGTTTTCTCCATTTTCTGGCGACATCACTCGCTCGCTCAGTCACTCACCCACTCACTCGTTTTCCCCCATTTCTCTCTCCATCACAGGCCTGAATAGGACAAAAACGCTGCTCGTGGGCCAGCTCTGCTCTGGGCATGGCCTTAGAATTAATTCCTCCCAATACAGTGCTCGAAGGAGTTTGGACTTACCTGTCCGAGCTGATCTGGGGGTAAGTGCACTTGCTGTGCTGACTTCGGTACAGAACCCTCGGGCCATGGATGAGGTTCCAGGGAGGTGAGATGCTTGCACACGGCCACACAGCTGGGCCAGGAAGAACTTGATTCTGCAGTTTTAATCCACTGGTTCCCCCATAAGATTAAACTTCCTCTCATGTAAAAATGTATTGGCATTTTCACAACGGCTCCGGGAAGTAAATGTGTTGACCTCAAGGAGTACCTGTGATTTTAAGCATCCAAGCGGAGGTGAGGACAGGGATCTCAGTCCTCCCATGAGCGCCCCTGTCCCTCACCCTCAGGGCCTGCCCACACACTAACCTGAGTCAGTTCTTAGAAGGAGCACCTTTCGTTCCACAGTTACATGGAAGGATTCCCAGGACATGGTTTTTACAGCATCGAGATCACCACAGGAAAATCTGCTTGGACACCGGTGGCTAATTTTATGTGTCAACTTGACCGAACCATGGGTTGCCCAGAGAGCTGGTTAGAAATGCCTATCTGGGTGTGTCTGGAAGAGAGGAGCACTGAATGGGCAGACAGTGTAAAGCAGATTGTCTGCCCCAGTGTGAGTGAGCCTTGTCTATTCCACTGTGGACCCAAGTAGAACAAAAAGGCAGAGAAGGAGGAATTCTGTCTCTCTGTCTGACTGCTGAGCTGGAACATCATCTTCCCCTTCCCCGTTGGACCAGGACCTAAACTGTCAGCTCTGCTCCTTCTCAGAACCTTCGTGCTTGCACTGGAACTACACCACCAACTTTCCTGGCCTTCTAGCTTGCAGATGGCTGAACTCCCAGCTAATTTGTTTTTCTGTTTTGATGCCCAAACCGATATCCAATAAACAATCACGTTATGGACATCTCAAAACAAGCTCTCCTTCAGTTTTCTGGGGCAGTTTCTCTGGGCAACATAATTTATATGTAGAGTGGGCAGCAATGTTTGTGACTTAATTTCAGGGACAGGATAAGTCCCTCCAGCCTAAAATCTTTACTTAGCTTATTAAACTTTATCAAATTCTTGAGATGGATCTCAGGTTTTATTGGACTGCTTTTCTTAATGATGGACTAGAATCATGCTACCCTTTCCTACCTACTCTATACTCCCTAAAAGACTGACAGCAGATAGGTTAAGACTGAACAGGGATGCCACAGGGCAGGGTAAGATCATGCCTATGCTTCCATAGAAGTTGAGAGAAACATCCAGGACCTTTCTAGTGTGGATTGGAGGCAGGTAGAGTGTCAAAGAAACCTGAAGGCTGGTTTGTCGGGGTATGACTGTGGTGGTCACTGTCAAGGTTCACTCCACCCCTTCTCTTTTCTCCAAAATATTTGAGCAGTAACAGTGTATGAGACAGACAACCGAGTCAATAAATGGAAACGTGTACAGCTAAGGAAATCGAATTAATAAAAC
The DNA here is from genome assembly GCF_018350155.1 of Leopardus geoffroyi. NCBI lineage: Eukaryota > Metazoa > Chordata > Mammalia > Carnivora > Felidae > Leopardus > Leopardus geoffroyi. The sequence continues at coordinate 7,631,723 of NC_059333.1, read as the reverse complement.
AGTCAAGATGTATAATTAATTCACCAAAGAAGTAAGGGTTTTTCGAAAGAACTAACCAGATACCTCAGGAATGGTTGTCAGACTTCGGCAGTGATATCTTTAACCAGGGCTTTCTCATATCTGGAAAAGTAAATAAAATGAAGCAAAGCAAAGCAAAACAGGTTATTATTATTATTTATTTATTTATTTGTGGGGGAGGAGAGGGTTCCACCATCGCACCACCCACTCATTCGTTCAACGCAAATGTGGAGCCCCTTCCAAGAGCCATATGCTGTTGTAGGCGCTGGGATTGGGCAAAGAACCAGACGCATGGGGTCCTTGCTGTCATAGGCCTTCTAGCGGGAGGATGGAAGGAGACAGACGACCAGTGGATCAGTGAAGCAAGAAGGAAACTATTGAGAGCGACGTCTGCAAGAACTGAGGCAGGGCGACATCATGGAGAACGACTGTGGTGGCCACTCTGCACCCGTTGGCCAGGAAACTTAAGTGACATCTGAAGGTCAAGAAGGAGTCAGAGCAGGTGCAGTTAAGGAAAGAAGACCAACAGTACATGTGGACTCCCTGGCTGGTCTGAAAAGCCATAAGGTTGGTATTCTTGAAACCTAGTAGGTGAAGGGAGGTGGTTTATGAAGTGGCCTGGGAAGGCAGCTAAGGAGCTAGGTCATTCAGTGTTTTGTGAGGTGAGAGTCCTTTCATTGCACCATCCTATGCTGAGATGTTATCACTCCAAAGTTGTTCAGTGCACGTCAATGGGAAGCTGATACTGTGATAAATCCTAGCTCTGTGGAGGTAAAACTCGCCATAGGCCACAGAGGACTTGATGGGACACATTGTAGGATTGATAATGGGAAGAACACAGTCTCGTTAATATTCATTTTTTTTTTTTTTTTTTTTGGCTTAGGTGATGATCTCACAGTATTTGGGATTGTTTACGGGCAGAGTGTCCCTGATGTTCTGTTTTTAAAAGCTGGATTTACAACCAAAGAGGAATGGCATTAAGTCCTGTTCCCCCAGCGATGGCACAGGAGGTCTGAGTCTGATCATTTCCCTGAGGGTGCTGAACGGATGTTAATAATAAAAAAGAAGAAAAGAGAGCCCAGACCATTAGAGTCTCCCAGACATTAACGCTTATTATGAATATTAACACTATTCGCACTGATTTTTTTTTAATATTCATACACACAACAACAACGACAACAACAACAACAATGTATTTTGAGCCGGGAGAAGACCATCTTTCCTAAATTCAGATTCTGTTAACTTCCTCAATTCCAAAAGCCAGCCCCAGATGAATCTAGCCTTAAATTTATTTTTTTTAATGTTTATTTATTTTTGAGAGAGAGAGAGAGAGAGAGAGAGAGAGAGCTTGCACGCAGGGGAGGGTCATAAAGAGAGGGGACAGAGGATCTAAAGTGGGCTCTGTGTTGACAGCAAAGAGCCCAAAGTGGGGCTCAAACTCATAAACCATGAGATCATGACCTGAGCCAAAGTTGGATGCTTAACTGACTGAGCCACCTGGGCGCCCTAAAACTGTTAGACTTTTTATGGATAGCATCAAACAACTCTTTACTCTCCGCGACTTTATGAAACCCTGACTTTGAAATCTTCCCTTTGCCGGGCCGTCCAATCTTGATACAATGACCGCTTGCCTTGTCTTAATTAACATTCTCCTGCTTTGAAAGATATCTCTTCAACAAAACCCTAAACCTCATCAACATCCCTGACCTTGTCCTCTCCTCTGCTGAGTTCTACTCAGATTCCACTGTGATGCTGGAAAGCAATAAACTCAGCCTTGTCTTGTTAGCAGATTGTTTTAGTAGTATTTGGGGGGGGGGTGGTCAGGATTCAACAGGTACAAAGCAAACTCCCTTTGTGTGGTTACCCTACATGAACAGGTTGGACCTTGCCTCCACAATGTGGTTTGGATGTTGAGACTGATGAGGCCACATGCCAAGAGGGTGTGAAGAGTTCAGTACTCATACAGCAAGGCTTTCTGGGAGTGCGGGACGGGCTCCTACACAGGTCTGATAATGGCTTGAGAAAGCACACAGAACTTTTAAGGCATTTATGGTGGGAGGGGCTGTACATGGGCTAGATCTTGAATGGTTTGCACTTCCCATTGGTGCTAGTGATGGGAGCACTTGGACTTCTTTAACCACCCAGATGTGGGGCAGAAGGGGAAGAGGGTGTGGTGGGGCCTGAAATCCGTCAGTGGTCAGACACCTCTACTCAACCCCTCCCCTTTCCCCTCTCTGTCCCCTTCAGCATCTAAAGAATACATGAATGGTCTACCCACACGTATGAAGGATAGCGAGGGGATACAATACATTGAAAGTTGTTACACTCAACGTTCATAAGAATTCAGTAGAAATACTAGCATGTAGTACTAACTTTAGAAACAAAGTACTAAACTATGCGGTGGTGGACAGACCCTAAGGTGAACCCCAGTGACGTACCTTCTGCTATCAATGCCCTTTTTATATAATCCCCTCCCCTTGAGTAGAAACAGACTCTACAACTTCTAGAACATGGCGAGGGTCAATGTATTTTTCAGAAGCGATCAGGATCCCAAAGAAGTTGATTATGAGTTAATCAAAAGGGAAATTATTGTTGGTGGACCTGACAGTCAGTGAATACCTTGAAAAAAGGGATGAGGCCCTTTCTGATGGAAAGGGAGACTCCCCTTGCTGGCTCTGAAGACGTAAGGTGCCATTTGTGAGAGAGTCCATGGAGAAAGCCATGTGGCTGGGAGCTGTTGGAGGCCTCTGGGCACCGAGATTAGCCTCTGGCCGACATCCGTCAAAGGAATTGGGGAGCTCAGTCATACGACCACCAGGGGATACATTTTGCCAACAGCCTGTGTGAACTTGGGAGTGAATTCTTCCCAGTCAAGCCTCCAGATGAGAAAGTAGCCCAGCCAACATCTTGATTTCAGCCTGGCGAGACTATGAGCAGAGGACCAGGCTGAGCCATGCCTGAAATCCAGACCCACCAAAACTGTGAGATAGTAAACGTGAGTTGTTTAAAGCCGTGAAGTTTGTGGCCATTTGTTCCACAGTAATAAATAACTGATGGATGCATATTAAAGTAATAGTTTATCCTCTCAAGGTAAAGAACGGAAACATCACCTTAAATTGCCGTGAAGACATAAGAACGAAAGCAATTGTGTATTTGGTGTATTTTAGTGTATTTACCAGGATGGCCTCGTTATACACAAATGGGTTGGCCACCGTCTCAGTACCTTCTGTATTTCACTCTCTAAGGAATACTGTCTTTCCCGACCAGGTTTTCCCTTGCTATCAAGTCCTCATTACCTTGAGTGCAATGTAGGCAGGCAGCCAGGAGCGCCCGGCCTTCCGACTCAGTTCACAGATGCCACAAATATTACCTACCTGTAATGGGAAGACTAATCACACAACGACTGTTGGATCCATTCCAGTCTTACAACCTTCTAAATTATTTGCATCAGAACGTAACCCCTAAGAATCGTTTCCAGATATATGGCACCATAAAACATAACCTAAATTAACTTGGCCGGCAGCTTCATACCCTGTAGCTGGATGTTTGCTAGCTTGTATTTGCACAACTCATTACTACCGTTTTGTGGGTTTAGACAATGTATCGTTTATTTCTCCTCGTGATTAGCATTTTATTTAGATGCAATCTTTTCTCTGTTATCTGGCACAATTCCTCGGGCAAAGGCTTGGGGCAGTTCCTTACTATATAGTTGTTAATGGGGTGGGTGAAGTTCCTGTGGCTGCCTTCGGGGTTGCCTAAGGCAATGACTATGTATTCTGGAATAAGTCAGAGCTTCTAGTCTTTCTTTCTCTTCAGACTCCCCCTGCTTGGGGAAATAGTAAGCTTTTCCTCTTGGAATTTTTTCTTTTTTTAGTTTGCAAGGGCACCCGCCCCCACCTTATCAATCTGCCCAGCATTATTGTGACAGACACTACATGAAAACATAGCTTAAAGCTTCCTTTGCTCATTCGAAATGATAGATATCCTTACTCTCATTCAAGAGGATAATTTCTAAAGAAGGTAGAGGGCAGACTACATGTTCAATAAAATTACGAGTGGGTCAAAGTCCGCTTGGTGACAGAATAGTTCTAAGGGTTGGATTTCTGAGGTCAAGGTATCAGCAGGTTTCTTCTGAGGCTTCTCTTCCTGGCTTGTGGCTGGCCACCCATCTCACTATGCCCTCATGTAGCTCTTGTTCAGTGTGTGTGCACATCTGTGTTCTAAGTGCCTTTTATGAAAATACCAGTCATGTAGGAATGGGAGCCACCCTAACGACCTCGTTTTGACTTAATTACTGCTTAAAATTCTGATGTCGAAATGCAGTCACATCCTGAGGCACTAAGGGTTAAAGACTTCAATGTATGAGTTGGGGAGGGCACAGTTTAGCCCATAGCAGCATCCTAGTTGGCATTCAACTTCACCAGTATTATAAAAATTGGCCCTGGAGGTGGAGGAGCCCCTGGAAACATCTGAAGTAATAGGTACAGAATTGGTTTTCAGGGATGGCCAAAGTCCCCCTTGGACAGTGAGTCAAGGATGGCCCACGGCCATTCTCAGAGGTTGGATCAATGCAGCCAAAGCCAATACCAGTTTTCTTCAAGACCCAAGAAAAGGCAGTAGAAACTCAGAATTATGATTTTCTTCTAGGACATTCCAGAGGCAGGCTGGTGTCCCTGAAGAAATTTGGAAGCTTCACGCGGTAATGGTAGATGGGAGGGTCTTATAGGAGAATGGGGGATGGAACCCAGGACCACGTCCTCTACCCCAGTACTCGTGCAGAGATATGGGCAGTGGAGATGAAAGCGATTCAAAGTGCCACCGGCAAAAATAACCGGACAGCCACGTGGTTAGGAAGCAGAAGTACTTCAGACGCATAGTGAGACAAGGGCTGCCCAGGGGACTCAACCCAGGAGTCCAGAACAGCGGGCCTAGATGCTAAAGCACGATAGGATACTCTTCTTCTGCAAGATGGAGAGACAGATGAGCTTCTCTTGGAGGGGAACCAGAAAGCTCATGGACCATATTAAATACTGGTTAGATCAACATACCTTATTTTTCTTCTAGGAGATTCTTTCTCAGTGGGAGAAACCTATACCAGTAAATAACCTTGTTATTTGTTTCAGGAATTTCCCAGATCAATTTATCCAAACACCGGATACCTCAAGCAGCCCCCTTTCTGGGTGTTGGATCACCTAGCAGGGTAAGTTACTGGTTTATCATCCCACAGTTTGCCTATCGAGACTTGCTTTGAAACCCTGGTTGAGCTGTGCTTCTGTGCTTCCAATCCTAAACGAATATACTGTGAACTTTGCCCAATCCCAGTTAAATCCCTGCATAGGAAGGCATGCTTTAAACCTCTGGAGTCCAGACTCTGAAACCCTATAAATATTCAGTGTGATCTCGCCCTTCTGAGACACATTTTACTCTGTCAAGATGGCGCCCTTCCTCACTGCAGTTGGTAATCAACTTGGCTTTGCTTGATCAACGGAAAATTCTGGCAGTCTTTCTAGAGAGTTGGCAGTTGATGTGCCCCCAAATTAGTTTCTAATGAAAAGTTAAGACCTTGGATGGCTTCTTAGGTCCATTTGCTACCTGAACACTTTGGCCGGGTATGAGACACCTCACAGGAAATATCAGAAATGTGAAGGAAGCTACTTTTGCCTTCCTCGGATCTGTTCCTGTAGAGAGTGTCACCTTTTTAAAAAGCAAATGGAATCAAATGGCACCTTCAAGTGCCTCCCGATGTCCTTAGGATTCCTGCATGCTTTGCTGTCAGCCCATCCCAGCATCTATGCCTAGGACTGAAGGACTGAGGTGGGCAGAGGCACCTGTCACCATATGTTTATTGTGTTCTCAGGTCAAGTCTGAGGAAAGGTGTGGCCAGTTGGGATCTGCTGAGGGTTGATCTTGAATTGGGTGTTGGCCACGTGGGGGCAGGGGCAGAGCTCAATTCTCAGCTTCCCTTGCTGGCCTCAGGGGCCTCAAAAGGTCATGAATCTGACCATCATCACACAATGCTCCCATTCATCTCTGGTCTTTAGCCTCCTATGGTGCCAGACTCTCCTTAAGTCCCCAGATTTCTGGGGTCCACTTTTAGGGATGTTTTCCACAGGGATCAAGTGATTTGTGAGTGACTCCCTAAGCACTCACGGGCAACAGCAACAATAACCTAAGGCAGAAAGAGAAGAAAGAGAAGACCTTCTCCTGTAATTTTATATGAATCAGGACACTTTTTGGCTGTGGATAACACACATTCAACTAAAAGTGGCTTCAAGAAACGACATTTACCATCTGTGGCAGTGGAAGCCTGGAGTGCCAAGAATGTTCCCCACTGTGGTTGCCAGACAGCTGTTAGAGTCTGCATAGCACATCCTCAAATAATGTCTAAAAGTAGGAAGGTATGTGTAGGGAAATAAAACTCCCCTGGATTTCTCAGTGCTCCTAGGTAAAGTCTGACCTCCTAAGACTCTTCACAAATGAGGACAATGGGTTCTACAACCATCTGGCTAATGTCTGTTGATAGATGAATAGATAAGGACAATGTGGTCGATGCCTACGATAAAGTGTTCTTCAGCCTTAAAAAGGAAGGAAATCCTGCCATCTGCTACAACATGGATGAACCTTAAGGACATTATATAAAGTGAAATAAGCCAGCCACAGAAGGACAAATATTACACGATTCCACGCATGTGAAGTATCTAAGGTGGTCATACCCCCAGAAAACAGCAGAATGGTGGCTACCAGGGTTTTCTGGGAGGAGAAAACGGGAGTTAGGGTTCAACGGGTACAAAGTTTCTGTTCAGCGAGATGAGTAAGAGATCGGCTGTACCACACGGTGCCTCCCCGTAACCGCACACGGTGCGCACTGAAAACTTTGTTAAGAGAGGAGAGCTCGTATTATGTGTTCTAACCGTGGTAAAAAAAAGAAATAAGAAAGAAAAAACGGACAGTCTTTCTAGCATTTCCGAAGCAACCTTCCTGCCTTCCTCAGCCAATACTTACCCGACACCTTGAAACCCAGTATCTTTAATTAATAAATCTTTTTTTTTTCTAATTTGGCCCTCATTTGCATATCATTGCAAGAAATGCACCCTTTTCCATCTGGCTTCAACATATACGTTGTTCAGCATCAGATATGTGAGATCATCCACACTCCATTCTCGGTGCTGTGTATCATTCCCCTGTATAAATATACCAACGTCACACATCTTACTGTTGATGGATATTTGAGTTGTTTCCAGCTTTTGGCTGCTACAAACAGCACGCGGCTGTGGAATAACAGCACATAGCAGCTCTGATTGACCTTGTAGGTACATGTGATCATCTGATGAAAACACAAAAAGAAAATGAAAAAAACTCAAAGGGATTTTCAAACTTTTCTTCTCCTCAAACACCCCAGTGGTTACAGCCCAGAGTAGGAGTCTAGGGTAAGCCCTCCCTGGGTACTAGGAAGGCTGGAGATGCTACCTGCCTAGGTTTTATATTCCAAGGGGAAGGAGACCTGGAACACCCCCGAGGTCTTAAATGCAGGGACACGCCTGGGGTTCTCTGGCTTCTGGGAGAGATTTTATTTATCTACCAAGGGCTGGAGTTGGAGGGATCCTTTAAGGAGGGGGAGCTGCCTCCTTTTCTTCATTAACGGGGAAAAATCCTTTCTCGTTGTGCCCCTTCTATGGGCTATCAGGCCACGAGTGCAGGAAAGGTTCCCCATAGACGGTCACCGTGCTGCATCTTGGCTCAACACCGAGGCAGGGGCAGACATGTATTCTTTACTACGAAGTATTTCGTAAGAAACCTGAGTCTGACCCAGAACATCTTGTGTGTGCATGTAGGATAAAATGAATAAAAACAAATACGAAAAACGTAACAGTAGAGTATAGTAGCCCTTCTACCTCGTTTTCTCTTCATGGGGGAGTTTTTTTCCCCCTAAAATCCTCTCCTGCAGAATTTCCCTTAGCTCTCACTGAGAGCACTTGGATTATAAGCCCAATCCTGGCCGAGAAGGTGTCTCTGGCACTTGTAGCCTCTCTGCTGGAGGCAGCACCCGCCAACAAGGGGAAGGGACACAGAAGGGACTGCGGTGCAGGCGATCAACATCAGTTCCACGTATAGTCGATGTCAACGGTGACATATGTGGTCTTCCAATAAAGTCTATGTTTTTAGTCACTTTTAGAAAATTTACTGCCTTCTGTCCGTGGCTCGACGATACTGAATTTTATTACCCCTTCCGATTTAACTTGTATTACGTTGAAAATTACATGAGCAATAGTTAATCTGACAGAAGAATACAATATTGATGGAGACAGTGGCAAGGCAGTTGCTCCTCTGGAAAACGTCCAGGCTGGTTGAAATCCTTCTGGGCTCCGAGCTTGCAAAACCAAGCCAAGGATTTACTTTCTCTCATGACAGCTGCTTTCTGCCTGCAGCTAAGGTCAGTCCACTAAACCGGGACTAACTTCTAGCAATTAAAATACCGTTACTGCGTGAGAGAGACATATGTCTTTCTATCAGAACCAAATGGTTCACCCAATAGATTATTTATGTAGGCACTGAGAATGGTGCTATCGTTGAAGGATATGTGAGGGATTCCCTGCTCTCTGACTACGATCAGCAGCCCACACAAATCGCTAGGTTTATGTTCCCCTTGGTGATGGCTGTGTTTCTCACGGGGGAAGAGTAGGGAAGGTTTCACGTCTCCTCTGCTGAACTAAAACAAAGACACTGGTAACCTAGGATACACACACACACACACACACACACACTGTCTCACATGCACACACTCTCACACACTCCCTGTATTCCAAGCCACCAAAGAGAAGGGCAATGCTGTGGCCTGATGTATCCAGTTTGCATATATTCTAGAATTTCCCAGTTTTGTTTCCCCTTGTTACTTAGATCTGAATATAGTACACTGACTGTAATTTGGACAGACCAGAAGAGAACAGACTATCGTCCCCCTTTTCTTAAAAACATAATTCTGCTGATGCAACTTAATTTAAAATGTATTCTCGGATGCTTCATATTGTGTCTGGAAGCTCCCAAGACCTGTAGGTTTGGTTTTATAATTCTCATTGCTACTGTTAAGCCTGTCTCCCAAATGAAATTCAGGCTGGTGGTCAGGTTTGGGGCTTTAGCTTGGGTATTGTCTCCCTCTCTCCCTCTCTCCCTCCCCTCTCCCCCCACCCTCCCCCTCTACCTTTCCCACCCACTCCCTCTTCGTTTCTTGTCCCCTTTTCTTTCCCTCTTCCCTTTTCTCCCTCCCTCTGTCCCTCACTCTTTCCCTCCCTCTCCCTCCCCTTTAATGGATTTCTTTCTCTTCCCCTTTAACTGGTTTCTCCTTGATCTCTCTCCAATAACCCAGACTCAAATTCACCTGCTAAACATCTTTTGCAGTTCTAACTGGTTTCTACAGCATCACATTTTGTAATTATTACCCACCAACTGTCCATGTACTCACTTGGACAGAGCTCCTGACCGATATGCTGCAGGATGAAGTAATGAATGCCAGTTCTAGGCCAAAACTTCTAAAAGCTGGTGCCTGCCTCTTACTGCCAAAGTGACCATGGGTGCCTTGTCTTCCAGAGGGTGCAGAAACATTGAGTACTGGTTATATAATTAAATTTCTCATCATTTGAATAGTTTTATGTGTCTATAGTCACATGTACTAAAAGCTTTATTACATCAAGCCCAACCATTAACCATAATGTATCAATCTAGTCCTTTAATGGTTGTATAATGTGATTTATTCTTAGTAGAATGTTTTAAATGAATGCAGGTATTTAGTTAATGCCAAAGGACGTTTTCCTCTCAAAACCGAAAATATTTCTGGTAGAAGGGTTGGATAAATACATTAAGCAGTAAATGGTTTCTTTGATTTGTTTTTGGCTCTCCTCCATAATTGTTAGAATTCTACTTAACATTCTGGGCCGTCTATAAAGACTCATGAGTTCCAAGAGCTGAAGAGTTAGCCTCTTTCAGGTGAGATTATGATTCATCAATAAAAATGTTACATGCTAATAGTTTCTAGATTGATTACCATCACATAAAAGACCACATTAGGTTGCAATCATCTATAAGTACATCATATAGTATGAAGCACTGTTTGGGCAACAAGGTGACAATTTCCAATTTCTCAAATTGTTGCATGATATCCTTTCACCTAAATCATTGCTCTTTACAGTGAGGGAAAACTAAGAAGAAAAGAAAAGAAACTCTCAATGCTTAGCTTATTATCCAAAGTTGTATCATCATATCTATTTGTGGGATACCATACCAACTTCTTTTTTTTAATACTCAGCCTATCAAAGATGATAGAACTAAATTTGCTGAATTGATTGGAGAGACGAAATATGAGAAAAATAAACAACCGCTTCTATTGTTTGTCTTCAAGTATCTTCACCGGGCCATTGCATTGTGTCCGAAAACTGGTTAGGAATAGTGTTTTCCGAAGATTGGACGTTGTAAGGCAGCCAAATTACTAACCTTATTGGCCAAGGTAAGAGAAGCAAACACTCACTGAGTGTTTAATCACTCTCCATAGATGAACTCGTTATTCTCCATCAGATCATTTGGCTCTGCAGTCATCTCATTCCTGCACTGGTGATTCTTATTCCAGCACCTTCTTTGTAAAGGTTGTCATCTATGGCTCTTTTCTTGCCACAGTGGCAGAGCTGAACTGTTGCTACAGTGATCACATTGTTGCCAGTCTTAAAATATTTACTACCTGGCCTTTACAGAAAGTGTTTGCCAAGCCCTGGTTTAGATAAAGTTCATGGGGTATAGAACGAAAATGGTATTCTTAGATTCACTCTGTTTTGGTTTTCATGACGTGGCACAACACGTTCCCCCAAGACCTGCCATTTCTCTAAATCTCAGTCCAAAACAAATCATTCTCCTCACCATGGAGCATGTTGTTTCCAATTCAGTTAGCCTTAGTTGAAGTTAAGAGAAGAGACAGATGTCTAGTTATCACTGTGTCAAATACTATGAGAATTCTTAAAAGCATATGACCAAAGTACCAGGTCTTAGGTTGCAAAATAGCTCAGCTGGGACCAGAATGGGGGAAAAAGAGTTTGGATGCACTTTTTTAGGATTGGGTTCTGAATATCACTGAGTCGTAAGGCGGGCCACCCCATTTCGCCTTTACTGGAAAACAGGGAGCATCGCCAAGAAGCCGTCAACATCTCCTTTTTCTCCCCTGCCCCCAACAAACTGAGCCTAATACAAACAGCTCAATTCCAACATCTATATTCCAGCTCAGTATTTCTCAGCTTTCTCTTTACCCTGTGGAAAAAAGAGCTGCCGATGTAAACAATGAATCTGATGGCTAACTCTAAAAAAAATCATTTTCTCCTCTTGAAGTCCTTTGCAAATTATCTCGTCTTATGATCCCCTTTTGCTTTATGCGGGGTCTTAGCAAATGAGGTGAATTTAAAAGGGGGTCTGGAAAGCCAGTAGCTTCAGGGACTTTAGCCACCTTGAAGGAAGGGATGTTCAGTATGGCTCAGGAGGTCAGAGCTTGTTGGAGCTGGAGGAGAAACGGCTTCCTTCTACCTTCCGCTGCCTCCTCTGCCTCTGCAAGGAAGATGGGTGTGAGTGATGGGTTTAAGGAAGAACTTGCCTGAAGGACAATGTTTCTCTGGAAAGGACTGGAAAGAAGCTTTAAGGATGGTTGGGAATTCTGATCTTGAAATTTCTCTCAACATAGGATCCCAACCCTCTGCCTTAGAAGGTTTGGCTATAGGGGGGTGCCTGGGTGGCTCAGATGGTTGAGCATCCAACTCTTGATTTCAGATCAGATCACGATCCCAGGATCATGGGATCGAGCCCCGTGTAGGACTCTACCCTGAGCGTGGAGCCTGCTTAGGATTCTCTCTCTTTCACCCTCTATCTCTCTCCCACTCTCCCTCTCCCCACTCACACATGTGCGCGTTCTTTCTCTACAATACTAATAATAACAAAAGAAGGTTTGGCTGTAAGGTTTTTTACAGTCAGGGTAGGGATGGGTGTGTGTGGATACTTTCAGTTTGCTGGCTCTGGACTAAGCCTTTGACAACAATTGAGCTGTCCAGAGGTAATGATCTTTAAGGAAAAAGGCACAGGAACACCTTGGCTTATCGCCAACTGGACAGGCACGATCCCTGGGCCGGAAGGTGGCCGCTAGAGTGGACTTCACTCTCAGTGTCTTAGTTTCCTAGGACTGCGGAACAAGTTACCACAAGATGGGTGGCTAAAGGAGTAGAAATGTATTCTCTGACAGTTTGGGAGGCTAGAAGTCCAAAATCAAAGAGTCAGCAGGTGGGCTGTGTTGGAGGTTCTGAGGGAGAACCCATTTCCATGCCTCTCTCGGCTTCTGGTGTTTACCAGCAATCTTTGGAATTCCTTGGCTTGCAGATGCATCATCCCAACATCTACTTCTGTCTTCTCATGGAGGTCTCCCCCTTTGGGTGTCTGCGCTATGTCCAAAGTTCCTTCTTGTAATGACACCAGGCAATTGAGTAGAGCCCACCCCAGTCCATCTTTTTTGTTTTTTGTTTTTTTGTTTTTTTTAAGTTTTATTTATTTACATCCAAGTTAGTTAACATATAGGGTAATAATGGTTGCAGGAGGAGAATCCAGTGATTCATCATTTACATATGATGCCCAGTGCTCATCCCAACAAGTGCTCTCCTTAATGCCCATCATCATTTAGCCCATCTCCCCACCTAACACCCCTCCAGCAACCCTGAGTTTGTTCTCTGTATTTAAGAGACTCTTATGGTTTGCCTCCCTGTCTGTTTTGATCTTACTTTTCCCTTCCCTTCCCCTACGTTCACTTGAGTTTCTTAAATTCCACCTATGAGTGAAATCATATGATGTCTGTCTTTCTCTGACTTATTTCACTTCGCATAATACATTCTAGTTCCACCCACGTTGTCACAAATGGCAAGATTTCATTCTTCCTGATCGCCGAGGAACATTCCATTGTATGTATATCACATCTTTTTTATCCATTCATCAGTCGATGGACATTTGGGTTCTTTCCATACTTTGGCTATTGTCGATAGCGCTGCTATAAACATGGGGGTGCATGTGTCCTTTCGAAACAGCGCACCTGTATCCCGTGGATAAATGCCCAGTACTGCAATTGCTGGCTCGTAGGGCAGTTCTATTTTTAATTTTTTGAGGACCCTCCATACTGTTCTCCAGAGTGGCTGCACCAGCTTGCATTCCCACCAGCCGTGCAAGAGGGTTCCCTTTCTCTGCATCCTTATCAACGTCTGTTGTTTCCCGAGCTGTTAATTTTAGCCATTCTGACAGGTGTGAGGTGGTATCTCATTGTTTAATTTATATTTCCCTGATGATGGCTAATGTTGAGCGTCTTCTCCGGTGTCTGTAGCCATCTGAATGTCTTCTTTGGAAAAGTGTCTATTCATATTTTCTGTCCATTTCCTAACTGGGTTGTTTGTTTTTTGGGTTTTCAGTTTGATAAGTTCTTTACAGATTTTGGGTACTAACGCTTTATCTGATTTGTCGGTTGAAAATATGTTCTCTCATTCCATCACTTGCCTTTTAGTTCTGTTGATTGTTTCCTTCACTGTGCAGAAGTTCTTTATTTTGATGAGGTCCCGGTAGTTCAAGTTTGCTTTTGTTTCTCTTGCCTCTGGAGACATGCTTAGTAAGAAGTTGCTGTAGCTGAGGTCAAAGAGGTTGTTGCCTGTTTTCTCCTCTAGGATTTTGATGGTTTCCTGTCTCACATTTAGGTCTTTCATCCACTTTGAGTTTAATTTTGTGTATGGTGTAAGAAAGTGGCCCAGGTTCATTCTTCTGCATGTGGTGTCCAGTTTTCCCAACACCATTTGCTTTAGAGACTGTCTTTTTTCCATTGAATATTCTTTCCTGCTTCATCAAAGATTAGTTGGCCATAAATTTGTGGGTCTGTTTCTGGGTCCTCTATTCTGTTCCATTGATCTATGTGTCTGTTTTTGAATCAGTGCCATACTGTCTTGATGATTACAGCTTTGTAATACAACTTGAAGTCCGGAATTATGATGTGTCCAGCTTTGGTTTTCTTTTTCAACATTACTTTGGCTATTTGGGGTCTTATCTGGTTCCATACAAATTTAGAATCGTTCGCTCTAGCTCTGTGAGAATGCTGGTGCTATTTTGATGGAGATTTCATTGAATGTGTAGATTTCTTTGGGTAGTGTGGACATTTTAATGATATTTCTTCTTCTAATCCATGAGCATGGGATGTTTGACCTCATCTTAACTTGATTATACTGGCAAAGACCCTTCTTCCAAATAAGGTCACATTCATAGGTACCAGGAGTTAGGACTTGAACATAATCTTTTTTGGGGACACAATTCTACTCACTATACTTAGCATGGCTTTTTCAGGGAGGCCTATGCTGGTAAGCCAGACAGTTTCTCCTTCAATCTTCCATAGAAATCCCATATATCACATGCCATGCCTGGTTATGCTTCTGGGACCCAACACAACTGGAAAGTCACTCTCCCCTCCTGTGACACTCTCTGCCTCACTCTTACTCCATGTTTCCCTCACTTCTTTACTCCACGAGGTTGGGTCTGGGGTCTGGCCAGAAGCCCCTGAGTTGCCATCAGCTGATATCTTTCTGTTGATTGCCCTCTTGGGTTTAGAGAAAGCAGCAGACTCTAAGGGTGACTTGAGATTCTAAGGACTTTGCCAAACGACTGCAACTTTCACCTCATGGGTTATGGTCTATATTTCGCAATAAGTAAAAGAAGGAATCATGAGTGGTGGCAGCAAGTCTGGTGTTTGGGTTTCTGCACTGAGTCTAAAGACCACAAAGAAATCTGGGAGGAGAGGTGACTGCAGTGGACATCTGCAGAGTGTTCCAGAACTCATGGTTCCTCCAAAAGGTGCGGGTGCACACAGACACCAAGCCATCAGTAGGCTCTTTATGTGAGGCTTCAGGGAGTGACCAAAAGGACAGCTGATTTAGGAATCCTAATTGGTGAGCAGACCCTGTTATGGCACAATGTGGAAAGAAACACTGTGGTCTTGTCCTTCATAGAAGGAAGAACAAGCTTACATTCTAGTCTGATTTAAAGTTGGGAGCTAGAGGTCCAGCTCAGCTTTACCACTCGCCAGCCATGGCTTTCAGAGAGGAGTTGGTGGAGATAGACACAGATGTCTCACTTTATAGATGGAGCAAATGTAGAGTAAGGTCTCCCCACTGGACTGCAGTGGACGGGAGCCCTGTTCCAGGACTAGCGCTCGTTTTTCCCGCCACTCCACTGCCTCCTTTCACAGGAAGGGCTGGGAAGGCCGTGGGCTGGGGTGGAGTTGAGACCCCTGCTTGATGGTAGCCATTGTGATTTTTTCGTGGGAAACAACAGCAAAGCAGCAGTAAACAAAAGGCTTTTTAAGATTGAAAAGCGAAAAACACAGATGAAGTATTTATTAGATCCCATGGAAATTAACAGGTAGCAATCCTAACCCGCCGGGTCCTTCCCTTCCCCATTCCCAAACAAAATGAAACTAATTGTGCTGGCATCCACCCATGTTTGAAAAACTGAATTGAACCAGACAGGTGAGCAAGTAGACAGAACCTGAGGGTGTTACCTTAACCCTTGAACTGGACCTGCTGACTATCTAGCTCTTTGGTCATCCGTGAAATGGGCATAAAAGAGGTGTTGGCCTCGTAGGACCTTGCTGAGTGATACACACAGAGTTCTTAGAGCATCACATGGCTCACAGCACATGCTTATTGTTGTGGTTGTTATTATGAAGTGAGAAACCTCTTTATATCCCTCACACAGACCAGAGCCTCTTACTTAAAAGATTTCTGTCCACTCTTCATTCATTGATTATGTTTGTTTACTTTCATATTGTAAAAATAATACTTGCTCTCAGTGAAAATTAGAAAAAGTGTAAAAAAAATCACGCATGAGCTCTGTTTTTTATTGTACTTTCGTATTTTATTTTATTGTTTTTTAAAAAATATTTTTATTATTTTTGAGACAGAGAGAGACAGGGCATGAGCAGGGGAGGGGCAGAGAGAGAGGGGCACAGAGAAGCCGAAGCAAGCTCCAAGCTCTGAGCTGTCAGCACAGAGCCCGACGCAGGGCTTAAATTCATGAACCACAAGATCATGACCTGAGTTGAAGTTGGATGCTTAACTGACTGAGCCACCCAGGTGCCTCAAGATCTATATATTTTTTAATTTGACATCTCTCATCATTTTTTTAAGCTCAGAAGTTCACTTTTTTATCACAAGATCAGGTACATTTTTTCCCCCAGGCTTTTCATTATTGACTTTTTTTGACCAGGAATTTATTTTGAGGTAGCGTGTGAGGTTGGGACGACACCCTCAACACCTGGGTGAGGACCCCTTTCAGCCATGCATGTCAGTCATTTTGAGAAGAATTCTGATAAATTCAGTTGTCTCCATTTCTCTCCTTTCCCGGGAGCTTTGGCTCCAATGCCCTCAGTGATGGGAGCTCCACGTGGCTCTCCAGCTGACTCACCGCTTCCCATGTCCCTGTTGAGGACGCAGCTCTACCTGGCCAGGTTACATCCCCTCCATCGCCATACAAGTGCTGGAAACTCAGATAGGGCCATGGCAGACTGCAGCAACCCTATGGAAGCTTGCAGCTCACAGCTATGAAAATAAGAGCTGGATTTATGAACACCATAAATCAAAACTTTACATTCTTGGTCATTCTTTAGTGGAGCAGGACAGTGTTTTCAGAATTTGCGTGACTCCAAGCAGAAGAGTTCCTACATTTTGACATCCCAATGTTCTATTAAGGCAATGTAAGTATTGACGTATTCCTTATACGCTCCTGCCTGTTTTCATAGGTCCCTGAGGCTTCGAGATTTACTAAATAGTGAGGTTGGACCTACTTATTTTTAAGATTTTATTTTTAAAATAATTATATTCTTTAAAAACTTTTTTTGATGTTATTTATTTATTTATTTATTCCTTCCTTCCTTCCTTCATTTATTTGAGAGAGACAGCGCGAGTGGGGGAAGGGAAGAGAGAGAGGGGCACACAGAATCCGAAACAGGCTCCAGGCTCTGAGCTGTCAGCACAGAGCCCCGCATGGGGTTCGAACTCACGAACCATGAGATCATGACCCGAGCCGAAGTTGGACACCCAAATGACTGAGCCACCAGGCGTCCCTAAAATAACTATAGGTCCACTGGAATTTGCAAAGACGGTGAAGACAGATTCCATATAACGTTCATCCAATTTCCCCCGATGCTGACATTTTACATAACTGTTGTCCTATATCAAATCCAGGAAACTGACATCGGTACTGTGTGTGTGCAGTTCTTTGCTGTTTTATCACATGTGTAGGTTCCTGTGGCCACCACCTCAATCAAGATACAAAATTGTTCCATCCACCCAGAGATCTCCCTCATGCTATCCCTTTTTTGTTACACCTCATTCCCCTCCCCCCTCCATAACCCCTGCAAACACCAGTCTATTCTCCACCTCTGTGATTTTTGTCATTTCAAGCACGTTACCCAAACGAAACCATATGGCATATGACCTCTTGAGATTGGCCGTGTTCACTCAGCATACAACCCTTGAGATCCTTCCAAGTTGTTGCCTGTATGCACATTTCACGCCTTTTAATTGTTGACGAGTATTCCATGCTGTGGATGGACCTACCAGTCTGTTCAACCATTCACTTATTCAGGGACATTTTGGAAGTTTCCAGTTTGGGGCTACTATAAATAAAACTGCCATGAAAATTCAAGTCCAGCCAGCTTTCGTGTGGATGCAACTCTTCGTTTCTCTGGTTTCAACGTCCAGGGGTTCTATTGCTGGGTTGTAGGAGAAGCGTATATTCAGATTCTTGAATAAACTGCCAGATTATGTTCCAGAATGGCTGCACCATTTAATGTGCTCACTTGCACTGTATGATATACCCAGTTTCTCCGTATCCTCACCAGCACCTGGTATTGTCACTACTTTTTCTTTTGGCCATGCTGGCAGGTGTGTGGTGATATCTCGTCCTGGTCTAATTTGAATTCCCCTGTGAGCTAATGATATGGAACATTTTGTCCTGTGCTTATTTGCCATCTCTATGGTCTCTTTGGTGAAATGTCTCTTCATGTCTTTTGCTTCTTTTCCAATTGGATTGTTCGCTTTGTTACTGTTGACTTTTGAGAGTTCTTTATATATTCTAAACATGGGCTCTTTGTCGGATATGTGGTTTGTGGATGTTTTTCTCACAGACTTCAGCTTGTCTTGTCATCATTTTAATGGGGACTTTCACAGAGAAGAAAGTTGGAATTTTAATGAGATTATTTTATTGATTTGTTCTCTTTTGCATCGTGTTTTTGACATCATGTCTAGAGCTCTTGGCATATCCTTAGGTCATGGAGATTTTCTACTCTTATCCTCTAAAGGTTTTATAGTTTCACATTTTACCTTTAAACCTATGTTCCCTTTGGGTTAGGTTTTGCATGTGGCGTGAACTTTAGTTGGGGTTCATTTTCCCTTGTCCATTGAACCCAAGTTGTTCTAGCGTATTTGTTGAAAAGACCATCCTTCCTCCACTTAATTGCTTTTGCACCTGTATCAAAAGTTTTGAATTTTGCCTCTTGCAGAGCACACAGCCCGCAGTTCAAAGTCAGATGTGGTGAAACCACCCGTTCTGTGGTCTGAAACATCGCATCCAGGGACAAGCCACGCTGGGGCTCAGTGGTTGTCCTGTATACACTCTTGTTGGTGCTCAACGTGTCATGGAGACGACCTCGTATCAAGAACAAGTTATTATCAAAGCTGAATACAACAGGCAATTTACTGGCAGGCTGAGAAGAGAGAGAGAGAGAGTTATAGTTTGTAGATGGGAGAAAGCATTCTTACTGAAACACGTTGTTCGAGGTGTAAGAGGTTTATGGGGTCGTCAAAGAGCCAGCTTGGGAACACTGGGTAGGTTCAGAAAAACACTGGTGCACGGTGAACCAGTCTTCAGGACGTAGCTTATAACCGGTGAGCCTTCTTCTACCGTAACCATGCGTATAGTCCTGATTCGGAAACAATAGAACTGTGGTTCGAAAATGCTTCTCACCCTAACATCTCCCCAGAGAAGTGACAAAATCTTCTTTGCACAATGGCTGAACTGAGGTCCAACTCACAAGCAGGATGCAGTTTATTTGCTTCAGTCATGGGACCACGGATTTTCTGAGTGATAAGCTGAGGCCACCCTAACATGAACTTCTACTTGGGAAACCACTCCTTCAAATGGGGCTGCAGTTGGCTTCCCCTTCCAGTTGACTTCTGCTCCTTTGCACACATACCCTGCTCTGGACTTGGGGACACAGGTCCGCTGTGTAGGGCAGGGATGGCCAGGGTGAAGGGCCTGCTTATTTTCTGCTGAGGGATTTGACTGAGTGTAAAACAAAATGGCTCCCATGGCCTCTGGGGTCCAGAACACCGCCGGCTCCATGGAAACCACCAGCAGCCTCTTGCCCAGACCCAGACTGAATGTCTGTTTAAAACAGGCTCTCAGCAATAGTATACCTGGCTGAGAAATTAAAAATGTTTATGACCTGACAGGTGGTCGATTCAAGGACCTGAGTGCAATTTAATTCCCCAAGAAGGAAAACATGGGAAATAAGGGGGAGAATACCCACTAGAGAAGGAGAATACATTTGAAGGATGGTGAAGGACAAAAGTAAATCATGAAGACAGCTGCTTCATCTGACCTGCCGGGGCCCAGCCCACTGTCACGGGCACACGAGGCACTGTGCTTGCCTGTCGTGAATAATTTGTGAATCACTCAGGATCTCCAGCAGCTTTTACGTGTTCACCATATTTACTGAGTTCACTCCATGGGTCTGCTAACAGAATGCCGATCTAAAGGGGTTTCAGTGTGAACAGGAAAGAGACAGCTTTGAAGACCAAGTTACAGTTCTCTTTTTATGGGTGGTAAAATACATATAATGTGAAATTCGCCATCTTAACCATTTTTAAGTTACTCTTCAATAGTGCTGCATACTTCCATTCAATTGTGCACCTTCACCACCATCCATCTCGGGAATTTTTTCCTCTTGTGAAATTAAAACTCCATACCTACTAAATACTAACTACCCCAGTTCCCCTCTCCCAAGCCCCTGGCAACTGCTATTATAATTTCTTCTTTATGGTCCTGACTACTCTAGGGAACTCATATAAGTGGAATCATCAGTATGTGTCTTTTGGGGACTGGCTTATTTCACTGAACATAATGTCTTCAAGGCTCATCCATGTCTTAGCATATGTCAGACTTTCCTTCTTTTTAGAGGCCGAATAATATTTCATCGTACGTGTATACCACATTTGGCGTGTCCGTTCATCTGTTGAGGGGCACTTGGGTGGCTTCCACATTTTTGCTGTTGTCAATAATTCTTCCAAAAACATGGGTACACAAATATCTATTTGAGACCCTGCTTTCAATTATTTTGGGTATCGACCCAGAAATGGAATTGCTTGACTGTATGGTATTTCCCTAAGATCAAGCAATTCCATTTATCAAAAATAAAAATACAACTTCAACGTGACTATTTTTAATTTTTTGCAGCCACACTGTTGCCATACTGTTTTCCATAGTGGTTGCGCCATTTTACATTCCCACCAACAGTGCGTAAGCGTTCTAGTTTTCCCATGTCCTTGTCAACACTTGTTATTTTCTGTTTTGTAATAGTAGCCGTCCTAATAGGTGAGGTGATAACCCATTGTGGTTCTCATTTGTATTTCCTTGGTGATAAGTATTATTGAGCATCTTCTCAGGTGCTCATTGGCCATTTGTATAGCTTCTTTGGAAAGATGTTTATTTAGTCTTTTACTCATCTTGGAGCTGTTTTGTTGTTGTTGATTACCGAGCTAGACTTTTGAAAGGCATAATAGAACTATTTTTGTTTTAAATAAAATATTTTACAATAGTGGGGTGCAGGGAGCTAGGCCTGAAATGGGGAGGCTACAAACCTGTGCCAGCCTCAAACTAAGCTGTTTTTTGAGATTAAGCCAAAAATGTGGCTTCTGTGAATTTCAGATCCATGTCTTTAAAACAAGAAGACGGAAACTCATCTTGCATTGTTGTCTGAGCAAAGGGATGCTTAGAGGTGTCTAGAAAACGGCCACATGGAAACGATGCCAGGGCCAGAGCTTAGTGCAAACCAGGTTGTTGTCCATCCAACGTGGAATAATCCACGACCTCTGCTCCCCATTCATTTCATATGCTTCATTTGAAAAGAGGCTGCCCCTAGCTCTACATATTTTCCTACACATTTCTACAACACGTCGTGGGTGGGTTTGAAGGAGTAGAGGTGTGCAGGGGGAGGTGGATGGCACTGGTAGGTTTAATTCATCAAGGGTCCGCTGAACACCCACTGGGAAGCTGGCGCTGGGTCTGGTGGGCACTCTGAGGGAAAAAACAGGGAACGACAAGACGTCTGGATGATAGGGAAAAGCTGAAGAGTTTCCAAGTTCACTATGGAGAGAAGACGCTGGCCCAGGAACAGTGAAACAGAAACACAGTGGGGTGTAATGATTAGGAAAATGAAGGGACAGACAGAGTTACAAGGATCCGGGAGTTTTGTCATCCTGGTCTGGCTCACAGGTTGTACTGATCTCCGGAACAAGTGTCAAATAAGACCGTAATGCTCATTCTCATTCTTACGGGTCACTCTCTTTTCTCAGTTCCTGTCCTTTTGTAGAGGACAGTGGGGAGGCTGAGGCAGGGTTGGGAGGGATCTGCCATTGTCTGTTATAGAAGCATCTACTCATTCAGGGAGATCCGGAAAGCTCCCCTTGGGACAGTCAGTTTACCATCTTGGCTGGATGGTCCTTCCCCAAGGTCTAGCTTCAGTGGAGCAGAAGGACACTAAATATCTATCAACCAGGAAGGAAAAGACCAAGTTTTCTTTAACCAACAGAGGTGATAGGTAATCCTGCTGGCTCTTTTCAATAGTTAAGCAATTGCTGGGCAAGGGAGGCTATAATGCCCTGCAGCATGGGGGCCCAATTGGGATATTAACCTCAGCAGTTTTAATTGTCAGTCTCTTATGGACTTAATTTTGAAGGCCCGGATCGGGTGCTCAATGTTCATTGAAGATAACCTCCAACCAATTGGCAAGATTGGCCAGGCCAAACACAACTGACAGACTGGACTTTCATAGGCTGAGAGATCTTCAAAATATTTGTAAGATGATGTCTCCAATAAAATTTTTACTCTTCCCATCATTCAAATAGGAGCTATTCCTTGGAAGGCCCTTAAGCAATCCTGTAGGTTCAACGAACTCAACAGCGGGAGATGAGGCCTCAAAGAACAGAGATAGGGCCCTGCCACGCTGGTTGGGTCTCTTTTATGTTTCACCGGTGATTTTTCAGGATGCCAGGGAAGAGAACCAGGGGCTATATTCTGACCCCTCCACGGTCAGCTTCGCTTCGCATTTCCTTCTGGCCAAAAGTCTGTGGGAGGTGAGCCCAGGATCCTCAAAGCTGTTCCAATTATGTTTCTATGTCCCCTTGATGTCCGCCTGGCAGATGTCTGTTCGTAGGTAAATGCAAATCAAAACCACAATGAGATATGACGTCATACCCACTAGGATGATTATAATAAAAGAGACAGATGGTAACAAATATTGGCAAGGCTGTAGGTAAATTTGGATCCTCAGAGGTCACTGGTAGGAATATAAAATAGTACAGCTGCTTCAGAAAACAGTCTAGAAGTTCTTCAAAAGGTTAAACATAGAATTACCATATGATCCAATAATTCCACTCCTAGGTATATGCCCGAGAGAAATGAGGACATGTCCTCTTCCACAGTTCTAGAAAAGCCATTCAGGAGCTATTATGGTTTTTATCCATGTAGGCAGCCAACATGCATTCGCTCATATAATTCATTCATTTAACAAATATTGACTGTCTACCAAGAGTCAGGCACTGGGGAATGGTAATAAACAAAACAGAAAAAAGTTCCTCACTCATCTATCTTACAAGCCAGTGGGGAGAGGGACGCAAGCTGGAATACGTAATAGGTAGGGATGTTGGGGTCTGGGGAGAGACTGCGATTTTAAATATGATGACCAGGGAAGGCTTCCCTGGGAAAAGGCATAATTTGAATAAAGACCTGAAGGAAATGCAGAAGAGAGTCAGACAGACGTCTGGAAGATTGTTCTAAAACCCCCCCCAAAAGAATGTTCTAGACAAAGGGATGAGCAAGTACAATAGCCCTGAGGAGCAAGTGTGGTAGGCACGCGCCAGGGTGGCAAGACCAGAGGGGCTGGTGGGGAGTGGGTGGGTGATGGCTTTTCCTCTGAGTGAAATGGGGAGCTGCGGAGAATTGGGGTCAAGAAGTAACAGGTATGAGTCGGGTTTCGAAAGGATGCTCTATTTTGTGTGGGATAGAGTCGGTTGCTCACTGGTGCTCAGGACAAGGTGGGAGCAGGAAGACCGTTTAGGAGGCTGTGGCAGTAATCCCGCAGGGGACGGTGACATCCTGGGCGAGGCAGCCTCAGTGTGGGTGGTGACTCTGCCATTGCCCTTGGAAGAGAGGAGGCAGATGAAGTGACCCAAGCTTTTATCGTACGCTAGAGACAAGGTGGGCGAGTGAAATCCAGAGACGAAGCAGTGGAGAGAGGAGGTCTGGGCTCACAGGCCAGCTGCTGGGTGTTGTTTACACAACTGAGGAAAATGGCTGGCGTCCTAGTCAAAGGATGGCTGCTGCCCATCTACTATGAAATGATGGAATTAATCTGCTTGCTGGGTTCACTGTAAATGGTGGTGAAGAAGCAACATGAGTAAATTGAGAGGATAAAGTTGCTTTATTGGTTTGGTTTCCAAATCATAGGAAGAAAAACACCGAATCGGTTCAGTGAGCAAACACATACAGGTGTTTCTGAACCACAAGGCGGAAAACCATTTGCGTTTTCTTTCGTGGTGGGTTTTCTGGATTGTCCAAGGATAGAGCACCATCATTTCCTTCCATTTCTGTCTTGTACTTTCACTTGCTTCCCGCTCTGTTTTTTTCTTTTTTTCTTTTTTCTTTTTGTTTTTTGATTGTTATAATCGCCTCTTGTGGGTGGTTCAATCACACTCTGTGGACAATAAAGCAAAAAATATCTACAATAGAAAATGGACAGGTCTGGAAAAACTTCTTTATCTAAAATGTGTAATTAGGAAGAGATATTTACTTTAGGAAAAGTGCTCCTTTAAAATTTTTGAAAATGTTAAAAATTTTATTTAAATCTAAGTTAGTTAACATATCATGTAATAATGATTTCAAGAGTTGAGTTTAGTGATTCATCCCTTACCTATGCATGTAAGTGATTCATCACTTGTATACAACACCCAATGCTCATCCTGACAAGTGCCCTCTTCAATGCCCATCGCCCATTTAGCCCATCTCCCCACCCAACACCCCTCCACCAACCCTCAGTTTGTTCTCTGTATTTAAGAGTCTCTGATGGTTTGCCTCCCTCTCTGTTTTTATCTTATTTTCCTTCCCTTCCCCTGTGTTCATCTGTTGTGTTTCGTACATTCCACACATGAGTGAAATCATAAGATGTCTGTCTTTCTCTGACTGACGTATTTCGTTCAGTATAATCCCTTCTAGGTCCATCCACATTGCTGCAAATGACAAGATTTCGTTCTTTTTGACTGCTGAGTAATGTTCCATTGTATATATACCACATCTTTTTTATCCATCCGTCAGAGGGCATTTGGGCTCTTTCCACAATTTGGCTGTTGTCAGTAGCACTGCTATAAACATTGGGGTGCGTGCTTTTCATGCGTGATCCCGATGTGCCGCCCTCTCCTCCTGTCTCTTTCTCTCTCTGTCCTCTCTTCGTGAACATGGTCCCCTACCCTCTGCAGCTCTGCGGCTTTGCTGTCCCCCAATTCACCTCTCCGCACCGCATACCTGCTGAGTTCTGTGGCTCGAGTTACACAGACTGCTGCGTTAACCCTCAGGTCAATTTCCTAGGTGTTCAAAACGATCTGATGCTGGTCGAGCTGCATTTCAGGGATGGGACAAGCTCAGGGTCCCCATACTTCTCTGCCACCCTAACTCCTGTCCTTGGAAAAGTGCTCCTTGATTGAACTTCGAACGCGTTTTGAATGTTCAAACTTGGATTTCCTCGCAGGCTTTGAGGAACGCAATTGTAACTTCCAATCCTGGGAACCTGTTGTAGGTGCTGAGGATCCAGAAGTGAATGGGTAAAACCCCAGGGGGATAGGGCTATGGCCTAATCCAAAGGTTTCGCCCTACGAACTCAGAAAAGGGCAAACGAGCACAAGGCTTCAGTTCAGAGTTGTGAAGAACACAGACACACACAGACACAGACAGGGACGTAGGCGATAATCGCGGTAGGCATTCAGATATACGACCCAGGGATGCACTAGGGTCGAGGCAGGGCTGCACGGGGGTGGCGGGAGGGGTTCAGGACCCAGGAAGCAGGCTGTGGTTTGGGAGTCGGGATTTACAGACTGGGGCTCCAGGCAATTTCACCTGGAGAAGTGGAGGGAGGTGAGGCCGGACGAAGCAGCCAACGATTCCCTTTTAAAATGCAAAGCGGAAACTACTTCGTCATCATTTGACTGATCGTAAGATTGAAGCTGGACGATTTCGTTCCAGATCGTAAACCAGTTGCCCTCTTGCGCAAGATGAACTGCCAGAAGGACCTAGTGGCTCTACTCCGGTGATGGGATGAGAAACAATGCGCGTGACAGGTTGCCTGGGAATTGAGACATAACAATGAGGGTCCAACCCTGGGATTCCGTTCTCGTGCAAGGGACATCAGGAGGGGAAACCGCTGCGAATTGTGGGGAGAAAGCTGGATTCCAAAATGGCCAGAGAGGCTTTTCTACAGATGTTTGAATGTAACACATTCGGAGACTGTCAAAGAGGTGCCTTAAAAGCGAACACTATGTTCTGGCTACAGTGGAAATTAATTAACTCCTGTTCTTTCAGAGGAGCTAAGTAAGATGGCATATGCTGTTTTTAGTAACTGAAAAACGTTTCTTTGATGTCAGTCTTATTTTATTTTGCCTTGGGAGAGACACATAGCCCACCCTCAGGTACTGGACATGATCCTCCTTTATAGCCCAGAAGTGAGGAGAGGGTGTCTTAGAGCTAAGCTCCCTGCTCCTGGTTTCACCGCCATTTCATCTCTCAGTGCCTCAGTTTTCTCATCTGTCAAATGGGATGATGGTGACAGCGGTATCCATTTCACAGGGTTGCTGGTGGATGATCGTTAGCATTGGTACAGCAGCTGGCCAGCACTCTGTAATGTTGGCCGTGAGCCCCGCAGTCTGCTTTTCTACCCATTCCCCATGCTCTGGAGCTAACCAGTATGTTTCTTGCTTACTATAGACTTCCTCATGCCTTATGTACATTGCGGGGTTCCCAGTCTTCCGGGGGGAAGAGCTACTTTTCATGGGCAGCAGCCTGGTCAGCGGCTGCGGGAGGGATGGAAAACCTCAGACAACGTCTCCGTGAGGCCCACAGATGCTGGATATGGGGCCATAGGTTCATCTTCTCCCATAGTGCATGTCTCAGGCAGCCCCTAGAGACCTCTGCTGAGCATTAGTTATGGCGGCAACTGGTAGGTCAGGAGTCATCAGGTATGGTTTCCAGATCCACTGGGCGAATCATTTTGATCAAGCATAAGGTTGAGTGGTAAAAGTTGTTGTCATTTATATGGGTCAGGAATGATGCACATTGGCCATCTCGTATGATTCAACCTAATATTTCAGGTTTCCTACCTCCGTTCGTTAACACATATGATTTCCGACTTTCTAGCTGGAGCCACCCATGTCACAGGCTGCCTTAGTGAGCTCGGAGGAAAAAAAAAAACCCACAATTCCACTCTACATCTCACCTGAAATCCTTAACTGAAGCACTTTGTGCTAGTCGTTCGATAACATTTACTAGATCCTCCGTACGCTGAACATGAGACAACGCTTACCCACTAGGTGTTCAGTCTAAGATCGGTAAAAGTCATTATCTTCACCATCCGCCATATGTAGACACACTCAGCCTCCCCGGGTGGCCGCCAGGAATATGCCAAAGCATTTGGGAAGGTCATGAGAGGACTCCAGGTGGAGTACGAAGTATGAGAAGGTTGCCAACCATATGCACGGGCTGACTCTGGAAGCATCTGGGGTATGACTTGTATATATGTGGAGAAAAGGCAGCTCTCAAAGGGATTCCCACGATCCAAACTCTCTCTTTGTGCCTGCTGTCACTTTTGGTGCAGGGATTCCCAGGTTAACCACGAATAGCATGGTGGAGAAACTTCCGTTTATGCCAGTTCTGCTTCACTCCTCTTGATCACAGGCACCGTGATGGTGGTCTTCTCCTGTTCCCATGCTGTTCTTGCCGGGCACTGGTCTCCAAAGAGTTGGTCATTTCTTCCTTCACGCCTCTTAGGAATAATTCAGAGAGTTTTCAGACTTTGCATCTCACACGCTAGAAGCCTGATATTTCTTCGGTGACCATCTTCGACCGAAGGTTTTGCTTCTCTTTAAAACACGCTGCCACCTGCTGGGTGATAGACCAGCCTTAGAGATCTATCAGCCAGGATAGGGTAGGCAAGGCTGCAGGAACAAATAGCCCCAAGATCTCAGGGACTGAAACCACAAAGGCTTATTCTTGCTTCCACTGTGTGTCCGTTGCAGTTTATCTGGGGCCTCTGTGCACACTGGTTTCACTGGGACATGCTGGCTGCGACGCTCCAGTTCTGTGCTTCCATAGCCGGAAAAAGAACACGGGTTCTTAAAGCCTCTATCTGAAAGTGACACGTGGCTTTTGAAGTCACGTGACCACACGTAGCTTCAAGAGGAGGCAAAAGAGTGCGGTCAATCTCTCACACAGGAGTCAGAGGGCTGGAATTATGGAGCGAAGGCCAATGATGACCGCTGCCCATGGCCAGCGGGAAAGCACGCGTGATGCTCGAGCTTCCTCTCGCTATTGGAAGAGCTCCGTCCTATATCCTTGTGTGCTCAGCTGGTTGTGCTATTTTGGGTTTTTTAAAAGGAAGGAAGGAGTTGCATTCTGCTTCCTCTGTTGGAGAGAGAAGGGGGAGATGACTTCTGACGTGGTTGTAAGAGACCATGATGATAGGATTGACGGAGCAGGTGGGTGTGGACGTGTGCCCAGTGATGGACCCTCACTGATCCATGAGAAGCTGGTAGGATTTTTAATCTAAAACTGAGGTGAATTTTATCATAAACTCTAACATCATTGTTTTCTTATAAGAGTAATGTGTGTTTAAAACCTAAAAAGCAGCCTAAAAGTAAAGCAGGAAAAAAAAAAAGATTGATGGATGTGTATAAGAAGCATGCTCTTAAGAAAGACCTTCCCGGGGCGCCTGGGTGGCTCAGTCGGTTGAGCGTCCGACTTCAGCTCGGGTCACGATCTCGCGGTCCGTGAGTTCGAGCCCCGCGTCGGGCTCTGGGCTGATGGCTCAGAGCCTGCAGCCTGCTTCTGATTCTGTGTCTCCCTCTCTCTCTGCCCCTCCCCCATTCATGCTCTGTCTCTGTCTCAAAAATAAATAAACGTTAAAAAAAAATTTAAAAAAAAAGACCTTTCCGGGGGCACCTGGGTGGCTCAGTCGGTTAAGGGTCTGACTCTTGATCTTGGCTAAGGTCATGATCTCATGATTCGTGAGGTTGAGTCCTGTATCGAGCCCTGTCCCTGTGCTGATAGCACAGAGCCTGCTTGGAATCCTCTCTGCCTCTCTCTCTCTCTCTCTCTCTCTCTCTCAATAAATAAATAAACATTAAAAATTTTAAAATTTTTTTTTTTTTCAACGTTTATTTATTTTTGGGACAGAGTGAGACAGAGCATGAACGGGGGAGGGGCAGAGAGAGAGGGAGACACAGAATCGGAAACAGGCTCCAGGCTCTGAGCCATCAGCCCAGAGCCCGACGCGGGGCTCGAACTCACGGACCGCGAGATCGTGACCTGGCTGAAGTCGGACGCTTAACCGACTGCGCCACCCAGGCGCCCCAAATTAAAAACTTAATTAAAAAATTTCTTAAATTCAATTTTGTTCAGAAGACTGTTTTCTTAGACATCAACATGTGAGTGTGAGTTAAATGATTTATGAGAAAAATTGTTAAAATTGTAAGTTTTACCACAGACTTGGTTTTCTCATTACAAGTAAATCTTTAAAATTTGAAGGAGTTTTAGGCTTACAGAGAAGTTGCCAAGGCAGGGTAGAGTGTTTCCCCTGGAGATCACTGTAGCCTCCCCCAGCGTCTCATGTTAGCACGGTGCGTTCGGAACCAACACGGAAACATTACCGTTAACTAAACGAAACAGACTTTATGGGCACACAGGTTTACTTTTAGACACCCATAATATCTGCCTCCGCCTCCATTTTCCACAGCCCTTATTAAAGGTCTCAGGCTTTCTCTCTCTCACTCTTGAATACAATTACCTGATTTAAAACATCTGCCTCAAATTCCTGGAACTCATTTGCACTGTGAAAGAACGCTTCCTATTATTTCCAGTAGGTGCATTTTACAGGCGGTAGTCTAAGTGGCATAACTAAGCCACCACTCAATAGGCCCTCCTCATAACGATTATCGTCATCTTTAGTGAGTCATCCACTTAGTGAGGCTCCTAATGAAATGGAGTGCTTCCATGCCTTACAATTATTTTCTTATTCCTCTTTATTCTGTGTTATTAAAAGAAAGAGATGGGGAAGCTGTGTCAGTCAGAGTCCTAGAAGGGAGCAGATGATGTGCTCAGGCAGGGCAACTGAGGACATTTCAGTAAGACATCTATTGACAAGGCAAGTTAAAGGACATGCTGGGGGACAGAGGGACACTCTGGAGCAACAGCATTGGGGAGCTGAGACGACCTCCAGGCTTGAGGTGCTGGGGAGGAACCGTCGTAAGAAATGATGGCAACACGAGTGCAAACGAAGTCAACACTGAAGTCTGTGTTCTGAAGCAGACTTCCCAACTAATTTGGCTACAGTTATTTACGTCATTCAGTCTAGACGCTGTTGACCCGTCAGCCGCGTGGAGCCAACCAGAGAGAAGTCAGCACTTCTGGTAAAGTAAAGGGATAACATGTCTAGTTCAACTTTAGGGTCACAATTCCCCCTGTCCTTTCTGGGTAAATGCGGTGCCTAATGCCAGCTGTGTCAGAGCTTTGCGAGTTTTCTGGAATTAGGATGGTCAACATCTTCGGTGCAGAGCGAGCTGTTCCTGCTTCATTGTGTTCTGTCCACTGTGAACACACATTGTGACCCCACATATCCTCTGCTCTGGATGCTGCCTTTCCCGTGTCTGGGTTTGTCCCTGTTCTGTGTTTATGTGGTCAGTGGTTGTTTCCCACCTGTGAGTGTTGAAAGCGGGTACACATCCTCGTTTGCTACCTCTCCGTGTTTGGGTTGAAAGACTTCCTAGTTACGTTCCTTGTCAGACAATTTGTATGTCAGTTGGACCTCATTAAGTCCACCATGACTTTCAAAGTTTCTTGTTTGATCTCAGCAGGTGGACACGGATATTTTTTAATTTTTTTAAACACTTATTTCATTTTTTTTATTTAAAAAAATTTTTTTAACGTTTTTATTTATTTTTGAGACAGAGAGAGACAGAGCATGAATGGGGGAGGGGCAGAGAGAGAAGGAGACACAGAATCGGAAGCAGGCTCCAGGCTCTGAGCCATCAGCCCAGAGCCCGACGCGGGGCTCGAACTCACGGACTGTGAGATCGTGACCTGAGCTGAAGTTGGATGCTTAACCAACCGAGCCACCCAGGCGCCCCACTTATTTCATTTTTGAGACAGAAAGAGACAGAGCATGAGCGGGGGAGGGGCAGAGAGAGAGGGAGACACAGAATCCGAAACAGGCTCCAGGATCTGAGCTGTCAGCACAGAGCCCGACACGGGGCTTGAAAGCACGGACCGTGAGATCATGACCTGAGTCGAAGTCAGACGCTCAACCGACGGAGCCACCCAGGCGCCCCAAGGATTTTTAAGTCATCATTCCAACCAGGAAGAACGCTCTCAATGCGTGTGAAGATGAATGGCAGTTAGATCGAAGAATGAGTTCATTTTCCCTTCACTCATTCACATGTTCACGTTTTGACAAAGACATTTTGAACCAAATAGTCGATTACTGGCTGAAGTTCCATTTTGATTGTCATGATAAAAAAAAAACAACTTGTAGGACAGCTTTATTTCAGGATTTCATTAGTAGGTTGTGAGTTTATGACAGAAACAAAACAATGTGAAATGTTTCAAGAGGGTGAAGAAGACATTATACTCAGCTTGTAGATGAGAGAAATATAGAGATAGGACATTTACAAATAAGTTAGGGAAGTTACTCTTTATGGTTAATGACTGGTAAAGGAATCAATGTCTCCACGGGGAAATTTTCTCCTGATGTGCTGTCCTCAATATTCTCAACCAGTCCTCTGGGAACTGAAACCAATGACATCCAAAATATCACCACCAGCAACAAGAGTAAAGACAAGTAACACGTGCTAGCCATCTGCCAGGCTTCATGCTAAGCATTGTACAGGATGATCTCAGTCAGTTCCCACGATGGATGGGTCTTATAATGAACCCATTCTTCTACAAGGAAACTGGGGCAAAGAACTGAAATATGTCCACGATCATAAAGGGGGGGAGCCAAAATTTGAACCCAGTGTTTCCAATTCCATTGCCCAGTCATAACTATAGGACTCTGCTGTCTTGCGGTGATTCAAGGCCATGCAGGAGAGAAAGAAGGGATGTCTGTTAGACTCCTGATAGCCTCAAGTGATGATCGGAACCTTGCACAGTGAAATGTCACATGGTTAACTTCTTAACGAAGCTGCACTCAAACTCCCTGTGCAAATATGGAAAGGGGAGGACATTTTCAGGAGCAACATCTACAAAAGAGAGGAGAGGTTGTAACGATCAGCATGTTTGAAGTGAGTCAACTATAAATTGGCTGCTATAAATGCTAGACGGCATATGGGGAAGTGTTTTGTCAACTGTAAATCACTGCACAGCATCGTGTGTGCATACATGTTGCATTGTTGAAATGGATTCTGCCATAAAATCTAGAGATGGAACATGGGAAGCGTTTTGTAAATCACGGGTCGCTAAACAGTATCATATGCGTGCAGCATACCTCACTTTATCGAGCTTCATTTTATTGCAGTCGTTGCATTTTTTACAAAATGAGGGTTTGTGGCAACCCTGCATTGAGCAAGTCTGTTGGTGCCATTTTTCCCAAAAGCATTTGCTCACTTTGTGTCTCTGTGGTAATTCTTGCATTATTTCAAACGTTTTCATCATTATTATATTCATTATCGTGATCCGTGACCACTGATGTTACTATTTTAATTGTCCAGGAGCACCACAGACCCCCGCCGTATAAGACACTGAACGGAATATTTAATGTTGTGTGTGTCCTGATTCCCCCAGCCAGCCATTCCCCACCTCTCTCCCTCTCCTTAGGCTTCCCTCTGCCCTGAGACACAACTGTATTGGAATTAGGCCAATTAATGACCCTGCAATGGCCCCTAAGTGATCAAGTGAAAGGAAGAGTCACATCTCTCACTTCAAATCATAGCTAAAAATGATTGAGCTCAGTGAGGAAGGTCAAACCAGCTACAACATTCCCTTAAGCCAGAGCTTAAACCAGAGAAAGGCCCTGACTTTCTTCAATTTTATGACATCTCAGAGAGGTGAGAAAGCTGCAGAAGAAAAGTTGGAAGCTTGCAGAGGTTGGTTTCTGACATGTTAGGAAAGCGGCTGTGTCCATAACACAACAGTGCAAGGTAAAGCAGCAAGTGTGAATGCAGAAGCTACGGCAGGTTATCCAGAATTTCTAGCTAAGAATATTCACAGGGGTGGGTGGAATAAGCAACAGATTTTCAATGTAGGCAAAATAGCCTTCTACTGGAAGAGCCATCTAAGACTTTCATAGCTGGAGAGGAGAAGTCAATACTTGGCTTTAAGGCTTCAAAGCCAGACTGACTCTCATTGGGAGCTAATGCAGCTGGTGACTTCAAGTTGAGACCAATGGACGTTGACCACACCAAAAATCCCAGGGCCCTTAAAACTTTATGCCAAATCCACTCTCCTGTTCTATAAATGGAACAACAAAGCCTGGACGACAGCTCATCAGTTTACAGCATGGTTTACTGAATATTTTAAGCCTATTGTTGAGATCTATTGCTCATTGGCAATGCCCCTGGTCATCCAAGAGCTCGTATGGGGATGTATAGCAAGACGAATGTTTTCATGTCAGCTGATACAATATCCATTCTGCAGCCCATGGAGCAAGGAGTAAATTTTACTTCCAAGTTTTATTATTTAAGAAACACATTTTATAAGGTGATAGCTGCCATAAATAGTGACGAATCACTATTTATCCATGTGATCCAGTGATGGATCATAGATATGATCTGATGGATCATAACTGAAAACCTTCTGGAAAGGATTTGCCAATTTAGATACCACTAAAAACATTTGTGATTCATGAATAGAAGTCAAGTATCAACCTTAACAGGAATTTGGAGGAAGTTGATTTCCTACCCTCACAGAAGACGTCAGTGGGGGAAGTCCCTGCAACTGTGGTGGAAATAGCAAGAGAACTAGAATCAGAAGTTGAGCCTAAATATGGGACTGAATTTTTGCCGTCTTATGATAGAACTTGACCACGTGAGGAGTCGCTTCTTATGGATGACCAAAGAAAGTGGTGTCTTGAGATGGAGACTACTCTTGGGGAAGATACTGTGAAGATTGTTGAAATGATAACAAAGGATTTAGGATAGGGCATAAACTGAGTTGATAAAGCAGCAGCAGGGTTTGAGAGGCTTGACTCCAATTTTGAAAGTAGTTCTGTGGGCCACATGCTATAAAACAGTGCATGCTACAGAGAGATCATTTGTGAAAGGAAGAGACAATTGGTGGGCAAACTTCATTGCTGTCTTGTTTACTTTTATTTATTTATTTTGAGAGAGAGAGACAGGGAGAGAGAGAGAGAGAAAGAGAGAGAGAGAATCTTAAGCAGGTTCTATGCTCAGTACAGAGCCCGACGCTGGGCTCAATCCCAGGACCATGGGATCATGACCTGAGCTGAAATCAAGAGTTGGGTGTTCAACTGACTGAGCCACCCAGGCATCCTTTTTTTTTCATTTTGTCTTGTTTTAAGATACTGCCACATCCACCCCAACCTTCAGCGACCACCATTCTGATCAATCAGCAGCCTTCAACATTGGGGAAGATCCTCTGTGAACAAAAAGATTATGACTTGCTGAATGCTCAGATGATAGTTGGAGTTTTTTAGCAATAAAGCATTACTAAATTAAAGTGTGCGCATCATTTTCTTGGATATAATGTTATTACATGTAATAGACTACATAACTTTTGTATACACTGGGAAACCAAAAATTCATTTGACTCGCCTTATTGCAGTATATGCTTCATTGGGGTGGTCTGGAACTGAAGGTGCGATATCTCCAAGGTGTTCCAGTGCGTACGTGTTCCAGTGATAGATGTTCTTTTTTATTTTTTACATTTATTTATTTTTGAGAAACAGAGAGAGACAGAGCATGAGCAGGGGAGGGGCAGAGAGAGGGAGACACAGAATCCAAACAAAGCAGGCTCCAGGCTCTGAGCCATCAGCACAGAGCCCGATTCAGGGCTCAGGCTCACGCACCGTGAGATCATGACCTGAGCCGAAGTCGGATGCCCAACCGACTGAGCCACCCAGGCGCCCCTAGTGATAGATATTCTTAAAAGGAGGAGGAATTTAGAGCCATTCCCCCTGTTCTTGGCGACAGTCCACACCACGTGTTTGGAGCGTGGCACTCGCAGCTGGCATTATACTTTGCTCAGCCTCAGTGAAAGTGGGACTCTTATAGGAGGGTCTTCAGGTTGGTGAAGAAGCTAAACCCAGCTCCTATGAAGAAGAATAGAAGACTCGCCGAGGCTGGCCTCTGCTTTCACACAGCTAAAGCTTCCTCGAGGGAGGAGAGTCAGGCCGCTACCTGTGACTGCAGAGTTAGAGTCAGAATTCACGGAGGCAGGATGGAGGTGGATTTTACTCCACACGAGGGGGAATGAACACACTGGCCTTGCCCCAGTCAGCAAGGGCTGTGCGAGAGGCACAACATTCGGCCATAGGCGGATGGGTCAATGGCAGAGGGTGGTTGAGGGTGATGGCGCATAGACCCTTGAAGTCACTGCCAATCTTAGAGCCATTGTGTTAGTGGTTGTTGGGCAAACCCACCGACCTAACCCGTTTATCTGAAGCTTTGCCAGATTTATCAGTGAAATCTCTATCCTTAACTCAAAGGACACATTCTTATGTATATTCAGACAAGTAAACTCTTGTCATGTACTCTTGGATCTCTCCAAGGTGTGTCCTACATTGATAGGTGAAACCAGGTCACTGCAGGCACTAAGTAACCTGTGATGATCTGAAAGTGTTTCTCTAGAATCACTTCACGGACTATAATTAGACTGGAAAGTAACTTTCAGCTTGGGGAGGGGGGCGGGGCAAGAGGATGGATTCTCTTCTCTATGATTCTCCTTCCTCGTTTCTGAAACGTTTGGCCTGGCTTCCCTGGATGTGGAGAGTGGGACAAGAGGAGTGATAAAGGGGGCAGGAATCATCTTCCTTACCAGGCACTGCTGGAGGCTGCTATCTGCCCCGTGGCCCTGCTCAGTGTGTAAAGCTAGTGCCTTTCTCCAGCAAGCTGCTTCGTTGAGAGATTGTTTCCTTGCGGAGCAATTCCCTTCGTGCAGGTGCGATCCCTTCCTTCTCGTGGCCCATCACTGACTCTTCCCGTAGACCCCGGGAGCCCTCAG
Source organism: Leopardus geoffroyi (assembly GCF_018350155.1). NCBI lineage: Eukaryota > Metazoa > Chordata > Mammalia > Carnivora > Felidae > Leopardus > Leopardus geoffroyi. The sequence goes on along the minus strand of NC_059333.1, from coordinate 7,595,906 downwards.
TCCCTGTGGCTTCCTTCCACTGATGGCAGTTTGCCAAGGCATCCCCACCAAACAGCGTCATGGTCCCCGGAAGAGGCAGACGAACCCCACCCAGAATTTGTCCTCAAATGCCCACACTGGCAATGCCACGCACGCATGGAGACGACACGGAAAGGTATATAACTCACATAATGGAGATCTCTGGGCAGCAGGGCAGGCCTCTTGAGCGGGCCCCGAGGGGCTTGAGAGAGCAAGGGAAGACCAGCCTGGGCTTTTAATGTGGGGGCAAGGGTTCCCACCAGCAGAAGGAGGCCCTAGACTTTCTAGGTGCATGTTCACATGGAGGCATTGGGAGAAGAGGAGAGTGGGGCTTGAGAACTGTCAGTAGTCAGACATGAAATACAGAGTCGGTTCTCTCATTACAAACAGGCTCTGCACCAGCGCATCCTGGCCCAAATCAGCAGAGGGGACTCCCCCCCCCGCACCGCACACATCTTTTCTCTCTTGAACTTGGTAGGCAAGCCACGGCAGCGTGGTGATGTGCTAACTTGATTTTCAAAGGCAGTCTTTGGTTAAGAGTTTACTGAAATCCAGATGAAGGAAAGCTGGCGGCTGAACATGAGTGGGTCATCTTCCTGAATCATCCAGGTCTCGGGCAATGAGGCGGGAAGAAGAGAAACCAGGGTGGGGATTCAAAATACGTTGTGGAGGCAGGTTACCCACCTCTCGTTAGGTTTCTCACTCTCCGGGGCTTCTCAGCTTTCCTCCGTTTGGTGTCAATCAATTTCAGCTTTGTGTTTATGTGACAAGAAGCAGAAATATAGATTAATATAGCCAACAGTGCGGTGTAGAAAGAGTTTTGGAGACTTGGCGGACTGTGCTGTTTGTCCCAGGAAAGGTTTTCTGACGTGGTAACCAGGCCGGGATCCACAGCGTGACCAGGATTGCACGACTGAGCTGTGAGCGAACGGCCCATTTTGTACACCTCGGTCCTTCTCTGCCAGCTCCCATGAAAAACGTCCTCTGCCAACTCCCGTTACTCCCATTTTCTGCTGGCCTGATTTTTACCTTTGTTCTCGACACCTTCATTTGTTTCGTCTTGCAAGCTTAATTGAAGTTTAAGGTGGGCAGACATTTCTGGAGACAGAGCGATCTCGTTTTAATGCTATGTTGCCGCCGGAAGCCGGCTTCTTAGGAAGTGTAAAATCTGGAGGCATTTTGTCTGACTCCTTCCGCTTGGTGAAGTAACTCAAGGACCATTGTAGATCGTGTTGGAGTTATAGTAACATTTGAGAAAGCAGCAGGTGGACGTGCAAAGGATGTATGCAAAGGCAAGCGTCAGGATGCGGGATTCTGGACCATCTGCGGTCCCCAAATGGAGCGTACATTTCTGGGGATAGAAGATGAAATGCTGCGAACTTCCTGTTGGAGAAAGGTCTGGGAACTTCCGGTTATTTTCAAACACGGTGACTTGTAACACGACAGTTTTCTCTTTGTTATTTTTTATGGCACTAGACATTGTGTAATAAAGTTTTCACTGTAGATAAATTAGAAAACATTAAAGTATCAAAATAAAATGCCCCAATTCTACCACTCATCAATCACCATTATAAAGCCGTTTTGTATTTCTGCACGATTAGTTAAAATAGTATCATGTTCTGCACTTTTCTTTTTTTTTTTGAGAGAGAGAGAGAGAGAGAGCGAGAGAGAGCACACAAGTCTGGGAGGGGCAGAGAAAGGAGGAGAAAGAATCCCAAGCAGGCTCTGTGCTGTCAGCACATCTCCTATTTATCTTTACACATCAGGGGCTATGTCACCGACCTCGCTACAATCTTAGTATAGTCCGAAAGCCTCCTTCCCGCTCTCTTACCCCCTTTACTTCTCTGGCCTGAGCAAGCAGCCTCGAGGTCCATGAACCTGGCTCAAAGCTTTCTACACTGTGCTGTCCGGATTCCCTGTTCACCTGCCCCTGAGTCTCTGTCCTGCTATACGGCCTCTGTCTTCAACACAGGTGGCTCAAGTCCTTTCTCAACACGGCAGCCCCACCTCTCTGGCCACAGGGCTGGACGCGCCTACCTTGGGCTTGGCCAACAATAGTGACTCAACCTCTTAGTCCCGGAGAGCAGCCCAGGGCTGGGAAAGTTACTCTAGTGAGGTCAATCGGAGCCCTTCTCTGGCGTCTTATCTGTTCTAATGACAGAGGCCAATCCTGTCTTTGTCCTTGCCTCGGAAGCTAAAGGGAGCTGCTGTAACCATGTGTCCTATCACGCAGCAGAAAGCCTGTCTGGGGAGGAGAGAATAAACCAAAGAGAGCCAATCGTAAGTGGGGAGAGGAGACAGAGGGTACCAGGCTCAGGCCTCTCCAGATGACCCTCTCCCTCGTCATCCCCAAGGCCACATTTACCGCCAGACTTCCCTCTTAATGTGTTTCTTAAAAATTCTTTTTTTTCTTGGCTGGGGCGCCTGGGTGGCGCAGTCGGTTAAGCGTCCGACTTCAGCCAGGTCACGATCTCGCGGTCCGTGAGTTCGAGCCCCGCGTCAGGCTCTGGGCTGATGGCTCGGAGCCTGGAGCCTGTTTCCGATTCTGTGTCTCCCTCTCTCTCTGCCCCTCCCCCGTTCATGCTCTGTCTCTCTCTGTCCCAAAAATAAATAAAAACGTTGAAAAAAAAATTTAAAAAAAAAAATTCTTTTTTTTCTTGGGACTGGTTTTGGTTGGGTTTCCAGCATCGGAAGCTAAAACTAAAAAAAGGTCCTGACTCAATATATTAGCTGCTTTATAGAGTTGTGAGCATTAAGTTAAATGTTGTATTTGCTAAGTGCTTAATTAGTACAGGATCTGACGAATGGCAAGCACTTACTAACTTTGGGTTAATAGTATTGGGAGGGCTTGTCTACTTCCTCGAACCTGGCCGGGGAAGTGTCATCCGTGGCATTCAGCGGCATCGGCCTTATCTGAGAGCCTGTTAGAGATGCTAAATCTTGGCCCCTATATGTGATCTCCTCAATCAGACTGTGTACTTGGTAAGGTCCACACAGGAGCCCTATGCAATATATGCTGTAAAAAACACTGGCCTGTGTATGGTGATGAATTAAAAAAAAATTTTTTTTAACGTTTATTTATTTTTGAGAGAGAGAGAGAGACAGAGCATGAGCGGGGGAGGGGCAGAGAGAGAGGGAGACAGAATCCGAAGTGGGTTCCAGGCTCCGAGCTGTCAGCACAGAGCCCGACGTGGGGCTCAAACTCACGAATCGCGAGATCATGACCTGAGCCGGAGTCGGGCGCCCAACCGACTGAGCCAGCCAGGCGCCCCGGTGATGAATTTTTGGCTATACCACCGAAGGCATGGTCCATGAAATAAAGAATTGAGAAGCTGGACTTTATTAAATTAAAAATTTCTGTCTGTGAAAGAGAAGACAGAAAGACAGAAAGAGAGAAGACGCACCACAGACAGGGAGAAAATATTTGCAGAGACACATCTCAGAAAGGACTGGTATCCAAAATACACAAAGAACTCTGAATAAAAAGACAAGAAATAACAAGTGTTGGCAAGGATGTAGAGAAAAAGGAACTCACATGTGCTGTTGGTGGGAATGCAAACTGGTGCAGCCACTGTGGAAAACGGCATATGGGTTCCTCAAAAATTTACAAAGAGAATTGCCGTATGATCAAGTGATTCCACGACTGGCTATTTACTCGAAGAAAATGAAAACACTACTTCAAGAAGATATATGTACCCCCTGTATTTATCGCAGCATTATTTATAATAGCCAAGATATGGAAGCAACCCGATAGATACACGGATAAACAGGAAGTGGTATACACTCACTCTAATATTACTCAGCTGTAGAAAAGAATGTCACTTTGCCACGTGTAACAACACAGATGGACCTAGAGTTCATGTTGCTAAGTGAAATAAGTCAGAGAGAGACAAATGCCTTTGATTTTATTCAGACCTGGGATTTAGGAAACGAAACAAAGAAAAGACACAAACAAACAAAAAACATACCCTTGAAGAAAGAGAACAAAATGGTGGTTGCCAGAAGGGAGGTGTGTGGGGGGAGGGGTGAGATCGATAAAGGGAATTAATGGCACCCTGATCGCGATGAGCACTGAGAAAAGTATAGAATTGTTGAATCATTATATTGTACACCTGAAACTAATGTAACACTGTTACAGTGTACCTCAATTAAAAACTTTTTATTTTTATTTATTTTTATTTTTTTTTCAACGTTTATTTATTTTTGGGACAGAGAGAGACAGAGCATGAACGGGGGAGGGGCAGAGAGAGAGGGAGACAGAATCGGAAACAGGCTCCAGGCTCTGAGCCATCAGCCCAGAGCCTGACGCGGGGCTCGAACTCACGGACCGCGAGATCGTGACCTGGCTGAAGTCGGATGCTTAACCGACTGCGCCACCCAGGCGCCCCTAAAAACTTTTTTAAATAGGAGCACCAGGGTGGCTCAGTTGGTTGAGCGTCCGACTTCAGCTCAGGTCATGATCTCACGTGGGTTCGAGCCCCGCGTCAGGCTCTGTGCTGACAGCTCAGAGCCTGGAGCCTGCTTCAGATTCTGTGTCTCCTTCTCTCTCTGTTCCTCCCCTGCTCACGCTCTGTCTCTCTCTCTCTCTCAAAAATAAAGATTTAAAAAAATGTTAAAAAAAACCCTTTTTTTAATAAAAAAATGACATCTCTCTCATATCTATATCTATATCTATATCTATATCTATATCTATATCTATACCTATCTATATCCAAATTATATAATTATAATATAATTGAATTATATACTATATAATTACATATAGTATAAAATTATATAGTATATAATTCAACAATAAGAAATTATTAAAATTCAACAATAAGAAAACAAATGAATCAACTTAAAAATGGGCCAAAGATTGGGGCACCTGGGTGGCTCAGTCGGTTAAGCGTCCGACTTCGGCTCAGGTCACGATCTCACGGTCTGTGAGTTTCGAGCCCCGTGTCGGGCTCTGTGCTGACAACTCAGAGCCTGGAGCCTGTTTCGGATTCTGTGTCTCCCCCTCTCTCTGACCCTCCCCCATTCATGCTCTGTCTCAATAAATTAACGTTAAAAATTTTTTTTTTCAAATTTAAAAAATGGGCCAAAGATCTTAACAGACCTCTCACCAAAGAAAATACACCAGTGGCAAAGAGGCATATGAAAAGATGCTTCACATCATACGCCATCAGGGAAATGGAAGTTAAGATGACAGCGAGATATCTTTACGTGCATACTAGAATGTCAAAAACCCAGAACACTGACAGCCCCAAATGCTGGTGAGGATGTGGAACAAGAACTCTCATTCTTGGGAATGCAAAATGGTACAGCCATTCTGGAAGACAGTGGTGTTTTGTTTTGTTTTTTAATGAAACTAAACATACTGCTACCATAGGACTCAGCGTTCTTGCTCCTTGGTAATTACCCAAAGGAGTTGAAGACTTAGGTCCATACAAAAGCCTGCACATGGATGTTTCTAGCAACTTTATTTATAATTGCCAACACTTGGAGGCAACTAGATGTCCTTCAGTAGGGGAATGGATCAGTAAGCGGTGCTACATCTAGATGATGGGATGTTATTGAGCCCTAAAAAGAAGTGAGCCCTTGAGCCATGAAAACACACAGAGGAATCTTAAATGCATATTGCTAAGTGAGAAAGCCAGCCCGAAAAAGCTACATACTTATGATTCCCAATATACAGCATTGTGGAAATAGCAAATCTACGGAGACACTAAAAAGTTCGGTGGTTACCAGGGGATGGAATGAATAAATAGGTAGAGCACAGAGGATTTTCAGGGAGCTGAAAAAACCCAGTAAGACACTAAATGAAGGACACATGTCATACCTTTTGCAAAACTCATAAAATGGACACTAAGAGTAAACCCTAAGGTAAACTATGGGTTTTGGGTGATTACGATGTTTTGTTTTTTTTTTTAATTTTTTTAACATTTATTTATTTTTGAGACAGACAGAGACAGAGCATGAACGGGGGAGGGGCAGAGAGAGAAGGAGACACAGAATCGGAAGCAGGCTCCAGGCTCTGAGCCATCAGCCCAGAGCCTGACGCGGGGCTCGAACTCACAGACCTCGAGATCATGACCTGAGCCGAAGTCGGACGCTCAACCGACTGAGCCACCCAGGCGCCCCGGGTGATTACGATGTTTCAATGTAGGGTCATCGATTGTAACGTAAGTGCCATTCTGGACAGCGTTGTGGACAATGGGAAAATCTGTGCACGTGTGACAGCACGGGTCTGTGGGCTCTCAGTTTTGCTGTGAACCCCAAACTTTGTTTTTTAAGGTCTTATTTAAAAAAAGTACTGTCTGGACACCAGAAGCAGAGGCAACAAAAGTAAAACCAGACAGATTAGATCCAAATCAAACTTCTGCACATCGAAGAACACTCTCCACAGAATGAAATGCGATTTAAGGTACGGGATAAAATATCTGCAAATTATATATCTGATAAGGGGTTAATATCCAAAATATATAAAGAGCCCACCAACAAAAGACTCCAAGTAACCCAGTTAAAAGACAGGCAAAGGATTTGAATGGACATTGCTTCAAACATGGCATACAAATGGCAATAAGCCCAAGGAAAAAATGCTCAATATCAGTAATCATAAAGGAAATGCAAATCAAAACCATCACGAGGTGTCACCTCACACCCAATAGGATGTCTACTATAAAAAAAAAACAACGAATATTGGAGATGATGTGGTAACATCAGACCCCTTGGGCAATGTTGATGGGAATGTAAAATGGGGCAGCCTCTGTGGAAGGCAGTCTGGCAGGTCTTCGAGAAACTAAACAGAATTACCATATGATCCAGTAATTTACTTTTCAATAAGCACGTAAATGAGTTGAACACAGGAACTCAAATAGATTCACCCATGTTAATTGCAGTACTGCTCACAGTAGGCAAGGGATAGGAGCGATCCAAGCGTTCATTGATTGAGAATGGATAAAGAAAATGTGGTTTATCTATACAACGAAATATTATTCAGCTGAAAAAGGAAGGAAATTCTGACATAGGTGCTGAGCGAAGTAAGCCGGTCACAAAGGGACAAACACTGATTCCACCCATAGGAGTTTTCTGGAATGGTCAAATTCTAGAGACCGAAAATAGAGTGGTGGTTGCCAGGGGCTGAGGGGAGGGGGTCAGAATGAGGAGTTGCTATTTGATGGGGACGTTTTCCGTTGTATAAGATGAAAAAGTTCTGGAGATGGGTTGCACAACATTGTGAATATAATTACCACCACTGAACTGCACACTTAAGAATGGTTGAGATGGTACATTTTATGTTATGTACGTCTCCCCCCACCCCCAATTCAGACAAGTGGCAAAAATAAATAAAAACTTAAAAAGCATTGGCCTGGTTGACTGGAGGTTCTCTGATGGAAGGGTCTGGGGAAAAGAGATGTCACAAGTGTTTGTCCTGCTAATTCCAGGCAGACTTCCGAGTGGGTGTGTGCCACGGAAGTCAGAAGGTCAGCGACGTAGAACAGAGGATTCACACACAGGTGGAAAGGGTTGGCGATGAGAATATCAGCAGCAAAGAATTTACAACTCGCAGCCTTCGTCTGTCACCTGGCTTTCACAAAGCTCGAAAAAGACTGTTCATAACTGAAGTTTGATGTCGCTCTCCCATAACTGTTACCTGGTTCTTTACAGTACCTAAAGTCAGAATTCTTTTCTGACCTAACTAGGGCAAGTTTGTTTCTGGTCTAAATGCAGCCCTCAAAACACAGAAAGGAGAAATTCATTTCTAGGTGAGTTGAGTGAAAGTTTGAACTGATTTGTAATTTGGAAACAATCCTAGAAACGGTCTTTAAGTCATCAGCTCTTATCATACAGATCTTATAAAAAGTATCAATGATAGGAAAGTTCTCAGGACCATTTTCATCCACACCCAGCGGCTCCTTCTAAGGCTGCTTCTGACAGCTAGAACTTTCTGTGGTTCAGTCAAGAAAATTGGAAAAAGAATTCCAGGCCTGAGATTCTTCCTTCCTTCTCGGGTTCCGGCCAGTGTAGTATATACACAAAAGGTACTTCCCAAATTGAGATCCAAATATTATATTCATGACTAGACAAGGGCCTGACGCCCACTCAGATGCATGGCTTCTGGGAAACTTTGATGGGGACGCAAGTTTGACCTGTGCTCAGCGTAGGACTTTTGCGGCAGATTGAAAAATGGCTCCCTAAAAGACATCTGTGTCCTAATCTCTGGAACCTGAGAATGTGACCTTGTCTGGCAAAAAAGTGTCCTCGCCGATGTCATTAAATTCAGGATCTTGAGACAGGCAGGTTTTCCTGGATTATCCAGGTGGGTCCTTGGTACTCCAGTGAACGCGCCCAGACACAGGCATCCCCAGGAGGCTAGCTGCCAGGAAGGCAGGAGCTGGGGTGACGGGCAAACAGAAAGCCTCTGCACGGGTGAGGAAGAGAAGGAAGAGACCCGCCTTTGAGGCACAGTGACCCGGCCCGCTAGTAAGTATGGCCCTATGAACTCTGTATCTCCACTCCAGCTCCCTTGGGGAGGAAAGAACAGGAAGGTAACAAGGGACTGAAATGGTTGCTTACAAAACGACCCCAAACCCGCCTCACTACCTCCCATGTACACATCATGGGGAAAGGAGCTTGGGCCACAAATGGCCACAAGCGATTCCATTAGATTCCCCTTTTCCCTCTCCACCCCTTTAACGTACCCTGCTTTCTGTGCCCCATTTCGGTGCGTGGCGTCATCCCATGCCCTATACACACCAGGAAGAGGGGACCACCCTCGACCCTTGACCCTTCTATCCTACCTCCATGTCCAACTGGAAATTGAAGCCTCTTGATTCCCCCACTAAAAATGCCTTGGAAAGAATCTCCCTTTTTATCCTTATGCCCTCTTCCGCACGAGCTTTACGATACCCAAATCTGATGCATTGTTTTCCCAATGGAACCCCTTTCGTTGGCTTCCTGTTATGTTTAGCACCGAGTTCTAACTCGCTCTGATTTGAACTCACTCTCTTTTGAGCTTCAGCGCCTTCGTTACTTTTACTCTGCCCTTTACTCCAAACTGTCAACCACGGTCATACTGATATTGCCACGTCCTGACTACGTCATGGCTTCGCGTCCGTGGTCCTTTCTGTGGTGCGTCTTCCATGGTTCCCCATCAGAACCGGGAGAACAAAGCCCAGCCTTCTGACGGTGCCTCTCGCTGACACTGAAGGAGGAAACCCGGCCAGAGGGCTTCTGAGAGGATAAGTCGTCCCGGACGTTGCCAAATCAGCATCCTTGTCATTTTCAGCAAGAGTCTCAGAATTAATACAGTCGCTCCAAAAATTTCCAGACGGCCACCTGAACTGAGCTGGCTCCCATCCTTGTCATTCTTCTAGAGGGTATACGTTCATTTCTTACTTACGAAGATTTGGCTTACTTTTATCTTTAATAAGCTCTGGTTTATAAGATGCCAATAGCTGCACTTGTAATAACAGCTTTTTGTAATAAATTAGAAGAAACAATGCTTCCGCTCCCAATCTAGACTGCTCCCTCCTCCTACTCCTTCTGCTCCCTTTCCCCAGTGTGTGAACTCCTGCAGAGCTGCCCACCCAATCCCACCCTGGTGCTGGTCACTCAGTGCTTCCTCCCCTGCTGGGGTGTGTGCAGTTGTGCAAAGACTGCCTGATGGTGTACGTAGTAGGTCTCTTGGAATAGAGTGAATTGTCGTATCGGAACGGGTCTGATGATGTGCAGCTGTTGACCAAGTGCCAAAACTTGGAATTGTTTGAGCATTTACCCAGAAGTGTTAAACCGGAAGTGACTGAGCTACCTAGAACAGTCAAGATCATGAGATTTTGTCCCCACCACCAGACTAGAGGAGGGCTCGTGAGCATGTTGGGTTCGGCCAGGGAGGAACACGTGTTGCATCTCTGCACAGGTAGATTTTAAGGTATTAACATCCCACTGGACAGAAGCCAAGCCTGTCCCCTGAGGAGCAGCTGACTTCCCACCTACACAAAGCACCCTTTTGCTCTGAGCCTGGGTCTAAACTGTTGCTTCTTGGAAAGAAACTTTGGTTTTACCCAACGCCCTCCTCATGAGCGATAGCAACTTTTGTGGGGAAAGTCTATTATTATGTGTAGTGGGACCTATAGTCCATCCAATGTATGAAAGTCCTCTGCATCCTTCTTTTCCTGCTGTTGGTTGATCGGCATTTATGACTCACTAACCCACTATCTGTAGGTCGGTCACAGCAGCTCCTGTTAATGGATAACATAGGGAAATCTGCATACCATATGCAATATGGCAGCCATATTAATGGATAAACAAATAGAACCGAAGATTTAGGTCTTCTCTGTACTTTGTACTGGACTCACCAGTTTATGCGTGCTGTGTAAATGTAGGAGAGGAGATAATGGTAATGAAAATGACCTGGAGACTCCTAGTTATAAGCACTGAATGGGTCTGCTCCAGTGAAAGGGTCTGCTCAAGCTTTTTTAGCCTGTATCCTGTTTGGGATCACGCCGTGCAGACACCATTCAGGTGGAAGAGAAGACTGCTTCTTCTCTCTACAAGGTCAAGGGGGCTGCAGCCACAATAAATGACATTGGCTGAATGCCTGCGGTGACCTCGCCTGTTACAGCGAAGTCCTGGAGATATTTCAGGCCAGCTTTGTGAAAGTGAGGCGATTAGCCCGGTAGCTCTGGGAAAGACTGTGCTGTGCTCTGGGTGCACCTTTTGGAGTCTGTCCACCCTTGGGTGTTGTCGCTGGGAGCGAAACAACCTTCCTCTGCCCAGTCAGACCTCCCGAATGGTACCTTGACTTGCTCATGCAGAAGGTCACTGGAATTATAGCCACATGCCCTGTCCACTCCAACATAGTTCTTCCTCCAGCCAAGACCAATAACTATGGGAAGGAATAACATGCGGCCATTCCTTTTTGGAAAGTTTTACATCCTCTCACAAAGCCACCCACATCTGTGCCTTGGTCACACTCCTGCAACCTGGTCTTCCTTGTAGCAATTGGGTCCATTGGTGTCCTGAGTCTATTTTCAATATTCTCCTCTGCCCCAAACACCTAGTGAATAGTTATCGACCAAAGTTCTGGACATCAAGCAAGTACTTGACCAGCGAAGCCCCATTTCTTCCTCATTATACTCAGAAATATGACTCATGGAAGGAGCCCAAAACTAATTGGAAAAAAATGGAAAAAATAACATTAGACGTGAGAAAAAAAGGGAGCGAAACCGTGTAGGATAATAGGAGAAGGAAACAGTTATGATGACAAGACCGAATCAATAGGATCAATAGATTGGGGGGTGACACACGCAGGACGTGATCATAAGAAGCAAGAAACTTAGGTGGAGATTAGCATGAACACACGAGTCAACAAACAGGAGCGACAGGTTGTGTTTTGTGAGATGAAAGGTCCAACCCATTTAATTCACCAATTGATTTTATTCTTTTGTTTTGTTCCCCCCCACCCCCCTCACCCCCCCCACCCCCCGTAGAATCTAGTGGTTGTCAGATTCCTCTTGCCTCATTAAATTGCCTGATTTACTTTAAGGATATAATTACCCTGCTCCTATTTTTTTTTTTCAATGGTTATTCAATTTTGAGAGAGAGAGAGAGAGAGCGAGCGTGCAAGCAGGGGAGGGACAGAGAAGGAGAGGGAGACACAGAATCGGAAGCAGGCTCCAGGCTCTGAACTATCAGCACAGAGCCCGACGCGGGGCTCGAACTCACAGACTGCGAGATCATGACCTGAGCCAAAGCTGGACGCTCAACCGACTGAGCCACCCAGGTGCCCCTTACCCTGCTTTTAAAGACAGATGGGAAGACTGAAGCAGAGGAGAGAATTGTGTCCTGGAAACATGACAGAATGTTCTCAGCTTGGGTGGGAGAGAGACTGTCCACAGCATAAACAGAGAGGAGAAGGTAATAAGGAACATTTGATCACATCTATAAATGGATGAACCAGAGTGTTTCCTAGACTGAAACACCCAGGCTCTTTGTCCTGGGATTACATCTTTCTGTGAGAGTTAGGCTACCCATTGAGTCTGATTCCACAAGAAACAGAAAATAAAGGAACAGAGGGTAGACAGAGAAAGAGAATCCAGGGAACCAGGTGTCCCCAGCCTGGTGGCCATCTCCTGCTTCCAACAGCTCCTTCCTTCAGCGTCCTTCCTCAGTCTTGTCACTGAGTGCCCAGGGTCTCCCCAGTGCCATCTTGGGTCCCTTGGCAGCTTAATAGGGAGGTCATAATAGGGCTTCTCCCAAGGCTAGGAATGGCCAGCATTTACTCAGCCACTTTGCAAATAGCCTACGAATCCTTACACATGAGAAAACAGAAGATGACGGAAGTTCAGTCATCCTACCGAGTTCTGCTAAGTGGTCAAGTTGGGCTTTAAGGCCATCTGATGCCCAAGCCTGCATTTCCTCCACTGAGCTATGCTGGCTTGTTCACAAGATAATTTTTTTTTTTTTCCAAAACTTTATTCGGACTGTGTGACTGCAAAGGAAAACAAGCCTAACAAATACTAGATGTCTTTTGGTTTGTACTTTGGAAGAGAACACAGGTTTGCTGACTTCTCCCTGGATCATTTTCTGATCAGTGTCTGGTTAATATCTCTCAGCACCTACATGAAGGGTATTTCATGTAGACCTGACGTCTTCTCGAAAATTCATTCCGTAAACCTTCCTGAGTACCTACTAAGACCGGTTTCCATGTGATGTGTCTAGAGATGATAAAAACACACCCCTATCTACAGGATGTTCATGGTTATGTGAAAGGGACAATCATGGGCAATGAACTATATATAACCTGACGAATGCAGTGGTACAGGCCAACCACCAGAGCCAAGAAAAGGCTTCACACCATCTTCCACAACTATTTACTGGGTGCTTCCTATGCCTCTCTGTTTCTTTCTCTCTCTGTCTCTTGCGTGCCCAGTATGATATTTCCAAGAATTGGATTTGGGAATATCATGGATACCTGCTGTTTTTTCCTTTTTCCTGTACCTCTTTTCTGATTCTTTTGCTGGTACGACACCATTTCTCTTTGGGGGACACTGTCCTTTCTCCACTCAGTCCGTGTGGCTCTAAGTGTGGCTTGACCCTCTTCCTGGTATGGAGACAGGAGTAAGGCATGGCCAGTCAGCATGTTCCACACTCCTGTCCAAAGATAGGTTTGGGAATGAGCATGTGGTCCAAGTCAGACTAGATGAGAGTTAATCCCAGGACACTCATTTCTTCTGTGGTTGCTAAGCAGGTAGGATGCACACCTGACTATGTGGGCTCCCGTGGGAGAGAGCCTCATGGAGAATGAAGCTGACTTGGAGGAAAGATGAACAACAGGCAGAGATGGACTGGACCTGGGCGACCGCTTTGCATCCTGGGCCCAGCCATGTGTGAGCAGATGTGTGAACTTGCAGATGTGTGATCCCCCAAACTTCCAGCACAATCTTTATACCAGCTCATCAAGAGGAACTTGAGTAGCTGTTAATCACGTGATACTCTCTGACTTTCATCGGCTGTTCTTGGTGAATAGCTTCTTTGGGAGGCCCATTGGAAGAAAGGAGTCGAGCAGTGTAAGATCCAGGCATGCCTGGGTCCCTGGTCATCAGTCACGAGACTGTCAAATGCCGTGGATACTCTCAGCAGAGGTCATGGCAGATATTTCCCCCGTTGTATTCAGATAGGATTTAAGTTCTTTAAGAGCCTTGCGTCAACAACATCAACAGTTATTTGCAGGGTCATGTCATTGCCTTTCTCATCCATGGAACTGTTAACGAACTGTGGCTACAAAATCTGAAAAAGTGTGAAACGGAAAAACACCCAAACCTCTGTCTCCTGTGATGTTAATGTATAACCGATTACTTGCAATCATCACTAATGACCTGAATTCGAAATAAAACACCCTTTCCATTATACTTGGAAAAGTATGGTGCTGGATGCTGGCTACATTTGTGAGCAGAGCATAATGTATAGAGAAGAAGTTGAATCACTTTGTTGTACACCTGCAGCTAAGGCAACATTGCGTCAACTCTACTCGAAGTAAAACATATATTTATTTTATTTTATTTATTTTTATTTATTGTAAATGTTTGTTTTTGACAGAGAGAGACAGCATGTGAGTGGGAGAGGGACAGAGAGAGAGGGAGACAGAGGATGCAGGGCTTGAACTCACGAACCGAGTGATCGTGACCTGAGCCGAAGTCGGACTTCGGCTGAACCACCCAGCCTCCCCTAAACAAAATTTTTTTAAGTACAGATACCACTGACAGGTCTTTCTATTGATATAAAGTGCTAGTTGACCACCACCCAACTGTTAAAATGGCTTAAAAAACCCCCAAACTATCAGTAACATCTCTGGCAAGAATGCGCAACAACAGGAACTCTCAGTCATCACGGGAGATGATGCGAAACGGTCCTGCCACTTTGGAAATTGGTTTGGCAGTTCTTACAAAGTCAAACAGAGATCCGCCATATGATCAAGAAATCACACGGCTAGGTATTTGCCTAAATGGGTCGAAAACTTACGTTCACACCAAAACCAGCACACTGAATGTTGACGGCACTTTTATTCACAATTTCCCAAACTGGTGGCAACCAAAATATCCCTCGAGATGTGGCCGGATGGCAGTGGTTCATCCGTATAATTGAAAATTATTCAGCAATGTGCTGTGAAGCCACAGACGTGGAGAAAAGCGAAAAAGTCAGCTTGGAAATGTTACATATGGAATGTGTCCCACTATATGACATTTGGATAAGGCAAAACTATCAAAATTGTAGAAACATCAGTGACTGGCTGGAGGGCGAGGGGCAGGGAGGGAGGGGCAGGTTGTGCACAGATTTTCACAGCTTTAGTGAAACTATCAGGTATGACAGTGTGAAGGTGCATTGGTCGACAACTAAAACTGCCAAACACCGAGTGTGAACCATAATGTAAACTAGAAACTTTAATCAGTTTTAACAAATGTACCACACTAATACAGTATTAATACTGGGGGATACTATAAAGGGAGGGTTTTACCCAAACTCTCTGTGCTCTCTGCTCAGTGTTCTGTTCTGTAAATCTAAAAAACTGCTTTAAAAATGAGGAATTAAAATGCTATCGATAAGTCTTAAATAATTTATTCAATGACTTAGAATGTTGAGCAAAGACTTACATAAAATGCAAAACAATAATTTAGGTGGGCGATGTGATTTGAGATGCTAAATTTTATAACAAGTAATAAGCAATCAGATTGAAAACTTTATAAATAGAGGAGTATTTCTAAACGCACATGCAGGAAAATTTGCTGGAAAATATGTTTCTCCATTTCTAGGCTTTCTATGCAACTCTAACCATGATCACAGAGGATTGAGTCAATCAGAAATTACCTTTAAATATTAAAAAGCAGACAAAAGTGACATGGCTTAGCTCACGTTTTAGTGTTAAAATCTATATGTACGTGGCAACAATCCATGCACATTGGTAAACATGTATCTTGTGCATTAAAATAAAATAATTTAAAATAAAATAAAATAAAATAAAATAAAGCATTAGTTGAGGAAGTAAGCTTATCAACTCTCCACCCCACTCACAGAGCCTACAAAATATTAAACACTGTACAAAAGAAACGTAAACACCCATCTAAAAGTTCAAACCACAGGGTAGGCTTTGCTATTACTGGCTGCAAAGTGTCATTTTAAATCAAAATGACAATACATATGGCAATGTGTTTCTAGGAAGACTTTTCAGCTGTGATGGAATAAATCCTTCTGCTCCAAGTTATACTACATGTTGCCTGCTGGCTGAAAGAAATCATTGCCCTGCAGATGACTCTAGATTTAATTTTTGCGCTTTGAGACGAACTCCTGGGGGTCGGGGGGGGGCATATATTTCTTTAAGAACAAGAACATTCCCTGTGTAAGCTCTTCGCTTCTGTGCAATATTTGGTTCCCCGTGGCAGGTATAAGGCTTGCCCATCAGCGTCATCAATCGCTTAGAGGACACGTTGTGGGTGATCTGAAAGATCTAGTGAGTGGAACCGAGCAAATCAGGCCTGTCCCCGCCGTTTTATCTGTATTTATTAATGGCAATAATCCCATCCTAATCTTCTGTACGGCACTTTGTCCATCGTGCGGCACGTAAGGCTCTTTAAATGATTTTCACTGATGTCCTCCTTCTGCGGCACAGGGGCAAGTCGCAGATGGCTCTAATTCCTTAGCGTGACGCCACGGGGTCCACAGGTTCTCGCCGTTCCTGCTGTTAAGGGAGTCTGTGCAGACTCATCCTCTCCTCCCCCGACAAGAACTTCTCGTTGATGAAGTAGGCACTAAACAAATCAAGGCAGACCAAAGTAAGGCCGTTTTAAAGAGACGGAGCAGTTTTCGGGCATTGGGGTGGTTAACCTCGATCTTGTCGCAAGGAGGAGCGTGTTTGAAGAAAGAAGGTGTGGGGCGCCTGGGTGGCGCAGTCGGTTAAGCGTCCGACTTCAGCCAGGTCACGATCTCGCGGTCCGTGAGTTCGAGCCCCGCGTCGGGCTCTGGGCTGATGGCTCAGAGCCTGGAGCCTGTTTCCGATTCTGTGTCTCCCTCTCTCTCTGCCCCTCCCCCATTCATGCTCTGTCTCTCTCTGTCCCAAAAATAAATAAACGTTGAAAAAAAAAAAAAAAAAAAAAAAAGAAAGAAGGTGTGAGTCGGATGACGCAGGGCCAGCCACTCCAGCAAGTAACGAAAAGTCAAGTCAGTAGGGGAACATGGGCACTTCCGACGGAAGCTCTGTGGCCTGGGGGAGGAGCCAGTCGGGTTCCGGGTTTCCAATTGGCTGGCCCCACTGCCCCACCCCTAGCTTTCGAGGGATGGGTAAAGGGATCAAGAGTTGATGGACCCCTTGGGAAGCCCATTTCTCTTTCTTTCTTTCTTCTTTCTTTCTTTTTCTTTCTTTCTTTCTCTTTCTTTCTTTCTCTCTCTTTCTTTCTTTCTTTCTTTCTTTCTTTCTTTCTTTCTTTCTTTCCTTCTTTCATTTTTTTAAACATTTATTTATTATTGAGAGACAGAGAGACACAGAGCATGAGAAGGGCAGGGGCCAAGAGATGGAGAGACACAGAATCTGAAGCAGGCTCCAGGCTCCCAGCTGTCAGCACAGAGCCCGATGGGGGGGGGGGGGGACTCGAACTCACAAACCAGGAGATCATGACCTGAGCCGAAGTCGGACGCCCAACCGACTGAGCCACCCAGGTGCCCCTGGGAAGACCATTTCTACCAAGCATTTGTCTTGTGCACTCACCCTCCCCTCTCTGGTCCAATGCCATGGTCATGGTCACCTTAGCAACCTTCTGATTATGAAGTGGCTTTTCATGTACATGTTCTAACTATAGAAGAGTGGTTTGGCCATATACGTTTTGAATTTTAGTGTTTTCTGTGATATAACTTTTTTCTTTTTAAAACAATTTGTATTGTGGTAAAGTGCACCTACCGTAATATTTACAGTTTTAACCATTTCCAAATGTATAATTCATGGGCATTAAGCATATTCACAACGTTGTGTTACTATCATTCCTATCCATTTCCAGACCTTTCTCATGAGCTCAAACAGAAACTCTGTCCGCATTATACACGAATTCCCCATTTCCTCTCTTCTTAGCCTCTGACAAGGGCTAGTCTTTCTGTTTCTCTGAATTTACCTCTTCTAGGTACCTCATATCAGTGGAAAATGCAATATTTGTCCCTTTATCTGTTTTCATTCGTTTAGCGTAATGCTTTCAAGGTTCACTTATGTTGTAGCATAAGTCAATAAGGAATAAGTTTTATTCCTTTTTAAGGGTGAACTACATTCTGCTGTATCTATGCTACGTTTATTCATTGATCTGTCGATGGGCATTTGGGTTGCTTCTACCTTGTGAATAACGCTGCTATGAACATGGGCCTACATGTTTTTGAGTCCCTGCTTTCGATTTGTTTGGGTAAATACTTAGAAGCAGAATTGCTGGGTTATATGGTAATATTCTGTATTTAACTTTTGAGAAACTGTCTTCACTAGTGGCTGCACCATTTTGATTTCCTGCCAGTAATGCAGAGGGATGCTGATTTGTACACATCCTCCCCCAACACTTGTCCTTTTCTTTTCTTTTCTTTTCTCTTCTTTTCTTTCCTTTTCGGGGAGGTGACTAGCCATCCTAATGCCTGTGAAGTAGTATCTGATTGTGGTCCGACTTGGAGCTCACTAATTGATTCCTGATGTCGAGCGTTTTTCATGGGCTTATTGGCCATTTATGTATCGTCTTTGGCAAACTGTCCATTCAAGCCCTTTGCCCACTTCTTAAACTTGAGTTGTGTGACATTATTTCATAACGTAAATTTGTGTAAGTTTTTCTTTGGTTATCTAATTCCCTTGTGTAGGGAAAGACTGTGTTGATGGTGTTGACTCAAGAAGCTTGGCATGGCAGTTATTTCTAGTATGAATTAAAATTTCCCTGCGGCTTCATACTTCAGTCTTCTGAGCCTGGCGAACGTGAGTTCATACCCAGGAGATGGTTTTGGTCTTGAGGTGTGGCAAATCAGATTCTGAACAGGGGAGGCAGAGGCCTAAACCCAGATCACCATTTATTTCATCCCTGTGATGAAAAATACCCTCTGAGGCTTTGGGCAGAGAGCTATTGGCTCTCCCTGTTTTTTGGGTTTATGTAAGAGCTGCTCTGTCTAGTGGTAGCCACTAGCCACATGTGGTTTAAAACTAGCCTTTGAAATGAAATTGCGGGGCACTTGGGTGGCTCAGCCGGTTGAGCGTCCAACTTCGGCTCAGGTCATGATCTCGCAGTTTGTGAGTTCAAGCCCCATAGTGGGCTCGCTGCTGTCAGCACAGGACCTGCTAGGGACATCTGTCCCCCTCTCTCTGCCCCTCCCTCACTTAACGATCTCAGAAAAAAAAGAAAAAGAAAAAGAGTGAAAAGAAGAGCTACAACGTGGTAACTGAATGAAATGTTTGGGAAGAATACGGCTTGGGGTTTTTTTGGTTCCCTTTTCTAGTATGATTTCACATGAAATGTATAAAGCTCACCAATACGAAAAGGCACACCAATATGAAAAGCATAAACATACTTTCAAGAAGCAGCGGACAAACTAATGAGCAGCGTTTACTGTGCATTACGGATCATCATGAAGCCAAGGCACCCAGAGAATGGTCTGGAGGGCCAGCCGGCCAGGACTGGCGTACTCATCGTTCAGTCGATGACGGAGCCTTGCTCAGTGCTTAATGAAACAGTTCTGATTGTTCTCCGAGTATGAGAAAATGCATTTGGAGATTCATGCTGGTGGTTCTGCCCTCCCGATTAATCTCGTTACAAATAGGTCCTCAGCCAATTCACTTTTTCATTATTAAGGGGACAAATCATAACAGAGCGTGAATAGAACTAATTTACCATGGTAAATACTCAGAAACTTAAGTGGAGTTGAAATTAGGTTCATTTAAACCCCAAGAGCAAATTTATTTCCTGTTTCAAGACCCTTGCTTCTCCCGGGGGGCTTAACGGGGTGAGGGTGGGGGCAGCTTACTTGGCATCTGAGATGAGCCTCAGCACAGGGCTGACACTGGCTCACCTCTGGGGGGTTTCAGGGCGACTTCACAGAACCTTCCTCCACCCCAGGTGCACCAACCAAGAGAGAAACTGTGGATGTACAGATCACATCTAAGCTTCGACTATTATTTATTGGGGTAACAGTGTGTGTGTGTGTGTGTGTGTGTGTGTGTGTGTGTGTGTGTTTCTCTCTCCCTCCCTTTCTTCCTCAATCCTTCCCTCTTTCCTCCTTCCCCTCCCGCACCTCACATCGCTGAGTCTTTCTCCTGAGAGAGAGAACACTTCAAAATCATACCTAATAGCCAAATTAAATAAGCATATGTATCTAAATTTAATAAATGGATGTAAAACTCACCAAACTTCACGTAAAATATTTTTTACTCCTTCCAATTTTATTTTCTCTGTGGATATTACAGTTTGTACAAATGACAGATTTGCATCTTTTTAAGTAACATTTTGCAAACATCCGTTTTTAAAATGCTTTCTAAGTAGTCCTTCTTTCCTCTTCTCTCCCTCTTCCTTCCTGCCTTCTTTCCTTCTTTCCTTCCTTCCTCCCTCCCTCCATCTCTCCCTCCCTCCCTTCCTCTCCCCCCTCTCCTCTTCCTTCCTTCCTTCTTTCCTTCCTACCTTCCTTCTTCCTTCCTTCCTTCTTTCCTTCCTTCTTTCCTACCTTCTTCCCTTCCTCCTTCTCTCCCTCCCTCCCTTCCTCCCCCCTCTCCTCTCCTCTTCCTTCCTTCCTTCCTTCTTCCTTCCTTCTTCTTTCCTTCTTTCCTTCCTTCTTTCCTACCTTCTTCCCTCCCTCCTTCTCTCCCTCCCTCCCTCTCTTCCTCTCTCCCTCTCCCCTTCCTTCCTTCCTTCCTTCCTTCCTTCCTTTCTTTCTGTTTTTGTATCTCTACCACAAAAGTAGACTTGCAAAGAAATTTTCTATTCCTATGCCTCTCAAAGCATAAGGAAATGCAGATTCAGAACAACAAAAGCTCTTTTCAGGGTCTGCCCTTTGGACACACGGGAGGTGGTATGCTGTTGTGAGAGGGCTTTTTCTTCTCTCTCTTTTTTCAGTTTACTTTCAATTTTATCTTTTATTTTCCCCTTCTCATCGGTTTAATTTAATTTTTGAAAATATTTTGAACACGAACGTGTTTCTACAAGTCAAAAGTACACCTCAAGGTAAATAAGGGAAGTGCCGTTCCCCCCCCCCCCCAAATGCCTTCCTGTGGGCAATCTGCGTTCCTGTTCTCCAGACGACCCTCCCTGGGTTTCCTTCTGAATTGCCATTAAAGCATCCCCTTCAGAGGGAATGCTTACTTTTTCTCTTCAACGCGCATGCGAAGTATTACATCATTGTCTGTTATTTTTCCGGAACACGTGTCACTTCACAAATAAAACGCATTTGGTTGGCTTTTCATTTGGACAACCCATCTAAGTGTTTTGTCATAAAATATGGAAAATCTATCAGGAAGAACAATTTTCCTGGTCCTGCAGACTCATTACAAAGTGTTCTATAGCTTCTGCTACATTTTACAGGCTGAGAGTCTAAGGTGGACCCTGCGGTCCTGGCCTCCTGGGCAAACTCCCCCTCGGGTCCCCTCCCCATGCCATGTGGGCAGCACCCGAGACTCACCTCTAACCGGCAGAATATGGCAAAGGCGATGGGACGTCCGGTCTGTGATTATATCACGTAGGACTGTCACTTCTGCCTGGCTGGGACTGTCTCTACTGACTCTCTCTTGCTGGTCTTGGGTTGACCTGGTGTGTGGAGAGGCCAGCACTGCCTTCTGCCGGCAGCCAGCACGGAGCTGAGGTCCTCGGCCTCACAGCCAGCGAAGAACTGAACCCTCCCTACCACAGACCCTTCCCTGGCTGGGCCTCAGAGGAAAACCGGCCCCCACCTTCCCTTGGATTGTAGGCTTGAAAGAGGCACGGAGGCCTCGGACCCGGCTAAGCTGTGCCTGGGCTCTTGATTCCAGACATTATGAGATTGTGCATGTGTTTTCAGCCAAGTGTCCACTGAGGGATGAATGGATGAAGAGAATGTGGTATACACACACACACACACACAATGGAATATTACTTGGCCATCAAAAAGAATGAAATCGTGCCATTTGCAATGACGCGGATGGAGCTAGAGTGTATCATGCTGAGCGAAGTAAGTTAGTCAGAGAAAGACAAATACCCCATGATTTCACTCTTACGTGGAATTCAGGAAACAAAACAGATGAATACATGGGAAGGGAAGGAAAAATAAAAGAAGATAAAAACAGAAGGAGGCAAACCATAAGAGACTCTTCAAGACAGAGAACGAACTGAGGGTTGATGGGGGGGGGCAGGCTTGATGGGCATTAAGGAGGGCACTTGTTGGGGTGAGCCCTGGGTGTTATGTGTAAGTGATGAATCACCAAATTCTACTCCCGAAGCCAAGACTACACTGCATGTTAACTAGCTTGAATCTCAATTTAAAACAATTGAAAAAGAAGACACTTTTGTGGTACCTTTTGTTACGCGGCACCAAACGACAAATGCACGGGTCCCGCCTGTATCAATGAGGCCGGTCCTCGCAATAGTCGCCTGCTTCTGACGACTGCGGCAGGGGGTGGGGGGTGGGGTACGTCTGTGACCTTCACTTACAAACTGTCACCACGATTCCAGTCAAAGCAGCTGGGGCACCATGACACGGTTTCTCCATCAGGCGTTTTTATTTCAAAAACTGCTCTTACGGCGATGTCTTCTCCAGTAAATCTTTCAGTTGGTGACTCATTAAAAAAAATGTCATTTATCATCCATCTCCTTCCTGGAATAGCATCTGGCAGGTGCATAACTGAGGTATCGGAAGCATCTGTGCCTTGGTCCGACTACATAAGTAATATTGCCCACCGCGTAACTTATTCTAATGCTTTTATCTTTACATTTTAGTGATGTTTCCTCAGTCCCTTCCAGATCTGCTGGCAAAGGAAAGCGTTTTCATTTGTTGATATATATGTATCTGTGCAGCCATTTTTCTGCCAGGGGATGAATGGGCATTTCCCTCATGAGGGTTTTTCCACTGAGTGAGAGACTTCAAAGGAACTTCGAAACAATTATCATTAAACTTGGTGAGATTTTAGAGGTACTGGGTACCCAGTTACTAGATTAAAAAAATTTTTTTTAATATTTATTTATTTTTGAGAGAGAGAGAGAGAGGGACAGAGCATGAGAGGGGGAGGGACAGAAAGAGAGGGAGACACAGAATCCAAAGCAGGCTCCAGGCTCTGAGCCATCAGCACAGAGCCCGACGCGGGGCTCAAACCCTGAACCACGATATCGTGACCTTCTAGTTACGCTTTGTTGTAATGAGGGAAGGGTACCTCGGCTCCTCGCCTTTCAACTATTACCCTGGCACAGCCTTGAGCATTTCAAGGCATTCCTCTACTCTGCTCATCTAGAGTATCAAAGGCCCTTCCAGAGAGCACACTGGGAGGGAGGGGTGTCTGCAGATTTCAAGGTTAAGGGAGAGGTTAGATAGAGCTGTCGGGATGAGTTTGTGCATGAGCCGACTGGCTTTTTGCAGGAGCGTACTCTTCACACTGATGCTAAATGCCACTGGGTACAAAATCTCGCATGTTTATGAGCTATTAATATTGATTTTTGCGTATCAAATCAAAATGGCCAAACAGGCATTTTAATGTAGGGGGATAACTATTGATTCTCACCACTCAGGGAAGTACATTTGCTGAGTCTTTGGGATTCATTATTGCAAACTGATGTGAGTGTAGGAGAGGGAAGTGTGACTTCAGCATTTAGAATAAAAGACGATCTTGAGTATTTATGAAGCTACTACATCTGGTGGGCTAAGGGAATCTATCTCCTTGTTTAAAATTTATTTGTTTACTTGGCAAGAGAGAAAGAGAGCAAGCCAGAAAGGGGCAGAGAGAGAGAGAGAGAGAGAGAATCCCAAGCAGGCTCCACACCACCAGCACAGAGCCTGATGTGGGGCTCAAACTCACGGACTGTGAGATCGTGACCTGAGCCGAAATCTAGAGTCCATCACTTAACCAATTCAGCCACTCAGGCGCCCCAGGGAATCTATCTTTATTCAACATTTCTGTGCAACACCAGGGCTTACCCCACACAAAGGTCTGGTGGAGTAAATGACAAAAGGCGGAGAAGAAAATTTGTCGCTCGATTTCTCCTAAAGAACCATTCCAGGCACTTGATTCTTCACTGGGCAGAGGCCGAGGTGAATCTCAGGGGAAATTGTGAGGAGGGGAGGGTGTGGAATTTAAAATAAATGTCAATTTACCTGTTATACCCAACCACGACCATTTGGAAAGTTATGGAAACCACTGATTTTTGCGTTTGCGACATGGAAAGCTGAGCCAATCAGTTGGCCATAGTGTTCGATCCGTAGGTACAGAATTAATGAATTGCAGTTAGGGTCAGAAGGGAGGGAGTAAGAGTCCAAGGTGCAATAGTTTCCAGTGCCCTTTGAATGATCACCCATGGTAACACTTCCTTTTCTATCTGCTCAGAGACCACCAAAGACCTTGATCGGCCACCAAAGGAGGTCCAAGCATGGTTTGAGGTCCTGGGTGGCATCCTCAGGCCAAGAAATCAGGCATCCAGGGCTGCTTAGACTTATTGCTTGTCTGGCTCAATGTCAAACATTACATAGCCTCGATTTCAGAAATTCCTGATTTAGAAAAATTGTTTTGGCTATAGAGGAAAGACTGCTTTTTTTTTTTACAAAGATCATTAATAATTATTAATGGTGTATTAATCAAATGGATATTCTTTTCAAGATGGTGGGCCATGACCTCTGAGAATTGTGGTAGCTTATTCTTTTCTCAGTAAGTTTCAATATGCCTGATAACTCACGATAGGGTTACAGGAATAAAAGTTATAGATGGAAAATAGTTAACGGTAGTCAATTCTTAGCACTGAATTTCTTTCCTAAATTAACATCTGATTGCTTTTTTTTTTTTTTAAGTTTATTTATTTATTTTGAGAGAGAGAGAGAGAGTGTGTGAGCAAGGGAGGGGCAGAGAGAGAGAGACAGAGAGAGAGAAGAGGGAGAGAGAATCCCAAGCAGGCTCCATACTCAGCGTGGAGCCCGACACAGGACTTGATCTCACAAACTGCAAGGTCATGACCTGAGCCTAGATCAAGGGCTGGACAATCAACGACTGAGTCACGCAGGGGCCCCTGATTCTTTCATTCATCGATTTACTCTTTTTTTTTTTATTTTTTTAATGCTTTTATTTTATTTTTGAGAGAGAGAGAGACAGAGTGTGAGTAGAGGAGGAGCAGAGAGAGGGAGACACAGAATCCAAAGCAGGCTCCACGCTCTGAGCTGTCAGCACCAGAGCCCGACGCGGGGCTCGAACTCACAAACCGTGAGATCATGACCTGAGCCGATGTTGGACGCTCAACTGACTGAGCCTCCCAGGTGCCCCGATATTTTTAAATAAAATGAGAACTTAGGGAAGACAGTCCTTCATCAAGCCACTCAGTACTTCTCTCACACATGTGCCTGTACGGATCTATTCTTTTATTTCTCAGGCGTGCGTCCCTAGCACAGTAATTTAGTTTTGGCCAATTCATATAAATGAATTAGATATAATGCTCATTCTTTTGGATCTGTTTTTTTTCTCACTCATTAGGTCTCTGAGAGGCCATGCCATTAGATGTAGCTATAGTTTTTATGTTTTTATTTCTGCTGACTCTTTACTGTTTGTCCCTATTTATTACTGTTCACGTATACTGTGATTTATTTGTCATTATTGCTTACAAACATGTGGGTTGTTGCGAGTTTTAAGAGTAGTGATGCCAAAACATTCTGTCTCTTGATGTAGCTAGACACACACTTCCATCTGGTATCCACCTAGAAGTGGGACACCTTAGCCACAGATATTTGTGTGGACCATTAATAAATAATGCCAACTAGTTTTCTATAGTGGTGACGCCAATATTCGCTCCTGTGAGCCGTGCGTGCATGTTTTCATTGCCTCAGTTCCTCACCACCACTTGGCATCATCCATCATTTTCATTTTTGCCTTTCTACAGGTGTGTGGTGCTTCTACATCATGGTTTTATCTGGTATTTTCCTGCCAGATTTTGTGTATTTATTGGCCACTTGGGTAGACTGTTCGAATCTCTTACTTATGTTTCTATTTTGCTGTGTTTTCATTCTTCCTGATTTAGGGGAACTCTTTACATATTCTGGATGCAAGCCTGTTGTTGGTTTTATGTTGCAAATTCCTTGTCACCTCTGTGACTGTTATAAAAGTAAGTTATTTTTTAGTTTTTAAAGTACTTTTTTCCATTATGAGCTTGGAAATGGAAATCGTTTCCTAGGGTTGCTGTAATAAATGATCACAAACATGGTGGCTTGAAACAATAGGAGCTTACTGTCTCACAGTTCTAGAGGCCAAAAGCATGAAGTCAGGGTGTCGGCAAGGCCAACCCCCCTCCGGAGGCTCTAGGAGGGAATCCTTTGTTTCCTCTTTAGCTTCTGATGGCTGTTCCCATTCCCTGGCTTGTGGCACTGTCCCTCTAATCTCTGCCTCTGTCATTCCATAGTCTTCTCCTCCTCATGTCTGTCTTCTCTTCTGTTTGTTAGAAGGACCCCTCTCATTGGATTGAGGGTGCACCTCAACAATCTATGATGATTTCCTCTCTGTGCAGACGCCATGTCTAAATATGGTCACGTTCACAGGTTCCAGGAGCTAAGATCATATCATTGGGTGGGCCACCATTCAATGCACTGTAGAAGTCATGCATTCACTCACTATTCTTTCAGTAATTACAATCAAAGGTAAAATATGTACCTTTGACTTACTACAGACAAATATTATTAATGTCTCTGGTCTTTCCCCCAGAAACCATAAGGACACTAGAATACTTTAATTGCATTTACTACCCTCGCAATCTACATATTACTGCTAGACTATATTTTATTGTATTTATCGTCCGCCTAAGAAGGCATCATTATTATTTCTTTATACAGTCAATACATGGGTAGCACCATAAAATGGACAGAAGTATTAATTTTTGTTGAAGTATCTAATCAATGAATAGTTTTTTTTCTTCAAATGGAAAAGGATGGATCGGATTTAATTATTCCAAGTGGATCTTATTCATTTATCCACGTTTTTACTCTACAAATGCTTATTTAGTACCTTCTCTGTGATAGGGATTGGAATGGAGGACCAAGCATCTGGAGAGGATCTCTAAGATTATCTGGTAAAGTTACTGTGCTGTTAAGAAAACTGAGGGTTAGTAGGTTCAATGACTTTCTGTGGCAGGAGGTCACATAGTCAGAAACTTTGGGTCCCCAGGGTAGCATTTCTAATTCCTGGAGTAGACATGAACTATCCACTTAATAACTGCATTTGAAACAGGCAAGGCTACGTGGGCATCTAAGAAAGATATGCAGAAAAGTGTTGTTTTATGGACACAATGCATCTCCACACCTTGGAACATCTCATACATGTATATCGTTGGTCAAATATAACAGCCAAGACCAATTCTGGAAAAAGACAGGATCTGTGGAAGGTTCTAGTAGTGGAAAACTTTGATACGTTATTAGTAATGATCATAAAAGTTAATATCTCTTGAGCACACACTCTATGCCAGGTGTTGTATTCAGAGGTTTATGGGAAGGGGCATTTAAGTTTCATACCAGCTTTATGAAATTGATGTCATTTACGCTCGACCCTCTTTTAAATGTAAGGACATATGGAGGCACAGAAATCCAGCTGGTGACCTGGTGAATGGTGGAGGCAGGTGCTAACCTGGAGACCTGGGCCCTCTCCTACCTTCCAGGCCATCCCGGACTTGGGTGCTGAGCCACGGAAAGGCTAGCTATTCTTTCCAGGTGCTCCCTGTGGTATTCTAGCAAATTCCCAAGATCACACCAGTCCTCCAATGGAGAGAAGGGGAGAGAAGAGCAGCCCAATCCTTTCCCACTTTTCTTAACTCTCTTGCTATCGTCTGCTATTGATGGCTTTTCCATGTGTTGAAGAAATAACTACTAGTTTCCATCTAAGATACGGCCATTGTATCAGAAAGAGGGACAGCTATGAAAACAGTCAATGCGTCCCATGTGGTTTGTCCACATGATGCTGGCATCGTGACACAGTGAACGGGGACCGATGAGCAGGGAGACTGTTGGGAAGTGTCCTATTTTAACAAAGTGGTCTCTCTTTGGAAAAAAATCACCCCGGAGGGTTTGCTTGGCCACCGGGCAGGCACTTGTTAAAAGTGCCCATGTTTCTAAGAGGCATTAAGGAACTGACAGAAACATGTCGCCGTCACTTGTGAATTCACACCAACTGTGATGAATATGGATGAGAGGGAGCAAGAGTTCTAAATGGACCTGTGCGGACTCATCACCGTGCTCCTGACATCTGACAGGCTGGTTTTCATGAGGGGAGCTTCAGGACACGGGTCGGCAGTTGTTGTGACGATGCCAAGTGCCACGAGGGACTGGAATGTCAGCGTCCATGTTCTCTGCAGGGAAGACGCCAGCTTCAGGTTCTAATTACAAAGCCACATTGGCGCCTCTCAAACATCATTTAGACCAAATTAATTCTGATCGATCGGGCCCCATTCTTGCTTCTAGTCCGGGGTTGTTAGCTGTGTCCGTAACTGGATTGAAACACACACAGTGGCTTTGAGAATGATGAAGATGGGCTGGCTTTGCCCACCAGTGTCCTGTAACATGCCCCTTACATTAGGACATAAATAACGTCACATGTCCTTTGGAAGGGACAGATAGCAGCATTATGGGCACTGATGGGTTTTTTTTTTCCTTCACGTTTTCTAAATTAAATTTTGTAAAATATGCTTTACAATGGTAGAAGGTGAAGTTCCAAGGAATCGTGAGAGCCGCTCTTCTCCTTTGCTCCTGAGGGAGGCTGAGGTGGGATCTAAATTCTCTTCAAGTCCATTCCGCGCCTCTAAGATAGTCCCACCCAGTACATACAGATGTGACGAACACCTTCTCCGAGGTAGAGAGGAGAACGTACGGATGCTTTCCCTGTCGCCTCCCCCTCTGGGAACTGTGTTAGTACATAAAAGAAAACTAACACCCGACATCTAAGAATTAAAATGTTTTAAATCCTTTTAAAAATATTCCATAGAAATGATAACAGCAATTGTTTCTGTTTTTAATTTTTAAAGTTTGATTGTTTCTTTGCTCATTTTGAGAGAGAATGGGGGGAGGGGCAGAGAGGGAGGGAGAGAATCCCAAGCAGGTTCTGCACTGTCGGTGCAGGGCCCGACGTGGGGCTGGAACTCACAAGTCACGAGATCATGACCTGAGCTGAAACCGAGAGTTGGACGCTTAATCGACTGGGCCGCCCAGGTGTCCCAACAACAGTTGTTTCTTAACATCCTTGTGAAACGTCAGGGAGCCCAGGAAGGTGCGTGACCCAAACACCAACGTTATTTGGGACAAATGGCCCAAACCATTTGTGATGAAGACAGGGGTCATCTCAAGCCCAGGGATAACCACACGAGGGCGAAAGTGGTCCTTCTTGGACAGAAGTGTAATCGGACCCCAGGAATCAGGGGTCATTTTCAGCAAAATTATTTCAAGCGTTTCCAGTAAGCAACGGACAGAGGCACACAGCAGACTTAAATCTGGTTTTCATCTCATCAAAACTCATTGCTCCTAAGGCAAGCTACCAAATGGGCAATGTGACGGTTACTGAAAATAACAATGTTCAAAGTCCTGACATCAGATTTTTCTCTTCCAAATTGCAGAAGCCATGCATGCTTGTTGTTTTTTTTTTAAAAGAGACTCTTGGGGTGCCTGGGTGGCTCAGTCGGTTAAGCGTCCAATTTCAGCTCAGGTCATGATCTCGCCATTCACAAGTTCGAGCCCAGCATCAGGCTCTGTGTTGACCATTCACAGCCCAGAGCCTGCTTTGGATTCTGTGTCTCCCTCTGTCTCTGCTCCTCCCCCGCTCATGCTCTGTTTCCCTGTCTCTCAAAAATAAATAGACGTAAAAAATAAAAATATAAATAACAAAGAGAATTTTCTCCCCCAGACCACTCTCCAACTCCATTATCCCAGGACTGGGGTGGGGGGGGGGGGGGGGGGGTGGGGTTGGGGGGGTGGCTAACATTAATAGCACATGTTTTTTGTGCCTGTTTTTCCTGCTCCTCTAAATCTTTTCCAGGCATTTGTACACACTGGGGAATTTTTGTTTGTTTATTTACCAAAATGTTTTCTCAATGCATCAAAGATCCCTCAACAAGTACATCGATATGGATCCATATTTTACCTTCTCACTTCTTTTTTTTAAAAAACATTTATTTATTTATTTTTGAGACAGAGAGACAGAGACAGAGAGAGCATCAACAAGGGAGGGGCAGAGACTGGGGGGACAGAGGGTTTGAGCAGGCTCCAGGCTGAAAGCAGAGAGCACGATGCAGGGCTAGAACTCATGGAACCGTGAGATCATGACCGAGCCCAAGTTAGATGCTCAACTCACTGAGCCACCCAGCTCCCCTGAAGTTTATTTATTGACTTTGAAAGAGAGAGAGAGAGAGCAAGCAGGGGAGGGGCAGAACTAGAGAGACAGATATAATCCCAAGCAGCCTCCACACTGCCTGACACGGGGCACAGTCCCAAGCCCGAGAGATCATGCCCTGAGCTGAAATCAAGAGTGAAGGCTCCATGGACTTAGCCCTCCAGGCGCTGTGAGTTTGCATCTTCATAGGTGTTACAGGATCACATCCCACACATTCCAGAAGGAGGAACCAAGTCACATTTCTGTTGGCTGCTTTAAAGAGTTCCCATTTCTCCACATTCTCGATACGACTGGGACTTCCATTTTCTAATATTTGTCCATCTAAAGTTGCTTTAATTACATTGTCGCTTTAATTACTATTGAGTTTGAGTTTCTTTCTCCTTGTATTTGGTGCTCCTTTTAGTTGGCTTTTCTACAAACCAATTTTCTACTATATCATTTCTCTTTTCTTACCAATATGAAACCTTTGTAATATTTTATATGGTTTCTAAATCTTTAGCTTCTTAAAACCCAGCTTATAGTACGTATCTGTAGAGATACAGACAGATAGATGTCTGATGATACCACCATAAAATTTTTCACACTGCAAGGGGGAAGCCTCTGTCTTTACCTGATCCCGGATATCCCCCCATGGACTTCACTCTCCCCTGGACGACAGAGCTGAGACCGCCCAGCCAGTGTGCAGAGAAGGTGAACTGCAGTGGGGTGCAATCTGTACCCCTTTCCTGGCCACGCAGAGCCCCACTCTCCTTTCCAAGTGGGTCCGGATGGAGAAGTGAGTGGGCGGGATTCTGATCTCCCTTAGCATCGTTGGCTTGGACCAAGTAGCCCAGAGGAACGGTGCTAAAGGCCTGAACCGGGCACTAGCAGTGAGAAGGAAAAGTTAGGTAAGATGATAACATTATCATTATTTCATACCTTTTTTTATTAAAAGATTCAAACAACATTGCCAAGGACTTTGTAAGTCCCCCGAATAGCGTTATGGAAATTAAACGGATGACAGACATTTTCTGGAGAGGCGGTTAATACCACACCGTATTTCTGGGGTTCCCTCCCTTCAAAATGACCCCCTATTTAACAGTGGAGGAGGGTTTCTTGCCTCTCTCTTGACTGCCACTTTTCTCCCAGGCAGGGACATCTTGTGTCTTTTGTGTCTCCACAGTAAAGGCACCCCGGGCCCCCAAAGACACACACACACACACACACACACACACACACACAGTCCTCCCAAGTACGTGGCAGCTCTCTACAAGTCTGCCAAAGAGTCCCTGCCCCTCGAGGACCCCTTGGCCTTAGTGAGCAGCTGGTGGCAGCAGGAGCCACAAGGAACTGGCATGACCATAAGGCCTGGGCACACGACGGGTGCCCCGCTGCTTTTGGGGCCACACCACGGCTGTTAGTTTTCCATATGGGCTCACATGGCCACTCAGCGGGAGACACTGCTGGGATTCTTAGGGGTTCATAAATTATACCCCCCTCTTCCCCGCCAGAGTTGGAAACCAACGGGAAAGCAGACGCAGAAGCAGACAGATGGAGACAAATCCTCGGTTTTGTTGCTCATCAAAGGGAGGTGGTTCCATGTAGCTCATGCCTTCTCCGGATGGGCTTGGCTGCCTCTCTGCTCGTCCCTTCTCCCGTCTGCTTTTTGGAGCAGCTCTCGAGTTGGGATCCCTGAGTCAGAAATTTTACCCTTTGGCTGCCTCCCATGGGTCCTAGGTGGAGAGGGAAGGAAGGGGATTGCATCCCTGCTGCTTTCAGTCTTCTAAGAGATCAGTCTTATGCAATCATGGAGCATAAGCCGATGGCCGACACCCATTCCTCCTTGGCAAGAGATCGGTGAGACTACAGCAAGAGGCCAGGCGTCATTCAAGTAACTTCCCCTCCACATGTAAATACAAGAAATGGGAAAAGAGTTTCCCTGGCGTTTGGCTCTCTTAACCATTGGATCCAGAGGTGTCCTGCCTTGCCCTGGTGGCTGTCCATCTGGCCAGCCCTGCCCCTGACTTCAGATGCCCATTCCTCCTTGGGGCACATTCCTGGGACTGCCACTGGGAAGTGTATATTTTGCTCCCAGAAGCTATCCATTGGGTTGAAATCGTGAAATGTTCACATTAACGTTGAGCCACACTGGAGTCGAGGCTGGAGATTTATTCTTCTCTCTATTTCTTTGCATTTTTTCCCAGCCGTATGCTCAATGGAGCTTCTGCCGTGTGATTAAATGTCAACATTAAGATGATCTGGGAATAAAATGTTAACAACCTGGAGAGGGCTCAAGTTGAATATAAAGCCCTTCTTTTATTAAATTCTATTTTCGTAAGATAGACTATGTTATGCTGAAGTAGCAGGCAATCCCTAGATCTCAGTGGATTAACCCTGGGAAGTTTTATTCCTGAGGACTTCACTGGCCAGCTGGGGGCTCTGTTCTGCCTCCCGGTGGTCTTTACTCTGAGACCTGGCTAGGAGAACAGCCACCATCTGGAATATTGATGGCCGTGTGCCAGACGGAGCACCAAGCTTAGTTGAGCACACGCTAGTGCCTAAAGCTTTCATTTGGCGGTGACCATGACTTTTCTGCTCACATGTCATAGGCCAAAGCAAGTGACACGGCAATCCCTAAATACAAGAGGAGCACAGAAGCCCAATGCTCCCACAAGCCTGGAAGACAACAGCTGGGATAGTATCAACAGCCCTAAGGACTAGCGCAAATTTTCAGGAAGAAACTAAAGCTACAAATATGAAATATTTTTACAAGTTAAAGTTCAGCTAATTTTGTGTCAAAAGTAATGACGTCCAAAATTAAATATTCTTGCTCTCTGGAAGTCAGGTCCAAAGTCTATACGTAATTCCTAATTTTAAATTAATGTTCGACGAAATTAAAGTCCTCTTCTGTTTCTTTTTGTGTGCGCTAGAGTCTGGGATTTTTCAACAATTGTGTGTGAACCAGGTTACCATCTGTCGCGATGGGCTTCATGCCTTTGGGCTTCAAAGTTGAGTTAGTTCCATTTTTTGTTCCCCACTTTAAAGAGTATAAAGTCGTCTGTGTGGTGACAGAATTATCACAGCACTGGCTTTACATCACTAACTTCAAGGCCTAGGGAGGGACCCCAGGCGAAATGTAGCTCTCAGGACATCATACTTGGTTAAATCTTGACCTGTGTTACCGATGTCAAATATGCAGCGGGAGCTCCATGGTACCTGAGAGCAGGTTGGTGGACAGGGAAAACCCAGCATCCTTGGTTTCATCTTTGCGGGATGCCATTGATGCCAGGGCACCATGATCTAGGGAGTTGACTCCATGGGAAAAACACTGCTTGCAAGAGGTCAATTGTGGCACTGTTTATATGTATTGTCCCTTTTCTTGGAGGAGGCATTTTGGAGACATATTGGGACAATGCAATTTTCTTGCATAGTGTGCAATTTTGTGATGGTGGCAGCTTTTCTCTCATCTTTGCATTCCTCCTATGAGTCTTATGTTTGGTGTCCTTCAAGCTGCTTTGAGGGTTGGCTCTGTCCGGTGGCGTGGTTGCCACCAAATTTTATGACCACACATTTTAAGTCCTGTGACATAGTGACTTGTTTCTGTTGCCGTCTGTGCAGTTGCAAAGGTCCGGGAAATCCAGCTTCAGGGATGATTTCCCTCTGGTTCCTCCCATCGGTTTTTGGTGAATCAAAGAACCCCCATCTGAAGGGTTCTAAAATCTTGTGTCAACATTCAAATATCTGTTTTCCTAGAGCATGGTTCTCACCTTTGCTGATAATAATTAAAAATCCCTGCCTACCGGCCTGGCTGAGATCACCCAGAAAGCGGTGATTAAAACTCCATCACCATCACCCAGAAAGCAGTGATTAAAGCCCCATCACTGTTGCCAAGAAAGTCCCGGATGCCCAGGGATGCTGCACTCTTGAGGTTCAAGAGAAAGCTGCAGCCATCCGCAGAGTGAGGCCTGTGGGACCAGCTTGGAGGCGTAGGGATGTTAAGGTGCCCCCTTGTTATGAGAAGCTCTCTCCCTGTAAACACCAGCTGCTGGCTACGAGTCCAGGCCCTGTAGGATGGCGGAGGGGACAGCGGTGGCCATTTGCAGCTGTGTCCAACAGACACTTGTCTTGACTGCCTTACAACCTGCAATCTCACCAACTCCCCTTCGTTACTTAAGGTTCCCAGCTTGTATCCAGACATTTATACCCTGTGCTCTCTATACATTCCATATACCGAACGTGGGGAATTTAGGGATCGATACGTAATGCCCCTTTTGGCTCACGTGATTTCCCACCCAACAGAATACACAGAGCCAGACCTGTAGGGATGAAATTCGGTTTATTGGTGATAAGAGCTGGGTGGGAGAACCCAGCTTAGGCAGGTGATCACTTAGGCTGATCAGTGCCCTCGGCTTCAGCCCTCTCCTCCAGGACTATCTTTGGCTCAGTCCACACAGGCACGTTCCGGTGGTCCAAACAGATTCACTGACCCAAGACTGCTGGCTCATTCCGGCCACGGAAAAAGAGGGACGAAATTCCTTAAATTCCTTCATTCACTTGGCAAATATTTATTGAACATCTAGTAGCTGTCAAGTGTGAACAAAATAGAAATTCTGCTCTTGTGACACTTAGATTTCAGTGGGGGAAAAACATCCTGTTTGCTTACTGCTTTGTATTGAATTTGTTCTAATGAAAGTGACAAAAGGCTCACGGAGCTCCTTTCTCATGAGGAACGAGGTACACATATTTCTCCCTAATCATTCTAAAGAAGTGAAATGCTATTTCTCTCTGGTCAGTGATGGGACCCATTGAAGGAGGCCATGCTGGGTGGGGCACCTCAGGTCTGCAGACCCGTGGACCCTTCCGCATCTTGCTGCTGTGGCTTGTGGCACATTCTGTGGGACTGGTTTCTGACTTCCCCACCAGGCTGGGAGCTCGGTGCTTAGAGCTTTGTAAAACTAGTGAGTGAGGTCCTAGTGAAGTGATCCAAGCCTGGGTCACTTGTGTCATGATGGTGCTTGTACACGGGAATAGAGGTGCGGAGAGGCATTTATTTTTGAGGGAGAAACTGGCAAGTCCAGATTTTGACCTTGTGAAACGCTGGGAGCACAAAACAGTGCTCCTCGTATGGTTGGGTTTAATGGCTGTCTCGTCCCGCATGGGTTTACACTGTTGAGGTGATAGAAGGTTCTCAATGCCCTCTGACCCGCATTAACAGTTACATTTTGCATCAGTTTGTATGTATCTTCGCTGCCCCACCTGTTTGTGGGTGTGTGTTTATTTGTTTGAAGTAGCCTCCACGCCTAATTCCGGGCTCGAACTCACAACCTCGAGATCAAGAGTCACATGCTCTACCGGCTGAGCCAGCCAGACACCCCTGTGGCCCTGCCATTTTTAAAAACCAATTTCAGTCCTCGAAGATTTTAACCAGGCTTCAGTCTTTTGAACTCCTCATTTCTCCTCCAACATACCAATGTTGGGACAAATCCGACACCCCCAAGTTGGTGCGTGGATATAATTATGCTGTCACTGTGGGGATGATTCACTCTCTGAATTGTCATCAGAAAGATTGTAAATAAATCCAGGACAAACGAAGCTTGTTTGATACCAACCAAGATAATATGAGCTCGGACTGAAGGAAAAGTAGTTAGCATGGCGGATCCAACAGCACAAAGATCAGTAAGGAGAGTGGACCCACGTCTGTCTCCCTCTGAGGTTTGCCCTCCTTTACGTGCCATTGTTGGGCTGTGATTTCACTAACAAATCACTGTTTACATGCTTGCCCTTAGGATCATCATGTAATTAACATCTCTGAGCAAATGCCATTTTGTCACTTAAAGGTATGTATTCCATTGCTAACCGGGAACGAACGGCCAGAGTCTGATGATTATGGCTTCGTATGCTGTGTTGAAAATATACACACATTTGGGCCTTGTTTCAGCACCATTATTTGGCATACAAATTTAGTTCTCTCACAAGGGTGTTGTTGTTGTTGTTGTTGTTTAAATGTACCTTGTCAGGGTGAAAGCATTTGGGGTCAGGGTGACGGGGAAGGTTTGTTTTAACTTGCAAATTCCATCTAAAATTTTCTAAGCTCTCTGCCCAGCGATTACTTTGTCTTCCATACCATTCTGACACTTTCCGTTAATCCATGAAACAAGAAGAAGGCTGAGCAAAAACGCACTCTTATCTTGTAGAGATAGTTGGGTCAGTTCGGGTCAAAGTTTTATTGGGTTTGGCATAAGAGCTATTGGAAAAACTTGTAGAAGGAGGAATAGTTACAGAGTGATCTTTAAAACGGATTTCAAAGATGAAAACAGAACAAAATTGGTTTCTGACTTTGAAATGTTACTCTTGTCAGAAACCTATAAGTTGAATTGGCACAGAGATATATTTCCGGGCTCTTTAAACTGTTGGGTGGAAAGTGATCCAAACTCTAAGTCTCAAAAAGAAAGACTTTGCAAGTATTAAAACACTTGATTGTAGTAAGTTTCCTCTGGGGTATTAGATAAGTGAGGTTTACTAGTGTTGTTCCAGAAAGGATAATGAGTAGATTATTCGTTATCGGTCCTTCGTTCATACCGAGTGGGGGTTTACAGCAGCCATGCCCTCTCGAAGGCACGAAACACCCATGTCAGCACGTAGGGCCATTGGAACACAGCAGCTCAAGCCGAGTGGCTTGAACAACAGACATTTACTGTCTCACTGCTTGAGAGGCTGGAAGTCTAAGATCAAGGTGCAAGTGAAGTTGGTTGGTTTTTTCTGAGAGCTGTGAGGGAGAGTCTGTTCCAGGCTTCTCTTCTAGCTTCTGGTAGTTTCTTGGCTGATGGAAGCACACCTCCAACCTTCACAAGACACAAGGTGTGTGTGACTGTGTCTGGGTTTCCCCCGGCTTCCCCCAGCCTTGTAGAATTAAGGCCCGCCCTAATCTAGTATGACCTCGTCTTGACTCATGACATCTGCAAAGGCCTTATTTCCAAATGAGGAAACATTCTGAGGTCCTGGAGGTTAGGGCTTCAACAGATGAATTTAGGGGGACACCCTCCCACCCGTAACACCACCATGGTGACGCTTGGGCATCTCGGGAAGCACCCACCCCAGGCTCTGCCTCCTGCTCTGTCAGCACATCTTCCCCACCTGCCCTTGTTTCCACCTCACTGCCTAAACCCTCGCACTGGCACTTGGCGTGGCCATTAGCTTTATCCCAACAAGCACCTTCTAACTGCCCTTGACTCCTGATCCTTCCTTCCCAGAGCCCAGACCACCTTGATCCAGGCTGGGAGTCTGACTCCAGGCCCCCACTTATTCCGAAAGGCGATTGTGCACTCTTGATAAACCACCAGCCTGCTTCTAGGTACCTTGGGGAACACAAGTCCTGAAGAAAGAGCCAGGCTGCCTGATGGCTCCTGCTTTGGAACATTGTTTGGGGGTGTTTGTGAGCACATTGCCCTAAAGGCTCCTTTGAAGTTGGGAAAGCAAGGTTGAAAAAGTATAATAGTTTTCTGAGATTGTTTTTTTTAAGTTTTTTTAAAAAAAATTTTAATGTTGATTTATTTTTGAGAGAGAGAGACAGAGTGTGAGCCAGAAAGGGGCAGAGAGAGAGGGACACCCAGAATCTGAAGCGGGCTCCAGGCTCTGAGCTGTCAGCACAGAGCCCGACGTGAGGCTCAAGTTCACAAGCTGGGAGATCACGACCTGAGCCGAAGTCGGATGCCCAACCGACTGAGCCATCCAGGCGTTCTCTGAGATCATTTTTAATATTTCAATCCCCCTAGGGAAAACAAAGTGTATTTAACATGGCCAACGGTCAGACAAAGCGCTTTGCCCGAAGATGCAATCACAGAGCAAACACCTGCTGAGAACAGGATCTGAGAGCGCTCAGGAGGGAAGAAGGTGGGGTGTGTCTGGAGATGTAAAACCCAGTCCTTAGAGCTTGAGTGAGGTGTGTTTCCTAGGAGGTTTGTGGTACCACTTACACTTTTGATGAGGATCGCAAGGACATGGGCTCTCACGGGGAGAAGCCCACTCCCCCGCCGCCTAGGGCCGCAGCCACGCTGGTGTGTAAATATAATGTTGTCATAGGTAGCTGCTTTATAAGGTCTTCAGGTAGGTTGTGTGTGCCTCAGCCAACCTTCCACCTCTGCTCTATAAGGAATTTGGGTCACTTCTGCCTAGGCAAGAGTTTCGTCTGAATCTTTAGGCTGCCATGCTTGCAGCAGTCATGTTTTAGTATGCTTTCTATGACTTCAGAGGCTGTGAGCTTTATTGACCTTGGCACATGATTTCTCAGAAAGGGTTTGCTTAAATAAATATCTCGATACCTGAATCTGGAATTTCACTAATTGACCAGACAGCTGAAGGCTAACCCTCTTATTCCCTAGAGTATTATAATCTGAGTTGCTCTTTTTTTTTTTTTTACTTTATATTTATTTTATTGTTAATTGATGTCAATGATAATTTAATCTCTTCTCAGTGGTTTATCATGTTGCCACGCACAACAGTTATTTTGGCAGGCTCCATATAGCCCTGGACGTACTGACAGATGCTGACTTGGAATGCAAGGCGTGTGCACTGAGTTTAGTGCCTACGTTCTCAGGACTTGCATTCGCGTGGACCCCTTGATGTTACTTTCAGATCATTTGGATGTTCCTCAAGTTGGAGTGAGACTCATAAGGTCCACTTGGCCAAGGTCATGCACCAGCCTGAGCCCATCACTGTTACTCATTGAGAGTTTTTCTTGCCCTCCTTAAACCCTCCTCTTCTGATCAGCTCAGCCACCTTTGATTCATTGGGACCTCCCGTACCTGTAGGGTATCTCTGACCCAGATCACGTCAATTTGCATCCACTTCGTCATCCCGGACTCCTTCGTTGTAGAAGCTACGGAAGGACGTTTGTCTCCCCGCTGAAGTGATTTGTGCAAGGGACAGGCACGAGGTAAGTATACTAACTACATCACTGGTTCTCAATGAGGAATGAGTTTGCTTCCTCTCCCCGGGGATATTGGACAATGTCAACAGATTTCAATTGTCACGATTGAGGGGAGGGTACAACTGGCATATATTGGACAAAGGCCAGGGATGTTGCTCAACATCCGACAATGCACGGGGCAGCAATCTGGCCCCCAAATGTCAGTCGTGTG
Source organism: Leopardus geoffroyi (assembly GCF_018350155.1). Classification (NCBI taxonomy): domain Eukaryota; kingdom Metazoa; phylum Chordata; class Mammalia; order Carnivora; family Felidae; genus Leopardus; species Leopardus geoffroyi. The sequence continues at coordinate 7,556,726 of NC_059333.1, read as the reverse complement.
GAGGTTGAGAAACTCTGTTCTAACGAGAAGACACTTTGGCAAACATGATGCCAGGCTACAGTCCCTTCCAAGCTTCGTGTTTGACTGATCATGTAGGATCCTGACTTCTATTAAGAATTGCCTTAAAAATAAAATCCCTGAAAATTACCTGGAAGGTGAGGTCAGCTACTGTCTCACGCAAATTGAGGCAACACTATCCGGGTATCCATCTGGTGTCTGTGTTCGTTGCCTAGCGATGCTGTAACAATGGAAATCTATCTAGAAATTTCCTGTCTCACAGTTCTGGAGGCCGGAAGTCCAAAATAAAGGTGTCAGGAGGGCCACACACTCTCAGAAGGCTCTAGAGAAGCATCCTTCTTGCCTTCCCAGGTTATGATGGCGGCTGGCAAATGTTGGCATTCCTTGGCTTATGGCTGCATCATTTCAATCTCTGCCCTTGGTGACACATGAACTTCCTTACGTGTCTGTGTTCTCTAAATCTCTCTCTACTTACAAGCACGCCAGTCACTGGACCTATGGCTCACCCTCATCTCGTGTGACCTCATCTTGATTCACTTGCACAGACCCTACCTTCAAACAAGATCTCATGTACACATACCAGAGGTTAGGACCTCAACATATCTTTCTGGGGACACAACCCAATGTGCCACAGTCGGCATCCCAGACGTATAAGGCCCCATGGGCAGACCCCACAGAAGCCACGGTCTGTCGGTGTTTGGTGACAGTGATGTTGTTCCTGTGCCAGATTGCCCACGGCCTGGCTGCCAGCCCACCTGCCCATTCTCATCACTCACTTTACCCTCCCGCGTCTTTCCTCCTTCCTGCTTCTTTATTCTCCTGTCAATTCTCTTTGTCTCTTCCACCACTGATGGCCAATCAAGGCCCCCTTGCCTTTCGGGTGAAGACACTCCCTCCATTCACTGGGCACAATACCGAAGTCATCAGATCTTCCTACTCGTGCACTCAGCGGCTGCCAGCTGTTCAGAAGCACCTTCTGAACTGCAAAAGATATTTTCTTCTAAGTGTTTAAAGGCCAGGGCTCCTCAGGGAAATCTGATGCTTCCAGAAAAGCAGAAATTAGATGGCAAAGCTCAGCTGCATTAATAGCTCGGGGAGAGTGTTGTTGGGATTGTTTTGTTTTCAGATGTCATCATTTGGGTTTTTAATGTATTTATGAACAATAGCCTTTGGGGAGCCCTGAGGGTAAAGGATAGTAAGAATTTAGAGGCATCGTGTGGACAGCAGGGAGTGGAGTTGCCAACTGAGGAAAAAGAAAAATGCTGAGCCAGAAAACTTTTAGATAGGCAATGCAGAAGTTTATGAGTAGAGGCGTAGGACGTGGGATCACTCCCACCCTCGATCACGGCAGAAGAGCCTGAAAACTCTGTCTTGGTCTAGCTCTGATATTGCTGGAAAGATGCTCGAGTAGAAATACGAAATGACCACCGACCCCAGAGGCAAAGATCAGCACCGGAGCTGTGTCCCATTGGCGGAGCCCAAAGCTTTAGTTGGATGTGTGAAAGCTGCTGAGTGTATGGAGCAGAGTCTCCAAATATGTATAACTCATGCAGCGAAGAGTTGCAGAAGGGCCGGTCCCTGACCCCAAGCCTGTGTAGAAGCAGGTAGCTGGAGGGGCAAGATGTGGGCAGATTTTCCTACAGCTTCTCGCCCGGTTGGTGTTTCCTGTCATACTTGGAGGTCCTGTGAGAAATGGTTCACCAGGTCCTGATTCTGCCCCCTTTAAATATTGGCAGGTCAATTCTCAACAGGAACAGTGGTGCTGTTATCCATCTTGTTTAAGACTGCCCCTGCCCTCCACGGCCCCTGGACCACTCCCACTTTACCGGCCCTCAGCAAGCACATGCTCGTTACTATTTTGGGTGTGATTTTACTCGAGGCGACCATTTGGTGTTGCAGGCATACGCCCTGTGTAAAACGGAGACAGCAATAGCATTAGGTCGTGTGGTTGTTGTGGATTAGCACTTGTAAAGCCCTAGAATAGTGCCCAACCCATAGTAAGAGCTCAGCAATGTCCCCTCCACTCACCAAGCCCCTCTGGCTTTGCTTGCTTGCAGCCCTGGTACTCTGCTGCCTAAAGGAATTCATGTTTTGTTTCCCACCAAGTCGCAAAAGGAGCATAATAAAAAAGATGTTGTCAGCGTTCATGTTTTTGCCCCTCATTTATTTTTCTTAACCTTTTGGAGCTTAGTCATTGTTTCTCTGTTAGGGAAACTACTGAGAGGGGAGAAGATGAATAGGGAAAGAGACGTGATAATGCATATTTTAACAATTCGCATTTTCATAGAATTATGTATAGAATTGTATCTGTACAACAGACTTACAATAGGATTATACACAGAATTGTAGAAGTACAGTTTTGTTGTCTTTAATATTATTTCAACTCAGCTAATCCTTATTCTCAATTCAATTAAATATGTCAATGCTTCATGGTCTTCCATAGTTATATCATGACCTCAGACTCTCCATCAATCTACTCACTAATTGAATTAGTTATTTTCTGGCCATTGGTCAATTACTTCTTCCTGGTGGATTACAATCCGGAAGGACCGTGCTATGGACTTAATGTTTGTGTCTCCCTAAAACTCATGTTGAAGCCCTAATCCTTAATAGGATGGTGTTTGCAGGTGGGCCTTAGGAGGTGATTAGGGTTCGATGACGTCATGAAGGTGGGGGCCTCACGAAGGGGTTAGTGCCCTTATCAGAAAGGATACGACAGAACTCTCTCTCTTCCTGCCACGTGAGGACACAGCAAGAAGGTGGCCATCTGCAAGCCCGTTAGAGGCCCTACACCAGAACACAGCCATTCTGGCATCCTGATTGTAGACTTCCAGGCTCCAGAGCCATGAGGAAATAGATTTTTGTTGTTTAAGATATTCTATTCTTAGATATCTGTGGTATATCTATTCTAAGATATTCTGTGGTATTCTATTATGGTGGCCCAAGCTAGCTAAGAGTATAATACAGTGTTCTGTTCCCCTCTCTATAAAAGGGCAGATAGGATCCAACCCAAGCTATTGGGACACGTTGTCCCTGGAAGTAAGTCTTGAAGAGAGGGAAAAAAAGTGAAAATGGAGTTCATTCAGTTGTGATGTAGGCCCTCTGACCAGACCCTTCCCATTGTAGGACATCACTACTATTCCTGTATTCTTGTTTCTTGGAGCTTCCCATCCTACTGCTTTTTTTCTGAGCCCGAGTCTGTAACCTCCCCCACTGATATTGGGGGTCTTGATATTCTTCCAATAAACTGTCCCCTACCTTTGTTTACAGTAGACAGAGTTACGGTCTGTTGTTTATGACCTCAGAATCTTGATGAATACATCTGCCTGCTGTGTCACTTAATGGGTAAGGCTTACAGACTTTATCAGTTCTCCATGTATAATATATCATAGTTATATTTTTAGGCTTCTCGTTGGTTAATAGGCTTCTGAGATGAAGTTGATACTTTAATGACTTTTGACATATTTGAGTCATTGGTTATATTTTGATGGAGTAGCCCAAAGGTATTACTAGCTATAATTTTATTCATAAAGGAATATTTGAATAAATTATCAAAGTCATCCTTCCCTGTGTTGAATTGCCCATTATATTTGGGGGAGAGGGGCCTAAGGGGTGGAAGGATGGAGAAATGGTATGTAAGCACGCTTGTGAATAGAACAGTATTAATAGGCATTGGATGCTTTTAGCTTTGCTATAGATCATAAAACTAACAATTATTTGCCCAGGAAACTACAAGTTACTTAGGGTCAGGGAATTCTGAAAGATCTATGGTATTGACTTTCACTGAGACTATAATTGGAAAAAAATGAGGTGATTTAAGAAGAGAATTGACTTACATGAATGTTTATAACAGCCTTTCATTTCTATGGAGAAGGGCTATTAATGTATTACTTCTATTTTATTTTTCCCAAGTCTAGTGAACATTACACTTTCACATGATACAAAAAAAAAAAAAAGAAGAAAAGAAAAAGATGATGGCGAATTGGATTTCACACCCGAGCGGTTGATGTTTCAGTCCCAAAGACTGGCTGCACCGAGAACTGTAGAGGTGTTTGGAGCAAGGCAACTGCTTATCCAATTAATTAGCTCAACAAATAATTGTTGTGTTCACTCCGTCCCTGGTGCTGGGCTTTTTGCTAGGCATGTAGTGCACAACATGGCCCTTTGCCATCCAAGAGGATATAGTCTAAAAGAAGACATAAATGTATACAAATGAGAGCCATAAATCACAGACACTGAGACAGTTATCCACTAGAGCAGTGAAATCCCATAGAAAGGACACGGAGTTCTTCAAGTGGAAAGAAGATGGGGAAGTAGGAAGTGTTCAGGAAAGGTTTTAGAGCAACTCTCTCTCTCTCTCTCTCTCTCTCTCTCAGTGTGTGTGTGTGTGTGTGTGTGTGTGTGTGTAATAATTCTGGGCAGAAACTACAGTGTAAGGAAAAGATATGAGATGAGAAAAAGGCAAGGTGGATTGATAAGTGCAAGAAGCTCAGTGAGACTCAAATGTTGGGTGTGGGGAGGCGTGCAAAGAGAATCAGGTCTAGGCAAGCAGGTTGGGCGAGTCTTTGGCAGACCAGTAGGCCATAGCAAGGCATTTGGAATTGATATGCCAAGTACACAGGAGCCATCTAAGTATTTGAGTGGTAGATTGAAATGATAAGATTTTTGTCTTAGGAGAGTCACTTTGGTGGGTGCAAAGATCCCTGATGAGAAAAGGAGAAACCAGAATCCCTAAGACCCACTAGGAGGAGGCTCCAGTGGCAGCTGGTGAAAATGGTGTTACCTTGAGGAAAGGCAAAGTCAGTGAGGACAAGAGAGGGGAGGGATGGAGGGGTCTTGAGGAGAAACACTGACCTGACTCAATCCCTGATTTGAATTGAGGTTTGGAAATGGTTGTGCAGGGAAGGGAAGAGGCAAGACTGACCACCATCACTGGGTCTTGGGTAGACAGTGATCCATTCATTAAGGTAGAGGAGAAAAAACAAGACTGTGGATGGGAAACGGAATAACAAGTCCATGTTACGTACATGTACTGAATTTGAGATGCTTGAGGCACATTCACATAAATGATCAAAAGTAGCTGCACAGTGAATTCAGAAGCCCAGCAGCGGGTCTGGCCCGAGTATGTACTTCTGGGGTTGCTAGCATAGAGGTAGAGTTAAAAATAGACAGTGATTGTGATTGTCTGGGGAGAGATGTGGAATGAAGAGATACTTCTATCCATGGGAGGGCAATAGGACAGTAGCTCGGTAAGGAGATGGCGAGAACACCTGAGGGGGACACCTAGGGAATGTGTGTCCTGAGACAAAAGGAATAGGGGCTTCCGGAAGGAAGAAGCAGTCAGTGGCACCACATGCCACAGAGAGGGTCAAGTGGATTTCCACTGCTGTTGTGTCTTGTTTTGGAATAAAGATACGTAAATTATTGTGAGTTGTTTAGACTGAGGATGCGAATCTTTAAGTGGGTTGTTGTGAAGAGGAATAAAACTCTGGGTCCCATCTCTGAGTGCCCAAATGTGCCCTTTCTTGGGTGGTGCATCCTACCCCCTCTCAACTACCTGTTCTGCTGCCTGGACGTGATTGAGCACATGACAGAGATGTGCTCTTTCCTGCTCTGGCGCAAGATTTCTCAACCCCAGGAGCACTGACATTTTAGACCAGATACCTCTTTGTTGTGGAGGGATGTCCTGTAGCAGGTGTAGCAGCAACCTAACCTTTCACAGATGCCAGTTTCCATCACCTTTCCCCGCAAGTGGTGAGAGCCAACAGTTTCTCCAGGAAATACCAAATGTCCCCTAGAGGGGAAAATTGCCCAGTGAGAGCCTTAACCACTCTAGATCCATAGCAAGGAGATCAAACTGTGCCTTTTGAATTGTTTGTCAGGATAGGAGCCCAGAACATAGAAAAAGATTTTAGATGAAAAGTGACCCAGCCATAAAGTTGTCTCAGAGAAGATGTGTGTGGGGTAGGAAGCCAAATAACCAAGCGATAGAGACCTTAACGGGTTGAGTAAAACAGTTACATTCTTTTTTTCCGAAGCAATGAACAAATTATCTCCAGAAGGGCAACACAGACTGTAAAAGTCAATAATAAAAAAGATTGCCCATAGTCACATGTAGCACATGCCCTTGTGTACCAAGCATGGGCAAGCCAGAGTTCACAGCAATAACCATTCATTTTGGGCCTGTAGTGAGCAGGATCCATCCATCGCTGTGATAATAGTCGCCATAGATCTTCTGGAGTTGAACCAGCTTGGAGTCACATAATTTGTTGCCTACCTCACCTATGCTTATCTCGAAGCAAAAAGTTCAGGTGCTCTAAGTTCTTATGGCAGAAGCAATATTTTTTTCTCTGTCCATTTGGTTTGTTTTTCTGCCTTCCAGAATTGGGGTGGGGGGGGGGAGATTCATGGTGATTAGCAGATTTGTTTCTCCCTGTTTACGCTAATAAAATGAGGGCATGGATCAACACCTCCATGAGGATTTTCCTCTCTGACTGAGTGTGCAGCTGTGGATCACACTCAGGTTTCAAAAGTGGTCATAATTCACTGGTGCATTCGGTCAGCAGATAGTTATCGCGGATCTGCGTGTGCGAGGCCCTGCGCTACTCGCTGGAGAAACTGGACGTCGCTATAGATGCAACGGCCACTTCCATTTTGTTCAACTTGGGGAGAGAGACAAGAAACAAGTCAAATATAAATGAAAAAGGTAAAATAAATACGACTGTGATCATTACACGTGGGAAATAAATAAGACAATGTGATCATAATTGGGATGGATGAGAACAAAGGTCTGATTTAAATAAGATGGCCAGGGAAGGCGGAGCTGAGGAGATGGCATTTTGGTCTACTGCCTAAGGATGGGATCCAGCCAAACATTGAAAGAACAGGGGAAAGGGAAAGAATCTTCCAAGAGCAGGAAGGACAATAGTCTATTGTCCAAGGCACTGGGACCGCTGGAAGAGAAGCCTAGGGAGGGGAGCAAGTACGAGATCACAAAGGCCTTTTTGTATTTGAAGTTGAGTCTCAGCAATAAAAGGAAGCCGGTAAAGGGTTAAGCTTGAGATGGGAGAAGATCATGTATCTACCACTTTGCCTACTTTGCGGGGAAGAGTAATGGTGGAAGCAGAAAACACGGTGAGTTGACCATTGGGCCAGCCCAATGATAGAGGACGGTGGGGTGGCTGAAGGTGGCGGGGTAGAGAGAGAAATGTGAATCAATTAGAGATATGCATTGGGTACATAACAGATGGGATGTAAGCATAACAATGGCCCCTGAAGACGTTTGTGTCTAATCTCCAGAACCTGTGACTATGTCACCCTGCATGGCCAAGGAGACTATATGGATGTATCTAAGAGTGCAGACCTTGAGACAGGGATACGACCCTGGATTACCAAGTAGGCTTAATCCAATGGACTCTAAACATGCAGAGTATCTTTCCTAGCTAAATCAGAGAAACAAAATAGAAGAAGAAGAGATTTGGAACATGAGAGCAACTCAACCCACCATCGCTGGCTTTGAAGATGGGCGAAGGGGGCTGTGAGAAGGTGGTGGGAGGAAGGAAGGAAGGAAGGAGTGTGGGTGGCCTCTAGAAACAGGGACAGGCTCTCAGCTGGCAGCCACCCAGGATAAGCATTCTCTGTCCCACAGCTGCAAGGAAGACAATTCTGCCAATATTTTGAATGAGCAAGGAGATACCTCTCCCAAGGAGGACCCAAAAAGGAGTACGGTCCTCCTAACACCTTCATTTTGGCCCAGGGAGACTCACGGAAGATTTCTGGCCTCCACAACTGTAAGATGATGAATTTGTGCTCTTTGAGTCACAAGTCTGTGCTACTTTGTTACAGCAGGAAGCTAATACATGGGGCTTGGTGGCTGATTGGATAGAGAGGTCAGGAGAGCAGGGTGGATTCCTATGTTTCTAATTTGGTTGGCCAGTGGGCAATGATATATTCAGGACATCATGGATAAGTAGACTCTGGAGGGTAGAAACCAGACTTATGGTTTGGTCATATTCAGTTTGAAATGCCTGTTAGATATTTAAGTGGTGGTCCCAAACAGGAAACTATTAGTGCAAATCTGGGACTCACGGGAAGGATGAACTTTTGGATTAGAGAGAACACAGATTGTGCGGGACTAGCCGAACAGACTTAAGAAAGGAGTGTAGATGGAGAAGCGAGCCTAAAGTCCAATTCGAAGACAATGCACCACTCAGAGGTTGCATAAAGAAGGAGAAGGAAGCCACAAAGCTGACAAAGAAGGAACCCCTGAGTCCTTGGGAGAAAGCCAGGGGAGCACAGCATCAGAAATTCAAGAGAGGGGCACGTGTTGGAAAGGAGAAGGTGGTCAACTACCCCAAATGCAGCTGAGAGGCCGCACTACACTGGACAGTGGGAGGCAGGTCATAGGCCTTGGCAAGACCACATGAGTCGAGGGGAAAATGGAGGACGGGACAAGGCTAGGGGGCCAGTGAGGTGACTAAGTCCAGACAGCATGTTGTCCATAGAGCTTACTTCACAAGAAAGAGGAGCAAAGAGGGGCGCCTGGGTGGCACAGTCGGTTGGGCGTCCGACTGCAGCCAGGTCACGATCTCGCGGTCCGTGAGTTCGAGCCCCGCGTCGGGCTCTGGTCTGATGGCTCAGAGCCTGGAGCCTGTTTCCGATTCTGTGTCTCCCTCTCTCTCTGCCCCTCCCCCGTTCATGCTCTGTCTCTCTCTGTCCCAAAAATAAATAAACGTTGAAAAAAAAAATTAAAAAAAAAAAAAAAAAAAAAAAGAAAGAGGAGCAAAGAAAGGAGAAGCCTGAGCCGGGTGGGCGAGGGCTCAGGAGGTGCCTTTTAGCGACGGATCAGTTTTTATACTGGTAAGAATGATCTGGTAGGGAGGGAGAGAGCTTGAGAATCAGCGAGGAGTGGATGGTTTGGGAAGGGAATAGCAGATGGCCCCAGCACACAGCCAGAGGAGTTTCCTGGCTTCGCTGGAAGTAAGGACGATGGACCACGGTGGGTCTGTAGGCTTGTCGGCGGGAGGGTGAGGGACAGCCAACGTTCCTGGCAGCCCACGTCAGCTTGGGAGTCATAAGCGAAACACTTAGAAGCTGGCAGAGAGATGATGCTGTGTCACTTTGATCCCAATGGCCCTTTTATGATTGCGCGGAATATGTTTATGACATCTGTAAGGAGAGAGTCTAGAATGCTGAGCAAAATAACACCACTGGGAGAGGATGTGGACCTTTCTACCAACAGCGGTGATGGCCACACTCACCTCCCCTTGCCTTGGGCTTCTTCTAGTCTTTTTACGGTGGGGCATCTGAGAGGCTGACCAGCGAGGCTATATCAAGGGACCAGGCTGTCTGAGCTGTCATCCCAGGAGCGGTAGTGGGAACTGAGTCAAACCACTTGTCTTCCCGGATGAACTTGAAACTAGGGATAGTCATTCCTGAGCTGAAGTGTCAACCTTAAAGGCGGTGGCTCAGATACACACGTCTTTTGTCCCTCCTTGGACAGGCTTACTGGACTATCTGGGATGATTAGTACCATGCGTGGTCTTAGGGGTTCTAGGGGTGGGGGGAGAAAATATTAAGAGTTTTTATGATAGTAGCTTTTATCTTACTCCTCTAAAATGTTTACTTATCACAGGGTATACACAATATTAATACGATATACACATGCGATTTACGGCCAAATAAAACTCCATGTAACAGCGACTGTGCTCAAAACCTTCATCCCAGGAAGGAAGGTGGTCCAGGTAGTTCGCGGACCCCTACCATAAATAGCTAAGCCAAGGGGCTAAGATATTCTCACTTTTCTTCAAGAGGGTGGGGCCGCCCCTTGTTCCCAAGGTGGGATGTGATTGGCTGTTTGAAGTTTTGCAGCCAGGCAGTAAGTGAACCCTCTTCTCCCAGGGGAGCAAAAGCTGGGCCTGGGGCCCCTTTATAAGGAGGGTGGTTTGGCTAGGAGATCGTATGTGCGAGAGCAGAGTGGGGAGGAGACCCCAGACTTGGATTACTCGGGGCCCTCTTGGCTTCACCAGATGTCAAGACAGCGCATAACACTGAGCCTTGACTTTGGGGCTTAGGCCACAGTGAGAAAGTGAGGACTGACTGTAAGCTCAGAGTCCTGCCTCCCTCGGCGTACAGACCCCCTCCCCCCCACCACCACCTAACCACAGAACCTTAGGCATCTTCGGACCCCTGCCAGGGAGCCCTATGGAGAAGACACCTCCCCAACCAGGGACTCCTTCAAGCTCCTGCTCAGGCTTCCGTCTGCATAGACTCCATTCTGCCCAATGCACTCTCAGTTTTGCTGCCTGGCTCTTCAGCCCTGCCGACAACTGTGCGCCCCCAGCCCCCGCACCCCCGAGGTAACTTACCACCCTATTTCTCATTCCCAATGGCTCCCGGCTCCCCCCAGCCTGTGTCCTAGACGCACACGGGCACGCGCTGTCCTGCCCTCCCATCCGATCTCCATTCTCAGCATTGGCCTGGCTGCCTTCCCTGCAGCCCACCGCCCCGCTGAGGAGGCTCTCCTCTCCTGCTCACCCCAGCCCCCCTCTCTACCTTCCTTCTCAGCCTGGCTTCCAACTCTCTTCTGCGGAGACCCCTGCTGGTGCCTTTACCTGGTAGCTTCTCATCACCAGACCACCGGGAGCGCCTTCCCTAAATTTTCACCTGTGTCTTTCTCTCTTTCTCTTTTCTTTTTTTTGAGATGTAATTAACATACAGCATTATGTTAGTTTTAGATGTACAGCAAAATGATTTGATATCTGTATATATTGCAAAGCGATCATAACAATAAGTCCATTCTGATCATAACAATAAGTCCATTAAGGCAAGCTGCCAGGCCACAAACACCGCCCACCCCCACCCCCACCGGGTGGGATGTGTGTGACTTTCCCTGGGCACTCCTGGCTGTCCAAGAACAAAGGAAAGGGGAAAAACAAATGGTTAACTGATAGAGATCACCGTCCTGCAGGACCGGGAGTCTCCATCACCCTCCACAGCGATGTGGGAAACAAAGGCAGAAGGAAATTGCGGATAGAACGCAATTTCCTTCTAACCTACAGGCCATTGACAAACACTTGAGGCCCCAGAGTAAAACTTCTCCCCTGGAACTCCCTACTGTCTTACTGCTAATGCTTTGCTAGAGGGCAAACCACCTTAGCTTGACAATAGCTAGGCCTCCACTGTCCTGGGAGTCTTCTTTAGCATATGAAAACCTCACTGGAAACTTCCCTGGGATTTCACCTCCCCCAGCCCCATAGTATAAAACCAGTCTCTCCTCCTGGTCCCGGGGCAGCTCTTCCTGCCCAAGAGGTGAGTTTCAATAAAATCATCTTTTTGCACCCAACACGTCTTCAAGAATTCTTTCTTGGTGGTTGGCTCCAAACCCCACAAACCCCACTATCACCCCAACAACCTCGTTACAAGTCAACACCTGTCGCCATACATGGTTACAAATTTTTTCTTTTTCTTTTCTTTTGCATTCAGAAGTTATGGCTCATTTGAAGTGGGAAGGTGACTATTTAACAACACTATACACACGCGCGCGCACACACACACACACACACACTCACACTGGGCATGATCGCCGCGGGGTACACAACAGTGGATTTTCATCTTTGTTCTCCTTCCTGGTGGTTCCCTTCCAACAGTCTCGCCTGATGGGTTTGGATCAGAGAGGATCTCCCTCCACAGAGAGTGGAGGACACTCTGAGGGGCTGGCTCCTGGGGGGAAGGAGGAAAGGGTTGGGGGGACCCAGCCAGAGAGGGAGAAGGGACACCCCGTTCCCCCCTAGAAAGCGGTGCGATGGGGCTGGACTTGGAGAGAGAGGGCCCTGCCCTTCCAGGCTCAAGTCCCAATAAGGACTGAGTGATGGAGAGAGAGAGCTGGAAGGACTTTTGGATGGCCCTCCAGGGTGTCCCTGCTCAGCATCTGGAAGGCTGATGGCTGAACGGGGAGCCGCTTCTGGTGCCCTGATTCATACAGGCAGTGAGAGCAGAAGGCTGGGGACCAGCAGAGGTTGGGGACCAGAGAGCGAGGCTGCAAAGAGAAGTGGTACAGCATGAATGACAAGGACCCCTGGCCTGGTCTCAGCAGACTTTCTGTGCTCCACCCGAGGCACAGGGTCAGACCAGCCTCCCCTAAAAGCAGGTGACAACCTGGAAAATGGAGTCCTTATCTAAAGGGGTGGGAGCCGCCTCACTGATTTAAAACAGAAAACACGGATGCTTGCTTGACATGTTGAAAGCTTGTGTCCTCGTGACTCTCCCCGGCTCATAAGGATGACTGAAACCATTACAGAAAAGGAAGAATGTTTGCATTTCTGTACAGCATTCGAGCTAAAATGATGACCCTGCAATCTTAATACAAGTATTAGCGTATACAATGCTGTGTATATGTACCTGCGAGGTGGGTATATACACATTGGCCGATGTAGGCGGCAGCTGCCCAGTGGCCAGGGAGCCGGGCTGCGTGGCTGTTTGCCAGTTTCCAGGTTTCTGCGCTCTCTGTGCTCAGCAAGGCCACTTGCGAAACGAGGTTATCAAGATGGCACCCGTCTGAACCCAAGGGCCTGCACCCAAAGATTTCTTAACGATAATAGCTAACAGCCATGCGTGTTTGCTCCGCACCAAGCACCGTGCTGCATTAACCCTCAGATCCGTCCTTTGGCAGCCTTCTTTTTCTAAACTAATTTAAAAGCTAAGAGAACAGTTCAGCATCCGACTCGTGGGCTGTGGATTTCAGCTCAGGTCATGATCTCATGGTTCGTGAGATCCGGTCCCACCGTCACGCTGTGTGGGGCCAGCTTGGGATTCTCTCTCTCACTCTCTGCCCCTCCCCTGCTCATTCTCTCTCTCTCTCTCTCTCTCTCTTAAAAATAATAAATAAGTAAATAAACAAATAATAGATAGATAGATAGATAGATAGATAACATGGAAAAAAAAAGCTAAGGGAACAGAGGTCCATGCACTTATGATTTGCTTGCACCTGTTAAGTGATGGCCTCAGGATTCGATTTCATCTAGACTGTCTCCCGAGCCTGCACTCAGAAGCCTCGTGCATTCCAGGTGGCTCGAAGCTGCACACGTAGTCATTCTGGATTTACAAAGCCCTGCAAGTTGGGGCATCCACACTGACATTGATGATTTCAGGAATTGCTTATGTCTGGGAAGAATTATTCTGCCCACTTGTTCCTACAATAAAGTGTAGGAACTTATCTTTTGAGCTTCTGCCCCCTCAGAAGGTAAACTTTACAGAATCGGGGATTACATCTGTTTTTTTTTTTTTGTTGTTGTTTGTTTTTTGCCATGTCCCAAGCATCCAGCAATTGCTCGGTTATTCTTTGTTGAATAAATACACAGCCATGAGTTTACTGCTTGCTATGTGCTATTTGCTCTGCTGGTATTTGACACAATTACCACCTTTAATAGCATGTCACCCCTACGCTGCTGTTATCCCCACCTGACAGGTGAAGACAATCATTTACCCATGATCGTTCAAATGCCCGCATGTCCAACCCCAAACCTTCAAATCAATTAAGCATTTTGGTTCACCATCCACGAGCTATGGATGGTGAACCAAATACTATACTGTACACAGCACTGAATTCATCCCTAGGGGTGCAATAGTTGATCTAACTGGGGAAGTGAAGATAAATTCACAAAGAGCGAGATGGTGTATAATATAATAAATAATATAATAAATAATGGTTGAAATATGTCACAAGGCAGCGCGGGAGAACCAATGGACAAAAATATAAGGATGGTAAATTCGGCAAGTCCAGAAATGTATGGATTGGAGGGGCCTGAGGAAGCTTCACAGAGAGGTTGAGACTCCTAGTTCTGAGACAATGAGATGTACCAAGCTGGGGTAGGATCAGGGGTGCCTCCCATGATGTGGGGGAGATGGCAGAGGCCAAGGAGAAAGGCAGAAGTGAGGATGTGGAGGCAAGGAAAATTCAAGATGCCTTGAAGGAATGGTGACCAGGTTCAAGAGAAGGTCCAATCTAGACTCAAAAATGTTCCCACAAATAACATTCACATGAGAGGTAGAAGTCTGAGAGATGGAGAGATGATTACTGTAATAAGATTTAACATTTTAAAAGAGTACCACCAGTTGACCATATATAATCATGGATCTATCTATTATCTATCATCTATCTATCTATCTATCTATCTACCTATTGTCTATCTAACTATCTATCTATTATCTAGTATCTATCTACCTATCTATCTATCTATTATCTAGAATCTATCTATCTATCTATCTATCTATCTATCTATCTATTATCTAGTATCTATCTATCTATCTATCTATCTATCTATCTATTATCTAGAATCTATCTATCTATCTATCTATCTATCTATCTATCTATTATCTAGTATCTATCTATCTATCTATCTATCTATCTATCTATCTATCATCTATCTATCTATTATCTAGTATCTATCTATCATCTATCTATTATCTACCTATTTTATCTATGTATCTACCTACCTGCCTACCTACCTACCTATCTAGACAGTTTTATGAATCTTGACAACTGCATAGAGTTGTGTAACCACCATCAAAATCAAGACCTAGAACCGTTGATTCATTTCTAAACAAGCTTCTTGTGCTACCCCTTCATGTCAGCCCTAATCATAGGATTGTAACTATATGTCCAGTTGTATATTTATGGTGACATCTGAAATTTCCTTGTGCATTTTTCTTTGTTCTCCTGCGTGGCTTAGTGCTATCCAGACTCTTGTTGGCTCTAAGACGGGATGAAAGAGAAAGTGTCTTTGAGTTTCTGAAAAGGGAAAGGAAAAGTGAGATGAAAACTCAATTTGTGGCTTGTTCCATACACGTGTTTCAGGAAAAGACGAGAAGGCTGTCTCAGGAGAAAATAGGGGTTCTTCAAACCAGTGTTTCAACCACTTAAAATATCGTCGTTATTATTATGCTTCAACAAGAAAGAAGAGGCTCAGGCCCATTTTACGATAAATAACAATCATCTGACTGCCTTCCTAGAAAAGCCACCACTTCGTTAAATCAAACATTTGTTTTTCAGACTTTATGTTTCGATTTGGGAACTGGTTATAAAAGAGCCTTGGACCAGAAGCCCTAAAGCCTGAGGCTGAGACAGTAACAGGTCCCAGGACATAGCAGAAAACACTTAACTTCTCTGGGTTTTCCTTTCAGTCTCTGCAAACATGGACATTTGATTAGAATGATTTCTTTTTGTTTGTTTGTTTTAAATGTTTATTTTTTGAGAGAGAGAGAGAGAGAGAGAGAGAGAGAGAGAGAGAGGAAGCTACAGAATCCGAAGCAAGCTCCAGGCTCCAAGCTGTCAGCACACAGCCTGAAGTGGGGCTTGAACTCACAAACTGCAAGATCATGACCTGAGCTGAAGTCAGACGCTTAACTGACTGAGCCACCCCAGGCGTCCCTACAATGATTTCTTAAGTTCCTCTTTTTAAATGGCCACAGATTCTTTTTTTCTCTTTTTTAACTTTATTTATTTTGAGAGAGACAGAGAGCACAAGCCGGGGAGGAGCAGAGAGAGAGGGAGAGAGAGAATCCCAAGCAGACTCCATGCCGTCCGTGTGGTGCCTGACATGGGGTTCAATCCTATGACCCTGGAATCATGACTTGAGCTAAAATCAGGAGTTGGACGCTCAACCGACTGAGCCACCCAGGCAGCCCTCTACGTTCTTTTTTGTTGGGAACAAGAACAGCCTGGACAATGCCCAGGACATGTTTCCCAAATCCATTATCCATCCATACTCCATCCTGAAACACAGAACCCACAGGAGTTGGGTCTTTACTATTTCCAGTACGTTCTATTTTTCAGACCAAATATTCCAACTCTACCATGTTTTCAGATGAGTGCTCTATGTTTCTCTCATGGTTCCTTCTTTTAAAGATGTTAAAAGCACGTTAATTTCCACGACATCTATTCCTTTTAACGCAAATGAACTAACGTGTGTCAGGTCATTGCATGACACATGTTCATCTCGGCTTGGTGAGGATGAAAGCAAACTGAGAACAGGAAGCCAAAGAACAGGAAGACACAGTCGTGGGAAGTAAAACAGGAAGGAAAAGGGGGGTCCGAGCCCCCAGTGTAGAGCCAGGGGAAAAATGGCAAGTCAGAAGCCCTCGGGAGTTCTGTACCAAGACATGTAACATCTCCATTCTTACAGAAAACATTTCCAGGGACTCAGCGTTGACAAATCCCGGGTACGTCTGACTCACTTATTCTTGTAAGAGGACCCTAACTTTAATGGAAAAAAAAAAAACCCAGATCAAAATAAATATATTCCATTGAGGTCTATTGCCTTTTCATCTCGAAAATAGAAATCAGTCAACATCGTGTACGGACTTCTTCGTTCCTTCTCCTCAGAAATTTCGGGTTGTTAGACAGCCAGGCATTCCGTTCCAAACCTCTTCTTCTCATCCCACTGGATGGAAGCACAGCCTGGTTTCTGTCTTCAGTGCAACAATGCCATTTTAAGGACAATGATGTCATCTGAATGTGTTATCATTTTGGCTCTATTTAACCAAGTAAGCCAGCCAGATGCTGAGAAAGCAACACGTCTGAGCTTCCCACATTTATTCAGAACCCAGTGGCCTTGACCTCTTATCTATCAAGACTATGAAGATGACAGCAGCTGGACACTTACACCAGAGCCTGCTGTTTGATATTTAAGGTCTTTAGACACCAAAAGATCTGCACCGCGTTTAAACGCAGCCACCCGGAGAACATTTAATTCTGGCAGTTTGAGGACAGTGCTCCTGTGCTCAGGACTGTTTCTTCCGGTTTCAAAGTGATGGTAACCGTGGCTGAGTTTCGTGTTTCTCTCTCAGCAGCCCCACTGCGGACTGAGCCGCAGTTACTCTCAAAGGGTCCGACCTGCAGCACACATTCCGCGCCTGAAAGCAGCAGGGAACCAGTGCACTGGGCCACCATGATGGTCAACAAAACAATAGGGATTTCCAAAGATCGGAGAATCCTGGTCACATACAATAGGGATTTCCAAAGATTGGGGAACCCTGGCTGCCTACAATAGGGATTTCCAAAGATTGGGGAATCCTGGTCACATGCAATAGGGATTTCCAAAGATTGGGGAATCCTGGCTGCCTACAATAGGGATTTCTAAAGATCAGAGAATCCTGGCCACATACAATAGGGATTTCCCAAGATCGGAGAATCCTGGCTGCACACAATAGGGATTTCCCAAGATCGGAGAATCCTGGCTGCACACAATAGGGATTTCCAAAGATCGGGGAATCCTGGCTGCATACAATAGGGATTTCCAAAAATTGGAGAATCCTGGCCACATACCGAATATATGAAATGATCAGGCTCATGCCTCTGCAGAGGTGCGGTGACCACAGTCATGAGAACCCCAAGCATCCAACGCGATGCATTTCTCACTACACCTCACCCCGCGTGCAACCACGTCGAATCCATGGGTGTTATGTGATCGCTGTTTTCCGTCTTCCTGGAGTGCTCTTCCCTCCTTTGTCCTTGTAGAAACTGTGTTCGTTTGTCACAACCAGCCTCAATTGCCGGCCCCTCCACCAAGCCTTCTCTTCCCTGACACTTCTGTCTCCTAGGCCAGGAAGGGTGAATTCTTTGCTACCGGAGGCTTATCTTATTACCCTTTACTCATAGCTCAGGGTTTCCGCTTAAATTGCCAGATGTCTACACCCACGCTCGACTGTCAGCTCCTGGGGGCGGAGTCTTCCACACTCACGGAAACCCCGGACAGCACTCGGCACAACCTTTCACTCTCACTCCTGCGGACATGGATCTGTACTTTTCCCTGTTTTTAGAGCCACTCCAGAGGCACGGGCCTCCCCCTGCACGTTCTTCTGTTCCACACATCAGCCTCTTAGGTGAGTGGCAAGAGGAAAGGTAATGCGTCCCACGCAGAAACTGTAGAATGTGCAAAACTTCAGATGGAGCGTGTGTGCATGAGTGCGTGTGTGTGAGAGACAGAGACAGAGACAGAGACAGAGACAGAAAGAGAGCACACACCTGTGGGTGGCAGGGGAGACGTTCGATGTAACCGCTATTTCACATAACCACAAGCTCGACTTAAATATTATGAATAGAAGTTTTCATCTGGAACTTCCTTCCGTGCTTGTCATCTATCAGCACCCATGCCCTTCCCCCCCACAGCCCACACTACCGCTGGTAGTGTGTTCAGACCTGGGTCCCTGCCTTGGAATCCAATATCTCGGTAGAAAGGCATCACTTCCTCGGTGAGTGGTGGTGGTGGGTTGATAGCCACTCCCGGGAATTAGACTAGAATTCTAGTCTAGAGTTAGACACCTGCACTAGAACACTGCTTTGAGGGCTATGTCCCCTAGAGTACGGAAACTAAGTCTGATTCTTTAAAGCATTGTTTTGCAGAGAATGAAGACTCAGTCCAACCTCCGCCAAGTCTCAGACCTCAAAATGGCAGAGGCTTTTGTGCTTTCTTTTCTTTTTTAAAAATGTTTATTTATTTTGAGAGAGAGAGAGAGAGAGAGAGAGAGCATGTGCTCATCCAGGCATGCATGAGTGGGATAGGGGCAGAGAGAGAGGGAGGGAGAGAATCCAAAGCAAGGTCCACACGGTCGGCACAGAGCCTGATGTGGGACTTGATCTCATGAGCCTTGAGTTGATGACCTGAGCTGGAATCAAGAATCAGATGCTCAACTGACCAAGCGCCCCTGACATGCTGTCTTCCATATGGTCACGATGATACCACCCTGTGTGTCAGGCGGACACGTTCCCGGTTAAAAGACAACATGAAGAGAGATGGGCAATGTCATCTGCATGTTTCCAGTCGTCTTTTAGCGGCAAGAATCACATACTGAATTCCAATGAATTAAAAATTGCTGTCATGGGCATACTTTGTCTGGAGAGGTCTACAGACCATTTGGGTTTCTCCTAATTATAAAATGTTCTCCTATCACCAGTGGCGTCTCTCAAAGCATCAAACATTCGCCCTCAACTCCAGTTCAGTGGGGGGGGGGGGGAGGGCGATGCATCACCAACGCCCGTGCTGGTGGTGTGGCAGATTTTAGAGGACACTTCCATGGTTTGTGGTGGGAGAGACCACTCCCTGCATGCTGTAAAGAAAAATGGGCAGAACTCAATATATTAACATACATGCAAATAGATATAATTAAGAGCCCTTCTCTAGCTTCCAGGAGGAAGAAAAAGAGTCAGATATGCTGTCTCAGAGCGAGCTCAAATTAGCAGGAGGTTCCTCATCAAACGTCCAACTTCACTTGATTTGTTATAGACTCTGAGCCGGATGTCATTGAGGAAATCAAACACTGGATACCTCTTCTCTATGTTGTAAACTTTACCACCGATAGTTTTCGGTCTTTCTATCTTCTCATTTACGCTCATGTTCTAAGGTTCAAATCACCCTCCTCTTCCCAAGAACCAAGCCAGAATAGACTAATAGATGACAGAGAACATCAGCCAAATAGGTGGCACTGACCAAGTCCATGTCTTGGGCAGAGGCTAAGCTTCCTAAATGTCTTTCTTCTCCCCAAGATGAGCCTGCTCATGAACTTGAAGAACCAATTCTAGAAAATCTGGATGGAACATGTTGCACTACTCCACCGTGTGGTTTGTTAGTTGGTTCCTTGGGTCGACCGGAAGGACTCAGCAGATCAATTAGTAATATGGCCGGTTCCTGCCTGTTACCTGCCAGTCAACATGTGTGTCTTATCAGTAACGTCCCTCACTCCTACCCCCAAACACGTAAGTCCTATCCCCATCCACCTTGGCAGCTTCTAAGACTTTGGGAAAATCCACAGGAGTTTTTCATGACACAATGCCTTGGGACTATTGGAGGAGGTAGAACAATGGTTCTGGGCTCGGGGAATAGTTCCACGCTCCCTCCTTCATGTCTGCCCCACTGACATCCACACCCGTGCCGAGCCAAGCAGCCCTTGCCTGTCTCACCCTGTTTGGGGAAGGAGACTGTGTTTGCCAGGGCCAAAGTCAAAAGCATGTAACAATCAGCAATCCTGAAATCAAATGGGTTTTGTGTTGGTCCCTCTGAAATTAGATTTTTGAACCTCCTTCACTCACTCCTCCTCATTTTAGTAGAATGACTCCTGAACAATTGGTCTGGATTCATGAGACTTAATAGCATCTATTGGATCAATGGTGAGCCACTGTTCAAAATATAAGGACTATAAATAGAAACCAGGGAACTGACGGCATGTTTAGTGTGTTTGTTTATGCAGTGATGAACACGAGCTATGTGGGCACTGAGTGAATAACAGAATCTCAAAAAGGGACAAATACATCTGCCCAAAGCATTAATGTGTATTTGCAGGCTAGCAGGAGAAAATCAATGTGCCTTCTGAGCAGAGAAGGCACCTCACCAGGAGATCAGTAGCTTGAAGAATTAAGACATTTATAGTGAAAATTAACCCATACGCTTTTTAAAATACTTTTAACTTTGAGATACTTTTAGACACGCAGAAGAATGGCAAAAATAGTACAGAGTTCTTGGGACCCTTCATTCGGTGCCTGCTAATGCCAACATCTAACAAAACCACAGTACAATACTCACAACTAAGAAATTAACATTCGCGCAAGGCTGCCAGCTAAACAGAAGACTTATTCAGATTTCACCGATGTTCCCACTGATGTCCTTTTTTTCTATTGGAGATCTAATCCGGGATGTCACCTTGCATTCATTTGTCATGTCTGCTCAGTCTCTTCCAATCAGTACCGATTCCCCTGTCTTTCCTTGTCTTTCACAACCCTGCCACTTTGGAAAGTAGTGGTTGGTTATTTTGTGAAACGTCCCTTGGATTCGGTTTGTACGATGTTTTCTCATGATCAGATGGAGCTTGTGCGTTTTGGGGATGAATGTCACAGAGGTGATGGGCCCTTCTTAGTGCATCATAACGGGAGGTACGTACATGATGTCTACCTGTCTCACTGCTGGTGACTTAGCCTTGACCACTATGTTAGGGTGCTGTCCACCAGGATTCCCCACTGTAAACTTACTAGTTCCCCTTCGTAATTAATCAATATTTGGTTCATCCTCTGAGGCTATGAGAATAATCCCTTTCTTTTTAAAATTTTGCTAATTCTACCAGCTATTGGTGGATCTTCATTGCGGGGTCCCAGTCGCGATTCTCTATTTTCCTTGTCCTTTCTACTTTTTCCAGTTGAAATTTCTCCAGGAAGAAGAGTTATCCCTTCTCTCTCATTTTTTCATCCATTCAGCTATTTATTTGCAAAAGTATGAACTCAGAGTTATTTCTTTTATTCTTTGTGTTAGAATCCAGTACTAAATTTATTTTGTTGCTAAATTGTTTCAGCTTTGGCTACTGGGAACTCTTTCAGTGTGGCCCGTGTATTGTTACACGCTTCTGTCCTCTTCGTTTGAGCATAGCCTCATTTTCTGGCATTACAAAGCCTCCACCGTCATCTTGCATACTCTTTGCTGCAGCCATGCAATCAACCACTTCTCCATGAGCCCTGGTTTCTTGTACTGCAGAATAGAATTTAGGAACCAAGATCTGGGCACTGGGTGTGCTCACTGCTACTGGAGTGTCATGACTTCACCCTGTACAGACGCACGTATCTGTATTTATTTCTGCGTGTACCGACACATACATATATTTTATAAAAGATGAGTCCATATTGATCCTTCTGAGTCCAGTCTAGCACCGCATGGTGTAGTCTCTCCACCCTCTTCTTTATTGTAGCTTTTCTCCCACTGAGAAATGAGAAACGTGGCTCTCATGATACACAGTACCTTTCTTGCTTGTTCAGTTCTAGCGCACACATAAGGGGGTTTAAAATTGCTAACCTATACCCCGGAGGAACACACATCTGCCAAATAAGGTACAGTGCCCCGTATAGTCTTTTCTGCCTTTGGCCTTTCAGTATCCAGTCAAAACAGAATTCCCATAGATACAGAGGCCAGCTCGTCCCCCGTCTGACCAGTGAGCTTACGTGATTCACTTATGACAGTCGTTCCTCACAGTCTGCCTTCTCTCTTGAGTGCCCCATCTACCTAACATAGATGTTACACAGATGTAACATAGATGTTTTAAAAGTGTGAGTTAAGGTGTTTTCAAAATGTAAGCCACACATAGCAGATTCGCTGTTGGCGATGTACATTTTTACGGATTTGCGGCAAATGAATAGTCGTATGTCGACTGCCACAGTTCCTTAGAGAATAATTTCGTTTCCTCCAAATCCTCTCATGACTTCTGTTCACAGTGAACCCTTCCCACCATCACCCAGCTCCCGGCAACCACTGACTGGCTTTCCATCTTTGCAGCTTGGTCTTTTCCAGAATTGCATATTCATAGAATCGTATAATACGTAGCTGAGGGGGCCGGACTGCTCTCTCACAGGAAATGCATTTAACCATCCACATTGCTGTGTCAATCAATGGTTTGTTTCTATTTATTCCTCTGTGATATTTCATTGTATGAGAGTTACAATAGTTTATCCATTTTTGTGGGAAGGTCACATGGTTCATTTCTAGCTTTTGGAAACGGTGAATAAAGCTTTTATAAAAATTCACCAAAGGTCTTTCTGTGAACGTTAAATTATCCCTTTCTTGGGTAAATAACTAGTTGTGGAATTGCTGAGTCATAGAGTAGGTGTATATTTAACACTAAGAAATGGTAAGAAGCAGTTTACCATTTTCCTTTCTCATCAGCAGACTAGCAATATATGAGAGTTCTAGTTGCTCTGCATTGTTGCTGGCATATGGTCTTGTCAAGTTTTTTGGTTTTAGCCATTCGAACAGGTGGGTAGTGATATTCCATTGTGGGATTATTTACATTCCCCTAGTGACCAATAATATTAATCATTCTTCATACGCTTAGATGCCATTGTTGGCAGCATGCCTGGTTAGATCATTTGCCCATTAAAATAATTAAGTTGGCTTATTTTCTTATTTTTGAGTTTTGAGAGTTCTTTAGGTATTCTGGATACAAGTCCTTTGTCAGAAATGGGATTTGCAAATATTTTTTCCCAGTTTGTGGCTTGTCTTTTCAATCTCTTAAGTGTGTTCTTTTCAGAGCAAAAGTTTTTAATTTTGACGAAGTCTAATTTATCATTTTTTCTTTTATGGATTGTGGTTTATTATTATAATTAAAAACTGTCTGACCAAAGGTCATGAAAATTTGCCCCTATGTTTTCTTGTAGAAATTTTATAGTTTTATAATTTAAATAAGTCTGTTGTCCACTTTGAGTTATAATTTATTTTCTATAAAGTTTGAGATAAAGCTTCTGTTTTGCGTATGGTGTCCCAGACAAGTTACAGACTTGTTGAGAAACAGTTCTTTCTACACTGAATGTTTTTGCAACTTTGTTCAAAATCAATCAAACAAATCAATTGATTTGTTCAACAAACAAATCAATTTTTTTTGTCTATTTCTACACTCCCAATTCTATATTCTATATATATTCTATATATGTCTGGCCTTTTGTTAGTATTACACTGTCTTAGTTATTGTAGATTTATAGTAAATCTTGAAATAAGGTCATGTGAGTCCTCTAACTTTGTGCTTCCTTCCCCAAATTGTTTTCACTATTCTAGTTCCTTTTCTTTTCCGTATATATTTTATAATTAAATTTCCAATGGCTACAAATAAAGGCTTCTTGGATTTCGATTGGGGATGTATTGAATTTATAGATCAAATTTAGGAGAATTGATATCTTAAGAATATTGTCTTCTAATTCTTAGACACACTATCACTCTCCATTTATTTAGATTGTTTTTTATTTTCTTTCATCAGATTGCTGTAGTTTTTAGTATACGGGTCCTGCACGTGTATTTTTGGATTTCTAATATTAACTTTTTTTAAAATTCCAGTGGTTCATTTCTAACGTATGTAAGTTGACATTTGTATGTTGGCTTTGTATGCTCTGACCTGGCTGAACTCACTTCCTAGGTCTTTCCAGTCTGTGTATTTATTGCATCGGCCAGGAATCGAGTATAGTGTTGGATAGAAATGGTGACAGAGGACATCCTTGCCTACTGATGACCAGGGGGCAAAAGCGTTCAGTCTTCACCAGTAAGTACAAAATACTTAATCTTTCCATATCCTTTAGAGGCTAAGGAACAGTTCTTAGGTTGTTAAAAAGTTTTATAAAAAAACGGATCGTGACTTTTGTTAAATGCTTTTTCTACAAATGTTGATGTGATTATATTTCCCCCCCTTTTTAGGGTGTTAATATGTAAATTATATGGACTGAGTTTTGAATATGAAACCAGCCATGTTGTCACATTCTCATTATGTTGCTTCGTGTATTTTTTAGAGGAAAAAAATACATTGGTGGAATAGTTTCACTGTCGGCGGTAAAGATCTCAGCGTCCTGGAACAAACCAGACAGAGGCCACGGTACTGCTGGGAATCAAACCTCTCCCTAGAAGTCATACAGAGCCGGGTGACTGGAAACAGGGCTCTCCAAGACCGGAAGGCAAGATGCTGCAACTCTTTCCTGACTGGCCTGGAAATCTCTGAAACAGCGCCGGTCTTGCTGGACCTCATTCATCTCCTACGCGAGGCAGATTTCCAAAGCTGTCTCCCGAAGATGCCATCCCCGGGTTATTTAATCAAACATCAATCTTGGTAGCGCCGGCAAGTGCAGCACTCTCCAGATAGAATTAAGGGGCTAATCGGCCGACTCTAAAATATGGTGATTGCATAATGGATTATCCCGTGGGCCCCATGTCATTGCATGAGCCCCGAAGGACAGAAAAGGAAGTCAGAGAGATAACGTCTAAAGGGAAAGTCGATGAGATGCAAAACAGGCCAAAGGCTGGATGTGCTATTGCTGGTTTGGGAAGGCGGAGGAAGGGAGCCGCACGCCAAGGAGCATGGGTGGCCGGTAGGGACTGGGAATAGCTCCTGGCAAACAGCCAGCGAAGACAGCGAGGGATTCTGTTCTACAAACCATGGAATGCGATTCTGCCAACAAGTCGGGTGAGTTTGGAAGCAGACTCATCCCCTAAACTTCCAGCAAAGGAACACAGCCTTGCTAATGCACTGGTTTTGGAGACCCAGTGCAGAGAAGTAGCTGAGACACAACGTGTGGGATTTCTGACGGACATAACTCTGAAATAATACACGGGTGCTGTTCTTAGCTGCTAAATTCGTGGCACTTTGTTAGGGCAGCAATAGGAAAGGAATGCTTTCATTTTTGAGGGCCTTCTGTGTGTCAGGGGATGCTAGGTGCTAAAGGTACAGAGATGAGAAAGATAATTTCTTTCTCCAGGGAGCTCACAGACTAGAGGGAGAACCTAGCCCCAAACGAAACATTGAAGTATTCTCAAAATATGCTCCAAGGGAAAGTTTCTCTTGGTTGCAAAGACTGGAAAAGAATACTGGCTAACTTTAAGCAAACAAACGAACAGGAAAAGTAGGGGAAGGAAAGAGAGAGAGAGAGTGAGAGCGAGAGACAGAGCGAGCGTGTTTTTCATTTTGAGGAGGAAGACACTGGAAGATTCTAGTAAATGAAGGAAACTCTAAAGATGTGAGATTTGGGGAAGGAAGGAGCAACACAGTCCTAGGACCCTTAATAATAGAAGTTTGTAGACTTCTGCTGTTGCCACGGCCCAGGACTACCCCCCCCCCTTCTTGGTTTTTATGTCTCTTTCCCCAGCTTCAAAGTATAAAGGGAAAAGGACATGGCCTAGAATTTATATTAAGGAATTGTCTCATGATTTTAGAATCTGGCAAGTCCAAAGCCCGTACTACAGGCTGGCAGGCTGGAGACCCAGGAAAGAGTTGATGTTGGAGCTGAAGTGTAAGGGCAGCCTGGAGGCAGAATTCTCTTTTCCTTGGAAAACTTCTGTCTTTTTTCTCTTAAGACCTTCAACTGATTTGATGAGACCCACCTGCATCGTGGAGGGTAATCTGCTTTACTCAAGGTCCGCCAGTTTAAATATTAATGTCATTTAAAACCACTTTCACATTTAGACTGGTGTTTGATCAAATATCTGGGCACCAGGACCTCGCTAAGTTGACCCACAAAATTAGCCAGCACACCATATGGAGCACTTGGTCCCTGGGGGTCTACTTCTGTGAATAAGGATCTCATCTCCAGAAAGAATCTTGTTTATGAGCCCCAAAGCTAGTCCAACAGGCTCCTGTAAGGCCTTGACTAGCTGTAAGCCTCCCTTTCCTAACCCCTGGCCTGAAAATGGCAACGGCCGCAGGGCTCTGTGGCGTTAGCAAAGGGTCACGAGGGTAAAATGGCCATATTAACGGTTACGTTACATACCTATGTGGGGTTGTCCTTCTGCATTTTGAATTCAAATTCCAGGAACGTTGGTAAACTAGATTTTGTGCTTACTACTCCAAATGATCGGTTTCTAAGCAAGACTTCAAGAAACTCCACAGTCTGTCGATGAAATGCACACACTTCCAGCTGAAAAGCGAACTCTTTGTTAACCCTCCCTATTAGGAGTAGGCATGGGCTACTGAACTGCGAGTGGGGTCGGGGTGTCCCAGCCCAAGGCGACAAAGGCTCACTGCCCAGAAGGACGAAAGGGGGAACGGACCCAAACAAGAGCTACAGGCTGAGCCAGGGATGTTTGGGACCAAAAGAACAAGAGAGTTTCATGTCCTCTCGTGCTTTCTGGTCTTCAGGTAGTGAAATGTCAGGGTTGCACGTACTGATTATATTTTGACAAAACTGTCAGAGGCCTTAATCAGTCTTGCAAATGGTGTAGAGCCGTGAGACGTCTCGGTCAGCCCTGGCTCCACAGCAGGGCCAGCTGCTGGCCTTAGCCCGTACTTTTCCGTTTTTAATTAGAATTGATCAAAATTGCAACCTTTTCCCTATCTCTTCCTTCTATCCTTGCAATTCCGGTAGGACGTAACGCAGGCAGAATTCTGATATTTATGTCTCCCAACTTGCCATCAGTATCGGTCTGCTGGGTGTTCATGATCATTTCTGCAGGGTTGCGTCAGGCGCGTTCTGCAAGCTAGGAAGCCCCAGCCAGACCGTTGTCAAGGCAACGGAAAATGCACGCTGTGAACTACCAAGGAAAGGCCCTTTCTGGCTGCTTCCAGTCTGTACAATGTTGAAGTACAAACTTAATTTTCAGGCTTGGCAAAAAGATCTCTTTTAGGGCTAATTATAAAATGTACCCAATGTTATTAGACTGGGTGATGGATGATTGCCTGCTAAATGTGACATGAAAAATTAAGGCAGTTTGCAAAGCAGAGGGGGCTAATTTCAGTGTGCCTAAAGGATCAATTGCTTATTTTTGTCATTCTGCATAACCCGAACAGAACAGCTGTGCGTGCGTGCGTGTGCATGTGTGTGTGGGGGGGGGGGGGGAGGAGCTTCCAAGCTCATATATATTTGAATCACATCATACTTTTGCTTCCAAATGTATTCAAAATAAGGTAGGAGTTACCCTGCCCATATTTAGATTTTGGGGAGGAGGAAAACTTTAAATTAAATCTCTGTTGATCAGCATTAAGAGTTTTGGGGCGCCTGGGTGGCTCAGTCGGTGAAGCACCCAACTCTTGATTTCAGCTCTTGATTTCATGATCTCACGGTTTGTGGGTTCGAGCCCCACATTGAGCTCTCCACTGATAGCACAAAGCCTGCTTGGGATTCGCTCTCTGTCTCTCTCTTTCTGCTCCTCCCCTGCTTGTGCCCCGTCTCTCTCTCAAAATAAATAAATGAACATTAAATAAAAAAAAGACTTAAGTTACTCCCAGCAGGTGAGATTATAAAATCCGAATTTGCATGTTACTTTCAGGTGGTTAAGTGATATTATATCTTCTCCTTTTTTTTTTTTCTCTGCTATTATTCTGTCCCCACATTCTTGCTTATGCATACACTCCAAATCGATGCTCACATGTTAATCTGCTGAACGATGTGGTGACTCAGGATTGAAGGGGTGAGGGCAAAAATCCTGATCTACTAACCCACTGTCTTAATAAACGTATTTCTTTGAAAACACAATGTCTTTAAATCTGGCTTGATATGAACAGCTGATGCAAAGCCCAGTGGCCAGGCTGAAAATCAATGGGGACTGAGCGGGTTAGGCTGTCGAATGACCTGACTTAGACGCTCACCTCTTCTTTCTTGGGTGAGCCCCGACTCGTGGTAAAAAAAGGAAGGCTTACCCTGACATGATCAGGCACCTTTCCTGAGACTCTCGCCTTGGGGAAAGACAAACAGAACTCCAGCCTATAGAAGAGGAAACTAGATTTACCTGAGGGAGAGGTAAGATCTTTTCACTCCCGTGGACTCCACTGATTGACTATGGAACATTATAGTACGTGTCATTCTCACACAGACACAGAAGGCTATTGAGGCTGATCTTCTAGAAGGTGAAAATGTCACAGAAACTAGTTAGTGTGTTAGTCTGTAATGTATATCGTATTTCTTCCTACAGGTGAAGGTTACATAGCTCTGTTTAGCCCGAAATGCTCCCGGGACCGCATTTTATACAGCGGGTGCATCTCTACAGAGAAAGGGATGGGAAAGATTATTCAGTGGTAAACAGACATGTCAGTCTGGCCTGTTTGGACGACTCACGACAATGAACCAGGGTTTTCATTTCCTCTATAGCTTTTCGGGATATTATTATTTCTCTTTATAGCATTTCGATGTGTGTTTACACAGGTCCTAAATGTAGGTGTTTGGGGTATTAGAATTAGAAGGGGACCAAGTATAATTAGCTCTTGACTTAAATTACTTTCCTATTTCATTTCCAGTCTGATGTGGGAAGCAGCGACAGGGAGGAATGGCATCAGATAAAAAAGAAGGGAAGTGCAATGAAGTGGCTGGAATCCGTTCCCCGATAACCAGCTTTCTGAAATCCTATAGAAAATGGAGGACGCGTGTGGACTTTTCCTAGGAATGGATCCAGAGCTCACATCGCTTCCTCAGGTGAGTCCTTGACCCCCAAAAGGTTAAAGAGGAGCGCGACCCAAGAGTTTGTAAAATACACAAGTGGACTGGAATGCCCCCCCACCCCACCCCCAAGCCCTGTGTTCCAGGGAGTTCTGTCTGCAGACACCAGGCTGGAGTGGGCTACCCCTTCCCCAGTGAGTGATGCAGGAGGAGGAAGGACCGGGCACACTGGAAGCCCCCTTGTCCCTTATGCTGGGGGCCCAGCATGGCCGTTCCCAACTGTGTGTGAATGTCCCCTCCGCAATGCTGTCGCTATTTTAGCCTTTTACCGCAACAACCATGGAACAGACATGAATAGAGAGCTTGTAAACTCTGAAATTCTCAACGAATGTTTATCATTTAAAAAAGTTTTTTAAAGGTTTATTCATTTCTCACAGACAGAGATGGACAGAGCGTGAGCAGGGGAGGGGCAGAGAGAGCGGGAGGCCCAGAATCCGAAGCAGGCTCCGGGCTCCGAGCTGTCAGCACAGAGCCCGACGCGGGGCTCGAACCCACGAACCACGAGATGGTGACCTGAGCCGCAGCCGGATGCTTCACAGACTGACCCCCCCGGGGGGGGGGGGTCCTGTTTATCATTTTAAAAGGGAGATTTGGCAATATAGTTTAATGCTGCCTAAACGTGGATCAGTCCTGCCCCTCATTCCTGGAAATATCTGTGACGTTCAAAGTGCCTGTTGACGCTTCCATTCACTAATCCTTTGGCTAATAAGGTAGTTTATGGAATTAACACGCCTCAGACACTAAAATCTGCTGGCAGTACATGCTGATGCTTTCCTTCTCATTCAGGGCCGGGTAGGACGCCCCCCGAGAGGCACTGAGGCACGGCTGAATGACCCAGGTGGAACGTGCAATGTAGTCTCGTGGCACCGAAAAGCGATGCAGTCAGTTAGAAGTAACACCCACCTTTCCGGCGCAGTTTCGGTGATGTTGTATCAGCTGCAGTGGCGGCATGGCTGTGTCTCAGCACCGCTGTGACAAATCGAACCGGGAAGGAGGTCTCGTGTGCCGACAGCCAGAGCGGCAAAGGGCCTAACAGGATTCGTGGGCTGTATTTTGGAATTGACAGAGACAACGTGCTCCATAAATGCCAAGAGATTTGCTGTCACCTTTGTAGCTGATCAAAAACTGGGCATGTAATTTGTAGGCTGGATTCCGCGTCGAAGTAGAATGCAGTCAGATTGCAGGAACTGAGTTTTGAGCCACAGAACTGATAACAGAGTTGATGGAGCCCCGTGTGAAGGAAGGCAAGGGGAGAGACGTTGTTTCCTTGCATTTGGAGCCCTTGCCTTTAGAGCAATAGGAACCCTCTGGGGAATGTGTCTACAATAGCTAAGGGGCAGGGCGCTCAGGTCACCATCTCACACTTTGTGGGTTCAAGTCCTGCATGGCGCTGTGTGCCCACGGCTCAGAGCCTGGAGCCCGCTTCGGATTCTGTGTCTCCCTCTCCCTCTGCCTCCCCACCAATCACGCTCTGTCTCTCTCTTTCTTAAAAATAAACTAACATTTAAAAAGTCTTAAAAATAAATAAACATTAATAAAAAGACTCTAAAAAATAAAAAAATAAATAAAATAGCGAAGGGTGGATTAGCTTTAGGCAAATTATCCATCAAAGATTATTGAACACATTTTTTTTAAGGCAGATTTTACAAGCATGCTGGAAAGGAAAATGAAAAGGAGTCTCTTCTTAAATAAGTTAGTGAAGAAAGAGATTTGCTTAGTGATGCCCATTAGGCAGATTACATTAAGTGTTACAATGATTGAAGGTAAAACCATCACTTTTCTGGGGCCCCTGGATGGCCCAGTTGCTTAAAGCATCTGACTCGTAACTTCGGATTTCATGGTGGTGGGATCGAGCCCCCCATTGGGCTCCACACTGAGCCTGGAGCCTGCTTGAGATTCTCTTTCCCTCTCTCTCTGCCCCTTTCCCTCTCCCTCTCCCTCCCTCTCTCTCTCTCTCTCTCTCTCTCAAAATAAATAAATAAATAAAGATTTAAAGAAAACTATCACTTTTCTGTTGTAAAGGTCAAATGGGGGGCGTTCTAATCACAAAGGAAAAATACAAGTAAAGCAACATAAAAAAAACCTACATCGCGTTGTGCAAAGGCCTGGGTGGCTGTGTCCCCCCAACATTCATACGCTGAAATCCAACCCCCCAGGTGATGGTATCAGGAGGTGGGGCCTTTGGGAGGTGATTGGGTCACGAGGGGTGGAGCCCTCGCGAATGAGATCAGTGCCCTTACAAAGGGACCTCAGCGAGTGCCCTGCCCGTGCCCCTCCTCCACAGCATAAGGGCGCAACAAGAATAGTGCAGTCTGCGACCTGGGAGACTGCTGTCTGCAGCCCCTGACCGTGCTAACGCTCAGACTTCCAGCCCCCAGAACTGCGAGAAATAAAACTCTGCAGTTGCTAAGCCATCCAGTGTCTGGACTTCGCTGTGGCAGCCTGGACTGACCGTGGCAGCTCGGAAGTCCGAACTCAGATTCTCTGAATCACAGCCCTGGCATTCAGCCGCCGTGGGGTCTGAGTGTGGCACTTCACCAGCCTGTGCCTGGGCTCCCGGTCTACAAGAGAAGGGGCACAATTGCCCCTCACTGCCTTGTGGGTTGGAGAGCAAAGATAACATGAGATCACTGCACGAAAGCATTTTATAAATGAAATGTTCTACACATCACTCATTCGTTCTTTGGATGTTATCTTGAAGTTGAAACAACAAGGTCTCCAAGGAAATTTTCTCTGTTTATCACTGCTACTTCCTACCCTTATAGAAAAACATTTTCAGGAGCTGTGTAGTTCAGAGTGTAAAAGAGAGAGGCAGGAAGAACAATTACTCAAGCACAGTTGCTGTCAGGCAAAATGGGAAAATCTCTTAATTTATTGGAGTCTGAATGTCCTCGGTTATGAAACCCCAATGATACAATGCAGTGTTTTGTAAACTCTAACGCTTAATACAAATGTATTCGTTTTAATTCCTCTTTCACTTACTAGAACCCATTTCTCGAATATTGTCGCTGCTGAAATATTTTTGTCCTAGTAAGTTGAAAAAAAAATTGAAGTGCGTTATTCTTGGATTCACATACCTCCCCGGGTATTTTTGTAAGAATATAGTATAGTATACATACAACATACAAAATGTATGTTCATTGATGGCTTAGGTTATCGGTAAGGCTTCTGGTCAACAGGAGACTCTTAGTAATTAGTATTTGGGGGAGTCAAAAGTTATATCCGGATTTTCAACTGCACAGGTTACAGGTACCCCTGACTCCCCCATTGCTGGAGGGTCAACTGAATATTGAAATATGTGTCTACATCTCTTTGCTGATTCCAGAGCATCTTAATTGGTTTACTCCTACACTAACCCTTTATCTCATGAGCCTGAGTCTCAACCTTCTTTCACCTTTTGCCTTGGAAACCTCAGCTCCACTCCCATCTAAGCCAAAAACAATATCTAATTCTACATCCATTAGGGTAATGCCTCGCGATTCAAAATACACCCCAAGATCCTCCTTGCTGAGAAAGCTTGTTTCAAGGTCCCTGGAAGAGTCATGAGCTTGCATTTGGTTTGTAATCGTAACTCTTCATAGTCACAGAATGCTGCAGTTAAAAAATGCTTCTTCATACATGTATGACCTCACCGATTTCCACTTACGTAAGGAAGAAAGTAATATCTGTATTGAGGCTTTTGTATATGTATCTTTGCATTCATTACAAAAGAAAACTACCAATGTTTAAAAGAGGCGAAGTCCGGTATTTCTTGGCTAGGAAGCAGGACAGCTCAGGCAGCACCCATTTCTGTCAAAATCCAGGGCTTTGGCTTTCAAGATTGTCTTTGATTTGCTGCAGTTTGAGTACGATATGCGTCCGTATGTTTGTTTGTTACTTATTCTGCACTGTGTTCTCTGAGTTTCCTGGTTCTGTGATTTGTTATTTTTCATTACCTTTGGAAAGTCCTTGGCGATTGTTACTTTAAATATTCTTTTCTCACCGTTTGCTCTTTTCCTTCCAGGATTCTCATTACATGTATGTTACACTTTTTGAAATTATCCCCCTGTTCTTGAATGTTCTGTTCTGTTTTCCCACTCCTTGTGTCTTTGCATTTCAGTTTGGAAAGCTGTTATAGATCTATCTTCAAGCTCAGTGATTCTTTCCTTGGCTGTTCCAGATCTACTAATGAGCCCATTAAAGGCATTTTTCATTTTGCTTAGTGCTTTTGATTTCCAGCATTTGCTTCTGATTCCTTCTTAGAGTTTCCATCTCTCTGCCTACATTGCCCATCTGTTCTTGCCTCCTGCCTATTTTCTCCATTAGAACCCTTAACATATCAAACAGTTATTTTAAGTTCCTTGTCTAATAATTCCAACATATGTATCATTTCTGAGTTCCATTCTGATGCTTGCTTTTTCTCTTTGGACCGTTTTTCTTGTCTGTTGACATGTCTGGTAATCTTTTTGTTGAAAGCAGGACATGTTGTTTTAGGTAATAGGAATTAAGATAAATAGACGTTTGGTGTGAAAATGTATGGTTGTCTGGCTGGGAGTTTAGTTGTTTACTATTTGCAGTGTTGTAGATGCCAGAGGTCTCAAATTCTTCTAGCGTCCTTGTTTTTGTCTCCGCTCTCGACTCAGGCTTCCCTAAGTACTCCTCCTCAGAGAGAGGCCATGTGGCCCTCAGAGCTGTACTCTACTGTTATCATACTGGAGTCCTCTGATGTGGTGACAATGTGCAGAGGAGGAGAAACATTCTACAATCTCGTGAATCAACCTCAGTCTCTCCATGGGTTTCGGTCATGGAGTTGTGACTTTCACAAGTGCTTCTTCTATTGACCTACTCTTTCCTGAGTGCAGCACTCCAAATCTTTTCCCTTGAAACCATGATCCTTGTTGGCTGTGTTGTTGTTGTTGTTGTTGTTGTTGTTCCCATATTCAACTATACAGGAAGTTCAGACTGTGCTTTTTTGGGAAGAATGCCCTTTCCCTGGCTGGGCTATGGCTCTAGTCAAGTGTTTTCTGATGGAGCAAAGGCTTTTGTTATGGACACATTTCACAAAGGTTGCTCTTCCTTTCCTCCCAGAGCCATGAGTGAATCTCTCACATCTTGATCTTGAGAACCTGTGAGTTTCCTGAGGTAAAGCTCATGAAAGTATTCCTCCCTCCCCCCAAGACTGTGCCCCCCCCCCCATGGTTTCTCACTCATGCAAGTCCACACTCAGCTCTGAGCAATTCATCAAAGTTACCATTTAAGTATGGATCTAGTGGCTTTTGCTCCAAGTAAGCAGGCCTGGCCTGTGTCTCTCCAGACTTGGGGTTGACGGTTTGCCTTGCAACTTCAATTCTCTCACAAGTCTGAGAAATGTCATTGATCTTCCAAGAAAGAGTTCAACTTCTTCTTCTTGTAAGGATAGAATGATTTCCAAGTTTGTTATGTGTCAGGGCTGAAACCAGAAGTTCTAAATCTTTCCCTTTACCTGAGAGCCTTCACCAGATTCTAAGAAAGAAAAAGCCAAGTCTACAAAACAGTCCAACGTCTACTCATTGCTAATTTGTGTCTTAGTAGAGAGGAAGGAAATGCCAATGTATTAACTTCCTTATCTACCTGTTCTTTATAGAGGAAAGAAGCCAGCCAGAAAGTTGCTGAAATAGTTTGGGGGCATAAAAACTTAGGTGTACCACATAAAGGGGCATTTAATAATCAAGGGCATTTTGTTGGGGAGCAAGACCCTCAGAGATTCAGGCAAACACTTCCTGCTTCCTGGCCAGTTATGGATCTATTGTCTACAAAATCATGGGAACTCTGAAAATCCAAACATCAGAGCATGTTGGAACTAGAAAGAGGATAGAAAGAAGTCCTTTATGTTGTTTAAATCCTGTAGACTTTTATAAAGGTGTACAATATCTTTCTAAAATACAGCATCAGTGATAATGGGAAAAAGAAGGCAGGCAACTTATTTCCTTTCATCCAGGCACTTGTGAACACGTCGTAACCCTATGTATATCATAAATCTGCCGTCACCTCCATCACCTCTCCATTCCCTCTGAGTCAGGGTCAGGAAGAGAAATGAGGAAGACAGTTTATGGTCTTCTTACTCATTGGTTTAAACCATGAGGAAGACTGTAATAAGACAGGCAGAGGGATGAGGCACAGTACGAATAATAAACCTAAGGCCACAAGTGTGCAGTAAGAAAATATTTATGCAGGGCGTTAGACTCCTCAACATGAGTCATCCGAGGATAGTTTTGAAAATGGTATTTTTGTTTTGTTTGTCTGGAATGTTATATAACTTGTCATATGCTTGGTTGTCTTAAAGTCTTAGCTGTCAGAAAAGGAAGCCACCCAAAAGTCAATCTTGTTTAGCGTTCTTCAGGCTGCGCACGAATCTTTTGGATCGCTAGGGACCAGGTGACCTCTGTTGAGCCCCAGCTCCACGGGGCTCATTAATCCCCAGCCAACCTGTTTTATGTTTCAGGGCATTGGTTGCTAGAAAGCTCTTTCTCTTGCTGAACCCAATGTTATTTTC
Source organism: Leopardus geoffroyi (assembly GCF_018350155.1). Classification (NCBI taxonomy): domain Eukaryota; kingdom Metazoa; phylum Chordata; class Mammalia; order Carnivora; family Felidae; genus Leopardus; species Leopardus geoffroyi. The sequence goes on along the minus strand of NC_059333.1, from coordinate 7,521,273 downwards.
CTATCAATCCATGAACTGATGTCAATTATTGCACAAAATAAATATCCTTGACAATTGAGTGATTAGCCCACATATGGATTTTGTACTGCTGGACATCATTTTTCCGAGACAAAATCTTGGACGAAACTTGACAATTCTTTCTTTCATTTTCAGGAATCTCAAAATAGATGAAACAAAATGCCTAGCCCCTGTGATTTCAGGAGTTCAGCAAACTGACCTATAAATAAAGCTGGCTGAGAGAAGTTTGGAACACAGCACAGAGAAATGTCTTTATTTCTCCCCAAGGAGTGAATAGACACATGTCCATCCCTGAGGGACCTCAAGGCAGGAATCTGCCTCCAGTTTGTGCAGATTAAGGACCACTTTCTCATCTACAGTGTTAAGTGAATGTTCATTGAGAGGAAATGGGGAGTTATATTACATGAAGCATTTTCAATTCCAACTATTAAGATACACATGAAAATTGGCAGCTGTGAGTATATTAAGTGAGAGCACAATAGATTAAGTGTTACAGAAAGAATTTCACATTTAATCGTGATAGGGGAGACAGAAATTAGTTCCCAGAATGTTCTCTCTCTTTCTTTTTTTTCCTTTTTCAGAAAGACAACGGACTTGGAATTGGAAGAACTTGGGAGTAACAAAAGGCATGGAGACATTATTGCACTGAATGTGATTTCAGGTAGGCTATTCTAATCTCGGCCAACGTCTGAGCCCAGCAGGGAGAAGGCAGCACGTTGGTGTGGAAAGAGGAACATGGACAGAGGAAGGCTTGGGAAAACATGGCTCCAAGAGAAAATGGCCCTGGGAAACAAGGCTGGGGTTTGTGTGGGGTTTTTTTTGTGTGTGTCATTTTAGTAGCATTTTTTTATTAATTTTTCATTTGAGTAGAGCTGATACGCGGTGTTACATTGGCTTCCGCCGTACGACGGACGGATTCAGCTTCTCTGTATGTTTTGCTCAGGTCCAGTGTAGCCACCATCTGCACCGTCCAGCACTGGAGGTTCTCAGTGTCGTCCAGTGGGATCAACGGTGAGGAGGAACAGCAGCCGTGGCGGAGCGGGCTCCAGGTCCGGAAATCGGCAGGGAGCACCCAGGAAGGGGTCCTCCAGGGCAGCCCCTGAGCTCTGCTTACCTACAAGCCCAGCTTGGCACCAAGTGATCAGACGACCACACGCACAAGGGGAAAGAGACAACGGCTAATTTCCGATGCAGTGTCATTAACTAAAGGAATTCAGAACAGGCAGGAGGATCTTGCTCTGGCACATTCCCAGAATCTAAGTTGATTGATTCTTCCAACTAAAACATGAGTCATTTTGTTTAAAGTGTTGAGTGTGGTATGGATAATAATGTCTTCGTGACGATTCAAATTCAAACTCACTTGTCATAGAGGAAGATCATGTTTGAAGCAAATAATGAGTGGATGACGATAGGTAGTAATTACTTTCTGAGAAAAAAAAAAATGGTGCTTCCGTCGCTAAAATGTTCCGTCTTTAAGGGAATTTAGTTGACATATCCCCATAGCATTCCCTTAACCTCACTTTTGACTGAACACAGTTAAAGTAGGCTTTCTTTATTGATTCATTTGCTTTGATAGATTGACATCTAGAAACTGGAAGCGAACTGACTGCATTCCTTTTAATGTTACTTCTTTTTATTTATTTCTTTTGAGAGACAGAGAGACAGAGCACGAGCAGGGGAGGGGCAGAGAGAGACAGAGACACAGAATCCCAAGCAGGCTCCAAGCTCCAAGTCATCAGCCCAGAGCCCGACGTGGGGCTCGAACCCACGAACCTCGAGATCATGGCCTGAGCCTCAGTCGGTCGCTCAACCGACTGAGCCACCCCGGGGCCCCAACCTGACTGAATTTCTGTTGAGCTGTTTTTGACATAAGATACCTCTATCTCAGAATTTGCAAACCCAGCTTACTTCCTTTATAGGCAGGCCAGAAAACAGACAGTTCTTGGTGCTTTACTTTGAAGGAACATGTCTTTAATTTTGAATATGTAAGAAAACGAGTTTTATGCATATTTTATCTTATCACGTATACGCACGGCTATTACTTGGTTTCTTTGTGCACTTTACAGCTGGAGTTACAGACTGATGATCATTTCATGTACCATCCTAATCTCCATGGCAGTTGCCAAATGAGTTATTCAACTCACAAATATGTGCAGAATCTCGAATAAGTTCTGTCCTCGTTCTCTGTAGTCAGTCATCAAGAGTAATGCAAAGCTTAATACCAATTAGTTTAGAAGTTTCTTGGAGGGGTGAGCAGGGGGCAGAAACCACTCTTGCCTCTCACGGGGCTGAGCTTCTTGTGAGAGCTGAAATTAAGCACAAAATAATAACGGGTTGTGGAAAATTAATCTCTAATTTCTAGCCTACTGGCCGAGCAAATTGTTTGAGGTTTATTGGTCTCTCCTTATCCAGTGTTGATAGAGTAGTGACTTAATTGTGCCACTGTCATAAACAAAAGCAAGCGTTTATTGTATGCTCTTTCGAATTACAAAGCAGAGGGCGGCACCCCTCCCCAAACACACACACACACACACACACACACACACACACACACGCACACACGCTCCAATAGCAGCTACCTAAATCCATATCTCTCCACATATATTTCGAAGAGCACACAGGACAATGAGGACTGCAAGAGGCACCTATAACCCTCACCTACAACAAAACAAGGAGACAACAGTCTTAACTGTAAATGCGATTGGGGAGAGTGTTCCGAACAGCAGAGCCGGTCCCAGATCCCGGGCTGCAGCAGAGAGAGGCGAGGGTTGAATGTCAGAGAAAGGTCGCAGTGCGGGTATAGAGGCGGTGGGGGAGGAAAATGTTGTCCTCTCCCCTCTTAGGGTCTCCGGCTGGGTTGGAAAATTAAACTGACAGAGGCAGTTTCACAGGAGAAAAGCCTACGCGTTTCTTTAATTTAAGGTGGAAATAAGAGGGCAGCCTTCAGAAGAAATGAAGCTCCAAGGAAATAGAGTTGTGTACTTCTATTTTAGGTCTGAGGAAGAGTGGACAGTCATGGGGGAACAGGATGGGTTAAGGAGAAGGAGGCGAGGGTGGGAAATAGGTGTCCCTTTGTCTCTGGAGGTGACGACGCTTCTTTCCTCTGGGTACTTTCCAAGAACACAGAGGGGATCTGTCACATGAGAGCTCTAGGACCTGTTCCGGCAGAGAGAGAGGCGAGGAGTGTGGAGGTCAGAGTGACCTTCCTGCTTCTGCCCTTTTCTCAAACTCCTTCAGCTTAGAACGTGTAATATGGGAATGTGCCATGTCTGGGGACCGTATGTCCCGTGTGTTCCTCATCACAGAGGTGGAACGGGAAGACATCTCCAGGAGAAGAGAGGTCTCTCTTGGGGAGGGAGATACTGAGAACCGGGCTGAGACCTTGGGGCTTGGAGCACTGGCTTGTGTGGGATCAAAAAGAGGAAGCTTAAAATTCCATTGGACTGGCGTTGTGCGTGTTCCAGGGAAGAAGAAGCCAACCCGGAGGCCCAAAGGGGAAGGGAAAAAAATGTAGCAAAAGGCTCACCTTACAAGAAGAAAAGAATACTATTCAGCACAAGGCACTTTGACCACCCCTATACATTAGAAGACAATGAGGAAGCAGACCCTACTTCCAAGGGGACAAAGAAAGAGAGAAAAGAAAAATACTGGGGCGCCTGGGTGGCTCAGTCGGTTGAGCGTCCAACTCTTGGTTTTGGCTCAGGTCATGGTCTCGTGGTTTCGTGGGCTTGAGCCCCACATCGGGCTCTGTGCTGACAGCGTGGAACCTGCTTGGGATTCTCTCTCTCCCTCTCCCTCTGCCCCTCCCCCACTCACGCCGTCTCTGTCTCTCTCAAAATAAATGAATAAACTTAAAAAAAGAAAAAAGAAAAATACTTCGACATAAATGTTCTAAAAACTGGGCTAAAAAGAAAATGAAGAAGAGCATAAGACACTCCTGAAAGACACATAACAGATTTGAAGAAGAAGGAAAATTGTCCTTGTTCCGGGAAACAGCTCAATATCATAAACTTGCCTATTCCTCTGAAATCAATGTACAAACTGAATACAATCAAAACAAAAATACTAACAAGTTTGGATTTTTTTCCCTTGGGCTAAACATTTGATTCTAAAATTCATATGGATTCTTTGAATATATGGAATAATACTGGCACCTGGGTGGCTCAGTCAGTTAAGCATCCTCCTCTTGATTTCAACTCAGGTCATGACCTAACAGTCTGTGGGCTCAAACCCTACATTGGGCTCTGCACTGACCTCGCAGAGCCCGCTTAGCATTCACTCTCTCCCTCTCTCTGTCTGCCCCTCCCCTGCTTGCGTTCTCTCTCTCTCACTCAAAAATAAATAAACATGTAAAAATATATGTGGAATAATAGCCAAAGAAGCTCTGAAAAGAAAGTAACAGGGTCTTAACTCTATGAAGTATTGCAATTATGCCATCAAGCTTTTGCAATTAAAGCGATGTGGAAATGTCCCATGAGTACACAGACCAGTGGAACAGAGTAGAAAGTCCAGAAATCGATTCAACTGCATGGAACACGTGTACGTGATAAAGGATGCGTCTCAAATCACTGGGGACGTTGTGAACTTTCTTGTAAATGGTGTTGAAACAGCGAGATCCATTGATGAGAAAGTAAAATTGGACTTATACTTCACCTAAGAAGAATCCCCAGATGATTAGTGATCTAAAGGTAGCACTGAAACCATATAAATGCTCGAAAAGAACATAATCTTGGAAGGGGGAAAAACGCAAAATCCAGATATAGTGAAAGATTGTTAAAATCAACTTGGTCCGTGTGTGTGTGTGAGCATGTGTTTTGGTGTAGCAAATAGGACAGAAGCGACCACTAAAGCTAAAATAAAAGAACATGCGTTTTACCTGAAGAATTTCAGTTTGCAAATCAAAATGCTTTACCTATTTTCAGGTGAATAAAAACAGAGAGCGATACCCAAATGCAGCTTTGTGAGATGTATACATCTCGGGGCAAAAAGCACATAATCCAAGTATTCGGGCAGAAAAAGTCAATTTACCTAAAATAAAGAAAAATAAATCTTTGTTTCAGACTTTTCCATGGTAATGAACATCAGATATAAACAAGAGTACCATTTACAGAGATTTAAAGGGGAAAGGTTGTAACCAGGAATCTAGACTAAATAAGTTTTCCTTCATCTGTAAATGCAAAAACAAATAGTCAAGGCTTTAGGAAATAGTTCATTTCCGTGTCTTCCCTTCACAACCAAATAAAACAAAACAACGCCCCCCAAACTGAATCTGCATTGCAGCAAAGCAAAGCAAAAAACTTGAGGATGTGAAAATTATAGCAGATAAGTGAGAGACCAATTTAGATATTTTATCATTATTGAAAAAATAATTCAAAACATAGTGCATATATTTTTCAAATGTTCCTAAAAGTGAAAGGAGTCTCTCTCTCTCTTTCACCCTCTTCCCTCTCTCTCCTTCTTTCTCTCACACACACATACACACATGCACTTTTAAATTCCAGATTATTGGCAACCAAAGTAAAAAATTAGATGGAGGAAAAGAGCAAGGAAATAAAAAGCTGTTAATATTCTAATTTTGTATCGAGAAGCATCAACAAAAACTGTCTTTCTTTGGCAGTAGTAATGAAATAAATATAGCTTCAAGTGCATGTTTTAAGATTCAAAGAAATTTATCAGATAATTAAAAAAAATATGTTTACACCTTTCTAATTATTTGAGGTAAAAAACATGAAAAATTGTCAATTTTTTTTTAAAAAGAGAAAGCAAGAAGAAAATAGCAGGCCAACAGGAAAACAAAGCTATAAAATGTCAACTCCCTAAAGCTGATTTCCTCATCTATAATGTGGGTTACTCTAAACCTAATTCATAGGTTAATTTGGGGGGTTAATAGGATAATGCTCAAAAAGTACTTAGCAGTGCCTGGCTCATGAAACTCAAACAATGCTGCTGCTGATTGTTTCTATTACCATGATTAATTATCATCATTAACAATAAGGTATGACAATACGTATCACCCATAAAAATAAATTTAAATGGATGAAATTTGAGAAACTAATCTTGCTTAGTCCAAGAAAAATATTCATACCATAAGCAAAATAACCAGGAGAATTGGAAGGTAAAGCGTGTGAAAAGATAGATCAAATAAACACAGACCGAAAGAAAGCACAATGGAGAATCCAAGGTGAGGAAGCACAGAACCATGCAAAGATGGTCATTTTATCTGGACAAGGGGAAAAGTCACAGTGAAGATAAAATCGTCATGAAATTTAATGTAACAGTGCGTCTCTAAAATAAATAAAATAAGGGCACTTGGCGGGCTCAGTCAGTTCAAATCAGTTGGCAACCAACTTTTGGTTTCAGCCCAGGTTATGATTCCAGGGTCGTGGGATCGAGCTCCTTGTTGGGCACCTAAATGAGCATGGAGTCTGCTTAATTAAGATTCTCTGTCTCTGTCTCTCTCTCTGCTTCTGCCTCTCTGCCCCACTCACACTCTCTCTCTCCCTAAAATAAAAAAAAAAAACAAAAACAAAAAGAAAAGAAAAGCATTTGGAAATGCAAGAAGTGAGAGAATTCTAAGACGTTATCCTCAATATTCTCAAAATAAAATATCCTCAAGATAAAAAGTCTGCAGAGGATTTTAACAATGTAATTAATAAGACATTAAGATATTAATAGATGTTAAACATTTTGCCTTGCAAAGATTCAGTATACCTTTCTATTTTTGGAAATATTAACTAAAACACATATCTCATATAGTTGATAAGATTTTTAAGAAGTTTTTGTTTAAGTAATCTCTACACCCAACATGGGGCTTGAACTCATGACCCTGAGATCAATTGTTGCATGCTCTTCTGACTGAGCCAGCCAGGTGCCCCTCAAATAGTTTATAAGATTTGAACAATATTTTGTTTGTACATGACAGTCTATCACCACAATGTGATAAAAATAAAAATTAATGCTGGTAAAACATTCAAAAAAAATCCACCCATTTGAGAATAAAAAGCAAACTTTTCAAATATTCACTCACTAGGAAATGAAAACTACTAACTATAAACCATTTATAAATAACCCTGAAAAACTGGATGTTAAAATTATGTGCCAAGACAATTCAATGGGGGAAAGAATAGTCTTTTTCATGAATGGTGCTGGGACAACTGGGTATCCACATGAAAAAGAAGGAAGTTGAGGCCCTCTCTCATATTACATACAAAAAAACAGTCAATGTGGCTCAGCACCAAAATAGAGGACTTAAAACTATGAAACTCTTTCCCAGACAAAGAAAAACCGAAGGAGTCTGTGACCACTAAACCAGCCCTACAAGAAATTTCAAGGGGGACTCCCCGAGGGAAGAAAAGAAGAAACAAAACAAAACAAAAAGACCAAAAGCAACAAAGACCTGAAAGGACCAGAGAACACCGCCAGAAACTCCAACTCAACAGGCAACATAAAGGCAATAAATTCATGTCTTCCAGTACTCACTCGAAATGTCAATGGCCTAAATGCTCCAATCAAAAGACATTGGGTAACAGAATGGATAAGAAAACAAGATCCACCTATAAGCTGTTTACAAGAGACCTATCTTAGACCTAAAGATACCTTCACACTGAAAGTAAGGGAATGGAGAACCATCTATCATGCTAATGGTCAACAAAAGAAAGTTGGAGTAGCAATACTTATATCAGAAAATCTAGATTTTTAAAATACTCTAACAAGAGATGAAGAAGGGCATTATATCATAATTAAGCGGTCGATCTACCAAGAAGATCTAACAATTATAAACATTTATGCCCCTAATGTGGAACACCCAAATATATAAATCAATTAATCACAAGCATAAAGAAACTCATTGATAATAATACCATAATAGTAGGGAACTTCATCACCCCACTTACAGCAATGGACAGATGATGGAAGCAGAAAATCAACAAGGAAAACAATGGCTTTGAATGACACACTGGACCAGATGGACTTAACAGATATATTCAGAACATTTCATCCTAAAGCAGCAGAATACACATTCTTCTCCAGTGTACATGGAACATTCTCCAGAATAGATCACATACTGGGTCACACATCAGCCCTCAACAAGTACAAAAAGATCGAGAGCATACCGTGCATATTTTCAGACCACAACGCTATGAAACTCAAAATCAATCACAAGAAAAAAATTTGGAAAGACAATGAATACTTAGAGATTAAAAAACATCCTACTAAAGAATGAATGGGTTAACCAAGAAGTTAAAGAGGAAATTAAAAAGTACGAGGAAGCCAATGAAAATGATAACACCACAGCCCCAAACCTCTGGGATGCAGCAAAGGTGGTCATAAGAGGGAAATACATAGCACCCAGGCCTTCCTGAAGGAGGAAGAAAGGTCTCAGATACACAACCTAACCTTACACCTTAAAGAGCTGGAAAAAGAACAGCAGATAAAAACCAAAACCAGAAGACAGGAAATAACAAAGATTAGAGCAGAAACCAATGCTATCGAAAAAAACAAAACAAAAACAAACAAACAAACAAACAAACAAAAAAACAGTAGAACAGATCAATGAAACCAGGATCTGGCTCTTTGAAAAAATTAACAAAATTGATAAAGCCCTAGCCAATTTGATCAAAAAGAAAAAGGAAAAGACTCAAATAAATACAAGAATGAAAGAGGAGAGATCACAACCAATGCTACAGAAATACAAATAATAATAATCGAATATTGTGAGCAATTAGATGCCAATAAATTGGGCAATCTGGAAGAAATGGACAAATTCCTAGAAACATATAAACTGAAACAGGAAGAAATAGAAAATTTGAACAGACCCATAACCAATAAAGAAATTGAATTAGTAATCAAAATCTCCCAAAAAACAAGAGACCAGGCCAGATGGCTTTCCAGGGGAATTCTACCAAACATTTTAAGAAGAGTCAACACGTATTCTTTTGAAGCTGTTCCAAAAAATAGAAATGTAAGGAAAACTTCCAAACTCATTCTATGAGGGCAGCATTACCTGTTTCCAAAACCAGACAAAGACCCCACTAAAAAGGAGAACTGTAGACCAATTTCCCTGATGAACATGGATGCAAAAATTCTCAACAAGATACTAGCCAACCAGATCCAACAACACATTTTTCACCATGATCAATTGAGGATTTATACCTGGGATGGGATGCAGGGCTGGTTCAATATCTGCAAATCAATCAATGTGATATATAACATTAATAAAAGAAAGAATAAGAACCACATGATCCTCTCAATAGATGCAGAGAAAGCATTTGACAAAATACAGCATCCTTTCTTGATAAAAACTCTCAAGAAATTAGGGATAGAAGGATCATTCTTCAAGATCATAAAAGCCATATATGAAAGACCCACCACTAATATCATCCGCAGCAGGGAAAAACTGAGAGCTTTCTCCCTAAGGTCAGGAATACGACGGGGCTATCCACTCTTGCAAATGTTATGCAAGATAGTATTAGAAGTCCTAGTCTCAGCAATCAGACAACACGAAGAAATAAAACGCATCCAAATCAGCAACAAAGAAATCAAACTTTCACTCTTTGCAGACGACATGATACTCTATATGGAAAATCCAAAAGATTCTACCAAAAACTGCTAGAACTGATCCGTGAATTCAGCAAAGTCGCAGGCTATAAAATCAATGTACAAGAAATCAGTTGCATTTCTATACACCAATAATGAAGCAGCAGAAAGAGAAATCAAGGAATTGATTCCATTTACAATTGCACCCCAAACCATAAAATACCTAGGAATAAACCTAACCAAAGAGGTGAAAAATCTATACACTGAAAACTATAGAAAGCTTATGAAGGAAAACAAAGGAAAAATATTCCATGCTCGTGGACTGGAAGACAAATATTGCTAAAATGTCTATACTTCCCAAAGCAATCTACATATTCAATGCAATCCCTACCAAAATAACACCAGCATTCTTCACAGAGCTAGAACAAACCTAAAATGTATATGAAACCAGAAAAGACTCTGAGTAGCCAAAGTAATCCTGAAAAAGAAAACCAAAACTGGAGGCATCACAATTCCGGACTTCAAGATATATTACAAAGTTGTAATCATCAAGGCCATATGGTACTGGCACAAAAACAGACACTCAGATCAATGGAACAGAACAGGGAACCCAGAAATGGACCCACAAATATATGGTCAACTAACTAATCTTTGACAAAGCAGGAAAGACTACCCAATGGGATAAAGACAGTCTCTTCAGCAAGTGGTGCTGGGAAAACTGGACAGCGACATGCAGAAGAATGAACCTGGACCATTTTCTTACACCAGACACAAAAAGAAACTCAAAATGGATGAAAGACCTAAACACAAGACAGGAAGCCATCAAAATCCTAGATGAGAAAGCAGGCAAAAACCTCTTTGACCTTGGCCACAGCAACTTCTTACTCAACACGTCTCCAGAGACAAGGGAAACAAAAGCAAAAATGAACTATTGGGACCTCATCAATATAAAAAGCTTCTGCACAGCGAAGGAAACAATCAGCAAAACTAAAAGGCAACCGACGGAATGGGAAAAGATATCTGCAAAGCACTTATCAGATAAAGGGTTAGTATCCAAAATCTATAAAACTGTATCAAAGTCAACACCCAAAAAACCCCACAAATGATCCAGTGAAAAAATGGGCAAAAGACATGAATAGACACTTTTCCAAAGAAGGCATGCAGACGGGTAAGAGACACATTAAAAATGCTCCACATCACTCCTCATCAGGGAAGTACAAATCAAAACCACAACAAGATACAACCTCACACCTGTCAGAATGGCTAAAATTAACAACTCAGGTAATGACAGATGTTGGCGAGGATGCAGAGAAAGACGATCTCGCACTTTTGGTGGGAATGCAAACTGGTGCAGCCATTTTGGAAAACGGTATGGAGGTTCCTCAAAAAATTAAAAATAGAACTACCCTATGACCCAGCGATTGCACTGCTAAGTATTTATCCAAAGGATACAGGTGTGCTGTTTTGAAGGGGCAAATGCATCCCAATGTTTACAGCAGTGCTATAGACAATAGCCAAAGTATGGAAAGAGCCCAAATGTCCATCGACAGATGAATGGATAAAAGAGTGATATATATGTACAATAGAGTATTACTCGGCAATCAAAATGAATGAAATCTTGCCGTTTGCAACACTGTGGGTGGAACTGGAATGTATTATGCTAAGCAAAATTAGTCAGAGAAAGACAAATATCATATGACTTCACGGATATGTGGAATTTCAGAAGCAAAATGAACATAAGGGAAGGGAAACAAAAATAGTATAAAAACAGGGAGGGGGACAAAACATAAAAGACTCTTAAGTATAGAGAACAAACTGAGGGTTGCTGGAGGGGTTGTGGGAGGGGGATGGACCAAATGGGCAAAGGGCATTAGGGAGGACACTTGTTGGGGTGAGCACTGGGTGTCATACGTAGGGGATGAATTACTGGGTTCTACTCCTGAAATCATTATTGCACTATATGCTAACTAACTTGGATGTAAATTAAACAATTTTTTAGAAAAACTATAGGGGCGCCTAGGTGGCTCAGTCGGTTAAGTGTCTGACTTCTGCTCAGGTCATGATCTCACAGTTCATGGGTTCGAGCCCCGCATCAGACTCTGTGCTGACAGCTCAGGGCCTGGAGCCTGCTTCGGATTCTGGGTCTCTCTCTCTCTCTCTGCCCCTCCACTGCTCACACTCTGTCTCTCTCTCTCTCTCAAAAATAAATAAACATAAAAAAATTTTTTTAAAGCTATAAAATTCTTAGAAGAAAACATGAATGTGAATCTTTATGATTTTGAATTTGGCAACAGTTGCATAGAGATGACACCAAAAGCACAAGCAATAACAACACAAATACATAAATTGGGCATCATCAACATTACAAACTTTTGTTCTTCAAACACATCATCAAGAAAGCAGGAAAGAAAAAAAAACCCAGAGTGGGAGAAAAATTTTGCAAATAACCCATCTTATAAGGGACTTGTATCCAGAATGGATAAAGAAAATTATACAGACACACAACAGAAGGTTACTCAGCCACAAAAAAAGAGGGAAATCCTGACATTAGCAATAACACGGATGGACCTTGAGGGCATTACGCTAAGTGAAATAAGTCAGACAGAGAAAAATAAACACTGTATGATTTCACTTATATACACATCAATGTATCAAATCATTATATCGTACACACAATACAAGACTAATACAAGGTTACGTGGGAATCATATCTCATTTAAAAATTATCAGTGAGGGGTACCAAATTATGCCCCCCCAAAATATACCTCTTTAGCCTCAGGATTATTTTGAGCTACAGGCTATTGAGAACAATAGCTCCAAAAACAGGGTACAGGTTTTTCTTTCGTAAAGGAAATTTACATTTGTAGAGAGATGTGTGTGTCTCTCTCTTGTACTTGGGAGAGGAGGACACTGAACAATAAAGACACCGGTTTAAACCTGCAAAACAGAAATAAGAAAAACTCAACAACAGGCACGCATTCGCTTTTAATTTTTATGGTTTTGATTAAGTAAATTTGATTCGAATAAAGATGCATAAATGCGGGAGTAAAAAAGTGATGTGAGTACAGATTCAGAGGAAACTCCAAAAATAAGGGTAACCTTAAAATACATAGTCTATAAATAAATTTGATATTTTTGTGAAAAGCACAATTTTCTGGCCAAGTATAAATTATAAAACTTTGCTCAAAAAGAAGCAGAAAACCTGAATAGCCCAATTACTATGCATGCTACTGAAAAGAATTTTTAAATTGCTCCAAAATTTTTCAAGGTCCAGTGGTTTCACATAAAATACTTTCTACTGTATATAATATAGCACATATGTGCAGTTTATAGTTATATTTAAATCTCAATGTATTTTTATGAAGTTATGTTAACTTGATACTAATGCTTGAGAAAAACAGCACCAAAACTACCCAACTTTAAAAAAGTAACATACGAGACACTCTCACTTATGAATATAGGTGCAAAAATTCAAAATGAAATTCCAACAAATCAATTTCAGTGCTAAGTAAAAATGAGAACATACCATGACCAAAGAGAATTATTCCAGGAATATAAGGACAATGCTACCCTAGGAAATCGATCAATTTAATGCATCATATCTACAGTTCCAAGGAAAGGGTAGCTCTACCCTCTCAATTACTTCTGCAGAAAATGCACTCATTTTTTAAAAAAATTGATAGACTGTATTTTAAAAATTGTTTCTATGTTTACTTATTTCTGAGAGAGAGAGAGAGAGAGAGGAAGAGAGAGACAGCACGAGCAGGAGAGGAGCAGAGGGAGGAGACACAGACTCTAAAGCAGACTCCAGGCTCTGAGCTGTCAGCACAGAGCCTGATGTGGGGCTCAAACTCACCAACTGCAAGATCATGACCTGAGCCAAAGTCGGACGCTTAACCAACTTTTAGAGCAGTTTTAGGTATACAAAAAATAAATGGAAAGTACCAAGAGATTCCAAATACTCTCTCTTCCTGCAGTTTCCTCTACTATTAACATCTTACATTAGGGTGGTACATTTGTTAGAAGTGATGAGCCAGTGTTGAAAACATTATTATTAACTCAAGTCCATAGTTCGCATCAGGATTCATTCTTGGTGATGGACCTTCCATGGATTCGGACAAATGCATAATGCCTCACATCCAGCGTTACAGCATCCTACAGAAGATTTCACGGCCCTAAGACTCCCCTGTGCCTCACTTATTCATCTTTCCCTTCCCCCAAGGCCCTGATCCTTTTACTATCTCCACAGTTTTGAATTTTCCAGAATGTCATCCCATAGTAAAGGGAAGCAGAATATGCTGCCTCAAAAATGCGACTGAAGGAACTCAGGACATGCCACCCCAGCATATGACACTATGATACACTAATTACCTTGAGCTGAAGGTGCTGGAAAACAGCAGATGCAAGACAGGCTCTTTGAACTCCCTCATCTGCTAAGTCAGATCCTCCAAAAGGAACTCGGTCATCATCCATCCCCTCCCCGGGAGTGTCATCAGCAGGGAGGATGGACTCTTACCACTAGAGACAAGACTAGAAGTCAGCACTGCACCCAGATACACTCGGTCCCAAACTGTCAGACCCCCCCCCCCCCCCCACTGAGTCTGTTGAGAGCTCCTTTGACCTTCCTAAAGCCATTTTCTCTCCCCCGAGAGATCTATAGCTTCCTTTGTCCTTATTGAGATGGCATTTAATCCTGAGTTCTAAGCCACCTTGGAGAGTTACTCATTTTTTCCTGGGTATCTCCCACAGATACATGAGATAGAAATGTTAGTAAACTTCTTTTTGTTCTTCTCTTGCTAACCTGTCTTTTCTTACAGGAATCTCATCTAGGAACTCAAAAGGGTAAAGGGAAAATTATTTTTCCTTCCTTATAGTAGGAATCATACAGTATGTAGCTTTTCAGATTGGCATCGTTTACTTAGCAACATGTATTTAGGGTTCTTCCATTTCTTTTCATGGTTTGTAGCTCATTTCGTTTTGTTTTTTTTTTTTGTTTTTTTTTTTTTTGCACTTACAAATAAAGCTGCTGTTATGAATAAACATTCATGGGCAGATTTTGATCTGAATATAAGTTGTCAACTTGTTTCGCAAATGCAAAGAGTGTGATTACTAGGTCATATAGTAAGAGTGTGTTTGATTTTGTGAGAAATCACCATACTGACTTTCGAAGCCACTCTATCATTCTGTTTCCACACCAGCAAAGAATAGGAGTTTCTATTACTCCATAGCCCACATCTGGTGTTGTCAGTGCTTCCATTTTGGTCATTCTGGTGGTGTAAAATGGTATCTCCTTGTTTTAATTTGCAATTCCCTAATCGCGTAAAGCATCTTTCCATATGCTTATTTGCCATTTGTATGTCTTATTTGATAAGGTATCTGTTCAGCTCTTCTGCCTATTTTTTCATTGTTTGCTTTCTAATTCTTGACTTTTAAGAGTTGTTTGTATACTTTGAATCCAGTCCTCTCTCTGCTATGTGTTTTGAAAAAAAACTTTCCCCTAAAAGAGGCTTGCTTATTCAATCTCCTAAGAGTGTCATTTGCCGAACAGAAGTTTTTAATTTTAATGGAATTCAATTATTAATTTTTTTTCTTTTACTGATCATGCTTTTAAATCTAAGATGTCATTGCACTTGGCTGGCTCAGTTGGTAGAGCATAAGCCCTTGATCTCACTTGTGAGTTCTAGCCCCACATTCGGTGGAGAGATTACTTAAAACCAGATCTAAGAAGTCATTGCTAAACCCAAGGTCATCTAGGTTTTCCTCCTGTATTATCTTCTTGGGCTTTTATAAGACACATTTTTTAATTAGAAAAAATAGAAGCTCTGAATAAGTTAGGGTTCCCACCCAATTTTTCAAATAGAGACATTAGTGAAGGGACAACTTGACTCAAGCTTGGCAAAGCTAAGGAGACATACAAGGGGTGGTGAGGCACCTAGAGATAGCACCCATGGTAAGCTATGACTGCCCCAGGGGCTGATGGGGAAAGGGAAGGGGTAGTCCTGGCTAAGCTACAGTTAAAGGGCTATTACCGTAGACTCAACTACTACTAAAGATTTCACATTTAGGCAGGGAGAGAGCTGAGGAAGAAATAACCTCACTTTTTCTTCTTTCAGGGTCATGTCAGTGACCCTAGTTGGCCAAACCCAATAGAAAGCAACCAGCAAATGAGGCCAGGGAGTGCGGTGTGAAAAAGTTATCTTCCTGAGGCACAGAGCTGAGCAGAGATGGGTGGGAAGTCCACGTGGGAGAGGGCTCATGAAGAACAAGCTCTTGGCATGACAAAAAATATGTAAGTGACACTTTGACTATTATAGATCAAGGTTCAAAGCTGAGCCCTAGCACTTAGCCTCTGACCACGGTGAGTTAACATCTCCATTGCTTTATATTTACCTGCGTTCTAAGTATTGAGATGAGTTTATTAATGTCTACTGTGGAAAGTATTGCTTAGTGTTAAATATATGCTAGGAACTACCTCCTATAGTTTACCATATTACTAGTGTAGCATTTTTATTATAGGGAGAGGAATTATAGGCAGCCAAACCAGAAATGTAAGCATTATCTCTCAACAGAAGACATATATGAAGTTAACAGCCAAAGCCATACCTGGCAACGAGATATTAACATGTCCCACCAAAACTGAGAATGAGAGAGGGATGTTTTCTGCCACCATCATCATCTAATGTTCTAGGAATTTTAGTCAGCGCAGCAAGATATGTAGCATTGGAAAGAAGAAATTTACCTTTTTATTGCTTTTAGACAATGATGATTCTCTAGAAAGATCCCAACATCCAAATTTTAAAATTAAGGGGCTAGACACACAATGAATTCATAAGCATCAACGGCTTTTCTAAAATTCAGAAAAATCTAAGTATAAAATTTAACAGAAATAATTTCCCTTCTATAATAGTATCACAAAACTTGGAGTGCCTAAAAGGACACATAAGGAATTTTTCTAAAAAACCTGATAGATACATGAAAAAAGAATATATTAAACGAAAATCACCCTATTTGTTAACATTGTAAAGACGTCAGTTTCTTCAAGTTCATTTATAGGGTTAACGCAACTGCATTTAAATTCCCAGTGGGATTTACTCTGAAACATGTTCAAGTAAAATTAGGATTCAGCTAGAAGAACAAATTCATGAGTAAAGCTGAGAAAAAAATAAAATAGGAACAACATAGAAAAAGATTAACTGGTGATATTTGTCTCACTAGATGCAAAAACATAGTTTAATAAATTAAACCAGGTGGTGATGGCATAGAAGAGAATACTAGAACAAGGAATGAAATACAAACTCCAGAAACAGAATAAGTACATTAATACGATAAATTTAAACATGTATTCTGATGCATTACTCCCAAATAAATACCAGATGGATTAAAGATTTAAATGTTGAAAATCAGCCTTGATAAAAATCCTGGAAGGATATGTGCCAGAATAGTTGTGTATCTCAGAATGGAAAAGGGCTTTATGAGTGTAACAGTAATACAAAGTAGTCACCCTTGGTGCCTGTGGTCACATGTCTGAGCACACCTTTCTCAAGGATTGCTGAATGCCACCTCCCTCAAGGTGCTGGCGAGGGCGGCGTGTCCCTGAGCCGCAGAGCGGAGGCGGGAGGGTGATGGCCAACGTGAACCTTTGTAGAGCACGTACGAGGTGCCAAACATTGCCTTAAGCATTTCACATGCCCTAATTCATTAGAGTGGGGAAGGGCACAGAGAGAGGGAGACACAGAATCTGAAACAGGCCCAGGCTCTGAGCTGTCAGCACAGAGCCCGACGCGGGGCTCGAACTCACAAACTGTGAGATCATGACCTGAGCCGAAGGCGGACGCTCAATCAACTGAGCCACCCAGGAGCCCCAACAATAGCACGTGAATAATCAGGAATACCTGTTGTTATCTCCAGGGAAAATACCAAACAAACAAACAAACAACCTTTTAAGTATAATTAAAAAGCTTATAGAGGAAAAAAATATAATTATAAAATATTAAATAAATCCAAAAAATCTTTAGAAAGGACAGAAAATATAGACTAGGCAGGGCAAATAGAAAACAAATAGCGAGATGGTAAATTTAAGCTTAAATTACAGTATATTTAAATGGACTAAGTATTTCAATTGAAACATAAAGTTCTTCAGACCAGAAAATAAAATAAAACAAAGTTTAACATGCTGTTTATAAGAGACACACTTTATATATAAATATATCAATGAGTAAAGGATGAGAAATACATTATGCAAAACAAAAGTTACCAAGTCAGGGCCAACAGTAGTTCATTTCAGAGCAATAAAAGTTTCAACTTTAAGATGAAACACTCTAAATTTGTTTGTTCCTAATAAGATAACCTTCAAATATGTAAAAAAAAAAAAAAAAAAAAAGGAGAAAAGGACAAGTCTACAAAGAGAAAAAAAATCCAGTCGTGATGGGAGACTATGTAAGTCTGGGTTCTCCAGAGAAACCGAACTAAAAGGATATATATATTAAGAGATTTATTTTAAGGTTTTGGCTCACATGACTGTGGGGCTGGCAAGTCCAGAGTCTGCAGGGGAGGTTGGCGGGCTGAACCTCAGGAAGAAGCTGATGCTGCAGTTTTGAGGCACAATTTTTTCTCCTCTGGGGGAACCTCAGTTTCTGCGCTAAGGCCTTCAACTGATTGGGCGAGGCCCACCCACATTCATGAGGGTAATCTTTACTTAAAGTCAA
The DNA here is from genome assembly GCF_018350155.1 of Leopardus geoffroyi. Classification (NCBI taxonomy): domain Eukaryota; kingdom Metazoa; phylum Chordata; class Mammalia; order Carnivora; family Felidae; genus Leopardus; species Leopardus geoffroyi. The sequence continues at coordinate 7,503,016 of NC_059333.1, read as the reverse complement.
CTGATTGTGGGTATTTTAAAAAATATTTTTAAGTTTATTTATTCTGAGAGAGAGCGCATGAAAGCAGGGTAGGGGCAGAGAGAGAGAGAGAGAGAGAGAGAGAGAGAGAAAGAGGAAAAGAGAGAATCCCAAGCAGGGTCCACGCTGTCAGGTCAGAAACTGACGCTGGGCTCGAACTCACCAGTCGAGAGATCGTGACCTGAGCTGAAATCAAGAGTCTGAGGCTTGACCAAAGGAGTCACCCAGGCGCCCCCGATTGCAGATATTAATCACGTCTACAAAATACCCTTACAGTAATGCCTGGATTCGTGTTTAATTGAACAACTAGTCTATCCAAGTACACACAGAAAACCAATCGTCATACAGGCGTTATATTTGAATTTTTAAAAAAGGACAGTGAAGAAAAGAAAGCCAGTTGGTAATTGTTGCAGGTTGAGTCCCCTGGGAAGTGGACCCCAAGATGGAGATTAGCACTCTGGACTCTTCAGAGATTACTCATGGGATCCACAGCTGTGAAAGGGGGGTGCAGGGCACCAGGGTTTGGGAAGGAGAAGGGTAACCGGGCCAATGGTCGTGGGAGATCAGAACACGGGCTGGCCTGTCAGAGCTGTGCCGAGCACAGCTGGCTTTTACCCATCCCACATCAGTGGAGCATAGGAGGCAGGGCCCCTGGAAGGACGACGTCCCCAGGGTGAGGCCGCCCTTCCGCTGAGGCCTCTCTGTGGGGTGCTGACAGCCAGGGCCATGGGCAGCAGAGCTCAGAGAGCTGGAGTGATGAGTCCATCAGTCCTGATGGCTGGCACCTGGGCCACACGTCACGGGGAGGGAGGGGGGGTGGTGTCTACAGTCGTGTTTGGATTCCTAACACGTTCAGCTTTTGTGTCGTCCGCATGTTGGAATATCCGCGATTTTAAACAAATAGAAGAAGGGCGTAAGTACCACACGATGGGGCCATAAAGGAAACTGACCTGTCCCCCTTACCACGTGATGCAAGCAGTGGCCCTTCTCCAAAGGCCAAAAGAGCTCACGTCTCCTAGAAGAACGCTGGCGGGGGTCCCAGAGACTCCCGTGTGTCACTGATGCATCTCAGCCGGTCTGCTCAGTGTCCTATGTGGAGAAGAAATGCCCTTTTTTCTGCCAGGGATGTCCCCTGGGGCCACAGACCGCCTGGGGGAGGATCTTGCCTCTTGGTACTCGGGAGGGACCGTGGTCAGCATGGCCACGGATCTGGAGAATAAGAATGGAACACTCATGAAGATAATTTGGTGGACGGGGGCTTCTGTTTCCTTAGCTCTCCACCCACCGCACAAAAACGAAGAAGCTTGGATGGGTCCCTTTCACGGGGAGAAGGGGCTTCATCCATTCAGGCTGGCGACCATACGGGCTGTCCCACCTGTCCCAGCCAGCGCATGACCCCCTTAGAAGGCCGCTTCCTGTACAGTCATTGGTCAGGAGTAACTCTTTCTTCCCCTGTAACGTTTCTTTGGAAGCTTATCATGGAAGACACAGACTGACTCAGACACCTGCCAGACGGGAGTTTGGCCACCAGCGGGGAATTCTGAACAACTCAAGACTGCGGATGATGAATGAACGGCAAGATGATCGTTAAATTAAAAAAATATATATATATATAGGAGCACTAGCAAAATGACCGTGAAATATTTTGTGTAAGCACAGACGCCAAGGCATGGTCTTTGCAGAGGTCTTCTTGTTCAGGAATTTATCTTCTTTGTCCTTTATGATGCATGATGGGCAACTATGTCATGACTCTTCCGGAAACAACCTCACAGACATACCCAGAATAGTGTTTAATCAGATACCTGGGGCTTCCCTGGGCTTTACTGATACAAATGGAAGTTAAATAATCATAATGTAAACTTTTGGTAAAAGGTACTTTAAAACGTAGTATGTTACGAACTAGGTTTAGGAGTATCAGATGAAAACACAAAGTAACAATGTGTTGGATGTTCTGTGCCGCTGCCCCTCCCCCACCCCCTCTATTTCTACCCTCATCGCCATGTTTGGAGCCCCCCCAGGAGAGTGATCTCTATGAACAACAACCCCCCCCACCACCACCGGGTCCCTTTGTCCTTGGCTTCTCGCGGGATTTGGCCCATTAGGCAGCACAGAAAGCTGGGGACAAAGTGGTTGGGGTTTTTTTATGTTCCTCCAGGCCATGGGTTGGCAATGGCTGTATTCCTGTGCTAATGGCCACTGTCCCCCAGTCCTCTGCTATCCTGGTCACAAGACTCTGTGGGTTCTGGTGTCCTCTCTACCTGCTGCCTCCTCATTCTAGGGGAGTCGTGGCTGTCCCACGGTGGCTGCTCCTGGATGTCGTTTCCACATCCATAGCTGGCTTCTCACATCTTGGTGAGTAGTGTCCTCATTAGCTCAGCTCAGTTTCCTGGTTAGAGAGGGTCGTCTGTCTCCCGCCCGCACACTAATGGAGCATTTTTCAGCTTTGGTCTGGGCCACACGCACTGACCTGAGGACCCCTTCTATTCCTCGTTGATCAAGATTGTGAATCTCTTCCACGACAGTAAATCACCCTTAACAGGGCGGATTGACCCTGCAGCTCAAAGAGGGAAAAATCAGAACGAGTTTCAGCTTTTTAAAGAGGGCAGTCCATGAGGGTTGAGAAATATTAAATACAAGCACTCACCTATGTTCCCCCTGTCCTGTCCCAAGAGCGCGCGCGCGCGCGCGCGCGCGCGCACACACACACACACACACACACACACACACACTTGTGAAAGCCTCTAAGACCCCAAGTTGTTTCCTGAAAACTGGAAGAACTGGTTAGAGCAACGGGTTGTGATTCAGCAGTTTATTTAACTACCCGTGAACCGTTAACGTCTCCCATTAACTCTGGCTTCCTTTTTCCTCTCTGATAAATCATAGTTATTTTTTTATATTAAATATAATTTACTGTCAGATTGGTTTCCATACAACACCCAGTGCTCATCCCGACAGGTGCCCTCCTCAATGCCCATCCCCCACTTTCCCCTCTCCCCACCCCCCCTTCAACCCTCAGTTTGTGCTCAGTATTTAAGAGTCTCTTGTGGTTTGCCTCCCTCCCCCTCTTTTTTTTTTTCCTTCCCCTCCCCCATGGTCTTCTGTTAAGTTTCTCAGGATCCACCTATGAGTGAAAACATACGGTATCTCTCTTTCTCTGCCTGACTTATTTCACTTAGCATAATACAATGGAATACTCCTTGGCCATGAGAAAAGGTGAAATCTGGCCATCTGAGGTTTTTCTCATTTAACGGAAGATTTGAGGTTTCTGTCTCAGAGCCTCCCAAGACTGGCTGCTTATCTGTTCTTCTTTTATTTCAAAATCGAGATTTTTTTAAAAAAAAAAATTTTTTTTTTTCAACGTTTATTTATTTTTGGGACAGAGAGAGACAGAGCATGAACGGGGGAGGGGCAGAGAGAGAGGGAGACACAGAATCGGAAACAGGCTCCAGGCTCTGAGCCATCAGCCCAGAGTCTGACGCGGGGCTCGAACTCACAGACCGCGAGATCGTGACCTGGCTGAAGTCGGACGCTTAACCGACTGCACCACCCAGGCGCCCCGAGATTTTTTTTATAACTGCAAAGATTGACATTCATTTTGCTTTTACCTTCCATTTCACTTTTGAGACTCCGTTTTCAATCCTTCCGAGCATAGATCCAGAAGTAGAATCCTGGATCACATGGGAATTGTATGTTTAATGTCGGAGGAGTGGCCATGCTGGTTTCCACAGCTGCTGTGCTGTTTTGCATTCCCTCCAGGAGTGCACCAAGGTCCCAATTTCTCCATATTCTTGCCAACACTTGCTATTTTCTGGTTTTTAATTTGTTTTATTTTTTGGATATAGAACATTCCTCCTTTTAAATTTTTTTAATGTTTATTTGCTTTTGAGACAGAGAGAGACAAGTGTGAGACGGGAGGGGCAGAGAGAGAGGGAGACACAGAATCCCAAGCAGGCTCTGGGCTCCGAGCTGTCAGCACAGAGCCCGACGCGGGGCTCGAACTCCCAGACCGTGAGATCATGACCTGAGCCAAAGTCGACCGCTTAACCAACTACGCCACCCAAGCGCCCCTAAATATAGAACATTCTTATACGTGATTACAAACCCATCATGGCAGTCTTCACCAAATCAGAAAAAGTGTTCCCATCACTTATCCCTCTAGGGACAGAGACATTTATAAAATATCACATTCAAAGGGGCGCCATGGTAGCTCAGTAGGTTTGGCGTCCGACTCTTGATTTGGGCTCAGGCCACGATCTCACAGTTTGTGAGTTCGAGCCCTGCGTCGGTCTCCGAGCTGACAGTGCGGAGCCTGCTTCGGATTCTCTCTCTCTCCCTCTCTCTGCCCCGACCCTGCTTGTGCTCTATCTCAAATAAATAAACTTTAAAAAAATATATCACATTCAATAAACACCGCTAAATGGCTTCAACTCTGAGGGGGTTGCAACTGGATTTTACACCTGCTTCTAATGCTTCCAGATGACAGAGTCCTTTTTCACTGAACATTTCAAAGAACAATTTAACTCATCTCAACCCGTCTATATTGAGGGCCACCAGGTTCCAGGTCTGGTCTAGGTGGATGGGCCCAGCAGGGAACAAACCCTTTACATGATAACAAACCACTTGGAACCTCATTGTTGCAGTGTTTTCTTTAGACATAACATCTGTTTACATGAATGAGAAAGAAGGCTCCCACCTGACCTCACTGTTAGGTCGCAACCAATGAGTTCATGGCTCTGAAAAGGCAGGAGACAGACTTCCACAGTCCTTACCACTTGAGGTGTGTGTATGTATTTTCTTTTCCTGCCAGACCTTGAGCTTCTTGAAGGAAGTGTTCATTTGTATTTGACTCCCCACAATTATCCACTGCATTTTGTGCAAAAGCATTGCAAATTCTCACTTGCTGACCATTCATCAGCTGGCCTGAGCCTCCGCAATTTTCTGGTCATTCCTGAGAAGCTGCAGTTCCCATGCTAGGACCCTCGGTGATTCTACACCTCCACGAAGAGGGGTTGAAGATTCCCAATCTGCTTCCGGCCCTCTTCTGGCTCTCCCCAGCGGGCAGGCTGACGGGCTGCACTCTGGCACCCTCTAAGCTGAGAGAGCTGCAGACAGCCGCTGTCTCCCTGGGTTCGTTTGTATTTTTGCGGACAAAAAAACAAAACAAAACAACACGACAAAAAACACAAAACAAAACAAAACAAAAAAACAAAATAAAAACCAAAAACAACAACAAAAAACAAAACAAAATAAAAGACAAAACCAAAAACAAAAACCAGAAACCAAAAAAACCAAAAAACCAAAACGAAACTAAACAAAAGGAGTAAGTTGAAAAGCTGAATTCTGTTCCGGAACGCTTTGGAAACTAGCAGGGCAGTCCACTTGCTCTCCCACTGCAGGCTTGGCTAAGGTCCCCCAAAACCACCACAGTAGTAAGATGGGGCTGGTAGACAGCAGGCACCAAGGCGGAGAGTAAATCCGCTTTTGTGGAACGCAACTCCACCTTCCTCCCCTTTGGCTTTGGGCGTGGCTTGGCTGTTTTACGAGTCTGAGTGTAATTAGTCACAGTGGCAATCTGAATTCTCTAAGTATGTTCGCGGTTCAAGTGCATCCGAGGCAGTAACAAATAAAGAACTCACAGTGACTTCATTACGTATGTTTCTCAGGTTTGGGGGTGGGGGGTTCAGAATAAGGAAGAGACAACTTCGCATCATCCATTCGACCTGCAGGGGCTGCAGGGGCTCCAGAGCGCCCGTAGCTCAAGTTCACGTCACCCAGTCTGTCACGCTGGATAAAACGTGCGTCGGGGCAAGTCCCAGGGAAGAACGCCCCAGACATCCTTTGTGAGGGAAGACCTTACCTTTCCTTCTCCAGGGGAGGAGAGGGCTTGTGTTGGAGACCAAAGACTCCCAAACTCCTTGTTACTTTTCTGTTTCCACTTCGGAGAAAAGCCACTGTTTATTTGATTTATTTCTAGCCTAAAAGCCAAAGGAATGGGAGACACCTGTGCGAGCTGGCATAATATATCCACGAGAATCACGAATTCTATGTTCAGCTCGGAATCACGAATCTATGTTAAGCATGACTGACACTGAAGACGTAACCTTCTCCAGAAATGGTTCTAAGTTCTGAACTTTTTCAATCCTTTCTCTCTCCCTCCTCTGGAACCTCGCTTGGTCCTCTCTTTCCTCCCTCCTCCTCACTCTATTCTGCCCCCTTGTTATTGAAAGCCTCATACGCAGGGTGGATACAGGACGATAGGGTACCTCTCCTCGCGGAACTTACTGCCACAAGCTGTCACTGTTATTGAGGAATTGCCAAGTAAGAGGCAAGTGCTTGCCCACTTATAAACGCACAGGGCTCAAAACCGACATCATTTTTCTCGTTCCCGTAGTTCAAATCCACACCAAGAGGACCAACTGATTCTGTCCTTAACACATCTTTCTATCTGCTCACGTCTTTCCTTTCTCCCTGGAGCCTTTGCTCCAGACTTTGATCTGGTCACAGACAGGGAGGCAGGTTCATTGTGTCCACCAGAAAGATATATTCAAGTCCTAAGCCTGGCATACTTGTGAATGGAACCTTACCGGGAAACAGGGTCTTTGTAGGTGCAGTGAGGTTAAAATGAGGCCACACTGGCTTAAGGTGGGTCCTAATCCAATGACTGGTATGTTTATAAGAATAGGGAGATTTTGGGGCGCCTGGGTGGCGCAGTCGGCTGAGCGTCCGACTTCAGCCAGGTCACGATCTCGCAGTCCGTGAGTTCGAGCCCCGCGTCGGTCTCTGGGCTGATGGCTCAGAGCCTGGAGCCTGTTTCCGATTCTGTGTCTCCCTCTCTCTCTGCCCCTCCCCCGTTCATGCTCTGTCTCTCTCTGTCCCAAAAATAAACGTTGGAAAAAAAAAAAAAAAAAAAAAAAAGAATAGGGAGATTTGGACACGGGGACGCACAAGGAGAAGGCCTTGTGACAATGAAGGTACAGGTTGGAGTCATGTGCATTAACTGTCGTGCCTGGCTTTCAGCGACGGGTCAGTGCTGAGCAGCGAACCCGGTCATGGGAGGGGCACAAGAATCCGGAGAGGGATTCTGAGGCGGGAGAGCGAGGATGGTCATTTAAGCCACTGGATACTTGAGGAATCTTGGGGGCGCTCCCAGAACCTCCCCCAGACATGGAGTCAGGGACTCAAAGCACAGAGAGGCTGCTGCTGCCGTCTGGCTGGCATACTCTCAGTCTCACTGAGTCCTCTCTGCTGGGGTCACTCCCTGCACTCCCTGGGAGGAAGCTGAGGCTCTGGGGGGGGGGGGAGGGGGGAAGTTGCTGAGCTGGGCAAGTCCAGCCGCGGGATCTGAACCCCAAACCTTCTGCTCTCTAGCACACGCCTGCACCTCCACGGCAGCACGGCACCTTGTTTATTTGTCCCAGCCCTACCTTGCTGTTGGCTTCTCGGGATTTCTCTCTTTTCCCCTCTGCACCTGTTCACTGCTCATCCTATGAGGTCCAGTTTAAATTCAGTTTTAGCTGTTATCGTTTTTCCCCAAGCACCTCAGCCGAAACCGATCTGAAGTACCTGTCTTTTTTTTTTAATTTTTTTTTAATGTTTATTTATTTTTGAGGCAGAGAGAGACACAGCATGAGCAGGGAAGGGGCAGAGAGAGAGGGAGACACAGAATGGGAAGCAGGCTCCAGGCTCTGAGCGGTCAGCACAGAGCCCGACACGGGGCTCGAACTCACGAACCGCGAGATCGTGACCCGAGCCGAAGTCGGACGCTTAACCGACTGAGCCACCCAGGCGCCCGTGAAGTACCTGTCTTGAACGAAACTAATGCCATACATATGATTCTATTTGGCACCACTGAGGGCTTCCTGGATTATCTCTTCAATTGTTGCCTCGGTTTCCCTTGCATCGTTTCTTGGTAGCTGCTGTTGTTGTCGTTGTTGTTTCCAGGATTGTTGTTAGCTCCCTGGGGACGGTTCATAATTTATCCTCCTTTGTATGTCTAGCAGGTCCCAGAACAGTGCCTTGCCCAGAGACGCTCTGTAAACTCAGGTGTCTCGGTGCTCAATACAATCATCTGCCCTGGATTTGTTAACTCCAGGACCTTCCTTACATATCCCCGCCTAGTTCCCTTCCCTTGGACGGGAGGAGTTTGACCTGGCAACTTCGGGTTTTCTCCGGTCTTATTAGACATCCCTCCCACCCAGTATGCTCTTGTTAAAGCCTTTCCCCCCATGCAGGTTCACAAAAACCCCAAGCTCTGCAGGTAAGAGGTACGGGCAACTGAATTTTTTAAACCAGCAGAAAAAATTTTCAGTTAATTTTTAAAAGCACGATTATATATACATCCAGAGGCTGAGGGAATGTGATGTTCAGGCAATGAGAACATTCCCTCGCTGGGGTAGCGTTACCCTTTATGGATCCGCACTGACATCCCACGACCAACCGTGCCCTCCAGAGAGAAGCGTGCGGACAGGGACAGAAGACAGTTCTCCATTTCGGCTGTGGGGAGCAACCCCCAGTAGTGTCCACATATATTATATATATTACAGCCAGGGAGATGATTTTGTTCTTAAAGAGGGATCAGGGGCTCCTGGGTGGCTCAGTCGGTTAAGCGTCAGACTTCGGCTCAGGTCACGATCTCACAGTTCGTGGGTTTGAGCCCCACGTCGGGCTCTGTGCTGACAGCTCGGAGCCTGGAGCCCGCTTCGGATTCCGTGTCTCCCTCTCTCTCTGCCCTTCCCCCACTCACGTTCTGTCTCTCTCTCAAAAATAAAATAAAAACATAAAAATTTTTTTTTAAATAAACTAAAATAAAGAGGGATCAATGAAGTGACCATCATGCATAACTCCAGGTGTAATTACATAAAAAAACAAGCAGCATGAGATACTTCACGTATTTTGATGGTGGACAAGTTTTATTTTATGCTCATTTTCCTGAGACGAATTCCTTCTTCTTCTCCTAAGAAGTAAATAGAAACACTCATCACATGCACTTTGAGCACAAGACTTCAAACTCTGTGTCTTTGTGTCCGAGGCAAATGCTGTCAGTATCACTATTTCAGAACTGCTGTGACCCGGATGGTTGTGATTATTTGCAGGTACCATCAAAGGGAGCGACGAAGGAGTATTTGGAGATGTGAAAATGTGTCTCTAGCTTTAATGATGTCTTGTATCTAGATTTCACGGTAATGTCTCTCACCTGTGTTCAACCTGAGCCCAGTGGTTTTAGCCCCATGCTGATTGTGTCCCACCCCAACCTTCCAGGGGACATTTGGCAGTGTGTGGGGACATTTTCGATTGTCACAGCTAGGGAGGGTCCTCCTGACCTCTAGGGGTGAAGGCCAGGAGCGCTGCTCAACCCCTTGCCACACGCGGGCAGGCCGGTCCCCCACTCCCAAAAGTCATCTGGCCCCAAATGTCACAGGTGCTGAGACTGAGAAACCCCGCTGGCTCTGAAGAAAAAGCAGTTCGATTCCTCCTTTACGATAACCCACAGCTCACCATTGAGCCTCACGGAGTCCGAGATGGCCAAAGTGTCACGACCAGAGGGTTCATCTCAGAAGAATTTCACCTTCCTGCTAGTGCCCAACAGGGGCATTGCGTCCAGGGAAGTGTGGTTTGCCCCTGCCACACTCCCTGGGAGATCAGCTGACATGTCATGCTTCAATGTCCTTCCTCTTTTTAGCTCCCTCTCGGTCGGCTTCCCTGGTATTTTGTAGCGACTCTGATTAATCCTTGACTGAGGACGCTCAGAGGCCGGCCCGATTTTACTCTGAAGGATACTACCACCTGGAACCTTCGGAAAAGGAAAAATGAGGAAGAAAGGGGAAAAAAAATTAAAAAGCTGTTTTCGTTTGACACATTTCCAAAGCTTGATGGGGCTCAAATAAGAGCATCATTAATTATCTCAATAGCTGAAAAGATAATGCCAATACGAAAAACACAGCTATCCAATGTTATGGCAGCTGGGAACCCTAGTGGCTGGCGACTGAAAATGGTTTTTCAGGATAATTGTCCTGTACTTGAGCATAATAAGCTGGAGGGATGCTAGCTGTTTCCCCTCTGGCCCCACGCTCTGCTAGGAAGGAGCCCCAGAGTCTCCAACACCGCACGGTAGTAAGATAAATCCAACACCATGCCCATTATTTGGCAATGTTTCATTGCTACGCCATTGGACATTATTATTTACAGGCTGTCTGTTGCTTCATTAAGCCTCTCACTTTCTGGGTGGGGAAACCGAGCCACGGGGAAGACTAAAGAAGGACAAAATCGGATGGCACCTGTTTCGGGGGCTCCTGGACCAGCACCCTGCTTAGGAAAAGCAACCTTTCATTCGCAGCACACAGGAGGAACACGGCCCAGACTTCTCGGTGAGAAGCTCCGTCTCCTAACAGTGTGAGGTTAATGAACCCCCTCATTTTTGGCAGGATGAGTAAGTGGAAAGGAGAAAAATCCATCTGAGAGAGCCCAGTTCGGAGGCTTTAATTGCTTCTGTGACAGTTGAGCAGAAAGCCCCCTCCTTTCAAAACAGAAGGATGCAGCTCTGTATCCCCAAAGCTGGCAGCCGTGCCTCAATTATAGAAATAAGAAGAAAATTAAAATTTGATGGATTAAAGAAGGGGGTGAACCAGCACTTATCTCCCAACTAGAAATTACCATTTTTGCTCTTTTGAATTGATAATTACCCACACCAGGGCATATTCACTTACGTAATGAGGTCCTTCTCTGTAATTAAAAATTGAGATGCTTTACATTTTTCGCCTTCCCTAAAAAAAAAAAAAAAAAAAAAAAAAAAAAAAAAAAAAAAAATCTTTCAAGTGTTTGAGTCCCTGATCTCAGAAAGCTTTAATTACATCATGGAAAGAACTGGAGAGGAATGTGTTTCTTCATCTCCTGTAAACTTCATCAACACCAAGAACTCATGAGAACTCACGGCAGCTTGGGTAGAAAGCGTTCCTGAAGGGCCACGCGTGTAAGCTCACTTCCAATCATTTTGCCTGCTTTGCTTCATTTCAGAACCCTGTCACATCACCCCCAAACTTCCCATATTGTCTTCATATGTCCATGAACATTGTCACACACACCAAGCCACCTTGGTTGGCACTTGGATCCCACAAATGTGCGGACCTTGTTTATGTTGAAATAAGGCACTGTATCTGTCAGGGTGCTCGGGGGGAAACAGAACCAGTGAGAGATCGCTAGCCAGATGGCTGGATAAATAGATATAGATTTTTGAAATTTTACTTAAAAGAAATTTTTTAAGAGGTGCCTGGCTGGCTCAGTCAGTTAAGTGTCTGACTTCGGCTCAGGTCACCGTCTTGTGGTTCATGAGTGTTGAGCCCCACATCGGGCTCTGTGCTGATGGCTCAGAGCCTGGAGCCTGCTTTGGATTCTGTATCTCCCTCTCTCTCTCTCTGCACCTCCCTCATTCGTGCTCTGTCTGTCTCTCTCAAAAATAAATGAAAACATTTTAAAAATTAAAAAAAAATTGTTTTAAACATTTATTTTAAGGATTGGTTCGTGCAATGTGGGGGCTAGCCAAGTCCAAAGTCTGCAGGCCAGCTTGGCAGACTGGAAACTCAAGCAGGAGTTAACACTGCAGTCTTACAGTAGAAATTCTCCTCCTTCAAGAAGCCTCAGTGTTTGCTCCTAAGGCCCTCAACGGGGTGAGGTCCATCCATATTATGGAGGATAATTTCCTTTACTTTAATTACAGTCAAGCAATTGTGGATGTAGGAACATCTAAAAAATACCTTCATAGCCACACTTAGAATAGTAGTTGATTAAATAACTATGTACTATAGCTTTGTCAAGTTGACTCATAAGACTAACCATCACAGGCGTCAAGCTCGAATGTTTGTTAGGACAGTTGACAATGGAGTGACACCACTTAGCTGGATGACACCCAGAAGACTCAAAGGCCTGAGCTTCCCTATCAGTCCCATTCCCATCTTGACTTTCCTTCTGTTATGAGGGTCTGGCCCACGTATTCCATTTTTGATCTGCTCTTTCTTCTACTTCTCCTTCTGGATCAGGAGTAAAGTGGCAAGAATGTTGAATGAGGGAATAGACTTCACCAATCTTTGAATGCCTTCAGGGCCCCAAGTCTATGTCCCATAAGTTTTCACTTGACTTGCATTTTTATGGTTTTGTGTATGTGGTGTAACTTCCCTGTCTACTTGGATATAGGTTCCCATAAGGTAGAGAATATTTGTCTTTTTTTTTTTTTTTTTTTTTTTGGTATGTAGAGTTCACAATCATGGTTCAGGCTGATACTCAGCAAATACATTCACAACTTTAGGGGTGTACAGAATGGAGAAACTGACAAAAATCATTCATTCACTCTCCAACGATCCAAAATCAGTCATTCTAAGTGAGTAACTCATCCATTTACCTATTTTTAGTCCGTCATCCATCTGTCCATCATTCATCATCCATCTATACACATCTATCTATCCATTCATCCATCATCTATCCATTTACCCATCCATTCATCCATCATCCGTCCATCTATCCATCCATTCATCATCATCATCCATCCATCTATCCATCCATTCATCCATCATCCGTCCATCTGTCCATCCATCCATCATCATCATCCGTCCATCTATCCATCCATTCATCCATCATCCGTCCATCTGTCCATCCATCCATCATCATCATCCGTCCATCTATCCATCCTTGCTTCCATCCATCCATTATCCACCCACTTATTCTTTTGAGAGGCAGATGACCTAAACTGAGAGATCCAGAGGTCAAATTACTTATGGAGGAGGAGACAATGTTTTATTGGTAAGGTCAGACCTCTCTCTTCATGTTTAGTCCTTTTCTTCTTTGCATTTTATCTCCTTAAGTGCTTTAGAGGGGGAATTCCTGTAATTCTTTGCGTTCAATACAGTCGTTAAAATGTTCAACTCAAATAAAAATACACGGTTCCTGAAACTGTGTTTCTCTTTCTTCACTTCCAACATCGATGTCATTTTGGTTTTCCTGCTACTAAATTCGAGCTGATGTCACAAAGACGTGACCGTAGCTCAAAAGGACTGGACATTTGCAGCCACAGTTTGTGAGATAATTGGGACAATCGCCCACACAATCCAGTCACAATGGGAGGAAACTTTCCTTAAATTACCACATAATTTTAGAAGGTCTGGTTTCATTTGTTTAACTAAATTAACCAGTAATACCTTATGTTTCCAACTTTGTTTTGTCAGTTGAGATCTGGCTTACTATCCCTCAAGGAAAAGTGGAGAATTTAGGCACATTGTATTTTGAAACCACAAACATATCAGTGTGTTCGCCTTCGAAAGGAGAAAGTTTAAGTGGAAGGGCTTTGTGTATTGATTATTTAATTTGTACATACATCAACCCCACCGCTGCCTTCGGAAAATATCTTTGGGACGGAATCAGTAGAGAGCACAGAAGAAAGGGGGTAAGGAGGAGAGGGATTAGGTGGATAAACCCAGGCCGTACCTAGTAAACATGGGCTGGGGCCTAACTATAGGAGAATCCACTGCAGCCTAAAAATAATGCTTTTCTGCGGAGGCCTCTGAACAAAGATACAAGCAGAGGGATTAGGCAGTACTCGACTTATAGTGCTCTTGGTGAATTCAATCTTTTTTTTTTTTTTTTTTTTTAACGTTTATTTATTTTTGGGACAGAGAGAGACAGAGCATGAACGGGGGAGGGGCAGAGAGAGAGGGAGACACAGAATCGGAAACAGGCTCCAGGCTCTGAGCCATCAGCCCAGAGCCTGACGCGGGGCTCGAACTCACGGACCGCGAGATCGTGACCTGGCTGAAGTCGGACGCTTAACCGACTGCGCCACCCAGGCGCCCCGGTGAATTCAATCTTTTAAGATCTTCAGTGTTTAGCTGAAACTCTCAACTTCTTTCACAAAGTAGATAAAGTGGTCTGCTCTTTTTGTTACGGAAACTGGTCTGGATCACCCGGCAGAAGAACCAAGCGGCACTCGGAGATCTTGGAAGGAAGGAGGTTTATGTCACACCGGTGGGCTCAGAGGAGAGCATTCTCCAGAGATCTGAGCCCAAATGCAGGTGGGAAAGGTAAGGTATAGCATCATCTTCTGCATTTGTGGCGGCTTTCGCACACATGGCAAACAGGGCAGGGAGAACCCAGAAGAGGAGTCTCTAAGCTGGGAACCGACTAGAGCTTGTTTTAGTCCTGTCGGCCATCTTATGGTGCAGAACTTTACTTATTTTCCCAATAGTACTAATTTGGCACCTGAAGCGAGCAGGGTGGGAACAAGAATCTGGAAGGGAAGTCTTGAGGCAGGGACTGAAATTCCCTTATCAGTCCTGTTGGCCATCATAGAGCAGATTTTCCCCTAACATTTTGTTTTCTTGTCCTACGATCAAGTCTATTGGTTTTATACAGTTAACCTAGTCTACAAAAATTCATAAAACTTTATAATAATTTCAACTGTCTTCCCCATCACTATATTCATTGATTCTGCCTAGATGTGGCTTACAAAGTCCACACAACTTATAAAAGTAAATTCATTACTAGATATCCATCAACATCAGGACAGAATGTAAACCAACTTATCCCCTGTCCTTTGATTCTGAAATTGCATGACACATTTTTTAGTTTCTTTCTTTCTTCTTCTTTTTTTTTTATTATCTCTTTCTTTTACCACAATGTAGTCTTGAGGAGGGCAGGGACTCCTTGGTATTATTATTATTTTATTTTATTTTATTTTATTTTTTCAACGTTTATTTATTTTTGGGACAGAGAGAGACAGAGCATGAACGGGGGAGGGGCAGAGAGAGAGGGAGACACAGAATCGGAAACAGGCTCCAGGCTCTGAGCCATCAGCCCAGAGCCTGACGCGGGGCTTGGACTCACGGACCGCGAGATCGTGACCTGGCTGAAGTCGGACGCTTAACCGACTGCGCCATCCAGGTGCCCCTATTATTATTATTTTAAATTTCATATTTGAGAGACAGAGCATGAGTGGGGGAGGGAAAGAGAGACGGGGACACAGAATCCGAAGCAGGCTCTAGGCTCTGAGCTGTCAGCACAGAGCCTGACACGGGGCTCGAACTCACCAACCGTGAGATCATGGCCTGAGCCAAAGTCAGGCACTTAACCGACTGAGCCACCCGGGCACCCTACCTTGGTATTATTTACCAGTGAGCCACCATTGTCCTGATAGTACTCCATAAAGACTTCTGGTATGAATGTTGAATAAATGAATTTGGAAAATGCGTGTTTACATTATCAGAATGAATATATGTTCATGGTTTCATCTAGTACCTACTCACATTTACTGTTTATCTTGTTACCAGTGACATTTCCAATGTAATCCATGCTCTGGTGAAACCATCACTGGCTGAATGTATAATCTCCATCAAACTGTACTTGAACATCAACCAAAATAGAACGAATCCTTGTTGGAAATACTTGTTGACTTTGAGCTTGTTTCATGTTTGCAAGATGAAGTTCTTTGAGTAGAAAACATTTTACGGAGCACAGAGCTGTCCTCTTATATTCTATGTCATGAACAAGAGACAAGAGACGACATCAGATTAATGAAAGGAGACAAATACAAATAAAGAAGACGAAAGAACTGAAAGCTGTTTTTCTGAAAAGGTTAAAAAAGAGACAAGCTCTGTGGCCCCTGGGGGGTTGGTTGAGCGTCTGACTTAGGCTCGGGGCATGACCACACGGCTTGTGGGTTCAAGCCCCGCGTCGGGCTCTGTGCTGACAGGTCAGAGCCTGGAACCTGCTTCAGATTCTGTGTCTCCCTCTCTCTCTGTCCCTCCCCTGATCACGCTCTGTCTCTTTGTCTCTCAAAAATGAATAAAAATTTAAAAATTTATATAAAAAAAGAGAGACAAACTCCGAGTAAGATTATCCTAGAAAAGAAAATAGAGAGGACATAAAGAAACACTATTAACAATGACAAAGAATATACAAGCATGGAATACAGTCAATATTAAAAAAATTTTAATGTTTATTTTTGAGAGAGAGAGACAGAGTGTGAGAGGGGGAGGGGCAGAGAGGGTTGGAGACACAGAATCGGAAGCAGGCTCCAGGCTCTGAACTGTCAGCACAGAGCCCACCTCAGGGCTTGAACCCACAAACCGTGAGATCATGACCTGAGCCAAAGTCAGACATTCAATGGACAGAGCCACCCAGGTACCCCTGTATAGTCAATTTTAACATCACTAGGGAACACGATGCCAATAACTGTGACTCTTAGATAATTTTCTAGCAGTTATAATTTGCCAAAATTGACTTAAGAAGAAGATCTGAATAAACCACTAATTGGTAAAATTTTACATACAAACGTATTCTAAGCCTAGAAAAAATGGAAAGTCCTCAACTCATTCTGTGGGGTATAACATAGTACTATAACATAGTATAACATAGTATAACATAGATATTATAGCTTCACAGATGCAAAAAAAACCCACAACAGATTAGTATCTCCTTATAAACATATGTGAAAAATCCTAAATAAACCATTAGCGCACTGAATATTAAAAAATCAGTTGTGACCGGGAATGAGGTTTGCCTTGACACCCAAAAAATCTGTTAGTGCAACTCACTATATTAAAAAAGTCGTGTAGCGGGGCGCCTGGGTGGCGCAGTCGGTTGGGCGTCCGACTTCAGCCAGGTCACGATCTCGCGGTCCGTGAGTTCGAGCCCCGCGTCGGGCTCTGTGCTGGCAGCTCAGAGCCTGGAGCCTGCTTCCGATTCTGTGTCTCCCTCTCTCTGACCCTCCCCCGTTCATGCTCTCTCTCTCTCTGTCCCAAAAATAAATAAACGTTGAAAAAAAAAATTAAAAAAAAAAAAAAGTCATGTAGAAACACCATATTACCACTTCGACAAATGCTGCAAAGGCAATAAAATTCAATATTATTCCTCATAAAAACTAGAAGTAAACTAAAAACAGATGGTGGCTTTCTCATCCAATACAGGGTATCTCCCAAAAACAAAAATACAGACAAACATAAAATAAGCAAACACATAAAAAAAAAAGTGCTGTGACACTCTCACCCCTCGCCTGCAGATGAAGAAACAAAGGGTCTTTGGCCACTGACAGATCTGGCGAGGAACGGCTCCTTTGGAAGGACTTTGAACTTCAAGGACGGATGTTCCGGATAAGTTTGAACAATCCAACACCAGCTTTAAGAGAAATGGTGCCTTTGTTAAGACCGTCTCAGATTACTCAGTAGGAATCTGGTTACAAGAGAGTTGTTGTTTTTTTAAGGATAAAATAATGATTCTCATAGAATTTTAAAATGAACATGTGTTAAAGATTTAACTTATTAACTAAGGAGGGAACCACTAAAATGCCACCATCAGTTCAAACAAGAATTCAACACACACACACACACACGCATGCACGCACGCACGCGCGTGCGCGCGCACGCGCATGCGGGGGAAATCAGAGACCCTGACATGAATTTACAAATAAATGCAAAATGGGTTAACATTTCCAGAGCAAAGACTAACTGCATTTCCATTGGACACAATTCATTTGAGTTTTATGGGCGAAATCAACTGCATTACAGACATCGTCTGTCACTTAAGGAGCCTTAAGGGAGCCCAAGGGCAGTGAAAGGAGGGGACAGCCCAGAGGGGCACACTGGCCAGGACGCTCAGCCAACCTTCCAACTATTTCAAAGTCTCTCACGGTTGGTCTGGACTGTCCAAACTCTAGTTTGATGCTGATCTCCTTTAAACACGTGCTTGGGAATAACCTTTATTCTTTGGTGTTTCTGATGGCCTAGCTTACTAAAGCGTTTTAATTTTCTTAGTTTTATTTCAAATAAGAAACCGGCGGCTCAGATATGCCAATGTCAGTGAGATGCGTCTTTGGGAGGCCAGGCCAAGCCCCTGGAAACCCTCCAGTTTCTCTCAATGGCTAGCAAGATTCGTGCAAGGAGATGTGACGCAGCCTCAGCGAAAGAAACCATCTTCCCCTGCCCCCCCCGCCCGCCATTGACCTACGTTTTCAAACATTTAAACAAAATATGTTATTTTTTCAAGTAAATCTCGACAGCCTTTCTCTCAGCCCCTCTCACTCCCAGATCCTGTCCTCATCATGTCCTCAAATGCCCATATGGGGAGCAGTCCCTGTGGATTACGTATCCGGGAGGCCCCCCCGCCAACCCCCGTTTTGTGAAATGCAATCATTCCTTGACCATCACGCGACATCATCAGTTGCCTAATGTTTTCCAGGCAGTAGTGTTTGAGGTTAGAGTCCTGAGGTTACAGGATGCGGGGCTTGGCAAGAAGGAGGTTGGGAAACGCAGCCAGGCACCCCACCTAGGAAGAAAGCACCAGAGACCCAACGGCCTTATCCGAGAAAATGAGGACCTGGGGTATTAGGGGCATCTCGCAACAAGGGAACGGGGACCCTAAAAAGAGATGGTGAGGCACAGAGGACAAAGTTGCTCTCTGCCTCTGTTCCCTGCCTCATTAATGGTAACCAGAGTGATCCAGCTGGCTATTTCCCATGCCAAAGACAGAGAGAAAGGTTTTGGGGGCTGGAATCACCTGTGTTGTTCGTTTAACACAAGACATTAGTTCTCTGGACCCCTGACCTTGTAAAGAACAGGAAGTCCTCGCTCTGCCAGCCCCATATCCTCCAACAGGCTGCAGGCATCAAAGAATTAGCCTCTTGTAATAAAATCAGCCCTTTCAACCATTGAGAAGACTTACGATAGGGATCACTACCCAGATTAATTTGCTACCAAATAAAGAATCAGATGCCAAGATAAACAAGAGAGAACAGCCAGCTGGGTAGGGTTTGAAAAAAAATTGCAAGCTTTTCGTTTTCCTTTTGTTCTGGTATTTTCAATTGAATTAGGATGCTTCATCTTTTCTAAGCCGGTAGCCGCTAAATTTTTAATGATTTAAATTTGCTCATTATGATTCCAGCAGAAGGAGGTTCTCCGCAAAGCCGGCCTCCCGTCCGGGTGAAGGTACTGTGCAATCCCCAAGGCAGCCTGCCAGGGCGGCTATCGGCCTGGGAGGTACCCTTCCTCCCCTGGACAGAAAATGAGGGTGTCCAGGATTGGTTACATAATTTGAGGGGCCCAACGCAAAATGAAAACGCAGGCACATTGTTCAAAAAGTGTAAGACTTTCGGGACAGCAGAGAATGAAATCAAGCACGGAGGCCTTTGAGCACAGGCCCTGTGCGAGCGCACAGGTCACGCGTCCAAGAAGCTGAGGTTGGTGGCGTCCGTGGGGGACGAGCAAATCCTTTCTCCATACGGATGTAGTCACTTGTCATGCCAGAGACTCGAGGTTTACAATTTGGAGGCCGGATCCGTCCTTTAGTCCAGAGAGCTGACTTTAATAAAAGTTGTGCGTCCAGAAGAAAACGGTCTATTTGCAGAGGCTTCACCTTGGGGCTTTTGGAATCTACAAGATGATCCGAATTACTTTAAAGCTATTTTATAGCTATCCCTGGGGATCCCTCTTTGAGAAGGTTTGTTTTTTCTTGTGGTTTCCTTTAAACTCCATCTACCTCTATATATTTATGTTATAACAGAGATTATTTGGGCAATAACTTCCTGCCTTACTGTGATATTTCAGGGCTCCGCTTGTGTTTGGCCCCCATTTGTTGGGTTTATGGTCCTGTCAGCATAAAGCAGTCAATGCTATGGACAGAGTTTAAGTTTTTTAATGTTTAGTTATTTTTGAGAGACAGAGAGTTCAGGGGAGGACAGAGAGAGAGGAGGGGACGGAAGATCTAAAGCAGGCTCCGTGATGACAGCAGACATCCTGACGGGGGACTCGAACTCACAGACTGAGATCGTGACCTGAGCTAAAGTCGGATGCTTAACCCACTAAGCCACCCAAGTGCCCCCAGAGTTTCATTTTTAATGTTGTGTTTCTCAAACTGGGGTCTGTCCGCAGACGGGTTCTTGGATGCCCTATCTTTCAAGTCGGGGAAACAGAGCTCACTCTAGTTTCCACTCAAGCGGTAATAGGTTTTGAACCCTCAATGATTAAACAGGTCTATATGCTTTCTAATGACCAAATGCAAATCAAATGTTTAAGAGAATAGTTGAGGAAAAGGGAAAAATGACAGTCTTCATTCAGATAAGATTTGGGCTGCTGGTTAAAAAAAAAGTGCGGGTAACCAATTATTGAGGAAGAATAATGTTGCTAGCCACGATAAGGGTTTTGAGTGTTGATTGCATGACACAACGGTTGATGTATCGTTTTGAGGTTTCTTAGCTGAAACCCAGTTGAGCCTCCTTGTTGCAGATTAGGAAACTGGAAGATGCCGTAACCACCCAGCTCCACAGAGGAAAGAGCAGAAGACAAACTCAAGCCCCCAGGTTCTGACGCTGAAGCCCGTGTGTCTCCCCCTCCAGGCCATTTCTTTACACGTTTGGGCTAGAAAATACTTGATGCATGAAGGTTTGGGTCATTTTCATCTTTTTCAGGAGCATGAGTATCTGCAGAACTTGTCGGGGACACGACTATTTTAAAATGCAGGTTTTACTATTTTTCAAGTATGGTAAAGCCGACAGATCAGATGACCGCCATCGAAATCACCGTGTGTCACTCACAGTTCCCAAGAGCAGAGGCCAGGCCACCCCATGCAGGGCTCTATGGGAAGCAGCGGGGATGCCCAGGAGGCAGAGAGACAGGGAAAGGACCCGGGCAAGAGTCCTTTATTGTGGTTTCCAGAGGAAGGAGCACATCAAACAGAATAAACAGGCAGAGGATGGGCTAGGTTGAATAACTTTGGTGGGCTCTGGGGGGGGAGGGGCTGTCTCTGGGCGTTTGATTCTTGATCCCAGGGGGATAAGAGCAGGCGGACAGTGGCCTGGAGTGTGAGAGCCCAGTAAAGTGGGTGGTTGGGGATGGGCTCCGTATCGATTGGCTTACGTATGCTTGCGGGTGAATCATTTTCTATCGCCAGCAATCGGCCAGCCCTGTGAGGGACGGTGCCTCCAGGTTAGCAAGGCCCCAGGAGGAAAAGCGTCAGGATACAAAGAAACACTAATACCACGTGACCTGGGAGATCCAGGCTGACAAGAGATCCCGGGATGCTCAGAGCCACCTCTTGGGAGCGGTGTCCTCTCCTCTGTGAAGAGACGACCTTCAATCCTTCAAGCATGATCATCTAGAGATAATGCAAAAGTGTGCGTGCAGCTCGTAGAGACTTGGAGCTTGGAGGCCAGATACGTTCTTCGGTCCAATTTTGGACCCGTCGTTCATCAGAGCTGCGAATGTACGTCTTGAGGTGTCGTCCTGAGAACACGTGACACGGCAAACAGAAGCAGCTGTGACACTCAGTGACTGTAAGTAATCATGATTATGCTTCTTGGTAAGGAGGCAGAGATGATCAGGAGTTTCAAAACAGTTTCAGATGGATATTACTTTTGATTTTCTTCTCTCACGTTGTTGGTTTCCTATTGTCAATACCCAGAATTAGTGTCAATGATACAGACCTCCCTGCACCAGCCCCTTCTCCCCAGCCCTCCAGATGCGTCAACAAGGAAAGGGAGGGCGGTGTTTGCAGAATGGGGTGTCACCTCTCCCCTGCAGCACACGGCCCCAGATTCGGGGTCTCGCTCACTGGTGCCCCGCCCCGTCCGCCGACTCTTGGGTAACTAGTCCCTGAGCTGGATTTCCAGGCGCCCTCTTATCCCAGCTGGGAATCTGAGCATCCCGGCCTAAGGACTGAGGAGGAGGAGAGGAGTCCAGTGATCCAAGAGGGGGTGCTAAAGGCTAGCGCTGAGAAGCAGAGGACAAAGAGGGGAGGTGCAAGCCGTCTGGACAGATTTGCCACCCAGCCGCCAAGGTCTGGCCCAGCAGGACGCCCAATAAACCGGGACCAGCCTTGGAAACCCTGAGACTCATGGAGTGAATCCGCACAGCGCTTTTGAGGCTCCGTCTTCCTTAATGTCCAGGTGACTTGGGCATGGAGGTGAACAGGCTTTAGTTCCCAGGACATGTGAGGCTTCATGAGGAAGGATGTCACTTCATTTCGGGATCTCACTTAGTCCTCAGATAGCCCAGCGAAGGCTTCCCAAAGCTCGGGTGCAAATGCTTCCCGTCTCTTTCATTTTCTTTCCCGACTGAAAATGGAGTCACCCTTTGGGGGCCATCTTGTCTGAAAGTCCAATATCTCCCCCTTGAGGTTGTGTCCTCCTCAAATTGCCCAGGAACCTGGGGGGAGGGGGGTTGATGCGATCCATATGAACCAAGCTTAATCAAACTCCACACACGAGATGGGCTTGAACTGGGGCCAGCGGTTGCCTAGCTTGGGCTTACGCATGGTCCCATCCACCTGAAAGGCTCTGCGGGGCAGCTGCTGACCAGACCATTGTGCATCTTCCAGGGAGGGTGGTGTCCCTCAGACCTAAGATATGCTAATGGGACACCATGATTTGACCCCGAGGGTCTCAGCCCTTTGTGCTCAGCCCCCTGGGATAATAGGTCTCCCCCGGCCCCTCTTTCCTATGGTGGCACCTCAACTGTTCCTTGGGAGCCTAGGCCTTCGAGACCCAAAGGCTGAGTAGACTCTTTTGCCTGGAAAGTAGAGCTGGCTGCCGCCTACCCATAGGCACCTACATCCCCTCTTGAGTTCTTTCAGTGTCTCTGGCAAGGTGACATTGGTAGACATTCTGGTCTTGGTCTTTCTAGAATGAGAAAGAAAGAGAAAAACCAGAAAGAATATTTACTCTCCCCCAAGGCATCATCTCACGCTTGCCTGTTGAATGGTGCTGCCATTTCCCACCCTGTCCCTCTGCCTTCTCTTCCCAGCACAGACATCTGTGAGTAGCACTTTAGACCCAAAATCAAACTCGCTTTGCTCCACATACACACCCCCACATCTCAGCTGCCCATTCTCTGGCACTTAAACCCACTTTTTTTTTTCAACGTTTATTTATTATTTTTGGGACAGAGAGAGACAGAGCATGAACGGGGAGGGGCAGAGAGAGAGGGAGACACAGAATCGGAAACAGGCTCCAGGCTCTGAGCCATCAGCCCAGAGCCCGACGCGGGGCTCGAACTCACGGACCGCGAGATCGTGACCTGGCTGAAGTCGGACGCTTAACCGACTGCGCCACCCAGGCGCCCCTAAACCCACTTTTAAGTGGAGATAAGGTCATTCTTTCTAATCTGTTTCTTGATAATTACAGCTTTGTGATTGGCTGGTAGAAACAACATAGTTCGCTCTCGAAATGCCTAGGTTGATTCCGCACTTCTCTTGTCAAGCCAGAACCTATGATGGTCTCCGTGAGGGGTTGGCAAACTACAGCCCATAGGCCAGGTCCAGGCAGCTGCTGGTTTTGCGTGCCTCACGAGTGTCTGTAGGTGACTTATTGGAACACATCCATGCTCATTCATTCACGTGTTTTCTATGGCTTTCTTGCTACGAGAGCAGAGCTGAGAAGTTGTAACAGAGAATGTGTGGCCCGCAGAGTCTGAAATATTTACTAGCTGGCCCTTTACAGGAAACATTCGCTAACCCCTAGTCTGAACAGTGAGAGGATCCGTTGCCAGTACCCCACGCGCTACCGGGGTGACACTAAGCTAGTAACTTACTCTCTTTGCACCTCAGTTGCCACATCTGTAAACTGGGTATAGTCACACTGGCCTCAGGGATGTTGGAGAAAAGGTAATCATACTTAGAAAATGCTCAGCAGTGATTTGCACCTAGGAAGTGCTGCATTCAGTAGTTATTGGCACGCAAAGAACGTGGCCATGGGGATCTTCAGGGAAAAAAAAATGGTTGACTTTGGATAAACCTCTCGAACCTTCCAATTCTCGGAATTCCTGGTTACATCATCTCTACGTGGAGTCAGTACCCTGAGGCTTTTCCTGGCCAGCTCATGCCCCTATGCATTTCTTGCATGTATAGGTGATGAAACAGTACCTTTAACCTTGAGCAAGAAGGCTATGTTTCTGAGCATCTGAGTTGGTGGCCAGTATGACACCAGCACAATGGTTGACGCCTGCTTCAGTCATGTCACAAAATGTGGCATGTGCCAGGGAGACAAGAAGAATCATTTGGGAAGAAGCCAGGGAGCTTCTAAGATAAAAGAAGCAATTAAAATGCAATTTTCAGATGAGCCCAGATGCAGTCTGTCTCCTACTCCTTATTGTGGGCTAGATCTAGTCTTTCTAAATTGAGGAGGTCAAGCTTCAGCACTCTTAAACAAAAGTGCTACAGCTTGGAAAAAATCATGTGCCTTACCTAATTTTAAGCCATGTTTTGTGCTTCCTGTGTTTCCGTTTTTTAAAACAGTAAATAGCAGACCGTTACTATTTATAAAAGCTTTTATTTGAAGCATCAACTATGAAAGAATTGGCAGGAAGGAAAGGAAGCTCCCCTGTGCCCTGGCCATTGGACAAGCAATGCTGAAGAGCAGGGCACCTTCGCTCGCTCCTTACCCCTTCCCTCGACGGTGGCACATGTTTCTCATGGCTTCACTGGGAGGCAGTGTGGTGTTATGGTCATGCCTCCTGGGAATCCAGGGGACCTGAGCTCTGATATTGGCTTTGTCATGTAACCTCGAACTCTTGACTCAACCCCTCTAGGTCCTATCTTTCTGTGGTGGTCCATTTTATATGTCAGCTTGGAAGTCTTTTTTGGACGGGGTTAACATTTCCATTGATGAACTTGGGTAAAGCAGACTGACCTCCTGAATGTGGGTGGGCCTCATCCAATCAGCTGAGGGCCTGAATAGAACAAGAAGACCAGCATTTCTGAGCAAGAGACAATTCTACAGAACACTGCTTTTGGATTTTAACTGCGTGATTGGCTCTCCAGTGTCTCCACACTACATCTTTGGACTTGTCAGCCTCCATAACTGTACGAGGCAATTCCTTATAATAAATCCTCCCTCCCTCCCTCCCTCCCTCCCTTCCTTCCTTCCTTCCTTCCTTCCTCCCTCCCTCACTTCCTCTCTACCTCCCTCTCCCCCTCCATTTCTCTCTTTCTAGCTTTCTGTCTTTCTTTGTTTCTCTGAGAGAGTCAGAGAGACTGACAAATACAGTTCCATTCATAAAATAAGACTTTAATACAATGCCTGTTAACTCTAAGATAAAAAGCTGCTATGGACTTATGGACCCTGGGTTGAGTCACTAACTGTTGCGTGTAAAGATGCTTCTCCCCAAACAGATGACTTCACCTTACTTCCTGACACAAGCAAAATGCCTTCTCATCATTTGTGTGGCTGAGAGCATAGGTGCTGAGGCCAGACTCCACAGATTCAAATCCAACCTCTGCCACTTGGTGGATTTTGACCATGGGAAAACTACTTAGCTACTCTGGGCCTCAGTTTCCTCATCTGTAAAGGGGAGAGGATAAAATACCTACCTCTTATGGTTATTGTGAGAATTAATGAGTTAATATATGTAAAATGCATAGCAGGGTATCCGGCACTTAGCTGGCTATACTGCAGTGATGAATACATCATTTATGCTTAGGAGTTGTTGGCTGGAACTTCTTAAGTAGTTAAGTAGAGCCTTAAGGAAGCAGGAAAAAAAATTAACGATGTGCCTAGAGAGGGAGAAATAAAATGCTTGGAGCTGAGAATTAATAACTTCTTCTTTATTTATATATGCTTATGTATATAATATTTAATTAATGTTATATATTATGTGGGCAACTTCACTTTGCTTCTTTGTTCAAGGCAAAGGAGTTTTTTCAACAATGCTTTCTGCGGGAAACATCTTCTCTGCCTTGTTTAGCAGAGATAACATGATACAGCTCCTCCAATTGTTACAGCCCTGAGCTATGAGATCATCAGTATCCATGTAAATAGACACCGCTTAGCATCTTTGGCTCATATCAAAGAGCTTTTCTATGGAAGCAATTACACCCTTGGTGGCGGTGGTGAAGAGTTAAAAATGCAAATATGCCATTATTTACTCGCTCTGGGAAGTCATGCCTCTTGCATTTTCATTCTGAACTTCTTGCTTAATGCCTTTCAAATCTCCCCTGCTAATTTTGGCTTCTCAGAAATAATTCTGCCAAGGCAGGAAATTCGCAGCCAAATAAGTTTCATTGGCCTTTAGATCATTTTATTTCTTAACTTGTATTTTTCCATTGCTCTCTGTTCTTCATTGACTTCCCACTGCCCATCACTTCACACATATAGCAAGAAAGCACTGGTTTTGACACATGATATGTATTTGCTTGTCAAGGGTTGATCCTTTAGGTTGGGTTGACTCCTGCCAGGTAAATGTGGGCCATGTCTTTCGATTTAAAGATGCAAAATATCGCTGCTCTGTGCTATTGTAAATAACTTTTAAAATGCATGCACAGAGAAAATGTTTCTCAGGAACATTTAAAACGGATTTCCTTTATTTTCAACTGAATTCCTATTAAGAATTTGGGTATATATCAGGAAAGTGATCTGTGTCCTCTATAACTTTGCAATTGTGGAAGTTTCCCTTTGACTTCACCAGGGTCTTATGATGGTGGCTAGTGAAGGGAGAGAATATCTTGAGAAAATCAGCTAACTGTGTGCCTCTTGAGAAGCTCAAGTTCTCTGAATAGAGGAGCAAGGCCATCCAATTATGCCTTCAACCACTTTTTTACAGAGTGCCTACCATTTGCTATGTACCAATCTAAGCAATGGGTACAGTGGTGAACTAGCTGACCAAGCTGTCTTGAAGAAAACATTCTAGTGAGGACATAGATAGTCCCAAAGAAATCTTATAAATAAATAATTTCAGATAGTGACAGATATTTGGAAGAAGAATAAACAGGGTAAAGGAGCACAGAGGGGTGGTTGAGGGGCTATTTTAGATGGGTAATTTGGAAAGTCTTATCCGAGGAGGGAGTTTTTGAACAGACTTAAGTGAAATGGAAGAACAAGCCACAGGAAGTTATAGGGTTAAAGGAACCTAGGCACAGGAAATACTAAATACACACAGGGTGTGGGTTAACTTGGCATGTTCATTAAAAAGCAGTAAGAGAGTTATAGCTGGAACAAGGAGATGGTTGAGGTGGGCAAGGGTTAGGGTTTCAGGACTCTGTAGGACAAAGTAAGAGATTTGGATCTTATACTTGAGATGAGAATCCTCTGGGTGTGAGGGAGTGGGATTCGGCCTATATTTTGGAGGAATATCCAGGCTGACTTTTTGCTGGATTGAATGAAGGATGTAAAGAGAAAAACACAGAGTCAAGGATGACTCCTACATTTTTGTTCTTTGCAAGTGGGTAAACGTTGGTGTTACTAACTGAGAAGATGGGGACCCATATCAGTGAGCATTCACACAGGGAAAATGAAATCGCTCTAGGTATTTTAAGCAGAAAGAGGTTTAATAGAGGCAATTGAGTGCTTACAAAAGCATTGGAGGAGCTGAGGAAACACAAGTTACGGGAGGGGCCCAGTGATATTCAGTTCTGCCACCACCACTGATACAGTGAACGTAGAAGTTTTTGCTTCCCTCCAGAGATTAGGAAAGTACAGGAAATTGGTGGTGATGGCTCCAGCTGCCCCACAGCACTGAGAGGAGTTATCGCCAGGGGCCACCCAGAAGCTACTGCAAAAACTTATGTCTGCTAAAGCTTTCACGTCTACTGTTGGTGCATGGGGAAGAAAAATATATTCTAGTTCTCTTCCACCTTCAAAATTTCCCACCAGGGCTCTTTATTAGCAGAACACAGCTGCAACCAGAAACTGAAAGGCAGATGAGCCTGGCAGATAAAGTTCCCAGCCTTTCAGCTTTTTTGCTTGCCAAGAAGAAGCACAGGAAAGAGGGAGACAAATAGAACCTTGTAAGCTAAAGGGGACATAATGAAACATCTTCAGATTGTTTTGTCATGAGTTTGCCTGTGTACTCAGACACATCCAAGTTGGAAGCTTCAAGTAGGTGGTTGCGTATACAAGTCTAGCATTTGGGGCAAAGGTTGAAGATGGAAATTTAAGTTGGGGAGCCATCAACATATAGATGGTAATTAAAGGTATGCAACTAGAAAATGTTACCTAGCGAATAAGTGTAGATGGAGGCGAGTTCCAGGAACAAAGACCTACGTGTTCTTAGGAGACCTGGGATATTGGGGCCATTGAGAGTCACTTCTAGGATTAAGAGGATTGAAATTAGAACCTCATGTAGGTTCTGTAGAGAATGAATTTAAAATTTTGTATGTCTTGCCTATTGTTCGATGTGAGCACCGTTAAATTTTTCTAGACTTAGTTTGCTATACCCTAAGATTATGAAAATACTTACTAACCAGCATTTTCTCGCTTCTGTAATCTTGCTTGCTTAACACATTCCTCCCCTTCCCCCTTCCCCCTTCCCCCTTCCCCTTTTTTCTCCCGCCACAAGTAACGGACAAAGCCTTCCCGCCAAAGGACAGACAAAGGATGCCCAATCAGAGAACAACAAATGTCCTTACTTTAAAATCAACTAATCAGGCCCCCCATCATCTGAAACCTCCCCTATGCTATTTGTCTCTGTCTATAAAAACGCTGTACCAACCCTGATCAGGGCCTCTTAGCGTCACCGGCAACGAGTGCGCGGAGGTCCAGGTTCGAACCTGCAATAAACGACCCTTGCCGCTTGGCTTTGACTTACGACTCTGGTGGTCTCTTGTGGGGGGTTTCGCGACCTTGGGCATTACAGTTCAAAGGGACAGCCTGAATAATGTGGTCAAGACCATGAGCGCTCAGATGTCAGGAAGAAGAGAAAGTACTAGCCAGTGAAACCAAAATGGCGAGGAAACCAGAGAGTGTGGTCCTCTGAAAGTCAGGTGAAAGAGGAGGCTGTGATTACTGCAGCCCATCCCAAGAAGAGTTTTAATGATCTACAGTAGGAGAATTCAACATTGGACTTGCTGAGATGGAAGTTGGAGGTGTAGTTTCCAAAATCCCAAATGGAGTAATTTGGAGGGAGCACTTGTAGTGAGGAAACAAAGAGTGAACTCACGCAACTCCTCAGAGTAGTTGCGATGTAGTATAATGATAGCAGAGGTATAGACCAGCAACTGGAGATGATGTAGAGTCTAGGAAGGGTTTTTTTAAGAGAGGCGATTTTAAAGCATGTTTGTGTGTTGTTGAGAAGGAGGCATGATTGGGGAAGTCGGTGTGAGAGTGGAGCATTCAAGACTCAAATTAATTGGCAGGTCACGTCCCACCTGATAGGAATCTCTATTCTGATTCCAGATTATACCAGACACAGATATTTTTAAAGGAAGACACAGACTTTGTCCCCAAAGAAGGTACTAGATAGTTAAAATACACACATATGTCAAAATTGAAGAGCAGTTTCTAATCAAATGTAAACAAGGTCAATATTTTATTTTATAAATTATTGCTATAAGTTCTGGAGGCAGTAAATAAATAATGAACTGTAAAATTATGATGGGGAAGACAGAGGAATACTTTATGAAGCCTCCTTTCTATCTGATCTTAAAGAAAGTTAAGACATGAATTTGTGGAGAGTTGGCAGGTGAGTATTCTTTAGGGAAGGGGAAATATGGCTTAATAAAAATGGTGCAGAGCAAGTAGTCAGCAAAGCATGTTGGAAATATCAAAAGAATTGGGATGGCCACAGCAGAGGGGCTTCAGTTGGGGGACCTGAGTGAGAATCTTGGCTTTCACCTAGTGGACCATAAAAATCCACTTAATGAGTAGTAGATACTCATAGAGTAGACACTCATAGAATGGGGTGTTCTAACGACATATTTTGCCCATATCAGGGGATCCATAAATCATCTGATCCAAAGCAATATTTTTGTTTCTTCAGACCTACCTTGGAGATCAAGGAAGTTCTTCTGGAATGATAAAGATGCCCATACCAAAATCTAAAGCACCAGCCCAGTATGATCCACTCAATTTGTGTCGTGGCAATTCCTGTGAGATAATTTTTATTGTTAGTTCTCATCTGCTTCCATATTTAGTGAACACACACTTAATTGCAAAGCTGCTGTCCATAAAAATTCTTATAGTGCCTCACTGCACAGACATCTCTCATGCATGCTAGACATTTCCAAAGGCTTAAAATTTCTGCATCTGATTTGCATGATCTTATTTACACAAAGAGAGCATTGGCCACACTGCCCACCAACACAGACTTCAAGAACTTAATCATTTTTGCAGCTACATAGTGAGAATCTCCCTTCTGAGTTTCCAGAAACTCGTCTGCTCTATGTTCTCTGAAGAGAACTGGGACATTTTGTTGGGGTGATGGGGATGGGAAATGCCTCTAGGATTGAGAAGGTTGAAGCTGAGACTTGAGGCCACCGTAAAGGAGTGGCTCACGTGTTCCTGTCTGAGCTTTGTAGATAGTGTCGCTGTACCAGCAACATTCTCTGGTGAATCTTCACTAGTGTGGTATAGAACCCTTTGACTCCATTTCCTACCGTCCTGGGAACCTCCAACAGACTCGTGCTCCAGATTCATCAGCCCATTTCACGCAGAGACATCGTTCTGTGTGAGTTAGTGAACAAGCAGCGACTTTAGAGAGAGGAAAGTGTGCAGCACGTTGAAGGTCTCAATGAGAAAGTCACTGATGCTTGTCCTTTCTTGTTTTTTGTAAGGTAAAAGTTCATCTCGTTTTATTGTACTTTGCTTTATGGTACATATTGCTTTTTTTTTTTTTTTTTTTTTTTTTTTTAACAAATTGAAGGTTTGTGGCAACCCTGGGTTGCACAAGTCTATTCGTGCCGTTTTTTCAAAGCATTTGCTCACTTTGTGTCTCTATGTCATATTTTGGCAATTCTTGACATATTTCTAACTTTTTCATTTTTATTGCATTTGTTACGGTGAGCGGTGATCTTTGATGTTACTACTGGAATTGTTTTGGGGTGCCACAAACTGTGTCCATAGAAGATGGCGAACTTCATTGATAAAGGTTGTGTGTGTTCTGACTGCTCTCTGATCGCCGTTCCCTTGTCTCCCACCCTCACCTTGGGCCCCCTATTTTCTGAAACACACAAATTGTGAAAATGCACCAGTTAGGAACCCTACGACGGCCTCAGAGTGATCAAGTGAAAGGAAGGGTCACACGTCTCTCACTTTTTCATTAAGAGCTGGAAATGATTCCGCTTAGTGAGGAAAGCATCTCGGCAGCTGAGACAGAATGAAAGCTTGGCCTCTTGCCCCAGTTATCCAACTTGTGAATGCACAGGAAAGGTTCTTGAGGGAAATAAGAGTGTGATTGCAGTGAACACACAAATGATAAGAGAGCAAAACAGCCTTACTGCTGACATGGAGAAAGCTTTGGTGATCTGGACAGAAGATCAAGCCAGCCATAACATTCCTCTAAGCCACAAAGTAAGCCAGAGCAAGGCCCTAACTCTCTTCACTTCCGTGATGGCTGAGAGAGGTGAGGAGGCTATAGAAGAAAAGTTTGAAGCTTGCAGAGGATGGCTCATGAAGTTTAAAGGAAGAAACCATCTTCGTGGCACACAAGTGCAAGGTGAAGCAGCAGCGAGTGCTATTGTAGAAGCCCCAGCAAGGTATCCTGGAGATCTAGTTGAGATCACTCATAAAGGTGGTTACATTAAACAACAGATTTTTAGTGTAGACCAAAAAATTCTACTCGAAGAACCGCCTAAGACTTCCATAGCTGAAGAGGAGAAGTCAGTGTCTGGCCTCAAAGCCTCAAAAGATGGGCTGACTATCTCGCGAGGGCCTAATGCAACTGGTGACTTTAAGTGGAAGCCAATGCACACAGACCACCCCCCAAATCCTGGGACCCTTAGAAGTTATGCTAAATCTACTCTGCCTGTGCTCTATAAAGGGACAGCAAAGCCTAGACGACAGCTCCTCTGTTTGCAACGTGGTTTACTGAATATCTTAAACCCACTGTTGAGACCTACTGCTCATTGTCAATATACCTGGTCACCCAAGAGTTCTGATGGAGCTATATAGCAAGACGAATGTTTTCATGTCAGCGGATACAATATCCATTCAGCCTAGATCATGATCTCATGATTCCTGAGTTTGAGCCCCAGGTGGGGCTCCATGCTGATGGTGTGGAGCTTGCTTGGGAGTCTGTCTCCTTCTCTCTCTGCCCCTCCCCTGCTTGCTCTCTCTCTCTCTCTCAAAATAAATAAATAAATAAATAAACAAACAAACAAACAAACATTTTTAAAAAAGAAAGTAATATGTTTCATATAATATGTTTCATAAAGCAATAGCTAGCATAGTGATTCCTCCGATGGATCTGGGCAAAGTAAGTTGAAAACCTTCTGGAAAGGATTCACCATTCTAGGCGCCATTACAAACAGTTGTGATTCTTGGGAAGACCTCAAAATATCACCATTCACAGGAATTGGAAGAAGTTGATTCCATCCCTCATGGATGACCTTGCAGGGTTCAAGACGTCAGTGGAGGCAGTAACTGCAGATGTGGTGAAAATAGCAAGACCACCAGAATTAGAAATGGAACCTGAAGATGGAACTCAATTGCTGTCGTCTCATGATAAAACTTGACCAGATGAGGAGTCGCTTCTTATGGATGAGCTAGGAAGTGGTTTCTTGAGATCTGGCATCTGCTCCTGGTGAAGATGTTGTGAAGCTTGTTGAAAAGACAACAAAGGATTTAGAATATTACAGAAACTGGGGCACCTGGGTGGCTCAGTCAAATTGAACGCCCAACTTTGACTCAGGTCATGATCTCATGGTTCACGAGTTTGAGCCCCACGTAAGGCTCTGTGCTGACAGCTCAGAGCCTGGAACCTACTTTGGATTCTGTGTCTCCCTCTCTCTCTGCCCCTCCCCTGCTCATGCTTTCTCTCTCTCTCTCTCTCTCTCTGTCAAAAATAAATAAACATTAAAAAATTTTAAAGAATAGAATATTAGATAAACTTAGTTGATAAAGCAGCAGCAGGGTCTGAGAGGATTGACTCCAATATTAAAAGAAGTTCTTCTGCAGGTAAAATGCTATCAAACAGCATCACGTGCTACAAAGCAATCATTCATGAAAGGAAGAGTCAATCCACGTGCAACTGTCATTGTCTTATTTTAAGAAGTGGCCATGCCCACCCCCACCTTCAGTAACCACTGCCCTGATTGGTCAGCAGCCATCAACATCAGGGCAAGGACCCTCCACCAGCAAAAAGATTACGAATCACCGAAAGCTCAGATGATGGTTAGCATTTCTTAGCAATAAAATATATTTTTAATTAACCTGTGTGCATTTTTTTTAGACATAATGCCATTGCACACCAAATAGACTACAGCATGATGTGAATGTAACTTTTTATGCACTGGGAAACCAAAATATTCCTTGGACTCATTTTCTTGCAATATTCACTTTACTGGGATGGTCTGGAACAGAGCCACAAGATTCTCGAGGTGTGCCCGTAGTGGACAGTGACTCCCTCATCCTGAGGCATTTTGTGTTGTGAAACAGTCATCATTCTTTAGGCTTCTTGGAGGATGAGGTTTCCTGGAAACTTATTTTGGCGCGATGGTGGGTGGCCATCCAGAGAACCTACAATGCAAACTCAGCGGACAGAAATAAAAACTGCTTCAGGGGGAGGTTGGAGAATCCCATACGGACGATGAGCACATCTTGTTTGAAAGCACCAAAGCAAGCTGGAGTCTGTAAATCCCAGCACACGGAGCTCTGCAAGGCTAATTCTGTTGGCTTAAAGGGAAGGGTTAGTCCCTGTAATGAATGGCAGTTCTGATTCTTGTGGGTATTCAGCTACTGTGCCCTAATGATGTCTTACCAAACTTGGGGATCTTAAGGGCAACATATTCTGAGCTTCTGTATGCTGAGCACTTGTTCCAAATGAGCTCACACCGCTGCCTGCTCTGTTCTAGGAACGTTTTAATGCTGCAATTTTATTCCCTGTCCGGTGATTCAGAAACGACAGAGTTTTGAGTTTGGGTTCCAGCTAACGTATCCACGGGTGGTTGCGGTGGGTCCTTTTGATTTGTCGTTACTGTCGATGTAATGATTTCTCGTTACTTGTCCTTCATGCTGGTTCTATCTGTGGCTTAGGACCAGGTATGGAATTTGGTTTGGGGTTTGGTCTCTGTTGAGAAACCAGCATCTTTCTGGAGACCATTCCACCCACAGCAAAGCTACGTCTTCTGTTGTTGAAAGGAGTAAGAGTTCCATGGATGTCTGTGAATTCACTGTAGCTTCCCGAGGCAGGACTCTGTATCCTGTGGCTGCTCGGGGACTTGGGAAGGTAGCAGCTGTGTGTCCTCGGCGTCCGTGACTTCCACCCATCTTGGAGCAGAGAGGTTTAGCCAGATTTCCTTGGCATCTTTCGAGGTGGAGTCCAGCCCAGCAAGTACCCAGATGTCCTCTGCCTCAACATCCCTGTCTCATCAAAATACGGGGACACTGGCTCACTTTCTAGCATTTTCCCTCTGAAACTAAATTTACTCATGGAGGTAGATTTATGAAGACTTTCGAACAAGCCCCAGGGTTTTTTACACGGGCCATTTAGCTTTGGACTTTCTTCCGATTGCTTAAGGCTCTCATGGCACTTATTCTCCAGCTTGCACATTATTGAGTGAAACATCTTGGTCCTAACCCCTTCTATCCTGATGGATTGGGTGAAGTGGTTTATCAGATTCCCAATGTGTTCCAATTACAACGCAACAGTTCAAGTCCGATAACACGTGGCCTCCAGCATCCACGGGAAAGACTGAGCGTATGTTTCATTGTGAAAATCCGTTTCCATACAGACGTAAGCCACCAAAGGGGTTCCTGTAGGATTGGAGAAATAACTCATTGTATGTTACCAGCGGTGTGGGAAGGAAAAGAGGGGGAGAAAATCTCCCCCTGGGTGGTTTTGTCTTTTCTAGGAGGGGAAAATAGCCATGTCAAGTTAGCCGGTGCCGAAAACAAAATCCTGCCGAGAATATTCACTTCAGGGGAAACTGAGTCCTGAGGGTTCACCATTCACAGCTTCTCTGGTGCAGGCTGCAGCACATTTCAGGAAGGGGTCGGAAAAAGCATCAGGAGCCTTCGGCAAAGGGGAAACACCCTGCATTGCAGATGGATTTGGCCGAAAGTTACCTGCAGAGGCCCAGGTGGTACAGCTTCTCTTGCTAATGGCAGCAGGCCCGTCCCATCCCCTCCCTTCTGGCTCTTCTACACTGTAGAAGCCTGGGAGTCAGGCCAACCCTCCTTCGAACCCTGGCTTTGCCAATAGTGACTTCAGACCACTTGCTGATTTGAAGGATTTAAGGAGACCAGTTGGCGGGAAATGCTTCGCGCATAGTGTGTCCACAGGCCACCAAAGTGTCTTCCACCCCCGAACTCAGTCCTCAGTCCCCGGCGGCCTCACGAGTACTCAGGGGCACAACTGGAAAACCGGAATTTAAGGGACAGAGTTAGTAGATGGGATCTGTTTCTGGGACCGTCCACCTCGTGGGTGAGGGAAAATCCTCTCGGCCACTAGGGGGCACCAATGACACGGAAAAGAAAGGGTTGAATTCACGGGCTCAGTCCGTTGCCTTGTGACAAGTACCATTTAACTAATGTAGTTTTTTGGAGCAAAGTTTGGAAGTGGCCGATACAGAAAAGCGCAGAATATTTCTGCCGGGGAAGGTGGTTACACTTTAGACGTCATTTGAAGAAAGTTTTCCTAGATTGCTCTTGTAAATGCTGCACACCTAAGAAAAATCAGCCTCTTTGACTTTGTCCCTTTTTTTTTTTTTTCGGTATTTATGCTCCAATGGAAAGAGACAGTATTCTCTGTGTGTGGGAGAAAGAAAAGTCACTTTTTAAAGTTTCTTTATTTATTTTGGGGGGGAGTGAGAGGGAGGGGCAGAGAGAGAATCCCGAGCAGGCTCCTCCACTCAGCGTGGAGCCTGACCCGGGGCTCGATCTCACGACTGTGAGATCATGACCTGAGCCAGAATCGAGAGTCGGATGCTTACCCGACTGAGCCACCCAGGAGCCCCTTGAGAAAGTTTCTCTTCCTGTGTCCACCAGCTGCTCAACTTTATTTCTTATTGAGAAGAAATCAGTCACAGATCGGACAAAATTGTGAATGAACGCTGAAGAACCTGCCTTCTGCGATGCGCCATCAGGGTGAGTCTCTCCTTACAATGAATTCACTGCACTCATAAGGAAAATAACTTATCTGAGGTGTAGGATTTGATAGGATGCAGGGCAGGCTTCATCAGTGCGCAACCTGCACAATTGTACGAGGACTCCACATTCGGAAGGGCCTTGCGCTTGGTTTAATGCTCTGCCGTCACCACCTTGAAAGTCTTAAATCCTTTTGGACGAGGGGTCCTGCATTTTCATTTTGCTCTGGGCTCCTGCCTCCCTGAATGGCTTTGCCAGTCCTTGTGGGCTGGCTGACTGCATGGTGGGGTGTGAAAAGCGGAGGCAGAAATCAGGCGGGCCGGGATCAAATTCTGATTCATAACTGCGTCGTCTTGGGCAAACGCTAATGTCCCCGCAGCCTGAGTTCTCCCATCTACGACACAGAGAATTGCCAAACCTTCCTGATGGGATTGTGGTAGAGGCTGAGACAGTCCATCCAGCATATACTCACCTGGGCTTCATCCTGGTGTCAGCTCAATCCGGGCGGGTCACTTGCACCAAGATCAGTGTGGGGAGATCGGACCCAGTGCTTGAAATACATGGCGTATGTAATTGAACAAGAGAAAAAATGCGTTTCTTGAGTGACTCTTACACGCACCACTCCAAAGTCCGCGTTTACAAACGTTATCTTCGCTCAGTGATAACTCTGAGGAGGCCGATTGAATGAGACTCAGCCGAGACCCGCAAGGCATTTCTCATTGTGAAGCTGGACCCCCTTTTACAGCGTCTGTAGGCTCAGAGCCGGGCCCTGTCTGCTAACATCCAAGAGCGGTGAGCCTTGGACAAAGGAACAAGGGAACAGACGGACCCCTTGGGGACAGACGCATTACCGGCACGTTGCATTCACCTGTGCATGTTCTTCTAACAGCCCAAAGGGGTAGATGACGGAGCCCTTCGCTGGGCTTTCCGACTCACTGGAGAGCTTGACAAGCTGCTTAAACTCGAACTTCACTTACCTCTGAACTTCAGTCTCTTTATTTGTAAAACGGGACCTCCGAAGGAAGACTTTCACCTGTTAAAAGGTGGAAACTTGTATACTCTCAAGTAGAATACGCCAGCTATCTTTCTGCATTGTCCAGCCGGTGGTTTCCCCAACTGTGACTAGGGAATCCCCGTCCCGCAGGGGCACTGAGACCGTCCTCCTCTGTATCTCTCTCTCTCTCTTTTTAGTGTTCATTTATTTTTGAGAGACACACAGAGAGAGAAAGAGACAGCGTGTGGGCTGTAAGGGGGCAGAGAGAGAGGGAGACACAGACTCTGAAGCAGGTTCCAGGCTCTGAGCGGTCAGCACAGAGCCCGACACGGGGCTTGAACTCGCCAACCACGAGATCATGACCTGAGCTGATCTCTTTTAACCTCAGGACTTCCCAGAGCCTTTAAGGTGCTGATAAGCACCAGTGGGACTCGTTTCCCAAACACAGCTGTGCAGAATCTTTCCCCGCGGAGCTCCCCGAGGGACCAGTGTCTTGCAGGGCACGCCCTGGAAGGGACGGGCCCTCACCTGGCCCCAGGCCTGTGCTGGCTCATCGGGCTCAGCGCTCAGTGCTCACACATCTGCCCTGGCCTCTCTGCCCGCTCTCCCCAGATGGATCTGAGGGAGGCGGCCATCTGACTCTTCTCTGGCTCTCCATGGAATGACCGGCCTCCTTCAGGCATCTCGGCACAGTCGTCTGCAGGCTGAGTGAATCTGGAGGCAAAGCCATTGACCCCAGATGGACGGCCGTAGCGACTTTGCTTCGTCTTGTTTTTTTCCTTCTTCTTTGTCTTAATCTCCTCTCTCCCCCTCCTCCTCCCCACCCCCTTTTTACTTCATGGTTCCAAGATCTATCCTCCTAGAACAGGTTCATGGTCCCGCTCTGGCCACGAGGTACAAATTGTCAATGAGACAGAAACCTAAAGCGGAGAATGTTGCCCCTCAAGTTCTACAAAGTCGATTTGTTTCTAAGTACAAGGGGATCATCGGTATTAGCCAGCTGGGATTAGCCGGCTTCCGTTTCTTGCCGCCCAGGGTCGCCCGGTTCACACATAGCAGTAACGACACGGTGGCCGCGGCCGCTGTGATCTTCTCTGGTCCTGGGAGTGCCCTGCGCCCAAACCTGAGGTTTAGGAGACTCCCTCGCCAAAGAGCCCACAATTCAAAAGGACGGAGCTGGCGTTTGCACAGAGGCTTTCAGAGTCCAAAGCTGTCCCTGCAGATAGGAAGCGTGGGGAACAAGCCGCTGTGACCCCACGGCCGCCTCTCCTGCCCCCACCGTCCACCTCGTCCTCTCTCCCCTTCTGTCCTTGGGCTGCTGCTCTGACCGCCCTCCCTCGTCCCTGGTCCCTTGCCTCATCCCCAGCAGCGCTCTCCAAGCCCCCAGTCCCACCACCCCGCGGTCACTGGAGATGTGAAAGCACCTCCTGCCCCACCCGCAGGAAGGAAATGACCCCAAGAAAAACACGTAACTTACCGCGGGAGAGGGGACTGAGTCTGAGCCCCCACATGCAAGCTCACTGAGCGTCCGGCCCCTCGATACAGAGAGAGGGAAACAGGGCAGCGCGGGAGACGTGGAGTTTCAGCTTTGCGTTTCAGGAATATTCTTCCTGGGAGACAATGTCCCAGTTTCACCAGCCAATTCTTCCCGATGGCATGTCGGTAAGTAATGATGTCAAATCCAGAAGACTTTGCCGGGGACCCACCGAGAGCGAGGCAAGATGCAGCCTGCTACGCCCGCGAGCTCTCCTTGGGAGGAGTGATCTCGGTGGGCTGAGAGAGGTGAGGAACACCGTTGACGTCTGCCTTGCTAAGACTGGGCAGGTGCCTCTGAATTGACCATCAGGGCACTTGGGAAAGAGGTGGGGATACAGAGAACGCTGTTTCTCTTTCTAGAATGGACAAAAGACAGGGGCGCCTGGGTGGCTCAGTCAGGTAAGCGTCCAACTTCGGCTCAGGTCGTGATCTCCCGGTTTCTGGGTTCAAGCCCCGCATCGGGCTCTGTGCTGGCAGCTCCGAGCCTGGATCCTGCCTCGGATTCTGTGTCTCCCTGTCTCTCTGCCCCTCCCCCACTTGTGCTTTTTCTCTCTCTCTCTCTTAAAAAAAACAAACACTTCAGAACAGACACAAGACCATAGGTAGACAAGATGGAAAGGGCACGCAAAGGGTTCAAAGGTCTGACCAGGATGGCCGTGTTCCCCTTTATTCAGCTGGAAGCTCTCCCAGAAGTCCCGCCCTACCTCGCAGCGCCCCCTTTTCTGAAGGCCCTGGCACACTTCTCCCTAGCTATAGGTGACACGTGCCCCGTCCTTGATAATGTGACAGGGACAAAGTGGAGCTCCCGCCAGCAGAGGGACAGTCCTCTGGAGCCACCTGGGTGCTGGTGCCTGGGCCAGGCAGGCTCCTCGCCCACGGGCTTTCTGGTTTCTCTCCCTCCTGGACCATCTGTTTCTCACCTGCCTGATGGCTGCGGCCTGCTCTCCATCTGGTCACCTTTCCAAAAACATGGGAAGCGGAATATGACAAATGGTGATAAATAGAAAGAAAGGAGCCACAGAAGTCTCAAAGTTGATCATCAACAGATTTACCAGCAATTAGACATTTTGGACCCTGTTCGTTAACTTTCACCTACGCACCAAAGCGATCGACTATATTAAAGACCAGCGCTCTTTATCTTTTATTCGCCAAGTCCTTCAGAGCCCAGATGGTGATATTGACCTTCAATGAGTTTCTCATTCTTCCTAGGAATTGTATATTCGAGGAAAAGTCAAGCTGCTTAACCCTAATTGGGGAACTTGGATTTTTTTTTTAAATCATACGTGCACACACACACACACACACACACACACACAGAGCCTGCAACAGCCTGCTTACTCTTCTCTAATGATAATGATGAGTGTTGTAATTTTGTACCCGATGAAAAGTAAAAGCTCCATGTAGGAAGGCGATCCTTTAGGTTTCTGCCACTCACCGTCCCCAGAGGCAAGGCGGCCACAGCGCCCCTCTCTTCCCTTCACGTTCGGATGCCGGTGGAGCCAGAGAAGTCGCTTCCGCACCAAGGGGGCCTCTGAGAACATCTCACGGAAACCTGGATTGTGTGGCTGTCCGGCCACCTCAAAGGCTTGGGGATACTTTCCTTATCGCTCGGGATCCACCAAATGCTGGCTTTCCCCTCGCAAAGTCAGGAGATTGCAGCACTTAAAAGAGAGCCGTGACCTTGAAATGGAACCCACATTCTTATCTTATCAGACTTCTCCAATTTTCCACTGAAAATGAAGTGGAGAAGCCATCCCGTGGCTGAGTATGGCCCTTCTCAATGTCCGACTCTGCCAGCAGTTATCAGGGGAGGGGGCGATGGAGACCCTTGGCCAGAAGGGGTGGGGGGGGTGTCTGGGTAAAGACAGACCTTGCAATAAATGCCACGCCAGTAATTATAAAAAATGATCAAAAGACGTGACAGAAACAGAACCAGCTATTTGCCAAGCGCTGTACCTCTGTTGTCTGCTAGGCACTCTCTCGTTACTGAAATACTGGTGTTTTCCATAAATCCTGTTCTAATTCAAGGAAGATGTCATTTCACATGAACTCCAGCAGACTGCAGATGCGAGGGCTTTCTGGCCAAGAATCAAAGCACATGCCCGGATCTTCGCGTTCTCTTGTTCCTTATTCTTGGTTGTTTATGGGCACAGCACACACTCGCCTCTCCTCTCCGTTCTGTTTCCTTGGGGATTTAGAATCACAAGAGCTGAGCTCTGACTCTGTGCCAGGGTCTGTAGCACATGTTTTACACATTTTTAACCCTCGTAGTGCTCAGAGCAAGGGCATGGTGTTGGAGCTGCTATATCATCATCCCCGTTTCACAGACGAGGACATCGAAGCACAGAAGGGTTCATTTGCCCAAGGTCCCAAGCTGCTCCACAGGGACAAGGAGTCACCTGAACTTCCTGAACGAGGACGTCATCCAGTTCTGGAATCTGTGCCCCTAAACGTGTCACTCTGCTCTCCCTGAGAATGCAGAGCAGGGGTTCTCAGCTGGTCCTGACTTTGCAGTTGACAAGGGACACGTGGCACTGTTTAGAGACACTTTTGTTGGTCTCAGCTGTTGGGGCGCGAGTGGCATCTAGGAGGCGGAGGCCAGCGATGCTGCTAAACACCTTACAGTGCACAGAACACCCCCACAGCAGAGAGCCACCTGCCCCAAAATGTCAGGAGTGCTGACATTGAGAACCTGCCAAAGAGGAATCACAGGAAACATACATGCCACAGACACATAAATAGGGTATCTATCTGTCTATCTTCTATCTATCTGTCCATCTATCAATCTATTGATCTATCCATCTGTATCATCTATCAATCTATCATCTACCTATCCATCATCTGTCTATCAATCATCTATCTATCATCTTTCTATCAATCTATCAATAAACCTATCTTATTATCTATTATTCTATCTATCTATCTATCTATCTATCTATCTATCTATCATCTATCTATCCATCATCCATCTATGTCCTCCCTCTCTTTTAGAAGACAACTGGAAATCCTAGTCTTTTGAAAGGGTTTTTAAAGTATTAATTATTTCGAAAACCTTGAAAAATAGTTTTTATCAAAGAGAGAAAAAAGTATGTGACAAGTTATTGTTCCTTGAAAATACAGTGTGTGTGCGTATGTGTGTGCATGTGTGTGTGGTTGGCTCCCATTTCTGTTCCTGTGGACTTTCCCTTGGCTATGGAAAGTCCAGGCCTTTCCCTGAGACCTTGTAGGTGTCACTTTGTCCCCACTGGGATATGCCATGTCCTCCCGCTCATTCTAACTACATCCGACTTCCATTACCCATCCTGTTAATTACCATCGTGTTAATAACCACACTGCATATCACACCAATACACGTTACAGAGTAGACTATTACCCTTTCCATATTGCATTAACATGTTACACATTCTGTTATTTATAGGTTACACATCACGTTCATATGCATTGCATGTTACATCAACGCACAATATTACATCAACCCACGGTACACATTAATACACATTAATGTAATTAATACACATTACATCGTACATTAACACATTACGTATAACATTATTAGTGCGTTTTGCATTCCATTAATAGCCCATTACCCATTTTACTAATACCCATCGCGTGTCTCAGTGATGCATGTCGCGTATGGTACTAACACCCTCCACCTTGCGTGGTTAGCACATTACGTTACATTTATACACATTAATATTATGTTAATAACACATCACATGATTACATGACATATTCACGGATAACATGTCACAGTAGCACACGTTACACATTACATTAACAACACTATATATTATATGATTATCACATCTCGCGTCACACTGCTACTAAAGGGAACCTCATGCTTTTCAGAGCCAACCATTCTAAAACTCATGCTCCTCTCCAGTGCTGGTTGTCACCTGCAGCTAGACGATCTGGTCGCACAAATGGCTGACAGTTCCCCAAAGGGCAGTTCCTACCCCAGCCCGCACCGATCCCTCGGCCATCTGGGACTGGTGGTGTGGAACTCACCCTGTCCTCAGCCCAGCGTGCTGTCGTGGCCCCAGACGTTCCCTTTGTACTCTGCACCCAGTGGGACTCTCTGAATTTGCCCCCCACAGCCACTCCACTGGGGCCCACACACCTGGCCAGCGAGGCAGTGAGAGTTGTCAGTTCCTGCCCCCATGTAAGGCCCACCCAGCCATCCCAAGGTGCTCATCACTGCCTACCAGGTACCAGGCCCTTAACTAGGTGAGGGACATTATGTGATAAAGAAGACAGGGTCCCTGCTCCCCATGGAGCTTGCGTCTGGCTGGGGAGGAAGGTAGAGGTAGGACTGTAACCAAAACACCCCTTAATTACTAACAACTGAGGACAAGGCTGCATTATATCTAGCTGGGGAAAAATCATTTGTTTCCAGTTCTTTTTAAAAAAATTTATTTATGTATTTATTTTTATAATAGAATTTGTTGTCCGATTGGTTTCTGTACAACACCCAGTGCTAATCCTCACAAGTGCATTTGTTTCCAGTTCTTAGGGCTTGGCCCTGGCTTTGGAGAAGCTTGCCTGACTCCTCACTCCTCCCTGGCCATTTCTGTCTCAAACCCTGCCTTTCCTCATGTCTGTCCGTCCTACCGAATGTTTTTGTGGACATTTCCCACCATTCAGACAGGTTGATGCGAATCCGAAAGGTAACATGGGCTTAAAACTTTTCATCCCACGGCGTCTCATCAGCCCCAGGAAAGGACTTAATAGAAGTGGGCATTTGGGAGGAAGTGTTCCACACGCATGCAATCTGATGACCCATTTGGGTAGAGCCCATTCTAATGCCCATGTAAGCCCCTCTCTTGCTGGACAGGAAGCTGGCTGCTCCAGGAGCTGGTTTGTGCTGCTTCTATGTAGGGACCCCCTGAAGCCCCACCAACATCTCAAAGATTTAGAGCCCAGTTGGAGCCATGCAAGGATATTAGTGGTGCAATGATGTTAATACAGGCTGCCTCGCAGTAAATCCACTAAGGTGCTGAGCTGTTGAATCTGCAAATCATGATACATAAACCTCATCCTTAGTCTTCCCCCAAACACCACAGGGATCTATCAGGTCCCCCCCCTCAACCCCCACCACATCTGCCTGGAGGCAGAGCTCACATCCTTTTCCTTTTCTCATGGAATTTTCGTCATCATATTCTGAATGATACCCGGTGCCCAGCCCTGCCTTCCATCCTGTCCTGGGGAAACCCACTGGCCATGCCTTGTGTGTGTCCACCTCTGGCTACACCGGTGGATTGGTGCCGGGTGGGGAGAGAAGGTCGGGGGTGTCGGGTGCTGTTCCACAGTTAGGCTCTCATGGGGCATTCTGAGCAGAGACAGGCTCTGTCTGCGACTTTACTCAGGTAGGGACATCCAGGTCAGCGTGCCCCACCCGTGGCCACACCTGACATCCCCAAAGTCCATTCTCCAAGATACATGAGTATGCTTCCCAGCTGCAGAACTTCAGGAGATGCTAAGCGAACGATGAATCACTTAACATCCTCCAAACTGGGGCACTTTTGAGAGTAAAGGGGTGTTGTTAATAACTGTGCCAGGACAACA
The DNA here is from genome assembly GCF_018350155.1 of Leopardus geoffroyi. Classification (NCBI taxonomy): domain Eukaryota; kingdom Metazoa; phylum Chordata; class Mammalia; order Carnivora; family Felidae; genus Leopardus; species Leopardus geoffroyi. Next base: position 7,458,929 of record NC_059333.1, on the reverse strand, counting down.
GGTGGAAACTGGACATACATCATCTTTGTTGGAAGAACTCCCGTCACCTCCCACCAGCAGAGGAGGCTATGAGACCATGAGACATAGAAGAAAGGGGGAAGGCACCAAGTATTTTTAAGGTAGACAGATCAGAACCCAGATCCATGTGGTGGGGAAGGTGGAAGCTGGCAGTTCTCAGTCCCAGCAGGCATCTTTCCTGCAGAATGAGATGGGTGGGAAAGCAATTGTGTTTGTGCTTTCTTCCCACCGCCCACAGCATCTTCAGCAATTGCCATGGGGCTACTTTCTTCTCACCAAGAAGGGGGCAGGCACAACGGCTGGTCACCATCAGCCTGTCATTTCTGTGTGGTCCAGAGTTTAGCTGGCCTGTGAGTGGAGGGCCTTGCACTCACCACCCCAGGCCGGCCAGTCCTTGGACAAATGCCTCACCGCCCCAGGCTTCCGTCTTCCCAGGGCTAAATGGGGCTTTGGTTATCACTGTCTCCACACTCCTTCTAGAACCTTCTCTAGCAACAGCCCTCCCCCAAATAAAGCAAGAGCATGAATCTACACCCAAGAGAAACAACAGGAAGAAGCAGAAACTCAAGAAAGTGACACGCCATCTATCGGGAACTGTGAGAGCGTTGAAGAAATATCTCATCCAAAATGCAGCTGCTGGACCAGAGTCCAATGAATTGAATTTCTGGCAAAGTTCAGCCTAATCAAAGGCCTCTGTGTTTCACCCTTGTTGATGAAAACCTTTACAGGTGTGGGCTGCTTAGAAAGCGCAGCAAAGGGAATGTATCAGCACAGCGTCTTCTGGTTCTGAATGAGGCACTGCCTCTAGGTCAACACTTGGGGCCAGAATTTTTATGACATAGTATTGTAGAGCAACAGATAGGAATCATTGACTCACACGGTGTTACAGCTGAAAACAAAAACAAAAACAAAAACAACCCAGACGTTGACGTAGCACCAACTAGAGGCCAGGCTCTGTTCTAAGCACCTTATAAATATTTCTTTACTTCATTCTCTCAATGACCCCGTGCATATATACTATCATTATCTCCAATTGACAGACAAGGAAATCGACACACAGAAAAGTTATGCAACATGTCGAGGCACACAGCTGATAAGGAATCACACAAGCGGCTACACCACACCCAAGGTCACACAGCTAGGAGCCTTTCCCCTACCCAGGGATGTACATGAATACAAATACTCAGGATCTGTGATTTCACTGTCTACAACCTCCCTACCCATCCCCTGAAAAATGTTAAATATTATCTCTTTCTTTTCTTTTTTTTTTTTTTTTTCCTGGAACTTGCCTAACACAACTGCACAGAATAGCATTTGTAAGCCATGTTGGGTTCAAGTTTAGGCTTCCTGCGTTGACTTGCTTCTGTCATAAGCTAGAAGTACATTTTCTTTCCTTTCATAGAATCCCTTCTATCCATTCATTTGACTGATCTGTCTTTTTTCCCCCAAAAGGACAAATCAGGAACACGTACCTCCTTTATTGGGGACTTGCCAACAGACAGGAAATGCAGTCCTGAAAAAGATAATAATCGGTTCAACTTCTGGGCTGCTGCTTCTTTCCCACCTGCCCTGAGAGGTCAAGAGACCCAGGGTGACAGTAGCAATGGCATCCCCTGCTCAGCCTTGTCTGTGTCCTGCCTGGAGCTCCTAGGGCAGCCTGGGTTCTAGGTATAGGGTCTTGAGCTTTCTACCAGGCAGACCTCTAGGCAGCCAACACTGGGGAGCACGGAACATTTTTTCCTCCTTGGGGAAACGGTGTGAGGAAAGACAGAAATGTCCACAACTCTGGAAACTCAGCCTCCCTATGTTCTTGTATCACGGGACATACTTTGCCTTAGTGAGAGTAACACAGTGTTGGGAAGGCCCAGTGGTTTGGTTTAACCCAAGGCTTCCCAAACTTGGCACTATTGACATTTTGGACTAGATAACTCTTGCTCTCTAGGGCCATCCTATGCACTGTACGATGTTAGAAGCACTCTGACTTTTGCCCCTAATGCCAGGAGCGCCTCCTTAGTTGTGGCACCCCTCTCCAGACAATGCCAAATATCCCCTTGGGGACAAAATTATCCCTTATTGAGAACCACTGGTTTAGTCTGATAACTCCAGAACCACTAAAAACTTTTGAAATCGAATTCAAGCCTCCTAGCCCTCTGGATTGGACCCAGCATTGACCTAATTCCCTAGTTATCTAAGATTTGTCATGAACTGGCCTCTCATATCGGCTCAAGGATGGGGGGGAGGGGAACAATGCTTTTCAGACATGCCTAGGAAGTAAACACAGCTTTTCTCTAGCTCATCCAGTGTTCTTTATAGGTTTCAGAAATGGTCTACAATAGCGTGCCATGTTTTGAATTCAACAGTCACAGCAAGGCTGGAAGCAAAGCTGAGAAAGAGTAAAATTCTAAATCTCCTATACAACAAATGTGGACACGCAAAGACTGCACCCCCCCAGCCCCCGCCAATTCCTTCCTTATTTCCTTTTTTACCACCTCCAAGGTATTCTTGACAGCAGTCACCCTGGTGATTGACCATCAAATTATCCCAGAGCTTGGATAATTTAGGGAGTTTGAGAATGCATGTTTGGGAACCCCAGAGAGGGAAAACAACCACCTTGCTCAGATCACATCTTCCACGCACCATCCAATGTCTGTCCCTTTAAGTCTGCCCTTCACACCTATCTTAGTCAGCTCAGGCTACTGTAGCAGAATACCATAGCCTGTGTGGCTTAAACAACAAATATTATTTCTTACTGTTCTGGAGGCTAGAAGTCCAAGAGGAAGGCATCAGCAGATCCAGTGTCTGGTGAGGGCCTGCTTCCTGGTCTATAACCTCAAATGGCAGAGAAGGACCTCATGACCTAATCACTGCCCAAAAGTTTCCACCTCCCAATGCTATCACACTGGAGTCCTAGGTTTCAACATAATATTTGAGGGGGACACAAACATTCAGCTCATAGCAGCACCCAACGCTCTTAAGGGAGAACATTTAATCTGCTGTTTAGATACAGATGTACCAAAGCCATTGGTAAACTTTCTAGAGGGCCATCACCAACCCCCTGGGGTGTTTGGATCTTTGGTGGTCTTAAGGCTAGACCCAAAGATGAGTCATGGGAATTGGGTGGCCCTTCAAAGGGAATGTCCAATTTCTCTCCTGGGAGACTATATATTACTTGGTCCTCATTTTCAGTAGACAAATCCATTTCAAATACAGAATAGATCCCAAATGGAAAAGAAGACATCTCTGACGGCTCATTTTTAGTTCTGCCTCCAAAGGAGTAATTTTCTTAGGTAGCAGGCAGAATTCTAAGATGGCCCACAATGACCCACATCCTTGAATTTGAGTGTGGGTAAAACCTGTGCATAGGAGGGGATATCAAATCGGTGATTGTGTGACAATACATGGCCAAAAGGATCTTTGCGGATGTAATTACGGTCCCTAAACGGCTGAGTTAATGAAAAGGCTATACCTTTGGGTGGGCTGTGCCTACGCAGGTGAGTTCTTAGTGCTATAAGGTCTGAGACAGAAGTCAAAGAAAGACATGCTCTTGCTGGCCTGCAAAAAGCAATCATGCATGTTTGAGTTGTCTGTCCTGTTGAGGGGGGTCCATGTAGCTAGCACCCGAGGGTGGCCTGTGGGGGCTGAGAACAACCTTACACCAACAACCAGCAAGAAGATGGGGACCTCAGTCCCCACAGAACTAAGTTCCGTGAACAACCAGTGGATTCGGAAGAGGACCCCAAGCCTCATATGAGAACACAGCACTTGAGACTCTGAACAGCGGACCCACCTGCTCTGCACCTGAGCACCTAACCACGACCATGTGGAATGATGACTCTTGTAAGTCCCTGAGTCTATGGTAATTTGTGCTAGAGCCATAGAAAGCAAATACCCTTTCATTTAATTTGCTGCTAACTTATGTGTCATAGGTCCTTATTTTCTGTATTCTTGTGTTCTGGCATATGGGACCTTGTTGATTGGGAAGAGACTGCCCTTCCCAGGGCTAGGTAATTCTTATAGATAACAAAGCATTTGCCTGGGAGTGTGCCTTTCATATGCAAACTAACCAATTCAGAGCACAGCCCTTGCTCCAAACACCTGCTCGGTCTGTCTCCTACATTTGAGGAGGCAATATTCTTCCTTAATCATCCCGGGGCCAGATACCAGACAACTAGAGATAGTCCCTCTACCCCAGAGCCCAGTGAAGTTATCCAAACCAGCCTACCTTGCCTCACCTATTTTTTTCCCCCATAAAAGCCACAATAAAGTCTTCTGTCCATGTTTTCCCCTCATTCTCTCTGCCTCCTGACAGATTCTGATGCTTCCTCACATGGCCCCACACAGCACGGCATGCCTTCACTTCTTAGGGACTGAAAATAACACCTATCTTTGCAAAAGTCCCCTCCTGATGTGTTGGCCCCAGAATAACGATACAACCCGCCTTTGAAAACAAACTGGTAAAAATTTCATGTCTATACAAAAACCTGCACATTAATGTTCATAACAGTCTTATTCCTAATTGCCCCAACTCAGAAGCAACTGAGATGTCCTTCCATAGGTGAGGTGAATGGGATATTGCTCAACACTTAAATGAGAGAAAACATGGAGGAACCTTGCATGCACATCGCTGAGTGAAGAAAACCAATCTAGAACGGCTACATAACGTACGATTCCAACTATATGACATTATGGAAAAGGCACAACTATGGAAACCAGGGAAAGATTGGTGGTTGCTGGAGGTTGAGGATACATAGGAGACAAGCAGAGGATTTTTAAGGCAGTGAAACTCTTGTGCACGATACTATAATGATGGATACATGGCATCATACATTTTTCCAAAACCCATGTAATGGGTACAACTCTCAGTACAACACTGAGAGTGTATTCTAATACAAGCTGTGGACTTTGGGTGATAATGACGTCTTGTAGATTCATCAACCGTAACAAGTGTATCATTCTGGTGGGGGAGGTTGATCATGGGAAAGATTATGCACGTGTGGTGCCAGGGGATCCATGGGAAGTCTCGGCACCTTCCTGTCAATCTATCCGGGAACCTTAAATTACTGTAAAAATAGTAACAACAACAATAAGCCGGTGAGGTCATTTTTGGTTATATTTTCTTTTATTTATGCATTGCTCTGAACCTCCCAAACTTTAGAAGTATAAATGCTAAATGCAGATGATAAATCTTGACCCAGATTGGATTTTGAAAAAAAAATTTTAGGGAATTAAAACATCCTTCACAGAGGAGAACCAGCACACCTTGGCTTTTTTCCCTTCCTACAGATGTTCGGTATAAGCCGAAAGGAAAATAGAAGGACAGGAAAGATTTTTCCAGACAAAACAGAACAACAGGCAGAATTCCATGTAAAATGCCTGGTTGTTGCAGGCAGCCAAAATCCGCTTGTGAAAAAAATCCACAGACCTAACAAAAATCAGTGATGCTTCATACAGTGTTTGTCAAAGCCCTTGTGATGACTGTGTCCCCGAATGGCCATGCCGAGTGCACTTGATTACCTAGTTTCAAACCTTATGTTTTCAGACCAACCTTCCTCAAGTCCTCACTCCAGGAGCATACCAACGGTCTGTTGCTTTGTTTTTCTCAAAGAGAAGCGAACTATTCCTCCTCTAGCTAATGATTTAGGCATTTCCTCTCAAGAATCAAATATGTAAGCAAGTGACTGAGCGCTACACTATTTTTTTGTTTGTAATATAAAAGACTTACCAAGAAGGTGAAGGTCGGTATTTGTAGGTAAATTCTTTTATTGCTAACTAGCTGTTCCTTTACAAGTTCTGTTCCTTTTATTAATAGCTCCAGCCGTGTTGGCATCTTCTGCTCTATCTACGCATGATATTTTCCCCAAGAGGCAGTCAAGTACTTGAATATATGTAAGGTAAAGAGTGGTTAAAAGTTTCACAAATATTCATATCACAGAACCAAGCATCTGTTAGCTTCTACAGATACAAGTAAACATATGTACCCATGAAGACACAACTATATCCGGGTGTCTAACCCCTTTCTGGGTACACTTCATTTGTGAAGCCTGTGTGTGTGTGTATAAGTGTGATATCCTCAAATCAATGAAATGGGCAATAGTTTTGTATGGCAAAACAACACTTTAGAATTATACATGCCCATGATGGATGTCAATGCTCCAGGATAATGGTTTCAAATTTTAACTTTGGAGATTTTAATATATCTGAGCATCCATTTTTCTTTGCAGAGGGAATAATAATTTGTATCTCATAAGGTTTCTAAAGGGATTACACGTGGCTTTCCCTGTCTGAAATTCTTTTTCCTCCTGCTCGTCCTGCAAGGTTCCTTCCTGTCTTTCAAATGTCACCGTTTTATAAAGCCTGGCCTTCCCTAATTAGCATATAGTAGCCAAGAATGTTAAATTTTTTGATTTCAAATAGTAACTACTAATACTTTTATTCCCTTCTCGTGACATAATCTGGCAAGGACTTCTGTGTTGTCATTCAATTAGAGTTTGTAGATTATTGGCAGGAATTCATTCAAATAATGTTATGTCTCGTGTTTTAGAAAGTAACCGTTTGTGATTTCATTAATCAATAAACCAGGAAATATAAATCAATACTTATATTTATTAAGGTAATATGACGAAATAAAACGACCAGCCTTAAACTTTAACGCAAAGACCATGTGGCCCCTTAATTAAAAATTATAATCTCTTTGACAGACGGCTGAATCAAACAAACCATTAGAAAACTACCTTTAAGTTGTTTGGAATCCATCCCTGGATTTTTGTAGAGGCAAAGAAGTTGCCTGAAATTTTAAGTAAGGGCGATTTTTCTGATCTTGAACAACTATGAAATAATAGAGCAAAGTGCCTTCGGAAAATGAAAATGTGGGCAATAACTTCATTTCCATTGTCTCGAGGGGGTATAGTGTTCTTTCTCCCTCTGCAGCATAACTTAATTAAAAAAAATTCTTTTGATGAAATTCCTCAAGTTACCTTAAGGAGGATTTTCTGTGAAATAGATTACTATTTGCAAAGTGAGGACAAGAATCACACTTTCAGCCAGGAATTGCCTTTGAATTGGCTAATCCAACGACGGGAATGTTGACGAGGAAATAGAACACCATTTTTGGCATTGCGATGGCACTATTTCTTACTCTTAGAGCCTCTTAAGTGTTCACTCTCCGACTGGCAGCTCCATGTATAATCCCCAATGGTGGAGACGGAGAGTTGTGGCCTCTGACAGTGGGGCAGCAGTGACCCCTGCCTTCCCCCGAGGGCTGTCACGAAGAGATCGATGGGGATTGGATTTTGCACTGACCCAGATAAAAGGACACCGTATCACAACAGCAGCCCCCTGGAGACGGAGGAGACGCCGCGTTTACTGCTGCAGGTGCCCGCAAATGATCTTTCCTCGGTGTGGTCTCGGTGTTCCTTTCTCCACAGTTACACCAAGTAGCTGGGCATATCTGTGCACGTACATTAACCACCTGCTTCCACTGTGGCATAATAAACAATCAGCCTCATCACGTGGGCACCGGTGCCTTTGACTCCTCGAAGGAAGGTGATGTAATAAAGAGAACAACAATGCTGTTCGATGAGGGCTTGCTGTGCTCTCTGCTGGTCACTCCACGTTTGTCAAGAAAATGAGGCTTGCAGAAGTTGGGTAACCTGGCTAGGAGCATGCTGGAATCGAGGGTGCCTGCCTGCGTGTGTGTGTGTGTGGGGGGGTGTGGTTTGTGTGGTGTGGGCCACGTGACCCAGCAGGAAAGCCTTTATCCTCAGAGACCTTGGGAGCTACACCGTGCTTTTCCATCCCCCCAGCTTTCCTCCCAGTGCTGTCCCCCATCCAACCTCCAGCCTCTTATCTGAGATTTCTGGAAAGTAGAAGGTGACCAATTCAACAAACAATAGCGTAAAACAACTTGCAGCTGGAGACTCTCCCACAGTTGGAGCTTTCTCCCGGGTGACCCTTTGATCTGTCCCACTGGCCGCCTTCCTTCCCCCTCACCGGTCCTTTGCACACGGCGGGCACACCTGCCCACTACCCAGCCAGCTCCCAAACTGAGGTTCCCCTGCCGACTGACAAACATTTAAGAAGAGTTGCGCTTAACTGACAGAGGGGTGCTAAGTTTAAGGCTGCAGTGAGCAGTAATGCACAAGAAGTTTGCTGTCTGATAAGGAAGTTGGCCGGCTAGAAAGGACCTGTTGAGGGCTAGAGGACCTATTGAGGGCTCTCTTGTCCTTCATGTGCCATAGGACATGAGGGGGGCGTTGGAGTCTTCTAGGGTCCCAAGAAGGTCTTTCCGAAAACAGGAAATGTGTGGGGGAAAGCCTGAAATTCCATGAGGTGTGACAGGCATTGAGCTGCAGCATCAGCAGGGGCAGGTCACCGGTGGCCTGGAGGACCTACCATGGAGCTCGGATTTTGGACGGGAAGGAAAAGGGAGCTCCTGGCAGACTTGTCACGTTTCTCCCTCTCAGAATGATGGCTCCATAATGATCTCCGGTGGTAGAAACGGAGAGCAGAAACTTCTGAGAGCAGAAGCCACTGGGATCACGCTTCACACAAACTTCTGGAAGGTTGCTCCATGGAAGCATCACAAGGGGTTAGAAACTGGGGAGGACCTGGGAGCGTGGCCACCAGCCAGGAGGCGACTGCAATAGATTACGTGGCTAATGATTTAGGCCTGGTCTCAGCCACAGGAGTAAGGGAGTTGGGACAGATCGGAGGGCTGTGTCTGCACATATGGCGGAGCTGGATGGAGGCCCGAATGGAGGAGCAAAAGAAAGCTTACAGAATGGATGATGGCCCCTGGTGAGACCGACCAGGCTGCCCCTCTGGCAGGAAGAGCAGAAGAAGGGTTTAAAACGACACATGTCAGGGTTATTTGCCTATGTCCTCAGGAGGCAGGGAGTGTGACTTAGGAAGGTTCAAGCTTTATCATCCACGACTGGGATCCTGCCGATTTTACAGAGCCCCTGGGGGGCTGGGAATGCTTCCAGGAGGAGCCCCCTCCCCACCCCACCCCCAAGCTAAGTACTCGGTGAAGGTCTGTCATCCAGCTCATGAGCAAGGTCCCCACCCGTGGGCCATGCCAGGGTTATGCTCCGCTGACCAACCACATCAGTGTACTCAGGGCTTGATTATTTCATCTCATTTAATCCTCTCCAAACTCTGGGAAAATGTGGCTACCCCATTTTACCGATAAGGATAAAGTCTACAAGAGAAGCAAAGCCATTTTACGTAGGCAGCTCTTAGTTTAGGCTGCTATAACAAATGACCATAGAGTGAGTGGTGTAAACAACAAATATTTATTTGTCATCATTCTGGAGGCAGAAAGTCTGAGACTAGGATGCTAACATAGTCGGATTTTGGGGGAGAACTCTTCCTGATTTATACGTGGGGCCTCCTTGCTATGCCGTCACGTGGTAGAGAGAGAGAAGAAGCGAGATCTGTGTTGTGTCTTTTATAAGAACACTAATTCCATTCACAAGGGCTCCACTCTCCTGACCTAATTGTCTCCCAAAGGTCCCATCTCCAAATGCCACCACATTGAGGATCAGGGTTGGTGCAGATCCGGGGTGCATAAGCTGAGACTAGATATGGTGCATGGACGGTCTTGGATGAATCAGTTGACCTGTTTGAGGGCATTTTGACTAAGTACCTGTAAGCAGAATTCTGTAGATAATGTCTTATGACTTCACAAAATTAGACAGCTTTTCATTTACAGATTAGGAGAAATTTTTTTCTTGCATAATGATGCATGATCAATGGAACAGCTGGATGTCTACATGCAAGAGAGTAAAGGTGGAACTTTCCCTGGTACTAAACACCAAAATGGACTCAAAATGTATTCAAGACCTACACGTAAGTTAAAATTGTAAAACTCTTAGAAAGAAATAAGCCAGTTTTGTAACTTTGAGTCAGGTAATAGTTTTTGAGATATAATACGAAAACACACACACACACACACACACACACACACAAGAGAAAAAAGAACAAAACAGATAAATTGGACTTCATCAAAATTAAAAATTTTTGTGCTTCAAAGGGCAAAAGCAAGAAAGTGACAGATAACCCACAGAATGGAAGGAAATACTTGCAAATCATATATCTGATAAGAGACTTGCATCCAGAATATACAAAGAACACTTCCAAGTCAACAGTAGAGCAACACATAATTCAATTAAAAGTGGACAAAAGATTTGAATAGGCATTTCTGCAGAATAAAAAAAAATACACAAATTGGAATAAACACCTGAAAACACACTAAGCCTCATTAGTCTTTCAGGAGATGCAAATCAAACCCACCATAAAGTAGTACTTCACATGAAATAGAAGACAACGACAAGTGTTGACAAGGATATGGTGAAATAGTTAAAAAAAAAACCCAAATATTTTAAAGTTAAACAACATACTTCTAGAGAACCATGGGTCAGAGAAGAAATGACAAGGGAACTAAGAATATTTAGAACTAAGTAAAAAAATAAAACACACATAGTAAAAATTTCAGGATACAGTTTTTAAAAATCTGAACTACTACCTTAAGATGTTAGAAATGAAAAAAAAAAAAAAAAAAGAAACTAACCTCCCCCCCCCCAATGGAATAGTAAACATAAAAGAATCAATCAATGAAACAAAAAACTTAGAAAAAAGAAAAAGAATCCTACACCTGGTTGTTTCAGAGAAAAAAAAAATCCATGAAATTGATAAACCTCTAATTAAACCCATCCAGAAAAAAGAGAAAACATATACCACACCAATTATGAAATAGAAGCATCACTACAGATCCCACAGCCATTAAAAGGATAAGAAACAGGGGGGCCTGGGGGCCTCAGTCGGTTAAGTGTCAACTTCAGTTCAGGTCATGATCTCATGGCTTGTGAGTTCTAGCCCCACATAAGGATCTGTGCTGACAGCCTGCTTTAGATTCTGTGTCTCCCTCTCTCTCTCTGCCCCTCCCCGATTCATGTCTCTCTCCATCTCTCAAAAATGAATAAGTAGTAAAAAAAAGGATAAGAAGGAAACATTATGAGCAATTTTACTCCAGTTGCTTCAATAACTTAAATAAAATAAATTATTTGACATAATGTCACTTTGGTTGTATTAAAGAATGTATTTATTGTTTTTTTTTTAATTTTAGTTACCCAACATGCAGTGTTATATTGATTTCAAGAGTAGAACTGACTGATATATCACTTACACACAACACCCAGTGCTCATCAAAACAAGTGTCCTCCTTAATACCCATCACTCATCTAGATCATCTCTACCCTCCCCCACCTCCCTCCATCAGCCGATAGTTTGTTTGCTATCATTAAGAGTTTCTTGTGGTTTGTTTCCCTCTCTTCTCTTCCCCCACCTTCTCATATATTCATTTGTTTTGTTTCTTAAATCCCACATATGAGTGAAACCATATAGTATTTGTCTTTCTCTGACTGACTTATTTCATTTAGGATAATACATTCTAGCTCCATCCAAGTCATTGAAAATGGCAAGATTTCATTCATTTTTTTGATGGCTGAGTAGTATTCCATTGTATATACATGTTACATCTTCTTTATCTATTCACTAGTTTATGGACATTTGGGCTCTCTCCATAGGTACTGTTGATAATGTTGATGTTGCTGCAAACATTGGGGTGCATGTACCTCTTCCAATCTGTATTTTTGTATCTTTTGGGTAAATACCTAATAGTGCAGTTGCTGGATCATAAGGTAGTTCTATTTTTAGTTTTTTTAGGAACTTCCATACTGTTCTCCAGAGTGGTTGCACCAGTTTACATTCCCACCATCAGTGCAAAAGAGATCCCCTTTCTCCACATCCTCGCTGACACCTGTTTTTTCTTGTGTTGTTAATTGTAGCCATTCTGACAGGTGTGAGGTGGTATCTCCTCATGGTTTTGATTTGTATTTCCCTGATGATAAGTGGTGTCGAGCATCTTTTCATGTATTTATTAGCCATGTGGATGTCTTCTTTGGAAAAGTGTTTACAAAAATACAGCATCATTCTTGACAAAATCCCTCAACAAAGTAGGGGTATGTGGGACATACCTCAACATCATAAAGTCCATATATGAAAGATTCATAGGTAATATCCTCAATGAGGAAAAACTGAGAGCTTCCCCCTATGATCAGTAATAAGACAAAGATGTCCAGTGTTACCATTACTATTTAGCATAGCCCTGGAAGTCAGCCTCAGCAATCTGACAACAAAAAGAAATAAAAGGCATCCAAATCAGCAAGGAAGGAAGAAGTCAAACTTTCACTATTTGCAGATGACACGATACTCGATGTAGAAAACCTGAAAGACTCCACCAAAAAATTGCTAGAACTGATATACAAATTCAGCAAAGTCACGGTATATAAAATCAATGTGCAGAAATCTGTTGCATTTCTATACACCAATAACAAAGGAGCAGAAAAAGAAATCAAGGAATATATCCCATTTACAACTGCACACAAAACAATACGATACCTAGGAATAAAGCTAACTAAAGAAGTGAAAGATCTCTACTCTGGAAACTATAGAATATTTACGAAAGAAATTGGAGAAGACACAAAGACATGAGAAAGCATTCCATGCTCATGGATAGGAAGCACAAACATTGTTGAAATGTCTATACTACCCAAAGCAGTCTACACATTTAACGCAATCCCTATCAAAATACGACCAGAAATTTTTGCAGAACTAAAACAAACAATCCTAAAATTTGTACGGCACTACCAAAGACCCCGAATAGCCAAAGCAATCCTGAAAATTAAAAACATACTGGAGGCACCATGTTTCTGGATTTCAAGCTATATTACAAAGCTGTAGTCATCGAGACAGTATGGTACTAGCACAAAGATAGACACATAGATCAATGGAACAGAAGAGGAAACTCAGAAATGGACCCACAACAATGTGGTCAACCAATCTTTGACAAAGCAGGAAAGAATAGCCAATGGAAAAAAGACAGTCTCTTCAACAAATGGTGCTGGGAACACTGGATGGCAATGTGCAGAAGAATGAAACTGGCCCACTTATTTACAGCATACACAAAAATACATTCAAAATGGATGAGACCCCAAAATGTAAGACAGAAAACCATCAAAATCCTAGAGGACAGCACAGGGAGCAACCTCTTTGAACCTAGGCTGTAGCAACTTCTTATTAGACACGTCTCCAGAGGCAAGAGAAACAAAAGCAAAAATGAACTGTTGGGACCTCATCAAGATAAAAAGCTTCTGCATCGCAAAGGAGACAATCAGCAAAACTAAAAGGCAGCCTAGGAATGGGAAAAGATATTTGTAAACAACATGTCTCATAAAGGGTTATTATCCAAAATCTATGAAGAACTTATCAAACTCAACACCCAAAAAACAAATAACCCAGTTAAAAAATGGGCAGAAGACACGCAAAATGTACTTGTTCTTAGGAGATACATGCAGAAATATTTAAGGTGCGACTCATTTACAAATGGCTCAGCCATATTTGGACAATTGGTGAATCTAAGGGCAGGGAATATAAATATTCATTGTGTTTTTCCTTTACTTTTTCCTGTATATTTGAACATTTTCATAATATGAAGTTGGGAAACAGAAACAAGGTACAAAATCTTGTCAGCGGAGAGGCTCTCACTCCAGGTTCGTCATTTGAGACAGGCTGATGACAGGAAGGACCGTGTCATGACCTTTCACCCAGAGAGCAGTGTCACAACCCTCCCTCTGGGTCAGGATGAGGCTTCTCCATGGTGCTGGAGCCTCCTACAAGATGGACACAGACAGGAAGGACCTAGGTCACTGGAGGCCAGGCTTGCCCTTCCATGTTGGCGAGGGCCAACAAAAATAGTGAGTAGCTTTCTGTAGATGTGTAGCCACTAACAACAACCTGTAAATGGCCGGGCAGTCGGCATGGGCCTTGCTCTGTAAACAAAGGTCTGACCTACTTAATTCTTCCCAGAGGTCAGAAAAAGAGGCCTTGACTCCCACAGACACAAACCGTGGTCTAATTGGATACTAATTACTCATAAGAGCTTTGTTTACCCAAACTTCCCATAACCCAAGTTTGGTAGTTGAAAGGAGGGCACGCCTGAAGAAGCAGAATCAGTGCCAGGAAAATGGCACAGATCTCTCCAGTCCTGAAAGTCCTTTTCCAGAAATGATGTCGCTACTTGCGCAAGAATAAACAATACTCGGTTGATAAACCCCACATTCAGGGGCTGGGAACAGCTTTCTTATATTCCTAAGGGGCTGTCTATTTGGAATCGGGTAAAATTGAAAGTAAGAGTCGTTGGCCATCTAAGGCCAGGTTGGATGAGACCAGAAGTTCCCATATTTTGGAATATCTCTTTGTGATGAGAGCATCCGTGAAGGACCCAGACTGTGGTGAGTTCCCAACGTTAGGAACCTACAAGACGAGGCCTGATACCACGAGTCTCCTCTTGGCCTCAGGTCCTGCCTGCCGCTGCACATCCAGCCACCCTCTTCGTCTTGAGGGGACGCTTGAGAGGGAGCGATGGGTGGGATGAGACCCAAAATATCTCTGCAGGATGAATCCAGCTATGATGACCTGTTTGTTCAACAAATGGGGCACCTCAGTGGTTCTATGCTCTCACTGCTGCAGGTGCAGTGGAGAGAAAGACAAAATACACTGCAGCTTTTATGCAGCTCACATTATGGTGCATATGGTAAAGTCAAAGTTATTTAAATAAAGAGAAGATGTGAGGAAGACTTTGGAAAATCTGGGCTCTCATGCCAGCTTTGCAGCTGGCTGGTTGGAGCCTGAGTGAGGAGTCCCCTGACCACTCCCAGACCTCAAGGTCTCGTCCAGATTTCCAGGAGCAGCTCTTCCAGCCCGATCTTTGAATGAGGGCCGTTTTCCCCTCCATCCCTCTGTCAGCGGATGTCAGTAACGTGTTTGGTTAACGATGGAAAAGGGTCCCTCCCAGCTTCCCCACTCTGACCATCTTTGGTCTGAAGGACTGAAAACTTTCCTCCAAATGGAGAAAAGTCCCGGTGGCGTGTACATTCATTATCCACACAAGGTTACTGTTCCTTTTGGGAGATGTGTGCATTTTAACAAGTCAGGGCCGTTTTTAAGACAGCCTGTCCTGGCATGACGAGTCACCGCAAGAGGCACAGAGGGACACAAGGGCTCTGGGTTTGTGTGGGACACCGTGTGCCACTCGGGTGATACGGCAGCAGACAGGTCTCCTGGGTACCTGTGTCAAGAGGGAGGCTCCCTGCGACAACCGTCATTTCATCCCTTAGGGGCCTCAGGGTGGAAACATGAGTTTAGTTTGTGTATGCTGTAAGAAAGTGGCCCAGTTTCATTCTTTTGCATATTGCTGTCCAGTTTTTTTCAATACTATGTCTTTTCCCCATTGGATATTCTTTCCTGCTTTGTCGCAAATTGACCGTATAAATGTGTGTTTCTTTCTGGGCTCCCTGTTCTGTTCCATCCATCTTTGTGTCTATTTTTGTACCAGTACCATGTTATTTTGATTACTACACTTTCTAGTTTATCTTGAAATCTGGGATTGTGATACCTCCAGTTTTGTTTTTCTTCTTCAGGATCGCTTTGGCTAGTTGGATTTTTTTTGGTGGTTCCATACACACTTTTAGGATTCCTTCTTCTAGTTCTGTGAAAAATGCTGTTGGTATTTTGATAGGGATTGCCCTAAATCTGTAGATTGCTTTGGGTAATATGGACATTTTCATATTTTTTCTCCCAATCCATGAGCGTGGAGTATCTTTCCATTTGCTGGTATCATCTTCAATTTCTTTCCGCAATATTTTACTGTTTTCAGAGTACAGGTTTTTCACCTCCTTGGTTGAGTGTATTCTGAGGTATTCCATTCTTTTTTGGATTCAACTGTAAATGGGACTCTTTCTTTTTTTTTTTTTTTTAATTTTTTTTTTCAACGTTTATTTATTTTTGGGACAGAGAGAGACAGAGCATGAACGGGGGAGGGGCAGAGAGAGAGGGAGACACAGAATCGGAAACAGGCTCCAGGCTCTGAGCCATCAGCCCAGAGCCTGACGCGGGGCTCGAACTCCCGGACCGCGAGATCGTGACCTGGCTGAAGTCGGACACTTAACCGACTGCGCCACCCAGGCGCCCCAATGGGACTCTTTCTTAATTTATCTTTCGCAGAGTTAAGTTTTAACTAGAATTCAAACTATCATACCTTTTAGGTTTTGCCATCAGAAAAAGTAAAATTTCAGAATGTAGCTGTGCATCGGTGCTAAAGTCCTCCATAGTAACCCGTTCTCTTCCCTCCCCATGCCTTCCCCATACCCTCTCCATACCCTCCCCTCCCCATTCCCTCCCTGTCCCCTTTCTCCAAAGTTGAGAGGACTAACGGGGGGGGGGGGGTCCCCTGACCCTTCAGCCTGATCTCTGAAGGGGACACGTTTTAAGGCACCTTCCGAGGGCACCAGGGGCCTGGGCTGACGCTGCCCCATGGGCCAGTAACAATCAAGAGCCTTCTTCTTCACTCAAAGGGGAATGTGGCTGCGGTAACAGAACACAGCAGACCAAGGGGCTTCGAACTGCAGGACTGGATCCTGTCCCTGTTCTCCAGGCCTCGGGGGTGGGGTGAGGGTCCACCCGGGCTGGTCCCTTCTGGACGCCCCAAGGGAGATCTGTTTGGTGCCTCTGTCCCGCTTCTGGGCTGCTGCTAAGCTGGGCGTTCCTGCAGTCCCTGCCGGGGGCTCGCCTGCCTTCCCCGCTGCGGGTCTGGGTCTCCTTCCTGTGCCTGCAAGGACACCGGTCACGTCGGATCGGGGGTCTGCTCTGGCCCCTGTGACCTCATCTCAACTAACTACATCTGCAAAGACCCTATTTCCAAATAAGCTCACGTTCTGAGGTTCCAGGTGGACACGAATTTGGGGGGACACTAATCAAGCCAGCACGGGCACCAAGCACCAACAGGGTGTGTCTGTCACCTCTCTCTGCACGTGGCAGCAAGACCCGCCCGTGACCACATGCTGGAGAACAGGACACACGTCTGGAAGGTGGGGAGGTCAAGGCTGGAGAGCAGGTTGCCACGGTGATTGTGTCTGGGGTCTATCACGGCCCCCTAGCTCCCGCCGGGTCCTGTCCTACCCCCCTGGGGCTGTCGGTGCACCCGCCACAAGGGGCCTGTGGGTGGCCGGCGGCCTTTCCTCCTCACCTGCGAGCCTGGGGTCCATGACGGAGCCTCGGAGCGGCCTCATCACTCTGGGAGGAGGTAGGAGCGGCCTGTCCTTCTGGGGGGTGTGCTGCCCGTGAGTCCCGGGCGAGGCAGCCCAGGACTTGTCACCCTAGCAACGGCCAGAGGACCCTTCAAAGCCTAACCCAGGGCAGTGATTCACACAGCTGCCGGGGGGTTGGCCTTTGGTGCAAAGGCAAGAGTTCTGGGGGGTTTATGTCAGCCGGTGGCAGAGCCTTCGGGGGTCAGTACCCCCCCATCACGTCAGGAGGGTTCCGTGGGCTTTGGCTTTGAGAACCACACCCGGGGATCTCCTGGGCGTCCCCCCCACCCCCCGGCAGGGGTGAGGCGGGAGCGGTCTGGGCCGTGTCTGGGAGCCGGGACACTCTTGCCCGTCTCAGATGCACAACTACTCGTCCCCGTGAGCTCTGTCTCCCTCGGAAAGTCAGCCCATAGAGCCCGGCATCAGCTCTGCAGGGGAGATCTGTCTCCGGCCTCGTCTTTATACATCTTAACAGACGGGAGACGAGCGGCCTTTCCGTCTCACCCTTTCGGACCCACACGGGCGCCACGGCTCCACGGCTCCGCTGTATTCGGCTCCTCTCCTTCCGGCCTGGGTAGCATTTCCGGGGGTCGGAGGACCGGGGCGCCAATCCGGACCTTCTTCCCCTTTCCCTCCAGGCTCCTCGGAGGCGCCCAGCGGAGGACTACTGGGCATGCGCGGTCATATGCGCCCCTTCGGTCGCTCAGGGTGGGCGTGGCCTAGGGTCCGGGTTTCCGAGGCCCGGGAGGAGCCGTCCGTCCGAAAGGCGGGGAGAGTCATTGCTGGGGACAGAATGGCCCGGGTCCTGCCCCTGAGGCCTCCCCCTTCCCCAGAGGCTGACCCAGGAGGGGGGGGTGCCCCCCTGCACACACAGGAGCTGGGAGCCCCCAGGCCCAGGCGCTGCTCCCAGGAGGAGCCCGTTGTGGGCGGGATGGGTCAGCGGCCAAGGCCGAGCCCTCAACTTGCCGTCCCTGCCGTGGCCCCTGAAGATGTTCGGACGCAGAGGAAAACAACGCCCCCCAGGAACCCCCAGGGAGGGGGCAACTGTAATGGACAGTGGGGGGCCCAGAGGGAAGACGTCCTGCAATCTCAGCAACGGGGAAGCTGGTGACCGTCCTCGAACTTGTCAGGTGTGAGCCCGGGTGTGGCCACCTGAACCGCGAGCCGCCTCACCTTGTCTGTTCTGCTGGACTCTGGCTCTGGACAGAGCAATTCTACTTAAGACAGCATTTGCCATCACAATTATTACAAACAATAGGATTCTTTCACGTGCAAGTGGCAGAAACTCATCCCAAAGTGCTTAAGCCTCAAAGGGGACTCAGCTTAGGTCCTTTATGAGACTAACACGGAGGCTTCAGGAACAGCTGGATCAAGGGTCCAGGTGTCAGGACTCTGGCTCGCTCTGTCTTTTGGCTTTACCGCTTTCTCTGTGATAGTTTGGTTCTCAAACAGAGGATCTCCAAAAGGGACATGATGGCCATTGACACCCCTGGATTATAGGATTCGAGGTGCTTGTGATTTTAGGAAAGGAGTCCCCTAGGGGGACAAGATGGCCGTTGTAGGATAAGAGCCCCGGACAAGGTAAGGGGAACAGTGTGTGTGTGCACAGAGTATGCATCCGTTCTGCCTCCTCCTCCTGCCCTCCCAGCTTTGAGCTTCCGGGCTCCGGAAAGCTAAGTACACGACTTGCCTGGCTCACCCAGTCCAGGCTGTTTGGTGCCCTGTGTTTTCGCCTGTGCCCTGTCTTCTTCCGGAAATGCCCTCCCCCTTCACTTCTTCCCATTCCTACCCCACACTCACCTAAAGGTCCTTGGCCCTCCATGTCCGGTCCCGGCATCGAGAGCACATGGGGGGAGCGCAGGGTCTCAGCTCCCCCCACCACCTGATGAGTCAGAACCTTCTGTGACAAGGTCTTCAAGTGATTCAGACGCCCCTTGAAGCGCGGAAGCACCATCAGTGACTCCTGCTCATCCGTCAGTGTTCGGCTCAGAGGCCACCTCCTCCAGAGAGCCCTCCAGGCCTGCTCCCCGCCCCCAGCCTGCAGCAGGGGCAGTTGGAGAGCCGGGGTGGCCCGGCAACGGGCGCGCAGGCCACCTTCTCCAGCACTTTGCGTCCCTGAGCGTCTCTCTTCTGTGCCCGTGACCCTGCGGAAGGACGCGTATCGTCTGTCGTCGTTCTGCCGGGGTCGGCGCTCGGGAGTCTGAGCGCCCGCTTGGGAGTCCTCCCCCTGCACTCAGGCCCCTCCTGTAGCCGTGCTTGGGGTCCCTGTTGTGGGAGCCCCTGGGAGGGGAGACCACCTGCTCGCGAGGGCTTCGGGGGCGGTGGGAGCGTGGTGGGAGCCCAGACCGACGTGCCTGCTGCGGACTCCCCTCCTCGGAAAGCTGGCTTCCTGCTGGAACGGTCCGCGCCCTCCTGAGTGTTCGGGGCTCCCCGTAGAGATTCTTCTAAGGGCTCCCCGGGGACGTGCGGACAGCCCTCGGGGTTCTCAGGAAAGACCTGAGGCCTTCTTCCTGGCTCTCCTCTGAGCACCCCCCCCAGCTGCCCAGACACAGCCCCAGTCTGTCCTCCCGCATCACCATGATGAGCACCCAGTGCTCCATGCGGACCCGTGAGCCCCCTCCCCCACGCCACCTCCCCTGTCCTCACAGCCTGGGAGATCTGCATAGGACACACATCACACACGTCCCCAGCGGCCACCCTCTCCCTCCAGGCCTACCCCTGCCCCTGGCATCCCCCCCTGCACCACAGAGACGTCTGTGCAGTTGCCCTGCCCCCCCCCCATCCCCTTCCCTGTCACCTTTGCCCCAGTTCCCCTGCCCCAGGAGCACAGCCCTCAGGCCTTTATACTCTTGTTCTCTCTGCCTGGAACGTTCTGCCCCCTCCCCTCCCAGGCTACCTCCTGTTAGCTTTACTCTCAGCCTGAATGTCACCTCCGGGTGTGATCTCTGACCCTGGTTAGCCATCACCTTATTGGAACCATCTACAGAGCAGAGATTACCATCCTTTCTCCCTTTGGTCTTTGTCACCTGGCCTTGCCCCTCCTACAACGTAAGCTCCGGGGTCCACGGGGTCCACGGGCTCACTGGAGTGTCCTTTCCATCACTGCCTCCCATGCACTGGAACACACATCATAGAAGCTGCACAGACATTTACTAAATAAACAGATGTGAATGAAGGAAGTAACACACACACTTTGCATCAAATAGACTCAAGGGTGCTGGTCCTTCTCCGAATTGCGTCTGGACCCTGTCTGCCTGCTCTGTGCCCAAGGCTGACCCCTCTGCCTGCATTCCCAGCCCCCCGGGGGACCGTCCCTCTCCAGCAGTCCAAGGGGGACCGGAGGACAGAGGGGGCATTTCCCTGTTCCCTCGACAGCCCCCACTGGGCTCAGCTGAGGCCACATCCCTCTCCTCCCTCCGGACCGAGGTGGGACCAGGTTCCCCTGGTGCTGGTGGCTGGGAGCCCGCCTCCTAGGTCCTGCCCTCATCCGTGCTGGAGCTGGGGACTATCTCCTCGCCTCGTCGTCCTCTGCACCCTGGGGGAGAAGTGCTCCTGGCTGGGACCCTGGCTGATACACAGGGCACCTGCTTTCTGGGGATGAGATCAAGGGGTCTTTCCTCTGTTTACACATCGCACACACACGTTTTTGCTTTTCAGTTATTTATTTATCTAAAAACAATTTTTAAAATTTTCAACTCTATTTTTACATTTTCAGGTACTCAAGAGAGAACTAAAAGAGCCTAGATTCTACACATGTGCACGTGTGTGTGTGTGTGTGTGTGTGTGCGCGCGCGTGCACGGGTGCATGGGAGTGTGTGTTTGCCATCGAGAGAAAACTTTTTTTGACTGCATAAAATTTATAAGTGTTCAACAACAGCATCTTAAAACCACAAAGATTAAGAAAAAAATGACAGAACAAGAAAGAAACGGTTGCAAATTCTTAAGTTTTCCCATCTATAAATTTAGGACTAAACTAATCCCATGAATTTAGGATGAAAATATAAAGGTAGGGCTAAAATATAAACGTGGGACTACGCTAATAACAATTTTGTGCAAGTTTGAGTGGGATGTGGTTTACGTTTTTTTCTCATTGTTTTTAAAACCAACCGAATGTTATTCATGTAAATACTAGGTGACTTCTGCAGATTTGTGACCCTAGTCCTAGGGCGCAGAAGTGGTCTTGTTTTGGACATTTTTATGTCCGACCTTATTCTATGTCAACCTTAGAGAATGTTTGAAGGACGAGTGGTGTCAGTTTAAATCAAAACGCAAGCGTCTGAGGGGGAAATCATGTATTCGTGAGAACATCCACGCAGCTATATTAATATGACGCCGCGGTAAAGCTATGCCGCTCCCCTAGGAAGACAAGTATAGCACGAGTGTAGTGACAGCAGCATAAGGAAAGCGAGGACGATCAGAGATTTGTCGCAGAAATGCGTGCAGGTGTGCGTGGGGGTGTGGGTGTTCGGGGCCCCGCTGCCCTGAGCTGAGTCAAACCCACAGGCGACCCCGGATCCCTGAGCCCTCACAGTGGGGACCCTGGTGACCCAGGGGACCCCCCCTGACCCTTCCCGGCCTCTCTGGGCTGCGGGGGGAGCAGCGGGAGCGAAAGGGCCCCTCGGGAAAGGCTGGCAGCTGGACTCCCGGCGGGCCAGCAGCTGCCTGATGTGGTCGTTTTCTGCCCTTAGCGCCTCGAGCTTCCTCTTGGTGGACACAGCAGCCGCCCAGCTCTTCTGGGCTCTGTCCCGATGGGAGAGGACCTCCTGGTGACAGTAGCGGGAGTTTCTCTCCAGCTCTGGGCCCACGTCCCAGGCCATCTTCTGGTACAGGTTGCAGATCTCACATATGGAGCTGGTATTTCTGCACACTGGGAGGTTTCTTCTTGATCTCTAAGCAGACGGAAACATAATAACTTAGAAGGTACCAGTCCACACCTTCCTAATCAAATGATACAAGTTAATAGAAGTAATATCGGCACAGGCCAAGGTCACTAGCCTCCTGATGTGATGCACTGAAGAGAACCCAGCATTTCCCCTGTGGTTCCCCGGCCGGAAGTGCGTAACGAATCGGATTACGAAGAAATTCCAGAGAGACCTGAGATAGGGGGCATTCGACGGAAGGAACTGGCCCGTATGCTTCAAACCTCTAAGGGTGGTTAAAACCAAGAAAGCCTCGGGGCGCCTGGATGGCTCAGTCGGTTGAGCGTCCGACTCCAGCTCAGGTCACGATCTCGCGGTCCGTGAGTTCGAGCCCCGCGTCGGGCTCTGGGCTGATGGCTCAGAGCCTGGAGCCTGTTTCCGATTCTGTGTCTCCCTCTCTCTGCCCTCCCCCGTTCATGCTCTGTCTCTCTCTGTCTCAAAAATAAATAAACGTAAAAAAAAAAAAGAAATTTAAAAAAAGAAAGCCTGAGAAATTGTGTCATAGTCAAGGAAAACTCAGCGGACAGGACCACTCAGTGCAGGACATGGTCCTTGATTCGATCCTGGGCCACAGGAAAGAGACAGTCAGAGGCAAGAGCATGTGAGAAGACGAAGACAATGTGAATGCGAACAGTGGATTAGACAAGCGCTGTGTCCAACGTTAGAGGCCAGTATCGGTCGTCGCACCATCGTGGGGGTGTACTAGGAGGTCTCGGGGAACAGGGGTTACGTGGCTTCAACTTTGTCAAAAGAAAGAGTTAGTCTCGTCTCTTCTTGATTCTAGATTTTACCTTCACATAGGGCTCTTTCTCCCCACCTACCTCTCAGAGGCTGCCTCCACCCAGGGAGACCCCACCCCCGCATTGCTGTTTCGGCTTCTTTGTTCTCTATTCCACAGATACGCCCGTCCCGCCCCTGGCTCCCATGGCCTTAGTGTACCGAACATAGCGCCCGTCGTATGTACAGCTTCTACGCAGGATCCTGAAAAACGAAAGGTTTGCGCTGCCCTGTTTATGGGGGCTACAGGATGGCCATGCTGGGTACGTTGGGCAGCCGGCTCCCAGGCTCCCTGTTGCTCACGGAGGACTGTCGCCTGCCGAGTTATTCGGAATCACTGAATTTTTCTGTTCAACCTCATTCTAGTTATTTTGGCTCTAAGATAAGGAAAAGTTAATTACTTGCGTATTTGATCAACTGAAAAAAAACAAAACCTCCAGACTGTATATTTTGAGTCCTGATCCATTAGGACAACTTGCCCAGAGGAACCAAGTGAATGGTTTTCACTTTCAAGTCACGTAGAAGAAATTCTGGCTGCCTTTCTCGCTGCACCTATGCAAGGGCCAGAGTTTGTGAGAACAGCAGCGATGAAAATAGTAACTCGGGTGCTTGGTAAGCAGCGAATCTCTTCCAGGCTTGGTCTCGGGAGAGCTTTGCTCTGCGAGACATGGGTGGGCAGCTTCCCGTCCAGGTGAGGAAACACCCTGTTGTTTTTCTTCTTCTTCTGGTCCTGTATGCACTTAGTTTGGGCACAGGTACGGATAATTTGTTCATACCTTTGTTTAAAGCTCTTAACTGCCAGGGTCGCCAGGGTGGCTCAGGCTTCAGCTCAGGTCATGATCTCAGAGTTCGTGGGTTCGAGCCCCATGTGGGGCCCTGTGCTGACAGCTTGGAGCCTGGAGCCTGCTATGATTCTGTGTCTCCCTCTCTCTCTGCCCCTCCCCTGCTCATGCTCTCTCTTTCAAAAATAAATAAAAACATTGAAAAGTTAAAAAAAAGGAAAGAAAGCTCTTAACTTTCAAAGGACAAAGAAGAATCTTCAGAATTTAATCTTTACGTAAAAGAAAACCAACTCTCTTGCCCAGTTAGCTCCTCTCTTGCCTTGGTCCTTGACTGTTTCCTTTTATTTCTATTTATAAAGCAAATTAACAACAACAACAACAAGGTAGCAGGATATGTGGAGAATAGCCAGGCTCCAGAACAGCCCTAGGTTGAATCCCCTCTGTCACCTACAAACGTGACTTCAGGTTCGTCCTTTAGTCTCTCGAGCCTCAGTTTACTCACCTGTAATGTCAACTTCAAAGTCAGGTTGAGAAGACCGAAGAAATAATGTGCATCGTGCAGCAGGCTTGCAGCCTCTCGTGGGGAAAGGTGGACCTGGAGGTGGCAGGCTTCCTCTCCACTCTTGGGAGACTCTGCTCTTGAAACAGTGTTGGCCCCAGGCTGCAATGACAGGGCCGACGTCGCTGCGAACTTCAGGCCAGTGAGCAGGTGCTGTGCTCAGCCATCCTGGGGGGAGGTGGGGGCGCGACCCTATAAATCACCTGGGAAGAGAAGGGGTGGGCTGTGATCTAAGCGGTCAAGTCCGCCCAGAAAACCCCCTTCCTTTTTGTGCTTGGGCTCATTCCCTCCAAATGGAAGGGAATCATCTCTGTCAGTGTCCTGCTCTAAAGAATCATTGGAAACAGTCGTTCTAAAAAAGTTTGGAGACGAAAAAAGTTAAGTGATGACTACCAAAGCATTAGTCACAAATACCAATGAGGAAGCCTGTTTTTGGTACCAAGATCCCTACCTGGGAGGGATTAAACAGCTCTTCCAAAAGTGTGCATTGTACGATTTCATCGCAAGCTGAACGCCAGCAAATCTCAGCATCCGGCCCCACACCAACATCTGAAACATCTTTTCCCTTCCTCCCCATCCTCCAAGAATAAACACTCTTCATGGAAATCTCAAGAGGAGGCAAGAAAAGAAGTTGTTTTTCCAACCGATTTTAACCATCTTTTCTAAAGTAGGAGGCTGTCCCTGGTGTACCTTCCTTATAATGAACGCCTCAGTCAAAGAGGGCCACTGACGCTTCTTCTAGCAAGTTCCCTGGGTGCAGAGAGTCAGGACGTGGCACCTGGCATGACTAACAGGCACCAGAATCTGAAGGGTTCCCACTAACTCACCAGGCGAGCTCACATTTTACACCTTGCCAAAGGGAGACGTGCCCTGAACTCTGCAGTCCCGTCCTCCGGTGGGAAACCTTAAAAGGGATCAAACACTGTTATTTTGAAACACTAGACCAAGTATTTCCAAGACGGTCTCATCAAGTCCCATGGAATTAACATGGCTCACTCTACGACGAGAAAAGCCATGCGTATGCAAATGTTCTGCTAGCTAGAGGAGTGTTTGCTGGGAATAATGCAAACAGAGCTGGGGAGCCAGATCGTCAGGGGGAGCAGGACAGCAGCTCTGGAGGCGGGAAATGATGGGCCCTGGCAATCCGTGCTGCTGCATCCTGAAAACCTCTGCTCCTGGTTTTACCAGGAGCTCATAACATCATGTAGAAAACAGATTTACAGAAGCAGTTAAATAGGAAACTGCATGGAAAATTTGTCAGGGAATTATTTGTTTTTCTGATTATGTAAGTAATATACATGTTCTTAGTGGAAAAGAAGAGAAATGAAAACATGGCATATAGAAGAAAATAAAATCACCCAAAGGACTCAATTCTCCATGAAAAATAACCATTTTCTGATATATATATATATATATTTTTCTTTTTCTACAAAATTGTGTTTTGCTCTCTATATATTTGTCTTATGCCTTTCCACTTAATTCGATTGTATTCTTATGTTGTACTATCCGAGGGGCTGAATGCTTAGGACACCCATTGCAAACATACTTCTTTGAAACTTAGAGTTTTTTTCTAAAATATTTATATGAACTTTGCAGCCTACTCTGAAACATATTTGTTTTCATATAAAATATGCAGGACCCAAATATAAAATGTAAGTTTTATTATAGGTAAATATAATAAAATATAAAGTGCAATATGTTTGGTAAAACATAAAATTATAAAACATATAATATGTAAAAGATATAAAAATGAAATATGCTTCGCTCTACATAAGTGGAAGTGCTGTCCTTCATACTCTTTGACATTTTAGTTTATGTCATTTAAACACTGCTATGGCCCGCACCTCCAAGAAATTTTTTTTGCTTAATTTTAGGTAGCATCTTTAAAATTCTTTTTTAAGTTTAATTATTTATTTTGAGAGAGACAGTGCAAGTGGGGGAGGGGCAGAGACAGAGGGAGAGAGAGAATCCCAAGCAGGCTCTGAGCCGTCAGCACAGAGCCCGATGTGAGGCTCGAACTCACGAGATCATAACTTCAGCCAAAGTTGGATGCTTGACTGACTAAGCCACCCAGGCACCCTGGGTAGCATCTTTAAAATACTGTAGGTTACTGGAAAAAACTCACTGGTAATTTTTATACGTAACACCACCCACCCCACCACACACACACACACACACACACACACACACACACATACACACACACACACACACACACGTGGAAAAACGAATATTCGTTGATGGACTCCTTGGCCATAATTTCAAGGCTTGGAGGAAGGGGATTTCCTCAAGAAAAATGAATCTCCAACCCAATTCTAGAGTTGGTCTGAGGTGCCCCTTCGCTACACATAGACTGATCAATTTACGGAAAAAAGAAATCAATGGGTCGCAACATTTTAATTAACATTTTTCTCGGCTGAATGTCACGCGGTTTGGGCTTTCACTACTTGCCTGTGAAGAAATGAGTCACCATATGGCAAAAGATCAGCCACGAAGGCGTCACTCATGCTTAGCATGGCTGTTTGCTTTCTTCATATCCCCCAGATTGTTACATTATATTGCACATGATAAGGTTACATTCTCTGCAGACACAGGCATGGCTTTTCTACATGGAATTAAATATTTCAGTATTTCGTGACTCATTGCACAGAGTGTCGTCTCTCCCCACTGTGCCCCCTGATCTGGACGGACAGTCACCATTGTGGGGACCACCTCGTATATTTGGGCATCAGAAAAGCACACAGACTGAAAGATGCAAGAACAACTCCTACCCAGCAACTGACAAATGAGCCCAGCCCAGCAGAGGAACTATTTGAGATGTCCCCATCATCCAACTCACCAAAGCCCAGCGTTCCACAGTTAGACATTCACATCATTGGCTTCAGCCTATTGAGGTTGCATGGCTTACAAAAGTGCTGATGCCACGGAGGTAAAGCCATACACTTTCAGCAGTCATTTGCAACAGTGTTTCTCCAGGAGGAGGGATCGAATTGTCTATAACAGTAACCTAGGCGAAGGGAGGGAGAGAAGGGAGCACGTTAGAGATTTATAGGCTCACACCCAGAGATGTGATCCTGGAGCTCTTTATATCCTGAAATGAATGCATTATGAATCCTTTCTTGAGAGCAGAGAAGATACTAAATGATCTCTGGGGGTGATTCAGTGACCATCACTAAGGGACAAAGGGGAGCCTGCACAGGGCACCGAACAAGCCCGATTTTTCCTGGAAGGTCATCTATTAAGTGCTTTCTCAGACAGGGTATAATAATGGTGTACCTTGGATAAATACACGATAAAATGACAAAAACAAATACGTGTGCCTTTGTGCCCCGCTCTGTTCATCTAGGAAGGAGCTTACCTGGCACAAATAAAGCACCCCCACTCTTCCCGAAGTTCCGTCCTTCATTCAGGCATGAGCCCCAGCACAGTGGCCGGGACACCAGCTGTTTGTAAGCGGACTCCCAGGGCGCATCAGCGGACCTCACCTACCCGGCCAGAGGCCTCTGGTGGGGGAGCTACTGGCCTCCGTAACAAAGTGCCCACAAACTGGGTCACTTGAACAGTAAGTTTACCGTCTGACAGTTCCGGAAGTTAGAGATGAAGCATATCAGAGGGGTTCCTTCTGAGGGCCTCGAAGATCTGCTCCAGGCCTCTTCCCCGGCTTCTGATGGCCTCAGGCATTCCTTGTCCTTGTCCATCTTGTCCTTGCGTCTTCACATTGTCTTACGCTGCCTTCCCTCCTCGGGTCCTGGTCTCTGTGCCCAAATGTTCCCTTTTTATGAGGACATCGGTCATATTGGATTAGGGACACCATAATGGCCTCATCTTGACTTCGTCTTGTGCACCCAAATGACTCGGTGCCCAAGTAAGTTCACATTCATGGGTACTGAGGACCTCAACATCTTTTGGGGACACAATTCAGCCTATAACGCCTCCGTCTTTCTCCCTGGGTCTGTCTCAGCCGTGCCTCCCTGTGCCCTTGGTGGCTGGGGATGGCACCTGGTCCTGCGCCTGTGTCTCCTCTTTGTCTTGAATGGCTGAACAAGCAGCTCTCATAAGTGTCCCCACAGCCCCATGAAGGATCCCCACAACTCCTTAGCGACTTATGGGGTTCCAGTAAAGGCAGCTTATCCCAACAGGGTCACAAAGAAACTGAAGCTCAACCCGGATGTTTGCAACAAACTAGGAAATCGACAGGCGAGCCCCAGATGGTCTTTCAGAGTCTGATTTCACCAGCTTTCTCCTTAGTGTGACTCTTATTAAATCATTACTTAATAATAATTATGTTATTCTTGGGGCGCCTGGGTGGCTCAGTCGGTTGAGCGTCCGACTTCGGCTCAGGTCATGATCTCGCGGTCTGTGAGTTCGAGCCCCGCGTCGGGCTCTGTGCTGACAGCTCAGAGCCGGTTGCCTGCTTCGGATTCTGTGTCTCCCTCTCTCTCTGCCCCTCCCCCACTCATGCTCTGTCTCTCTCAAAAATAAATAAACGTTAAAAAAAATTAAAAAAATAATTATATTATTCTTGTGTTTGAGCTTGGAAACAAATTATACCCCTATCTCTGGAGGGATATTTAGATCTTGCCTCTGGGTCTTGTCCGATAAAAGGTTAAAATTCAATTACCAAATGATCAAAGAGTTCACTTTCCCCATAGAACCATCTCAACCTAAGAATATGATACTAGTGACCACAGCAATCATACTTAAGAGGCCATGATTTAATTTTTCAAAACTTTGCCGATACCCACCCCCCAAAAAAGAAATCTCCTTGTCACCTCAGAGGAAGCCAAAAGAAATATCATTCTTAGCCCTCACTAGGAGGTGAAATTTCCCACCTATCATAAGGTACCTGATCTACTTCCTGTGACTGTCCCTCTTCACGCCCAGAGATACTGAGCACCCTTCATTCAAAGTTTTTCCCAGTGTGACCATTTGATGAAGCCATTGGCTCCTTCGGCCTCAGGTCAGTACTGGCACCATGATGGACCTCGCCTGGTCCTGCAAAACCACAGCTCAACTCCGGGTAGCCTGAGGAAGGGTGGGGTGTTCTCACTGCTCCAGGGCATTTCTGGAACAGATTTGGTAGCAAGCCATTAAAGCAACAGATATTAGGCTTGGGATTCTAACATGTGACTACATGGTTACTGTTACCCAAATACTAGGAAACACTGCCCCAGATCAGGGGCGTTAGAGATTTTCTCAAGGGCGCACATTTCAATGTGATCCTCTCCACTCTGGGTGCGCTCTCTTCACTTGAAACACGGAGGTTTACTGGAAAGACTCATTCCCAAGAAGTCACGCCCATTTATTCTGCCTGCGGAGTAACACAGGGCTTCTAGTCCAGACTCCCCGCGTGTGTGTGTGTGTGTGTGTGTGCACATGCACCTGTGTGCATGCAGGTGCATGTACACTGATGGAAGGGGACAGCCCTGGGCACCACCTAAATGTGCCTGCAAACAATGTTCACTTATTGTTCCTTCAGACTCTCTAAATCTTAGAAACAAGCCCCCTGGGCGGGCTTGGGGGAAGCTTGGGGAGAGGGACCTGAGCTGGGCAGGCAGCCCGAAGGGACCAGGGGGTGAAGAGTCACTGTGTGTGCTGCCTGTGCCTAATGACATGCTCAGAGTCAAAGCAGGAAGGCAAAATACGTCCTATAAATCCAGGCACAAGTTGGGGGTCAGGAATGGGAATCTGCACGAAGCAGCATTAGAAGCCCATGATGTTGGAGCATAAAGTCGAGTGATGGTAGGGTGACAGACACCTGCAAGTTGCCATGAAGGGGCCTCAGGCCCACTTGGTTCAAGTTTCCCCTTGTCCTGAGGCAGCCCTCGGCCACCAGCAGTTAGGAAAGGAGGCGTTCCTGCAGGATTTAGGGCCCGGGCGGGTCTGTGGGTCTCGGAAAGGGCTCCACCCACGTATTTAGAGTTTCCAAGGTCACTCCCAGTTCTACCTAATCTTGAGATAACTACAGGCCTTTGCCGAGTTCCCTTTTCCTAATCTGAAACCCGGGAAAATAAAATCTCCCCCACGGGAGGGGAGTGGCTCCCTCCTGTCCAAGTTCCTTGCACAGATGAAGCACATAATTCATTTTCCCTTGAGTTGAGCTTTTATTTGTTGAGCCTTGAGATGACTAGAAGGGTGTACCTTTAAAAAGCCAGGAAGGGGGTGGGGGCCCTGTGCATTTGTGCCTGACTTGAATGTTTCTTGACTTCATAACAGCCTGACAATTTCACATTTCATGCTTGTATACAGACCGTTTTCTGTTTTCACTGAAAATGAATACTTGCTTCTTCTTCTGTTTATGAAATAACATTATAGCAGAACTGGGAAAAGGCAGAAATTTCTAAAGACACAGCGCCTGAACCACCTTGTAAAAATCACCGTTTGTGTTGAGATGTATTTCCTCTCAGCGTTATCTTTAATTTTTAAATTATTGATAAATAAATGAATTGATTGAGTGATTTCACAATTTCCTAAGGGGAGCTTTCTGAAGAGATCAGTTTCAAGATCGGTTTTAAGTTTTTGGGCTACCTGCTCACTTTCTCTTTAGAAATATTGTGCTGATTTGTGGCCCTGTGGTCACCGAGGGAGAGTTCAAGTTTCACCACCTTTTTCCTTAACATGAAATAGGTTGTTTAAATCTTTGCTAATTTGGTGGGTAAAAATTGTAACGTAGCTTTTCTTATTTACACTTCTTTGAGTTTTTCGGAATGCTGAGCATATGTGTATTTTGGTATAAATGCTTTCTTGGGTTCATTTCACAGTGATATGATTCTATCAGTTATCTGTTGCTTCATAACAAATTACCCCCCAAATAGGGACACGAATCAACAAACATTTATTATTTCACAAGTTCTGCGCACCAGAAATTCCAGGGGCACCTGGGTGGCTCAGCCGGTTGAGCGTCCAACTCTTGATTTTGGCTCAGGTCATGATCTCATGGTTCGTGAGATCGAGCCCCGCATCAGGCTCTGTGCTGACAGTGCGGACAGCCTGCTTGGGCTTCTCTGTCTCTCTCTGTCTCTCTCTGTCTCTCAAAAATACATAAATAAACATTAAAACCAAAACAAATTCCGGAGCCGCTCGGCTGTTCGGTTCTAGTTCGGATCTCGGTGGAGCTGCGGTCAAGGTGCTGGCCGGCACAGAGGCAGCTGAAGGCGCGAGGGGGGCTGGGCGGTCTGTTCCCACAGGCTTCACTCACTCAGCTGTTGGCAGGAGGCCTCAGTTCGCTACCATGTGGGCCTCTTCATACATCCGTTTGCTTGAGTGTCCTCATCATCCGACGGGTGCCTTCGCCCAGAGCGAGGGACCCGAGAGTAAGTAAGAAGAAAGTAAGTAAGAAGTAAGAAGAGGTGGGGCGCCTGGGTGGCGCAGTCGGTTGGGCGTCCGACTTCAGCCAGGTCACGATCTCGCGGTCCGCAAGTTCGAGCCCCGCATCAGGCTCTGGGCTGATGGCTCAGAGCCTGGAGCCTGTTTCCGATTCTGTGTCTCCCTCTCTCTCTGCCCCTCCCCCGTTCATGCTCTGTCTCTCTGTCCCAAAAATAAATAAACGTTGAAAAAAAAAAAAAAATTAAAAAAAAAAAAAAAGAAGTAAGAAGAGGTGTCTTTCACGACTCACCATAAGGAGGTCACAGTGTAGTATTTTTGTAAATAAGTTACCAAAATTGACTGAAGAGAAAATGTAAATAGACCCAGAACAATGAAAGAAATGCAATTGATTGTCTCTATGTGAGAAAGGCACATTATCACATGGTTCAGAAAGGGATACTCGTAGCCCACACCACTTTTCCAGAAGAGTAATGGATAGGGTAAGTTTGACCACTTACTCTCTGAGGCAAGAACAAAAACAGAAACAAAAGAACACTTGGATAGCAAAGCCAGAGAAGTACATGGAAGGAAACGAGAAGGCTCGGATAACTAATGAGAACAAGCGGTATTCCATACGAAAATCCAAATAAAGTTAGCAAACCGAATAGAACTTATATATAAATATATCATCGTGAAGTAGGATTTATCACAGGACTGTATCAGCGGTTTAGCTTTAGAAACTCTATTATCTCCAGGTGCCTGGGTGGCTCAGTGGGTTAAGCCTTCCACTTTGGCTCAGGTCATGATCTCACGGTTCATGGGTTCGAGTCCTGCTTCGGGCTCTGTGCTGACAGCTCGGAGCCTGGAGCCTGCTTCGGATTCTGTGTCTCCCTCTCTCTCTGCCCCTCCACAACCCCCCCCTCCCCCGCCCAGCACTGCACTGCCTCTCTCTCTCTCAAGTATAAATAAACATTAAAAAAATTAAAAAAAAAAGAAAATCTATTATCTATTCACCACATTATCAGATTTAGGAAGAAAAACATGATCATTTAATAGATGTGGAAAATTAATTCAACAAAAAATCTAGTGCTCCTTCATAAGAAAATCTACTAATGAAGTTGAAATGATAGGATGTATCTAACAGATATCTGATACTGATCATAAGCTAATATGATACTTTGTAGTGAAATTTCATAGGCATTTCCTATAAAACCAGGAAGGGTTCTGACTCTTCTGTTCAATATTCCGTGGAAGATTTTAGAGAAAATGTATCTCAGCAATCTTGCTGAGGAGAAGACTCCTACAAAAAAGTAAATTACATCCCTTTATGTAGAAAACAAAAATTACAAGAAATAATTAAAAGATTTCATTTATTATTATTATTATTTTAATGTTTCTGTATTTTTGAGAGAGAAACTGAGTGTGAGTGGGGGAGGAATAGAGAGACAGGGAGACACAGAATCGGAAGCAGGCTCCAGGCTCTGAGCTGTCAACACAGAGCCTGATGCTGGGTTCGAACCCACGAACCATGAGATCATGACCTGAGCTGAAGTTGGACGCTTAACCCACTGAGCCACCCAGGTGCCCCTAAAAGATTTCATTTAGATGAATCAAAATATTCCTTTTACAAAACGGTAAGATTCCCGTTTTTTATTATACATATTTCAAATTATACATATGTACGTATTTAAGTATACTCCCACACACAGTTGATTCTAGTTGTTCACCTCATGTCCTCATGTCCTGCGAAATCACCATGAACACCAAATTAGCGCATCCTGAGCCATCGCTCCTAGAGAAATACAAGGTGAGTCCCCCAAGCCTCTGGTCGCAATGATGTCATCAGTAGGAGAATGCATAAACTTGTTTCATGTGCGTTTCTGTTTAAAGATACATGATTTCATATTTGTTTAGCATATATCATTTCATTAAACATTGACTCATGGCCAACAGCGCCGTAACTCTTATCTGAACGAAGTTTATCTAACTCACATACTCTCCCTGTAAGGCACGTTATGGCCTTCTTGGGCGTAGGAACACCGCGGGCACTTCAGCACCATGCTGGGGGTGGGAGGTATTTTAAACAGTGACATCGCCCACGAAAAGTACAAAAGTGTGGAAAATGTCACACTAAATAGACTGAAAGAGGGACACTTGTTTATAGTGCAAAAGCTGAGGCAAAAAGGCAGGGTGTTACCCCCCTTAACCTCCCCTGAGAAGATCAAAACCGGACGTCCCAAAATTTTCACCGATTTGTGCGTGCGCGTCTGCAAATGACAGACAAAGCATCACCAGTCTAGATTGGGGGTGACAAATACATTTTAGAAAGTAGGAAATTTTACAAATATGGCATCTGTGAATAATGAGGATCAATTCTGTATATATGCATATACATGTGCCTACATATACCTATACATACAAACACAGTATTGTATAATATACGTATACGTATAGATAGAATATATGTATGCAATAAAAGACATCGAAGCATGGAGGTCCTTGTGGAAAAAGTAAAAAACAAACAAGAAACTACCGAAGATGTACACAGGAGTTGTGGGTGGGGACACATGTCATGTTCACAAATGGCAAGACTTCATTTCTCAAAGGTGAGCATTCTCGTGTTGATCTATGAATTTAATCTAATTTCAGACAAAATCCAACCAGGGCTTTTTTGTTGTTGTTGTTGTTGTTGTTGTTGTTGTGGAAAATGGCAAGCTGGTCTCTGTGTTCCTCTGGGAGAGATCAGGAATTATCAAGACCGTTTTATAGAGGAAGGAGGAGAGCAAAAGAGCAGAGGCCAGAAGAGGGAGGGGCGTTAATATTCGCTCCACCAGATGGTAAGTAAACAACCTCAAATCAACTAGAGGAGGAGAAATGTCAGAAAGTTACAGGTGAATCCCTGATGAGCAACTTGGAAACCTGAAAATGTAGGGAAAGTTTGTCTACCTTTCCAGATTGTTTAAAATGACAGCTTTGGGGCGTCTGGGTGGCTCAGTCGGTTGAGAGTCTGATTTCGGCTCAGGTCATGATCTCACAGTTCGTGGGTTCGAGCCCCGTGCCGGGCTCTGTGCTGACAGCTCGGAGCCTGGAACCAGCTTCAGATTCTGTGTCTCCCTCTCTCTCTGCCCCTCCCCTGCTTGAACTCTCTCTGTCTCTCAAAAATAAATAAAATTTCAAAAAATTAAAAAAATAAAAAATAAAAAAAAAAATAAAATGACAGCTTTATTGAACTTTATTCACATACCATAAAATTCACCCTTTTAAAGCATATGCTTTTGTGGTTTTTATTACATTCACAGAGTTGTACAGCCATCTGTTGCACTATTTAATTTTAGGACATTTTCATCTCTCTCCCCAAAACTCTGACGCCATTAGCAGTCACTCCCCATTTTCCCCTCCCCTCATCCCCTAGAACAACACGAATCTGTTTTCTGTTCCTCTGGATTTGCCTATTCTGGACATTTCATACAAATGGAACCATACGTTGTGTAGCTTTTTGTGATTGGCTTCTTCCACTTAGCGTAATGTTCTCCAAGTTCACCCACGTCATGTCATGTAGTGGTGCTGCGTCCGTTTTTAAGACTAAATAATATTCCGTTGCATGAGTAGACCACATTTTATTGATCCATTCATCAATACATCTGGGTTGGTTGGACATTTGGGTTGTTTCCACTTTGGGGCTTTTCTGAACTGGCAACCACCAGTTTGTTCTTTGTGTTTGATTCTGTTTGTGTTTGTGTGGTTGTTTGGTTGGATTTCACGATAAGTGAAATCCTATGGTATTTGTCTTTCTCTTCTGCTTTAGAAAATTCTCGGTAATTATTTCCTCGAATTTTGCATCTTCCCTATTTTTTCTATTTTCTTTCTGGAACACCTGTAGAACATATGTTACAGTTATTTATCTTCTTACATTTTCCATTTCCTTATGTCTCTGCCGCATTGTTTGTAATTTTCTCATATCTGTCTTCCAGTTCACGAATATTTTCTTCAGCCATATCTCTTCTGTCGTGCTGCCTGCCAATTAAGATTTTAAATTCAGTAATTATATTTTATGTCTCAAATATATAACTTGTTTTTTAAACGGTTTTTTTCTGGGGTGTCTGGGGGGCTCAGTTGGTTAACTCTCCGACTGTGGCTCAGGTCATGATCTCATGGCTCATGGATTCAAGCCCCATGTGGGACTTTGTTCGGACAGTGTGGAGCCTACTTCAGATCCTCTGTCTCCCTCTCTCTCTGACCCTCCTGCATTTTTGCTCACTGGTACTCATGCTGTCTCTCTCTCTCTCTCTCTCTCTCTCCCTCCCTCCCTTCCTCCCTCTCAAAAATAAATAAACATTAAATCTTTTTGTTCCTTTTTACTAGCATTTTTAAACCTATATCTTTCATCATTTTAAACACACTCATTTTATATTCTCTTTCAATTGTTTTCTTATATCCCAGGTAATGGAATTCTAATTTCCTATTTACTATGTGCCTTCTGGCCCTCTTGTGGAGTGTATGATGTCCTTGTATATTTTAATTTTTTTTAATGGGAACTAATCTTCATTGGAGTTTGCTTTCTTTTTTCTTTTTTAAAAAAAATGTTTTAATGTTTATTTATTTTTGAGAGAGAGGGAGAGAGAGACAGAGCAGGACCAGGGGAGGGGCAGAGAGAGCGGGAGATACAGAATCCAGAGCAGGCTCCAGACTCTGAGCTGTCAGCACAGAGCCTGACACGGGGCTTGAATCCATGAACTGTGAGATCATGCCCTGAGCCGAAGTTGGATAGTCAACCAACTCAGCCATCCAGGTGTCCCTGGAATTTCCTTTCTTTCTATGTGGTCTGGGTTGTCAGAGTGTTTCTCAAAAGAGGTTTTGATCTTTGTTTATCTCCTAAGATTCCAGAGGGGCACGCTGGTTTGGAACACGTCTTATGCTTATTTCTTGCCAGGGAATTCCTGGACAAAGTGGGGGGATGCAAATTGGAACCCTAACTTTGTGATAGGAAAGGGCTATGCTACTGGATTCTTAAGGGTATTTCTACCTTTACACCCAAATCCGGGTGGAAGGAGATAGTTGTAACCCTTGCTGTAACCCTGTACTAATGGGTAGGTGATTTTCTGGTCAGCTTTCAGGATCCGGCCCTAATGGGGGATAGTCTCAGTTCCCACTCTTGCTTTGTCTGGCTCCAGGACCTCAATGTCTGTCCCTGTCTGGGTATTGAAACCTTAGCCTCCTACATTTCCAAAACTAAAATCCATTCTACGCCCAACTGCTTTAGCATCAGGTCACGTGCTTCTCGTACCTCTACTCGCGTCTTCTTCTTTCGTTTTAATGCTATGTAGTGTTTTTCAATATTTGCAGCCCAAGGCTTTTCCAGTTATCCAGACTGTCACAGCGCTGGCCACACACCCTGATATTTTAAGACCCACATTTAAAAGCTGACCTACGTTATTATCCAAGCTGATCTCAGGGATGTTTCCTTTGAGTCGACACTCAGAAGAACTAACGTGTTAAAATACGGAACGCATCCTCTTCTGAAAAAATACTTCTAAAAATCAAATTAACATCTCGGGGCGCCCAGGTGGTTCAGCCAGTTAAGCGTTGGACTCTTGGTTTCGGCTCAGGTCATGATCTCACAGTTTCATGAGCCCCAGCGCCACATCAGGCTCTGTGCTGACAGCATGGAACCTGCTTCGGATTCTCTCGGGCTCCCTTGCTCTCTGCCCCTCCCCCACTCACACTGTTTCTGTTTCTCTCAGAATAAATAAACTTAAAACAATGAACATCTCAGGTGTCCCTCTTGATGTTTTAAATGACGAATTACGTATTTGTGTCTCCTAAAGCGTTCATCATGGCCGAGACCTTTATTTTCTTGGAAGCTGTGGGTACAGAACCAGGACACTGTGCCCAGCAAATGCGGTTCCACCAACACCCAGTAGATGGCATAAATACAACCAGGTTCCAGGGAATGGCCTGAGTGTGGCACAGAATCAGAAGGAAGAGAGGAACCATTTATCATTAAAAGGAGAGTTTTGACGGAGAGGTGGGGCTGTCTCAAGTTTGAGACGGTCAGGGAAGCTGATACCTTAACCTCTCCCCAACGACATCGGAAAATGTCTGCCAACACGAATCTATTTAAATTTTGTTCAACTTTCTCAAAAGAAAAACAAGAAAAAAGAGAAAAGAGAAAGGAAAAGTCCGAACAAAAGAAGAGAGGACAAAGACAGGGAGATATCCAAAGTGGGGCAAAGCCTGCGTTTTATGGGACCTTTTCACCAGGTGGTTCTTTCTTTGATGGTAAAACCCTATTTTTTTTTTCTTTGCACACTTGGGTTGATCAAAAGTGACCCTCCCTCTTTTCCCCCCAAAATACAAAACATGAGAAACGAAAAACCATGTTCACTGGGTTTTGCCACAGCATGGACTTTCCTTTTCAGAAAAGGAACTTCAGGCCCTACTGAACTGGCAACCCAATGTTGAGGGAGAGAGAGTCCCGCCCTCGGATTGCCCAATGCGCTGGGTTGTGGTAAGACCAAGGCTTGTCCAATTCCTGTCAACTCCAAGGATGTGGAAGAAATTTCGTGTGAGACAAGCGAGTCTGCGGAGATGTTTAAAACCCAGGACCCTTCACTTAGACGAATCTAAGTTCTCATTCTACGTCACACTCCACACGTAGTGACAGAGAGCCACACGGCCAGGTGAAAGCGCACACACATCCAGCGTGCACACACTCTCCGTGGAAGCCTTCCTCATCCTGTCCTTCCCTCAGCACTGGAGTCCGGGACTTCCCAGAGGAACAGAACAGGACCAGTTGGAGTGGTAAGTGTCCAAGCAGAAAAGGGTGCAGAATGGCTTTTCACAACAGGCAGCTTGGTGGCTGGATGCCTCCTGTTCTCCTAACACGTGGCCAAGATCGTCTGGAGTTTTGGAACTGGAGGCTCACAGCAGGAGAGACCGGGCAGAACTTGAAGGTGAAAAGGCCAGGGTAGGATTTAGTCACAAGAGAGGTTAAAAGGTGTTGCCAAATATTCAGATCAGACTGTGAGTGTCCAGGGAAGGACAGGAGCATGACTTTGGTGCTGTCCATTTCTTTGAATTGTTTAGACTGAAAGAAGTAAGCACAGGATAAGGCGAGAAATCCCTATGAAACAAACGAGCTGGAAAATCCTGGCTGTGCTCCCGGCGGATCTGGGGCAACGTGGAAAGGCGGAACGCAATTCTCAGACCACCTCCCACCCCGCCCCCCATCTTAACGTCCTTTGTAGATGTTCCAGAGGACTCGGTGGTGGGGGCGGGGCGGGGGGAGGTCTTTCATTAGCATAGGGCTCAGTTATGGAAAGACTACATGATTTTGCTGTGGAGGGAAAGTCAGCCAATGTGAGACCTCCGATTTTCATAGCATGAAGTGAGTACATGACAATGGCATTGCTGCTCAGTGGCGAATAATGTGTTTATGAGGATGTGAGCATAAAACCCGGGACGTTTCCCCATCGCGTTGGCTCACGGCTTTCCTTGTTTGCTTCTATTGCTGCAACTCTGGGAGAAAGTGACACGTTCCCTTTTCTTGGTGACTGATTCAACACCCTCTTGTCACATTCATCACACTTTTCTCATTTTTTTTTTTTTTTTTCTCCAGGACTCACAGTTCTGCTTCTGGCCTCTCCTGGGGTTTCAGGATAGTTATTTTTCTCATCCGTTCCTTTTTAGCTTTGTGTGAAGCAGCGGTAGAATCGATCACATGCCTTGTGGCGTCCCTTGGAAATCAACTTTCATGTTTTCCGATCACTGGGCTTTTGGTGGAACTCCTTGAATACCGATTGAGAGGTTCCCTTGGCTAAGTTACCAAAAACAAGTAAATTCAAGTGGAACATTTTAAGTAAAATCTCCACGGAGTCCTGCTTGGTTTTTTTCTTACTCTGCATAGATAGCAATGATATTTATTCTATTACCAATAATAGCATAAAAACAAAGGCATTTCACTTCTCCAGATCCTTTCTTCTTTAAGAAGACTGTCTATTAAATGGGTGGCAAGCAAATTCAACACTTCATTAGACCCTGCTAAATTACAACACCGAGTATGGTAGTTAAATAGAGGCACGGTGCGGGCACTAATCTGTGGCAAGTTATAATTTTGCACCTAGACCATTTTCCTAACTGGATGCCCCTGGAGCTCCAGGACAAAAGTTGAAAGTAGCAAAAACATTCTATTCCTTAGTTTTATTGTAAGAAATAAGGGGCAAGTATGTAAGCTTCTATCAGCCTAACGGATTAATAAAAGCTGAAGTGTTGATTTTGTACAATTACTGCTACTAGGCACTGTATACAGTGGTTCAACCGGGAGCTATTTTGCACCCCCAAGGGATATTGGCCAATGTCTGGAGATAGTTTCGGTTGTCGTAACGGGGGGGAAGGGACGCTGCTGTCTTCTAGTGCGTAGAGGCAAAAGATACCGCTAAACATCCTGGGAGGCACGGGACAAAGGGACACTCCCCAACAACAAATAATGATTTAGCTCAAAATATCACAAGTGGAAACACTGAAAAACGCTACCATAATGACTGATTCCTCCAAGGAAACCAAAACTCATACTGCACGACTGATTTACATGGATTCGACTTTTTAGCACCCTTATTGAGGTGTAATTCACATACCAAAAAAATGCACCTCTTTGGAGAGTGTAATTCAATGACTTCTAGTTTCTTCGGGCTTGTGCAATCACCACAATCAAGTTTACACTTTTCTCACCCTCCAAATGTCACATTTTAATCCACTTTAGTCATTTCGCCCCCACCGTCTCTGCCCCCCAAGCCCTCGACAGCCACAGATATGCCTGCTATCTGTATAGAATTGTCCTTACTGTGCGGCTTTCATACCCACGCAATTATACGAGAGGCCACCTTTTGTGCCTGGTTTCTTTCAGCATCATGTTACCAAGGTTCATACATGTTGTAGCATGTATCAATACTTCATCCCTTTTTATTGACGAATGGTGTGGTGTGTAAATAAACTATATCTCCTTATGCATTCATCAGTAGATGGCATTCAGCTATTTTGAATAGTGTTGCCTGAACATTCACGTACAAGTTTTCGTGGGAATGTATGTTTTCGTTCTCTTGGGCACAGACCCGGGAGTAGAATTACTCGATCATCTACCTCCATGTTTCCCATTTCGGGGAGCAGCCAAACTGTTTTCCGAACCAGTGCAACCACTTTGCATCACTCCTAGTAATGTATGAGGTTCCCATTTCTCCCTTCCGTGTCTTTTTCATTATAATTATCCTCATGGGTGGCAGGTAGCATCTTATTGGGGTTTTGATTTGCATTTCCCTAATGACTAATGACAGCGAGCATCTTTTCAATGTGCTGGTTGACCAGCTGCGTATCTTTGAAGAAATGTCCATTCAGATCAATCAGGAATTTTTTAAAAAAATCTTTATTATTAAGTTGTTAAAAAGACTTTATATAGACGCAAGTCCCTTATCAGGTGTATGATTTGCAAATGTTTTCTCCCATTTTGTGGGTTGGCTTTTCACTCTGTTGCCAGTGTGGTTTACAACTTAAAAGTTTTCAATTTTGATTAGGCTCCAATTTATTTTTTTTCCTTTTATTACTTGTGTTTTTAAAGTCATATTCGTGGCTTTGCCTAACCTGAGGTCGCGAAGGATTGCTTTCATGTTTCCTCTCAGGAGCTGTACAATTTTAGCTCCTACATTTAGCTCTATAGTCTACTGTGAGTTAATTTTTTTGTATAATGTAACGAAGGCATCCAACTTCGTTCTTCCGCAAGCGGGCATCCAGTTGTGCCGGCCTCACTTATTGAGAAGACTTTTCTGTCCCCATTGA
The DNA here is from genome assembly GCF_018350155.1 of Leopardus geoffroyi. Lineage (NCBI taxonomy): Eukaryota > Metazoa > Chordata > Mammalia > Carnivora > Felidae > Leopardus > Leopardus geoffroyi. The sequence goes on along the minus strand of NC_059333.1, from coordinate 7,417,540 downwards.
ATTGCCTTGGCACCCTTGTTGAAATTAATTGTTCACAAATGTGAAAGTTTATTTGGGGCCTCAATTCTATTTTATTGATCTGTCTGTCCTTATGATAGTTCTACATGCTCTTGTTTATTGTAGTTTTGTGATAAGTTTGGAAATCAGGAAGCCTGAGCTGCTCAGCTTTATTCTTTTTCAATCTTGGTTTAGCTATTTGCATCCTTTGGACTTTCATAGAAACTGACAATTTCTGAAAAACAGCTAGCTGAGCTTTTCTTTTTCGTGTTTATTTTTGAGAGAGAGAGAGAGAGCGCATGAGCAGGGGAGGGGCAGAGAGAGAGGGAGACACAGAATCGGAAGCAGGCTCCAGGCTCTGAGCTGTCAGCACAGACCCGGATGCGGGGCTCGAACCCACGGACCGCGAGATCATGACCTGAGCCCAAGTCGGACACTTAACTGACTGGGCCCCCCAGGCACCCCCCCCCAACTGAGATTTTAATAGACATTGCATTGAATCTGTAGATCAGTTTGAAGAAGAATATTGCCATTTTAACAATATTAAGTCTTTCAGTCCACAAACATGAAATGCTTTCTCGTTTATTTTGCTTTCCTTTCATTCCTTTCGACAACTTTTTGCGGTTTTCAGTGTACAGGTCTTACATTACTTTGGTCAAGTTTACTCCCAAACATTTTTGGGATATCGTTATAAATGGAATTGTTTTCTTAATGTCATTTTCAGATTGTTCATTGCTAACATATAGCAAGATAATTGATTTTTGTAAATTGGTCTCATATCCTGCAATCTTGCCGAACTTGTAATTTTTTTTTTTTTTAATTTTTTATTTTATTTTTTTTTTTAAATTTTTTTTTTAACATTTATTTATTTTTGAGACAGAGAGAGACAGAGTGTGAACAGGGGAGGGGCAGAGAGAGAGGGAGACACAGAATCTGAAACAGGCTCCAGGCTCTGAGCTGTCAGCACAGAGCCCGACGCGGGGCTCGAACTCACAGACCGTGAGATCATGACCTGAGCCGAAGTCAGACGCTTAACCAACCGAGCCACCCAGGCGCCCCATGAACTTGTAATTTTTTAGTGGATTCGTTAGGGTTTCCTATAAATAAGACAATGCCATACGCAAATAGAGATAATTTTCCTTCTTCCTTTATAATCTAGATGGATTTTCTTCCTTTTATTTCCCTAATTTCCCAGGCTAGACCTTCCAACATAGTGTTAAATACATGTATCAAGAATGGACATGTTTGGGGCGCCCGGGTGGCTCAGTCGGTTAAGCATCCGATTTCGACTCAGGTCATGATCTCACTGTCCGTGAGTTCAAGCCCCGCCTTGGGCTCTGTGCTGACAGCTCAGAGCCCGGAGCCTGCCTCGGATTCTGCGTCTCCCTCTCTCTCTGTCCGTCCCCCACTCATGCTCTGATTCTCTCTCTCTCTCAAAAATAAATAAACATTTAAAAACATTTTTAAAAAAGAGTGGACATGTTTGTATTGTTCCCCATCTTAGGGAAGAAGCATTCAATCTTTCGTCGTTAAGTATAATGTTGTCTGGATATTTTTGTAGATGTCCTTTACCAGGTTGAAGAGAGTTTATTTTCTTCCTAGTTTGTTGAATATATTTTTTATCATGAATGGGTGTTAGATTTTGTCAAATGCCTTTCCTGTTCTTTTAAAATGATGTGTGGTTTTGTCCTTATTCTATTGATATGGTGTATTACATTAATTGATTGTTGGATGTTAAACCAGCCTTACATTTGGGGGATATATTCAACTTGGTCATAGTGGATAATCCTTTTTATATATTCCTGGATTCAGTTTGCTAGTATTTAGCTGAGGGATTTTTGGGTCTATATTCAGAAAAGATATTGGTCTGTAGTTTGGAGAGTTTTCTTATGATATATTTGTTTGCTTTTCGTGTCTGTGTGATGTTGGCCTCATAGAATGACCTGAAAATCGTTCCTTCCTTTTCTATTCAAATGCTTTGTGAATAGTTGCTATTAATTTATGTTTAAATGTTTGGTCAAATGTAATCATTGAGTCATCTGGGCCTGGGCTTTTCTTTACAAGAAGTTTTTAAGTTAGTAATTTAATCTTTTTACTTATTACATGTCCTTTCCAATTTTGTTTCTTCTTGAGTCTGTTGTAGTAGTTCCTGTCCTTCTTTTAATTTTTTTTAAAATTTTTATTTGAGAGAGAGAGCGAGAGAGAGCATGGAGAGGGGCAAAGGGAAAGAGAGAGAGAGACAATCTTAAGCAGACTCCATGCCCGGTACAGAACCTTGTGTGGGGATTGATCCAATCACCCTGGGATCATGACCTGAGCTGAAATCAAGTCGGATGCTCAACTGACTGAGCCACCGAGGCACCCTCGCGATAGTTTGTGTCTTTCTAAGAACTTGTCCCTGTAATGTGTGTCCATGGCACAGGGCTGTTCATACTATTCCCTTATTATTCTTTTTTTATTTCTATAGATTAGCAGTGATGACTGCTCTGGTCTTTTATTAATGATTTTAATAACTTGAGTTTCCGATTTTTTTCTTGGTCTAGCCAAAGCTTTGTTAATTTCGTTGATCTTTTCAAGGAATAAACTTTTGATTTAATTAATTTCTTCCATGGTCTTTCTGATCTCTGTTTCATTAATTTCTGCTGAAGTTTTTAATATTTACTCCCTACGATTACTTTAGCTTTAGTTTTCTCTTATTTTTCCAGTGTCTTAAGGTGGAAGTTTGGGTTATTGATTTGAGATCATTTTTCCTTTTTAATGTAGGTGTTTATGGATGTGCATTTCCTTAGAACCATTGCTTTACTTGTATCTTATATGTTTTGATATGTTGTGTTTAGTTGTTATTCATCTCAGAGTATTGCCTAATTTCCTTTGTGATGTATTCTTTGGTTATTTAGGAATGTACTGTTTATTTCCACATATTTGCTAATTTCCCAAACTACTTTTTATTATAGATGTCTAGTCTCACTCCATTGTAGTTCAGAGAATATACTTTACATGATTTCAAACCTTTGAAGTTTACTAAGCCTAGCATATGGTCTATCTGGAGAAACGTTCCACGTACACTTGAGAAAAATATCTCAAGTGTATTTTTGTTGAGTAGAGTGGCTTATAAATGTTTGTTTGTTCTTGTTTGTTTGTAGTGCTTTTCAAGTCTTATATCCTTTTAACCTACTTCCTAATTGTTCTATACATTATGGAAAGTGGGATATGGAAATCTTCAGCTGTTATTGTTGAATTGTCTATTTCTTCTTCGATTCTGTCAGTTTTTTGCTTCATCTGTTTTGGGCCACTGTTTTTAGTTGCATATATGTTTTCAACTATATTTTTCTGATCAGTTGATGCTTTCATCATTATAAAATATCCTGTTTATCTCTAGTAACTTTTTTTTGGGGGGGGGCCTTAAAATCTACCTTGCCTGATATTAGTAGTTTCTTTTCTGGTTGCTGTTAGGATGGCATATCTTTTTCCAGCCTTCTGATTTTCAACCTATTTGTTTTGCCTTGTTTTGTTTTGTTTTTAGAGAAAGAGAGAGGGAGAGAAAGCATGCATGCATGCACGTGCGTGAGCTGGGGAGGAGCAGAGGGAGAGGGAGAATCTTAAGCAGGCTCCACACCCAGTGCCTGACAGGGGGCTCGATCTCACAACCGTAAGAACATGACCTGAGTCAAAATCAAGAGTCGGACGCTTAACTGACTGAACCACCCAGGCGCCCCATCAACCTATTTGTATCATTGAATCTAAAGTTCGCATCCTGTCGACAGCGTAGAGCTGAATCATGTTTTCTTCTCCGATCTAACAGTTTCTGCCTTTTGATTAGACTGTTTAATCCTTTCACATCTAATATTGTTATTGTTATGGTTGGATGTGTAGTTTCCATTGGACTTTTTGTTTCTACATATCGCATGTCACATTTCGTGCCTCTGTTTCTCTTCACTACTTTCCTTTGCGTTAAATGCATATTTTTAGCGTAAGACTTTAATTTCTCCAGTGACTTTTTTCCTTTGTTTTTGAGTAATTTTCTTAGGCTTAGAGTAAGTTATTGTCTAGGGTTTATGGTACATGCCTTAACTTATTGAAATCGACTTTAGACATGCTAACTTAATACCAGTGAGATATAGTAACTTTTCTCTTACAAAGCTCCAACCTCTTCCCTTGTTCTGTAATATTATTGTTGTACATATTATTTTCGGTATGTTATAAGCCCAACAGTAAATTGCTGTAATTTTGACTTTATATAATTTCATCTGTTTTAAGGAAGCTAAGATCAGAAAGGACAGAGACTGTATATCTCAAGGCTTTGTTGTGATCGATTTTTTTTTATGCTTCATTTCTTGTTCTCTACATTTGTTCCTGTAGATTCCAGTTACCATCTGGGTAACCATAGCTTTGTTCCTTTCCACCTCCTTTATGCTATCATGGTCATATACATTACATTCATATACGTTATAAGCCCTGAACCATATTTTGACTAAAAGTTCTACACAATATGGTGTGAAGTGGTTAGTTATTGTAGTCCTGGGTTTCATGTAGACCAAAGAGAAATACGCAAATGAAACGACTTATTTTCAGAAAGATATAACAATGGCAAGCTTAAGGGACATCCTGACTTTGTGATCTCTTTGACAGACTGACTAAGGCTGGGTCTAATGATCTCTAATTCATGAAAGAGTACTTCACAACTGGGAACTTGTTTTGAACTGGCCAATGATGCTCTGAAACCCTCACAGCTGCTTCAATGTCTGATTTTCCTGTGGTCATACAGACCCAGCTTGAGTGGTGTCATATTATTATAGAGTTCCTTCTTGCCTATATAAACATTTCAATACATACGAGTTTATGCACAAGAACATCTGCTCTTTTGGAAAGCTGAGTAGTGAGGGACTTGTTTTTGTGATGTTCCATATTTCTGAATTTTAAAATTTGTTCAGCATCCCAAGTCTGACACGTTCAAGAATGAAATGAAAAGCCAGGCTGGCAACAGAGGTGTTTTCTGACTCATGAATAAGCCATCCAGGTAGAGGCAATACCTGTCGGGCAGGTTGGGTGTGTTACTAGATCACTTTCTCCATGCTTCAGCGGAGGGTGATGTCCAGACACCCACATAAAGTAGTTTCCTGCTAAAATCAAGAAATGCTGGGAGTTCAGTTGAGAACTTCGCTTTCCCAAAAAATCAATATGGTCAGTGAACGGTTTCAGTAGATTTAACAGGTTTTTGGACACGGAGACTCTAGTTTGGGTCTTGTCTTTCTTTCTTTCTTTCTTTCTTTCTTTCTTTCTTTCTTTCTCTTTCTCTCTTTCTTTCTTTCTTTCTTTCTTTCTTTCTTTCTTTCTGTTTCTTTCCTTCTTTCTTTCTTTCTTTCTTTCTTTCTTTCTTTCTTTCTGTTTCTTTCTTTCTTCCTTTCTTTGAATGTTTATTTATTTTTGAAGGAGAGAGAGAGTGTGTGTGTGAGCAGGGGAAGGGCAGAGAGAGAGAGGGAGACACAGAATCCGAAGCAGACTCCGGATTCTGCATTGTCAGCACAGAGCCTGATGCGGGGCTCGAACTCATGAGCCGTGAGATCATGACCTGAGCTGAAACTGGACGCTTAACCAACTGAGCCACCCAGGTGCCCCTGGAGCTTTTCTTGAAGTAGTTTAAGAAGTTTCCTCCCTTTTCCTTTTGCCTTTGCTTGTTAGAAAATCTGTCACCAAACTGCTTCAGGTTTTGACTAAACTCTCTCTTCTTTTGCCCAAAGAGATGAGCTGGAATTTGAGCATATTTGTTACTCCTCGAAAAGAAGGTGTAGACGCTCCCACTACAACCCCACGCAGGGCTGTGATGGGAGCCCCGTGAGGGGGATTTGTCCTCCTTCTTCTCTCTGACTGTGTGCTCACTCAACAGCATGAATGTTTAGCATTTTGTCTTTGATGTATGGACTATTAAAAATACTAAGATACGGGGCGCCTGGGTGGCATAGTCGGTTAAGCGTCCGACTTCAGCCAGGTCACGATCTCGCGGTCCGTGAGTTCGAGCCCCGCGTCGGGCTCTGGGCTGATGGCTCAGAGCCTGGAGCCTGTTTCCGATTCTGTGTCTCCCTCTCTCGCTGCCCCTCCCCCGTTCATGCTCTGTCTCTCTCTGTCCCAAAAATAAAATAAATAAACGTTGAAAAAAAAAATACTAAGATACTGAGTACTTACAGCTACTCTAAATAACCGCTTCAAGTCAGCGTCCGTTGGTCTGTGAAGCCCTCTGGAAGTTGTCTGTTAACTTCTACCGACTTTCTCTAGAATAAGTATGTAGTTTTTCTAAACACAGGCCATTTAGACTATGCTAACATTTCTATTCTGCAATTGTGTTGTTACTTCCTTTTGCTTTCCTTTGTACTCATTCATTTCTTCAAAAAATAAATAACTGTGGGGGCACCTGGGTGGCTCAGTCTTTTAAGCATCCTTTGTCGCTCAGGTCATGATCTCATAGTTCGTGGGTTCGAGCCCCGTGTTGGGCTTTGTGCTGACAGCTCAGGGCCTGGAGCCTGTTTTGGATTCTGGGTCTCCCTCTCTTTCTGCCTCTCCCCTGCTCATGCTCTGTCTCTCTCTCTTTCTCAAAAATAAACATTAAAAAATTTTTTTAAATAAAAAATAAAACAAATACCATGTCGTTCCATCAAAGTGCTTGTATGGAAAGGCCACACCATCAGGGGGCCTGCTTCCAGCTCTCCCCACTTTCTGCATTATCTGCTAGGTCAGGATGGGACCTCCTGTTCAGCTTACTGAGGGCAGTGATGGGGGTTTTAGCTTTGGTCAGTTGCCTGTACCTGGCTAACACGATTTCCTTCATCATCGCTTGCACTGGCTTCTAGTGTCAACTTATCCAAATAAAATTCTAATTATATTTGAAGAAGCCCGTTGTCATTCCCTTCATGACTTCTTAGCATCCTTGCGCTCACTCCTCCACCAGGTGTTAAGGGAAGGAAGCCTATATTCTCTTCTCTCTGCACATCTAGCACGTTACCAATGGAAGAATCGTGCTCAGTTAACAGTCCCTTTTCTTCCTGACATGTCGGTTCTCTCAGGCACCTTCGCAGTATCACTTAGATATATGCGTGGCTCCCCACCCAAAACGCTTGGTTCTGAACCTCTCTCCAAATTCTACTGGAGACCAATCTCCGGACCATTTTCCAGCTGTGAAAGCAGGCTCTGTCTGGGAACTTATGTCGGCTCGCTTCTCCCCAAAGGAGTCTGGCCCAGAAAATATCCAGGGACTTCTCTTAGTTGCAGGGACACTGCACTGAGAGTGACTTAGTCCTAGGCGTGTCTCAAGTACTTTGATGTTCACCTGTTCACATCCCGGCACTAAATTCTACTTATGAGGTCAAGACACAACTCAGTCACAGTTCTGTACTTGGAGCTGTCTTGAGCTAGAAGCAGCGGAATAAATTCGGCTTGTTTTTCAAGCCTCGAGAGACCCAGAAGCAGGTGGTGTAGGGATTGGGGGTGGGGGTAACTCACAACGTCACAGGGACCCAGCTTCCCTCTTTCTTTCTACTCAGTACAGGTTTGAGTCTCCACACCGCAAGGGGGCCGGCTGTTATGCCACCAGCAGGAATAGGGAAAAGGTGACGGGTGACATTGACACGGCCAGTTAAGTAAACTCTTGTGAAGATGTCTTCCAGAGGCGGGGGACCCCTTGCCCAAAATTGAGTTCAGGTGTGGATGCTGATACCATACCTGCATCTACCCAGAGGGCATGGAAAGTTTTGCTACTGATATAGTGAGGCTTTATGGGGCGAGCAGGGCGGATCATCCCAAGATGATCCCCAAATATCTTAAGACAGCAGAGAAAGGAGCCTGCCTTGTACTTTATTGAGAGTAGGAGAGGAGGCCAGGGGGAGAGTTGCTACACGTGGGTCGGAGCTTGTGGGGTCGAAACTTTCCACCACCGGCAAAGGAAGGAGCACCCAGGCTTGGTTCTCAGCTTCCTAGATGTGGGGCAAAAGAGGGAGGGAGGTGGGGCTTACAAGCAGTCAGAGATCAGAAATGGAGTCAGACTCTATCACACCGTCTTGTAGTCTCCTGCTTATCTCTCGTAAGCGGCTGAGAAGTGTAGGGTTTAACTGCCACCGAGGAGGCCTGACTGTTCGCGCAGAAAGAGCTCGTGCCAGTGAGTTAGGCAAGTCCCAGCCTCTTCCTTCGTACTGTCCTCACTCAGCAACTATTGCAATAGTCCGTCCTGGTGTTCCTCATTTGGACGTGAAAAGTGATCTTGGCTGTCCATCAAGATCAGTGGCGTTCAGGCGCTCTGCTCATTTTGGGCAGGTGACCGGGTCCAGCGAACTGTAGCAATGTGAGCTTTCCCAGGGCTCAGAAGATCAACAAGGCAACTCGGAGAAGGGGCTAGCACCACCCTTTGGGCCAGAGCAGGACCCACAGTGTGTGCTCGATATAAACACAAGCGTGCGAATGCAGGCATCTTAAAGCTCGATCACGGCGACACCTCTTGTTGTTAATTGCAAAGACAAAACCAACGCACAGTATTAAAAAATCAGCCTAATTCTGACTTTAAACCTGCTTTAAACCTGAGGGAGAAGTCCTCTGAAAGATTATTCATAAAAGGAAGAAATTTTTCCCAGTGGAAGGACAAGAGGACAAAAATAGAATAATTAGATAAAAGTATTTTCCAATACTGTATTGTCCAGGGTTTGGCATGGAAAAACAAGAGTGTAGGAGAAGAACGTTTCTCCCTTGGGCTCTCTAAATCTCTTTACCTATCCTTCCCTTACAAAGCATTTTTGGACTCAGAGCTCACTCCCTGGTTAAAGACAGCCCTGCAATTGGAAGGCAGGTCCCTTGGGAAGGTCTGTAAGTTCAAATCCTACCAGTAGGTTGGCAGCCGTGACAATGGACATCTAGGGTGTTTCTGGATGGAGGTGAACTTGCAGAAATAAGCCATTTCCCACTGAACCATAGAAGCTATGGTGCCCGGCTTGCTGATACAGGAGGAAGAGAAGGTCCATCCACATGGCATGGATGGATGGAGAAGGATTCAGAACTCGTTTTTATTTACTTTATTTTTGCGCATTTTCAATACTTCAAGGAGCCAGATGTTCCTGGAGGCATGTTCACACTTGCCGCTAAGAATTCAACCAGAAATCTCTTTGATGTCACATTTACTTTACAACTTTGATATTTGTAACCAATCCTCAGTTCCCACGAGATTGCTATCTGAACGGCCCAAGGTCACAGAGCCAAGCCAGAAAATACACCAAATTTAATAGCCACCTAGGGCACTTATCCTGCTTCCCCAGAGAACCCATGGGCAACTCACAGGACTCCCTTGGCAGGGAATCTGAACACGGGAGTTCTGAAAAACCTCTTCTGGGTCCTGATTCATTTTAATGTGCCCCACCCCCACCCCCGACCGGCCCCGCCTTTCTTCTTTTGAAGAGCTTCAAACAAAAATAATTTCCACTGTAGCTGGAAAAGTAGAAAAGGTACTTAACTCCAGCCACATTTTTGGTACCCTATAAAAGCTAAATAAAAAACAATGGACGAGGTACTGCATAGATGTGCAAGATCTTGGCAGGCTCATGAGCAAACCAAAGATAGGGGAAAAAAAAAAAAAAAACCCATCAGCTCCTCCAACCTTATCTCAAAATACAAATTAGAGTCACGAGGGAAAGACCAGCACCTCCGCCCAGGGCACAGGAGCATCCCCGGCTTCTCGCCTCACCTTGAAATGGGAACAGCAAACATCCTGTGCATCTGCTTTGCTGTGATGGCCCGACAGCAGAAAAAGGACATTTTTGCCACGACTGTATCATTTCATGCAGGAGTTTGGCTCCCGTCTCCTGATCTTGTCAGCAAAATTGACACTGAAGCGTTAGAACAAGAGTCTCGGTTTACGTATGCTTTCCTATGAGGTGCAAATTTGCACATACAGGCACCAATTTAACTGCCACCCCCTTGCGGGGCTTCGAGTTCTGGGGTCCATTCCCTAGTCTTTCTGCTCGTTATGAACAACTAGATACAGCCCTCGGGTTTACTAGTCATTTCTACCTCCCCTCACCCTTGTAGCTCCAGGGACCACTGTAGTAAAATCCACTTTATCGCAGTGATGGCTGTTTCCCACCCTCTTTTTTGACGACCATCAAGAAACGTAGACTCCCACCACGGCACTGCGGATGGTCAATCTCTTGTGGCCTCTAGACTTTCCAAAGTCGGCAACAAGTTAAAACAATGGGGAGTTCTCAAAGGTCATCGAGACGAGACCGTCTTCAGAGAGCCCGATGGCTGGATCGGAGGCACTCTGTCCAGTTTTCCCGATTGAAAACGGTTAAAAAGTCGCTAGGAAGTTCTGAAATATCAACCGCGGTTATGATAACAAGTTAAGCATTAGCAAGGAAGTTTTTCTTGAGTGTGAGTCTTGATGCGTGGTCTGGGCTTTGCCAGTAATCTTACACCGGTTGTCTGTTTTCCTTTCAGAGGCGGGTGGGAAGTCGTTCCCCAATGCATCTGGGTTGTTGAATATCCATTATGTTACAGGGACCTATTCCTTCTTCCAAAACAATGCTAATTTTTATGGAGTCTAAGTGAAAACAGGAACATTTGCTTTCTTAGGGGTAAAGTTCTTGGAATATGACAAGGAGTGAGTACATTTCTTGACCAAATAGCACTTAACCAGACATTGCTTTCACAATTGACTTCTCTTAAAAGAAAAAAAAAAGATTTATTTCTTTTTAATGTTTATTTATTTTTAGAGAAAGAGAGGAGAGAGAGAGAGAGAGAGAGAGAGAGAGAGAGAGACATAGAATCCAAAGCAGGCTTTAGGCTCCAAGCTGTCAGCCCAGAGCCCGACTCAGGGCTTGAACTCACAAACCATGAGATCATGACCTGAGCCAAAGTCAGAAGCCCAACTGACTGAGCCACCCAGGCGCCCCTCCTGGGGCTTAGTTTCTAGAAAGGCCCACCTCCCATGAAAGGCTTCTGTGGTCAACAGGTGGTACCAGCCATCAGTGTATTACTCACAATAAAAGTGGCACGTGGGCATTATTATTGCTGTTGAATCAAATAAACACACCCCCAAATTGCTAATTTGTTCAAATCATTGAAAGATTCTCTGTGATTTACTGGATTCGATGAGGATGCAAATATAATAATAATAAAAAAAAAAAAAAGCCGGGAGAGACAGCATCATGGAACATATTGTACCTTATTGTAAAATAAAAATAACCTTGGACAGCCCGTGGAATGTGTTCTAACAGCCTAATCAGTTCTTTACTGTGGTTTTCCTGCCGGTCGGGGAGCCCTGCGTCAGAGACTGGATGCCAAGTGACTGGTTTGCGTTTTGGTGAGACGTGTTTTTCTTGCTGAGAATTTTCAGGTCTGCAGTTTCCCTAAGTGCAAGGCAGCTAGGTCACCTTCCTGTGCGCTGGGGCACTGCCTTCGTGCCGGGTGTCTCATCGAAGGCTGGGGTATGGGAGCTCAGGTCACCGGTGGACCCCAGGAACCTACAGCCTCTGTGGCGAGGCCGGCCGTCACCTCCCTGTCCCTGGCGAACGGCAAGGATGGGGGTGACCCACCGGCATTTCCAACGTGTACAAAGGCACTCGCTGTCCAGATCCAGACTCTGTGCTACAAACAGCAAAATTCATGACAATGTGTGCCGTTGAGGCAACTACCTAAGTCAATCTGGGCAAAGCGATATGAGATTTTCACCCTCCGTGGATTATCCTAGGGTTTTTTTAGCCTAAACTTTTCAAGAATGACTTGCTCTTTTCTTTCTTTCGTTTTTAATTTAAAAAAAATGTTATTTCTTTATGAGAGAGAGAGAGAGAGAGAGAGAGAGAGAGAGAGAGAAAACAAGTGGGGGAGGGGCAGAGAGAGAGGGAGACCCAGAATCCCAAGCAGGCTCCAGGCTCCCAGCTGTCAGCGCAGAGCCCGACGCGGGGCTTGAGCTCACGGACCGTGAGATCATGACCTGAGCCGAAGTCGGACACTTAACTGAGCCCCCCAGGCACCCCAAAACCGCTTTCTTCTGTCCAGGGAGGGATTATCCTCAACAGATGCAAGAGTACTGGCTGTCGTGGCTGCCTCCCTCCCTGGGCTCTGGGCACCTCTACCCGACGCTGTGCTCCCAGGTCATCTTGTTTTGTTCAGGCAAGACCCAAATGGTGCATTTTTCATGCTTTTTCTTGGTTCTTTACCCAAACAGAAAACATAGTCAGGGAGCTGGGCCTACTGTGGTTATGAGCTTCCCGGATTGACCCAAAGTTGCTTCTAGATACATGCCGTTCCCTCTGCTACTTCTCTGCTGCTTATTTTTGCCCCACCGACAGCGCTCTGGGGATGCCCGAGCACCAGGGTTTCACACGGGTCTCCACGCAGAAAAGATCCCTGCCCTGCAAACACACGCATGCACACATATGCACACGAACATGCGCCCTTTGAGCCAAACCGAACAAACACCCAGGGCAAGGAGTTTAAAAACGGAGGCCCGTGCAATATTTGTTATCGATGCCCAAGGAGCTTTGTTTCAAATTCTTACCATGCCCGCAAGCTCTGCAAGGTTTCCTCCCCAGCCTGCCCCACGCCTCGCCTACCGCACTGGCACCCTTGTTCCCCCGCACACCCCCCCAAACCCTCCCTTCTCCGGCCTCCCCTCTAGGACTCCACCTGCTCGGCCGATTCCCCCCATCTCAGCGCCAGACGAGCCTCTTCAGTGGCACATGCCCGGCCTCCCGGCCACCTCACTGACCCCCATGACCCCCGTCGTGACTCCCATGACCCCCATGACCCCCATGACTGCCCTCCTTGTCTTCTTTACCTCCCGACGAATGAGGTTTTTGTATGTTTACTTAGAAGCTGATGGTGAAGAGGAAAGAAAGTGGGACTGTGCGGAGGGTCTGCTCTGTTTACTGCTGTCTTCCTAGCTGGTAGGAAGGCGCCTGACCCATCGCACTTGGTTCAACTTGGTGAATGTCAAATAAACAAAGTTGTCAAGCCAAATGGTGCGGTGTACAAGGAGGAAACAAATGGTGGAGGTTCGACTCCCTGCCTCTCCACCCGGCGCTGTGACCTCAGCATGGTCTAGAAAGAGAGAAGGACCCAAGCCTGAGAGTCACCGAGCAAGTCTTTATTTAAGTGACAAATGGCCAACAATGGAAATGTGGCTAAAAGATGGGACATAGTTACGTCTAATTCCGAAGCACTGAACGCCTCTCGCCCTTGTCTGCGCCATCAGTGAGACTTGGGCTAGATTTTTCGGAAGTTAAGATTTTGGATGGGTTTTCAAGCTACAACGTTTGGGGAGTATTTATCTTCTTTCTGACTTTTTCTACTGGGCTGTAATCTTCTGAAGGGCAGGGTTATAAAATGAGCATCTCTTCATTCTCTTATATTCCCAGGACAAACCTTGCGCTTGGAGCTCGATAATTCCTTATTGGAAAGAACCCCTTTATTTCTGGAGACTTCCTGTACTTTTTGTGGCCAGGAAGTCTGTTTCGAACGATACGCTTCATACTGTTTGATCTGTCGAATCGAGGATCGGCAATTTCTTTTTTCCTCAAAAAGACCAGACAGTAAACATTACACATTTTGCGAGCCATACTTCCTTGTCACAATTCTGTCACACCACCGTTTTAGCATGAAAGTAGCCATAAACAATCTCGTACACAAATGGGCATGGCTGCGTTGCAATAAATCTTTATTTATAAAAACAGGTTGTGGGCCGCATTTGACCTTTGGGCTAGAGTTTGCTTTCTCCTGTGCTAGACTATTCTTACCATAAAATAACCATTCCTAAAGTGAACCGTTTGTTTCTCTCGTGTTGAATTGGACGTAAACTATGTGAGATCATTTTCATTTGCATTTCTAGTGTTATTCATTTGTTACTTGAATAAAGACTTGCTCAGTGACTCCCAAGCTTGAGTCTTTCTTTATTCCCTTTTCAGAAGGTATGAAACTTGACCCACTTAAGAAACGTTCCGAGGCACTGCCTTCTTTTTTTTTCTTCCTTTTTCTTTTAAATAATACCTCATTTTTGTGACTATCCTGTTGACACAAACTGAACCTGAGACAAAGCTCCTAGCGCTGGCTCACTAAGCTCTTTGTGGTCAAACTGGTTTCTCACCCACCAGACTCCGGGAGAGAGAAAGAGAGGACTGTACCAGATTAGATGTGTTTTGAGGAGGGATCAATATGTAATATACACCAGACTGTGCCTCCTTCATTCTCCCTGGGTCTAACAACAGCTAATTCCCATATACAAATTGTACACAAGGGAGGACAAAGGGATGGGCTTTGGTCCCTTAGTTGCGACCCTAAAAAGGCCAGGAAAGCAGAGATGCGTTGACATTCCAGGCTTGGTACAGAAACCCAAACGGAACCGAGCCCTAGGAATTGACCGTGGACCACTGCCTTTCCTCGTCTGGTGGTTACCAAAACCCCTCTGCATAGCTGTGCCTTCCACTTTGCCTCTGTCTGATCTGGAACAGATTGGAGATTGTCTGTAGAACTTTTGACTCCCCAGGCCCCCGGGTCTCCAAGTGCCCCCTCTAAAGAGATCTAAGCCCAGCCAAAAAAAAATCTTTATCTCTGCTTCCACCTCATTCTCACACAACCCAGAGTTCAAAATGACCTAGGGAAGTGGGAGAGAGGGAACGTTTTCTTTTGACTCCTGGAAAAGCTGTGTCTTATCCCAGGCCCTGGGGACAATGGCACCGGTGGCTAATGAGACAGTGGGGATTTGTCTTGTAACCTTTAAGGTATTTAGTCTGCAGAACTAATGGGAACCAGTAGGTATTCCAGACTGAGAACAGCCTCTTTTCTTCTTAAGAAGAGGTCGTCGAAGTCACCAGAGGGCTGGACTGGGAACAGAGCAAAGGGCCAACCAGGGGCTGTGGACACAACCGAAGGCAGATGACCGCATGGACACGGTGGGTCCAAGATGCTCTCTTCAGGATGGGGAAAGGTACAGCCAGCCCTCTCTGTGGCCACGGAAGGGGTTCTCAGCCTTGGTTTCAAACCCATCATCTCAGGATGGGAAACACAATATTGACGTCCAGGCCTCACCCCAGACTAACTAAATCACAATCCCTTGGCTGTTTACAAAGTTTCTCTGGGTGATTCTAATGTGTAGTTGGGGTTGGGGAACACCATTCCACTTCATGACTGTCACAGTGCTGAAAACACTATCGGAAGGAAGTTACTAAAGGTTACCAGTCTCCCCACCGGTCCCTCCCTTGAGATCCTCCTCATCTGAAACTAGGCTGTGAGGTCACCTTGTAAATGATTCCACTTATATATTCTTTTCCAAAGATGAAGGAGGGGGCATCTGGGTAGCTCAAGTTGGTTAAGAGCCTGACTCTTGATTTCAGCTCAGGTCATGATCTCACCGTTCGTGAGTTTGAACCCCGTGTCAGTTTCTGCACTGATAGCGTAAAGCCTGTTTGGGATTCTCTCTCCCCCCCCCCCAACACACAAAGTAAATAAATAAACTTAAAAAATAAGGGCACCTGGGTGGCTCAGTAGGTTAAGCATCTGACTTCAGCTGAGGTCATGATCTCAGGGTCAGTGGGTTTGAGCCCCGCGTCGGGCTCTGTGCTGATGGCTCGGAGCCTGGAGCCTGCTTCGGATTCTGCGTCTCCCTCTCTCTCTGCCCCGTCCCCGCTGGTGCTCTGTCTGTCTGGCTGTCTGTTTCTGTCTCAAAAATAAACCATAAAAAAATAAATAAAATAAAGCTTAAAAGATGAAGGATGTCTACAACTAGAAATCAAACGGGACTCCAGTCTGATGTCATGTGTTCAGTTTTGGCCATTTCTGTTCTTCATGGTGTGACCTGTTACTGCAGCTCAGTTAACCCCGAGGTGACCCACATGGGTGGCTATAAAATACAGTGATTCAGAGTGTGAGCTTGGAAGTGAGACCTGGGTTTGAATGCCTGTGCCTCAAATTACTAGCTCTTTGGTCTTGGGCACATGACTTAACCTAAAGCTCAGTTTTCTCACCTATAAAGTGGAAAGAATAATCCTTATCTCAAAGATTTATTTGCAGAGGGGGGAGGCAGAGAGAGAGGGAGAGAGAGAATCCTAAGCAGGCTCTGCACCATCAGCACGGAATCTGACACAGAGCTTGAACTCACGAACTGTGAGATCATGACCTGAGCCAAAACCAAGAGACAGATGCTTAACACACTGAGCCACCCAGGCACCCCTGATTTGTTAATATGATAGTAAGTGCACTATTAGAATAAATAACTTGATAGATAATAAGAATTAAACAAGGCAGTGGATATAAAACACCCAAATCAAATTCCTGCTCCATGGTAAGACTTCAACCAACAATGGTTTTTATCATTAAAACCAAAATGAATGGTGTGCCTGGGCCAGAGTCTCAATTTCTTTTCTCAAGGGATAATGGTTCAAGAATAAGACTCAAGCCCATGAAGAAACTCTTGATTTTTCTTGAGCAGTGAGCTCACTAAAGTTTTCTTATGTTGCCAAGTACAATCAGATCCAAGGGTATTGGTTACTGTCGGCATACAATGAGGACAAACTTTTGGAGGAAACTTTCTGCAGAATACAGGCCAAATATAAAAATTCCAGGGCTGCCTTTGATTTTCTTTGAATGCACAGAAACTCATGTGAGGGATGAGGATATTTCCATATTCCCTACTATCTGCTGGAGGTTAAGAGATGACGTATAGTAACCTGAAGGGAGTGTTTCTATAATCTTGGTTGAAATGAGTGTTAATCATTTAGGCAAAGTATGAACATCTCCAGTGCTTGATTTCAATTAAAAAAAAAAAAACAAGTAGAAATATACCACAAAGTAAGTAGAGTTCTAACATAATCTTTAGGAGGTAAATTATGTTTCATGTCGCCCTACCTTGTGACCACAATATTGGCTACCTGGCCAATATGGTGTGTGTGTGTGTGTGTGTGTGTGTGTGTGTGTAAGGGCCAAGTATTTACCTAGTTGTCTATCAGACTGGTAGAACCAGTCCTACTCCACGAAATTTCTAGAACTTGCTCTTGACGATAGTATAAATGCGTCTTTGAGAACCAAACTTGAACCTCGTCTTTCTGACAGGAGACATTTTAGATCGGAGGCTATCCTGACCTTCAATTCAAAGAAAAAGAGAAAGTTCCACCAGAAAGTCAGAAAATGAAGGACAGGTGGGTGGATGGATGGGCAGATAGATAGATGATAGATTTAATAAAGCCCTGGAATGAAAAGAAATGCCTGTTATTCTGTACCCCGAAGCTCCCAAGGCCACTCCACACTTAGCCTCCAGGATAGAAAGATGGTATCACTGTTGTCAGGTTGGTGACAGAGTTTTTCTTTTTTTTTGTTTTAATTTTTTTTTTCAACGTTTATTTATTTTTTTGGGGGACAGAGAGAGACAGAGCATGAACGGGGGAGGGGCAGAGAGAGAGGGAGACACAGAATCGGAAACAGGCTCCAGGCTCTGAGCCATCAGCCCAGAGCCCGACGCGGGGCTCGAACTCACGGACCACGAGATCGTGACCTGAGCTGAAGTCGGACGTTTAACCGACTGCGCCACCCAGGCGCCTCGAGTTTTTCTTTTAAAAAATTTTTTTTTCAACGTTTATTTATTTTTGGGACAGAGAGAGACAGAGCATGAACGGTGGAGGGACAGAGAGAGAGGGAGACACAGAATCGGAAACAGGCTCCAGGCTCTGAGCCATCAGCCCAGAGCCCGACGCGGGGCTCGAACTCACGGACCGCGAGATCGTGACCTGGCTGAAGTCGGACGCTTAACCGACTGCGCCACCCAGGCGCCCCTCGAGTTTTTCTTTTAAATAAATGAGTTTTTTAAATGTTTACTTATTTAGAGAGAGTGGGGGAGGGGCAGAGAGAGACAGAGAGAGAGAGGGTGTGAGAGAGAAACCCAAGCAGGCTCTGTGCTGTCAGTACAGAGCCTGACACAGGGTTTGATTCCAAGACCGTGAGATCATGACCTGAGCTGAAATCAGGAGTCGGACCCTCAACCGACTGAGTCACCCAAGTGCCCCCCGCCTTTATTTTAAATGTTTTATTTATTTTTGAGACACAAAGAGAGACAGACCATGAATGGGGCGGGGCAGAGAGAGAGTGAGACACAGAATCCGAAGCAGGCTCCAGGCTCTGAGCTGTCAGCACAGAGGCCAACACGGGACTCGAACCCACGTACCTTGAGATGACCTGAGCTGAAGTCGGATGCTTAACCGACTGAGCCACCCAGGTGCCCCGAGGTGCCCCCTTTTAAAAAATAAACATAACATCACTATCTGGCATTGGGCATCCTGACATTTGTTCATTACAGGTCCTCAGAAAACAAACCTAAAAAGCAGAAAACAATTTTCAAAACTCAAGGTCCAACGACCCTGTTTGCACATAGCAAAGTCGGCCCCTGCGTCTCCCCTGCGTGTTTCATCCCATGCCGGTTTCCCCCCAGGCTTCCCCGTGTGCACCAGGAACACACACACACACACACACACACACACACACACACACGGTTTTGCGTGTACCACGGTAGACAAGCTTTCCACTCCTCTCCGCTCCCCTAACAAAACCAGACGGGACCTTGCTGACGCAGGCTTCCCTCTTAACTGAAATTCCATCTCTGGGACGCAGTGAACTGACCAGCGTCGCTGCTTCCACATTTGGCCCCTGCTGACCCCGCCCAAGTGGTTTCCACACCCCCAGGTTTTCACTGTATACTTACCGCTGGTAGGAGCGCGTTGCCTCACCAGGAACCGTGAACCATCAGCGCACTCCCACCCCGTATCTCTGTTCGCACACATCACCAAGTTAGTTGTATCTGTATTTGATTCAGTATCAGGCAGAGTCAACATGTCAGTAGCAAACAAGAAACCGGAGGGGTGTTTGTGCAATGTCAAATATTGTTTTAGGTTCTATCACCAAGATTGGAGATAGATTGTCAAGCTTGATTTCTGGGAATGCTAATGTCCCATAAAAGTCAAGAAATAATGCTTAACTCAGTGCTATAAACCTTCTAGCTTATCACTGCAATGCAAGGCACTTCAGGAAAACTGGCACGATCAAACTCGTTTCCTAGGAACGAGCTAATTAGGTCCTATTTATTCAAGCAGTCTGAACTCTTTGACTACCCAAGTGGTTTTCGATAAAGAAAAAAATTGAGCGATACGCAGAAAACCCTCGGAAGCCCTTAGACCTATGTTGCCGTCCTTGGAAGAAGAAGCAGGACTTCTGGGGAATGAAATCGTTGGAGATATTTTAGGCCGGCTCACGGTCTCTGCGTAAGGACCGGTAAAAACAGCAGATCTTGGAGGAATCCAAGTCTCCCACAATTGAGCTGTCCCACAATTCAAGCAAACACAGAAGAAAAGAGCATCTAGGTATTAGAACGGGGCTTTGCACGGGATCATTAGTGGGGGGTGTGGGTTCAGGCAAAACCAAGCGAGTGTCCTGTCACAGTGGCCAAGCGCCATGGGCAGGAAGAGTGTCTTGGCACCAGCCCCCTTCCCCATGGAACCCTGCTCGCCGGGGTCCCCTGACAGAGCACTCATGGAACCAGACACATCCCTCACCCTCGTCTAAACTGCGTGAGAACCCAGGAGATAAATTTCCTTCCCTTAGTTCACTAGTGCACAAACAGGCTCAGAGGATTCAGTGAACTTCCCCCCGGTCATGCAGTCAGTACATTCTAGAATCAACTCCATGCCTGTCTGAGACTAAACCTATACGTTCCCCCCAACCCCCCCCCCATTCCAGCATACTGTTTTGCCAGAAAGAAATCATATCACAGTTCAGCATTCCGAGGCAAGGATTACATTTTGGGTTCATTTTTTTTTTCTCTGTTGGTCTCCACACTACGGAGCGAGAGCTGACGGGTGAGATAAGATATACCATTAAACAATTTGAAAAGCAAACCATGACGCTGTTTGCCCAAGAGATCGCTGCGAGTCTAAGCCGATAACCCGAGGGTTCCTGTTGGTGCACATGCTCCACTGGGGGATAAGGGCTATTTATTGACTGATAAACCGTAATGCCGTGCCTTTGGAATCACCGCCGCCTAGTAAGTACACACAGATTTCAGAAGGGAAGTGAGCGAAGGCAAGTGTTCAGTGATTAGCAGAAATTCGACAATGGGAGTAGGGTGACAACTTACAAGTTGTTAGTCAACGCTCGCTCCGGACGGGGGTGGCCACCGTGGTGAACCAAAGCAGTTGGGACACAACAGATGATGGAGATAGAAAATGTTGGGGCACCTGGGTGGCTCAGTAGGTTAAGCGTCCAACTTTGGCTCAGATCATGATCTCACAGCTCGTGGGTTCGAGCCCCGCGTCGGGCACTGTGCTGACAGATCGGAACCTGGAGCCTGCTTCGGATTCTGTGTCTCCCTCTCTCTCTGCCCCTCCCCTGCTTGCACTCTGTCTGTCTCTCTCTCTCTAAAAAAAAATAAATAAATATGAAAGAAATTAAAAATAATAATAAGGAAAAAAAGTAAACAAAAAAAAAGAAAATGTCCTCCAGCACATGGCCAAAAATAAATGCACAAAGGGGGAGTAACCCGAGGGATATTTTTTAGTGGGGGAGTAAAGCCAATCCAGTCACGCCGTTTCCAGCCTGGATACGTGCTGTCAGCCACCGAGTGAGTTGAAGGAGGCACAGCCTGGCTTTCAGGAGCCCAAGCTTGCCTCGGAATTCTCCAGATCCTCTTATACGGGCTGGACCATCTAGGTGAACAAAGAAAGAAAAAGGCCTCCTTTTACTGGCATTCTTTGTCATCTCTTTGCCCTGCTGATGACTCGGCAGCTTCTACAAGTGCCCTTGATAAGGGGAAATGCCGTGCGAGGACAAGAGTGGCCATGGACAGTCTTCCCCTTGAGCCCATTTTTCGTTTAACACATGTGTGTACCTTTGGGTAGATCGGCGCGAGGCAGTGTTTCCCTAAGAGTGTGGACCCTCTGCTTAGGTTGACAAGGAACAGAAGAGATTTACGGCTGGTATTTTAAGAGTGCCTGGTACCCTCTTTCTGCACTCCCGCTCCGTCTTCGGTGTGAAGTCCTTTAGAGTTTATGACAACTTGGCTGGGATCTTTCACTTTGCACAATTTAGCCAAATTGCATCACTCAGTTTTTCCACAATAACTAGAATATTTGGCCACAGGCACAATCCCGCAATGGGAAAGATCCAAGAGCAAAAACCCCAGTTGTTTACCCAATTTTGCTAATAATAAATGTCTGAAATGAGTCCTAGGTGCATTTACGTCCTGTAGAAATAGGGGTACTGATGGAGAATCAGGATGTTTTATGACATTCTTCCGTGTGGCTATCGGAGATAGGAGCTACATGGGCTCATAGGGAAGCAATTCAGGATGCTACAAAAGAAAGAGTTACAGCCTAATCATTTCAATAACTGGTAAATCGAAATAAAAAGAGCCGGAAAACATGCAATGCGCCCCCAGTGGGCTGTGCCAGAGGCCAGGGGCTGAACTTGGGAGAAGTGGACAAGAGGCTCTGAGTATGTTCAGGAACCAAAACCTCAGGGCAACAAGTGTCAGAACAAGCGAGGCCTGTAGGGAGGGAGGGGACCGTTTGATGCGATGTGCTGATGAAGGGTAGTGTCCACATCACCAGATGGAGTCACACACCTTGCTTGCCCTTTGATATTTCCAGCCTAAAAAGAAAGATGCCCCATTGACTTGGTGATTTATTTTATTTTATTTTAGAGCGTAAGTATGCAAGGAGGGGAGAGAGTCAGAGGCAGAGAGAGAGAGAGAAGAGAGAGAGAGAGAGAAGGAAGGAGAAACAGGGAGAGAGAGTCCCAAGCAGGCATAACGTTCAGCATAGAGCCCAATGTGGGACTCAGTCCCGCAACCCTGGGATCATGACCTGAGCCAAAATCAAGAGTCGGACGCTCCACTGACTGAACCACCCAGGCACTCCGACTTGGTGACTTTTTATCACTAACCAAGGAGCAAGCACTAAAATATTCACTGCTTTTGTCTTCCCCAAGTGATCACTGAAATTATTCAGGGTGATAATACCATTTTCTGTACGACTCTATTTTAAATATTCTAAATGTAAATCTTGGATTCTCCAACACAGACTCAGTCTACTGGGTGCAAAATACTGCATTTGCCCATCTCGTAGAGATAGGGTCCGTGGCCACCGATAGTTCACTGTCTGGCCTAGCCTATTACCTATACAGTTGGTTCAAGATTAAACAGTAAGATGGCAACAGAAGATGTGAGTCGATGCCTGTAACACGTTGCCGGATCAGTGATATGGCCGGGCTCTGAAAGGAAGGTGGCATCCCATTGGTTGCAATGACCTGGAAATGGGAACTCTACCCTGTGGATGTTGCTTTCCTACTTCCCAGCCCATGCTGTCAACACTGAAAAACAGACAATACCGTCTACCTTTCATTGATAGGACTCGCCACCATTCACCTAGTAAGAGTGGATGTCAGGTGAACCGCAAACAAATTGTGCGTATTTAACATGAGATATAAGGTGGCACCAACACTAGCTAAAGCAACAAAGTCCGACTTGAAAAAGGCAAGGGGAAACTGGATCACCATTGGGTTCACGTCAGTGGTGCTTCGTACGTCACCGACACCCGAGCCGTGCTGCAGGTGGGGACCTGGAATCAACAACTAGCTCCAGCAGAGGTTTAAAGGAAGGTGTCCACCCCCAATGAAGAGTGGTGATCATTTCTGTGTCTAACTTTTTAAGCATACATTTTCCCACTTGACAAAATTGTATCATACAAATGCCCTAGCAAAGGTCTGTTTGGTGCTAAAAAATTAGGGTAACATGCCTATGCTAACACTTTTATTTCCAAATTAAGTTTTGAAAATTTAGCAGTTGACTACAAAAGATCTAAGGGATTTCCCGGGACATGAGACTGCCAGGGCTAAAACAGGGAGAATCATGGGAAAACCAGAAGATGGTTCCTTACCCTCCAGAGGAGTAACTCGGAGGTTCATTGCTGTTAAGGAACTTTTGAATTTTGGGGTAATCTCTGTGCCATCCCATTATAATTTTGTAAATTTATTCTGAGTGTGAGTGTGTGTGTGTGTGTGTGTGTGTGTGAGAGAGAGAGAGAGAGAGGGAGACAGAATCCCAAACAGGCTCCTCATTGGCAGTGCAGAGCTCGACGTGAGGCTCGAACTCACAAACTGTGAGATCTTGACGTGAGTCGAAACTAAGAGTCATACACTTAACCAAATGAATGACCCAGGCGCCCCTTTTTCCATCCTATTAAAGAAGCATGTGAGAAAGCCCTCATGTTTTCCTGAGGAGGAATTTTTTTGTTGTAGGAAAACGGAGAAGTCTCTAGTGACTGACCACAGGTCACTTTCAGTTTCACCTGCTCCTCTGCTAAGAAACCTAAGGACAAGGGGAGACAGGTCACTGGAAATCTGCTAGCAGAGTGAACAGGGCACATGATTTACTAGTCCAGGGGCTGTGTCCTACGGGATGGTTTAAAAACCAATAGATGAAATCAAGTTCAAGAACAGATGACCTTGTAAGTAATTCAGTGAGGGCCATTCACCCGTTCTGTGCAAGAGATCATCCTTCACAGTGTTCAAGTGTAACTGGCCTTGTGACAAAAGTTGGGCGAGCTTACGTATGAGACCAGCTTTTCTATTAGGTTTATAGAAATACCGTTACTTCACCTTACCTACTCTTTCAGTTGGTAGCCCCGAGGCCTTGAGTAGTTGGCTTGTTTAGCTCCTTTTCAGAATTTGCTGCTGTTGATAATTTCGAAAATTCTCTCAGGTCCTTCATGGAACACAAAACAGCCACACTCCTCACCCTAAATGATGCCCTCAAACTTCGCGTGTTTGATCATGATTGTTTTCAACAGAAGAGGCCCAAACATGTATTTATCTGTTTCCCCATCGGTCTCAACCTCAATCAAGAAAAAAAAAATGGAGTGGCTTGTGAGTTCTGGGTTGAGGCAAGCTGGCGGCAAGAAGTTAATGCAACAGGGATCTTGTTTGGACCATACGCCATGTTATGGGAAGGAGGAGCAAAGAGAGAGAGAGAACGCTAGAACTGGTCACAATCCTTGAAAGGCAACACGATACTGTTCTGAGAGACCCCTGTAGTCTACAGGGATGTTGAACGTATTGTCAACGATCAGTCACTGAAACTCCAAAAGCGAAGGGCGAGCTCTGGGGATGCGGGCTGGTGCCTGCTTCCACATTGAGTTCGATGCCTGGGGACACCATTTTGTTTCTAGCCTGATCTGGTATAGTATCCACCAGGAGAGCCTCCTCCGAAGGCTTGTGCCTTTGGAGAAATTATTCTTATTGTTCTATTAACACTTTATCAGCTTCAAGCTCCAAGCCCATCAGGCAAATCTGGGGAGAGAATGAGTCCAATAGCTTGTCCTCGTGTCCTGACAGCCTCACACTGAGACCCACAGCTCTTTTTACACCAGTTGGAGCTTTGACATGGGTTTCTGCCATTCGAATAAATTATATGGGTACAAACATGTGTAAAAGTAGGGACTAACATAGTACAGCTCAGGGTATGAGAAGCTACAATGGGATGCTGGTGTAGATCCTGGGTTTCAGGCTCTGTGGACACTGTGAAGGAAACTCTCCAGTCTTTGGAGTCTAACTCAAAATATCAAGAAACTGGACAGAATGACCTGTAGGCTCCCTCGAGCTATGACTAAGCCTTGCTGATTCTTCTCCTTGCTTCCTTTCTGGGACATAACCATCAGTAAGTGATTCCCTCTCCCTCAGAGCCATTCCAGGGAGAGATGTCCGGTAGGAAAGGCAGGACGGCAAAAGTGGGAGATGAGGTGTTTACATGAACGGGATGGCTTGGAGAGCTGGCGAGATGCCCTGACAAAATGGCGTTCTCGGGGGTTTGGGGCAAGCTCACTTCTGCTTGGTGACTGGAATGTCTAAATGGAAGGCAGAAATGATAGAGAACAAATATGAGCTTTGATCTCTTCATTACAAAGTTAATATTCATAAAATGTACACATTAATAAATAAAAATGTGGCCTTTATTTTTTTTTAAGTTTATTTATTTTGAGAGAGAGGAAGTGGGGGAAGGGCAGAGAGGGAGAGAGAGAGAATCCCAAGCAGGCTCTGCGTGGTCAGCACAGAGCCCGATGTGGGGCTCAAACTCATGAATTGCGAGATCATGACCTGAGCTGAAGTCAGACGCTTAACCAATGGAGCCACCCGGGCGCCCCAGCCTCTATGTTCTTCTGGTGTTACTAAGAGAAGGACACCTTTCAGGCTCTTGAGGTTCATGCTAAGGCCAGTGTGACCTATATACTTTTGTACTTAATGAAATACCCTTAATGGGTCTATAGCTAGATCCATTTTTGTTTTTGTGATTCTTGCCATCGAAACAAGACCCCGTAAGGCTCAGGTTAGAGCCACCTTGGCGAGTTGTCCCACAGGTGAGATCGCTTGGCTCTTCCCATGTTCACCATCATCTGTTCTATTTATTTTTTCTATAATGCCTACAGCCCTTCAGTATCCCTGCCTATGAAAAACTCACCAGTTGAACTTGATCGTCCCCTCCTCTGGAAGCCTACCTTCAAACTCCCAGGGCACAGTCCATTGCCCTTCCTATGGGCTTCTAGAATATTTTGCTCATGTAGCATTTATCACCCAGTTTATAGTCAGCTACTTCCCGATCTTGCACTTTCCTCCAGGCCTGGGACTGTGGGGTCGTTGTCACCCAGCAAAGAGAAGACACCCAGTTCAGTTATTAATCAAATTAAATTGACACGGCCTCAATAGCAAAGTGTTCCATTGGTGCTAGGCCCTGCTGGGATCTGCCTGGCACTTTGAGGAACTGACCATGTGCATCTGAAGGGAAATTCCACATTTTAGTGCTGACATCCCCAATTTTATTTTGATTGGGAAATTGATGTAGCAGAGGAGGGGGGTGGCGGATGCTGAGGGGGTGAGGGTTCACTATAAGGGGGGGGGCTGTACCAGTGGAAGGGATCACTTCCAGCATTCACAGGATGAGCCCATGCCCCTGGTGGCCTGCCCAGATCCCCTCGGACCTCCTTCCCTGCTTCTCGGTGTGAATATTTCATCCCCGTCCACCACCTCCTTAAGGCCACCCTTGGCCACTTCCTGGCAGAGGCAGAAAGCCAGAGCACCGGGGAGGTTGGATGTCCCATCAGCCCTTCTCTTAGTAATAGTGGCCGGGGCAAGAGCAGGAAAGTCCAGATCCCTTCTCTACGATGCTACTTTCACTCCAGAACCCTCTCCAGATTCGGGCCTGAGCCTAAAATTGTCTCCTTCCTTAACTTCATCCCTCCCCGCCTGCCTCCCTTTCTCTCCGTCAGAGCGATTCCAGGAGCACTTGAATAAATCTCAAGTGCATCCTTGTTGCAACACCTGCTTCTAGAAAGCCACTCCCAGATGAGTTCAGCTCTGTGACTTCCTGGGGCAAGCCTCCCATTGACAAGGTCAAAGGCAAGCAGCGCCCCAGCTCTGGTCTGCGGAGTCTTGCGAGGATTGAAACGGACATTCTTCATTCCCCACGGCTCACCTACATTCAGGGGAAGGAGGAGTGTTCTACAGGCCTCCGGGACAGGAGCCGTGGGAGCAAATGAGGCACCCGGCCACATCCTGCTGAGCCTGTGCAGGGACTTGGAGCTGTGGGGTCATAGGCAGCTTCCAGGAAGTTTTAACATAACACTGACATAACACTCCATCAACAGTCCCATATCTGAAGCAACTTAAATAGATCTGCTCAAAGGTAAAAATGTACTTTTTTCCTCTTAAAACACTTAAGGTGTTTGAGAGCATGAAGGTTTTTTTATGTCTCCATTGAAGCCAAGATGAGAATTGGAAGCACGACAGCATTTTCTTTTTTTGGAAATTATTGTTGGGAAATGGCTCTCCTGAAGACCTGGGTCTTGTGATCTTTTTTGCCCAGTTTTAAGACATCATTTTAGAACTTTGGATAAAAATTCAGACTTTAGATGTGTACTCTATTCAAATTTGACACATGTAAGAGTCTTGCTTTCAATGAATCAGGAAGGAAGGAAGGAGGGAGGGAGGGAAGGAGGGAGGGAAGGAAGGAAGGAAGGAAGGAAGGAAAGAAGGGAGAAAGAAAGATTTACTGAATACTCATTCATGTTTATTTTTTATTTTAAGCTAATAGACTAATAACATTAACCCTCTTCAATTACAAGATGATATGCTATGTGTTTTGAAGAAACGTAGATTCCAGACCCTCCTCTTTAGAAGTGGCTTGTAAAGCAGATTTCATTCACTGGATAGGAGAGAGATTGGGTGACACAAAATGTTTTCGGTCAAGATTAATAATTTACCCTGGTTTTCTCACTTAGCATCCGAAATAATTAGCTCATTCGGTTATCAAAACATGCTAAGGAAAGCCTGTCCCCGTGGGACCGAAATCTCATATAGATACTTTTCTAGAACTTTCCTACTCACCTCTCCACACTTTGCCTTGCATTTTTAATGCCTCGCCACCTTTTGTTTACCTACAACCTCCGCACCTAATTGTCTTAACCTCTAAATTATTTCATGTATTCACACTATTTTGAGCTCATTTTCTTCTTTCATCACGTTTAAGAGTGTGTGATGAATGAACATGAGCTCTACTTTGTATGGCCCTGCAAGAACGAAGGCCAGAATACTAGACCGTGATTATCATTCGTGTAGTGTATGACTACGTATTCATGTAGTATATTCAAAGGAATCGACACATGCATATGTCTGCCCACAATAGACTAATTTGAGAAAAATGTAGCCTGATGAAAAATGCATGGGCTGAGAGAGAGAACTGTTTTGAGCCTCACCCCTGACCCCCTTCCAGCTCTATGATTCTGAGCAAATCACTTAACCTCTCCGGCTCCCTCGCCCTTCAATGCAACCAATCGTGCCTTTTTAGCCTGAGTATCAAATTGATAACATCCCTGAAAGAACCTGAGAATAAGTTGAGAATGGGTATTCAAATGTTAGTTTATTAATTAAAGCGGAGACCGGAAATATTCATCAAAAAGTAAGAAAATAAGAATTAAGTTTCAATGGTAACAAACTGTAGTGTCCGTTTACAAATCTATGTGACAATTGATTATTTTAGGGACTCTGACGTGCCAGGGGCACGCAGCGAACAAGACCGGTGCAGTTGAGTCTAAATGAAACCAGCGAGAAACGATAAAGAACCAGCACAATTCAGGCAGTGCTCAGGGACATGCAGAGTAAAAGGGAGATCTAGGAAGCGAGTTGGGTTGGGGTCCCATGAGATGAGGGGCCCAGCCCCCCTGAGCAGGTGCCATTGGGCTGAGTCCTGAATGGGGTCAATTGGGTAGATGCAGATCTGATGGAGAACCTTCCGGGCTGGTAGGGCAGCCTGTGCCCATCACCTGAGGTAGGATATAGACAGACCTTGAAGTTGGGTTTCCCCCTTCTTGTTATTCTCCACCTCTGTGTTTACCTGTTTTATTTTTTTTTTTTTAATATTTAATGTTTATTTGAGAGGCAGAGAGAGAGAGAGAGAGAGCATGAGCAGGGGAGGGGCAGAGAGAGAGACACACAGAATCGGAAGCAGGCTCCAGGCTCTGAGCCATCAGCACAGAGCCCAATGCAGGGCTCGAACCCACGAACCGTGAGATCATGACCCGAGCTGAAGTGGGATGTTCAACTGACGGAGCCACCCAGGTGCCCCTACCTGTTTTATATGGGGCTTCCTTACGAGCCTCCTATGATGTCCGTCTGATTCTACGATCCGGAGTAAGATCACCAGCTGGAAGGTGTCTGCACCTTCCGTGTCGTCTTCATCCTCTCAAGCCCTGAGCCCCCGGGGAGCCCAGCATCTTCTCGGAGGGGCCACCGTACTCTCGCGGGCAGAAGAGGAAGCCCTTGCTTTCCGGGAAAGAGAAGGGCAAAAGGGAAGGGTGCACTGTTCCCACTGGGGAACCGGAAAAAAGGGAATGATTTACGCCAGTCCTTGGAGTCGAGGGAGGGAGGGGGGACAAAATAAGGACTTTCAGACATCCCCCCTTAAAAAGGAGAATAACCCCTCACCCCTTCCTGCCCCCATTGAGTTCCGGCCGCCTGAAAAGCCACAGCGGTGCCCAGCGTGGAGCCGAGGGGATAATGCACAGCAGCGCGGACCCCAAAAATCAGGGGAGGGGACGTATCATTTGCTTCCAACAAATCATTCAGCATAAAGCAGCCGCAGAGCCCTGAGCCCTCTGAGGTGCCTGCACAGGGTGCGTGTGAGGGTGCCGTCGTCACCTTTGCGACAGACGGCCTTCGCTTCCCTTGGCCTTGCCTTTGGGCCCATGCAGGAGGTCTCCCTGGGGCAGGCGCCTGTGGGAGAGTCATCGCCTCGGAGGTTGCTGGGGCCCCTGGGCACTCTGGCCACGGGGAGCCTGGAGACCCGCACAGGCCTTGGACGGGCCTCCCTTGGATGGGTCATGGCCGCAAGAAATGGCTTGGTAGAGGGAGGACTTACCACCGTGCCCCAGAAACAAACTCTGCCTCCATTTCCAGAGACTGAGGCTTCCCCCTTAGCCTTCTGCTTCGAGGATGGAAGTCACAAAGGCTCCAGACTCTGCACACAAACGCTGGAAGCCAGGTTCCAACAGGGAACCTCAACCCCAGCTTCCGCGACCCAGAAGAACCTGATTTTACCCATATCCGTCCAACTTCTTTATGCCTCCTGATCAGAGAACACAGAGGCTGTAGGAAAAATCAACATGGCCGTAAGGGGATCGAGCGGAAAGCACACAGTTTTTCTCGGTGATATTTTGCTTTTATGTATATAGTCACCATATGAGTCATCGGTACAGGTTCCCTCTGCTTTTCCCAAGAGGCAGGAGTTTCTGTTAACGTTCAGCTGCAGTGGGGACAGGGTGAGGAGGAGGGAACAGGAGGTATAGGGGAGCTGGCTAGAAGAGAGCGTCTGGTTATTTATTTATGGTTTATTCAGGCAAAAGGGCCTAAAGACAGGCTTTGAGTGGCCCGAGTTTCCTCAACGGCTAAATGGCCCTTTTCTTGAAAAGGACATCAGCTTTCTCTCCTACAGGTGTTCAGGGACCTCAGGGCTGGTGTCCACTAGAATGTTTTGCTGGTCTGTAGGTTTCCTTAAGGCACACTGCTGACATCATGGAGCCCTCTCTCCCTCTCCCTCTCTCTCTCTCCCTCTCTCTCCCTCCCCCCCACACCCCCCCCCCGCCCTCCTCCCTCCAGGTCCCTCCTCCCTCCGCTCAATCTCTCCCAATCTCTTTCCTCCTCTCTTCAGTTCCTTCAGGTAAATCCTCCTGAAACTTGTACCAACTAGTTTTTGACTGACAGCGAGCAGCGAGAGACTTTTCTTCACTCTGAGAGAACCAACCCAAACACCGATCTTTCCCAAGGCGACCTGTACGACCAGGACCATTTCTTTGCCAGGTCACCGCCTGCCTTCTAGCCAGGAGCCCGGTGCATCCCTGCAGGTAAGAGGTACGCGCCTCGGTCAATACCGGAGCCCTCAGCCGGCTGCAGGGTTTTCTGGAAAACTTTACTCCAAGGCAATGAAGGGGGTTGGTGAGTCTCTTAAAACTCACTTAAATCATTCAAAACTTCCTAGCTTATCTGGGGGAGATTTACAAGTGCCGTTTGCATGTGGAAAGCGGGTTTTTACTTAATGATGGGGCAAAAAGAAAAAAAAAAAAAGCGCTTTATTCCTGCCTGGGAAACCATATCCAGATGTGGTCTTGTTTGCTGTGGGTGTAAGTGATCTAGGTGGAGGGACGGAATGACTCCGGCTTCTCCTTGCTAGTGTTTTCTCTCACGGTGCCTGTCGGAGCGGGTTTGGTACTGATTTGCAGGGATGAGATAGTTCTTGGGTCGTTCTCTGGCCGTGAGCTTCCTTTGTCCGGGGAGAAGTCAGGGTGGGCTGCCGTAAGGCGAAACCTCACCGGAATAGTTTAAAATCTGTTACCTATCCTCATGAGAGAGAGAGAGAGAGGGAGAGAGAGGGAGAGAGAGAGGGAGAAAGTTACGTAAGTTTTCCACGGTAGGTAAACAATTCTGGCTTCGGAAACATTAGGAACCCTGTTCACAACCCGGCGGGGGAAGGCGTCTGCCTTAGAACCCGTGGGTGATTTCCTGTGAGTTCCCGCTGCTCTCGGCTGAGCAATGTCACTCGGCGTGGAATTTCCACGCTGCTCCCGTGAAACCGGTGTCGTATCTCCTGCCTGCACTTCCGCGTGGCGTCGCCTGGAGGATATGAGAACCTGCCGTCCGAGGAGGTGTTTCTTGGCCTCCCAGCTTCTCTGTGCCGCCGGTCGGGAAACTGACCCCACAAGGCGATGTTCAACTGGACAGAATCCAAGACCCGAATCGTGTGCCCCGCTCGATTCACACGTGCGCGGGTTTATTTCTTCCGAGCGGAAAATAGTTTAATCTTTCTTTTGTTTCGTGTGTGTGTGTGTGTGTGTGTGTTTGCCTAAAGGAAGCGTTTTGAAAAAAAGAAAATGATGAAGGATGTGTCAAGTCCTTTCTTTGAAACCTCAGAACCCGGCTCACACTCACGCACAGTCGACTGCCATCCCAGATCTTACCCTACTGGGTCCTGTCTTTGTAAATGTTTACACACCTGTGTAACGAGCAGCCATAGCCTGAGGTGACGGATTCTCTCGATTTAAACTTGTCCTAAGGATCCAAAGGAGGGAGTCAAATGCGGCCACCACTCGTGTTCAGTTCAAACCCCAGCCGCTGGTGGAAAGTATCAGGACGCTGGCCGTGCAAGTCAGCACTTACCTCATGTAGGGCTCCCTCCTCCGCTCTTCCTTCCCGGGGCTTTTGTGGTTTGTTTTTGTTTTTGTTTTTGTTTTGAGCAGTTTTCCTTCTTTTCTAGCTGCAAATGTAGTCAATGAGCATGCGGGGAGCCACCCAGAGGTAACATGGCAAGTCTCCCCTAAAGGTTGCAAATTAGAAGACTTTAACCAGACCGGGGTCATCCGTATCCCAGAAATGCTCATCAAATAACGGAGCTGGCGGGTCTTCACCGAGTTAAATCAACGCATAAATCGTTGGGGGTTTGCAGGAATAGACTAGGTTGAATGTTGTGATTCTGGAAGCTTAAGGAAAACATTTTTAAAAAGCCCTCCCACCCTCTTACCACTCCTTCCTCCACCAGCAGTTGTGGTCATTTTACGGAAAGTGCTGTTTCCCCGATTTCCTCTCATCACACTTCAAGCCAGTGCAGACGGCCCGTGTTCGCAGGGAAGGAGAGCGAAACCCCAGGCTTCCCACGCCAGCGGCCGTGACAGCCAGTAAAATCGGGTCTGTGGGTTTCTTCACACAGGGCTCAGCACACCCTGGCTCTGCCCTGGCGTGCAGGAGATCTCCAAAGGGCTGCGCTTTCTTGTTTCAGTGTGTGTGTGCGTGTGTGTGTGCATGTGTGTGTAATTATATACCTGAAAGACAGCGACATGCTCAGCACAAGAAAACCCACCCATGTGGGGCAGCGGCTGCACGGAGGCAAACCTTTTCAGACCTGATCAGTGAACGTCTAACACTCGAAATTGCCTTTCCTGCCGCACCCCCTCCCCGGATAGAGACACAGAGTCATCCGCTGACTTCCTCCATGCCTCGCGTCAGAGTCCTGAGCTGCTCGTGGACTGTATTTGCCTGCTGGCCGCATCAGAACCTTAGAAGCGACACAAGCAGTCCACAGACAGAGCCGTAAGCGTGATAGGGCACAGACGACTATCCCCTGTTCAAGGCATATAAACCTCCCTAATCATTTCCTGCAGTCTTTACTATATAGGTAATTCAGCTACTGTCTTTTCACAAGTTTTTTTAAAAATTTTTTTAATGTTACTTTAGAAAGAGAGAGAGACAGCGTGCAAGCAGGAGAGGGGCAGAGAGAGAGAGGGAGACACAGACTCTGAAGCAGGCTCCAGGCCCCGAGCTGTCAGCACAGAGCCCGAGGCGGGGCTCGAACTCACGGACCGTGAGATCATGACCTGAGCCGAAGCCGGACGCTCAGCCAACTGAGCCACCCACGCGCCCCTCCCCACTCCCCCTGCCCGCGGAAATTTTATTAAGCGCCTCACACTGGACAAAATCGGGTATCTCCAAATGTGTTTGAATTGGTCCTTCAAGTCAAAGTAGCTCGACTTCAAAAATAATTAGGAAGCTATGGCGAGAGTTAATGTTAGTTTGGATGCTTGCAAAGAAGAAGGTGTTGCGTATTCATGGACAGATGCAAGGGGCACATCAGACTGAGGTTATCATCCATCCTTCGGTTTCCTCTGCCCTTCGCCTCCGTGTCATGGATCCACCTTGGTCGCGGGGCTGTGGGGGCAGCTGGAGAGTGGGGTGCGGCAGCCCTGGGTGGTGGGATAGCCTTGCCCTGTGCCCCTCAAGGATGCAGTGCCCGGGAAGCAGACAGCTCTGACCCAGCACGCCTGGCCCTCTGCTGCCGTTCAGGTAGCTTTCCCCCGTCGCTCCTTTTACAAGCAGGTGAAGCGAACCGTGTGGCCAGAAGTGAGCAGTTCTAGAAATGCCAAGCCTCCCCTCAACTGAAGAACAAGAGGACATCCTGCTTCCCCACCTTGACAGGGAGGGTTGAGGGCAGAGAAGGAAGGAAATAATTTATAATCTAAAAAATATGTTCTGGGGGAAAAAAAAGTTTTATCTTGTAAGTGTTACTTTGTTGAGATGAAGGGGGGGGGGGGAAATGAGCAAAATCCACATTCCTGCGTAAAACAAGGCAAGAAACTGGAATCTGACGAATGTCACAAAATGTTCTGTGGGTTTCATGCAGACAGCGGTGAGGGCTTCTCCGCTCAGCAGGGTGCAGCTGGAGTCCACGTGGAAATGCTGACCATATTCCCAGGGCATTTTAGCCCAAAACGCTTCTCTTAAAGAAAGGTCATCAGAGCTCGTGAGGGGTCTGTGTACCTGTGTTCCCTTCAGAGGGCAGGATGCCTTAACAGGTGGAAAGATCGATAAACCCATAGTCAGTACCATCCAATTTGACTCTAGAAGGTCACATACAGCCTGATTCCAGAATACAGTCTGTGGTTCTAGACCTAAAATTCTAGAGCACAAAATGCCAGGTGTTTTAGTCATGATACAGTCATGAACCAGGGATGCCTGATCATGCTCACAGCATCAGACGGGCGGGACACGAGAAGGACAAGGTGTTGATATTTGATACAAAAACACACATGTCTGCAGGAAGCAATTGGCAATTACAGTGGAAAAGCACGCCTGTGCTGCCTGGGGGCTGAGGCCAGGAGGAAATGTTGCAAAGATTTAGCAACAGTTTCGTTTCGTTCTTTCCCGCCACTCGGTGGCTCAAACTCAGAGCAATCTGGATACGTGTTGATCCACAGTAAAAGGAGAAGTAAGCAGTTCCTTGGGGGGCGGGGGCTGTGGCGCTGGCCAAGAGCCAGTGTGCCTGCCCTGGCCGCTGACCAACCCCCATCAACCCCCAGGGTCTGGGTTCTCAACCTGACCATGCCCCTGGGATCACAGATCAGCATGGGGCCGACGGGGGACACAGGGGACGCCTCTGAGTTGGGATCCAGGTCTCAGGCTGCTTGGAGGACCCAGGTAGTCAGATTTGGGTTTCAATCCACATTGTATTTCAGCTGAAGTTGCTTCCTAGTGTCGGGCTGATGACTATGAAATTCTTGTGTGTTTTCTCGAGTTCCGGCACCAGAGGCTCATCAAGGTCGTATGGAGCTTGAAGAATATTCAATTTCGGGGCCCTCTTTAAGGAAAAACGTGACTAGAAAACTAGGTACAAAGGTTCAGCACAAGTGAGGCATCTTGAGGCTAATGTCATTACCTTCAGGATAAATCCACCCTGTCGTACATAATAAAGGCCTGATACTTAGTATCTCTGAGGGATCGGTTGCATTCGCTTATGTAAATTTTAACTGCTGGCTGCCCTCTAAGTAACTGGAAAAAGATAAGCGAAAATACCATCGTGCTTACGCATATCTAATGATCGGTGATGTATGGAAAATTGATCCGGGCGATGTGTAGAATGTTCCTCCTGTCACTGGCGGGTTGCCGTGAAATGTAGATCCTTGTGCTGTGGCCAAACCTTTAGGCCATAATTAGGCCCAAGGGCAAGCTGCTATCAAAATGCTGCTTTTCCTACAGCAGAGGGTGTGGGCGCTGAAATTCATGCTGTGCTCACGTCAAAACTCAAAGAATACCATGCTAGTCGTGAGCCTAGAACCTAGCATGATATTAAAGGCATCAAGAGTGTGCCTGTCGGGGAGCCGGGGTGGCTCGGTCGGTTAAGCGTCTGACTCTTTTTATTTTTTTTTAATTTTTTTTTTTTCTCAAC
Source organism: Leopardus geoffroyi (assembly GCF_018350155.1). Lineage (NCBI taxonomy): Eukaryota > Metazoa > Chordata > Mammalia > Carnivora > Felidae > Leopardus > Leopardus geoffroyi. The sequence continues at coordinate 7,382,235 of NC_059333.1, read as the reverse complement.
GTTTTTATTTATTTTTGGGACAGAGAGAGACAGAGCATGAACGGGGGAGGGGCAGAGAGAGGGAGACACAGAATCGGAAACAGGCTCCAGGCTCTGAGCCATCAGCCCAGAGCCCGACGCGGGGCTCGAACTCACGGACCGCGAGATCGTGACCTGAGCTGAAGTCGGACGCTTAACCTACTGCGCCACCCAGGCGCCCCAGCATCTGACTCTTGATTTTGGCTCAGGTCATGATCACACAGTTCGTGAGTTCAAGCCCCGCAGGGGGCTCTGTCCTGACAGCATGAGCCTGCTTGGGATTCTCTCTCTCTACTTCTGTCTCTACCCCAACCCCACTCGTGCTCTTGCTTTCCCTTTCTCTCTCTGTCTCTCTAAATAAATAAATAAATAAACTTAAAAAAAAAAAAAAAAAGGTGCTTCTCTTCAAACAGGCTGGGGGGTGTCCCTCCCGAAATGGCCATGAAATGTCCCCGTGTCCGGCAAGGGAAAGCCTCTTCCCTCGGTTTCTGTTAATGCTGTTCCCGGTTCTGCCAGAAGTTAACAGTGCCATTTCTCCGTATGAATGCTTGCAAAACCCATGCCTACCAGGCAGATAACGCGCCACTCAGCGATGTTTGTGCCTGCAAATGTTGGCACATCCGTATCTTGCTCTATCCTACTCCGCTGTGCCAAAGAATACAAGATCAGCTCCCCAGTTCTGGCTTTCTCACTTCCTGAGGTGCCCTGTATTCCTACCTTTGGAGAACACGTTGGAAAACTTTATCCTTTGTTTTGAAGCACCTCGACCTTTGACATCATCTGTACGCTTCCTAAAAACGCCCTCCCCACATACCCGCCAGGAACTGAAGGAAATGGACAAGCCTTGGAGCGCCTGGTTCCTTTGTCTAGAATTCTTTAAATGCTAAAGAATGAGAATCTGCCCTGTCTTCTTTATATCTTCAAAAGTCCATGGAAGGGATCTTTATATAACAAACCGTGAGCGACATGATGCACAGACATATAAGTGCAGGTCACAAACGCCACATGGGTGTGTATTTAGCCCACACATTAATAATGAAACTGCAGGTGTAGAGAGAGAATTCCAATGCTAACAACATACAGTGGGGCTTTATTTTCGACACCTTGTCTTGTTTCATAAGTTTCAAATCCATCATTTCCACCCGAGGTCCGTATTAAAGATGAAACATCCCCTCAAATTGCCTTCTAAACAGTGTCAAAAAAAAAAAAAAGTGCCATCATAGGGATGTTGGTCTTAACAACAGTCTTTAACAAAGGATTTGGGTGTTAGGTCGCATGATTCGATTCTTATCAATACGAATGCGGGGATGATCTGATCAAGAAATGCTCAGGGTTCTAGTTCCTGATACCACAACCCACCTGGCCCCTATGGGCAGAACTGGCTTCTCCCAGGCAGGCCAGAGCTGCAGCAGGAGGTAAGAGGGGGGCAGTGAGGGTGCCACTCCAGCGCCTCCATGACTCGATCTCCCGGGAACTGGGGGAGACCACCTAGTCGTTGGCCCTACACTTCCCGGCTCCGGCTTCTGGGGCAAGAGCGGTTCTCCCAGCCCAGAGGCAGGAGGGCATATCCTGAACCTCAGTCAAGCTAGACAGTAGAGCATCGTCCGTCCTGGGAAGTTCTGTGGCAAGCAGAGTCCTGAAGAGTGTTCCACATAACTCTCGCCCTGCAAAAAATAAGGTTTACGCTTAGAGAGGAAGCTACCGCGGTCTATAGCCCCCCCCGCCACTTGGAACTCCACAGTCACCGTCAGCATCCTAAAGCTCTGAGAAGTCCTGCGGCAGAGCCAGGCTTTAACTGGGAGTCACGTGTTGTACGACCATGTTGGGCGACAGAACTGCCTCCCACCTGCTGCTTCCTTATAGCTATCGTTCGCTCCTCCAACGAATATGTCATCCGGCCGCACTGGGGCCACCTCTGCAGACTACTGTTGGCGTGGGATGGCAAGGTGTCATTCGCTCCAAGAACATGTTACAGTGTTCGTGTTCTTCCTGGCTCTGAGTTATACCTTCGGGACCTGCGCTATCCCTACAGGTGACTGGCCGGCCTTTGGGACCGCGAACTGGCTACAGATAGTCAGCTCCTAAGAATGTGTTTACTTTTTGCCTCTTTGTTTCTTTATATATATATATCTCCATCTTATTCCCTAAGGATTTAAGTGAGTTTCCAAAGACACTCACAGCCCCTCAGTAAAACGTAACATGACATAAAAAGTAGATGCGAAGGGAAAATAGGAGTACGCCTCAAAGAGGTCGTTAGAGTAAATCACTTGCTCACTTTATATGAGTTTTGAGGGGCAGAGAGAGAGGAAGTCAGAGGATCCCAAACTCACAAACCGTGAGATCGTGACCGGAGCCGAAACCAAGAGTCAGATGCTCACCTGATCGACCTGATTTGGCCCTGAGTTTTATCTGCTTTTTGAAAACCGCAAACTGAACGTAGGCAGGCCCACAGTGGCAGAATCTCGTTTGGGGCCTCAGAATTAAATGTGAGTTTTAAATACACTTCGTGTTTGAAACTGGGGATCAATCAGGCCCTTGCAGTGTTGAGTTTTATAGGCATCGTTTTTTATGATTCTTTTGAAAGATAATGTCTATTCTGGCTCTTCAGATCTTTCTTTTTAAAATCACTGTCTATAATTTAATTGTCACTATGTGTATAATTTGCTTGTCCATAAGTGAGGTGATAAATGTTCTCCACTGGTTTAGACTCGGGTCTGGCACCATTGCCAGGAGGCCATCTATGACCGGCCACGCCTGGGCTAGGAACCCTCTGTAAGACGTCCCTCCCCTCCCGGACGAGCTGGCTCACCCCACTCAACCCTACCTTACAAGGCAACCTATGTGTCTGCCTCACCTACCGACTAGTTGTAAGCTCTGGGACAATGGAGACTTACCTGATGCTTTCTCGGCGCTCCCAGAGCTTGGTCCGGATCATTCCTTGGGCGATCCTCATTGAGTCAACAGGCATTGACACGAAGGTGGGATTTTTGCTATAATTACATCCTCACCCGAACCGTGGCCTGCATTTACGCCAACGGAGAACTTTTTATCCAAAGTGTTTCAAAATAGCATGTATCTGAAAACTACTACCTGGGGCATTTTTTTCCCTCGGTGAACGTTTCGACGTGATAGACGGGCTGTTAGAAGTGCTTAAATGGGGCACCACACACCTACCACAAAGTAGCTGAATAAACCCCATGCGGGGAAAGCGAGCAGCACGCAGAGTATTTTGGAAAGAAGGACACTGAAATCAAACTCCATGGCTTTGGCATGGGAGCGTGCACTGAAAGTTGGATCCTGGGGATGAAAACAAGGGAAAGAAAGAAAGAGGAGGAAGTGGCTGCAGTCCCGGGAGGCAGAGGGGGATTTGACCCAGGGTGCGGCCAATCCAGGGGGCAAGGTCCAGGCATCACGTCGTTTCTAGAGGCCTGTGTTAGTGTACCTGTGGCAATCAGGGTATTTGGCTCTCAGTGTGTTTTAAATTTTAAGTCGAAGAGAATTTTCTAAGATTCCTCCATTTTGAGGATGAAATTTAACGGGACTAAACCATAGAAGAGCCTCTTTGCTGTGATTGTAATCAAATGCATCTCACTCCGACTGGAAGCAGCCTATGCCAGTACATGGCATTTTGGAGTGTGAGGCTGTGTGAGGGTATGTATATTGAAAAACATAAATTTTGTAGGGGCACCTGGGTAGCTCAGTTGGCTAAGCATCTGGCTTCGGCTCAGGTCATGATCTCGTGGTCCGTGAGTTCGAGCCCCGCGTCAGGCTCTGTGCTGACAGCTCGGAGCCTGGAGCCTGCTTTGGATTCTGTGTCTCCCTCTCTACCCCTCTCCCTCCCTCCCAGACTCTCTCTGTCTCTCTCTCTCTCTGTCTCTCAAAACTAAACATGAAAAACTTTAAAAATAAATTTTATAATGATGGATATTGGCCTGTCTAGCCCAGCCTCCTGGGAATGTTCTCTAAACTTCGCTTTTTTTGCAGCACCCTTTGTTTAATTTTCGACAGCTGAAGAAATGGTCTATGAGGCACTAGCCCAAAGTTGGTGGGAATGTATATTGAATGAGTTTTTAATCAACTCCTATTAGGAGTTTGGAGAGTTGGGCTCTGGCCCCAAGCCCCTTTGCCCAGTGCGTGTGTGCTGCTGGCCAGCTGGGCAGGAGGCTGGGTGGTCGCGGGAGAAGACCTGGTCCTTGATCACAGGGATCCCCCCAGTCGGCTTCTGTGATGACGTACGGGTGGGAACAGAACAGAAGGAATAGTAGAAACCACTCGTGCAGCAGAATGTCTGTGGCACATCAGGCAGAACAGAATCGCACAAGGAGCCAGGCTAGCGGTCGGGGATAGTCAAGAGAGAAGACCAGATCTGTTTGGGACGGTCGGGAAAGGCCTTGGGGAATCTGAGAGAGCGTAGGCGAGTGGACGGGACTTTGAAAGTCAGGATGGGAGGAGCCATCAGAGCGAGCAGAATGGCAGGTGCACCAGGGAGGAGGGGGGTGGGGGTGGGGAGTGATGGCAACGGTCAAGGCGATGCTGAGAGCTCACTAAAGACAACTTGGTTCTAGGTCCACCTTAATCCTCACGACAACTGTCTATCCTACCTGGCGGGCTTTGCTATCAGCCTTGTTTTCGAGAGGAGGAAAACAGGGTGCAGAGGGTATGTGGCTGGCTTCAGAAGGGGTGAAGCCAACTCTGATGCAAGGTCATTGGCCTCTAGTGGCCAGAGCCTTAAGGGCCGAGCCTCTGGAGATGAGACTCAGGGGCAGGCGGGTTGCCAAGGACTGTCTGGGGTCCGGTGTGGTAAGCAGTGAGGGGTCACCGAAAGCTTTGGTTTTGGGGGTTCTGAGCTGCGCTCTAGGGCTATCAGGCTGGCCGTGCAGGCCACGTGACTTGCCGGAACGGGGTGTTGAGAGGCCAGTAGAGAGCCTGAAGACCTGGGGCCCGGCGTGGTAATAGAAGGGGAAAGGGAGGCACTGGCAAAGTGCATTAGAAGGGCTCGCACTACATTAGTCAGGAGGGAAGGATTTCACAGGTGGCAGAACGAGGATGCCGTTGTTGGGACCAAACACCGGGAGGAGTAACTGCATTTGGGGAAGATAAATAATATGATTTCTGTTTGGGACAAGTCAGTTCTGGGCACTTCTCTAGGAGGGGCGTCCCAGGGAAAGACAGAGTTGTTCTCAGAGGAGGTGCTGTCGGTCAGCAACAGTTAACGTAACGGGACCAGGTGTGGTCAAGAGCGTCAGGTAGAGGACACGAGACGTGCTATAAAGAGCAGTACAGGAGGGTGAGCGTAGGACCTCGGGGACCATGACCAGTGGGGGGCGGGGGCGGGGGCGGGGGCGGGGGCGGACGAGAGGAAAAGTCCACCGCACGGGAAGAGAGTGAAAGAGAAGGACTCAGCAGAGAAGCAGACAGCAGACCAAAGTAGCAGAAGACGGTAGGAACGTTCTGGAGATGCTCTTACTGATACCGCCTTGACTCATTTATCAGAGCGGGCAGGAAGCGGGTCTGGAAGTTGAGGGGAAGAAGCAGCAGGTGGTCTGACAATGCCGACAAAACAAGGTGGTGGAGAGGGCTCGGTAGCCTCTTCCCAACTCACACTCCAGGTAAAAGCTCAGAGGACCGAGAGACTATTGCGGCTGGCAAATCGGAGTCCTCAGGCGTGCAGGATGGCCCCTTCTGAGCCCGTCGATGGCGAAAGTCTCTTCTCTTCCATTCTGTGTTCTAAGGGTGGCGAGCCCGGTCCTTCTCCTCCTGAAAGTCAACCATGTGATCCAATAAATCGACCTCTATCACGATCGTAAACGTATAGGTTTAGTGGGGAGGGGCACTGACATGTGCTCCTGGAGGAAGTTTCTAGCAACTCAGGCTCCTTCGTACCTGGATGGATACCTGGTTTTTGCAAGTTATGAGCTTCAGTCTTCCTGAGACGCCCTGGAAAAGCGACAAGCCCATGCTTGAATGTGTTTCCAGTAAAAAGGGAAAGATAATGCAGTGTCCAAATTTGCTAATTACTGCAATGATTAAAGCAAGACTTTTCAAGTTTATTCTTTCTTAAGATCAGCGACCTTGTGAACACAAGCAGGATCTGACAAAGACAGTCATAACGAGGGAGAGAGAACGAGCAAGCAATGCCAGTTCCCTCAGAACAATTAGCTGCTGTTGGCACTGAACCTATAGCTTGAAGTTTATTTTGCGGGGAATACCTTCTGGGTGTTTGGTGCCGTGCTGTGATTAAACAAAACTTCAGCAAGACACAAAGTGCAGTATTATAGCCCTTTTGAAAAATGGATACGTGGATTCAAAGAGTGGAAGCCTTAATTTTTCTCAGCAAAAGTCAAATGAGTAATATTTCAGAAACTTCTGGAAAGAATATACATATGTGATAAGAATTCTTGAAGCCTTAAAGAAACAAAAGATGAGAGAGAAAAAGCCCCTGGCAGGTAGTGGTGGAAGCTTGACAAAAAGAAGGTCACTCTGTTAAGAAAGAGGCAAGGGGCACCCGGGTGGCTCAGTCGGTTGAGCGTCCGACTTCGGCTCAGGTCGTGATCTCGCGGTTTGTGAGTTCGAGCCCCGCGTCGGGCTCTGTGCTGACAGGTCAGGGCCTGGAGCCTCCTTCGGATTCTGTGTCTCCCTCTCTCTCTGCCCCTCCCCCGCTCACGCTCTGTCTCTCTCTCTCTCTCTCTCTCTCTCTCTGTCAAAAATAAATACACATTAAAAACAAATTTTTCAAAAAGAAAGAGGCAGGATGCTCTCACGACAAGAGACTTTGGATTCTGGAAGCAGACATTCCGGATGTGAAATCCAAGTGTGTGAACTCCCAGCCACGGAGCCCTAGGGTAACGTGCACTGGTGTTATGAGCCCCGGTGTCTTCGCATATTTGGGGCACACGGGAAGCCATCAAACAACAGAGACTGGTTCCTTCTGTCTCCACCCCAGGGCCCCACTTCCCGAACAGATTCTTCAGCACCCCCTTCCGCCCAGCCCGAGGTGAGCACACTTCCTTAGGATGGCCGGCAAGAAGAAGGGTAGTGAAAGGAGGTGAAAACCCTGGGCTGGAGCCCCCACATCCGGGCTGTGTGAGCCTCTGCCTCGTCCCCAACTTCCCTGTTTCTCATCCGTGAACTTGGAGGAATGCCTGCCATAGAGACACCAGGGAGTCAGAGAAGACGCTTTGGACGAACGTGTCAGGGAAGGCTGTTCTGTCTTCTAGGCATCAGTAGATAGAACCACTCTCAAAATGACCCACGTGAGCTGACTTTCCTCCCCGAGGACCTAATTCCCTTTTTACATTGTTCTGTTTTCCTGACTTTGTAAAGGAGCCCAGAATTCCAGAGGCTAGGTCACCACTCTTACAAAATCTTCAACCAGATTTTTTTTTTTTAATATTCTTTTACTTATAAAAGGGATCATGCCCCTGTAGCTACTCAAACTCTGATGAACAAGATTTTAGACTTGGCAGAAGCCCGTTGATGGGGTTGTTCTCAAGGCAGATTGAATCAGAAATTACCCTTGTAATTATTTTTTTGACATCCTTCTTTTTTTTTTTTTTTTTTTTTTTTTTTTGCTGTTAAAAACACGCAGAAACATTAAAAAGGTAACTTTCTCCTAGGTTTTACAAGAAGAGGAGAGTGACAAAGAGAAATACTATGAACTTGGCGTACAAATGAGCCATGCTCTGGAATTCGGGCGGGTCTAGGAAAAAGTACAGACTTCAGTGGAAAACATACATGGGTGTGTGAGAAATCCCTGTAAACTATAAATTGAGTACATACTGCACAGCCTGGTCGGGAAAGAAACCACAGTGCTCTCTAAAATCAGGGAAAAGGAGACAGAGAGGAAGGTTGGCACCGAAACACCAGGTGTCCCTAGGACTTGGGGACGTGTGCGGTTGGCAGCCGTCTCACCCAGATTTCCGGAATCGGACGGTCACGAGCGCAGACCGGGGCGTCCGTTAGCCGACCTGCTTATCGCCAACGCTGTCGCTTGACCTCCGTTTCCCAAGCTCCCCTCCTCACCCAGGCCCTCTGTTCAGTTGCTCTGCATTCAACCTCACCTTGTTGGCTTTGCCGGTGTGGCCTCTTTCCCCAAGGCCCCCGTTCTTTCCTTACGCTTCCGGTCTTGTTATCCGCCTTCAACACCCTCCCTTCAAGGCCCACGAGGCTCGGTTGTCCCTTCCACAGGGGCCTCATCACTTCTGGACTCCCTGAATTTCCTTCTCTCTGGGCTGAACCCAACCCAGAATGTCTCTGGGCAATGAAGCCCTTTTCATATGTTGGGTCCCCGAGTGGGTGTTTGTTGGGCACAGGTGCTGCCTCCCACCCCGATCAGATGACAAGCCCCTGATGGCTGGGGGCCTCTCTCCCTTGACCGAGTGACAGCCAGCCATGCTTCACAGGGTCCTGCTTTGCACCCTGTGTTGGGTGCATTCGGCTGGCTGTTTGTGATCCTAATGCGAGGTGAGCCTTATTATCTCCCTTATTTATTTATTTATTTATTTATTTATTTATTTACAGAGTGTGAGCAGGGGAGAGGGGCAAAGAAAAAGAGAGAGACTTTTCAGCAGGCTCTACATTAAGTACAGAGTCAAATACAGGGCTCGATCCCATGACCCTGGGACCGTGATCTGAGCCGAAATCAAGAGTCTGACACTCTACTGACTGAGCCACCCAGGCGCCCCTTTTTTGAAAGGAGGAATCTGACAATCAGGGAGACTGAATACTTGTCCAAGGTCACTTTCCCAAGTACTTTCCACAGGGCCTCTCCCTTTGTCCTCGGGATGAGTCCCTCCTGAGCTTGGCACAAGCTTCCAGACTTTAAGGGCCTCCCCTCTCCCCCAATGTCATATCAGAAGACCTGACATTTGAACCCAAGTCTGTCTGGCTCCAACCCCATATTTTTTCACTATTTCATGTTGCGTCTCTATCACCAAAATGCTCGAGACAAAGCTGAGCATGGAATAATATTGACTGAATATGTGATGATTCATCTGATTTGGTCAAAAACTGTAAATTGGACCAGGGTGTGTGTGGGGGTGGGGTGGGGAGAGAGACAGAGAGAGAGACAGAGAGAGAGAAGACAGGTTGAACACAGGAAAACAATCCCTGCTGCCCCTAAACTGTTGACATTTGTTAATAGTTCCTTCCCTGAACACTGTCATTCCCAGGGATGGTCCTATAAAGAATGTTCTGAGGACTGAGCTGAACACCATGTCAGTATTTTCTAGTCAGGAAGCAGTGAGCCTGTGCACTAGAATGCTTCCCCGATACAACTGTCTACAACCTGGCTGCAGGCCTGGTCGTTCTTATTCCGGGCAGGTACTCCACATCCTGTCCAGAGGTCATTATGGGAACAGACTGGCAGAGAAGAAACATCTGGAGAAATGCATGTGGAGGTCATCGAAAATGATGGCACATGAGAGCCATCCAAAGTCACGGGAAATTTCTAGTGTGTTCTCATCTGTTGGCAATAATTCTCCACCACAAGGGGCTGCTTGGTAGCTTGGTGTTTTAATGTTTATTTATTTTTGAGAGAGAGAGAGAGGGAGAGAGAGATTGGGGGAGGAGCAGGGAGTGAGGGAGACACAGACTCTGAAGCAGGCTCCAGGCTCTGAGCTGTCAGCACAGAGCCCAACGCGGGGCTCGAACTCACAAACCATAAGATCAGGACCTGAGCCGAAGTCAGACGTTTAACTGACTGAGGTGCCCCAGTAGCTTGGTGTCTTGAAAACCAACCGTGCAACCTGTGACCAAGCACCGCGATCGGCCCCGTGACCGAGAGTGTGAGGCCCACGACAGCTTTGAGAGTGATTGAAATGTGATTCTTGATCAGATAACTTCCCAAGTCTCCAGAGCCCCGTGGGAGAGAATCCAGGCGAGAGGGAGAATTGCTAGCGTCCCAGCACCCATGAAGCCTGAGAAAATGCTGTGCCTCCTTCCAGGCAGTCGTTCTGCTTGGCAGTTTCTATTGTCAAACAGCATATAAAAGAATCTGGAGCCAGGTCAGATACAAGTACCTTTTTTTCTTTTTTTGCAAGGGGGCTGTCGTTCACCCATAAAATCCAAAGTCCCGGGCTGGAATTTCTCGTGGGCCAAAGGCTCTGCTGTTCATCCACCATGGAAGTGGGTGAGGAAGGCTCCATTACCCAGCTTTGGCCATCCCGTGAGCATGCGGCCCAAGGTTGGACAGCACACCCGGTCCCAGGTCCTTCCTGCAGAACCGGGCCCCCTGGTCACTGCCCCAGATCTCCAGGACCTTCGGTTGAGCTGGGTCTCAGCACCTGGGCTCAAGGTAAGGCCCCCCAGAGTGCTTCCCGCTGGCCACCCAGGGTGCCACGGAGGGAAGGGAAAAATAAAACATCCAAACCTCAAAAGGCTAGGGGATTTCTGGAAGGTCCAACCAAAATGATTCATCGTGACCTCAGGCATGATTTTTTTTCCCCCTACTCTCCACTCTTTTTCATTTCAACTAATATGTATCTTACTGATTTGAAGAAAACTCCCGTGTTTGAAACCTTCTAGTGCTTAAAGGTGAGTAGGCACTACGCTATGGGACTGCAAATAAAAGACAGTATTTAACCTCGGGAGGAAAAAGAGTGATGAACACTTGTACCCTATGCTGTAGAGACTGAAGCCCCAGTTTATTTTCCTGAACGAAGGCTTTGGGTATACAACTATTAGTAAAGAACAGGCATGCTTCTAAAAACAGCAATTAGCTCTTAATTCAGATGAAATTCACAAATAAATAACTTGCAGCATTAGCACTGATGTTTGAGCCTTAAAGACCTTGATTTCAAGGACAGGGTGTCTAACAAATGCAGCTGTTTGAACAAGCACATACTGAGGCTTACTTCTTCCAATATCGTGTATTGTATTATCCACAAACCGCATGGCTTGTGAAGAGGGGGAAGGTATTTAAAATATTAAGTGATGATAGCTAGCTAGTAGTCTAGTTATCCTTACCGACTGCCCAATTGATAGCATTTTACCTTAGGCTTTTAGGATCTGCTTAAGGCCTGGTTAACTCTAAGTCACAATTTTTGAGAGTGAGAAAGATCCTACATAGACTGCTGTAAATTCATCTTAGCTCTGAGAGATGACTCATATGTGTATAACTCTATTTCATATACCTACCTATTCATTCTAATATTTGCAAAGCTTCTTTCCTTCCCTTCCTTTCCATTCCTTCCTTTTCTTTCTTTCCTTCCTTCCTTCCTTCCTTCTTTCCTTGGCATCTTTTAACCAGTGTCTCCCCCTTTTCCCCGATATTGGCAAATCAATTTCCCCAGCTTGCAAATAACTAGAACCCCTTGGTCTCTAAGAATTTTCTTGTCGGTCTGTTCCAATGTCCTATCAACAACTTGTCAATTACCCGTGACACCTGAGATTTCTCCCAGCAGAACTTAGGCTGTGTGTGTTCACAGGGCGATTAATCTTTAAAACCACGATGGTCCTGGAGACCAAGGGCCTAGTCATCCCAGAGCCGTGTTAGCTGTGCAGCTGACACGAGAGTCACACATTCAATGTACACGTTAAAGAAGTAAACCGAGTTTCAGATTTTCGCGTTTTCTCTGCTGTTCACCGGCTGCCCATGCCGGAGAGAGCTTGGAGGCCATTTCGCCCAACCCTTTCATTTTACAGATGAGGAAAACAGGCCTAATTGATAGCTGGCGATACTAAATTATAGCCCTTCTAAAACTCAATAGCAGAGTTAGTAGGCTTCTTAATGTGCTCAATTACCGTATGGATTCCACGAGCCGATGAGCGCGCCGTGACCTTGAGAATTTACATTCTGCGGGTTTTCGATGTTTATGTTTCTACCGTGGTATTTGTAATCCCAAGTCCCGGTCACCTTTTACCGCTGAGGCCTCGCCGGTCCCCGGCTCCGGGCACCTCCCCTCTTCCGTACTCGGCCGGGGCTCCCAGGTACTCAGCATCGACATCTGCGAAGTCATAGCAGGTGTAGCCAAGAGACCGGGTCCCGCGGCTGTTTAGACTCCTTCCTCTCTCGTCTCGTCTCCTGGCTTCTCGAGAGCTAGCCCCAGTTTCTTCCACATCTTTCTGCCCTGCTCACATTTCGCCAAAGGACCATACTTAGTCCGTTCCCTGGACCAAGGGCACAGTTCAGCAGCGTTCATCTTCTACTGCTCAGTATTTTCCCATAACGTTTCCTACCTTCCTTCCTCTCCCCCTCAGCTGGAACAGAAGCTTAATGAGAACAAGCATCTGCTTGTACCGCGGTGTCCCCAGTGTTTGAAAGAGTCCGGAAAATAGTAGGTGCTCAATAAGTACATGAGCAGTGGGTATAACCTTTCCTCTTTCCCTTCTTTCTTAGGGAAACAGGGGTCCCCCCTCCTTTCCAGGACTCACCCCTGGGAGCGGCAGTGCCTCCTGTCCACCCTCAAATCTTCGACTCCTAGATCATGTCCTATTTCCTGAAATCTCATTTCCCTGGTTGTCCACTCTGATGAACTACACGGTTGCCCAACCCTCTGGCTGCTCTTGCCCAGCTGCATTTCCGAAAAGTCCTCCAGTCCTCCCCAGTGTGGCCCGTCTCCTAGCTTCAGCCCTCAGCTTCCTTCTGCCGTTGGTATTTTCCCTTGGTACAGATCTCATTGACTCATGCGGTTCATGTCTGCTCCCGGGCGGCAATTCCCAAATCTTCATCACCAGCCCCAAATTTACTTCCTAGAGAGGAATGCTTCAAAGCAAACTTGAGGAGAGCCAATCTCACGGCGTTGCCTTCAATACTCTGTCGTTCAAGCCTTCTTCATCCAGGGACAAAGCAGCTCCTGTTCCCCTGTCACCACCTCACATCTAACAGGTGTGTGAGTGTTACCTGTTGGTAAGCCAAGGTGGTGATGCCCTGGAGTTCGTGTATTGCTTTATTTTTATTGCATTAACGGCATCTTATCTCATCTCTCTATATCTACTCTCTTCATCTCAATCTGTCTTGCTACATGAGCCTGGCTTCTTTTTACCTGTCGACAGATCAAACTCTTCGGCTTTAAAGCTCTTTAAAATCTATTTCCACTTGAGCTTTTAATCCATCCTCATATTTAATCTCTTAAGGCACCACAGTGATTCTCAACCATCAGGACACATTAGAAGCAAACGGGAAATTTTGAAAAAGTACCGAAACTCAGGCTCCTAATAATATGTCCCTCCTTTCCTCCCCCCGATGAGAGATTCTGATTCAGCTGATGTGTGGAGAAGCCAAGGGATTAAGACATTTAAAAACTTCTCCATATGTTTCTTATATGCAGCCACAGTTGGAATTATTGATATAACCTATGGTCCAATCAAATGAACCTACTCAAGAAAGTATTTTGCCACCACATCATCCTTTTTTTTTTTGGAAGTTCCCCTCACAGACAATTCCCTTTCTCCTATTTCCTCTTCCTACAGAAAATGCACAAAGACTTCTGTGATTCTTCCAGTTGGAAAGAACCGATCCTTTCTTGGACGTTTTCCCTATGTTTCTGTATAGTACATTTGTTCACGTCAGCTGGGAAGACACTGTTAGATCAGGACAATACAGAGCATTAGAATAAGACCACAGTCCTTGTATTTATGTAGCTTGCAGACTTGTGGGATGGGAGAAACACATGAACCAATAAACATCATAAGTTGTATTATAGGAGTTTTTACATGTCCCTAAGAGTTAGCCGGAAAGGATCCTACTCTGCCTGGTGTTATAACAATTCATGTATATGTCATCTCCTCTATTAGATGGTAAAACTTGAGGACCAGGACCAGGCATAAGACCGTATTTTTCTTATAATAGTGTTAAATACTTGCTGAATAAGTGAGTGAGTGAGTGAGTGAATGATATATTGGTGATTAGGAGACACTGAGGAATACTCACAGCTTCTAGGAAATAATGACCCAGAGCGAGGGGTTGTCCCACTGGAGTTTGAAGGCCATGGCACCATTTTTAATCCTAGGCTATGTGTGGTTTTAGTTTTCCTCAATCATTCATTGCATATTTTATGAAATGGTAATAGAAATAGCATTAGAAACTAGGTCCCATTTCTCACGCCTGAGAAGGTGGTGATGGGCTGCTCAAAATAAGGCTTAGCCCCTTTGATTTTAGTAAGTAAATCCTGGGAATCAAATGCGATGGTTTGATGGATGGAGGGAAGGAATGAAGGGCGAGGGGAGAGATTGGAAGAAACGCCTACCCGCCGTGTGGATTCATGAGGCTTCCTTCCTTTCCTTCTGACCTTAACCATGATCTTCCAGTGAAATCCTTGGGATTTTGAAAGATGTTGTCGAGAAAGCTGCAAAAAAGGCCACCAAATGAATAAAGACAAATAGGATTCTGCCACAGTTTCCAGGCTGATTTTGTGTATGTGTGTGTACGGGGAGCGGGGTAGACAAGGAAGGAAACAAAGCACATGTGAACGTAATTAGACTTCTTTAGTGGAAAGCTCCAATGCTTCAAGTAACTACAGGTATGATTAATCATTCCCGAAAAAAGCAAGCCATCCTTGGGGAGAAGAGCCGTATCTGAACATCCGTGTATGTACTCTTTGAGGACATCAGTGAATCACCAAGTAAGGGTCATCAACGGAGGAAGCTCCCAGCTTCCGGGAACGTCTGAGTCAGGACAGACGAAAGGAAGCATTCCTTAACCCGGTGAACTGTAGCACAGTGGAAACTCACTTCTCGCAGAGATAGGACAATACGTGACTGTAAGTCCCTTCAAAGAAAGAATTTAGAAAGCTTCACATGTAATGATAAGTATGTTGAAACCATTCATATGTTTTAGGCCATGTCTTTGACCTTCATTCATCCTGTAATTTATGGATTGGTTGTTAATCTATTGACTCATTTAGAGTCCTGAGGATGAGTCATCAAAAGTTTTTGGGTTTTTTTTTTGGAGCACCTACTATATGCCAGGGACTGTGTTTCTGTGGCTACAGAGATGAACATGGCCCAATCCCTGCTCTCAGAGAACTCACCTTCCAGAAGGGGAGACAGATACATTCAGAGAAAGTCATGATACTGAAGTGAGTGAACTATACCTTAGAGCGGTAAAGGAGAGGCAGGTCTTAAATGAACCTGCGGTGGGAGGAGTTAGCAGGGGAATCACGGGGTTTCGGCTGGGGGATCTGTGCTAACATGGGCCTTTCAGGCAGTGGACACACTGGGAGCAAAGGCAGGTAGGAAGATGTGGGGCAGCACGCGGTGTGCGGAGAAGTGCGTTTCGCCATCACTGAAGCATGGATGATGGAGTGAACGTCCAGAGATGTGCCCAAAATGGCAGCCAGGGGGTCTCACCTAGAAAACTCGGACGTTGGGTAAAAAGTTTAGACTTTACATCACGTAAGACATGAAAACCAGGTTGAGGGCTGTCTCAGGGGATGGACATAGACACGTCATCATTTTTGAAAGGGAGAGTGGCTCTAAAGGGGAGTCAGAGTAAAGAGGGGCCGAAAGGAGGTCAGGGACAGTGAGCAGGGTGGAGCCTTGAAAGGGCAGAGAAATAGGGGATGGAAACAAGACTTAGTTGAGGGCAGAACCGAAGACGATGTGTTGTAATTGTAAAGCAAGTGGGGAGAGAGAGGCGGACGGGCATCAGGCTTGGGTGGCCGCGGAGTCACTCATAGAAAGAAAGAAGAGAGGCATCGCAGCAGCTTCAGGCAGGTGCAGGGCAGCACCGTGACCTTGCAGGGAACACTGGCTTCATAGGCATGGTCCCCCCCCGCTGCGTCTTTCAGCAGTGAGTGGACCGAGGCAACGTACTCTTTCTCCGCTTCGCTCATCAATACGCCAATATATGGGAGCATTCATTTTGAGACCCATGGCTGCTTTTCTCAGCACCGGAAGACTCCAAAATGCCTCTGCTTCCGTTCATTCACCCATTCATTCATTCATTCATTCATAAACATTAAGGGCCTGTTGGAACCTCGACATTGGCACACGCAACATAAGGTATGAGAGCTTATGTTCCAACAGGAGGCAATGGAGGGTGATGCACGAGCCGGAATTTGAGTCAGACCAGGATCTAAATATTGTCACCACTACTGGCCAGTCGTGTGGCCTCGGGCGAACTGTCTGACTCATCCGAGCCCCTTATTTTTACCAGAGTTTTGCCAGAGTGACTCTGAAGTTTGGAGTTCAGGAATACGAGCTGTCAACACAGTTCTGGCCATGTGTATGCTCTCGGCTAATGGCTGTTGTTAATCTGATCATTGTTACTGCAATTAGATATTCAGAAGTCCACCAACAGTTCCACCACACTGAGATAAATATTCCGAGAGACAGAAGCACAGGGACAAGGGGGCAGGTAGGGAAAGCACCTAACCTGTGAGAACAAGGGAAGCACATCCCCAGAATGAGCAAGGTCTCAAAGGTAGACAGGAGGAAGTGAGTGAAGAAGGGGAGAGAGCTTTCTAGTAGATGGCCTGGCATGTTTGAAGGTATCGAATCAGTCAACAGAGGACCAACCCATTTGGGCAACCGTGAGTCATTCGGCATGGCTTGCACAGGCCGCGGTAAAGCTGGCACCAAGGCAGGGGTAGGAGGGGCGGCTCCTAAAGGACTCACACGCCATGGTCATAAGGTCAAGGGATCAGGCCTTGGTTTGTAGATAACCAGGGCCGCTGAGCTGGGCAGTGGAGGAGAGATTTCAGGAGATCGGCAAGGCTGCACCATGGGGAATGCCTCACACGGATGGCCACTGGGGACAGGCACCTGGTTACGAGCCTCCTGGGGTCACCGAAGAAAGAAAGTATGTGCCTCTAAGCCAAGGCAGTGGGGCTGAGAAGGGGAGGGGCAGCTTCAAGGGATATTGATGTAAACCAGGGGTCCTCGAGGCTGTGTGATGCAAGACATTCTTCTCAGCTGAACCTTTTGTCCTCACCACCCGAAGACAGTAATTTGGCCTTTCTTGTTCCATGAGGTTTATTTACCTACGATCAAACAGAAACAAGAGATGGCATGCAGGAAAGACAAAAGGGCATTGCCCAACGTTTGCAACCAGGGTCTGGCTCCCAATTCCACCCTCTGAAACCGGGATCTCTTGACTGAAATCAGGGCTGAAGACAGATCCAAGATAGAACATTAAGAATTGGCCAACCAGATGTCATTTGGGGGCCAACTCGTGTCAAACGGCCAATGGAATGGCCCTTTAGGACTTCTCCTTCGTCCACGCCACTGTCCTCGCTAATCCTGAACACGTGATCTCAGGCACTGAGTCTGAATCCTGTGGGTTGCATTGTGTTTGTGTGGGACGTGGGCTTAGATTCGGAGGAAGCACTGTTCCAATTCAATCACACGTCACTTTTCCGCAGGGAATGGAAATACTTGGATACCAACCCCGCAGCCGAGAAGACACAGATATTTGAAAATTCACGCGAACGTGAATGGCCGGGTAGACTCTGTGAATTAAGAGAATCATTGTGTCAATATCGTGTGCGTCTGTGCACGTGTGTTTTCACTCACAAATCTTCACTGAGCGCTACAGATGTGGGTGGGTTCTTTTTCTCCTCTTCCTTTGGACAAAGAACGTTTGCAACCCACTGACTTTCAACACCAGCCTCCCATCAGGGTGAGGGTGCACGGAGGTAACCCTTCCTAGTCAGAAACTTCCAACTGAGCTTTCTTCTGCTTAACACGGGAGCCTGGATGATCAGGAGTGGTCAAAACGTTGGTTTCTAGCTCCGCTTCTCGTAAAGGAGAACCAACATTGGAAAAGAATTATTAAACATGGGACTGACGTGTGATGCTGTGCGGTGATTTATAAGCAGGGTTTTAAAAAAAGGAAGTCAGCTAGTGACCTTGAACTTTCTCCCAGAGGTAAAGCTTCCTTCTCCATAGAGTTCTGCAAGCGAAATCAGCTGGTGACGGCCACCATGGGAGAGAAAAGGGTCACTGAAACCGTTTCAGATTGCTCTGTGTTCTGTGTTGTGTAGTTCCGATGAGGAACTCGGGTTGCAAAATGCTGATTGCAAACCAAAGCTAGTGGCCGGCCTCGTCACCGGGAGCCTGGTGGAAATGCACGTTCTCAGACCTCAGCACACAGCTTCTGAATCAGAATCTGCATTTTAACAGGATCCCCAGGACATCTGTCTGCACGTGAAGGTTTAATAAGCACTCATCCACAGCATCGGATTCTGGGTGCCTGAGGGGCTCAGTCTTGAGGTCCTGAGCATCCAACTTCGGTTTAGCTCATGATCTCCTGCTTTCTGAGTTCAAGCCCCGCATCGGGCTCTTTGCTGTCAGCACAGAACCCACTTTGGGTCCTCTGTCTCCCTCTCTCTCTGTCTCTCTGTGTCTCTCTCTCAAGAATAAATAAACAGGAAAAAATAATAATAGAGCACTGGATTAAAAAATGTACAGTCCCCCACCCCCACTGCATACACACACACACACACACACACACACACACACGAACACTCTGGATTACAGGCACAACACATACACTTTTGTACATATATGTACTAATACACATACACAAGTATGTACTAATATATTATGCACATTTTTTAAAATGCACAACATATAAACAAACGTTGAAAACAATAAAGTACAAACTCAGTTTGAATACTTCAATTCTGTCCTTGCTCTTGGATTCCTGAGGCACAAAACGTCAGAGACTCCTGCTCTGAGAACTCAAACAGAGAGCTAGCACTCAAAGGTGTCTTAAACCTTTAACCTCTGATGGCCAGTGTGCAGAACAGGAAACACATAGAAAGAAATTGGTTAGGCTCAACTGAATATATTTATGCCCTCATGCTTGTCAATTTTATCAGTGTGAGAAACCTAAGACCCATTTTCTCTTTAAGGCGGATCTTGTAGGGTATTCTTTGAGCTATGACTCAAGTCTAAATCTTCACTGGTAGTTCAGTGATTCAAGGTCACTGGCATATTTGCACCCTCTTCTCTCTGACATGCCAGGCCTTGGACCGGCCTCCCCTCTGACCCAGAACATCAGACGGCATATCTTTAAATGAGCTTCAGCAGATACTAAGTCTGGACAGCCGGGAGTTCACTTCCATGATATCTTCGGCCACCCCACTCTTCCTCCAACATTACGTCCCTGCCATGTGGCAGTCCTTGTGTTGGCCTTGGGGTTAAAAGTTAAATGAAACACCCATGGGGTGCCTAGGTGGCTCAGTCGGTTGAGCGTCCGATCTCGGCTCAGATCACGAACTCACGGTTCTTGAGTTCGAGCCCCGCATCGGGCTCTGTGCTGATGGCTCACAGCCCGGAGCCTGATTCTGATTCTGTGTCTCCCTCTCTCTCTGCCCCTTCCCCGCTCATGCTCTGTCTCTCTGTCTCTCTGTCTCTCTGTCTCGCTCTCAAAATATAAACATCAAACAAAAAAAAAAGTTAAATGCAACACCCCCTCGCCGAGCCTGGTTTAAGGAGAAAGAGGGGTCCCAAACACAACAGTACAGCCACACATAAGTGTTACTGTGAGGTGTGAACGACTTACAAAAGGCAGCAGAAAAGAACAAGGGGAACTCTCCCTGGAAGCTGAAGGAGGTGGCGTTTGAGCTGGGCTTTGAGGGATGAATAGGAGTTTGCCAGACATAGGGCACAGGAAAGGAATTTGGGGTAAAGGGACCCACCGGAACAAAGGCGTGGGGCAGGAAACCTGTTGGGTGGAATGCAAACCCTTCCCACCCAGCCGATTAAATGAGGCCCGAAGCTGATGTGAAATAATAAGCCTGGATACTTGGTGAACACTGGGTCCTCGGGGTGGTACAATCTAAACGTCTCTGAAAGTAAATTATTTCGTATGGTTTGGCCACCACAGCGTGTGGAAAGTTTCTCGGTAGGGTGCAGTGAGCACTTCTCATTTACAGTAAAACCTGGAATGTTTGGGAATGGTCTGTACTAGGGAAATTGAATTTTCAGATTAACTCCATAAAATGGAAAGTCTGGTTGACAAACCCTCCTAATTTTGTTCTCCTTTGAAGAGATAACTGCTATTAACACGTTAGATGCATTTCCATTTTAATCTTACCTAGCGAGGGAGACACGGAGCAAACACACTGTATGTCCAGCTTTATCAGGTTCCTGTTTTCAACGGGACACGTTTAGTGTTTTGCCATGGTTTTTAAAGACTGCACACTGTTTTAGCCTGTACATATTTTATACATGTAAAATCCTTTCTTTCTTTTTGGTGATGCGGCTCGATCTGAATGTTTCAATATTGTGACTAATGCAGAAGACATTCTTGGACCTAATCCCAATTCGCACTTCTTAGATATACAGTCACTGGGTCAAAGAGTAGAAATAAAGAGTTTAAAAAACAAATTTAATGTTTATTTATTTTGGAAGGAGTGAGAGACAGAGCACGAGCAGGGGAGGGGCAGAGAGTGAGGGAGACACAGAATCCGAAGCGGGCTCCCGGCTCTGAGCCGCCAGCACAGAGCCCGACGAGGGGCTCGAACGCACAAGCCGTGAGGTCATGACCTGAACCAAAGTCGGAGGCTTAACCGACTGAGCCACCCAGGCTCCCCTAAATAAAGATTTTAAACTTTGGGTGTAACTTTGTCAGTTTCCACCAGAAAAAGCCACGGCGAGTGACCTGTCTGAAGCCGTCTATGAAGCCGTTCATCTCTGCATGGGCGACAAGATGGGCTGACATGTCTCTAAAAATCTGTGATGACTTTTCTTGGACCAGTGGCTTCTAGGTCTCATTTGCCAATGCCTCCAACTCTGCCAGTCCCCAGGGCTGCCCAAGGCTCAGACGGGGAGTGCTTCTCCCACACTCCGTGTCCGGGAGAATCTCATCCACTTACACGTTTCAAATTCCATTTGCAGGATGAAACATTAAAGGCATCCCTCCTGCCCAGCCCTCTCTTGTGAACATCAGCCCAGACCCCAGGTCTTACCTCTGCTTAGGTCTGTCCTGCCCATACCCCGGAGCGCTCCCCCAGACCTCACCCCTGCAGGGGCTGGGTCACCAGGGGTGAGCTCCGCACACATATACCATCCAAGTGTTTGAACAGCACGGGTGTCTGAGAATCTATGAACGACTTTTAAATTCCGGTGGAAGATCCAGCCTCCTCTGAATGAGTATGTTCATTTTAACAGCACCCCCCCATCCCATCCCCCTTATCTTCATGCCCGGAGGTCAGGAGTCATTTTGGAGACCTCATCTGCTCCCTGCCCCCCACCTGTTACAAGTGCCTATTGACCCTGTCTGGAAGAGGTAACTCAGAGCCCCCCGCTCCTCTCAGTCGGCTGACGCTGTCCTTGTCCACACACCGGTATTTATAGCTTGGATTACCGAAAGCACCAGCTCTCCAGCCTTCCAGCATCTATGCTAGCCTCTTCCGACTGATTCTGCATGTTGCGGCAAACACGGTGACTTTAAAAGCCGGAGCGGTCCTCTCTTCCTTGACTGAAACCCAGAGATGCTTCTCGTTCCCCTAGGATGACGGCGATGTCCTCAAGGAGCCCCCAAGTCCTGCGAGGTGTGGCTCTGCCCCGAGCTCCTGCCTGACTCTGCTCCAGTCCCCTACTCCCTGGAAGGTGTAAGCTCCATGCCACCCGGGGCCTTTGCAGACACCATGTGTCCCTCTGGCCAGAACGCTCCTCTCACTCCAAGCCCACCTACCTACCTGCCCAGTGCTCCTCAGTCTTTGTGTCTCCACCTTAACACCAGGGAAGCCTTCCCGGGACCCCAGACTAGGATGTATGACACAGCCCGGGTTCAATTCTCCCATCCGTTCCTGAATTTCTCCCTAAGGCTTCCCACAAATACCTTTAAACCTTCCTCTCCCGGTTGATCTAATCCCTCCCTTCCGTGCTCTATTATCAACTGCCTGAAAGCAAGAACCACGCTGGTCTCTGATTCCCTGCTGGATCTCCGGCACCCGGTGCCGAGCCTAGCACATAACAGGTGCTCAGTGATCTCTTGGCGTTCAGATGAAGGAACGAGCAATGGAATACCTTCAGACTTTCCCCCTTTTAAATGTTTTTGAAGGGTATGTCTATAAAGGTTGCTGTTTGCGGGGGGGGGGGGGAGCAATGGTTTTTTATTCATTGACAAGAACTTGCTATAATCAAAGTAAGAACCCTCCGCTGTGGTCTGTGTGAACCAGAATTTCCTTTTGGTACGTCATATTCCGTACATTTTGTTTATTGCAAGCACCTAATGATACTAGCTCTTATATAATAATTAGTGTGAGCAGGCAGCACGCTATGGTGCTTTATGTACTATAACCTCACACGGCCCCATCATGTGTAAGAATTTTCAGCGTCACCATTCCGCACAAGAGAAACTGAGCCCAGAGGGGTTAAGCAAGCTGTCGAAAGTCACACAGCTACTATTAACAGAAGCAGGACCCTGTACTCTTAACCTTTATGCTGTTTATGAAGAAAGGCTTTTTTTTTTTTTTTTAAGCCCAGAGGAGGTAATGTTCAACCTGACTTTTAAAGAACAGGTGGAAATTAACCCGAGAAGGGGAGAATGAGAACCTTCAGGAAGGAGTGGCAGGCGGGAGACAGGAGCCCCGAGGGCACTGAGCTCGGGGGAAGAGGCCACGATGCACCCAGGCCACATCCTGAAGGGAAGCAAGGTAAAGCGAGAGCAGAGCCGGAGTCTTTAGCTTTGCCAAGGTGAGCAAGACTTATCCTGGCAGCCATAGGGAGGATTTATAAAGAGGAGTGTTGTCAGAACAGCTACTCTGTGGTTGAGTAAGCTTTCTTTCTTCCTGGCAAGGGTTATGATGAAATCATGGTAACATAAAGTCGCATGTGCCCGAATAGTAGATTTACTGTAAAAATCCAGCTTCACAATTCTGGGAAATGCAATGTGTCAGGCTCTGAAGACAGGGGCTCCTGTGTGTTTCTGAGCTGTCATTTCCCCCTTTGTTTCCTCGTCAGAAGATACCGTAGGGTGGCTTCCTAGTAAGGGGCGGGGGGGTGTCTCCCCACGGGGACCGTCACACGAATCGTTCCGGGTGCTGCCAACCCCGGGCCGTGCGGTGATGTCCCGCCGGATAAGGAGCGGACTGTGCTTCTGGTTGTTCGGTATCCCAGCTACTCTTCTAGAAGAGGCAAATCCCGTAACAAGGGTCAGGGGCGTCCCTGGGGAAATCAGTCGGGGAGGATTTAATACATTGGCTTAATTTCTGCGACAGGACCAGCACGTGGGGCCTCATGCACAGCAGGGTTTAAACCCAGGTCCATGGAGTCTGGGGAGGCTAGGGGTAGAGTGTCCATGGCCTAGGCTGGGGCAGGGGAGGGACGGTTCACCCTCAATCACTTGTAAGCAAAATGTATACTTTTTTTGCAACCCTTCTACCCCGAGCTGGGATTCGGTCACAGGGGGAATCGTAGTATTTCCGCTTTACGTACGGTTGTTTCCAAGATCCGAAACGCCATTTGTGCTCACTGCACTTTCAAAACATTAGCGCTTATTAATTAATGCTTGCAAAAGAAGCCCAATTTTGTTTTTGTAAATGCTTTAATGAGTGCCTTTTACTGTCACCGGTGTCATTTGTAATCATATTTCTTTTTTTTTCTTAATGTTTATTTATTTCTTTTTTGAGAGTGAGAGAGGGAACAAGCTTGGGAGGGGCAGAAAGAGAGAGAGAATCCCAAGCAGGCTCTGTGCTGTCAGAGTCAAGCCCGACATGAGGCTCAAGTTGATGAACTGTGAGATCATGACCTGAGCCGAAAGCAAGAGTCAGGCGTTTAACTGACCGAGCCACCCAGGTGCCCCTGTAATCATATTTCTTTCATTTTCATCTGCGTAAACCCATTCTGAGAAGGCAGTTTGACCACCAGGGTCCTAACGCAGAAGTGGTTAAGGACCCCCGAGCTAAAAGATGAAAATTGAGACCGGCTCGCTAGACTTTCTGACACTTTCTGGTGAACCAGGCATGAAATGACCCCACTCTCTGTCATCCTACAATGGTCACATTAGTCAGCAGGGTTCCCAGTACTGGCTGCTCTTCTAAGAATGTCGTCTGTGCAGTAAACTTGTCTTTACATTTTTTGACCTTCTGAGCTACCCACGAGCATACATTTGTTCTTCCCTAGAGATGCCAGATTCAGAACATAAAAATATAGGTCTCTTGGGGCGCCTGGGTGGCTCAGTCGGTTGAGTATCTGACTTCAGCTCTGATCATGATCTCACGGTCTGTGAGTTCGAGCACCGTGTCAGGCTCTGTGCTGGCAGCTCGGAGCCTGGAGCCTGCTTCGGATTCGGATTCTGTGTCTTTCTCTCTCTGCCCCTCCCCGGCTCGTGCTCTGTCTCTCTCTCTCTCAAAAATAAACATTAACTTAAAAAAATATATAGGTCTCCTTTGTACTATATCTATATAGTACATATTTATGGATTTCAGATAAACAACAAATAATTTTAGTGTAAGTATATATCAAATATTGCATGGGACATAGTTATAGTAGAAAATCATCGGTGGTCTGCCTGAAATTCATTTTTTAAATTTTTTTTTCAACGTTTATTCATTTTTGGGACAGAGAGAGACAGAGCATGAACGGGGGAGGGGCAGAGAGAGAGGGAGACACAGAATCGGAAACAGGCTCCAGGCTCTGAGCCATCAGCCCAGAGCCTGATGCGGGGCTCGAACTCACGGACCGAGAGATCGTGACCTGGTTGAAGTCGGACGCCTAACCGACTGCGCCACCCAGGCGCCCCCTGAAATTCATTTTTGACCGGGAATCTCCTATTCTACCTGGCAACCCCTAAAATCACCAAAATTGGGCTGATAGTCCTCCAGCTAATTAACTATAGATGGTTAGAAAGTGTCTTCTTATACTGTTTACTGATGGAGATGAGTTAACTGCCAAGGGTCTCAGACTTTGATTGGATGGAAAGGGATTTTGAAGTTTGAGATTTTCTTATTATCACTCAGTCACCATAAGCTCCTATGTTTTCAACTTTGCAACAGGCAGACAGCTCAGAAATATGACCATTCCTTCAAGTCATTTGACCACAATCCAAGAACTTGGGTATAAACTGCGTTCCCCCGAGATCCTGTGATATCCAGTTTCTCTATCAGAGAAACGTGGTCAAAGTTTAAGCCGACAGTGAGACTGAATTTCAAAATCTTTTGACACTGATCCCATGGTTAAGTAACTAGGTTCCAAATCAAGCAAAAGCCCTAATTTCCTTTGTCTGGGACGAGATTCCAATTATGATAATGGTGTGCGTGGAAAACAACAAGGAGAAGAATTCCACTCTTGTGTCCAGGTGAATCACCCCCGAGGCCATTAATCATCAATTGATAGAGACCAACAATTCCAAATTTATTCTAAACAGAAGACAAAGTAGTCAGCGTGCAGCCAGAAAAACAAGGCAGCCTGAAATCGGTATGTAGATTTGTAACGCGATACGCTTTTTTATATCTCTATGCCTTTATTATAGTACAAATATTATATGTGTGAGGCAAGGAAAATGGGAGGGGTTCAAGGTGGTGGATCCAGAGTCTGAGGGAGTGAGAGACTCGTTAAGGGGCAAATCAACGTGAAATTTTGCAAACTATGTAATGATGCCTTGTAACAACAGCGAGGGGCTCTGCGAACAGTGCTGAGATGAAGGTTACGGAAAACGAACCGTCCTGGCTGGCTTCCCATTTTTTTTTTCCTTCCACTTTTAATGCTCCAGCCATGCTCAGCTTGAGTTTTATTAAACAGAATACACCAAATAAAAGATTTGTTTCTCTACGAGTACCGTCTGCAAAAGCAGACGCGTTCATTCTAATGTGTTCCAGGTTACGGCCAGACAAACCCAAACGCCCTGCATTCTATTCTCTTTGGCTAAAATCTGAATGGGACCCTGTTGAGCCACCTTCTCTGTGTTACGTTTGAGCTCATCCAGACAAGAATAGTGAGAATCCACGAGTTAAAGAAATCTCTTCCCCGAAGAGAAAACCGGGGGCAGTGCGTTAGGGAGGCTAACGCAATACAATTCGTCTTGGTTGGTTGTTTTTTTTTTCCCCCCAGACATAAATTTTCCTGTTTTACCAGTCATTCCACAACAATGCACATCCAAGCCATGCTGTGATTAGAGGGGAGCGTATGCCTATTACCCAAGTTCTTCACATGTCGGAGCACGGAGAGACGAACGGTGGTAAACCAAAGGAAATTTCCATTTGCTCTTTAGCTGCTGCACTCTCTTACTCTATAGGAAAGTTAGCTGTTATTAAGTAATAACGTTCAGCTAAGTTGGTCACTTGTAACAACAGACAGATGTATAATGTTTTATTTAGGTTAGCCAGCTCTTTCACAAATAAAGGGCTGGAAATTAAACTGTCTTTGCAAAAATATTCTGCAAATGATACCTCTGCCTTATTCCAGTGCTCAGATTCTTTGCCATGGAAAATGGAAAATGAGTCTCCTGTTGAACCCTGTGTCTGTTTAAACTTGTTTTTGCCGAGCAGAGAAAGGTTGATGTTCTATGGAATGAAAAAAATTAAAAAAAGAATCTGCATTGAGGGGTAAAGTGTATAACTATGCAAACCACATTTAGAGATGGAAAAGGATTTTTTTTTTTGTACTTATGGAATTTGAAACAATAATAATGGAATGGAAACATAGGGAAAAGGCTAAGTATTTGACCACAGCGGCAAATTGGATCATTAGACACTCACATGCAATGCAAAATGCAGGATTTGTCTTTGAAGGAGTACTTGTTGCTTTTCCAATGGATAATAGGGCACAAGAAAGACCTCGTCAACCCACCAAGCCATTGCTGACAAGCTCTGGCCATATAATCCTTTGGGAAGTTGGATTCTTCTTAAGACCCAGGTTTTGGGGGCAGCGCCTGAGAGATTGTGATTCAGCAGCTGAAGTGTGAAACTTAATTGACATTTCATTTATTTTTTATTTTTTTATTAAATATAATTTATTGTCAGATTGGTTTCCATACAACACCCAGTGCTCATCCCAATATGGCTCCTCAATGCCCATCACCCACTTTCCCCTCTCCCCCACCCCCAACAACCCTTAGTTTGTCCTCAGTATTTAAGTCTCTTAAGGTTTGCTTCCCTTCCTCTCTGTTTATAACTTTTTCCCCCCTCTTCCCTTCCCCCATGGTTCTCTGTTACGTTTCTCAGGATCCACATAAGAGTGAAAACATATGGTATCTGTTTTTCCCGGCCTGACTGATTTCACTTAGCGTAACACCCTCCGGTTCCATCCCACGTTGCTACAAATGGCCGGATTTCATTCTTTCTCGTTGCCAAGTAGTATTCCATTGTGTATATGAACCACAATTTCTTTATCCATTCGTCGCTTAATTGATATTTCAAATGAACTTCCAAGTGATACTGATGCTGCAGCTTTTGGGGGGGGGGGTGGTGCGGATTCACCCTCTTCTACGGTACTGGTCTTCAGTGTCCATTGAGGTGAACAGCGCATCGCAAGAGATCTCATGGCAACACAGACACCTGCCTGTAAGACGGATGGACAGGCACAAAGCCTTGCTTGCTTCCATCCTGTTTTCCCCCAGATACAAAGTGCAGAGTTTAAACTGAGTCCGCACTCCTCGAACTGTGCTAGCAATGCCGGGCATAGCTCAGCAGGACTTCTCAGACCCTGTAACACACAAACATGAGGGGTCCGTCTCCAGTGGGTAGAGATTGTGAGCTGTTTGGCTGTGTGGTAGGCAAAACTTCCCCCTCGTTATCTGAGCACAAATCCCTTTATTTGTGGCACGCCTGCACCACACGCTTGGGGGAAGGCTTAACAAAAGACTGCTAAGAACTTTCAGCTCCGACTCTTTCAACCATAGAGTCTAGGTTCCCTCCTTAGGCCCACGACATTCTTGGCCCATGAACAGAATGACACCCACCATTCGGGGAAGAGACTTTGGGGAAACTTTCAATCAGTTGCTTTCCTTTTCCCCCAGATTCTCATTCCCACCCCTCCCCCAAGACAATGTACCTGAACTTCCGTCCCCTGGGGCCCTTCTCCTGGTGATTGAAAACTCTACTGGGCAGCTACCATAATTGTATATTTAACCCCACTAACTTTCTCTTCGTTCTTACACCAAAGGGCCCATTCCTTTGTTTGAAAGCAACGAACGTTTGAGACAACCCAATTTATGTGCTTGGGAATTTCCTACATATTTTATGCAATTCATTAGACTGTGCATAGTGTAGGTCACGCTCTCAAAGCGTAGTCTCAAGAGGAGTGGGGCCAGCAACACCTGGCAACTTATTAGAAATGCAGATTCTCAGGTTCCACTCTAGACCCGCTGAATCAGGAGCTTGGGGTGGGACACAGCCATGTTTCCAGACCTCTGGGTGATCTGAGGCCCACGGGAGCTAGAGATGTCATGGCGTAGAGACGAGAGGCTTGGAGCACAGGTTCAAGCAAACCACGTGCTGTATCCCAGTTTCCTAGCCTGGAACCCTCAAATAATAGCAGTCCCTCTTTCAGAATCAATGACAGAATTCAAATTAACATGTGACACCTCTATACGGTCTGACAGGGTATCAGCAATAAATCAACCATAGCTATGTATTCTGTAACGGATGCTCACATGTAGTGAGCAGGAACTTCCATTATGCTCCATGAATGTTCATCATGAGTAGAGATGCTCTTTGTGAGTTGAATTTGATGACCGAGGGCCACAGTGGCCACGTGGGAACATAGCTCTGGAGACAGGTCTCGTTTGCCAACAAGGTCTGCCATGAATGAACTCTGTGAACACGTGTCAATTACTTCAACTAAGCTTCATTTCCTCCTTTAGAAAATCAAGAAAATACTTTCTTCATGAGGGAAAGGGAAGGATTGCATACAATACTGTCTGTCATTGCTTTGGAAGGTTCCTGGTTCCTTTTAAGTAGTCCCTTTCCCAAATGAAAGCTGTCTGTAATGATAACGTGTGTCTCTCATCACGGATTACTCAAAGCCTCATGAGGCTTTGAAGAACAAAGAGGCGGCCACAAAATGAGCAGCGGGCAAAAGTTTATTAGAATGTAAGATCAGAAAGGAGAATAGTAGGAAAGCTCTCTTTACAGAGAGGCGACATTCGAAAGTGTGTGAGGACTAGAGGCCAGGATCCTTGTTTTGTAAGGTTCTGGTCAGCCCTCCCCCCGTTCTTCCCCCTGGTTCCTTCTCAGATTCTTCCCTCATTGGCCTGATAGCTCTAGGTGCTGGGGTGTCCGTTCCTGATTGGCTCTCATTGTACGAGGGGTGGTCTATGGCCATACTTAGGTCTTTGGTCAAATTCCTGAGGGAAACCTGAGGGGGAGTAGGTGGGGTCTGTTCCATTCTTAAGAGGAACCTTACTCCTGAAGGGGCTTGCTGTGGTCAGACACTCCCAGCATTGTTCCAAAACAGGTGGTTTTCCCCGGGGACCTCAGGTCCTGGTCTTTCCCTCTCGGCCTACTGAATCCTGTCTCCTCCTGTCATACTAAGACACAAGAACTTACACTAGCTGTGTCCCTGTGGTCAGGCTTTCACTAGACTTTGGAACAATCAGCTCCAAGAATCCCGTGGCTTAGGCTACAAGAGATTTTTTTCTCACCCTTGTTGCAAGTTAGCCTTGGCTCAGCTGTAGCTGTAGCTCAGCCACTGGTGTCTCCCTTCTCCGATTCTCCAGAAGAAGGAGCTGCCCCATCTGAAACCCACCAGAGACCCTACCCGGAGTCCGCCGGCTGCCTCTGTTTGGGCAGAAGTCACTGAGGCTCACACTCCATTGGCTAGTGCAGTCACATGACCACATCTGACACAAAAGGATGGAAACGGAGTCTCCATTTCCTACTCCCAGGGACAGACCCAGGGAGAGACTCATTCTTGATGGACCCAGCTGAAAGGGACAGCACATAACTGGAAGCCACAATCAGCTACAACAACCAGTAGTCAACCACAGCTTTGTCGATTAGGATCCAAGTTCTTATCCTCAAAATATAGATCGAGACAGAGGAAACTCGGTGCAAATTTCCCATAGCCTTAACCGCCACTGCCCTTCAGATCCTTCAGATTCTTATGGAGGAGAAAGACCAATCATTCTTCCTAATCATGCTCAGTTCTCAAGGGCCTGAGGGGAAAAACGGGCTTTCAGAATGAAGAGTCGTTTCCCCAGCAGATAAGAACCAAAGAGCCACCCGCTGGGATCTGCTGGGAGTCAACTTTGTCCACCTTCTTCTTTCTCGGTAGACATGTCCATTGCTGAGACCACCTGGGAAAAGCCATGTGTGTCCTCAGCTGACATGGAAGGAGTTGAGAACTGCGAGTCCTGGGCTGCTTTGGAGAGCGGGGAAGAATATGGCATGAGGCCAAAGCCAAAGGTCCCAGCACATGAATTTGAGTGGCCGCAGTCACAGGATCCAAAGAGAGGATAGCCAAGCCTCACTGATTTTATTTGCAATTATTTTTAAACCTTTTGAGTTCAGTGAACCCCAAGCACATTCTTGTCGAGCATGTCTTTTTCTCCTTACGAGTTAAAACCGTGGTTCCTTAAAGTGAAATTTAATGCAGGTATTTTTGATTCATAGTGAGGAGACAGATCATCCAAGAAATGTTTTGTTGGAAATATTTGATATCCAAGAAAGCTTTCAAAGCAACTTTTCCTGTAAACAGGAACCTGTTTTGATAGGACTTAAGGTCAGATCCCCTCAAATCGCAGTTTTCGTCCGGAAATCCGAAGTGATGGTTTGATTTGGGGCCCATTCCCCTTGAAGGTATGCGACATCACTTGAGTTTTGGTTGAGGGATCCCTGCTGCCTCCCTGTTTTGTTATCAGCTGCTTTTCTGTGGCTGAAAATCAGTTCTTTTTCTGCCCACCAGGGAATACAGAATGAAGTGTCAGGACGGACAAATTGAAAGCGCTCCAAGTTGGACTCAACGGAGTGCTAAGTTTTTAGAAGGAATCAGTGGTGGGCTACGTAGGAGGGGGAAAATCGTTCTTTCGTGCTTCAAAAAATCAGTACTTATCACCGGCCCACGAGGTGGATGGCATTCATCTACGAGCACGGTGGACACTGGACATCTCTGGAAACTAACAACCTGATGTTCTCCGCGCCTGCGTGCAAGCGTTATTTTAGAACGTTCAGGGAGAGTGAGGGGATAAGGGTCTTCATCAAGGAGGGAAAAGCCGTCGCTCTCATTCCACCCGCATATCGCAGTGTGGTGGTTTTCAACTGTGCGCTCCTGGAACAGCAGCGTCACCTGGGAGATTGTTGGATGCGCAGATGCTCAGGCTCCGTCCCAAAGCTACTGAAACCGGAAACTCTGGCCCCTCCAGGTGATTCTGATGCAGCTAAAGCTGCAGCACTTTCGTCAAGGTGGCAGAGAGGGCAGGCACGGGAGCTTCACAGGGGCGCTACTGCCTCATGTCAGCTGTTGGGAACTTGGGTGAGTCGCTCAACCTCTTTGTGCCTCAGTTTCCTCCTCGTGGGACTAATGACGGCGCCTGCTTCGTGGGCTTGGTGTGACGGTTAAGTACACGCGTGGAAAACACTGAGAACGATGGCTGGCACATGGCTCCGTACGGTTATCTATGTTGATGATGATGTCTGTAATTTACCTGTAACTTTGTTTTATTATTGCCCTTGTTATTATTCATCTGGATCTTTCCCACGTTGGACCACTTCTAACTCTATTTGGACTCTCTTCGTGCTTATTACATGCATACCTATTTCTTCTACTTGGTCGGTGGCTTTCTGGTCATTTATAGACTGACTTCTCTCTGATAGGACAGAGTGTTCCAGCTCACTGTGGCTGATTTCTTTGATCACCCATTCTTTTTTTTTTTTTTTTTTTAATTTTTTTTAACGTTTATTTATTTTTGAGACAGAGAGAGACAGAGCATGAACAGGGGAGGGGCAGAGAGAGAGGGAGACACAGAATCCGAAACAGGCTCCGGGCTCTGAGCTGTCAGCCCAGAGCCCGACGCAGGGCTCGAACCCACGGACCGTGAGATCATGACCTGAGCCGAAGTCGGACGCTTAACCGACCGAGCCACCCAGGCGCCCCTGATCACCCATTCTTATAAGACCCTCTTTCTCTGCTGGCACTTTCTCCTCTCTGAGGAGGTGATGGGAACTCCCTTTAGTTTTCTCCATTCTCACTGTTTCGTCCTCAAGACTGGAAGTGTAGTTCGTCATATCACTAAATACCTTTTTCAATGTGCCTGCTGGCTAGTTCTGTCTCAAAAATATGTTTTTCTTTCCTTTATCTCCAGAAAACAAACGCTACACACCATAAGCAATAAATGACTTCATTCCATGTGTGCGTTATTGGCTTGAAGTAGAGAGGGATGTTGACCTCTCCGTTCAGTAGTTTCAAGGACTACACTTTAGTAAAGATATCACCCTGCTAAGATTGCGTTCCCAGCCCACATGTCGGAACAAGATTAACGAAAACTGGAGAAATATACACAATTTCCAGAGACTAAAGAAGACTCTAATGGTTTGTATGGAATATTGCCTGTTTGTGGGATGAGAAGAGGGGACGTTAAGGGGAGCATATCTTGTATCACTCTTTCCATCCTTAGCTTTTGGAAACCGCTATTGTTTCTTAACGCGTCAGAAGTGAAGCCAGGTAGATTGCAGAACCACTAGGGGAAAAATACCTAAGTCCGTGACATAAAATTATGTGGAATGAGTGTGTGTATGGACCCCGAAGTCAGTTTCGAGGACGACGTCTGCTGCAGAATACAATGCTGTCAGTTGGGCGCGCATGATGAAACGCGAATGGTGAAGCATACGGGTCAGATGGATGGGTGCAAAGGAGGAGACGTAGGATCTTCACAGATGACGGTTACGGGTGACCATAGGGGCAGTGATGAAGAGAGCGTTTGCCGAGCCCCGCGAACACACAGTGAGAATCGAGTGTGCAAAGGGACGTACGGGTCGGTAACCGGGGCCACTGATGTGAGGACAGGGTACATCTGGCAACTGTTCACGGTACCCGGCGGCCCAGAGAGGAAGTGGGAGGCATACGGGTGCCCCTGCGTGTAAGACGGACAGAAAGGTGGGGAGGTCTGCAGATAGCTACCTTCAGAAGAAGCAATCCAGAAGAGAAGGATGCAAAAGAGCCTTTCGGAGTGCGAACAGGTTACGTTACACTTTGGAGGTTGAAGGGGCACTTGCGGTGTATGGACAAGGGCCCCGGTCTAGTTTTTAAAGGCTCTGGACTTTGTTCTTTCTCCGCCGTGAGCCAGCTGTGTGATGAAGACCAGTCGTTCTGACCTCCCGGGTCGGGCTCCTCGTTTGAAAAATGTGTGTCAGACGCCTTGGGTTTGACAATCTTTTCAGCTCTGATGTTCTGTGACTCAACAGTAATAATGCATTTCCACAGGCGGTAAAAATATTCTAGACTCTTCCCTTCCAGTGCTCGGTGTTTACTTCCTCTGCACTTCCCCTTCCTGCCTCCCTGTTTGCTGGTCAGTTGAGAGTGGGCCTCAATGGGGGTGAGTTAACCCACTCTTTCCAGGGTGTTTTACTATTGAGCTCCCTCCACAGGGTGGGAATTCTGTAGGAAGGGCTGTGGTTGGGCCTTCGGTTTAATTCTTAAACCACTCCTTCAGCCTTTGGTCTACTCTGGGCACCTTGCCAGAATACCAGGGATTGGAAGGTGAATGCTAGGGCCCTAGCCCTGGGGCGGGGGCGGGGGGGGGGTATGGTTAAGGGTCAGTCTCACCGGGTCAGTCTCTTTGTAAACACCTGTGAACGCCACGCGTCCCTCTCTCTTTCAGGCAGAAGCAGCATCCCCTGGTAGCCAGGTGGGCGAAGGGGAGCGAGCACGTTCCACCTGCCTCGAAGAAGACGCCTTCTGACCTGCTGAGGGAGTGACCAGGTAGTAAACAGTCTGAGGGCACGGGGTGTTGAGAGGGAGGGAAAACGCGTTTACCCCGTGAGTGCGGCCCCCCCAGCTGCTCTTTCCCACAGAGAGGTGCTGAACCCAAGACCCCCCCCCCCCTTCTCCCCCAGAGGCCATCGGTCGCATTCTCCCTTTTAAGACCACCGATCTCGGATAGCTCTTGGTGTCGTCACCTCCAACACTAGATGGGCAGCAATGCAACAGAAGAGAGCTTTCCGCAGAAAGAGAGAAAAGATCCAGCTCATCCCAAGCCTGGCCCGTTGCCCCTTTTAAAGGGAGGCTAAAACAGAAGCTTCATGGCACTGCCTTCACGTACACAGGGCCAACTTCTCCAGAATCTGGCAGACAGCTGAGCTTGAGCTTGGAGCGCCGCTCATGCCCGCAGGACACTCGGGTGTCACTCACTCTTGAAAACTTAAGCCTGTTTTTATTCCAGTGGATGGAATGGCATGCACTTTCCCCTGGCAGTCTCTCTCTCTCTCTCTCTCTCTTTTGAAAGCGCACGGGGTGCATGTGTGTACTTGCACATAAGCTGCATTTGTCTTACTGGTGCTCATGTTTTGAGCGTGGCTATGCCTTCCGGCATGGCAGCGTGGCGTTTTGTTTCCAAACTTTCGTTGGGGTCACTTTCCTCTTAGTTGACTGAGAAATGCCGCTGAGGGGCTGATAAAGCCGAAGCTCATCCTGTGTTTTCCTTCTAAATCGATCTCCAAATACGAGGAAGAGGCTGCAGCAAGAACAAGACATTCTGAATAGCTTAGGGCCCTTCTCTGCAGTGAAAATGAAAAAGTAGCTTTCCTTCCCCAGGGGGGAAAAAAAAAAGCATTTCGAGGGCAGCTCTGGAAATGACACGCTCTTCATGAAACAGAAAAATTGAAAAGTGCAACCACTTACTGAATCCCCAACAAGTGTTAGCTGCTAATGGATGGTTTCACTTTCCTTGAAGGGGTTGGCCCAGAAGATTGCTTCCAAAACTTCTATGGAGACAGTGCTGCTCTAACAGCAAAGATTCCTGCATGAATCACAGACCACTGTATTCAGTTCCTTTTTAGACAGGGGGAGGGTTCCTTTATCCTCCAAATACCAGTGAGGTGGGAAAAACCCATGCCGACCAGGTGGTGTTCTCCCGTACTCCCTCACATCTTTTTCAAGGAAGGTAGGGATGATTTATTCCCGTCACCAGGCAGGTAGTAGAAGATGCCGTGTGGCCTCACACCCAGTCTGTTCCTGTCTGTTGATGCAGAGGGGAGCGTTCCCTGGGGCTTAGCGCGGGAGCCTGACGTGTCTTCTAGGTGGGACTGTTCTGCCACAGCGTCGGATGCCTGTCCTTGCTTACTTGTTCTTTAATTTTTGAAAAGAGGTTCCTATGATGGTTCTAGTTGGTTCTAAAGGAGTAATGCAGAAATTTTGGGCCATACCTAAATGTCGTATCTAACATGGGATTTTACAGCATTTTCCCAAGAATGACCAGCGTATCGACCGAGCTATTAAGAAAGCGTAATTATTCACTATGTGGTGGGTGTTGGTTGTTTGATAATTTAATGCTTTCCCATGTAATCAAGAAGTAGGAGAGGTGATAGATTATAGATTATTCACTGGGTGGGGGTGGGGGGGAGTGAATTTCTGTTGCAGAGAATGCCACACGAAAGGGTAAGTTTTTAAAAAGTTTATTGATAGGGGCGCCTGGGTGGCGCAGTCGGTTAAGCGTCCGACTTCAGCTCAGGTCACGATCTCGCGGTCCGTGAGTTCGAGCCCCGCGTCGGGCTCTGGGCTGATGGCTCAGAGCCTGGAGCCTGTTTCCGATTCTGCGTCTCCCTCTCTCTCTGCCCCTCCCCCGTTCATGCTCTGTCTCTCTCTGTCCCCAAAAAATAAATAAACGTTGAAAAAAAAATTTTTAAAGTTTATTGATATTACCCAAGTTTTAAAAATATGGAGTAATATTCTCCACTGCTGCATCAACACTATCTTATAGATGGTATGTTTTAGTTATATCAGTACTGACCCTATGCTCAGTCAACTTATTTTTAAATTTTCCAGAATCGGAAATCTGTGTAGCTGAGTATACACAAACATTCGTCATACTCTGTGGGGTAGACACATGTGTGTGTCGTTTCATAACGAGAAGCTCAGCGTCGTTTTTGAGGGTGAGGCTTCGTTTTGGCAAACTTTCTGGTCATTATCTCATTTTACCATCACACAAACTTTGAGGAGTAGGTTGTGTTCCCATTTTACAGATTAGGGAGCTGAGATCCAGAGAGACTGCATAGCTTGTCCCAGGTCACACAGCAAATAAATTGGAGAGTCAGCATTTAGCCCACGTTTGCTTATCTCCAGATTCCATGCCCCTCACTCCACCCTACTGCCTTCCTCCAGACCTAGCAGACTAGTCTTGCCTTCCAAATT
Source organism: Leopardus geoffroyi (assembly GCF_018350155.1). Taxonomy (NCBI): domain Eukaryota; kingdom Metazoa; phylum Chordata; class Mammalia; order Carnivora; family Felidae; genus Leopardus; species Leopardus geoffroyi. The sequence goes on along the minus strand of NC_059333.1, from coordinate 7,346,040 downwards.
CTCCTTTCTTATATACGTCCGTATATATTCCTACATATTTCACCTGATTATCCTGTGTCTGTTTTCTGGGTGTCCTACCACCCGTGACAGTAATGGAACATCTTTCTTCGTCATCTCCTTAGGTGGTCCCAAGAGCCTGACAATGGACGCCGTTCACCTCAGCGTGTCCAGTGCTCCCCTCGTGAGGCAGCCTTCAGGAGGTGGACTCAAGACCAACAGGCCCCGAGTCATGTCCAAGAGTGGGCACAGCAATGTGCGAATTGACAAAGTGGATGGCATATACTTACTCTACCTTCAAGACTTGTGGACCACCGTCATCGACATGAAGTGGAGATACAAGCTCACCCTGTTTGCCGCCACGTTCGTGATGACGTGGTTCCTTTTTGGAGTGATCTACTACGCCATCGCGTTCATTCATGGGGACTTAGAACCGAGCGAGGACGTTTCGAATCACACCCCCTGCATCATGAAGGTGGACTCTCTCACTGGGGCGTTTCTCTTTTCCCTGGAATCCCAGACGACCATTGGCTACGGAGTCCGTTCCATCACGGAGGAATGCCCTCACGCCATTTTCCTGTTGGTCGCTCAGCTGGTCATCACAACCTTGATTGAGATCTTCATCACAGGCACCTTCCTGGCCAAGATTGCCAGACCCAAAAAGCGGGCGGAGACCATCAAGTTCAGCCACTGCGCGGTCATCACCAAGCAGAACGGGAAGCTGTGTTTGGTGATCCAGGTGGCCAACATGAGGAAGAGCCTCCTGATCCAATGCCAGCTCTCTGGCAAGCTCCTGCAGACCCATGTCACCAAGGAGGGGGAGCGGATCCTGCTCAACCAAGCCACCGTCAAATTCCACGTGGACTCCTCTTCGGAGAGCCCCTTCCTCATCTTGCCCATGACATTCTACCACGTGCTGGATGAGACGAGCCCCCTGAGAGACCTCACGCCCCAAAACCTGAAGGAAAAGGAGTTTGAGCTTGTCGTCCTCCTCAATGCCACCGTGGAATCCACCAGCGCGGTCTGCCAGAGCCGCACGTCTTATATCCCAGAGGAGATCTACTGGGGCTTTGAATTTGTGCCTGTAGTTTCTCTCTCCAAGAACGGAAAGTACGTGGCTGATTTCAGTCAGTTTGAACAGATCCGAAAGAGCCCAGATTGCACCTTTTACTGTGCGGATTCTGAGAAGCAGAAACTTGAGGAGAAGTACAGGCAGGAGGAGCAGAGGGAAAGGGAGCTGAGAACTCTTTTGTTACAACAGAGCAACGTCTGATGTCAGTGAACGCCCCGGGTTGAACCCTGGGAGCCCTTTCCGCGTCCGAGCTCCCTTAGAATGCAGAGGTCACCGTGAAAACGTGAAGGTGTGGATTCACCCTAAAAAGCTGCACACACATACAAAATCACCCCCCGCCCCTTGGATCTAGTGCCTAAGCAAGCATCGCCACGTTTGAGGAGTTCCTTTTCCAACGCTTTGTCTGCAGCGAACTCTCAAAATTCGTATTTCCTAAAATGGGGCTACATTTCCACAAACTTGGTGTAGGGCAATCGAAATAATGTCCTGCCGGGTGGACAGACCGTTAGCAATGCTGGTATTGAAAGGAAGTGCATTTCTATACAGGATATCAGCCATCATATAAGGTATTTATTCAAAACAATTATCAAAGACGTTATGGCCGAGAGTTGAAATGTGGTTTGGTATTCCTTTATACCATTGCTTTAAAGCACCTTCTTCTTTTCAAGGAGAGAAAATGCTATATATACAATGGAAGCTACTGATAATACATAAAAAGGGGCGAGGGACTCTGTGCTCACAAAAATCATAGTTCCGTTTATGGCTTTCTTCGTTGGATTGAATTGTAGGAGTGAAATTGATCAAACCAGGGGTAAACAGTTGAGAAAACATACACAAATGGACTTGATGCTATTAATTTTTTGGTCGGAATGTACTGCTATTTTCTATTCAACACCAGCAACATCAGCACCATCTGGGAGCTTATTAGCAATATAGGCTCTCAGGCCCCATCCGGACTTAGAGAATCAGAGGCTGTCCCTTAACAAGACCTCCAAGTGATTTGTATACAAACGAAAGTCTGAAAAATGTCCACTCTGAAAGTTTTCAAGGGAACTTTCTGAAGCCACAGGACCCCATGGGTCCCAAACCCATTTGGCCCCCAGACCCGTCCTTCTTTCTTCAGCTTGTTATCATGGGCCAATATTTTTGTCAGCCATCTCCTTCCTCATCTGCAAAGGAAGTGCCACTGATATTCCAAGATTGAAAAAGTTACTTGAGAGGAACGGCTGTCATGCTAAAGCACATGCTTGTTGACCCTAGTTAGCACAAAAGAAAATGAAGCCACATTACAATCGGAAACTTGCTCAGATGTTGAAGTCCACAGGGTTGGATGGGGCCATGAAGAACACAAGGGGTGAGGATAATGAATTCATATACAGATGACTCCTTGGGGCATGAACTTTGGTAATCTTATAACGTGTAAAGAATGCTCCCAGCATTTAAATAAATCTCATACAACTGAGTCTTACAGGGGTAACATTTTGCTCTTGGCAGAATCTAGGGGCCAGGAACCACATTTCTTTGGGGCAAAGAATATACGCGGGGCCGGGACTAGCTAAATGTGCCACAGGTGAATTCTCATTTCATTCAAACTGGGGTCAATTTGTGTATTCACTCAAGAAGAATGTGACTGTAAGTGGGGAGGCGCTGTGTAGACATACACACGAGCCCACATATATGTACACCCACGGGCACACGCACGCACGCACGCACGCACATCCTGGCTTTTCAAGCATAATTGTGGAAACGATCAATAAAAGATGTTTGCAACGAAGAGAGCCAGTCCTCAACAAATATGCTCATAGATGTTTTATTCTATAAAGATGGGGACACTGGGGCTCAGAAGAAAAAGGGAAAGCAATCTGGATTCGGGTTATCGGGGAAATAACGACACGGATTACAGCAAATCCGGCCCTATCTTCAGGCTACCACATTTTCAAATGTCCTTCCACGTAAGAGAAGATGTGGCTCACACATCTGACTGGGGGCTGAACACTTAATGCAGATGTAAGAATAACAGGGGTAAAGTTAGTGATAGAGGGGGTTTAAAGAACAATCTCAATGTACAAGAGGCTTTTCTTTTATTATTCAGGAATTGTTTTTTCTCTTTCTGTTGATAATTTAATGGCAGATTGTTTTAGATCTTCATTCTCTTAACGAAATTGCATATACAGACATTAGCCCTTTTAGTTCATTTATGGTTTTTTTTTTTTATTGTATATTGTGGTGTAATCGACAGGAAAATAATGCCACGGGCATGTTTACAGGTTTTCTATTGCACTATTAAATTCTCTTCATGGTATTTACATCAGTGCTAATTTAAATGTGATTAAGATGAGGAATCCTGCATACTTGCGTAGTATTTGGTATATTGATGGAGCATGAGATGGAGAAATCTTTTGTGTGTCCATTGAGCTTATCTATTTCAGCCAAATCTGGAAGACTTGGTCATCTGATCTTTTGCACTACCCGAAGCAGCATCCCAAAAGCCAATACTTGTTCAAGTCAATAAATCATATAGTAATACAATATTTTGTAAATAGTTCTATACTTATATATGGTTGAAACTTAGCATTTCCCAAGCATGCTTACTTATTATTACTTGGTGCATAGCACTCTGGTGTTAACAAACTAACCAAAGATGTAGGTGGCAAACTTATTTGATTATATCTGGACGGTCTTTTGACAGAAACAGATTCATGCTCAACACCCAACTGAGAAGAAATCGAGCTAATGCAACGTTTTTGACCCAAAAAGCCTTCTGCATTTTGGAACATTTCCAATGCATCAGGCCTTCTCGGTGAGACCATTCCAAACTGTCATGTTCCCTTTGAAAAACCACAAAGTTAATAGCGGCAAATCAGTGTAATCTGATTTATTTCAGTAAGAAAATATATTGTACTTGCTTGGTACCTGGTAGCCAATGGTCCCAGGCAGCAGAGCCGAGATTCACTCACTGACCCTCCTCAGAAGCCACTTTTGGAGACGGGGTAGAGACACACATTGGTTTGCTTTCCCATTCAGGGGGAAATCACAGCACCAGATGAGACTCCAGAAATCTAAAATAACTGGCTAAAAGTGAAAAATGCCATGAATAAGGGGATCAGGTATTGAGACGAAATTAAACGATGATTCATTTGCTTTTTCTTTAAATTTTCAATTTTAATTGATGGCAATTTTGATGCCATTAAATGCAAATTAAGAAATATTTAAAAAGTGACACTTCTACTCCTGTATTATTCTTTTGTCCTTGCCTGGGTCCTTTGAACTTATGTCATCTGGAGAAAGAAGGAAAGAGAGACAAAAAACATAGAAGACCCTAGGTCTTTGCTCTGGTAGCTCAGTCAAAGGTCATCATCCTCAGGCTTGGGTTTGTCACTGCGGTCAAAGTGTTGACATTTGACCGTGTAGTTGACAGTCTTGGTTTTCACTCTTGTCAGACTTTTTTCTTTGCCTGTTAAATATTTGAAACATGTATTTTGAATGCAGGTTATTTTATCAAAGTTTTCTGGGATGGTGTTTTTTAAAATGAAATGTTAGGGGCGCCTGGGTGGCGCAGTCGGTTAAGCGTCCGACTTCAGCTCAGGTCATGATCTCGCGGTCCTTGAGTTCGAGCCCCGCGTCGGGCTCTGGGCTGATGGCTCGGAGCCTGGAGCCTGTTTCCGATTCTGTGACTCCCTCTCTCTCTGCCCCTCCCCCATTCATGCTCTGTCTCTCTCTGTCCCAAAAATAAATAAAAACGTTGAAAAAGAAGAGAGGAAAAAAAAATAAAAAAAATAATAAAATGAAATGTTAGCATTTTGAGTCTCGATTTCCATGTTCTGTGGTGCGCACTTGAATTGCAGCATTTGACTCTGGATACAGTCAAGATGCACTTCATTTTCTTCCTCCTGGAAGACACACTTGAAAGACTAAAGTCTGACATCTCACACTCCTCCTTGATTATTTGCATTTAACCCTCTGTGAACTTCAGTTTATCTTGAATCAGAATGCGTTGCCCACCCCAACTTGGGGCGGGCAGTGATTTTCCTAGCCTTTAAGAGACACTGATGAATGAAGTCCAACTCTTTCCTGAAGCTTTCCACTAAATACTTACTGAAGAAGAAACAGAAGGCGGAAATGAGGTGTTAGCCACTTGACTTCATCTTCCTCCTCTGTCAGTTCTGCTGAGCTCAGTCTGCTTTCCACTTAATGTGTGCTTCACTGGCTGTTTTTCATCTTTGCTATCTACTCTATCAAGTCAACTTATTCTGTGGGTTAAAAAGAATTGATTCGGGAGGCACCTGGGTGGCTCAGTCAGTTGAGCATCTGACTTCGGCTCAGGTCATGATCTCACAGTTCGTGAGTTCAAACCCTGCATACGGCTCCGTGCTGACATCTTGGAGCCTGGAGCCTGTTTCAGGTTCTCTGTCTCCTCTCTCTCTGCCCCCTCCCCTGCTCACGCTCTGTCTCTGTTTCTCTCTCTCAAAAATAAACATTTAGGGGCGCCTGGGTGGCTCAGTCGGTTAAGCGGCCGACTTCAGCTCAGGTCACGATCTCACGGTCCGTGAGTTCGAGCCCCGCGTCCGGCTCTGGGCTGATGGCTCAGAGCCTAGAGCCTGCTTCCGATTCTGTGTCTCCCTCTCTCTCTGCCCCTCCCCCGTTCATGCTCTGTCTCTCTCTGTCTCAAAAATAAATAAAACGTTAAAAAAAAAAAAATTTAAAAAAAAAAATAAACATTTAAAAAAAAATTTTTTAATAGTTGGTTCAAATTAGTAATTTGTGAACATTTAGAAGGCCAAAATTTGGGAACAGGAATTTTTATTTTTCTGTTGGCATTTGCTGGTGTATAAAAAATAGAAGACTGGGATGTCTGGGGGACTCAGTTAAGCGTCTGACCCTCAGTTTCAGCTTAGGTCATGATCTCACGGTTTTATGAGTTCAAGCCCCACATCGCGCTCTGTGCTGGTGGTGTGGCGACTGCTTGGGACTCTCTCTCTCCCTAGCTCTTTACCCCTCCCCCACTCATGCTGTCTCTTTCTGTCTCAAAATAAATAAATAAAACTTTAAAAAAAATAGAAGACCAAGGAACAGCTGATAATTGCAGTTGATAGTTAATTCCTAACTAAATTACAATAACTGATTGTGGAAGTCAATGGACATAATTGATATAGGAGTACAAAAGCCAAAGATATCGTATGGATAGGTAAATGCCATAGAACTCTGAGTAGTAATAATCATACCAGAGTGAGGAATGCTAGGCATGCTATGTCTACAGAACATGTCTTGTATTTAATGATTGTTTTTTTGTCCTACATCCTGCATGGACTTTATTAAGATGCTCTAAGTGTTCAGGGGCACCTGGGTAGCTCAGTCACTTAAGCATCTGACTCTTGATTTCCATTCAGGTCATGATCTCAAAGTACATGTGTTGAACCCCCAAATGCGGCTCTGTGCTGACAGCCCAGAGCCCGCTTGGGATTCTCTCCATCCCTCTCTGTCTGCCCTCCCTCACTCATGCTCTCTCTCTCTCTCTCTCTCTCAAAATAAATAAATAAATAAATAATAACTTTTTAAAAAGATGCTCTAAGAGTCCTGTATTCACTTTTTTCCAAAATATTTACAAAATCACACAACCAATTAGAAAAACATTTCAAATTCAACTGGATGTCTTGTATATTTATTTGTTAAATTTGACAGTCCTGCAGAGAGTATTCACATAATCCCAAACTATGCCCATCTCTAGAAGAGCCCTTCACTTAGAAGCTATGGTTTTCATACAGTAGGCAGTAAAGAAAGGGAGTGTTCCAGAAGGGTATTTTCCTGGCTTGCCCCCTTAGTAAGAGTACATTTCAGCAAAACACAAAGGGTCAGTGATACATTCCGTGTGGCGCAGAACAGCATGTTCTTCAAGGCTACCAAGGAAGGGCCTAGGATGATGCCTTCAAAGTCCTCTGCCACATGGTGGACAGGAATCCTAGTTCCCAAGCCCGTACCAGAGAATCAGGCCTATGGTTAGGGTGGATTCTCAACAAACACTGGGGGGGGGGGGGTGCGGAGGAGGGGAGGCAAAGCCAAAGACATGGAAGTCGGCATCAAAGTCCATCTCCAAGCTTTTTCTCAGCAGGCCCACCTGATGATGGTCTTCACTCACCATGGTCTCCTCTTCATTCAAGGCCAAACTGTGTCTAGCATCCAGGCAAACCCACACCCTGAGGACACCCAATTTCATCCCTCAAAAATATTCAAGTCAAGGTAGAACCCACCCGGAGTTAGACTCAAAGGGGGCGCCTGGGTGGCTCAGTTGGTTAAGCATCTGACCTTGGCTCAGATCATGATCTCATGGTTCATGAGCTCGAGCCCCACGTTGGGCTCTGTGCTGACAGCTCGGAGCCTGGAGCCGGCTCCAGATTCTGTGTCTCCCTCTCTCTCTGCCGCTCCCCTATTCGCTCTATGTCTTTCAAAAATTAAAAAAAACGTTAAAAAAATTTTAAAATATTAGACTCGAAGGAAGCTACCACAATTGATTAAAGGGTACTTATCGCCTAAAAAAAAAAATCAGAAGTTGTTGACTCTGAACTAAGAAATGTGACCCCTTAGCTTGTAACTACTATTATTGTTATGTTGCAAATGTCCTTAATATAATGGAAAAAGTAAAAAGCTTCCAAGAAGGTGATTGGGAAGTTCAAAGGAGGGATTTTTTTAAAATTCACTGTAATTTAACTTTATTCTTTCATCTTTAATCAAATCTTAATATTAAGGATGTTGTATGAAATCAAATCATTACAGGAAGTATGACTGTATCAGGGACTTTTTACAAAAACAAACTTCCAGATCGCAAGAGGAAGCTGTGTTTGTGTGCGGACACAGAGTATTAAATAGCATTTGGGACAGGAAGACAGGATAACAGCCAACTTGGATCTATTTTGGAAGAATTATTTCTGTAGGGTGTCATGGAATTATAAGTTACAAAAAGTGTGTTTCACTCTGGTAAACAGACAGCTCCATTCCAAAAGGACCCATTCCAAGACACCGCTTAATCAAATTCACGAGAATGTTATGGAGAGCAAAAATCCCCAATGACCTGCGGATTTTACAAGCAAACAGTCCCACGACTCATAAACCCTGGCCGTGTGTGCGAAGCAAAATTTCGATCAGGCCTCAGTGTCCTGCTACATGCAGCGTTACGTCTGACTGCTGCACCGTGCCACAGGACGCCTGTCCTTGCTTGTCAGTGACTTTGGAGCCGCTCTCGTGCTTGGATTTGCCTAAGCAGCATCGTGACTCCCAAGATCCCAATTGATCCCTAGATCGAGTTGCTACTGGTGGGTGTTAATATGGGTATACTATGTGACCACCAAGCCCAATCAACCTCTGACCGATCAGTAATTGTTCTTGGCATATGTCCCTTTATGTTCTAAAAAGCCACACACCTATGTGTCGAGCCATTTCTTGCTTTCGTAAGTATCTCCTCCTCTTCCTGTTTACGTGTGGAATCCCTCCCGTCTGTGAGACAATAGCAAATCCAATAAGGCTAATTTTATAGTCTTGAGCTTTTTAAAAAATTATTTTTATTTCGTTGGAATGGAAACAGCGTTACAGGGGTGCTCTGATGGAGAGGGACCTAGTATCCCCTTGGAGAGCTCAGCGGCTGCTACCAATGATAGTAACTACAATAATTTGGGAGTGAGTGGGTCCTAAGACCTTGTTAAGATGTTGTTATCTGCCAGGGCCTGAAAGAATGTATTTTTCTTCCTTTTTACTCAAAGAAAAGAAGATGAAGGGTCTGTCTCATCTCTTTCTTTTGCCTTGATACTCTAGTGATCATTTCGTTTTCATCAATGATTAAAGATCAAGTAACTATTTAACAACATCCGTTCTGCACCTCAACCCTTACCAAAGTCCCTTATGTTTCATTGCTCTTTTGCTTTGATGGATTCAAAGAAAGAAAACACGTAGTTACATAACCCTTAAAGGCACAACGATTTAAAGTCCACACGGCAGAGACGTGCACGGAAGCTATCTTCCTGGAAGTGCCTTGCTGGGGAAACCACGCACACGTACAATGAAGGAACAGGTGCGGTCCTAAGCCTGCGACAGGTGTCTCTTTTGGAACCTTCCCTCGTGGAGTTTTGGCTCCTCCGCTGCCACCTTCTCGGTGGTGGCAAGACTGTTCGTTGCGTGAGAATGTGACTTAGAAATTAAAAAAAGACTAGCGCATATAGTAAGAAGTCAACTTTGAGAAGGCTGTTTGGGAAAGAAAACAAAATGTTTTCCGGAAAGCGCACAGTATCTTGGAACACAGTAATGAGGCTCGGGAGGAGGAAATATTTTATTAATTTTAATTTGCGCTGATACGTATTTTTTTCCCCTAACCCTTTGTCTCAAGAAGCTCCTTGTCTTTGTGGGATCACCTTGGCCAAGAACCGAGCTATCCGTGTCCAAGCCATAAGATAGTTTTGCCTTCACCACACCACGTCCCTGGGGCAGTGAAGATAGACATTTGTCACAGCAGCACGGGAAGCCTTGCTCCTGGGCTGAAAACAAGGCCTCCTGGCAGCTGTGATCTCTCTTCTCAAAAATCCTCGCTTTTGGTAACCTGCCTTCAAAACTGTCAGGCCAACAAGTTTAATGGTTTAATTTTCCGTGCAAAAGTCCACATTCTTCTCAGGAGATTTGTATTCATTTGAAATTTTCCCCCCAAATTTTCTATATCTTTGCTTGGATTTAACATATCCATTGTAGGACTCAGCGCGTAGTATATTTGAGTGTCCCAAAGGTCTTTTCACCAGCCTCAGGGGCCACCGTCTGTATTTCTTGGTTTGCCTCTACTCAGTCTGTCACAAACTCTTGCCCTTGGCAGGTACACCTTCCTATAAACTCTGTTTACGTGTGATTTAAAGATCTACCACAGGGGCGCCTGGGTGGCTCATTCTGTTAAGCGTCCAGCTTCAGCTCAGGTGGTGATCTCGCGGTTCACGAGTTCGAGCCCCGCATCGGGCTCTGTGCTGACAGCTCAGAGCCTGGAGCCTGCTTCGGATTCTGTGTCTCCCTCTCTCTCTGACCCTCCCCCATTCATGCTCTGTCTCTCTTTCCTTCAAAAATAAATAAACATTAAAAAAATTTTAAAAGGATCTTCCACACGTCTGCTGCAACTACGGCCTCACAGTTTTACAGCAACACAGAATAATGCATGTTTTTCTTTACCCCCCCCCCCCACCATGAATATGCCTGACCTACTATGTTGCCCGCAAGCTTCTTCTGCTCGTACAACCACACACATACATGCCTCAGGACTTCTAGCCACACCTTGAATTTGCAGAGAAGAAACCATCCTACACTCGTAGGGCTCTGAATACTTCAACAACTTTGAACATTTAATAGCGTGCTGCAGACCTGGGGAAGGAGGTAGCACGTGTCTGGTTACCTGTACTTTCCAGAAGACTCGACGGTTCACTGAGGTTCAGTGTCTCACCCTGTGTGACCTCGCAGGCCAGCACAGTAACCTACACTTTTCCTTTTTGCTCCTAAATTTACAGCATGGAATGTCATTTTGGAGCTGATTTCTATGTGACCTAGGTCAACATGGGATCATCCAGGGCGAGCATGAGGCTGGGAGTCTGGGTGAATTCCATGATGGCCCTAACATGTTGCAAGGGGCCTATGATTCAGGAGCTGAGCACCCGGGATAAGGATCTAGAAGGCAGAAATGACATTCAGCAATCATCCTGGAAGGAAAGGGCAGAGCGGTATGAATGCCCCTCGCCAAGACGGAAGCAGAATCCACACTGCTGCTGCTCATCTAAGTAGGGACCAGCAGTCAACCAAAGAAGAGATGTGGGGGGCGGCCAGGATCAAGAAATCCTGGAGGAAGGTCGTGGTGACCCAGCAAATCTACCTTGTTTGGTTCAAAGTTCCTTACATTCATTATGACTGCATCGTATCTCCTTAACACAGGTAAACATTGTTAGGATTCCCCATTTTACAGAAGACAAAACCGAGGCTCAGAGAAATTAAGGAACTTGTCCAAAGTTACACAGCCAGTAAGTGACAGAGCCAGGAGTAAAACCCAGGACGGACCCAAGTGAAAGTCTGTCTTCTTCCCCGGGCTCTAGCCTGCATCCCAGGTGGGCGTCCGAAGGAGCGTAAGGGATTTAGTGGTTGATGTTCTCGGAGCAAACAAAGCTGCATTTGCTTGGCCCTCAAGTGTTTTTGCCAAGTGAAAACACAAGCATGGTTGAGTTGCTGTGTCACCACAGACCTGGCCCATGAGTGCAAAATTAATGCTGAGCCACAACAGCACAAATATGGATTTTGCCTGAGTGTTGCTCGCTGAGGATGAGGCCGTACATTTCCTACTGATTGTTTGGCTGGGCTCTGAAGACATGAGTCCTAAGGATTGATACTGGGAACTTCAGTGAAACTCTCAGGTAGGCGATCACTTCAAGGTCTTGGCCAGTCAAGCAAAAGGCAAAGAGAGTTTTGTAGAGAGAAGCAAACACCACAGAATCAGCAGAACTCTCTGGAACCTGATACTAAGTTTATGGGGCCTATTGAGGACAAGCGAGTGGCCCCTGCACCCTGCTGTGATAGTGACCAGGGATGGAGTGGAAGTGATCAAGACCCAGCCACCAAGAAAAGCTAGAAACACGGACAAAGGTCACAAGGGAATCTCTGGAAGCTGACTGTGGAAGGCGGTTCTGATGGATGGGTCCTGACACCATTTCATGGGCAAATGGGAGGCAAGGGCAGTATGAATCCACAACAGAGGATGAGATCAAAGAGGTGAAGTTTCGGGAGTAGGCCTCCAGTCCTAGGGAGTCCAAATCAGAAGCAGAGCCCTGTCCCTAGGAGGGAATCAGTGAAGAAGAAAAGCAAGGCAAATCTTATTTCTAGAGGGAAAAAAAAAAAAAAAAACAAAAACCCTGAGGTTGGAACTCCACCACAAAGAGGTTGGCTAAGGTAGGAATGGAACCGGGCAAAATATCGTGGCTTCCTCCCTGGAAAGAAGGGTTCGCAGTGAGCAGGACCTAAGTCGAGGTGGACTTGGTGAGGACCCAATGGCCCGTTGCCTCTTCCTTTCCCTGAGTAGGAGTCAGAGCTGGAAATCAGAGCTCCTGCCTCAGGGCTCCCTAAGCAAAGCTTAGGAGGCCAGGAGGCAAGCACACCCTTCTAGACATGGTGTGTCGTTTATTGAAAGAAAACGTGGTTCCTGGCTTCGCTTAATATTTACTCAGCCAAGCCAGACACTTTAATAAACACGTGATTACCAAGCCACATCCTCTGGAGTTCTGTGATTGCCACGTTAGTGTGTGTCTTTCCCTTTTAAGCACACACGTCGTGTTGAATTGGGGACCACTTAATGAGCTCATCTTGATTTGATTACTTTGGTAAAGACCTTATTTTCAAATAAGGTCACATTCTGAGCTTCCAAGAGTTAGGACCTCCACGTAGCTTTTTGACAGGACAATTCACCCTACAACTATTCTTGCCTACCTTCTTCATTGCCAGCTTGCGCACACTCAACCCTCCTCCTCTCCTTCTTCTTGGAAGAGGTAAAGGCTCCCCTCAGTAATAGTGACTGTCCTGAATTTCCCAGGCCTGCAGAATGGAGGGAATCTATGGCAGGGGACACGCCTAGACGCTCCTTCTGAGAGGGTTTCTGGTTCTCAGTGCAGAGAACCAAGAGTCTTCTTCCTGGGAATTCTCTCCATTGCTTCATACAAAGGAAGGCTTTTGTGACAGTGGTTTTCAAATGGTCAGAGGCTAGCTGTAGTCATATTAATCATATACTGGGTTTACATAACATAAGTTAATCATATACTGGGCTCCCCATCATCCCAACTGCTATCACAAAGAGCTTGCTGATTTCCCAAGACTTGGAAGTACTTGACATGTAGGTGCATTTCATAATTCTGTGTCTGTCATTTTTGGCGTTTTGTGTCTCCTACTACAAAGGTTAGGAAAAACTCTTCTTTTAATCAAGGCATGCTTCATGGAGGAGGTTCTGCAAGGACTGCCCTTTAGATGCTGAGGGACGCCTGCTGGGTTCCCACACTTGCATCATTTTGCTGAATCTGGTGGCATCACATGTTTATGAGAATGAGGCTCTTGTGTACTGTTTTCATCCCCAAGTCGTCTCTCCCCCAGCACTGGAAACCTGAGACCCAACCTTGCTTCTCCCACCTTCCCTCCACCAGCATCTAATCCATTGCCAGTCCCTGCCCACAGGACCCCTGACGGGGCTCCCATTCTGTTGCTCTGCCCTTCATTTGGGCCGCCATTGTCCCTTATCTGGTTTTTTTGAAAAGTTTCACACCGACTGTACTGTCTCTAGTCTTCTTCCCTTCCGATCCACCCCTCATGATGTGCCCAGAGTGGTTGTCGAGAACTGATGACATTAAGATCTGGTGGGATTATGCCCTCACACCAAACCTGACTCTTCAAAAAGGCCAAGTGTCCTAACATGGCACTGATGGCTTTCTGAGATCTGGCTCCTGATAACCTTCTCCCTCGTCATCCCTGTGCTTTGGGTTCTATCTTCAAACATCCTGAAACCTTTGCAAATCCCTGAATGCTTCTCCAGCCTCTAGGCTTTGGGTTATGCTTCCCCCTCTGTCTGGGATTTCCCTGGCCAAGTCCTGCTAGGTCTGCTGACAGCTTTGTACAAATGGCTTTCTTTTTTTTTTTTTTTAATTTTTTTTTTCAACGTTTATTTATTTTTGGGACAGAGAGAGACAGAGTATGAATGGGGGAGGGGCAGAGACAGAGGGAGACACAGAATCGGAAACAGGCTCCAGGCTCTGAGCCATCAGCCCAGAGCCTGACGCGGGGCTCGAACTCACGGACCGCAAGATCGTGACCTGGCTGAAGTCGGACGCTTAACCGACTGCGCCACCCAGGCGCCCCACAAATGGCTTTCTTAAAAATATCTATGATATCTCAGATGAGGGCTCCTGACCACGCTATTGACTTCCCATAAGGCATAGTTCTCACCTCTCAGAGGCTTCCCTGATGCACGACTGAGCTTACAACGCCTCTAGATAACAGTCCACACCTTCCCAGCTGTATCTCCAGAGCCAGGCCTTGCAAATGAGCAGTTCCCATCCTTGGTTCACTTCTGTAACTGACTCAACACTGGTTCTTCTGCTAAAACCAGGTGGGGTGTGAGGTAAGATAATGAGACATTTGCCTTGGGTACTAAATGTAAGGGGTGCTAAAAAGCCAAGTAACCAAGACAAATATTTTGAAGCAGTGTTTTTTAAAATTGAAATCAATGCAAGAAATCCATGATGGACAAACTCTCAAAAATTTAAATAAAGACATAGGATCAATAAGAATGCTCAAAGGAAAATCTATAACTTCAGGTCTTTATTTTAGAGAAGAAAAGCCTAAAATCAGTGATTTAAGCTCCAGCCTCAAGAAGTGAGAAAAAGAATAAATGGAAGGAAGGAAATATCAAAAACAAGATAGAAATCAATGAAATAAAAAAATACATAAACAATAGTTCTGTTTGAGGTAACAGTTTTAAGCTCCTACAGGTAGAAGCTATATAGCTTCTGGGGAAAAAAATGCATAAAATTAGCTTCCCAAGGATTCTACAGAGTGAACAGGAGCAAGTAAGCTCTTAAGAAGCATTGAAACTCACAGGAAGCAGCAAGCATGGGGGACGCTCCCTTCTCTGTAGCTTTGCCCTAAGGCAATTGCAGTCGTGGTGTCATAAGTCAACTAAAACTCCAATGAAAAGTCACCATTATTCTGGCTCCGGAGAAAAGGGAAGGTGCCAGGGGCAACCAGGGTTGCTGGAGGGTGGCAAAAATCTAAGAAAGGAGGGAACAAGGAGTGGGAATCCCTAATTCTGTGCATAAACTCTAGAAAAATCTGTGGGTGACCACTGAACCGTTCACACACAGGACAGACTGCAAAGTCCAAACTGAGAATACAGGCACTGCACACACACAGGTGAGATCAAGTTGGAAGTTTAACCCTAACCAAGTTATTCCCCATTAAAAGAAAAAACATAAACACACTTCATAAGAAGAACATAGAATTCGGAGTCTCTACTGTATGCCCTTGACAATATTCAGGATACAGTCCAAAATTAAACAACATATGAAGAATCAGAAAAACGTGACCTAGACTCAAGAGAAAAGACAATTAACAGAGGTTGACCCTGAGATGACGCTCATTAAAACTGCTCAATGAGGTAGAGAAAATACGATGGTGATGAATGAAAAAATAAAGAAATCTCACTAGTGATATAGAATACATAATTGTATACAAGCCAATCTGAAATTTTGGAACTGAAAAAATAAAATATCTGAAATAACAAATTTGCTAATGGGTTCAATAGCGGAATGGAAGTGAAAAGGGAAAGGATGGGTCAACTTGAATATAAATCAGTAGAATTATCTAAATTAAAGAACAGAGAGAAAAAAATTAACATAGGCCAGGGAACTGTGGGATAATGTGAAATGCCTAATGTACCAGCAAGCAGAGACCCAGTCATTGCATTTTTAGTCATTACCCAAAGAAAATGAAAATGTATATCCACTCAAAGACACACACATCATTGCTAATAGCAGCTTTATTTGTAATAGCCAGAAAATCCGTGAACAGCCTAAATGTTCATCAATGGGTGAGTGGGTAACAAAATGTGATCTACCTATATAATGGCATACAAGAGAAATCAATGATCTACTGATGAAGACAATATCGTTGGATCTCAAAGTCATGTTATAATGAGCAAACGAAACCACATAAAGAGAATACATACTGATTTATTCCCTATCAAATTCTAAAACATTCCAAATAATCTATATTAACAGAAAACTAATCTGACGCTAACCAGCCTGGTCAAGGATAGAGAAACAGAATGTAAACGGGCATGAAGAAACTCTTGGGGGCGATGGACATGTTCAGAATTTTTGTTTTGGTGACGGTGCATAGTCTATCTACCTCAAAACTAAGTCCTAGAGATCTGCCGTATGACCTAGTATATGTAACTAACAGTACACCATCATAACATTTAACATCTACAATACGTTAAGAGTTTAGATCTCATGTTAAGTGATCTTACAAAAAAAGAAAACTCCATGAAATAGAACATTGGGAAACTTTTTGAAATAATACATATGTTTACAACTTCGGTTGTGGTGATGGAATCGTGGGTATGTGCACATGTCCAAACTCACAAAGATGTATGCGTGTAATAGGTTCTGTTTTTGTACGTCAATTATACCTCAACAAGCTAAACGCGCACGTGCACACACACACACACACACACACACCCAGGACAATTTAAATGAATGCAGTTATCGTATCTTAATTTTACCACAATAAATCAGATTAAAGAATTGGTGTTTATGCTAACCACTAGGGAGCTAGTTAAAATGAAAGTTCTGGTTCTCTAGACTTGGGATGGGTCCCAAGATTCTGCGTTTGTCACAAGCTCCCGGCAGATGCCCAAGCTGCTAGTCCAAGTTCCACACTTAGGGAGCCTGGGACCACAGGACTTAATCTAGAGAAGATGTAGCAGAGGAGAATTTTATAGCCTCCTGGCGTGTGTGATTAACATCACCTCTCCCAAGTTGTGGTATGTCCCACAACTTCTCCTATACAGTCTTATCAACCTGTGAGACTCTAATGGCAATAACAATCCCATCTGGCATTTACGAAGCACTTCCTAAGTGTTGGATACTGTTCTCACAGCTGTACAGGTATTTACCCGTTTAATCCTCAGTGCCAAGGCAGGTACTATTATTATCCTATAACAGGAAACGTCAAAACCAAAGCACAGAGAGTCTAGAGGACTTGCCCAAGATCATTAGCTGATGACCAGAAGAGGCAGACTCAGCCCTAGTCATCGCCCCCATGACATTGTGCTCTGCATCGTCTCAGAAGAATGATCATCTCCCAAGTGTGACAGGTTCTGGCCTGAAAGTCAGAGCTGCTGACCTGTGTGAAGAACCTTCCCACTTTGTCATTCTTTACGGAGAGCGTTATTGTTTCAACATCAAATATTTATTGAGCACTTGCCGTGTGTCGGGCTTTATCCACAAGATGGCGGCAATCTTGCCACATTCTCCCGGAGTTATGGCATCCATTGGCAGTCTGCTTGTTGAGCAGTTTGCTGAGGATGCCAACCGCATTCCTTACCCTCCTTCCGTTCTCCTGGTTTTGGTGTTGTGTCAGAGCAGAATTTGTGCCACCCTTTTCCCTAGTGTCTCCTCGTAACAGAGCCCAGCCTGTGGGAGGGCCATCATATGAGCCTCTGGGGACTTGGGCTACCCTTTTGATCCCTGCTATCAAGGGAATGGAGTGTTGATCAGATCTCCCTGCTGTAATGGAGCTCCTAAGTGAGATAGAAGGCAGGGAAACCTCTGGAATTTCTTCCTGGTGACCCCTCAAACAGTTACGTCCAGTTTCTAGGGCGGGAGCTGACACCCTGGGCTCATTACCCATCCTCCGAGAAGTCTCATGATTGTAAATGTTGAAAACCTCCTATTTTCCTGTTGTCTCAATATCCCCACGAGTAGGCTGCAAGCACCCCACCCCAACAACCAGGTGCAGCGGGGTGATAAGGCTGGCCCCTGCCGCAAGTTCCCCTCCTTGCCCTCTTGGACCATGACCTAGTGACATTCAAATGCACCAGTAAAATCCCCGCATGCTTTTTGCTGGTCACTAAAGGCACTTGCCTGTGGTGTCACCCCCTCTTGGCTCCCCGCCCACCTGGTGGAGCCCACCCCCTGGGTGTTCCGCCCAGGTGGCTGCTGCGTGCTGAGCCACGCCAGGCCTCCCTCCTCCAGGACCTGCAAGTATAATCAATCCCGTTTACTTTCATATGCCTCTCTGTTGTGTTATTCTGTGTCCACCCAGATCCATCACCAAAGAAACCTGTCTTAAGTAACGTAACTATTCCATACAATACGCGGTTTTCTCTCCTGGACTGAGGGTAAGAGGGTTCCAGGTTCCGGGGTGAGCCTCTAGCTCATCTAGCAGCAAAGCTTGCGGAAGTTGGGAGCTGAGCACGGCGTCCAAGGACATCTGTGTGATGCATTGACCGTGTCTAGGACAGCACGGGAGCCTTTCAGGGCAGCCGGAAGGAGGAGTTTCCTGAAGGGCGAGGTTGTTGATGATAAGAACGGATTAGCAAGTTACTCCAAACTGTAGATCTTCCCTGAGAAAGGGACCCGGACTACTGACCTCTCCAAGCCCTCAGGGATCTAGAAGTCTACCTCAGAGAGTTTCGAGTGTGTCAGGATTTTGTGGGTTCCGCAGAGCGGAACATCGGCCGCCAGAGAAGCCGATCCAAGGGGACGTTGGCCAGGCCCACCTCCCAGCTGAGGACGCGGCTTAAAAACAGCCTGGGCAGCTTCCTGGTAGTCCCGTCGCTCTTACGGAACAGTTATTTTGGTGAGCTGAGTGTCAATGAATGAGAAACACACGGATTTAATTTCCCTTGAAATTAGGGATGGGTGAGCCCAGCCACAGTTTGGAATTACTGAATGTCTCAAACTATTTTGCTCAAGTGCTTTGGGTTCAGAAAAACCAAACCCGTGGTTCTGCACAGCCTGTTTCTCCTCATCCGAGTGAGCCTTCTCGTATTTTAAAGAGGATCTGATCTGTATGTTTCAACTTCTTCACACTGCACTCATGAAGATGTTTAATAAGATTTCTTGGGGGGCGCCTGGGTGGCGCAGTCGGTTAGGCGTCCGACTTCAGCCAGGTCACGATCTCGCCGTCCGTGAGTTCGAGCCCCGCGTCGGGCTCTGGGCTGATGGCTCAGAGCCTGGAGCCTGTTTCCGATTCTGTGTCTCCCTCTCTCTCTGCCCCTCCCCCGTTCATGCTCTGTCTCCCTCTGTCCCAAAAATAAATAAACGTTGAAAAAAAAATTAAAAAAAAAAAAATAAGATTTCTTGGAAGCCTGAGAAATACGTTGTAGCTTTTATTTTCAAACACCTTCGGTAGGAAAAGGAAACAGTGGAGAAGTTTGGGAAAACGCTATGCCAGGAAATGTGGGTTCGGGTTAAAGTTCACACTTTTGGGCCGTTCTAGGACCCAGAATCACACGCCTATTCGGTACACGGTCATAACGTGCTAAAGGAGTGTATCCAAACTGCCTTGGAAAGTGCAGGGGAAGGTGGGTAAGTTCAATAAGGATAAGCTCTGGGGAGGCCGGAAAGTGTGGTGTTGGATTTCAGCTGTCAGGCTGTATATCCCTCGCAGCCATAATAGAACGGAGCAGAACTATGGCATCCTAACGTCACCCATCCTCATGGATCTCCACCATTCTCCAGGAAGCTCTTTGTTTTATAAGACATGGGATAAAGGGGCCGCTTATGGACTGCTTTGGGGCGGACGGGTGACCAGAGATGGTGAGAGAAATGTGTCTCAGGAGGTAGGCGGAGAGAAGGAGGAATGCAGTGCCAGCTTTTTTTTCAGAGATGTGGCACCAACCAAAGACTCGCAGGCGAGCCCTAGAGAGCTCTTCTCGCCTGAAGCTCAGCTTGAGGTTCCAGGAGACCGAGTAAGACACAAAGGGGAGAGAGGCAATTGTCTCCCTTCTTATGGAACAGTCTGTCTGCCTTCTGTTGGAAGCACAGTACTCACCAAACCCTAATGGACCCACCTCTGTTTATAGTGGCACAGGGCCGATCATGAAGTCCTGGACGCCGCCCAGCAATAGAAAGGAAGGAAATAGCAGATTCCTTGGGTACCTGATAAAGTTTGTCTCAGGTGCCTGGGGGATGCCAATTTGTGGTGGGGACTCTATACAGGAAACAATAAAAGTAACTGACAAAATCCAGAGAATCAGAGAACAAGGTTTCTTCTGGTTACCACGTCCCCATTTCAATATCCAAGCTGGGGTCTGAAGACCAAAAACAGATTACATACCTCTTTAAAACTGTATTTGTTCTGGCTTTGAAATTAGAAGACCCCAACAGGGCCACATGGCGGTGACAATAGCAGTCGTCAACGTCCTTGGACTCCCCAACATTTCTCAGTCTCCTTTATAGCGGAGTTGAGGACACGTGACTGGTTCTGGCCAACAGAGTACCATTATGAATGATGTATATCCTTTTCTGACCAAGGTCGTTAATTCGTCTGTCCCTTCCTTCTCTTTGCTCAAGGATCTAGGACCGCAGATGGCTTAGGCACACTGAACTTCTTGCAAAGGAGGACGAAGCCTTGATTCTGGGAAGTCACTGGGATTTGTGGGTGGGAGAAGCTTGTTTGTTATGGTGGCTGGTGTTAGCTACCCTGACACAAGCTGTAACTTTTGAGTTTCTGACTTAAGATGCGTCATTACGATGCCCTGATGTTAATAAAACTGGTGATGTCACGCCAGAGTCTCAGAAGTTTTCGAAAATGCACTGGTGCCTTCTATTAGTTATCTCTTGTCGCATAACAAATCACCTTGAGAGGGGGAGGTTTATAGCAACAAGAGTTTAGGACCTCAACGTGTTTGACGGTCAGGAATGCGGGAGTGGCTTAGTTCCGTGGTTCTGACTCCAAGGGTCTCATGCGGTTGGGGGCAAGGTGGTGGCAGAAACGGCAATCACGCGAAGGCTCATTTGGGCCTGGAGAAGATGCCGTGGATGGGAACACTCCAGTTTTCACCGGTTATTGGCTGCAGTTCTCACTCGCTCACCACGCGGGCCTCTGCAGAGTGACCCGCATGGCGCGGAGGCTGGCGTCTTCCAGGGAGAGTGATCCAAGAGGGAAAGCAAGCAAGAAGCCACGATGCCTTCACTTGCTCTGCCTCTGACGTGGCCCTCTGTCACTTGTGCTTCGTTTCCCCGCTCACAAGCAGTGAGTCACTAAGTCCAGGCCACACTCAAGAGGAGGGGAATAAGCGTGGCATTTTCAGGAGAGTGTCAAAGAACTGGCGGACGTATTTTAGACCACACATACCCCGTCACTTGCGAACAAAGCCAATGGGGATGGAGCCATGGGTTTTACATAAGGTTGCAGGGGAAGGGCTTCAATGAGCCATCACAGATCAGGCTCATGGCGCGTAACGGTGTGACGACTTCTTCCTTGCTGTATTTCCTGGTCTCGTGAGCAAAACAAGGGAGCTGAAGCCATTCTAGTCAAACTAAGTAGACCGGGCCCTCACCTGAAGCTGCCTACTGAGACGCCAAGGTGAGCATAGAGGCCTTGCTGGTCATTGGCTCCTGTGAATTACAAGCTGCCTTTGGCATGATTCTCACGAAGCAGGGGCCCTGGCCGTGTAGGCGGGTAGAGGGGCAGCATCCCTCTGACATAACTACCACCGCCAACCTTCCCAGTTTGCCTGGTGGGGTACAGCCTGCCGCTTGCTGGTCCAAACTCCGGGAGTCCGCGTGGGAGGAAGAGAATAGGATAGATAGAATAGGAGGAAAGGCTTCCTTCTGCACAAAACATGGCGGGCAGGTGAAGCTGGCCTTGGCTTAAGCCAAATGGCAGGAAATAGCACCCACACTGGAAATACTAGCTCCGTCTTCCACCTTTCCTCCTATATCCACAGGGTCTATGGAAGTATGCCTTACGTAATGAGCACTTTGTTGAATATTCTTTTGTTCATTGAATGGGACAGCACTCATCCTGGAAGAGAATGTTCTATGTCTGTTAGGTTGCTGGTGTCAGACACTTCATCATCCTGGGCAAACTGGTTGCAGGCTTGCACGCTGGGGAAAGGGTGGTGAGTGCCTACATAGGGATCACATTGGGATTTCATCCACTTCTGTTGTGGCCCGTCCTTGGCTGAGCCCACTGTGGGATCTGCACCCAAAGTTGGGGCAAAGGCCAGAGATGAAGGCACAGTCAAGCCACACCTTCTCAGGCTGGTGGCGTTTCAGCAGCCAGATACCATACTCTGCTTCGGCAGCCACAGAAAGCAGCCACTGGAGACAGCTGGTGAGTGTGGTCAAGCTGGCTATGCTCCATTAGTCTGCCAGGCCCTGGGAGCTACTGGCAGCCACAAGAAGGGGATATCTCTTTAGATCCCCCCGCCCCCCACCAGATTAGGCACTAACGTCAGGCTCTGGGACCATTTCAGCACTCCTTCTGAGCTGTCATCAGTGAGGTCGTGAAGTCCTCCAGCCTCAAGGGACAAGAGTGGAGTTTGGTGCCCTCCCTCTAGAAACAGACAGATAAAGAGCCAGGGAAAAATGAACTTCCTTCTCATCTGGGCCCGGGTAGCCCTCGTGGTTAGAGTGTGAGACACCAAACTGACGAAGTAAGACATCCCAATTAGAGTTACAGTTTTATTTTAGCTTGAAAAAGACACTGTTTGTTTGTTTGAATATCAAGAGGAGAAAAAAACAGAGTGTGATGTCACAGAAGCCAAGGTCACTGTCAACAGTCTCAAATGCCACTGAAAAGCCAAGAAAATGAGGGTCAAACAGTTTCCATTGACTTCACTCTCTTGGAACTCACTGATGATCCCCGGAGAACGGTTTTGATAAAGTAAATAATGGGTGGGGTGGGTTGAATAGAAAGTTAAGATTAGGAAATGAAACCAATGAGTGTAGATACTTTCAAGAAGTTAACGCTATAAAGAAGACCAGAGAAAGCTGAACAGGTGAGAATTGGACAGGTTGTTGAGGGAAGATTTTGTTTTATTTGTTTGTTTGCTTGCTTATAATTTCTCTTCCTTTTTTCCTTATGTAAATGTGTATGTGTGTAAAGCCAGTATTTTGAATATGATTTAGAATGTCTATGTCTGTTTTCAATCAACTGAGTTTTGTTTTGTTTTATACTTTTTGAATTTCTTCACCTGTTTCTCACACTCTATACTCTGTTTCTGCCTCTGGAAACCACCAATCTGTTCTCTATATCTACGAGTTTGTTCTTTGTTTTGATTAGGTTTGTTTTGAAAAGTTCTACATCTGAGAGATATCGTCAAGTCTTTGTGTTTCCCTCTCTAACTTATTTCAGTTAACGTAATGTCCTTAGTGTTCCTCCAAAGGACACACAGTCTGAAAGTGAAAGAATGGGAAAAGATTTTCCATGCAAATGGAAACCAAAAGAAGGCTGAATAGACTACATAGATTTTAAAATAAAGCTTGTAATAACAGACAAAGGTTAGGTGTTACACAGTGATAAAGGGGTCAATCGAACACTAGTGTGTAACATTTATAAATATTTATGCACTCAACATAGGATCACTTAAATATATAAAACGAATATCATAACAGACCTAAAGAAGGAAACTGACAGCAATACGATAATAATCGGGGACTTTAATACCCTACTTACATCAATGTAGACATCATCCAAACAGAAAAGCAATAAGGAAACATGGCCTTAAATGCACACTAGACCAGATGGACTTAACAGATACATACAGAACGTTCCACCCAAAAGCAACAGAATACATATCCTTCTCAAGTGCACACAGGACATACTCCAGGGTAGATCAGATGTTCGGCCACAAGATAAGTCTTAATAAATTTAAGAGGATTGAAATCACATCAAACATCTTTTCTGCCAACAACGATATGAAACCAGAAATTAATTACACAAAGAAAACTTGAAAAATCACAAATAGGTAGAGATGAAACCACATGCTACCCAACAACAAAGGGTCAAAGAAGAATTCAAAAAGGAAATCGAAAAATACCTCGACGCAAGTGAAAATGGAAACATAACATACTAGAATTTGTTAGATGCAGCAAAGGCAGTTCTGAGAGGGAAGCTCATAGAAACAAGAAAAGTCTCAAATAAGCAACCTAATTTTACACCTCAAGGAACTAGAAAAAGAAGAATAAATGAAGCCCAAAGTTAGTAGAAGGAAGTAAATAACGACGATAAGAGCAGAAGAAAATGAAATAGAGACTAAAAAGACAAGAGAGAAGAGTGTGTGTATGTGTGTGTGTGGGTGGGTGGATGGGTGTGGGTGTGTGTTTAATAGCTTCTCCCTGTTCCTTTTTTTCTTGCTTTCTTCATTTGTGGTTTGATGACTTTCTTTAATGGTATTCTTATATTCCTTTCTCTCTATGTTCTGTATATTTACTATAGATTTTGGCTTTGTGGTTACCATGAGGCTTACGTGGAAGCAACTATTAACAGACCTAAAGGAAGAAATTGACAATAGCGGGGACTTTCATACCCCACCTTCATCCGTGGATAAGGCTCCAGGATGCGGTCGGCTTCCTTGAATAATTCTGTGGGCTGGTGGACGACTGAATGAAACCTACTACTCGTGGATAAGCAAGAACTGCATCTGGTCCACTTGATAAGAAATATTACCTGCCTAGGAGGACCCTATCGGCAGGAACAGAATGGAGGAATGATGAGGCATTGGGCCATTTGGGGCTCTCCTGATTTGAACTGATTTTTTAAATGTTTATTTTATTTTTGAGAGAAAAAGAGAGACAGACCGCGAGCAGGGGAGGGGCAGAGAGAGAAGGAGACACAGAATCCGAAGCAGGATCCAGGCTCCGAGCTGTCAGCACAGAGCCCGACGCGGGGCTCGAACGCACGAGCCATGAGATCAAGCCCGATGCGAGGCTTGAATCCACAAGCCGTGAGATCACGACCTGAGCCAAAGTTGGACACTTTAACCAACTGAGCCACCCAGGCGCCCCTGAGCAGACTTAAGGCAGCACATGACATTAAGCCTTAATTTTAGGCCTTATGCCACACACACTTCAAGCAGCTTCATCATCAAAACACTCCTACAAAATATCACCATTTTATAGACGGTGGATCCGAAACTTAGCAAAGTGTCCAGTGTTAGCCAGCTGGTAAGCAGCTGAGCTGGCGTTCAAATCTATTTGTTAATCCCGGAGCCTGACCCCATAAACCATTGCTTCCAGGGCAGATGTAATCGTCCACCTTAGAAATGGACTGGGAGAGGGGACAAGAAAGAAAGAAAGAAAAAAAGAAAGAAAGAAAGAAAGACCACATTCTACCCTCCCCCAAAAGCCATAAAGCTCCATTTAAACACAGTCTCTTCCTCTGCTCACCCACGATTTGACTTTTCCAGTCCCACACAACCTTCCCCAAGGCAGCTGGGTTAATAATACAGCCCCACTGACCGTTAGCAGCCAGACTCTGCTTCAGATGTGCAACCTGGTACTTTAATCACTGGCCCCTGAAATGCATGCCTACAAGCCCAACTGCTCCGGACGCACTTCTGATTATACTGCCCTGGGGAAGAGAAATCGTCCAAGCAGATCAACTAGCTCCCAGGTGTTGCAAAGTCCCAAGCCAAAGATTGCCCCGAATTAGTCACCCTTCTGCACATGCATGTTGGGCATGCCAACGGGGCTCGGATTTCTAGAATAAATTCCTCCGCATTGAAAGGGATCTTAAATCTCATCCAATCCCGCCCCTTCGTTGCCCAGTTAAAGAAACAAAGCTTGAGTGGTATCCTCAAGGCCACAAACTGAGTCAGGGCAGGACCTGCTTGAATCCCTTTCTTAGACCCTTTACCGACCCCCTCCTCCTGTGAGCTCTCCCGCTATAGAGGTCAAAGAAGGCAGTTGCGCTCTTTTTTGAAGTCCCTTGCGGTTAGGGTGACCATTCGACGCAGACGTATCACGAGGGAATCTGCCGAGGGAATCCGGGAGAGAATTTTCCTCCCTGATTGAAGAGAAGAGGGAAGCAAAGAGAACTCTTTCCCTTCCCCGCTCACCTGTCTGGGGCTGAATTGTGCCCACCCCCCAAATTCTTATGCTGTAGTCCTACCCACCCACCCCCCTCCTACCATGGAAGGTGACAGCATTTGAAGGTATAGTCTTTAAAGTGGTAATCGAGTTAAAATGAGGACATTGGGGTGGCCCTAGGCTAATATGACTGCTGTCCTTCCAAGAGGAGATTAGGACACAGACACACACAAAGAGAAGATGATATGAGACGTAGAGAAGGGAACGTGATGAGCCAAGGAGAGAAGACTCAGCAGAAACCAACCTGCCTGCTGACCTCTTGATCTCAGACCTCCAGCCCCTGAGTTGTGAGACCGTCAGTTTCTGTTGCTTAAGCGCCCCCCGCCCCGTACCCCAGTCTGCGGAACTTTGCCATGGCAGCCGAAGGATGCTATACCCCAACCCCTGCCCCCTGGCTCCTATAAGAGCCCTTGAGGACACGATGCTCGAAGCCAGAGGAAGTGTCTTTCAACCATGAGGAGACTCTCAGAGCTGTGACACGGCAACCTGGCCCGAAGCTCTGCGTTTCTGAAAGTCCCCAGCCACGGATGTGCTGCTGGGGCACAGGCTACCTTTGGGCAGTGAGGCTGTAAGGCCCTCTTGGTCGGTGCCCTGTTTGTTCAGCCTTCCAGCTCGCAGATCTGCTCTAACGTCATGCCCAGACTTCAATATGCTCGTGAGGTGTCATTCCTGAAGTTGGACTGTCCTGACATCTCAAGCAGGATCGCCATCACACCTCAACTCCTACACCAAGCTCGTGACTTGCACTCTGCTTCCCCGGGTCCGGGGATTACCATTATCAATCACAACGTCACCCTCAAGCTTGCATGCTTTAGTCAAGTCCCGGAGAGCTTGATTTACGAGACAGAGTATTTGGATGGCGGCAACGTGGGGTCTATGGAGATTAGTTCAAAGTAGGGTACAGGGGTTCGTGAAGCCACTGGGGGCCTCCCAGCAGGACCTTGGTCCTAGGATAATCTATGTTATGTTATTGAGTGTCTGGGACTGGATTTCTGGAGCCACTGGGGGCCTCCCAGCAAGACCTTGGTCCTAGGATAATCTATGTTATGTTATTGAGTCCCTGGGCCTGGAATCAATCGGGCCCTTTGTTCTAGCTGTGTCCTAACCCTGCCACGTGCCCAAAGCCTAAGCAGTCAGCTCACCAGGCTGCCTGCACCTCTGTCACCTGCCTGTGACACCCCCTTCCCGCCCCTCCCTCCCACGAAGGAGCCGGCTGCCCTCTGAGAGCTCCGCCCCCCTTCACATACCAGCCTCACCCTTCGGGTGCCTCCTGTGACTCGCTTCCTTTCCTCACCTCCCTGCCCCTCCTCCCTCCCGCTCTCCAGTCCCGAGCTTGCGCTCACCGGGAGCTCAAAGTCATCTTCTGCCTCCTAGGTTGTGCGGCGAATTCCTCTCCCAGCCTCTCTTAGTGCCTTCCACAGGCCTCTGGCTTAGACTATGCCCAAAGCCACGGTCGCTCCTTGTTTAAAACGTGTTTCTTTCCTCCCACGACCTGAGATCCTGAGGGCAGGAACTACCATTCATCTTTCTTCCACCCAAGCTTCTTTGGGGCCCTACCCCGTCCAACAGCCTCCCCAGGCACCCACGCAGCCCCAGAAGCCAGTGGGCACAGGCACTCACCTGTGTCGGGGACTTGTTCTTACTCGTTTCTTTGCTCTCGCCAACCTTCTGATCCCAGCAGCCGGAAGCTGTGATGTGACTAAGTAAAACGTGAAATCTCAGATTTATTAATCACTTCCAAGGTGCTGCACTCCCTGATAAGGATTTACATACACCCGTTTTATTAATTCTGATGACAGCTCTTATATACCTTGTATATAGGGTGTATGCTGTTTGTGTTCATGGTTCCCCGCTTTACAAATGCAACAATGGAGTCTCAGGGTGGGTGATGGGAACATGGGAAGATTGCACAAGATCACACAGTCAGGAAGCGGTGACGCCAGAAGTCCAGAAAGAGAGCTCAAGGAAATACCAGCCCAATCCCGATTCTTTGCTGCTTCTCGTTTTCACTGGCAGACAGGTTGGTGTGAAAGTGGGGGTTCCTTGTTCAAAGAGAGCGGACGACTGAAATCTCTGAGCTCAGTCTCCTCCTCCCTTCTCTCTGCCAAACTTTGGGTTTGCACTGCAGGATCCATGAGTCAATGTCAGCCTTCCATGAGCCCTGGCTTTCAAATAGCCCTGGCAGGGAACACTCAGTCAGGGAACACTTTCCCATACTTGGAGATCTTTACATATGCAAATCTCACGTAGGCTCTTGTCCTAAGGCTGTGGTTTAGGTGTCTAATTGCGACTATATTCAGATGATGTGTGTAGCATAAAATGTGCTTGAGCTCAGGACCCAGCTAGAGGAACGAGTGCCAAAAGTGAAGTCCCAGGTCATGTGCTCACACTGTGTGGGGGGCCACAGGCAGGTGCCGGGCAGACAGGAGGTTAGGCCCACCACCCAGCTCAGCCTCAGGGGCAAGTCCCTACCAGGGGGTTGCCTGGAGTGGTCTCCTACATAACACAGATGGTTCTGGAGACCAAGTCCCCCCGGGGGGCCCCAGGTGGCTCCAGGAGTTCTAGAATCTGTGACTCTGCACCCCACTTTGAACTGACTCTCCATGGTGCCCCAAATGTCTACCTCACCATAAGTCCAGCTACCTGTGACTTGGGTAAGCCAGGGACCACAGGCAGTAGGTCAAGTTTTGCAACGCCCTTGGTGTATACAGGGCAGCACTTCTCAGAATTTTCTACTGAGTACCTCCAGCTATAAAGGACACCCCGGGACTGGAGGGATAGCTTGGAGTAGCCCCATAATGATCATGGAATGTCTTTGAAGTCTTGTATTTATCTTAATAATTGATGGGAGTTTTGTGTCCCACTCCATAATATACTGATGTCTATTTTATATTAAATATAGAATTAGAGATTGCCCAGAACTTCAAAAAAATGTGCCCTGTGGTTTCGCGTTGCCTCAATTGAGGGCTCTGTGCCCTGGGAGTAAAAATGCTCCCGTTTGAAAGCAGGCTAATCTAAGACATTAACCTCATTGACTATTCCAGAACCTTCTCTGGCTCACTCTTGGGAAAACCACAGGCAGCCAGGGGCCTGAACTTAAGCAACATGCACATGTGGTGAAACCAACCAGAGGGGAAAATTTCCAAGAGATATTTGCACATGAGTAATCATTTATTTTTTAGACATACATATATGTTGCAAGTATGGGCTCACCTTTCTTGTCCACAGGATCCCAGCCAAACCCACTATCTGGGTACTTCTAGAATGTTTGATCCACAAATCAGGAATCGCAAACAAAAGCAGTGCTATCTATCCTACACAGTGCCCACCCAGAAGCTACTGGCCTGGAAGACAGTGGAATGGTCTCCTAAAGTTGAGCCGCTGACGTACAGATGACACGTGGCAGGGATAGGGTGCCATCATGCAGGATGTGGTACACCAACTAATGACCGTCCTATGGTGCTCTGTCTGAAACAGGTCCAACATCTGAGTCTGGGAACCAGAGGTTGGGAGTCAAATGGCCCTGCTCCCACCATCACTGCCGATTAGCCATTTAAGGAATTTGCACTTTGAAGTCCGTATGGTTTGAAGATTTCTGGGTCTAGAGGTCCTAGTTCCCAGAGTTGGGAAATGCTTCACAGGGGATATGAAGAACCTCGCTGAAACTTAAGCTGCGGCTGCCATCAAGTAACGTCAGGCTCCTTATGCCGAGGGACGAGCAGGCAAAGAAAGGGGGTGTCATACTGCCAAGGGTAAGTCCTGATCTTTAAGAAATGATAGGCTGCTGCTACACAGCGGGCATAGAAAAAAAGAGGCTTGGCTCTTGGGTAACAAAATAGGGCATCTCTCAGTGCTCGTCCTCTCAGTTCCAATGATAAAAGAACAGAAACCATGACCTAAATGGGTATGGTACGCAGGGACTCAGATTCGTCAGAGATGAGAATCTGGGTCATTCTATCAGGCGATCTGTCTACACCAGCAGAGCTGTAGCCGAGGAGGAGGGAATCTAGACCGGGCAGTGGATAAAGGGGACAACACGCATCAGTTCAATGATAGCCATTGAGTATCAGCCTCTCCCTCT
This sequence comes from Leopardus geoffroyi, assembly GCF_018350155.1. Lineage (NCBI taxonomy): Eukaryota > Metazoa > Chordata > Mammalia > Carnivora > Felidae > Leopardus > Leopardus geoffroyi. Next base: position 7,316,252 of record NC_059333.1, on the reverse strand, counting down.
GCTCACTGGTGTCTTCCTCACTTCCTTAGATGTAGATTTCCTCCAGAACACTCTCCAGTCAGCTTCTCCATCCAGCTCTCTGAGTGGTTCCAAAGCACGTATGCTAACATGGTACACTTTCCTGAGATTTATCTGAGAGCGAATCTTCATTTGAAGAGTCTTTCCCCCTGTAAAAATTAGTGTCCCTCACCCACTTCAAATATTACTGTGGCTCATTGCCCTCAGCTGAGATACAGCTATGGCATCATAGAAAAGGAATATTTCAATGATTAAACGAACACCACTGAGCCATAGGGCTTCCTGTCTTTCCCTGTCTGATATTTCTGTTAATGGTGAAGCGTGGCATTAGAAATGGCATATTTTGACTTACATTGTGATATTCTGAATACAGAACAGCCAAAGCAGTCCAGGTCATCGTCACTTGTTCTCAGACGTAAGCAGAACACTTTGTGGAATGAGCAAATTCTTCAAGCTACATTACATAAAATGTGCAGAGAAAATTTTTCTGAGATTCCTGTTACAGTTGGTGGGCTTTCTTTAATAAAATAGTTAAAACTTATTAAGCCACATAACATGTATTCTAATGATAATCAATCATCATCTTACTTCACCTTATAGAATATTGTGCATTTGTCTTATTTATTGCCAAGAACTAGACTTGCTCAAACTTGTGATGAAAGCATTTAGGTGCTAACTTACAAATACACACCAGGGTGGACAGATTTTTCATCCTTCCTTTAAGGTGTATGTGAACATTGTGAAATGTAGCTACAAATAGGAAAAAATAATGCCATTCATACCTGCCATGTTTTCAAGCGATTGGTAAAGAAGAAAGAAAGAAAGAAAGAAAGAAAGAAAGAAAGAAAGAAAGAAAGAAAGAAAGGAAGAAAGAAAAGAAAAGAAAGAAAGAAGAAAGAAAGAAAGAAAGAAAGAAAGAAAGAAAGAAAGAAGGAAGGAAAGAAAGGAGGCTAAACCACATAATAGATATCCCTCCACATGGGGTGGGGAAGAAATGTCACCTCCCCCATAACATGACAGTCATACATTCTAGATTTTCGGAGTAATCCCAAATTCTACTCTTTTGATCTATTATCCTTAGAAGCCCGTGTAGTGCAGTGAGATAACTTGTCCTCTTTGGGAAAAGGGTATGGAACACATAGTCCTTATAGTAGCCACGCACCTTCTTTTCCAGCCTACAGAGCCTTGAAGCACAGAGGCTGTTGCGTCCTTGGCTCCCTGGCCAGGTGTTCCTGGCTGGCCTTTCCCCAGCAGTTCCCAGCAGACCTGGTTCCTGGAAGTCATGCCTGTGTTTCACTTCCAGGCCTATCTTTGTCCAGAGTTTCAAATTCCCCACCACAAACCTCTGTTCTTTCTCCCCAAGGACCCTCATCAGTTTTTGGAAAGGAGGGTTTCCCTTGCCCACTCCCAGTGCTTTAAGTCACAGCCAGCATCTTTGCCAGGGGGCCACCGGCCCACCCTGCTAACTAACCAACAACTCTGTTTTTGCTTCTGAGGAAAAGTGCCTCCCTCATGTGATCGTCAGAACCCAGCCAGAGGACGCATGAGGGCAGAGCCTGGACCAAGGGCCAAAGGCAACAAGCCCAAGCCGAGAACTGAGACATGAAGTCATCAACAGTCACTGCTGCTCCAAACACACCCTACGGTAGAGCCTGAGGTGTCCATGGAGTGGCCAAGAGTCCCCATTCCCTTGATACAGCAAGGTCAAGAGTCCCAGCCTTGGAGACGTCAATAGGCTTAGATGGCCACATCTGGTGTTCAGTCTTGACCCTTGATGTTGTACAAGTATTAAGCGTGAGAGTTCTTACGCTCGGATCTCCCATGTTCTCCACCAAAAGGTTTAAAGCTTGGTAGCGTTCAGAAAAGTGCACCCCATCTTTGTGGCGTCCATGTCTTCAATTAACTGCTATCTGCGGAGCGATGCGTTAGCTCGGTGAGGGCAGGGACGTCCCTCTCCTTCATTATCTTATCCCCGATGCCTAGGTCACAGCTGCCCTGGCAGAAATCTTCAGCTCCTTATTACCAGGGTGTGTCTCCCAATCTGCTACTCACTGACCACCTCACTCTTTCTTACCCACCTGTACGACACGGGTTGGATCTCTTTCATTACCTTACTTCCCCAGTTGACCTCCAGATGCCATCAGGAGTATATGGACAGGTTCAGCCCGTGAGTCCCTGAGCTGGTAGGGAGGGAACAGTTCCTCTGCAACCACCTTCTCAAACTCTTTTTCATTTTGCCGCCTCAAACTCCGTCCCTTCCCCCGGATGATCAGAAAATAGAAACAGACTTTAGGTTTAAAAGGGTCTCCGTGAAGCACCGAGCCACCTGCTGAGATAGTACATTCTCATCAAGATATTTAGAATCGCATTTATAACCCCAGAGTATTGGCCTTGCATTTCCTTGAGAGATACTGACCTCATCAATGTCCCCATAGCATGATAGTGGACTTGCGTTCAGAAGGTCTTTCAAGAATGATGGGGATTGTATGAGGAGGAAAGAATCTGCCCCTTTAATCTGACAGTCTTGGTCACTTAGACTGTGAAACAATCCTTCTGCTCAGTCTTTCCCTCTTCTGAATAATCAAATAGTCCCTTCCACGGCCTCGGTGAATTCAAATGCAGCACATTTACCCAGTGAAAGGGCCACGGATGACTTGGATGAGAACTGCCCTTTCCCACCCACGAATAACGGCCCCGCAGCCAGCGTAAGCTCTGGTGAGCACCGCGCCTGCCCCAGCGAGCCCAGAACAATTACTCCTGCTGACACCCGCCATCACTCTCCCTCCCCGGGACACTTCCTCTGTTATCAAGTAGAGCAGAGCCAGGAAAAAGTAAGTGAATCAAGTGTTTGCTTGGCTGTCGAGTGTCGATAAAATGTTGGCTTTTGTGTGGCTCTGGGCCGGGCATGCACTCCGCGAGCCAGCCACCCCCGGGGGACAAAGAGAGCCAAGGAGCAGGTGACAATCCTTAAACGGTGCCCAGTTCCGGGTTTTTTAGCCCAGCGCCTGTTCACTTACCCCAGAAGGTCGACTCACAAGGGACTGTGTTTATGCTGAGTCTGTCCCCGGGTCACTTTGGCTGAGCGCAGGTCCCACAGCAAGAAACTGAGCCCTAATGCCAAGAGAGATTAGAAGCCCGCTGGCGGGAAAGAACAGAGAGAGTGAGAAACAGCAGTCCCAAGACATCTTTTGCAGATTGGGAGTGCACTCTGCTGAGACTGGAGCCTGACTTTCCAGAGAGGCAAAAAAAAAAAAAAAAAAAAAAAAAAAAAAAAAAAAAGATCGTGATTCCTAGTATTACTATAATTATCGTGACTATTATAGTATTCATATATTAATAAACATCCACTGAGCTGTTTGCTCACATCTGCTGGTGTCTACACTTTTGGCTCCCTTGGGGCTCACTGGAGCAAATGTGACAAAAACTGGACTCTCTTTTTTTTTTAATGTTTATTTATTTTTGAGAGAGAGAGAGGAGCAGAGAGAGAGAGAGGGAGACAGGATCTGAAGCAGGCTCTGTGCTGACCGCAGACAGCCCAACGTGGGGCTCGAACTCACGAACCACGAGATCGTGACCTGAGCCAAAGTCGGACGCCCCCAAACCTGGGCTCTTCTGACTCCAAAAGAAAGCAAATGATCACAAGTTTAAAGCCTGCGTAATCTAACGGGCCAATAAAAGGAATCTAGGTATTTTCACAAAAAGTAAACCATCACACAAAAGGGGATTCTCCCTGTGACCGACTCCTTCTCCCTAAAAACCGGAAGAGCGAAAAGCTCTGCGTGTTGAGAGACCCGTGCTCTCCTCCTGGTTCTGCTGGGAGTTGGTGCCGCGGCCTTGAGCATGGTACCGACCTCCGTATGTCCTCTCGGGCTCGAGAAGGAATTGATATCTGCTGTGCCTGCCTTGATATGAGAAATCAAGCACACGTGGAAACCCTTGAGAAGGACAAAGGGCCAAACAGAAGCAAGGTCCCAGGGGCATTGGTCCTACCACAGCCGGGCCTTGCGCGAGGATATGCGTTATGTAATTATTCGGCTTTGTGGGAATTATCTTCAAAAGAATAGGAACTGTGGGCTGGAATATAAAGCCTCTGATGGAAAAGGGCAGGTAGGTTACTTTTGCTTTGGTTCTTTCTTTGGTTTTAATCCCTTAGGCCGTGTAATCACTCTAGTGTCAGTTATCGCAGATCAAAAATCCGACGCACTCAGACACACGGCCGCCCCAGGATCACAGGCACGTACCATTAGAGACTCATTCAGGAAAAGTCCTCCCAGACTGATGAGTGACTAGAAGACATGGAAAGAGTAGAAGAAAGGGCAAAAACCATAGATGAGGCAGAAAAAGCAGGAGATGGGGACTAGCTGAGTAGACATGATGATGCCCTGCCCAGACTCCCCTTCAGGGGAGGACGTATCGCTCCCAGCTGCCAGGATGGCTATCAGCCCTCCTTGGATGGCCTCAGTCACGGGGGGATGGCCCACAACCAATGATGGGTGGAAGAGGGCGCATAAAGGCCCAGCATTTGGCCATTTTAGCTCCCAAGTTCTCCGCAGAGTCAGCCGAGGCTGCCTGTCCCGCACTGCAGCTCAGCTTCTCCCTCAGCCCACCCATGCTGTCCCAACTGTCCCTCCCACTGGGGGTGTCCATCCCAAGGGCGCCCTTTCATCAACACCTACCCTAAACTCCAGGTCAGAATGTTCTCCCAGACAACTCAAATTGTGACAACTAGGAAATAGAATGAATGGACTTCTCCAAGACAAAGAAGCGAATGACAAGGCCAAGGGGCAGACCTCCTTCCTTTGTGCCGTCATCACCTGTCCCTGTCTGGGTCTCTGCGGCAGCCAGGTGCAGGAGCACAGCTAGGTTCCTCGGGCAGCTGTCTCACCCTAGCTCCGTCACTCACTAGCTGTACGATCTTGGATAGATCAACCTCCTGGGGCCTCTGTTTACCCATTGGCAAGCGGGGAGACTCCCCACCTCCCAGTTGAATCATGGTGTGAGGGTCTGGTAATGATGTGAATGAGCACAGGGAACCGTAACACTCCACCTGCTAGTGGCCATTTCTCTCTCCCCCAACAAAAGATTGAGAAGCCAGTAGGAGCTTGAATACAATAGCCTGAAAGGATGAGTTTCTACTCTGCCCTTCAATTCCCACCCTGCAAGCTGATCGTAGAGAAGAGTGGGGGTCTAGAAGTGATGGGGGGGCATGATTTTCTCATTAAACTCTCACAGTAGGGTAATCTTGAGTCCCTGCTACCTGTCGCGCATTAGGCCAGTCTCTCGTGCTGTTCACATGGGGGGCGTAACATTACCGAAAATCCCTCACACAAATAAAAGCCTCCCACACGGAAAGGAGCCAAGTAAGAGGAGTCACAGAAGGTCTCCACTAAGAAGTGGCATTTGAACTGAGAAACAAATGATGGGTAGGAGTTATGTTGACAAGGAAGGCAGGGAAGGTGGTTCCTAGTCTGATTAAATGCAAGTGCAAAGGAGTCCCCGTGGCAAGGGGGCCAGTGAGCACGAGGTCTGGAAGCCTGGGGGTGAGGCCGTGGAAGCAGGGGAGTGAGTTGTGGGGCCGGGCTGTAGAGGTGAGCGAGAACCACACGGGGCAATTCCTGGCGGGTGAGTTAAAGACCATCATCTTTACCCTAAAGCGCGATGACGAGCCATACGATCGATTTACGTGGAGCATTCAAACGAGTGTTCTGGCCGCACAGGGAAGGACAGATGAGAGGAGGCCAGAGCGGGTAATAGTAACGACAGCCGGCACGGAGTGATTTAGTATGTGTCTGGCGGACTCACCAGTGTTTAATTGGAGTGCAGGCACCCGACGAAGCAGGTACTGTTTTGATCCTTATTTTAACTACGCAGAAACTAAACCACGGACAGAACACACAGCTAGTGTTCCAACCGGGCTATCTGGCTGCGAAGTCACATACTTAACGACTACCCAACGCGATCTTACGGGTAGACCAGATGGACGGCTATTTCGGTAATCTAAGTGGGGCGGTGTCAGCGGAGCTGGGGAGGAGCAGATGTATTTCGAAGATATGTAGGGCATTAAAAGAACACACAGACACGGGATTAAGAGTACACTCGTGAGAAGCACTGAACGGTGCACAGAGCTGGCCAATCATTATATCCACCTGCAATGCACATAACACCGTGTGTTATCTATAATTCAATCATTTTGTTTTTAAAGGAACGACGGGAATTCAGTTACAGATGGGTCACAGAGATGTCGGGGAGAGAGTCTCGGGGATAAAGCTGGGGCGGAAGTGGGGGGTACCGCTCTCCGAGATGTGGATCATGGGCAGAAAACCAGGGTGGTGGTGTTTGGGGGTTGGGGCGGGAGGCAGGGAACAGGATGAGTCCTTTGGACCTGCGGGGCGCTGAGGTGCCTTAGGGACATCTCTGGTATTGAATCCTCAAAGGACACATGGTTCTATCCTCTCACAAGATTCCAGCCCTTTCTGCTTGGTTACAATCCACCTGATCCGGCACGCTCATTTGTTAATATAATGTAGTTAGTGTGCACACAGGGGAAGAGGCCACCATCCCCGCTCAAGTTTCTTTCTGGGGGCAAGAGGACTCCCCATCAGCCCTGGATATCAGCACTACATCAGCCCATCAAGCGTGAAAGTCCCTACTATGCAGCAAGGGGACCACGGAGCGGACGGTGAAGAGCATAGATTTTGAGTCAGATTCTGTGTTACCTCAGGCTGCCATAACAAACACCACAGGCAGGGTGGCTGAAACCTCAGACGTTTATTTTCTCCTCGTTCTGAAGGCTGGAGGCCCAAGATCAAGGTGCCTCCACAGTTCATTTCTGGTGAGGACTCCCTTTCTGGCTTGTGGATGGCCACCTTCTCGACATGTCCTCACACGGACCCCTCCCCGTGTGTGTTGTGAAGAGAGAAAGACCTCCGGTGTCTCTTCCTCTTGTTAAAAGGATACCAGTCTAATTGGATTAGGTCCTCACCCTATGACTTCCTTTAACCTTAATTACCTCCTTAAGGCGCTCTCTGCATGTAGTCACGCTGGAATTAGGGCTTCAACATACAAATCTGGGGGGTGGACACAGTTCAGTCCATAACAGATTCTAAGCCCTATCATTTATCAATTGCGAAACTACATCCTTACGCAATTTACGAATCTCTCTAAATCTGAGTGTTTCCCTCTGTAAATATAGTCACCGATAGGGTGCGATAATACACACACAATGCTTGCCACGCAGTGATCCAGCGTCGGTAGCCACTATTTTCTCCAGGGGACGTATTGGTAGGTTATCACTCTCGGACTGTTGTGCATTTCAGAGCTCGGGTCGCTGGACCCACGGCAATCCCCACCAGCTGCCTCCTGCCCTTATTCTGTTATCCCCGTCGCCTGACTTACAAAAACAGTGGCCATGAGCTGTGACCACAGTTCCGAGATGGCTTCCCAGACAGGAGTGCTCCTCTTCCCAAAGATGGCTTGTCCCTGTGCAGCCACGACAATGTTTGGCGTTCAGGTCCCCACGTGAAGATGAAGCCCCACCCGTGAAGGTTGCTCCGTGACAGTAAGTGTTTAGGGGGAAGGGGAAGCGTTTACTCGAACAGCGTCGCAGAAACCGAACGGTAATTTCCTCATGTGACAAATAGGCGGGGCGACCCCCTTTGGAGGGACTACTTCTTTCCTCAGAGCTGGTTCCCAGGGGAAAATGGCCACACCTTCTGTGACCCACAGAGGAGGAGTCTTTTCTTGAGAAAGACGCAGCAGGGCTAGCTTGCTGCCATTAGGAATTTTCTTTGCGGAGGTTTCCAGGATGCAACTCGTCTCAGAAGGCGGTGGGTCCCCTGTGCTGTGGCCTCTCGTGGGGGGTGATCAGGAGTCACACATTTTCCTGCTGCCCAGGACACTGGAGATCTGTCACTCCAATGGTAGGACAGGAAACGTGAGACGGCTGAGTCCTTTAGACCCTGGTTTCATAGTCTAATGGTTTGAATGAAAGACGGATTCGTAGATACCCCAGATCCTGGGAGAGAAGATGTCCCTGCTTAGGAATCTCTGGGGAGCACAACCATGGCTGATTTGGGGACAGGATTTCATAGGGGAGGGGCTAGGAGCAGGGCCCACCCCTTCCCTGCAGTCCACGGCACCAGCAACCCACAGGGAAGCACGCCATGTCCGCTAAGATGCCTCAAGATTCTATCACTGTTTGCGTTCGAAATAAGCAGCTAAGTTTCCCGGTAATTGTCACCATCTGCACCCACGAGGGAGGAAAAACTCATGTGTGCACAGTTTCTAAAAAAACAGTAGTATTCTTGAGAGAAAAGAGGGCAAAAAAGGCTTAACTTATAATTTGTGTCTCCTAGAAGAAAAAGGAAGGAAAAAAAACACATACACCTGACCCCTCGCCACCCTGTCTCAGGATGGGAGGTTCACGTCCGGAACCTCACACGCTGGGGCTTCGTAAGGCACCCCTGCATCCCCGTTTCCTGGAATCCACTGAAAGAAAATGGCAAACCGGCCAAGATATTTGCCTGAGGTTTGCTAAGAAAACATATTCTCCGTTTGAGTTGTTTTCTGAGGGGAGGGTCGGAGATGTGGTTTAAGTAAGAAAATTGCTCGTGGACAGTTATGGAAATAATGACTCTCTTCACTGCCCCGCATGTCTGGCTACAGTTACAGGAAGCAAAGTGGAACAGTGTTTTCAAATTACCTGGGGGGCGCGGGCAGGGAGAACAAGCCAGTGAGCAGGCCAGAGCCGAGGAAACATCATTCTGTGTCAGTTATCGGGATAATTCCACAGCCGAAGCATGCTGTGGTTAGTTACTCTTAAGTGGGAGGTGGCAAGGTTCTGGTTTCTGGAGACTGGCCAGACTTCGAGATGAAATAAGAGAATCTATTTCGTCTGATTTGTTGCCCACACTCCCTAGAGAAGAACGTAGCTCGGGTCTCTGACGTCTACCCACCATGAACCCCCAAGGACTTATTGTCATGCTCTTTTAATAAGGTCAGTCTATTACATGTCAACCAAGCTGTCTGACGTGAAGATGCTTCTAGGCAGTTATCGCACATAGTATTAAGGCACGGACGGTTTCCTTAGCTCCGAATCAACCCGTTAAGGAATAACAATGCCTTGAAAACGCAGGCAATTTTAGTTGTTCGACCATCACCCTTAGTGTTTTCTTTCCGACGTGTCTTTGTGGTTCCCGTGTGGTGTCTGGGTCTGTCACGCTCTATTTGGAGGATAAACTAAGGGCATCTTACATGCGCTTTTATATTCTGGGTTAAAAAATCAAAAATTTTACCTATCTTCACTAATCAGTGGAAGAATCTAAGACCCTGGAGATCATGAAGCTCCAATAGTCAAGACGGGTCATTTAATACATAAGCCTTGGTCAATAATGCATCCAGGGGCGCCAGGGTGGCTCAGTCGGTTGAGCGACCAACTCTGGCTCAGGTCACGATCTCCCGGTCCGTGAGTTCGAGCCCCTCGTCGGGCTCTGTGCTGACAGCTCGGGGCCTGGAGCCCGCTTGGGATTCTGTGTCTCTCTCGCTCTCTGCCCCTCCCCCACTCATGCTCTGTCTGTCTCTCTTTCTCTCAAAGATTAAAAAAAAAACCTTAAAAAATTAAAAAAGAAAAAGACCGTCAGACCCTTTCAGCACAAGCTTGGCCCTCTAAAAAAACTAAATAATGCATTCATTCTGCCAACCTATTGACAGGCACTTCCTAGATACAGGATGCCGCGTGCTGGGCGAGGCTTTGGGCCTGGCAAGGTGAATCAGATCCCCTGAATACAAAGAGCTTTCCAGCCACAGAGCAGCATCCACGGGAAGTCAGAGGAGGGGGCCTCTTGCGGAAATCCCCAGAGAGGGGGAATACCGATGTTGGTCCCGGAAGGATGAGGAAGACCTTGGCAGGGAAGGTGTTCAGGGCAGGAAAGCTCTCGGCAGATGATTTTCCAAGGATGAGCAAGTCAGGAAAACGGAGCGGCTGAAAGCAGACTTGCCTGGAAGGGGCAGAATGGAGTGGCAGGTGAGTGGATGGCAAAATACAGCAGGTCTCCCTAAGACAGGAAGTTGGACTTTTTTGCAGTAGCTGGGCACCACACAAAACATGTGTGAGTGGGGGCAGAGAAACTAGTGGGCATGTTCAGGGCAAAGGAGGGAGGAGTGGCTACGATGAACGTGTTTTAGACCCAGGATCCAAACATCTGAACTTAGTCCCGGCCTGCGCTTGGGGGCTGTGCACCAAGATTTAATTTATCTGGCCTCGGTTCCTCTAGAGTGGGGAAGGGGGAGGGGGGGAGGGGCAGAGGCTGGCCGGCCCGACTACCCTGCACAGCAGCCCCTCCTGCAGGCTTGCTGAGACACTGCAGGAGCGACAGCTTGACGAGCTTAGAGAGAGAAACTTGTACAGCTGGACGTGACCTTGGTGATGGTGGCTCTTAAATGAGAGTGTAGACCATCACCCGGGCTGCGTGTCAACAGAGGGGTCAGCTCCAGGGTCACCCGCCCCTGGAGATTCAGGCACAGTCAGGGCTACCTTTGTCCCTGCACAACACTCCATGGGATGCTCATTTCCCAGTTTTGTCCAACCCTCTCAGATCGGGGAGTCAGAAGCCTGTCAGGGCTGAGTTGGTGCCCAGCCGGAAAGGGACACCTCTCACCTCTGCCCCCCCATCTAATGAGGGGACTCCCAACAAGACGGCTGTCCGTTTTCTTCTCTCCCTTTCCACTCGCCTCAGCTCGTCTCCCAGAGCCTGTAAGAGGGTGTTGAGTTCAAAAGATCCCCAGACCCAAGATGCAAAGCTGCAGCTCCCAGAGGAGCTGGTCTGAGGGGCCCAGGGCCCGGCTGTCCTGGTCAGCTGGCCGGGCCTCATGGCAGTCGTCAGCAGCCCCTGCTGGGCCGTCACCACAGCAAGACCCCAAGACCACTAGGTCAGGCACATCACCTGATCCTTGACGCCCCCTCATGCCTTTCTGTCCAAAGCATCACACGGCAGCAACATCTGGAAGCTTGCCGGAAATGCAGAATCACGGGCTCAGCCCAGACGCTAGCGAGGACCGGAAGTGATTTACCTGTGAGCCCATTAACATTGGAGAAGCTATGGCGGGGGGGTGGGGGGGGGCACCTGGGGGGCTCAGTCGGTTAAGCGTCAGACTCGTGATCTTGGCTCAGGTCACGATCTCACAGGGCGTGAGATCGAGCCCCGGGTCTGCCTCTGTGCTGACAGCGTGGAGCCCGCTTGGAATTCTCTGTCTCCCCCTCTCTCTGCCCCCCTGCCCACCACCAAAATAAATAAATAAATATTAAAAAAAATTTCTTTTTTGAGAAGCTCTGGTCTCTGCCTCCTGGGCTGGCTCTGAGTGGTCCTCTCCCACCCCACGCTCAGAGTAAAGTAGGAAGGGAAGGGAGGGGAGGGGGGAGGAGGGAGGGCAGAGGCAAGAGGAGGAAAGGAGGAGAAAGGGAGGGAGGAAGTTGGTTGGTCGGTTGGGAGGGATGACTGGAAGCAGGGGGAGGGGGGAGAGGGGGAGGGGGAGAGAGAGGGGGAGAATTTTGACAGCTGGCTTACCTGCAGTCACGTGACACACGGTTTCTTCTTTCCCCTTTCCCCCCAGGTCAGCTTTGATGACGTAAACTAGGACCAGAGCCTGGGGAATGTAAGAAGCTTGACACCGAAGGCCTCTTCCGTTCGCCTCCCACGTCCAAAAAAAGGCGGCCTCGTCCGTTCCTGTGAGAGCTGGGAGCTCAGCGGGTCACGCGTGGTTCGCAGTCACACCGCGGTCTGGAGCCGGAACACCATGCAACTAACAGAAACCCTCCCGTGCTCGGCTCGGCTTCCACCTTTCAGGGGAAAACAAGTACTGGGAACACAAATTCGCACCTGGGATTTATCCTTCCCTCTTTCTGTAACACTCAGAGCGCCGCCGGGGCTGGGGGCTGGGCACAGGCACCTTTGCCCTGTGCTCGGTGCTCCGAGGGGGTTGGGGGGGTCGGTGGCGGCGGGGTGGTGGGAAGGGACTTGGCGGGGACGGCAGGGTCTCCAGGCGCCGGGCCGCGTCATCCTGGGCTGCTGCCTACCTCTGGGCTTGATTTCTTGGCCCACGCACTGGGGATTAAAAACCTAGAGCCTCTTCAGTAGAGTCGTCGTTGCGAAGATTAGGACTTTGGGGGACTGCTCACCTGGCAGCCGCTCGACAGGACCCGGCGCCTTTCTGAACTCGTGCACGCAGTTGTCTTTGCACGAGGCCAAGGGCACCCCGGGCTGGCCCCAACGCCTGAGACCTTGGCTCAGCTAGGAGGGCTTTAATGACGCCCCTCTCCGGGTCTAACACCTGCAGGCGCCGGGGGTGCTCTCCCCCCCCCCCACCCCCGGGGATCCCAGCAAAGGTTTTCCTGCTCTCAAGCCACCCCAGGAACCAACCGCGAACCTCAGCATTTCAGGGGGGCCTGGAGAGCCGCAGCCCTTAGCCTCTTCCCTTTTAGGAAACACAGCGCCACCTCTTGGACGAGAGCCGCACTGACTCGGCTGGGCTGTTGCTGTGATTCCCTCACCTGAACCCTCTTCCCGGAGAACCGGTCTTGGCTATTTCCTTGTCAGGGCCTGGCGGACACGTTTATCCCCCTCTCTTCCACCCCAACCGCTCCTGCCTAGTTTCTCTGGGTCTTTGACCGGTACCTTCGAGGGAGTTTTCGTCCTCGTTTCTAATTTTATAGCTCAGTTCAAAGCTTCCAAGGCTGATTCTCTAGGAGGATTATGTTCAGCCCCGTAACACGAAGGGTTTCTCCTTCTTACGCCCTAGCCCCGGCGGGCGGGGGGAGCAGAGCAGTCAAGATCCTGCCCTCTGCTGCCAGGCGGCCTGTGTCCCGATCCCTCTGCAGCCGTGTGACCTTGGGCAAGTTACTTCACCTCTCTGTGCCTCCGTTTCCTCATCCGGAAAACGAAGCCGCCGGCAGAAGCCAACGCCAACGCCTGTGGTGGCATTAGGTGCGTCAGTGCCTGTGAAGCACTTAGAAGAGGCCCGTGGCGGACCGAGAACTGAGTGTTTGCCACCAAGGGGCTTCAGGGGCCGCGTTCCCTCCTACAACGCTTACCAGGCGGGAATATGGTTTCGCTTGACTTGTCGGGTCACCCACCAGGCCAGTGTTTGTGCAGAGTGTGCTATGAAAGCAGTTAGGGCCACGCTCGGGAAGGCATATTGTTAACACACAGACACGGTGATTGGCAGCCTCAGTTTTAGAAGCGCTGCACCCACTGGGAGCCCCCCGGGGCCGTGACTGCCCCCCCCCCGTCCCAGACACCCCCCCCAACCCCCACTGTAGAGGGAGCACCTACCTGGCCCTCCAGACACAAGCGCTCGGCTCATGTGTGCTTCCTTCTCCAGCTCCTTTAAGAAATGTTTAATATAACAGGACATTTCAGGGCAACTGGCACTCAGAACGCTGGCTTCCTTTTGCTCCAGTAGGAACGCACATGCGTACGTTTTCCCTACGAAGGCCGAGCCGTTTTCGTGCACTGTTTCGGAGAAGGAGATGAAATAATAAACGGGTCTTTCCCACCCCAACTCGGCGGAGGGAGTGGCTGGCAAGGGTGATGGGGAGTCTGGCTCTGAACCTCACGATGTTTTACGACAAAGGAATGTCTCCCTGTGGCGTCAACCACCACACGTGGACTTGTTCTCGCAACGGCAGCACATCCGACCGAGGGGCGGAGAAGGCAAAACTACCCTTCACAGACTGTGCTGGGGCCGGGACACGTACTGCACCGTGCGTGCGACCGACTCGGGCGGTCACAACCGGGGATCACGCCTGTGTGCTCTGACCCTGGATCCACCAGGAAGGCACTTCTCTGCTGCTTCTCGGGAAACACGACCCTGACCGTGGCCCCCGGCACCTGACGCCTCCCTCTTGTGATGCGGGATCACACACAGCCCCCACGCGGGACGGATTCGAAGGCACACACATAGATCACGCCCGTGTCGGGGAAGTCACAGCCGGGACAGAGTCTGCAGGAGGCTCCCAGTTTCCATGACTCTTGTGCCCAGACCCCGGGGGCCACCAGGGGGTCTGCTGGCCCAGAGCTCCCAGCACTGGCTCTTCTCGGGGGACCCGCTCCAAATTCTGGAAAGGACGGTTCCGGGGCATCAGAGCTCTGGGACTGCAGCCCACGACACACACAGACAGGTGGACACGCACATGTGGACACACACAGAAACTCACAACACACAACATACATACACACACGCACACAGGGAAACTCAACACACACACACAGGCACAGAGGGACTCAGACACACACAGAGACCATACACACATGGGCACACACAGACACAACAGACACCGCACGCACACACAACTCACACACACACGGACATTCAAAAAGGACAGTGTGGGTCCACAGGCTCCACCCCAAGTGTCCCCCCAGGCCCTGCCCAGGCTGGCGGGGGCACCTGCACGCAGCACCCCGGCCTCTCCAGATCTTGCGTTTTCCAGAGTTGGGGACAAACCCTGGGCTCCCTGATGAGCCCCGATGGCCGGGCCGCCCACCAAACTTCTGCCCCTGGTCTGAAACAGACCCAACAGACCCGAGCTGTCACGTGGGGACAGATGAACATAGGGAGGGGAGAGAGGCAGTCTGTCGGAAGGAAGAGCTTGGACATGAAGTCCTTTGGTAAACTGCTTACATCCTGGTGAAGCCCCAGGTTTGTCACAAGGACCCCTGGGGACGAGACAGAATTCCAGGGCTTCCAGGCGTCTCCCTCTTCACAGGGCAGCTGTGGGCAGGAGGGACAGACGTCCTGACGCACGCGCGCTGGCCGTTGCAGGTCAGCAGACCTGTTTCCCCGAGGCCAGGGCACCAACCGGGGTGTTTGGGGTTGAAGGCGGAAGGCTTCGGTGGAGGAAGTGTCCCTGGGGCCGGTGCGGTGATGTAGGCGTCCAGAGGGGTGCCCGCGGGGTCCTGAGCCGGGTGGCGCGGGCTCGGGCTGCAGGGCCGGGGCCTGGAGCTGCGGGAGCTGCCGCTGACCTGGGCCCCAGGGGGGACGCGGGCCGGAGGGAGCGCGCCTGCTGGGAAGGAGGCCTACGCAGGCCGCGCTCCGGTTCCCGCAAGAGGGAGCCCTGCGGCCGGGGGATGGCCACGAGAGCCCCTTGCCCGGTGTCTCCCCTGTGTCCCCTAAGTCGGATCGTGTGACTGGCGCCCGCTTCAAGCTCTGCTGCTGGGTCTAATCCCCACCGGGGTAGGTGCACGGCCCACGACCTCAGGGCCTCCTCCGATGGTACGTTAGGCCCAAGCTCTGGAAAACAGGGCCAATATTACACGGTTTTCCTAAGAACCTGTAGGGTATATTTTCAGCCAGGCTATACATTCAATGAACATTTAGAGTCTGACTCTGTAACTCATTACATTTATAACTGAGGCTCCCTCTGTCCCCAGACCCGGGACAGCTGCGCCTCAGCTTAAACGTCCACAAAAAGGAGCTTTGGTGCTTGGGGAGCGTCGGGAGATGACCCAACAACTGGCCTCTACGTTCCGGAGGGACAAGTGAAGCCTTAAAGAGAAAGCCTTCCTAGTTAGGAAGGCAAAGGAGGCAGGACTCGGCCTTGGTCCCCTGCGGAAGCGGCGGCGCACGTGGCTCCAGCGCCCCCTGGTGGCACGACGGGGCCAGCGGCAGGTGCCGGGGCGCAGTAGGGAGAGAGGGACACACAGACACACAGGTGGACACAGGCAGACGCACACAGACACACAAGGGTCCAGACAAGATACATCCACGTGGACACGTGGAGACACACACACAAACACAGCAACATAGACACAGATACACGCATCGGGACACACACACAAAGACACGTGAAAACACACAGACATGCCCACAGGGATACATACAGACACACACACACGCACACACGTTCAGAAAGAGAAGTGTGTGTGCCCACAGGCTCAATCCCGTCTCTCCCCAGGCCCCGCCCAGGCTCTCAGCTGGGGGGCGCGGGGTGGGGGGCGGTGAGCCCAGCACACTGTCCACCCCCAGATCTTGCTGCATTCTAGAGCGCAGGAGAAACGCTACACTGATGAGCCCTGATGGCCAACGTGCCTCATCAAGGTCCTGGCCTGGTCTAAAATAAAGAGTCCCTTTTCTGCCAACCTCAGATCAGGATGGGGGGCAGGGGACAGTCCCACGAGGGGGACCCGGAGGTGGACGCTCCCACCGTGAGCCAGGGCGGCTGATGGTTCACATTCCCATCTCTGCCCGCCCAGCCCTTATCAGTGGCCACGACAGAAGCTCCCGGGGACAGGTCACCCCCCATATTCCTATAGTGCTTCCTGCCAAAGGCCGGTGAGCTGCTGGGCCGGTAAGTCCCCTTGTAGGGGAGCGATGACAGTCCACCCCTCACCTCGCCTGGTTCACCCTGTGGGAGCTGATGTGGACAAAGTCTCAAGAGGCCAGGGAAGGACAGGATCTAGAAAAGATAAAGGGAAACAGACAAACAGCAAGCAGCAAGTGCCACACGTCTGATCGTCCTGACAGCTGCAGGGAAGGACGCTGGTCTCATCTGGCAGGAAGCCTCGGCGCTCAGGCCTGGGTGTGCATCTCGTATTTCTGAGCTGTGTGACCTTGGGCAGGCCGCCTCACCTCTCTGAGTCCCAGCTCCCTCCTCCACAAGATGAAGATTGTAAGAGTGCGTGACTCCTCATGGAGAGCCGATGGGTCAGCAGGATGTGTTTACCCGAGTAACAGCAGGCTTTCCTTTGCCAGCCCACCCTGCCGACCACACGTGGAACAGACGTGGAGCGGAACAGACTTCCCCCGGAAAGGAATGTGGGCCTTGCCTTGTCACTCGAAGGGAGACAGGAGGCGGAGCCACGTAACACACAACCCAGCTAAATACACCTAAACATTTTCAAAGCCTTTAACCCGCTCATCTTGCTAAAGTCCACAGAGCAGGCAGCCCCAACCTCTCCTCTCTCTCCAGCGTTGCTCTACAAATACTTTCCTTTCCACGCGCTCTCAGCCCCCCTCCCCTCCCGGTTCTTAGCCTTCCCTCTCCATTCAGTGCACCCGAAAAACTTGTAAAGGGACCAGCCCCCGGATCCCACCTCAGATGGGGGCAATGGGAATTTCCGGAAGCTGGGTCTGGGTATCAGGAGTTTTTAGATGCCCCGAGGTGATGTCAAACATATGTAGGGTTGAAATCCTTACTACAGATATTTTCAAAACTGCTCCTTTGAAACACGCATCCATCTACCACTTCTGGCTTCTGCTGATTCTCCTCCGCGTGTCCAAGGTTACTCATGGCAGTGTTACTTGGGCAACCAAGAGGTTGGCATAAGTCAAAAATTCCTTAATAGAGAAGTCACGGAAAATATCGTACGTCCAAGCCTTGGAATATCATGCTGCTATGAAAACAAACCAGGAAGCTTTCATGGAAACTGAATGCCTCTGGGACACATTTTTTAAATGTTTATTTATTTTTAAGAGAGGGAGAGGGAGATTGAGAGGGGCAGAGAGAGGGGGGACAGAGGATCCAAAGTGGGCTCTGTGCTGACAGCAGTGAGCCAGATGCGGGGCTCAAACTCACAAACCACGAGATCATGACCTGAGCCAAAGTCGGATGCTTAACCGACTGAGCCACCCAAGTGCCCCTCTGGGATGCATTTTTAAGTGGAAAAGGCAGAACACACAGCAGTGTAAAGGGAATGTATTCTGCTATATTTCATATAAAAGGTAAAGGAAGATAGAAGTTTATATTCATGGTTTTTTGATTTTAAGAAGATACACAAGGGGTACCTGGGTGGCCCAGTGGGCTAAGCGTCCAACTTTGGCTCAGGTCATGATTTCACTGCTCCTGAGTTCAAGTCCCACATTGGGCTCTGTGCTGACAGCTCGGAGCCTGGAGCCTGCGTCGCATTATGTGTCTCCCTCTCTTTCTGTGCCCCTCCCCTGCTCACACTCTGTCTCTCATTCTCTCAAAAATAAATAAACATTAAAAAAAATTTTTTAAATAAAATAAAGTAATAATTTTTTTAAATGGAAGGTTGGAAATTAGGAGGTCGGCCTCTGTAACAGTTGCCTTTAATATTTCAGGGAGATGGCAAACTTCGGGGATTTGATGAAAGAAACAGACCATCTCGCCAGAAAAAATGTATCAATGCAACGGATTTTGCTAATTCAATTTAGAGGTTACCCAGCCCCAGCTATGGATCTCCGCTCTATGGAAAAGTCCGGAAATCATCTGCACTTTCCGAGAGCTTTCCTGACCTGGCATGAAGTGGGCCCGGTGCAGACCTGCGCCTGTGGGAACGGCAACGTGTGCCCTGGGGGGAGACTTCCTGCGGATCTCGCGATAGCTCTGCCCTGGGGTTCCCTCACTACCCTTTGGGTCACAGCTCCTCCCTGCCCCCATCAAAGATCGGAGTGTGAACCAACCCTACTTTTAGGGCACATGGCTCAGACTGGCCTCTCTCTGGCTGCAGTGATGGGTTTGGGGGTGGACGTGTGACCGAAGTCAGGGAGTAATTCCAGTTAGTCCTCTTGTAAATATTGGAAAAAAGAAGTGCTTTCAAAAAAAATTAATGTTTATTGATTTATTTTGAGAGAGAGAGAGAGAGAGAGAGAGTAAGTGAGGGAGGGGCAGAGAGAGAGGGAGACACAGAATCCGAATCAGCACAGGGCCCGACGCGGGACTCGAACTCATGAACTATGAGATCATGACCTGAGCCAAAGTCGGACACTTAACCGACTGAGCCACCCAGGTGCCCCAAGAAGTGCTTTTCCTTTGGAGTGGCTGAAAGGCCGTGACGCAAGCCCGTGAGTCTTAACCAGGGACGGCTTTGTCTCTCGTGGGCTCCCTGGAAATATGTCTACAGATCTTGTTGGGGCTAAGGGGCGGCATGACTGGCATCGGGTGGGGAGAGGCCAAGGATCCTGCTGCCCACCTACAGTGCACGTGACGGCCCCCACGCCAAAGAATTTTTTGGCCCAAAATATCAATGGTAGTGGGGCTTAGAGATCTGGAAGCCCGGAGTTTGGTTTGGGCACCTACCTTGATAGGATGTAAAATGAGCCCACCCGACACTGAGGCCGACGGAGAGGGTGCATCCCTGCCTGAAGTCTACCCCCGAACTTTCCAAAGCAGCATCATCTACAAGTAAAAAGGTCCTTACTGCGTTCCCCTGCCCTGGGCCAGGACTCTCCTTCAGGGAGGCCGTAGCCGGGATGATGATGGAAATCCAGAATGTCAAAGAGGACACTAGGGAGAGGAAGCAGCCCAGGGGCTGCGGGACTGGGCAGGGAGGCCTCCCTGAGAGCTGCAGAACAGGAAGCCTGCTTTGCGGACGAGGTCACGGGTGTGTGGCACAATAAGAAAGGCGGCAGGCAGGGCCAAATCACCCAGAGCCTTGCGGGCCTGATGGGAAGTCTTGAGTTGTACTCTTGGCCTGGTAAGAAGCTTCTAGAACTAAAAGTCCTGTGTGGCTCCCTTGTGCAAAAGAACGGGAAGGCGTCCTCCGTCTGTATCCCTCACAGTCCATTATGTGTGAAAATAAGAGGTATTCAGTACACCGTATTCAGTTTTCCTTAAAAAGTGTAGCTACGGTCATGTCAGTAAATCCTTTCCAGGTCTTTGTGAGGCCCAAGCCCAGAACCCCTCAAGGACTGCCATTCAGGTTGCCGGACAGGAGTGTTTCTGGCGTCCACACGGACAAGATGCGGGGTTCTGTCTTCACGTGGCGTTCTATCCCTGGGCTGGAGCACAGGCCAGATGCCCGTAACAGAGGGTGGCCCGCACTTACCCCCGTGAATCCGGCCCGGATTCTGAAAGGACACGTTCAGCCACAAGTCACTTAGGCCGGAAGAAAGAGCAGCAGGTCCCGGGACAGACGGGGCCGTGGCACAGGGTTGAGATGTCCAGGCACCGCAGAACGACGCACCCCTACGGGGCGAGTGGAGGCTGGCTCGGCGTCGGGGGAGGGCCACGCTGCCGTGAGTCGTTGACCCTGGGAGGCTGTCTGCCCAGAACGAGGGCCTTTTCTAATCTGCACAACGGAGCCCCGTGTGCTAGCGGGCTAGCGGGGGCCCTGCTGCAAAGGTCAATCCCTTCCCTTGCGCTTTCTCCATAATAACGGAATCATGACCGTCCTTTTCGGACTCCCTGCTGCTAGGTGCATCCGTGGGAAGTAAGCACGTTTGTCCTGTGCTGCGTCCCTCTTCCTCTCTGTCCCTTCTTCATTAGCTCTATCTTGACCGAGCACTCAAGGACGCACAGCCTGATCGCACACGCTGGGCCTGCTGGAAAGCGTGAACTGGAGAAAACGTATGGAGTCAGCCACGGAAGCGGGTGCATGTGTCGCCTGCTGCATTTGTGTGGCAGTGCCCGGAGGGCTAGCGGGCCCTGGCATCAGGCTGAAGAGTGGGATCCCTACCCCTAGAGGGGTTTTAAGTTTGCCTCTTCCAGCAAGACCGGAGCTGGGGGGTGACAGGACTTCCATCTCCGGTCCTGTCCCAGACGCTCAGATTCATGCTCGGGGAGCTCTGGCCCCTCATCTGGCAAACCAGGGCTCCAAGTGCAAGCCTTGTAGACGTGGTTCCTGTGACATGGCAGAGGGGACCTGATTTGCGCCCCCGAGCACTCTGCTGTAGCAGTTTTCATGGAGCTTTGCAGAAAACCAAGAAGTGGTGACTCAATCTTAACCAGACTTGTAGCCTGCAACTGTCACTCCTGACAGGTCTCCAAACACTAATCCAGGTGTTAACAGCTATAAGCAGTTCGCTTTAAGGAAAGGAGATCATCCTTAATAATCTGGGTGGGCCTCATCCAATCAGTTGAAAGATCTTAGGAACAAAACTGAAAAAGAATTTCTGCCCAAGAGCTTCCAGCCAGCTGGCCAGCCCACCAGATTTGAGACTTCCCCAGCTGGTTTCCATGACGGCAGAAGCTAATTCCGTGGAACACGCAAACACCCACACACACACACACACACACACACTATCCTACTGGTTTGGTTTCTTAGGTAGAACCCTGATACAGAGTTCAAGTCCAACTTCTGCTTTTTCAGTGAATATTTTGGAGTTGGAGCATCTATCTTTGACCAGAACAACTACACACGGTAGAACAACAACACAAGAAGATCCTGGGTTTCCTGATATCAAGGATATCATATCATCCTTAGACCGTCTACTTTTGGATTTTGACACGGAAGAGACACAAAATCCTACCTTGATTAAAGCCATTGTTTTTCTTCTTTCATGGCCAAACTTAATCCTAAGTGACATGTATTTAATTGTGTGACTGGCATTTGACCAACAGATAAGGATTGAGAACTTCCGAGAGGCTAATGCTGTACCCAAGGTCAAACAACCAGCAAAGGGTAGGACCCAGTGCTTGCCTGTGGGGTTTGAAAGCCCACACCGTTTCAACTACAATCTACAAAACCCAGAATTTCGAAGTCTTAGGCTTTTATAATGACCCCTTTATCATCTGGGGGAAGAAGCAATAGTATTTAGTCTCAGAAAACCGGAGAGTCAACTCCGGAGAGTGGAATGAGATAAGAATCAGCCGAAGATATTTCAGAAGCAGAGGAAGCACTTTGCAGATCTGAGGTCAAACCAGGCTATATCACTTCAGCCATTCTTAAAGTCCAAATCAATACATAGGTTGGGTCCAAATCAATCCTGAGAACGCAAGGTGTATTAGTTATCTATTGCTGCATAATAAATTTCCCTAAAACTTAGTGTGTCGAAACAATGAGCATTTATTCCCTTATAGTTTCTGTGCATCAGGAATTCAGAAGCAGCTTAATTGGGTGGTTCTGGTTCATGGTTTCTTATGAGATTTCGGACAAAATCTTGACCAAGAACACGCGGATCTGCA
The DNA here is from genome assembly GCF_018350155.1 of Leopardus geoffroyi. Classification (NCBI taxonomy): domain Eukaryota; kingdom Metazoa; phylum Chordata; class Mammalia; order Carnivora; family Felidae; genus Leopardus; species Leopardus geoffroyi. Next base: position 7,294,378 of record NC_059333.1, on the reverse strand, counting down.
GGCTTGATTGGGGCTACAGGGCTGGCTATTGGCAGGACTTCTCAGTTCCTCACACCTTGGACCTCCTAGTGCTGCTTGAGGGTCCTCATGACATGGCGGCCAGCTTTCCCCAGAATGAGTTAGCCAAGAGACAAGGCAGGGAGAAAGTCACAATGCCTTTTATCACCTAATCTCAGGAGACACACGCTGTCCCATCTACCACATTCCGTTTAGTCGGAGCAGGTTATTTAGTCCATCCTACACTTGAAGGGTGGGGAATTAAGCTCCACCTCTTGAAGGGAGGACAATCACAGGAGCCTCATAGAGACAGACGCAATGCCGCATAGACATTCCACAATAACTAACCAACAGAGAGCATTGGGCAGAGGAAGTGAATCTTCTGGGGAATACCAAAACCCACTGTGCCCAAAGTGAACTCTGAGCCGTCTCGCAAAGGAAATGGAACATCCTGTGCAAGAACCATCAGAGTGCACCACATTTCCCACGGCTGCTAAACATTGTTCCGACAGGAGCCCACTCTTGATGCGTGTGAAACCATGACTTAGTCTGTTTACCCTCCTCTTGGCATAGCTTTTGGAAGACAAGATACATCATATATACAGATGAGCGTTTAAAATGACTACACATAGCAAATAAAGAAATCACCACCACAACGGGAAATAAAACATCGCCAGGTCTTTAAAATACCCTAGCATCCCTCCTTGACCCCATCTCTTTTCTTTCCGCTGAGAGGTAATCACTATCTTGACTTTGAAATAATCAGCCTCTTGCTTCTGTTCTTATCTTTTGAACATCGTTGCGCCATCTCTAAACAATATGTTGTTTGTCTTTGCCTGCTTGTGAAATCTAAATAAATGAAACCATATTGTATATGCTTTCCTGCTATTTGCTTCTTTGGCTCAGTATTAAGTTTGTGAGTTTAAGTCATTATTTGCATTATGTAGATATACCAAAATTGTCTTATCTAATCTAATGTTGACGGAGTCTTGGGTTGCCTCCAGTTTTGATCATTACAAGCATGCTTGTAGTGATATTGTGGTTCATGTATCTTAGTGGACTAGTGGGAGGTTCTTGATTTCCTTTGGAATTTCCCTAACAGGACTCTGGGTATACACGTCATCTGTTCTACAGTGAATGCCAAAGAGTGCCAAACTACTTTCCAAGGAGACTCTATCAATCCCCATGCCTACCAGTAGCGCCCCTCTTCGTTTTACATCCTCACCCTTACTGCTTTGGGTTAGACTTTTTATTTTTCTTATTCTCTTAAAGTTTATTTATCTTGAGAAAGGGAGAGAAAAAGAGAGATCACAGGAGGGGCGGAGAGAGAGGGAATCCCAAGCAGGCTCTGCACTGTCAGCGCAGAGTCCGACGTGGGGCTCAAATTCACGAACCACGAGATCATGACCTGAGCCAAAACCAAGAGTCGGATGCTTAACTAACTGAGCCACCCAGCTGCCCCATGATTGGCCTTTTTAATATTTGCCAATATGGTGGGGGTAAATGTGTACCATTTTGGTTTTACTGTACGTACCCTGGATTACCCTGAGCTTGAGCACTGTCCATACATTTATTGTCTATCATGTCACCACTCTTGAGAAGTGAGCTATTCAATTCTTTTACATATCTACATTTTTTTTCTGATTGACTTAGTAATGGCTGTACATTCTGGACGCTAGTACTTTGTAGGCTACATGGGTCACAAATATCTTCTCCCATTGTGCAGTTGTCTTCTCGCTGTCTTTAATGACACCTTTCTAAAATTTTTTTAATGTTTATTTATTTTTGACAGAGAGAGAGAGAGAGAGAGAGAGAATGAGTGGGGGAGGGACAGAGTGAAAGGGAGACACAGAGTCTGAAACAGGCTCCAGGCTCTGAGCTGTCAGCACAGAGCCCGACGTGGGGCTCGAACTCATGGAACGCGAGATCACGCCCTGAGCCGAAGTCAGACGCTCAACTGAGGTACCCTAATGGTACCTTTTAATGAAAAAAGTTCATCATTTTCATATAGAAAATGTTATCAATATTTCTTTTATACTTTGTAGTTTTTCTGTCATTAAATTCTTTTGCACTTGAAGGTCATGACCATGTTTTTCTGTAACATCTTTGAAAATCTTTACACTTTTGAATTTTAAATTTTAGTTCTTAGCCACGTGTCATTGACTTTTATGTGTGGTATTCAATAGTGCTGCGATGTAGTTTTTTCCTGACATATGATTTCCAATTGTTCTAGCTCCATTTATTTAAAAGCCCATCTTTTGGGGTACCTGGGTGGCACAGTCAGTTAAGCGTCCGACTTCAGCCAGGTCACGATCTCGCGGTCCGTGAGTTCGAGCCCCACGTCAGGCTCTGGGCTGATGACTCAGAGCCTGGAGCCTGTTTCTGATTCTGTGTCTCCCTCTCTCTCTGTCTCTCCCCCGTTCATGCTCTGTCTCTCTCTGTCCCCAAAATAAATAAACGTTGAAAAAATAAATAAATAAATAAATAAATAAATAAAATAAAAGCCCATCTTCACTATCATTTGTGATTATATCAGGTATTAATATATGTTGAATTTGTTTATGGACTTCTATTCCATTGGTCTTTTTGTCTCTTTGAGCCATCTCACACTCTGATTCTTAATTACTATAGCATTCTAAGATTTAGTATGGCGGAGGACAAAAAAACCCCATAAAATGTAGGCAGGCTGTGTTTTCTTCAAGGACGTCTTGGTTAATCTGGTCCTCTGTAAAAATTTTAGAGATCAGCTTGTAAAGTTAAAAAAAAAAACTGTTGGGAGTTTTTGACAGGAGTTGCAGTGAATGTCTAGGTGATTTTGCAAATAATAGACATCTTTACAACATCGAATCATCAAATCCATGAATGTGATTCATCTCTTTATTTCAGTCTTCTTTGATGTCTCTCAATGAAGTTTTATTATTTTTCCATAGAGATCTTGCTCATGTTTGTTAGATTTATTCTTAGATACTGCATATTTTTATGCTGTTGTAAATAATACATTTTAAGCTTAATTTTCTAGATGTATGCGGTAGCCCATAGAAATGTAATTGAGTTTTTATTTCAGTAATTTTGCTAAAACTCTTAGAAATTCAAAAAATTAACCTAAGGATTAATTTGGATTTTCTATATACACAGCCATATTTTCTGTGTATAATGAACTATTTCTTAAATTTTTCTTTGTCTTGCCTTCGTATTCTAGCGACGACCTCCGAAATTACATTGAACAGAAATGGTAATATTAGGCACCTTTTTCTTGTTCTTGACATCAAATATACTTTCAATCTTAAACCTTTAAGTCCCACATTTGCTGGTATGTTTTCTATAGCTACCCTTTACCAGGTTAAAGAAGTCACGTTCTCTTCTCCGTTTGCTAATAGTTAATAACATATCGAGGTTTTATTATATTAAACACATTTTCTGTTTCTATGTGTGATGATGTTTTGCTCCTGTGGTGTGCTCATGTGGGGGTTACATTAATTGATTTTCCAACATTTACTCAACTTTGCATTATTTTGATAAGCCCAACTTGGTTATAATGTCGTTTCTTTGTTATACATGGCTGAGTTCTATTGGCTACTACTGCTTAATATTTTTGTATCTTACATTCACAAGTGTGATTGGCTTTTTTGTACCGTCTGTTGATTTTGCTATCAAGGTTATGTTACCGTTATAGATTATATTGAGGATTGTTTCTTCTTTTTATATTCCTTATAATATTTTGGGCAATTTTTGAACCATTTTCAGCTTGAATATTTGGTTGATCTCACGATGAAGCCATCTGGCTTGTAGGTTTCTTTGTGGGAAGATATTTGAGGACTAATTCCATTTCTTTAATGGCTGTAAGACTATTCAGGCTTTCTACTTCTTGAATCGTATGTGGTCTGTTTTATTGTTTATAAGAATTTGTCAATTCAATCTAATTTTCAAATGAAAAGGCATAAATTGGTTTGCAGGACACTTTCATCTTTTAAAAGTCTGTAACAACCATAGTTTTATTCCTTTAGTCATTCTTAATTATTATTTAATTTGTATCTTCTCTCTTTTTTGAGAAATTTTACCAGAGATTTTTCAATTTGATTAATCTTTTACAAAACAACTTCTGTTGTTAATTATATTTTGAGTCTGAGTTTCACGCTGTGCCCTCATGTTTACAAATCCACTTTTCTCTCTCTCTTTTTTTTAATTTTTGTTTGTACTGCTGTTCTTACACTAAGTTTTAAAAATGGATGTCCAGCCTACTAATTTTTATCCATTTTTCTATTCCAATATAACCATTGAAGACTGTAAACTTCTTTCTATATGCTGCTTTAGCTGCATTCCACAAGTTTTTGATATGTATTTTCATTTTATGATGTCATCCTTTCTAGCTTCCATTATAATTTTTTTTTGACAAATGCTAGCATATTGCTTGAGTATAATTTTTCTACTTGACTTTTTAAAAATTGGTCTTTAACATAATTTGGGTCGGAGAAGGTATTTTATGACTTTAATCCTTTAAATGTGTGGAGACTTGCCTAATAAGCCTACATATGGAGATTTTTATGAATGATCCGTATGTGTTTGAAAACAATGTCTATTCCTTAGTTGTTGAGGATAATTCCCTAACTTCATTAGGGCAGGTTTGTTAATAATATTACATCTTCCTGATTTTTTTCCACTTGTGTTACCAATAACTGAGATAAGTATATTGATACGTGAATATGAACCTGGTGTAAGACACTGCATTATTTTCTTTTAAAATCAAAATGAGGGGCGCCTGGGTGGCTCAGTTGGTTAAGCATCCAACTCTGGATTTCAGTTCAGGTCATGATCTCACGGTTTGTGAGTTCGAGCCCCACATCGGATTGGGATTCTCCCTCTCTCTGCCCCTTCCCCCACTCGTGTGCACTCTTTCTCTGTTCCTCCCCCGTTTGTGCTCTCTCTCTCTCTAATAAATAAACTTAAACAAAATACAATAAAAATGAAATTGACTCCACCCAGAATGGGTGAGGACTTTGAATCGTTGAATGTCATCATCACGATGGGTTCCTCCATTTCCACGTCCTGGAAGTGAAAGCTTGCCCCAAACCCTAGAGATTCTTGCTTCAGTATCAAGCAGGGTCCACAATAGGGCTGGAATCTCCAGGATTGGGCTCCAGCTCCCTAGGGGCATCATACAGCCATATCTCCGAATTCGTATCACTTCAGTGCCTACACATTCATGATGGTGTAGATCCCCACTGCCGGCGAATCCCGTAGACCATAATCTTCTCCCATTCTTGGGGTAACTCCTCCCAACCTCGCTCCTGTCTTAGCACTATTCTTATCTCTTTTACACATTATTCTCAATAATTCCTTCCTCAAGAACCTTCGGAAGCACAATTAAAGCTAATCTATCTTGGACTTAGGGTTGAAAGAATAAGATGCTGGGAGTTAAGATCAGATATCTTAACTTGTAAAAAAAAAAAAAAACAGGCATGCATCATTACACACAAAGGTGAGCACTTGTGTAAATATACTAATGGATACTTGTGTATCCCTCAAAAATCTCCCCCTCCTGAAATACCGTCCCCTTCAGGAAGCCTTCCTTAAGCAGCGCATTTAGCATGACCTCTCCTTCTTTGTAATATTCACATGTAGATCATATACTGTCTTACACCAGAGACTTTCATGTACCTTTTCATTTCCCTCTAGATTATAATCTCTCCAAGGGCCATAACTCTGTCACACTTTTCTGCGCTTCTCACAGGGCTGCGAACTGAAGACACAAAAGAAATGTTCGAAAAATGGAAGCCAACATTCTTGCTCCTCATGGGTTTATACTGAATTCCGATAATCATAGTACAACATTCCTTTCCAAAAACCACACCTATAGAGACTGGTCCACAGTTGGAAGAAAGCAGGAACTGGGGTGAAGAACTTGACAAAGAAGAGGGGACATTGTGGGAGGTTCACCAGCAGTAAACAGAGAAAGCACCCTTAGAGCGACTTCCCAAGAAAACTAACAGAAGATGTAGTTTCCAAGAATCCTTGGCCTCTCAAAAGATAGCCGTCAACCGAAGCTAAATATTCTGTAGCCTGGACCGATTTGGCTTCATTTTGTAGAACTTATTTACATGACTTGCGTGACACTCCATAGGAAGGCCGGGGTCCGTTCACGGGCACCTCCACTGAGGGTTTGTCATGAGGCCTCCGGTAATAATTGTAGCTCAGTCTCTTGCCGGCCAGAGTTACACCCAACAACACACACACACAGCTGGACACCACGCATTCACTGTTCGGCCTCCCTCCACCTGTCTTCCCCTCCTACTGGCTTTTTCGTCCTCCACCTGCCTTCCCACCAGCGTGTAAGCGTTTGTCTGGCCGTCCTGTGACGGCTGTCCATCCTAGGATCGTATCTTTAAGTCAGCTTCCTTAGAGAGGTAGACCAGCACAGTGCCTACGCTGGGCAGTCAGACACACCCTCATTCAAGTCCGTTTTCTCCTGCTTCACAGCCAGGTGAAATTGAATAAAACGATCTTAACAAGCTCTCAGCTTTAATTGAGCCAATGGCACAGAACGCGTTGGTGTTTTCTTAATTGGAAGAGAGCAATTTAACTGTAAGCGTGGACCGGACAGCATTGGTTTAAAACTCAGCGATCATCGCATAATCCCACTTTCAAAACGCTTTGTGCCACATGAACGCAGATGAGGAGAAGCACGGACAGGGACACAGTGTCAGGTCAGAAGACAGAAAGAGAGCAGGCATTTCTTCTAAGGAGAGCTGCCGCGTTGACCGAGAGGAGGTTGGTTCCACCATTAAGATGGAACCATTCTTCTCCACTACGCATGTTTCCGGCAGGGTGCAGGAAAGGTGTGGCGGGGAGGAGGACATTCCCCTAGTTCCTCTAGCTCCGTCCCTGCCCCTTCCGCTCTCTCCCACAGGAAGAGGCGGGACCTATCCTCTGAAAAGGATCTTTCTCCCTGGGAGTCACCTCCTTTAAAGACGCCAGGTGGTTTCTTCCCCTGCCAACCTTCCCCCAAGTTCTTCCTCACCTTCTAATCAAGAGACTTTGCCAAAGAGCTTCATAACTTCTACCCCAAATTCTTTCTTATACATTTTAACGTCCGCCTCCACCCCTTCCTTAGGGTCTTAAGAGGCCAGCAGCCTGGGCTGCCCACCTGCCATGCCAGCTGGAAGGCAGGAACGGTTTGTCTGGAGCTGGGTTGAGGGTCCCGGGAGGGCAGCCTGACACACTTTTAGCTGTGCCATGTCTGATGCTGAGCAGGTTGCGACCAGCAACACCCCCCTGCACCCACCCCTCCCCCCATGTATGCCTTTATGAAAAAGTGCTGTAGGAGGCTGGTCTTTCTTCCCAGAGAGGAAACGTGGAGGGATGGTTCAGTGGTCCCACCAGTTGGCGGCTCTGGCCATGCACCTGGTCCTGTGTTGTCGACAGATACCATGTGTTTTAACCTCCAAGTCAGCCTGAAGACACGGCCACACCACCAGTGAATTCAGGAGGATTCTAGTACCTGTGGGACACCTAACCCCCACGTGTGCTCATGCCCTTAAGACTAAATGGTAGGAGACTCCTAGGCCATCATGCATCTCAGACCCTCTTCCCTGATCTAGGTATGTGTATGTATGATGTTGAATCATTTTGTAGAACCCGGACTGCATAGAAGTGAAAAAGTCCGAAATAACCAAGTAGTCTGCTTGCCATTTGCTGCTAAATACCTGAAGAGTCACGTGGTCCCCAGTGAGCATGCCCACATCCAGGAACTCCTGGGCCAGAGGCAGCTTCTCTGTTTAAAAGTCCTTCCTTGAGGGGCGCCTGGGTGGGTCAGTTGGTTGAGCCTCTGACTTCGCTCAGGTCACGATCTCACAGTTCATGGGTTCGAGCCCCACGTCGGGCTCTGTGCTGACAGCTCGGAGCCCAGAGCCTGCTTCGGATGCTGTGTCTCCCTCTCTCTCTGCCCCTCCCCCGCTCACACTCTGTCTCTCAAACATAAATAAACATTAAAAAAAAAAAAAGGTTCTTCCTTGAGTTTGCCCAGTGGGCATCCCTGCTGAGTGCACCTTTGGTCCACACATTACCTTTCTGGATGTTCACGCATGCACGCAGCTGAAGACATTTATTGACAGCTTAATATTGCCATGCACCACGCTGGGGCCTGTGTTGATGGACCTTAAAAGTAACCTTGCTTCCATGAGAGACACTGAATAGTGCCTTCAGTAACTCCTTCATGGCATAGCCTTGAGCTCATTCGTTGCCCCCGTCTCTCTCTCTCCACTGGGCTTGCTCTAGCTGGCCTGTGTCCCTCGGCAAGTGTTATGTCCAGAAATGATACTGGAATCAGTTCAAAATGGAATAAATAACTCCTATTTTACAATCCATTTTAGAAAATGCAACGTAAATTTAAGTAGTCATGCCATGCCCCCCCCCCCACCCCTACCCCCTGCCATGTCCTATCAAGACGAGGAAAAATAGATTAAGAGTAGAGGTTTGAGAGTCAGCACAGGAGCAAGGATGATCTCGGGAAGGCACGGTAAATTGTTGAATCTTGGTGTCAGCATTTTAATCATTAATATGTTATCAGGAGGGCAATTGGGAGAAGTAATAAAATAATGCATTTGAAGTGCTCAGTATGGCGTCTGCCCTTAGCTCAGTAAATGGTTATTCTGCATATCGCTAAATCCCTAAGGTTCTTTTCACACGTGCTTCTGTTCTCAGGTGTTTTTGACACAGCGTGGGTCCTAACATCACTGAGTTCCAGTAAGCATGTTAAACTAGCCCTGTTCCTTCAGCCTGCCCTTTAGGATCCTGTGTTCAGCATATAACCCATTGTCCTCATCTAACCCGTTTATCAAATAACCTACTGGAGTTTGTCCTCAGCGTACCTTCTATGTCCTCATCCTACTGAGGCATGGAGTTTGTCCCTGGGATCTTCCTTCCAGATAAGTGTTGATCTTTTTTTTTATTATTTTTTTTAATCTTTATTTATTTTTGAGAGACAGACAGAGTATGAGCAGGGGAAGAGCAGAGAGAGACACAGAATCCGAAGCAGGCTCCAGGCCCTGAGCTGTCAGCACAGAGCCCGACGCGGGGCTCGAACTCACAAACCGTGAGATCATGACCTGAGCCTAAGTCTGATGCTCAACCAGCCAAGCCACCCAGGGGCCCCTAAGTGTTGATCTTTTAATGAGTACTCTTTGGCTAGGCTCACTCAGCCAGTCATGACCTTGTAAAATCTCAAAACCATTTTTTTATGAAGTTCTCTCAGAATGAAATTCTGGCTACCATTCTGTAGTATTTTCTTTAGGAAGAATGCTGTGTGTCTATGGAACATGAAAAGCGCCTCTGTTTCTTGTCTCCATAAAGCTCTTACACTTAACATGCTTCCTCCATAAATCTGTAATTCAAAATGTCTGGCACAAATCACAATCAAATATTATTATGGCTTGCCTCAACAGAATAATACTTTGTAAAAAAACGTTTATGAGAAAATGAATGAAGCTATTTTGCTTTATAAAATTGGTTTAAAATAAGTTAGAAAAGTGTGCATCGTTCTTTGCATATAGAAATAACTTGGGTTCCTTTTTAGCTAGAATCAAAAGAATATGTAGATATCGTTGAACAGTTAGCATTAGCCCGTCCAGGTTCAACATAAAGCTTTTCAGATTAGTCAGATTAAGAGCATCAGACGTGCCAAAAGAGGTCCGTGTTGCCAGGGGAGAGAGGGAGCCACGGAGCATGTGCCTTCAGATATACAAAGCTACTGAATTGTGGCTGGTCTTTTTGGCAGTGTGCATTTTAGGGAGGTTTCATTGACCAGCAGTGCTTAGAACAAGGTAGAAGGCAGGCCACATATCCATGGTATGTAGCCATAATTCTAATATGGCCGCCAAGATTCCCGTCCTCTAGTGTAGATGCCCTACCTACATAGCGCTCACTTCTGGTGTGTGAGCAGCACCTGTGAATATGATTCACTCTCATGATTTGGTGATATTCTATGACAAAAGGACAGTTTCAGATGCAATTAAGGCCTCTAATGAGCTAGGTTTGGGTTAATTTTAAAAAGGTGCTTAACGTAGGTGGGCCTCGTCTAATCAAGCGAACCTTTAAAAGAAGTCTAAGAGATTCAACATGAAAGAGATTCTCCTGCTGGCCTCGAAGAAGCAACTGCCTTGATGCAGAGAGGGCCATGTGGCAAGGACTCTAAGTGGCCTCTATGAGTTGAGAGTGATCCCTAGGTGACAGCTGGTAAGGAAATGAGACCTCAGTCCTACAACTGCAAGGAACCAAATTCTGCCAACAACCAGTGAGCTAGGAAAAGGACCCCAGCCTCAAGGGAGATCATCATCCCTTCTGATGAAGCCACCCAGAGCTTCTGTTTGGGTGGAGTGACTAGAGAGCAATTAAACCAGGCTTTAAGAAATCACACTGGGGGCACCTGGGTGGTTCAGTGGGTTGAGCGTCCAACTTGGGCTCAGATCATGATCTCGTGGTTCGTGAGTTCAAGCCCCGCGTCGGGCTCTGTGCTGACAGCTCAGAGCTTGGAGCCTGCTTTGGATTCTGTGTCTCCCTCTCTCTCTGCCTCTACCCTGCTTGTGCTCTGTCATACTCTCTCTCTCTTTCAAAAAAAAACATTAAAAAAATAATAAAATCACACTGTATCCACAGTTAGAGGTCCACTTGGGAGCCTGCAGGACACCCGTGTTTTCCCTACTTGCCATCATCTCCCAGTTCCAGGGCTTTAGGAGTCTATGCCGTGCCCGCCATCCAAGGCACGCCCCTCTGGGCCCTCATCCCCAGGTGGCAGGTGCCGCAGCAGCACAGACAGGTGCTTGGGAGGGACAACACCTCCTCCGAATGCATCAGTCCCGACAGATGGCTTCACCATGGAGTCTTCGAGACTTGGCAAAGGCAGCAGACTGGGAGCATAAGTGAAGTCTTGCCTGAGATTTGGGAAGAGCAGGGATGCTACCAAGTACCCAAAAGGCTACGGCGGGGCTTCCACAAAGCCCAGAAGGCCATTTAAGACAAAACTTGACGAATGTCTCGCTGGGAGAAGTGATGCCATGCAGGGGTCAGGAGCGTACATCAGGGCAAACGAAGAAACGGGAGAAGCTGAGAAGGAAAAGGTCCTTCGTGTAATTACGAATATGAACTGAAGAGTGTTTTGGAGTTAGACTAAGACAGGAGCAGATAGCGAATGTTATTTTGAGACGTAATTTAAGAATTATTTATTTGGGAGAACACAGGAGTATCGTGTCATCCAAAATCATCTCGGCTGCTCACGCTTGTCGTAAAGCTTACTAATCATCTGGGCTGGGTGGGTGTTGGAGAGCCTAACTGAAAACATCTGCTAAAATGGAATATGCTAATCAGGTCTTATTTTTACGATTTTGCTCAGGATATAATTCTGAAGGAGTGGAATGGAGTGATCATCTGAGCAAACTCATATTTATATGCAAAATGTAGGTGTCTTTGACTCTGCATTTCAAAATGGAGATGATGGATTTTTTCCATTAGAAACGTTTGGGTCACCCCAGCTGCCAGCTTTCATGTTTTTATTCCCCCCCCCCCCAACCCCAGGAGATACAGGCACTTTATGGGCCTTTCCCAAGCTGCCGCAAAATGATTGATGGTTGGACTTCTTTTAATCCAAGTAATGCAGAGCGTCTGAAGCTTTGGTAATCGGATCCTACTGACTTTAAAGACCACTGCCAAAATATCCATAGCACAGAGGTTTGGCAACTTGATTTAATCATAGCGAAAGACTTACAAAGTGCAAAACGAGCCCCAAGACGGCTATGAAATGGGCCAGTTCAGAAACTGACTCAGGCTAAGAAGTTGTTCGATTTTGGTGCCTCTCCCTTGCTTTGTATCCCACCTCTCGAACTGCCTTCACCTTGGCCAAAGTTGGGGGCAGGTGACACACACAGAAGAGAGAAGATGTCAAGGGCAACCAACGACTTCAGATCGTAGGAATAGCGTCTGCGGACATGTGAGGCTCAAGGCTGGTGAACCCCAAGCCACAGTGCCCAGATCATCCCAGCGTGGGAAGATTAAGGCAACTGTGGACCCGGCCAGGGCCTCTCAAAGGGAAGCCAAGTGGTAAACTTAGAAGCCATCCCTTGTTCCTGTAAAGTGAGAAACTGGCCGTCCACGATGCTTTATTGACCAACAAGGTTACAGTTTGCGCTAAGAGCAGTAGATCGGTTCGCCGTTCAACCAATGTTTTATGATCCTGGCAGGGACTGAGGGTGATCTGTGACCAGGTGTTTCTCTGGAATTTCTGTCACAACCCCCGCTCGAGAGGCCTCTTTCCATTCTGGGCACACACACATGGAGGTTCCAACGTGAAACCTTTGGTCGTCTGCTCCAGAAAGACGAGGAGGAAGAGAGAGTGAGCAGGAAGGGCCTGGAGAGGCCAACACCGTTTGGGTGCCAAACATCCTATTTGCTTGGCTCTCGCTTGCACGAATTCCCGGACAAAATAAAACCAGAACACAAGACCCGAAGTTCAGCACACATCTCTGTTAGGCAACTTCAGTCGCTAACAAAGTGCAAATGCGGACTCCCGGGTCAATCTGATGTGCCATGCTAGGCCAAGCTTGTTTTATTACATACATTCTGCATTCTAAGAACTAATAACTTCATATTGTAAACATTAAGCATACAGAGTTAAAATTCAAGGCCACATTCTATCATCGATTGTCTCTTTTGTCGTGTATCTTTGGCTGGCCGAGATCAACTCGTAGTGTATAAATGCATAAGTTATATAATTATTATATAAAAAGGGGGGAAAAAACATTGGCTTGTATACTTCATTCTGACAAACGCACAGCGTTTGCGACTCGAAAGGAAACCCGGAGCCTCTGCCGAACCCAAATGCCTAGATGGTTTCCGATGGCAGCATCGAAGAAGGCTACCCACCTCTTACCTGACCCTGTGGGGAACAGAGCCCCCCCCCCCCGCATAACGATGAGGTCCCAAATGTTTCTTTTAAATATCAGACAATTCCAGTTAAATTTTTCTTTTGACAGACAAACAAACAAACAAAAAAGAGAGATGCGTATTCTTGTTCCTGAATTCTACTACTTTCCCCTCGTCCTGGACGCCATATTCTTCCTCTTAACACTGGGTTTGGTAGGGCACCGACCAATGAACCCGCAAGTCTCCCGACTCAGTCTCCGGCCTCTGCACTGTCCCAAGTCCAGTCTCCACTGCTTGACAAGCGTCTCTCCCAGCCCTCTGGCCTCCTCCTCCTCCGCTCCCTTCTCTTGCACCTCCTCCAGCCCTCTGTCTACAACCACACGCTCGCTGTCCGCAGACGGCCCCGGCCCCACCGCCGGGCTCAGTTCCCCTGATACCGTCCAGGAGCTGCGGCTCTCCCCCGAACGGAACGCATCTGATTTCACCCAAACAGCACGTTCTACTGAGTTCCATCTCGGTATCTGTCGACGGGCCACGGTCTCTCTCTTTCCTTTTTTGATATGTTTCTATCTTTAAATACAGGTAGTTTTCCTTAAAATGACATGTAAATGGTATGTCAGGGGAGGTACTTGAATCCCCGTTTGCACTAGCGGGACCCCAAACTCCCCTCTGAAGTTTATAGGTTTCTTAAGAACACTTTCTTTGGCACGTTGTCCTCGTGGCTTCTTCATGCTTCTACTTACAATGTCTTTTACAAGGTGGGTCCACACCCGAGGTGTCCAGATAACGTTACATTTCTCGCATCCTCTTTATTCCTGGAGTAATACTTTAGTAAATCCCTCCCGTTAAGAGTCTTTGGATCTCGTCCCTGGCTTCCTTCCCCAGCGCCAGTCAAGCTTTTACATTCCTCTTGAGGCACTTTGATTCACGTTCTCCGATAGAGTTGGTGGCAATTTCTTGGTGATTGTATGCTGTTGGGAAAGGCCTCCCTCAGGTCGTTAGTAGTAAGTGCCCAGATGAGAAGGCATGTGGCTGCCCGGAAGCCTAGTGTTGGGGTATATACCCCCGGTTGGCGAATTCCAGTAGGGGTTTGGGGCGGCGAAGAAACTGGACGAGGTCACGGGTAGGGCGGGAGGGTGGGGGGCCACAAAGTTCATCTTCTGTGGGTGGGCGTGATAGGAGCCCATGTAAGGGAGGTCTGAGGGGTACTTGTACAGAGATGATTCTGGAGGGTGGGGCTGGAGGGCCTGGGCGATCCCGTGGAAGTCAAACTTGTAGGCGTAGCGCTTCCCGTGGACTTTGGTCATGATATTTTTGTCATAGTAGTAGCGGAGGGCGCGGCTGAGTTTGTCGTAGTTCATATTGGGTTTGCTTTTCCGTTCTCCCCAGCGCCGGGCCACCTCATCGGGGTCCGTCATCTTGAACTCCCCGTTGGTGCCTTCCCAGGTGATGCAGTTGGAGTTCGAGCTGTCCGACAGGAGCTCCAGGAGGAACTGCCACAGCTGAATCTGCCCACTCCCTGAGGGGGGGGGGGGGAAGGAAACAGAACACCAGTGAGAACAGGTTATGAGCTAAAGGCAGTGTTTCCTCAGAGACGGAAGCGGGTGCTTAGTGGTGTTCCATGCAGACGCCTTAACCTGCCTGTGCGCCCGTCCCTCGGCTGCTGGGGATGGTGGCTGCCTTCCTCCCTCTTCTCCAGAATATTGCCCTTGGCTGAACAGGAGTTGCTTCACCTCCCACCCACCCCCCGACCCCACAGGGCAACCCACAGCCAGAGGGGCTGACACCGTGCACCACAGGCCCGTCTCACTGCCTCAAGGAGGGGCCAGCTCTGTGATGCTGCTCATACTCGTGAGCTCCTTGCAGGACCAGACCAGAGCAAGGTTCCGGCTAAGGCCACCAGCCCCCGCAGCCTTACCCCTGCCCTGTCTGCTTCATCACTGCCTCTCTCCCAGAGACACACAATGAACTGAGCACCTGCACAAGTATGGGCATCCCAAGTTCTGTGTCTTGGGAACAGGGTCTTCGGTGAGGATCTTTGGTGATATCGGGCTCATCCACAGATCCAAGTAATGCAACGCAAAGAATTTCTATGGGGCAAAGTTTAGGTTGGTCCCGTCCATGTCTGACTTCCTTAGAAGCACAGCCAAGCCAACTCTGTGTTTCAGGGCTGAAAGGGTTTATTTTTCCTATTTTGCGAGGCAAAAAGTGCCATTATGTTGATGGCAATAATGACTTAACACCATTTATATTGGCTAGGTCAAGTAAAATAATAAAAGTCATATTTAGGAAATGAACTTCTAAAAGTTTATGGAAAAAATAGAGAATGGAAGTAAACACCGTTATTTCCAACATAACATTTTGCTGGCACCCAGAAAGCAATTCTGTCAAAACTTTTCCTAGAACAGAATTAACCCACTCAAAATGAGGAAGTTTAGAAAAAGTTGGCTCTTTTTCAAACCGGATCACCTAGTTCCGGTATTTAGGCAACTGCATCGTAACAGAAATCCACGGGTTGCCCTCGCATTGCGATGCCAGTTGTGTTCAGAAGTTTCCAGAAGAAAATCTGCAGCACTGAGTGACTGCAAGCCCTTCTGGGGAACCAAACGAGACTCCACCTTCATCAGCGAGATCTCGGTTCGCTGGGGGCACAGAGTCAGAATTGTGTTTGATCCCACTGGAGAGACACGTGGGTGTGCCTTTCAGCTCTTATTAAGTTTCGAGAAAAATCCAGGCATATCGTTCCAGCCGCCACGTTACACTATTTTAAGATGACTTATGGCTTCCTCCAGGGCAGCAGCATGTAAATATCGACAGCAGTATTGAGCACCAGGAGGAACTAAGATGTGCCGAACAGATTTTCGAAGCTTTGAAAGTAACTAAGAGGCCTGGCTTTCCTCCCAAACTCCAGCTCGAACACTGCCTCAGGCTTGTACCAAAAAGATGACTTTTTTATTTTATTTATTTATTTTTTTATTTATTTATTTTCCGTTTATTTATTTTTGGGACAGAGAGAGACAGAGCATGAACGGGGGAGGGGCAGAGAGAGAGGGAGACACAGAATCGGAAACAGGCTCCAGGCTCTGAGCCATCAGCCCAGAGCCCGACGCGGGGCTCGAACTCCCGGACCGCGAGATCGTGACCTGGCTGAAGTCGGACGCTTAACCGACTGCGCCACCCAGGCGCCCCAAAAAGATGACTTTTTTAAACGTTTATTTATTTTTGAGAGAGAGACACAGAGAGAGCATGAGTGGGGGAGGGGCAGAGAGAGAGGGAGACGCAGGCTCCCAAGCAGGCTCTGAGCTGTCGGCACAAGGCCCGACGCGGGGCTCAAACTCATGAACTGCGAGATCGTGACCTGAGCAGAAGTCAGACGCCTAACTGACGGAGCCCCCCGGGCGCCCCCCAAAAGAATACTTTTCATTGCACGATCAGCAAATTACCAAGAGATGTGATAAAATGACTGGCAACTGTTCAGGGAATTGATGTCGTGTAAAAATCAATTAGAATCTCCCCCCCCCAAAGCCTTCTCCCTAGCTAACGGGGTCCTACATACATTGCCCAACTCTTCAATCCTTGTTTCCACACTGGCTACACGGAGATGGGTATATTTGTGAATTCATCCATGCAACAGCATCGTGAGAAAGGTCAGCCTTTTGTGAATGTGTTCTGGAAAATTCTCATTTTCACTCTACAACACATTTGAAATATATTAACAGCTTGTCATTCAACTCAATGGAAGCCTGTGCTTTTTCGGAACCACATATTCAAACTGTTCTCAATCAAGTTTTGGTTGCCCCGAACATCTCATTAATATGCATTTGAAAAAATACGAAGAATGGTATGAGAAAACCATATGGTTTTAGTATACATATTGTAACCAAAGGATTACTACTTGACAAAAATTCCACACATGACCTGGGAATAGGGAAAAACAAAATTTTTTTATTTAACAGCCCAACATATGCTTCCACGTAAACACGTAGAGTTGTCTGAAAATAAATATTCACTGTGAACGTCCTCCCACAGAGAAAGCAATTCCATAGATTGCACATAAACACACAGACCTTCCCAGAGAGCCAGTATAATAGCCGGTATTTATTCAAACCTTGGCATTGCTCCTAGGCATCTGTCCCTTGCCCACTTCCTTTAGAAACCTGCACCGAGACAGCCAGTGGGCAAGGGTGGTTTCATACCCCTCCTGCTTCTGAAGCACTAGAAAGGCCGAGATCTAAATGCGCAGCTGGAAATCCAAAGATGCGCGATTTCTTACTAGACTCTTTTGCCCGTTAACCTTTAAGACACAGCCTCTTGAGCATTTCAAGGATCTATGGGCGTAAGAGATCTTTACACAAAATTCATCACCTTCCAAACCTGAGAACAAAAGGGAAAATGCAAAACCAATTGCTGTTTAAGTAAATGTTATAAAATGCAACGGCGTGCCCAGAGCATTAACTGTTACATTTAATACTCGTAACAAAATCCCTTGTATCCGCAGTATGGAGCAGGTTTTCTTGCGCAAGAATTGTCAAGGATGCACGGTGGCTGCTGAGGACTCAGCCAATGGTAGATGAACTGCGTTCCTTGTGGCCACAAATTTCAAAAGCAAATTATGAAGACAAGACATGTACGGTGCGATAAAGGTGCATTTGAGAACACAGAACGGGGGAGGTCAGACAAGGATATCTAAGTGGTGGGAAGCCTAAGAGGGGCTTGGGCCGTTCACCGGCCAAGCCGACAAGTGAAAGGAGAGGTCCTTACACTCAGGATCCGGCATCCGGCAGCCTGGCCACCTCCCCCCTTCCTCCATCGCCCTCCTTTGGGAAAACCTTTCCAGTCTGGTTTCTCACCCTATCTTGGTAGCGGCTTTCCAACATCAGTAAGAAGTAGCTACTTTTACCCAGGATTGGGTGGGGTAATTCACAAAGCCAGGATTGGTGGCAGAAACAATGACGTCGGTTGTGCCCCGCCCACAGGAGAACCCAATGGGATAAAGGGGGGGAGGGGTGCGCCTGGAAGAGAATGAAAGGCAATGCTTTTATTTTTAGAAGGAAGGTGGTCTCTTCGTGCAGCGGAAAGAGAAGAGGAATAACAGTAGCAAAGAAGTACAACTAAGCAGAAAAGGGCAAAGCACCTAAAAGGTTTATAAAGCACAGAGAAAAGCAGAGCTGGGAGTGACTCAGCAGCTGTGGGTCCAGAAGGAGGGGTGTCCCCCCCTCCACCGAAGAGCGGGGCTCAGCGGCCACCACCTGACGGAGGGACAGAGCAGGAAATGAAGCAGAGAGGGTCCCCCAAAGCACCACGGTGGCAGCCAGTGGAGGCCATTTTCTGCCGTCGCCGGGCACGCGGCAGAGAAACCCGTGGGCACAGCCTGGCCCCTCCACCATGCCGAGCCCCAGGCAGCTGGCACATCCCAGGGCGGAGGCTTTGCTCGGGGCTCAGCGTGGCTCAGACAGGACTTGGTAGAGTGCAGGGCAGTACGGTGTCTGGAAGCACCAGTCTGGAATCATCCCTACCTCCGCTGGATCCTGGCGCTGGCACGCACGGGGCCTTGGGCAGCTCACCTAGCGTTCTGTGCCTCAGTGCCCTCATCTATAAAATGGGGGTGATGGTAACGGCATCTTGCCAGGACACTGTGAGGATAAACTCAACACATGAAGGGTCTTACCATGATTTGTTTGAGCTGAAAACCAGAGGGTTTTTTTTTTTTTCTTTTAACATTTATTTATTTTTGAGACAGAGAGAGAGAGAGCATGAACAGGGGAGGGTCAGAGAAAGAGGGAGACACAGAATCCGAAGCAGGCTCCAGGCTCCGAGCTGTCAGCACAGAGCCCGACGCGGGGCTCGAACCCACAGACCGCGAGATCATGACTTGAGCCGAAGTCGGACGCTTAACTGACTGAGCCACCCAGGCGCCCCGGTTTTTTTTAATGTTCATTTATTTTTAAGAAAGAGAGAGACAGAGTGCGAGCGGGGTGGGGCAGAGAGAGAGGGAGACACAGAATCCGAAGCAGGCTCCAGGCTCCGAGCTGTCAGCGCAGAGCCCGACGCGGGGCTCAAACCCACGAACCGCGAGATCATGACCTGAGCCGAAGTCGGACGCTTAACCAACTGAGCCACCCAGGTGCTCCGAAAACCAGAGTTTAAAGAGAGGCACATACCTTGCCCAGAGCTACAAGAGGACAGAACGAAGCCAAGTGCCCCTCCCCGTGCACCCCGTGTTGGCCGTGAAAAACTGCGAATGGTGTTCTCGGGCTGGCTGACGGCCACCGAAAGCCTACTCTTTGCCAATACCATCCTGAACACTAGTATTTATTTAATCCCCCCAAGAATTGTGAGGAAGCCCACTCTTGAGATGAGGACATTAGACCCCAGAGAGATAGAGTGATTCATCTTGCCCAATGTCAGCAAAGGTTGGAACCCAGTCTCTAAGCTCGGACGCCCGAATCCCAGCACGAACCATTGCTTTCAGGCCTGACCTCCACTCCCTCGAGTCCTCCCCAGGTCGTCCTTTCCCTTGGCCTGGGGCTTGGGAGGTTCAAAGTGGAAGTCTGGACACTCCCACCTCCTAACCAATGGCAAAACATCCCTAAAACTGGTCTCTGGCTTTGCACAAAACTGGATACAATTCATGCCCCCCATTAAAGAGTGTCCAGTTAGCACCAGGGGGGGCCACTGAACACAACCCAAGAAGGTGCCTTCATGGAAAGGCAGCCTCAGTTCATTAGAGAAGCCGCATACATGTTCAGCCATTCTAATGGGACATCAAGGGGCTGTGTGGTTTACGTGTGATCCATGACGTACTCGTTCAGGGATGGGACACCTCTCAGCAGGAGACATATGGCCCCAAGTGCACGTCACATGAATATCTGGAACGGAGACCTTGAGATGCGTTATTCTCTCCTGCGTTTACACACCACGATGTCACCTTCCCACTTAAAATGATTTAAAAAGTTTGCATTGTACAAAGAGCGAAGGCAGCAATTTGAAGTGATGAAGGGCTTACTTATCAGAGAATGGGAAAATAGAGTCAAACAGGAAGAGGGAGTCTCATCCCCAGAAAGACCAGAGACATTCTGGTTTTGGGGGTGGGGGAAGCCACGTGAATACGACTGACGCGCGTGCAGCCCGAGGAGAGATGGAAAGAAGCCTAATCATTATCAACTAAGTAAAACAAGTCTTTATCTTCAAGCCCCTGGTTGGAGGTCACCATCTTCCCCAGGCCAAGTAAGGATGGTCTTAGTGGACAAAGGGCTGTCCTTTGCTCCCAGTGCTGGACCTGCTGACCTACTGTGGACAGAGCCATTTTCGCAGCACCCACACGGTTGTAGAACTCAAGAGAAATCCTTCCTTTCTATTCTCTTGGCCCCCATTCTCCAAGGCCTCCCTCCTCCCTCAGGCTCACTCAGGAGCGGTGCAGGGCAAGACAATAAAACCAGACTCTGGAGACGGAGAATCAGGGTTCAAATGCGACTTCCCGTTTTATTGGCTGTGTGACCCAGGGAAAGTCACCTAATTTCTCTGGACCTCTGACTCCTCCTCTGTAGGATGAAGATAATGACCTCCCAGGGCTGTGTCATGCAGTGGCATGGCAGACTTAAGCCCTTGCCCGGGCATTTCCACAGGGTGGGAGCTCTTTGATTGTTGTTTCACATGATTGTATTAAAGTCCCCAGAGTGCTCCCGCGTCTGTTCCTTTCCTCTTTCTAATCTATCCTGAACACTGATGCCAGATCAGTCTTCCTGAGGCATGGCTGATAACAGTAATCTCCCAACATAGTAATCCTTTTTATATGAACCGTTACGAGGCAGTTCGAAATGGACAGCTGAGCCCGGGATTGGGGGGGACCAGACACCCGGGAGCCTTGGCCACCAGTTGGACGCTCCCTCGAGAGCAAAGCACCTGTGTGGCAGTGTTGTAATCACCCGTGTTCATTTCTCCACCAGAATGTGAGGACCTCGAAGGTCAAGGACGGGATCTCCTTACTCCTCGCATTTGTTTCTTCAACAAATAATTACTGAGCGCCTGGTCTAGTCCCCAGGGTTGAGTAATAAACAGTCCCTTTTTTTTAAAACTATTTTTAAAAATATGTATTCATTTTTGAGAGAGCGTGAGTGGGGCAGAGGCAGGGGCGGGGACGGGGCGGGGGGGGAGGGGGGGGACAAAGGATCTGAGGCAGCAAATTCAACGTGGGGCTCGAACTCACAAACCGAGAGATCAGGACCCGAGCCGAAGCCGGAGCTCAACCGACTGAGCCACCCGGGCGCCCCTAAAACAGTCCCTTCTAACGGCTCAAATGCCTCAGAGGGATTTTTCTGAACTAGTGAACATTACCTAAAATTTAATGTCAAAGCTGCAGATACTTGATAATGATATTTCGTGTTCTCAAAATACAGATTCCCTTGTGGGGACGAATGCTGCTTGAATCTGAACTTTTCCGTTTCCAACCCTATTTTGGCCTCCGTGTTTAGGAAATATACATTCCAGCTTGTACTTGCAATATGCCTGTGTCATCTTGGCATTTGAATGTGCTGTTGAAAACCCTCAGCATATGCTGTGGATTTCGGAAGTGGATGCCAGCACAGCTGGTTCTGATCTGAATACAAACAAATACAACAGTTTGGTTGGCACTGAAATGTGATGACAGGTGACGATCTTTGGCGAGGTACGGGTCACAAGTGAGCCAATTAAGAATCTGCACCCTCTTCTAGACTCTAACTTCAAAAACAGACCGTTCATCGAAGATGATCCTACATTTGAAGCTTCGGGTTGGAGTTAAGGTTCTCCTTTTTAGGATAGGGCTTGACCTCCCTGTGTCATGGGAGGAACAGTGTCCCCTCTCCCCAAAATTCACACGTTGGAATCTTAACCCCCAGTATCTCAAAATGTGACTTTTTTTTTTTTTTTTTTTGGGAAAAAGGGGCTTTACAGAGCTGTTTGAGTGAAAGTGACGTTAGGGTAGGTCTAATCCAGTATGACTGGTGTCCTTATAAAGGGAAATCTGGACACAGAGACACACACAGAGAGAACACAGGTGAAGAGACCCAGGGATAAGACAGCCGTCTACAAGCCAAGGAGAGAGGTCTGGAACAGATCCGTCCTTCCTGGCCCTCGGAAGGAACAAACGCTGCCTGTCACGTGACACGTCGATTTTGGACTTCTGGCCTCCAGATTGTGAGATGGTAGATATCTGTTATCTAAGCCCCCGGTTTGTGGTGTTTGTTACGGCAGCCCTAGGCAACTGATACAGTTTAGATTCGGTGATCCTGCCCTTTGCGGCAGCTGAGATCTTAATGGATTCCATGACCCGTTTAGTTTTTTTCCACTCTTGCAAATAATCCAACGAGATCTAAACTCCACCTTGTGAAGCTGGAAGGATTTCTCGCCAATACAAGTTAATCTTTCAAAATAGCCACTGCCAAAAAGGTAACTTTGTTAGGGGCAAAACCACCAGCGGTCTCTCACCTGGATTTGCAAGGCGGCTACTTGTTGGTCCGAGAATCTGATAAGGATCTACAACAAAAAGAAAAGAAGTCAAATCCCAGAGACCTTGTCGCGGCTTGGTGTGATGTCACTGCAGGTATGATACCCCCGACTTGTGTTTCCAGGTTTCAGAGTCATTGAATCCCCCACACCAAAGTTGCCCAGCACCACTTCCTGTACTGAATAAGATGTCACGTGGAATCCGAGAGAAGTTTCTTGCCAAAGACCTCTTAAGCTCAGCTCTGGGTTGGGGTTCCCAACACCTGGCTCTCTCCATCCCAGGACATAAACTGGGCAAAGATGTGCTATGTCCCCACTGGGTCCGGGGCCACGCCGGCCACGTTGTTCAGCACACTGGCAATATCAACGGTGTTCCGTTGGATATCACCAATATCAACGGTGTTCCGCATGGGGCCTGGCATGAGTGCGGGCTTGCGGCATGCAGCCTGGGGGTAAAATTAAAAGGACTCGTCTGTCACAGAGAAGGGACGTGTGTGCAAGCAGAATATTCTTTCCATATTTACTGCATAGGTTTGGAAATGTCTTAGCAAAATCTCGAGTTATCCCTACTGAGTAGACTGATAATTTGGTCCATATTTTATGCATGGAGCCATGATAAACAAGACAAAATCTTGGGGCGCCTGGGTGGCTCAGTCGGTTGAGTGTCCGACTTCAGCTCAGGTCACGATCTCGCGGTCCGTGAGTGCGAGCCCCGCGTCGGGCTCTGTGCTGACCGCTCAGAGCCTGGAGCCTGTTTCGGATCCTGTGTCTCCCTCTCTCTCTGCCCCTCCCCCCGTTCATGCTCTGTCTCTCTCTGTCTCAAAAATAAATAAACGTTAAAAAAAAATTTAAAGAAGACAAAGTCACATTAACTTCATTTAGAAGTGACACATTTTAGAAACAGGCTGCTAAGCCTACTTCTTTTTCGATGGCCGTCAAGACGTTCCCTGAAACATACCTAACTGAGGACGCTGGTCTTCAGTTTTGGGCACTGCGGAAGGAGATGGTTGAGCAGCTGAAAATCCCAAAATAAAAGAGACAGTTAGTTATATAACTTCTATCTGGCCACTCATCTTTGATGCTGTATTATCATTCCATCGATTAGCTTAGCTATTAACATAATAGTCTTACTCTTAGACTAAGAGTAAGACTAAGACTCTTACTCTAAGACATGACGTGCTCAGGTCATGATGTTGTGGCTCGTGAGTTCGAGCCCCGCCTCGGGCTCAGAGCCTGGAGCCTGCTTCGGAATCTGTGTCTCCCTCTCTCTCTGCTCCTCCCCTGCGTGTGCGCGCACGCTCTCTCTCTCAAAAATGAATAAATAAACTTAGAAAAAAAAAATCATTGCATCTAAAGATCAAGTTGCTCTTTGCTGCCAAAGGAACAAACATTTTATGCTGATAAAGCGTAGATACCCTGCAGAAATCAGCACGCTACCAATGGTCACCAAATGTCACCAATGGTCATCTCCTGGTGAGAAGCAGATTCAAGCAACGGGAGCCAACACTGTACCTTTCGACTGGGGGGTGGGGTGGCCGTGACTGGTCCAGGCTGATCTCCTGGGTGGGTCATAAGGTAAATCTGCAAAGACAAATAAAATGACTGAAAGACCAATAATGTAATTTTATAATACATATTTTGTATGCTTTTTGTTTTGCGTCCGTTAGAATAAATACCGTGGATGAAAATCCAGCAATCCAAAGAAATACCCAACCTGTATCCCATTAGATTTGCGTTTTACTCAGAAATTATCGTTTTGTTCATTTTATCGATCTAATGTTTTCACCCATTGATCTGGAAACTCTCCTTGAGAGATTCTTACAGGGCTCCCTGAGCCTTCTAAGGAAACTTCCTATGACCACAGGTCAAGACCACATAAAGAGTTTCTTACAATCTACTTTGGTCTGCTTCCACCTGGAACTGACCTAAGTTCATCCCTTTGTTACCTTCATGACCCCCTCAGAAGAGAGCTGACAAATCTGATAAGTCTACCAATCCATGCTCGAGGTCGGCCCCTAAATCCCCCAAATGACACTTCTTCCTTGGAAACGAGCATGGCCTTCTCATCCTCTTACTTGCCATCTGCCTCTCTCAGTCACCCCTCATTTCTTTTTATAATCTCACCCAGTTATATATATGTCTTTAAATGTTAATGTTTATTTTTTGAGAGAGAGAGAAAGACAGAGCATGAGTGGGGGAGGGGCAGAGAGAGAGGGAGACACAGACTCGGAAGCAGGCTCTAGACTCCGAGCTGTCAGCACAGGGCCCCATGCAGGGCTCGAACTCACAAACTGAGAGATCATGACCGGAGCTGAATTCGGACGCCCAACCAGCTGAGCCACCCAGGACCCCCTCACCCAGTCCTATTAAATCAGTCTTAACTGTCCAGTTATTTCTCCATGTAAATATCTACTACAGCGCTTTCTCTAAATGAATTTAGAAGTTCTCTAAAAGAACTGCATGAGATCAATCACAAGACCGGAATAATATTGTTCCCACAACATGTTAACAATGACGGTAAGAGCTTAAGTGAATGCAACGGTTTCTTTGAGTTCATAATGTATTGTCATCTGTCTCGTAAATCTTCAGTGCACTTTGCACATACAAAGTTAGTAACTATCCTTCCCATCCTCGGTGCAAATTATGTTAACGATTATGAAGACTCTAAGTCATTTCGAGGTCCTTTCAAAAACATATTCCGGAACGGGTGCACCTGGGTGGCTCAGTCGGTCAAGCGTTTGACTTCGGCTCAGGTCGTGAACTCACAGGTTCATGAGTTCGAGCCCTGCATCGGGCTCTGTGCTGACAGTGCAGAGCCTGCTTCAGATTCTGTGTCTCCCTCTCTTTCTGCCCCTCCCTTGCTCATGCGCTCTGTCTCTCAAAATAAACACATAAACTTAAAACATACTCCAGAACATCACCATGCGTATCCTTACTAAGTGCACACACGAAGTGATTTCTACATGAAATCTTATTCTAGAACCACTGCAAAACTATGCCTTCTTGGATTGATGGGGGCTCAGTTCCGTGCCATGTGTCATTCTGGGCCAACTGAAAGCCACAGCCAGATACTTGAGGTATTCTGCTGCTGGACATCTGGAAATGGCTATCAAATCTCACTTGCAAGGCAGGCAATATAATTTGTTTTAAGCCTCTCTTTAAACAGACTATGTAACCCTGTTTTAGACTGGTAGTTTGGCGGGTCAGTCCTCAAAGGGTCTGCCTATTTTGCAAAAGATGCATCTCTTGGGGCACCTCGGTGGCTCAGTCAAGCGTCTGACTCTTGGCTTCGGCTCGGGTCATGATCTCGTGGTTCTGTGAATTCACGCCTCACGTCGGGCTCCGTGCTGGCAGCACGGAGCCTGCTTGGGGTTCACTCTCTCCCTCTGCCTCTGCCCTTCCCTGACTCGCGCTCTGTCTCTCTCAAAATAAACAAATAAAAGAATAAATAAAAAGATGTGCCTCTTCTTACTTTCGTATCCCAAAGAGCATACCACTGAAATGCAATGTGAAATTCAACACAGAGTTGCCTTAATTTATTTGGTCTGTTTGGCTACAAGCACCTCGGCTCGTGTGGTCTGTGAAATCCTACCCTTTATAGCTTTGGTCGAGTAAAAGATAATTTTTTTTTTTTTAACTTCAGTACTGCTCACCGCTTCTTCTCAGCTGGTATTTTTGCATTTTGGATCATAAGCCGTTCCCACTTGGCTCCTCAGATTCTCACTTTTCTGGTGTTGGGGTTGCACATGGGAATTAAATCTGCAGCCGCTATCAATTTACGGCTAAATGTCAACTTAAGTCTCTGGGCGCCCTTCGCACACAGATACCCACCCAGTTGAATTTTGTCTAAAAAAAAAAAAAATGGTCAGCCAGAATTTCAATCTGAGAACTGTCTCAGAAAGAACACTGGACTACTGTACCAGCGTCTAGCCGAATTCAGGAGCAGACAGGCGCACGGACAAAGGGGCTTCTGTTGACCAAATGAAAAAAAAAAAAGCAAGGCAATACCAAAATGTGTTCTAGATCCCAGGTCTCAAAGGGTGGCCCACGGACCAGCAAGACTGGTAACATCTGGGAGCTGGTTAGGAAGGCAGAATCTCACTCCAGGGCTACCGAGCCAGAATCTGCCCTTTAACGAGATCCCGGGTGACCTGGGAGCGCACTGAACAATGCCGGAGCGAGCCCGTTCTAGATCATCTCCATTACATGTTTCTAGGCAGGAATCTGTTCCCGCAGATAACAGATCTCAGAACCGCTGAGCGTGTCAGGACAAATGAGAAAATGCGTGCGAAGAGTTCTACGCTGGTTACCTTCCCCAGAGAGAATGCGAGCGGAACGAACGGCCGTTGGTCGCTGGTCCGCTACTACGTTAAACATAAAAGTACTGCTCATGTAATGTGACTGGAAAAAATTAACCACCCCACTAGCAAGAGACAAATATTTTGAAACTCTTTATTCATAAAACCCTTCTCCGGGTCTATAACAGTGTTCCGCCCTCCCCTGAAAATAAGTCAGGACCTTAACAACACGAAGTCTGACTCTAAGCCAAGAATCTGAGCTGTTTATATGAACGATGATTAACATGTTCATAAACATATTGCCACGGAAGATAAGTCGGCTTTTGTTTTCGTTCATGAAATTCTGGTCCAGTGCTTCCTTATCAGCTGCCGCTCACGCGCTGGGGGCACTGAGTTTCCCTCCCCAGGGAGGTGACTCTGGGAAAAGGCTGAATGAAGCCGTACTGATTCAGGAGGACACGCCGGGGCCTCTCCAGCCACCCCACCTCACAGCACGGCCAGCCCTGGGCATTTCTGCCCTTGGGCTGCTGTAGAAATTCCGACTCCAAGCGCATTTGCTATGTGTCCCTTGGCGATAGCGGGGCACAGAACTTCTACTAAGAACAGATTTTACATGGAATTTCTGCTGGTCACTTCAATGCACCCTCATTCTCTCCTGTACTGGGATCTTCAAGATAATTAACTCACACACTTGGCACAAGGTCCTGTGTTGGGGAAGGCTGCTTTCTGGCTCTGGTTCTCTTTTTTTCTGCACCAGGCTGTGTGTTTAAAAACTGAAGGTTATAAAAGCCATTCGTGGGCAGCTCAGAGTTAACAAAGAAACGTGCTCTATGCCATGATCCAGGCCAAAAAGCACGACGCTAAAAATCGGGAGTTTGACTAGCATTGGGTCCCTCCACACCAGCACCTTGATTTATTTCCTGGGAGCTGGGATCGGTTCTTGATTTGGCAAGAGACTCCTCCTCCCCCCAACCTCTCCCTTCCCTGGGCATCAGTGAATCAAGACAACATATAGATTCTATGCTGCATCCTGCGGGGTGAAGTTCACCAAGTTTTATATTCTGCTTTCATCACGCTTACAGAGGAACAGCCCTCTGGCCTTCACAGTATGCCCACGCCCACTTTATTTTTTAATGAACCAGAACTTGGACCATGCGAGAGCTCATCTTCATTCTGCAGGATCTATGCAGCATCTGCAAAGCAGTGTGCAAGGGCCCTGGCTGGGTTGGGTAGGAACAGATGAGATTTGCCTGCTGTCCATGAACCTAGAGGCTAATGCAAAGAGAAAGGCCAAGAGCTACTGCCCAGAACCACCTGATAAACACCTACTTAATGGAAGGCAGTTTGGGAGTCCGCCCTGATGTGGCTGAGTCACCCTCTCCTGTATTCCTGCAGACCTTCCTACGGTCTTCTAAGATCCCCCATCAAAGACATGGAGACCAGGGAGCGTTGTGCACGGCTTTCTCTCCTGGCTTTGCAGACCTCTGTGGTTACGGTCTAACCAGAGGGAAAGCAGAGGGTGCGTTTCCAGCCGTGAGCCGGGATGCAGACTTTCCACAGGGCCTGACTGAGGAGAACGTGCATTTGCTGCCTTGCCTTGACGGGTGACGTCGGAATGTCACTCAGTTGTGAATGCCAAAGGAGGAGTTGTTCAAGATTCTGAGAAACCCCTGAAGGGCACTGGCTTAAAAGTGAAAGTTAAGGTTGCGCGTGCCGGCTCAAGCCTCCAGTGTCTTTGGATAACATCCTAGACGTGCATGATGCTCTGGGGACTGCGTGATGGTGGAGGAGGAGAGACGGGGCTGCACAATGTCCCCCTTGGTGCCCACCATGGCTTTCATATAAACTGCTCCTGACATGCCGCAGGGGGTCAAAAACCAGCTTGCAAGTTTCAGTGGGTCAGACCTATGTCTTTTATGTCACTTGAGACCTCAAAGGGCCATGGCTCCCGAAGGCACGTGTTCAGCAAGGAAGGAAGGTACTTGCAACCCAAGAAACACATGAAGCACCCTAAAATCACGATCATCAAAAACAGAATGTAAAATGACACGCCTACGTGCAAACACTTTTTACGAGCAGGAGAAAGACGGATCTAAATGCTAAGTCAACAAAGAGATCACGAGGGAGGGTGCATTTTGAATCAGGAACCTTTGGGAAAAGCGAATAGAAGCCAGCCTGGGAAGAGAAGGGAGAGACATGGCCAAAGCAGTAACATGCCCACGTGTGGTTGTCTGGGAGGTCACCAACCTTGGCCAAGTGTGGGGTTAGATTGCAATGACGCAGCGACTTGATGGGGTAAGCAGTTGGGGGACCCGTAAGAAGTGACCCATTTGGGAAGGAAGGCCAGGAGGAAGAAAGGAAAAGGGAGATTGGGGTCAGCAGCCCAGGGGTGGGTTACACAGGGCAGAAAAGAGAGGAGGCAGGGAGGGACAGGAAGCACGGGGGAGGGGACAGGGCACACGCGTGGGTGGAGGAAGCCCCCTGTTCCCATGGCTGGGGGGTTACAGAAATGGAGCGGCCATGAAGGTCATGGCGGAGCAAACCAGGAGTGCAGGGGAACGGGAACTCGGGTCTCTATTCCCAAGGGCCCCAGGGGCCTCTTCCCAGCGGGGAGTCAGCCATCACCTCTTCTGCCGGCATCAGACACTTCTGAGCCCAGGAACACAGTTGGATCCCAGCCGGTCTGGGAACAGCCCTGTAGCACCTGCTTCCCCAGGGCCAGTGCCAGATTTCCACCTGCACCCCGACGGGCTTTCCGACTCACAAGTGCATCCTTCAAGGTCCATCCCTGCGTCCACCTAAGCGGAGAAGCAACTCTCCCCTCCCAGGTCAAACCCCTGGATAGTTCAGCAAAGAGCTCCGGCGTGCTCAGTCTGATTCAACTTCCTTATAGGGCGTATACAAGCATCTGTATCTCCCTGGACAGTCACAGGAGGGGTGGTCAAAACAGGTATTTTTGCTACAAACTGGAGTCTCAGAAACATACTCTGCTGGGGTAGAGCCAGGGAAGTGTGATCTCCTGCGGGTCACGCACAAATCACGGCCCCAAGGAAGAGCGTGGCCAGAGCGCGGAGGCGTGTCCCAGCCTTCGCTTCCCAGCTACTCCCCGCGCCCCGCCCCCCCCCCCCCACACCTGGAAAGCTGAATCTTCCAAATCTACTGTATCTCCAGATGCGAATAAAGAAAAAGGAGTTCCAGGATCCACTGCTCTACATATTAGCAAGCGATTAGCCAGCTGGTCTGACCACTGGGCTGTCACCAACGGATTTGGTCAACGTCGTGACCTTTCGACAAAACCCCAAGCCCAGCTCACAATCCCTGGATTTTGCGACTCAGTGAGATGCATCCATGAGGCAGCTTCAAACAAACCAACCAGGGGCGCCTGGGTGGCACAGTCGGTTAAGCGTCCGACTTCAGCCAGGTCACGATCTCACGGTCCGTGAGTTCGAGCCCCGCGTCGGGCTCTGGGCTGATGGCTCAGAGCCTGGAGCCTGTTTCCGATTCTGTGTCTCCCTCTCTCTCTGCCCCTCCCCCGTTCATGCTCTGTCTCTCTCTGTCCCAAAAATAAATAAACGTTGAAAAAAAAAATTAAAAAAATAAAAAAATAAAAAAAAACAAAACAAAAAAACAAACAAACCAGCACAAGCAAGCCAACAAACCGTGGCCCGCCGCTTCCCGGAAAGCTTTTCTTCTTTTAAGGATGGATGGAAATGGATTTTAAATGCTCACAAAACCGTTGTGATCTTCCTACACTTCCCTATGTTCTCCCAAGGATGCATTTATCAGAGGTGAACGGTGGGTTTCTTCAGGGCCAGTCCAGGTCATTCTAGACCCTGAATCTGATCCACAAGTAAATGGCCTGTGACGTCTCCACCATGACAGAGGGAACGAAGCACTTTCGCTAAACCTTTCCACCGTGTTCCCCAGGGAGAGGGGCGCAAATCCTTCCTCTGAGGTCAGAGAGGAGGGAATGGCCAGCCTCAAGGCTCTGTGGAAGTAACAGGACAGCCTCAGGGTGGGAACAGCTCTGAGAAGCTTCTTCACCCATGCTATTGAGCTCCTGACTGGAAAGAGACGACCGTGCCAAACTTAATGCCCTGGACCAATCCAAATTGAGTCTTTTGTAGTCTGGGTGTGGGACAGAGGCCAAAGGGCGACAGCTTGGGTCTAGGAACGCATGACTCCAGAGGCATGAATGACGATGGAAAAACCGGCCCCCTACCCTGAACCGCCATTTCCTCAGCTGGCGGGCTGGCGTGTTACCGGTGCAAGTCCTGGGGAGGGGACCGAGGTCTGAGCCACGCTGCTCCTGATCTGAAATGCCCTCCCCCTCCTTCCCCACCTGGCACACATCTAATCCTCCTGTGGCAGGTGGCCCTTCCTCTGGAGAGCGTCCTTCCCGCTCTCACGGAAGGGACGTTTGCAACCGCTGCTGGTCCTACAGCCTCTGCCATCAAAGATGATGCCTCTACTTCAGGTGAGAGTCTCAGGGGCGTGTCTGCTCTATGTTGCCAGCCCTTGAGGTTCGACACTTATGTGTGAGTCTCTCTCTGGCTCTAGGCGGCTCTACCGCGACATCTAGAACTTCAGGCGAAGCCCGGATGTGTGCCTGTGAGCTGGTTTCCGTCATCCCCTCCGCGGCTGACGCCCAGGAGGCGCTCCGTGGACATCGTGGAATGAACAGGCCAGCCTTCTGCAGACAGGAAGCTTTCTGCAGTCTGGCCCAGAATGTAACACTGTGCTTGTCACTAGTAAGCACTTGGTGATATTTACTCTTTCACGAATGGCATGAAAATCAATTACCTAGAGCAATCAGGAAAGACATAAAGAGTCCGATGCAAATATCACCTATGACACGCTTCTGCTCTGAATCACTGGCTCTCGTGACATGCCGAGAGTCCAACACTAACACTATGGGGACGCCTCGTGCTTCGTGTGTTCCCCCGAGGACGCGCATCCTTTTGTCACCTGGCGCGCGGGCGGGTGCTTTTCCGCCAGGCTTCCAGGGTGCCAACTTTGCCCATCTGCCTTTCAGAGCAGCTAGTTAAGGGGCCGATCTGCTTTTGATTCTGCGGTCAGGGACCTGAAGTGTGATCTCTGAATGAAACGGTCTGATGGAATCTGGGCTCCAGATTCACAGGGGCAGAACGAGACTGCTCAGGACTCCCTTCAGACCCAGGATCCGCACCCTCTGACTCTGGTGACTTAGGCCACGGATCTCACGGGACATCCCAGGATGTCTCTGCAGGGACAGATCACACAGGGGTGTTTTTCGTACCTGGCCTAGTTGTAATTCTTTGCGTGGCCTCAGGATATACTGAAGTATTTGGGAAAATAAAAGCTGCACCCCCTGCAGACAAAAGGAAAGACAAAACATGTGAAGGTCTTTTGTTGTGGTTGTTGATCTCCTGCAACCAAATCAACTTTGCCCTGTGACACCAAAGGGAGGGGACCCCCTGGAGCCGGCCATCTGGGACTCCCAGGGGGTGGGTGGGGGGGGGAAGGGATAAGCAAACGGGGGCAGAAACTGATTCCGACTATGGAGATAGATGTCAGGCTATACTGCGTCCCATTTGTCCGAAAGTGTCCCGTGTTTTGATGGTATGGCTTCTTGCTGAAGCGCATCTGTGTGTCCCCTATCACCCCCAACCATCTCACTTTATAAAAAAAAAAAAAAAATTCTATGGTGCGTATTTTCAATTATAAGTTGCATAAAAATCCAGAGAAACATTTTACAGAGCCCTTGGAAAACAGTCCCAAAGAATTACAAATATTTTTTTTGCCAAAGGATGTATGGATCTTATTAAAAATAAATCCACATTTCTCTTCCAATGCATGTTTCGCCTTCTGTGTCTCAATCCACTGCCCGTGTCGTGAGCAGGAAAAAAAAAAATCCCCTTCTGCAGTTCGGTCCATTTGGAATCAGTCCTCCCGTTCTTCGATTGCTTCTACGTTTACCAGTAACACTAGTAACGAAAGCAGAGCGTTCTCGAAACTTTCACTCACTGTTATAAATTTTCTAAACAACTGTGAAATGATCAGAAAATGTGTCGCTCAAGGGGGTTCTTAAGAGGGGGAAATCACTCGGCCTAAGTCACTTGTTATTTTCTGGCCACAAGGTCATTAATAGGCTGACGTGTGTAACCTACAGTGAAAAAGCATACGACTGACTCCAAGCTTTTTTTTTTTTTTTTTTTTTTTTTTTTTTTTCACTTTCAATGAAAAGCACAATGTCCTGAATCTGGAGGACCAAGACCAGAGCCATCTATCTCACTGTAATACCCGAACCGGGACTCGCTCACGTTACGCATTTTGGGAACACGGCTGTACTTCCGTGTGAGGCTGGCCATGAATCGGCTTCTTTGCCGACGATGGGGTTCCCCAAGCCTTGATGGTTCCCGCCCCGGCCTGAGTGGTGGCAGAAGGGCCCTGCCGGCTGACACAGTGGGGCGAGCAGCCTGTGGCCAGGCTTCGGCAGCTGTCTCTATCAGGAGGGAGACGGCGGATGCCAGCCGCGGACACGTTCATCCGCAGAAAGCCAGCCTCGACCATGAGGGGGATGGGGAAGGTTAGCGGGGATGAAGCATCCTGTTCAACTCGACTAGCCTCAGGCCATAAATAAACAGATAAAATGCAGAATCTGTGGTTAGAGACGGGATAGCAGGGATTGGGTTAGTAACTGATTTCATATCCTCCAAAATGACAACGCAGTCTCCCTTTCAGCCCCAAGCTCCCAAAAAGTGACGAATGAGCTTTCTTTCCTCCTGCCCTTTGCAAACGTCCAGAGTCTGTGCAAGAAGATTAAAGTCAGGATGAGTCAAGTGGCCTAAGACTTTTCCTAAAAGGAAAAAATAAAACTCCTGCTTGTCCTAGTACACGTTCCTTTGCGAACAAAAAAGAAATAAAAAGAACCCCAAGGGCCCCCTTTATATCGAACATGCTTTTAGTTTCTACAGTCAGCACAGCGGCAGATTGTAATCCAGCAAAAGAGAGGTAAGGCAACGGCTAAGGGCTAATTCTGCACCTCTCCTGGCCGAAAGAAGTCCTTTGATGGTCCAAGGGGGTGGGGAGTGCTCAGAAACCAAAATGGGCGCCCCCTGCCGGCCGGCTCTGGTACTTCAGCAAGAGCCTCCTGCATATGAAGAACCCCTCGAGCATCCCCTCTGTTCTGCCTTCCTGATGCCCTGACCGGCCCGCCATCCACCTTGAAAGCGTGCAATCTGTGGACGAGGCTTTGCGCGTGTCCTGTGGGGAAGGGGCAGGCCCAGCATTACCTGTGTTTCTAGCATGCATTAACCGTGGAGAGTTTTGTAAGGCTTTATCAACATCATCTGAAGTCAAATGTGGAAGAGGAGCTACAAAACAAAACAAAAGCGACATCAAAATGAAAAAAGAGAGAGAGAGAGAGAGAGAGAGAGAATTACCCTCCTTAAAAAAAAGAAGAAGAAAGAAAGAAAGAAAGAAAGAAAGAAAGAAAGAAAGAAAGAAAGAAGAACACCTCCCCACCCCCACCCTACTTTCCTGAGCGGCTCGGAAATCTCTCCATGGCCCTGCGGCTGGTTAGCGTCTTAAAACCTAGGTGGGCCCATATTTAATTCGGGGAACAAGTGATCGGGATGCCAGGCAAAGCATTTACACCGGAGCCCACACCCAGCCCCCTGCTGCGCTATTTCCCTCTCCTGCCAACCATGCTTGATGTCTGAAAAATTAAACCATACAGCAAACCGGGTGAATTCATGCCTCCAATCGCCAATATGCCATTCCCACTCTGTCAGGTGAAGCCACATGTCATGATATGAACTGGAAACTTCTCTCACTCTGTGCTCAGGTGGGACCGGGAGGGGGCTTGGTTTAGCTTCAGGGAGGATGAGCCCCGTAATTCCCATCGAGGGCCTTTCTGTCTGTTTCCGTTTTAGTGTGGGACACCACGGGGACTCAATAATGTGTGACCAGAGGAAGCTCTGCCATGTGATCCTCTTGGTGGAGGTGACCCGGGGGGAGGCAGTTGAAGCCTCGTGTGATCCCTCAGGCTTCTGGGAAAAGCGCTTGACCACTTGTCACATGCGTACCTAGATCGTGGCCTCGTAAGCGTTTGGTTCTCCCAGATCCTAAGTGAGAACTGGGTTAGGGCGGGAAGAAGCTGTCACAGACTGGACTGGACCCCCTCAGCTCGGGTTGGCAAGAACCCGCACCCCAGCGATCTCCGTCCCGACCCTCTTACTCTCTCTGAGGTAGTGCAGGTGGGAGAGAAGGATGTCAGCGTTGTAGCTCGGGGTGAGCCTCTGGAAGTCGTCCTTGGTCATCTTGCACAGCTCCTTCCCGTCGATGTTCTGGAACAGCAAGATGTCGACGTCCGGAAGGCCATACTCTTTCACTGCCCACTCCAGCCACTGCCGGACGTGGTCCGTACTCCACAGTGTAGGATCTGAAAGGGGTTGGGACAGAAGCAATCAGCTAATCGGCTCCCGAAGACGCATTTCCAGGGCGCAGCAACATCCCAGGCAGGGCCCCCGCCAGCCACGGCTTCCCGGAGGGGCCCCTTCCCCGCTGTTCTAGAAGACAGGCTTCCAAACAGGCGCGGCGCCCTGTCAGAAGCAAGTGTCTTGGGGGAACGACAAAAACAAAAAAACAAAACAAAAAAAAACAACAAAAAAAAGCCATCTGAGTCACGCCCAGAAATCGCTGCCTTTAAAGTGAATTGTTCTGGAACACCACTGGCCCCTCATGGCTCAGATCATCTGAAGTTTCATGTAGGCACCAGGCTTTTTTATTATTCATTTTGGTCACTTAGTTTCATTTTTATTTATTTATTTACAAATGAAAAAATCACGGAAATTTTCTCTCCTTAGGGAACTGTTGGCATCGAGAGCTCAGAACACAAATCAGGAAGACGCTCATCACCGTCCGTCACGCAAAAAAAGCATTCGTACAAAATACTGAAAAATACTGACCGCAAAACTGGAAGTCAAGCGTAGGTGAACGAAAACCCTAGTGCCTCCCATGGGCTGGTGTTTCTTTTTTTTTATTATTGTTTTTCTTAATGTTTATTTTTGAGAGACAGGGAGAGAGAGAGAGCGAGCAAAACAGGGGTGGGGCAAAGAGAGACAGAGAGACAGAATCTGAAGCGGGCTCCAGGCTCTGAGCTGGCAGCACAGTGCTCGACGTGGGGCTCGAAGTCACAGACTGTGAGATCATGACCTGAGCCGAAGTCGGACGCTTAACCAACTGGGCCCCCCAGGCGCCGCTGGGTTGGTATTTCCAAGAGAGAGCGGTTGGTTTCCTGCCTTTCCTGCAGAGAGTTTGATTTTGCACCTATCAGGCACCTGCAGGAGTAGGGGGCTGGCTGGGGGACCTTCTCATCACACAGCTACGGCACACAAACACCCCACCTCAGGCAGGCAGTGTCATCCCACTCCACTGCCACATATGGGAAGGGACCTGGGTAGAGTCCCAGAGGGCGCAGCCAGTGGGACAGCCACTGTATTATCCCCAGTGGAAATACAGCCAGGAGCACCCCACACAAACAGCCTGGGCAGAGGGATATTTAGGGCACCCAAATACCGGCAGGTAGGAGGGGCACCTGGGTGGCTCAGTCAGTGAAGCGTCTGACTGCTCCTTGGGTCATGATCTTGCAGTTTGTGAGTTCGAGCCCCCCATCGGGCTGTGCACTGGCGGATTTTCTCTTCCTCTGCCTCTCTCTGCCCCTTCCCACTTGCATGCAAACTTCTCTCTCTCTCTCAAAATAAATAAACAAGTTTAAGAAAAAAATGCTTGCACATGGGAGACACCCAGGCAGGGAGCAGGAGCCCAGAGTTCGAATCCCAGGGTCCTTCAACTCGCTGCAACCCCCAGAGACTGTATCCCCTTCCTGCATCTGTTTTTACATGTAAAACGAGAGCCTTGACCTTGGTTCTGTGGACAGGCCCTTAGAGGTCAGGCATGTTGCGATGCTCTGGTCGTAATGAGAATCTGGTGTAGGGATAACTCATCCTTTGGAATCACTTCGTAGCTAACAGCTTTAGAACTTTGGTCTTACTAACGGTTCAGGCTACTCAAGAGTCGGGCATGGTGTGTGCCCTTGGAAGAGGTTTTAAGTTTACAGAAGTAAACAGCAGTAACAGTGAGAGGCTTCCAGACAATCCTACCATCAGAGCCTCCTCCCTCTCGCCCGCTTCCTCTCTGCTTTCCATTTTTCGTCTCTCCCTCCTTCTGTCTCCCCCACCCTCCTCCCATCCACACCCTAATATTTCATTTCTTTTCTTATTCACTTAATTTTTTAAAAAAATTTTTTAAATCTTTATTTATTTTTGGGAGAGAGAGAGCGCATGAGCAGGGGAGTGGCAGAGAGAGGGAGAGGGAGAGAGGGAGACACAGAATCAGAAGCAGGCTCCAGGCTCTGAGCTGTCAACACAGAGCCCGATGCAGGGCTTGAACTCACAGACCACAAGATCATGACCTGAGATGAAGTCGGACATTTAACCCACTGAGCCACCCAGGCGCCCCAAGCTTATTCACTTATTTTGAGAGAGAGAGAGAGAGAGCGAGCGAGCGAGCATGAGCAGGGGAGGGGCAGAGAGAGAGGGAGGGAGAGAATCCCAAGCAGGCTCCAGGCTCCAATTCTGGGCTTGAACTCACAAACCATGAGATCATGACATGAGCAGAAACCAAGAGTTGAATGCCCAACAGGTGGCCCTCGTATCTTTTTTAATTGAAAGAAATGACTTCAAATCCAATGGAATCCACCTCCTAGCTTCCCCCGCCTCAACACCCCCGAAGCAACCACCATTCTGAGCTTGGTGCCCATCATCCCTACGTATACTTGAATACTTTTACCCTATCAACTATGTGTGTTGGTTGTGCTTTTATTTTTTTAATTTTTATTTTAAAGTTTATTTATAATTTTGGAGAAAGAGAGAGAGACAGAGCTCCAGCAGGGGAGCGGCAGAGAGAGAGGGAGACACAGAATCCGAAGCAGGCTCCAGGCTCCGAGCCGTCAGCACAGAGCCCCACACGGGGCTCGAACCCCCGCACCGTGAGATCATGACCCGTGCCGAGGTCGGACGCTCAACCCACCGAGCCACCCAGGCCTCCGGTGCTGTTTGTGTTTTTAAACTTCACATGAACGGTATCTGATTTGCTCTGGGCACCCACCAGTGTATTTTCAAGATGTGTCCAAGTTAATCCACGTGGGAGTATTCCATCGTGTCAGCTAAGGAGCTCTCGGGCCCCCTCACAGGCGTGGACACAATTCACTTCTCCGTGAACACCCGAGCGTCCGTGCCCACCCTGCACATGTGAAGGAATCGGCGCTGGTCCACAGCCCTGGCTCTACGTTGGAATCACACGGAGATGGGGGCCCGAGCCCGGTCTCGCCCACGGAGATTCTAACTTCATCCTGCCGGAGGGCAGCCTGGGCATCGGAACTGTTAGAAGCTCCCCAGGTCATTCTTAAGCGCAGCCGAGGTTCAGACCATCACCCCCAGGGGCCTCGCTGCTCCCAGTGTGGGGCAGAGTCTCGGGCGCCCCTCCCCACCTACATTTCCACCAGTTCTCGAGATGATCTGCGTGCAGGTTAAGCGTGGGAAGGGCGGGCCTGAAGGGGCCACCTAGACGTGGACACGCTGGGTCGCGGGGCACGGACATGCTCAGTTTTTCCGGCTGCTATCGGATCTCAACCAGTTTTGTAACACTCACGCCCTCAACCAGCAATCCGCGCACAGCATCTGAAAACCATGGACAGCTCCGTGTCAACGAGAGCATCACCTACAAAACCTGAAATGGCAGGAAGGTGTGTACCTTCCTCTGTAACCCAAACACACGGGACCGCTTCGGTTGTCTGCGAAAATGGAGTGCGTACACAGAAGGGTAACTTTGTCCACCAGGAAAGTTCAGGTGGCTCGTCGCCACCGGGTCAGGGTTTTACCTTCAGGGATAAAAATGGTCAAAACCCCAGACTGCTTTTATAGAAGGTCTTCCTTCTTCTTCTTCTTCTTCTTTTTTTTTTTTTTTTTTTCTCATGGCCCTGTCATAATTCCTCGTTATGCAGAGCTGGATCGTATTTAATGAGCCGCAACTCAAGCCCTCATCCCCCTCGGTTCTGTGCAGAGGACAGTCGCAGACACTCACACGGAAGGTCCTGCCGTCTGCTGTCCCACCCTTTGTGTTTTTATTTTGTCATGTTCTGCTTTTAACAACCCAGAAGGACTGTTTTGGTCGGGGGGGGGGGTGGGGAGTAGCTACTTCCTAGAAATCAGTTCATTCTGGGAATGCATTTTCTTCTCTTAATGGTATAACCAGATATTTAAAAAATGATATAGAAGTATCTTCCTGCAAGTCCCTGGGTTCATGTTAAAATAGTGAAATGACACCTTAGGAAGACAGCCAAAAAAGAGAAGTCTCGTTTCTCTGTGGTCCCTCGCCACAGAGATTGGTTTCCCTCGCTAAGCCCAGCTTATTCAACTTTCCTTTCAGGGACTCACGGGCGAGACCCCAGAGACCAATTCTTTGACCTGTATTGTTCTCATTTCCAACGTTCTCACTTTTGGTTGGTGAAACGGCTGTTTTCTTCTACCGCTGGCGTGACTATAAATTGCTACCGCCTTTGCAATGAACAATTCGGCGATACGTTTGAGATGTCCTTAAAAAACTGTGTGCATCGTCTATGAACTAAAAAATTCCACTTCTAGAAATTTATCATAAGGAAATAATAGAGGATGTGCGCAATGATTTATTTTCAAGGATGTTCTTTGTAGTGTTGTTTATAATAGCATAACATTGGAAACACCCTAAATGTCCGACCGAAAGAAAACGAGTTAAGTTGCAGTACATTTAGGGATGTTTCTGTGATGCTTGAAAACTAAAATGATACCGCAGAATATATCGATATGAAAACGTGCTCAAAGTGAATTAAATTGAAAAGTCTGAAAACATTATTGAAGCACAATTATACTTTGTGAAGAAATGTAAATATATCCATGGAAAGAATTTGGGAGAGCTATGCAGAAAGATGTCAACCACCATCTCTGGAGAACAAGTGATGGGGATTTTTAGATTTTTTTTCTCTTTCACCAAACTGCATTTTCTCTTATTTCTCCAATAAACATGTAATACTTAGGATAAAAAGGTGCTTATAAAAATGTATTCTGCTCTGTTTCAAAATCAAAACAAGATCTTACAAAGGATTTACATATATGCATATTTGTTAAGGTGTTTTTATAAAACTTTCAATGGTGTAAGATTTTAATCTCACTTTCTTCTACAGTTGACGAATGGGTATCTTTTTCATTTGAAAAGAATAAAGATATCCAAAATTGCGTTACTCCTGTATCTTTTTGAGAATGGATCTCCGTGTCCCTGTCCTATACGTTTATAAGCGAAGAACGTGAAAAACCAAATATGGTCATCTGATAGAATAAATGAGGATGTTCCTTTCTGACCTATCCTTGGGGCACCATTATTCCAGACCTACTCTGGAGGTGTCATAACAGAGCACCCTTTTCAAGGGACAAGGCCAATCTCCTCAACACGAAGCACAGGACACTTAGTTCGCTGGGTCCCGATGTCTTCATAGGTGTTATTCTCAACCATTCCCCATTCTGTCTTCCTACAGCCACACACGCCCCATGCCTGTGCCCAAACACCACCCACTGCCTGCAGGACCAGCCCCTTCTTGTCCCCTTACCTACACTCACCACCTGCTTTGGCCATCTGTCCTCAATGCTCTTGAGGGGTAAGCGCTTGTCACAACCCTCTGGGTAGGGAGGTGATGTCAAGACTGCAAGCCCACTCCCTGCACCAATGACAGTGCCCCAGTGAGCCCCACCCACCCCAACTACCCCGGCCCAGCACGGATGCTACAGCAGTAGGTCGCGTTTTGGAGAGTTCAAGTCAATGTGTTGGGTCCCAGCTCACCCTTCGACGCCATAGAGAGCCCAGTAGCGTCTCTTGGGTATCCTCCATGGTTCATGGTATGTCAGCAAAGTTTTCTTCTTCTGTCCCACCCTGCCGTCACTGAAGGAGGCTCACGAGGTCCCACGAGATTCAAGAGACCTTACCTCCTTCTCCGATTCCCCACTATGCATGTGAAGGAGAAAGGGGAGGGGGCCAGAGAATGAACCCCAGCCAAGGTATCGCCTTTGCCTGTGTTTAGGTGTGCCATCTCACACCTTCCACCTCCAGAGAGCAGCGAGGCTCAGAACCCATCACCTAACCTCATGATGGAGCCTGCTTTTCCTCTTCCATAAAACAACACGCAGAATCCAAGGACCTAAGGCATGATTCCCATAGGACAAGGACTAAGATTAAGTAAACTCACGTAAGAGTTACTGAGCATTTGCTACACACGAGTATGGATTCGGAGGCGGCCAGGAGAAAGAGACGCCAAGGAAAAACATAAACTTTTCACCAGAAGGGCTTGGCTTGAGCCTGGGTTAATGAAAAGGATTTGACAGAACTAAGGTGACAGAGCAGAGAAGCCCTTTAGTTTACGGGAGCAGCGTAAGCCCGGCTTCATAGCTGCAGAGGCATGAAACACCAGAGGTGTTGAGAGAGAAGGGAGAAACCAGGGGTGGCTACAGCGGAGGGTTTCAGAGGGCGCACACAAATGGAGGAGGATGGATATGAACGTTGAGGGTCCGATCAAAGGGAGCCTTAAACGTCTTGCTAAGAAGGCTGGACTTGATGGTCCAGGAATTTCCGAGCCACTGAAAACGTCTGAGGCATCGAATCATAATCACATCGAGTACCCCAAACTTGGTGGTCAAATAAAAGGCTCTTGGGGGGTTCCGATTCAACCATCTACTAGATGTAAACGTTAACCTCTCTGGAAATCATTTCCTTCTTCTGTGGGTAATTAAGTGAAATGTCAGGGGAATAGAAAAGTAAAGGAGATAATGAATGTGAAAGCACTCTGCCAACAGTAACATACTGCGGAGAAAGAATGCATCCACACACTGGATTTCGCATCGTAAACTCTGCGGAGATGAAATAAACAATCTATTATCGCAGGAGCAGCCTCTTCCTTTAAACGCAGAGGTCTGATTTATCGCTTTATTTTGAGAAGCTTTTGGAGGTGCTTTCTGTCAGATGAATTATGAACCACTGAAGATAAGTTGTTTGGTTTTCAGCCTCCAGTCCAATTGTTTTGAAAACATCTGTGCCACCAGCCCACATCTCACCGACATCAAAATGGTAAGCCCCCATAGTCCAAGGGAGGTCAGGAGTTGCACCCTTTAAATTACTGCTGGGGGCGGGGGGGAGTGGCGAGCAGTGCGTGGGTGGAGGGCTGAACTTATTTTTACATTTCCCTGAAACTGTTTTCTGACCTAGTAGAGTTCCACGGCTGCCAGGAAAATATTAAGTAGATATTTAAATCAGTTTGTGAAACAGAATACCTCATGCAGGCAAACATCCTGTTTCAGACCCCCCACCCCCTGCCAGAGGAATGAATAAAAGTAAGGTTAAGCAAGAGTCAAACTGGTGAAAATATAAGCCCCGAGTGACATTTTTCTTGAACAATACCAGCGTAAGATATTGGCTTTCAGATTAATAAAAAAAAAAAAAAAAAAAAAAAAAGGACCAAAAACATAAAATGTATCTCCAAGCCATATCACAACCCTATGAAATCTTTGTTTATAAAACCCAGCCCTGGGCAAGTCTGCCAGTCTGCTGTCCGAGACACTCAGAAGCCTGCAAAAATAAGACTTAACATTTTGTTTCCTTGTAGGGGGAGGCTTTACATTTACAAAGCAGGCTCAATAGAACTGGCCTCCCTTCGGGCTTCACTGTATCACAGGTTGAAATCTGAACACAAAAAGCCTACACCCAAGGCTGTTTCTGAACCTTTTGATTTCCTAATTCATAGATGAGGTTCAGTCACCATTTTGATAGCTATTGATTTCTAATTTTTTGTTTTAATTAGTGAATTAGCCAGCGAATGAGGTCTATATGACACCAATTTCCTTTTATTCTTTTATTCCAGTTGTTCTTTTTTGGTGGCCTATAGTGTATGGTCAATTTCTACAAATATCCCTGGAGAGTTTACAAAGAATGTATATTCTCTAATTGTTACATGTAGGTTTCTATAAATAACCATTGGGTCAAAATTGGTAACATATACCTAATTTTTATGTCATTGATGATAACTGCTGCAAAAGGCAAATTAAAATCTCTCACCAAAAGTGGATCTTTTTCTCCTTACAGTTCTTTATGTATTTGGAGCCTATGTTATTATGTACATACAAGTTCATCACTGTTATATGGTTTTCATGAATGTAACCTTTTTTGATTATGCATTAACCCTCAATTATCTCCAATAATGCTTTCTGCTTTCTATTTCCACTTTTGTCATGTGTGTTTTGCTTAGAATTTGACTAGTACATTTTATTCCATCTGTTTGTTGTCATTCTTTCTTTGTGTTAGATGTTTTTATAAAGAGCACTTAACTGACTTTGGAGTATGTTTTATTTATTTTTTATTTTAATTTTTTAAATATAATTTATGGTCAAGTTGGCTATCATCCTTTCTCTTTTGGTTTGGCTGCTTAACATTCTAGTTTTATTTCTCTACTTGTGAATCTTTAAACAAAATCTAAATTTAATCACCAAATATATCCTTTTCCCAAAGAAAGCAAGGAATTTAGAAGTCTCGAACTCTCATCATCCATCCTTAATCTTATATGATGATGTTGTCCAATGTTTTCATTCTACCCTGTTGTTGTACTGCCTACTTAGAAGGCTGTTATCATTTTACAGCCATTTCTCTTTAGATCTATTCTTATATTAACCAATTTCATTGTTCCCATTTTCTTCTTATCTCACTCCTTCATCCAGGATCCATTTTCTTTGTTTATTAAATCTTTTGTTATTTCCTGAAGTGAGGGTCAGTTAGCAACATACTCTGACCCTTTGTTTGAAAGTATCTTTATTTCCCTCTCAATTTACATAATGAATCAGAATGCACTCTTAATGTAGTTTTCAACACATTCCTCTTAAGCTTATTTTAAAGTCATGATTTTAAAGGACCCGTTGGCTTCACCAAACTACTAAGCGAGTTTATGGCAGAGAAAAAGAAAAAGTGAAGAGCCGAGAAGATAGCTACTTTTATCTCTTCAAATATTTCATATCTTCTGTTCTTTTTATTCCCTCCTTTCTGGAATGTCTATTAGATCTGCACAGCACATTCTCATGAGCCCCTTCCCTGCCCTTGACCTTCTCTCCTATGTCCCCTCTCTTCATCACTGTGATGGGCTCTGAAAACAACTGCAAGTGTGCTTTCGTTAATTCACTCTTTGGCTTTTTCAGATCAGCTGTTTAACCCTTCTACTGAGTTTCTGATACCTTGGAATCCTTTTTTTGTGTTTCTAGGAGTCTTCCTGCTTCTTCAAAATCATCTGTTCTTTTCCATAATGTCTTGCTCCTCTCTTTTGGGTTCCTTCTTTTGTGTATTTAACCACTTTAAAATCTACTTACTTTATATTCTTAATCCCATACTTGAATTATCTAACATCCTTGAGGGTCCGTGGTCTCTGCTGAATCTTGGTCTAGGTAGATTGTTTCTTCCTCTTTTTGTAATTTGGAGTTACAGAGTCATCTTCAACGCATGTTCTTCTGCAGGAATTCTGTAAAGTTTGGACTGAAGACATGTCTGTCCAGGAAGAGTTCACAGGTACTTCCGCCAGGTGTCTGAGGTTATCATCAGTCCATGACCACTTTTCACTGCTTAATTCCTCAGCCTGGGGTTGCTGGAAAACACAGTTCGGTGTGTGTGTGCATAGGGAGAGAAGGGATCCAACTCTCTGCTTTGTGCAGCCCAAGACCTCATCTTCTGGCCCTTTAAAACCCAAATCTCTGTGGTGTAGACATTGGTATCCCACCCCCACCCATGCCACTTGTGACAAGCTGGTGACAACGGGAGGGTGGAGTACTCTGTTCTC
Source organism: Leopardus geoffroyi (assembly GCF_018350155.1). Taxonomy (NCBI): domain Eukaryota; kingdom Metazoa; phylum Chordata; class Mammalia; order Carnivora; family Felidae; genus Leopardus; species Leopardus geoffroyi. The sequence continues at coordinate 7,249,762 of NC_059333.1, read as the reverse complement.
AGCTCCCTCTTTGTTTTTAGTCCCTCAGGAACTCAGGCACTTTCTTCCCAGTTCAGCTACGCATATCAAAGCGTATCTGATTCCAATCTGCATTTCCAGGTGCTGGGTCAGAGGAACATCTTTAGCTCCTCTTAAGCTCAATATTTTACCAGGACCACCAGTCCTCTCAGCCTATTTTTTACCGATTTACTTTAAACGTTTCCATTTCGAATGCACCCATCACCCTAGCTCATGCTCTACTCTATTCCATTAATGTTTTGCGTAACCAATTGTCAAAAAATTGATTGTACATATTAATCATGTAATACCCTACAATTCAAACACTGTAAGAAAATGTGCCTATCCTTAGCCTGCTTGAGAAGACATAATTTCATTATGTCTTTTATTCAAAAACACATGATTAAATCAGTTTTGCAGGCCTCTAAACATACCTTTGGCATTCTGACGCACCAAAATATTTCACTGCGTGGAGTCATTCTCAACTCTTCTGGAGTGGTTTATCATGGTTTATCTAGTTTTTGGGATTTTGTTTTACTTCATTTCCTCCCTTGTTGCCTCTCCTTGGTCATTCCATGATTACACAGCTTATGCTCATCGTGTTTTGGAAACGCAATGACCTGTTCCACTTAAAAGTTTCTTCCTGCTTGGGTTTTCTTTCTTTGCCCATCTTTTAGATGTTGGTGTCCCCAGAGTTTTGTCTCTGGTTCTCACTCCCTATGGGCACTCCCCTGGACTTCCTATCTACTCCCATGTTCCTCTTTTTTTTTTGTAAAATATTTATTTTTGAGAACGAGGCAGAGCGTGAGCAGGGGCAGGGCAGAGAGAGAGGGAGACACAGAATCCGAAGCAGGTTCCAGGCTCTGAGCTGTCAACACAGAGCCCGATGGAGGGCTCGAACTCACGAACCAGGAGATCATGACCTGAGGCAAAGTCACACGCTTAACCGACTGAGCCACCCAGGCGCCCCTCCCATGTTCTAACTACAACATGCACGCCATATTAGTTACCAAGCGTTGCTGTGACAGAGAACCATAAACTAAGTGGCTTAAAACAACAGAAATGTATTCTCTTAGAGCTGTGGAGGCTAGCAGTCTGAGATCAAGGTGTCAGTAGGGCCGGCTTCCTCTGGGCTCTGGGCAGAATCCTTCCCTTGTCTCTTCTGGCTTTTGGTGGTGGTCAGTCAGCCATGCGTGGTATTCCCTGGCTGACAGCTGTACCACTCCAATCTCTGCCTCCATTTTCACAGGGCTTCTCCCTATGTGCCTTCACATCATCTCTCCTTTGTGCGTCTGGGTCCAAATTTCCCCTTTTAATAAGGACGTAAGTCATTTTATTAGACCCACCCTCATGACCTCATCTTGACTTGATTCAACCTAAAAATACTCTACTTCCAAATATGGTAATGTCCTAAGGCCCTGGGAGTTAGGGCTTTAACATAGCTTTTCTGTGGGGGCACAATTCAAACGACACCACATGCTTATATCTGCAGATCTATCTCGAGTCTAGAAATTTCTCCCAAATGCCTGAGCCAACTATGAAAAGGAAAGCTGTAATTTTTTGAGGCCTACTGTATCCTAGGCACTGTGTATGCACTTCACATGTGTTGTCTCATTTAATCCATACAGCGTCATATATATATGGCATATATATATATATATATACACATACATACATATATACATAAATATATATATATATATTTATATAGTAAGCATCACTATCATCTGTATTTGGGTGTACCTGCAGGCCAAGGAAAGCCAAGATTAAGTGACTTTCCAGATCTCAGAGCTACAAAATGGCAGAGATTAGAACACAGGTGTGGTAACCCCCGACAGATGACTCTCTACCCTAAGCTCTACCCCCATACTGCCTCACTGGTGTCCCACGGGTAACTTAAACACAGAATAAACCAAACCAAAATCATCTATCTTAAAATTTTTTTTCTAATTCATTATACGTCCAGCCAGCCACTCACGCTAGGTTTAAGCCATTTTCTTTTATTTTTTTTCTAAAATTTTTATTATTGAGAAACAGAGACAGAGCATGAGCATGGGAGGGGCAGAGAGAAGGGGAAACACAGAATCCGAAGCAGTCTCCAGGCTCCGACCTGTCAGCACAGAGCCCGCCCCAGGCTCGAACCCATGAACCGCAAGACCATGACCTGAGTTGAAGTTGGACGCTCAACCGACTGAGCCACCCAGGCGCCCCAAATCTAAGCCATTTTCAATCCCATTGTGGAGTCAGACAGGTTACGTGCTGAGCAACACAGTAGACTATTGTGAACATCTCCAGTCTTTCCTTCTTTACTTAGTCCCCTTTGAAAAGCCCATTTTAGAATTTCTGCAACAACTTAACGAACACATCCTACCATGGCATGGCTTTGTGTTCTTCCCTGGATAATTTTGATAGTGTAGCATGGAAAGGAGAACGAACTCAGCCTCTGGGATCAGACAGAACTGGATGAGAATCCTGGCTCTCCAAATTATTGGCTGAGACACCCTGAGCAATGATCTTGGCTTCCCCAGCTTTAGTTTCTTTATCTGTAACGTGAGAACAACAAATACTACCTACACCATAGGGTGCTTTGTGAGGCTTAAATGAGATAATACCTTATGGACAAAGTGGACAGCCCGGTGCCTGACAACGGTGTGCACTCGATCCACAGGAGCCGTCACCATTTCTGTATTTATGATTTCGGTCACACATATAACCCAAGGGCAGTTTCCTCAATTGCTATCCAGCTCATAGTTTAGGACGATAATTAACTTGGACTTTAGGAGTTAAGGTTTAACTGGTTTGGTCGTCTGCTTGCTTGACTTGGTTGCACAGAAGCAATTTAAGTAGAAGCTTACAGAAACACGCTCCATAAGGTAGACACAGCGGGAGCGATCCATGGGAGTGGTTCGTGGCATGACGAAGTAAAATGAAGGCTTGAGGTCTTACAACAACTTCTGTAGGTATCCGTGAGCCCAGGCCTGGGTGGCGGCTCTGGTCTTACCCACCTGCACAAGTGTTCCTGAAAGAGTTGCTTTGCTTCTAGCTAGGGCTCCATGTTCCCATGTTTAAAGGGAGATGTTTATGATGGTTCTATGTGCCAACCTGACTGAATCACGAGACGTCCAGACATTTGGTTAAACATTATTTCTGGGTGTGTCTGTAAGGGTGTTTCCAAAAGAAATCAGCATTTGAATTAGAAGACTGAGTAAACTCGTAGCCCGCCCTCCCCTGTGGGGGTGGGTGACACCAACTAATCCATAAGGACGCAAATGGAACAAAAAGGTGGAGGAAGGAAGAGAGGATTTGCTCCCTTTGCCTGACTTTTGAGCTGGGGCATTGATCTCGGGCCTTCAGGTCTCTGGCTTTCATGCTTTAAGACTCAGACTAAAATCTACACCATTGGCTCTCCTGGGGTCCCAGTTTGCAGACAACAGATTGTGGACTGTGGGACTTCTCAGCCTCCATAATCACATGGGCTAATTCCTCATAAGGATAAAAAAAAGTGGTGAGGGAGAGAAGGAGACAGAGGGAGAGAGAGAGACACACACACACACACACACACACACACAGAGAGAGAGAGAGAGAGAGACTGGTTCTGTTTCTCTGAAGAACCCTAATACAAAGTTCAACTAAGATCATCAAGAGTCTTGGACCGCCAACTCCTGTGATCCTGTGATTCCTGCTAACTAAATCTGGATGACCATGAACTCAATAAATGCACATTAACTGACCCCTGCGCACAGGCCCCGAGCTCGCTGCTTTGTCTGGTGATGAAGAATACGAAAGACATATTCACCAACTCACAATCTAATAGGATAGACAGGCTCAGAGATTATGACCTCTAAGAAGACGAAAGCACAATAGGTTTACCCTCTGCACTTGGCCAGTGAGTACACTCTTCTATCACTTGGGATTCGTTTGCTTTCAAAGCCCAGCTGGGAGATGTCATATGTGGGAGGAATCACGTGATGGCCACGTGAGCCCTCTGTCACTCTAACAACTCAAAATCTTGACTTTACCAGCAAAGACCCCCGCTGGGTGCATGTTCTTTGTCTGCATGGAGCCGTTCTCTCGTGTAATTCATTCTGTTCATAAAGGATGTCACAAGAAAACGGGCTGGTGAAACGCAATGCTGCAATTATATCAGAAAGATAGTCCCATGGTCCCCTCTATAGCCTCAGTGGACCCTGAGTGTAAAGTCCGGGGATCCTGCGTGTGGGATGCAGAATTGAGAAAAACAATGCCTTCCTTGTGAAACTTCTCTGTGAAAACAAGGATTATGTTCCCACACGACTTTTTATTTTGGCTGCCAGGAAGCTCAAAGCCATACTGGAAGCATGGCTACAATATCTTGGCCAAGCTTGCGGTCAAATGTGGTCAAAATGGCTGCCTCATTCTTTCGCGTGACCTTGGTTTTCCATCAATAGTTTTAATTGCCTCAGTACTGACTCCTAATTTCTTTTTGATCAGTGGTTTGGTTCGTGTGTCTATCGGTAGCTGAGTTCACAAGGCATCTCAAATCCTTCATGGGATTGAATGAATATATGCATATCGAAGTAAGTATGAGGTCTATTCTGGTGTGAAACAAAATAAAGCATGGTAATAAAAGAATTGGTAAGATGTAAAAAAAAAAAAAAAAAGCCATGAAGTTGCCAAAAGATCAAGGCTGGTTTCCTAGACAGAGTGGATTTGCCTTGCAGAAGGATCTGTTAGCAGAGAAAGGAAGAAGGGCATTCCATCGGAGGGAACAGCATGGGCGAAGACACTGAGTTGTAGCAATGGCAGCATGAAAGCAGAGTGACGGGGTGGGGGCGGGGGGAACAGGATGTGGCAGAGAAAATGACGGAGGCTGCAAAAAAATTTAGGAATCATAGCATGAAAGGTACAAAGGAAGCTCCTCTTGACCAGCCATCTCATTCCTCAGATGTTTGTGACATTTGCCTGAATCAGTCATCTGAGCTCTGAATCCCACACTCTCCTGTCAGGAACTACATACTTCATTGTGGATGGGTCTTATCTACTTCTGACAGGCTTTGGTCACTTCCTGTGTGACGGGTACATGAGTTATAAGTGCTCAGTGAATACTTGATGAATTGAGGAGAAGGGACCCAGCACAGAGGGTGTGAGGAAGACACAATACCAGTAATTCCAGCCATGGGTGTTTGGGGGGCAAGAATAAAGGGGTCTTAAATCACGTAAGAGCTTGTATTCATGTGACTGAAACACAGTAAGCACTCTGTGAATGAATGAATGAATCAATCAATCAATCAATCAGTGAGTGATGAAGCGAATGTGGCAATTCTCGATTTCCGAGACTTCTGATCACCATGAGTGTTTGTGCCCCAGGTGGCTATTTAGAAAATAAAAGTAGAAATGTTTGAAAAGCCCAGTGCTTTAGCACTCATGTTAGGGAATAAAAACAGAAAAGGGAAAAAAAAATCTTTCAAAATGATGTAAGCTGCTAAAACCAGAGGTCCCGTTGCATTTTGGTCAGCATTTTGCAACTTTTAAGGACAGTGGACGAAGACTGTGCCTTCCTCTTTGTTAGCCCTGCTGGTTAGCACATCACCAAGTACACTGTGAATACCTCAAAAGTTACAGTGGCTGCCAGAGGGACACCTGGTACACAGAGGGACAGCATCCCTGATGGCAGGTGCTCAGTGAGGCATCGTGAAGCCCAGGCTCTTTAGAATACTAGCTCCGTGGGGCACCTGGGTGGCTCAGTCGGTTGAGCGTCCGACTTCGGCTCAGGTGGTGATCTCACGGTTTGTGAGTTTGAGCCCCGCGTCGGGCTCTGTGCTGACGGCTCGGAGCCTGGAGCCTGCTTCGGATTCTGTGTCTCCCTCTCTCTCTGCCCCTCCCCTGCTCATGCTCGGTCTCTCTCTGTCTCAGAAAAAAAAAAAAAAAAAAAAAAGTGCACTCCAGTGGTGCAGTGGGGACCCATTTGTTTCTGAACAGTGATCTGTGTTTGCAGAATTGGGGAGGCAGACGTGGAAACACCTGGAAGTTAGATTCCTGCATCGTACCCCAGGTGTCTTGGCTGTTGTTAGGAATGCAGCCAAATGCCTACAAGCCTCATACTATGATTCAGTTTGTCAGAATGAATCTCAGGCTTCCTCTTCTCCCACGCAGCATTTCGTGCCTTCAACGGTCCCGGGTTTTCCTATGGATGAAGTGATGCGTGGTCTTTGCAGATTTTATTATTTTATTTTATTTTATTTTATTTTATTTTATTTTATTTTATCTTATTTTTTTTTTTATTTAAGTATGTTTGACACACAGTGTTACGTTAATGCACCACCCATGACAGGTCCCCAAAATACACCCTAAGGGAGAAGAAACTTTAGGAAGACAAAATTCCTTCCCCCCGAACGGGTGACTCTTCATTTTTCAAAACTGTTGGGAACATCATTGTGAAACTATTGGTTATTTCTTCCCGGCCACCCACGCTTCTGAAAGTAACACAGCACGCCTTTATCAAAAACAGGTAAAAACAGGTACCTGTGTTCAGGTAAAACTTATTCAGTGTCTTCTATTTAGATTAGAGCTTCTCAAACCATGTTCTGCATGCAAGTCACCCAAAAAGTGTGCCAACCATGTGGCCTCCTCAACCCTTCCCACACCCAGGTTCAGGAAACTCGGAAATGTGCATTTTCGCATCACAAGTCTCCCGGGTAATCCTGATGCAAGTGGTTCTGACTGTACCCGGAGAAACTTTCTCCAGTCGGTGTCCAAATCCACCTGAGCCAACCAACAACGTGCCGTCTCACCAGGCCGCACGTGTCCACCTCCTCGTAAGACGGAGTTCACGGAACGACACTATGAGCTGCCACCGTGTAAGGAACAGCCCAACCCCACGAGATGGAGACTTACACCTACGGACATGCAAACCGAATAGACAGACAGACAGACAGACAGGTAGATAGATAGATAGATAGATAGACAGATCGATAGATAGAAACGTATAAATGTGATTTATTGTCTAACCGTGTACTTTGCGAGGGAGAAGCACGCATCAACAATTTTTCCAGGACAAGAGGCATGAGCCAAGGCTTTCCAGAATGTCTCGTGGTCTCACTGAGGGTTGTTCTCGTGACTTCCCTGTTCCTCCCCTACGACAAACCGAGGAATACATTTTTCTCTCGACTCAGAATGAACAGCCGGGCCATCGCCTTCCTTTTTATCCCATGAACGCTTAACCACGTACCGATTGAGGCCTTCCCCTTCTCACTGACGCCTGGTGACACCTTGGAGCCGAATGCCACCCGCCTTTTGCAACTGTGCAAAGGTTAAAAGTTTGCATTTTAAAGGCAGACGCTTCAGGGCGCCTGGGTGGCTCAGCCCACTGAGCACCCCGACTCTTCATTTTTGGCTCAGGTCATGATCTCACGTCTCATTAAGCGGAGCCCCGCCTCAGGCTCTGCGCTGACAGCACGGAGCCTGCTTGGGATTCTCTCTCTCCCTCTCTTTCTCTCTCTCTCTCAAAATAAATAAATAAAAATAAAAACTAAAATAAAATAAAAGCAGATGCTTAGAAATAAGTATTTTTTTCAGCAATCTTTATGACGTCCACGGATGAGCGTCAGTCCGTGTGTTTAGCTAGAGGGAGACACACATGCCAGGTGGAACCAGGTTTGGACAACTCTCTCCTTGGGCAGAGCATTCTAGGCCCAAGATGTGCCTGAACGAGGTGCCCGGGTCCCGGAGCCAGGGCTGAGCTGCAGACGCCGCAGCCGGACAGGGCCGTCCCCGGGTCCTGCAATCTCACGGCCACACTGGGGAATTCTCTGGACGGTCGGTGCCATGCGGCCGTGTGGGCGGGCGTGAGTGGGTGTGGGTGTGGGCGCGTGTGTTCATCTGTGTGTCTGTGTATGACCACACCTACTTGAAGCTTGACCAATAACTGAAAGGCTGACGGCTTGCAAAATCAGCCACAGCTCTCTTACAAACACTATCAACCGAATAACTGCCTGCGTTTGGTATGAAGCAACTGAAGGAGGGAAGAGCTGGAAGAGGCCTTTCTTCAGGGGATGAAACCAATCTTTGCACAAAAACGTCAGTATGAGCCAATCTGCACGACCGTCAGTCCACCCAGCCAGCTGACATTTAATGAGCACCTACTATAAACCGGGAACGGTGCGGGGCGGGGGGGGGGGGCTCTGACTTCATTGAATCGGTCCTTTGCCTCTTCCCCGTATAAACAGCTCTCCTGATCTCTGAACATTTTACTCAAGGTAGAAAGCGTCCAGCCTGTCCCTCGTTGGCAATGATATTGACGCCATCGAAGCACACTGATAGCACGACAGAAACATGACCCCATCTGTATACAGTGTGAGCACATCACACGTTACCTCTTGGGCCGGCGAGGCTCTCAGGAGCCAAGACAAGAATCTTCGATACAGGCCTGTCCTCAGATGGATTCTCTGGTCTTAGAGAACTAACAAAAACTTCGTTTTGCCTGACTTGAAGAAACGACACTCTGAAGAAACAAGGCTAAGGCTGAGAGGGGTGTGTGGGTGGGTGCTCTTCGCGTCTGTACCTCGTCCTGTTCATATCCAGACAGCGTCCGCGGCAACGGCGTCCCTGCCCCCTTCTCCTCCCCAGGAACTCCCCTGCTCTCCAGCCTTTTTTAGGTACCCCACGTCCAGGACGCGGGCCTCAGACCATCTGCATTTCCGTATGGGTCCCCCTCCGCAGGAACTGCCTTTTGTGCGACGGCCCGGGATCGAGTCCCGAGTTTCGGGTCAGCAGCTCGGGGGCTATGGTCAAACCAAAAGGGGGGAGCTTCCGTACAAAAGCCAACTGCCTTTCAGTCAACATCGAAACCTGTTTTGTCCCCGTCATCGGGCACACGTGAGACTTCATGTCTGCTGTCTCCTATAAAGGTCTCACAACATGCCTCCGAGGTGGCCCCAAAGGATGATGCCTTTCGTATCAAGGCATCAAGCAGTCTTGCTGAAAGCCACTGCCCAGCGACCACCCTGGGGAGCAGCCCGGGCCACGGACCCAAGCCAGACGTTCTGCCAAGTACTGCGTGCTTTGCACTCTATTTGGAAGGTGTCGGAGGTCCGTGAAAGTGGCCGCGTGCAGGAGAAGGGGCAGTGGGATGAGACACACACCCTGAGCGGATCTGAGCCTGCGGCCACCCCGCTTCACGGAGGTGAATTTCAGTGACCCCTGGAGCAAGACGGAGTCAAGTCTGTGTGGACCTCGCTCGTGCACTGGCAGCCTTTCGTGCATTCTCCCCTCGCTTGGTGTTCGTGGAGAACCTACCTCAGGCCAGCCCTGTACTTGGCCATGGAGGTTGGGCCTTCCGGGGGGGCTTGCGTTGTACTGAGGGAGGAAGCCACTCAGCAAACGCTCACGTGAATGGACAGTGGAGTGACAGCCGGGAGACAAAGAGGGCGTTGGGGGTTGAGGTCAGCAGGTAGAGTGGGGAATGGCTTTGGGCGGCGCCTTCAGGAAAGGCCTCTCCGAGGAGACATTTGCACCAAGCGCTCGTGAAGGACAGAACTACCTGGAACCAAGGGTTTCAGGCTGAAGTGACCCTGATTCCAAGCCCCTGAGGCCAAGCCACAGGGTGACCAGATGGCTGCAAGGAGTGACAGAGGGGAGCCCACAGGGGCCGTGTTAGGAGCCGAGATTTAACCCAGCAGCTAACGGAAGAGACCCAGGGCAGGCAGGCCCGTCTGAACGCGGACTTGGCCTCCTGTTAACAGTAGTCCCCGGGAGAAGTTAGTTGACCCCTGGGAGCTCCATTTTCCTCATCAGGAAAATTGTGATAAGGATTCCTATTTTCCAAGGGGCGCCTGGGTGACTCAGTCGGTTAAGGGTCTGACTTTGGCTCAGGTCAGGATCTCATGGTCCATGAGTTCGAGCCCCGAGATGGGCTCTGTGCTGACAGCTCAGAGCCTGGAGCCTGCTTTGGATTCTGGGTCTCCCTCTCTGTTCCTCCCCCCTCATGCTGTCTCTCTCTCTCTCTGTCTCTCTATCAAAAATAAATAAACATTAAAAAATAAAAAAAAAAACAATTCCTATTTCCCAAGATATCACGAGATGGTGCCTTCACACTGCTTACCCAAAACCCTGACACCTGTTAAGGACCCACAAAGCAGTGACGGTGTCTGTGGTAGTTTTGGGTTTCTGCAGCTCGTTTCCTCTGAAAAGTCATCTTTCCCATCACCTTCAGTTTTTTGCTAAACAAGTAAGTTCGTGGCATTTTCCTCAAGTTCAGGGCTATTGCTTTGGTTTGAGTTTAGAATTACTTCTGTGGCAAAGAGTCATTCTGGTTCTCAGAATCGGGACGACAGGCCAGGGAGAGCTGGAATTTTCGACTTTGAGCACAAACCGTGACGCCTCCCAGCTTTGTATTTTGCCAGCTGAGAAGTCTTTTTCAAAAGCATACCACGTAGGATGAAAATGTAGCACTTCATGCAAAAACAAGGGTATTTAAGAGGGGCCCCTGGGCGGCTCGGTCAGTTAAGCGGCCGACTCTTGGTTTCCGCTCAGGTCACGACCTCACGGTTTGTGCGATCGAGCCCTGCGCTGGGCTTTGCGCTGACAGCGCAGGGCCTGCTTGGGAGTCTCTCTCTCCGTCTCTCTCTGCCTCTCCCCCACGTGTGCTCTCTCAATCTCTTTCTCAAAAATAAACTTTTTTTTTTTTTTAAAAAAAAGAATATTTACCACCAAATAATCTCAGAGAAAGGGCATTTCTTCCCCTGAAAGGTCATTTTTCGTAGGTTTCCATCCTCTCTTTGTCTCTCACGCGCACACACACACACACACGCACACGCACGCTCAGTGGACATTCCACCACAGGTGGACAGGCTCCTGCTGGCCTGCGTTTACAGTCCCTCCCCCAGGCCATGGAGGGTGCTGGATGCCAGAGGCAGGCAGGCCAAGCTCGACGGCCCCCCAGGAGCATCTGACCTGCTGGGACGATCACTCTGCGCTCGTTCGTGGTCATGTTTGGGGGCGGAATGTGCTTCTCCTCCATGTAGCTGCCATAATTCATGCCGACGGTGTCTGGGCCGCCCGCCATCTTCCCGCCTTTTGCCATGCTGCATTCATCCGGGGAGTTTCTGAAGGAGAAGAAAATACATTCTTCCATTATTTCTGCCACCCGGCCTGCCTGTGACACACAGAACGGAGCAAGGGTGCGGTGGAGAGAGGCAGACGGAGAAGGGAGGAGGGAAGAGTCAACGGGCAAATACGGTGTCGGCTCGGGGCTGAGTGGCCCTGTCCCCCCAAAACTCCTTTCCTGAAGCCCTGACAAATGGAACGGTATTCAGAAGTGGGGCCTTTGGCAGGTGATCACATGAGGTCACAACGGCGAGGCCCCCATGATGGGATCAGTCCCCTTACAAGAAGCAGAAGGGACCCGGGGACTCTCCCTCTCTGTCTCTGCCACTGAGGATACACTGAGAAGGTGGCCGTCCACAGCCCAGACCCTGGCCTTGCCGGCACCTTGGCCTTGGACTTCCAGCCCCCAGAACTGTGGGAAATAAATTAATAAATTTGTGTCACGTAAGCCCCCCGGTCTGCGGCATTTAGCTATGCCAGCCCGAGGGGACTAGTGCACTGCCCACCCTCGGCTGAAGCCCGGGGCGGCCTGGAGGGAAGCAAGTTGCCAGCTGGCTTCTGTTTCTTAAGCCAGAGCCTTCTGAAACTGTCATGTCAAAACTCCACTGGTGACAGCTGTTTGGAAACACTTGCAAGGAACAGTGAACCGCCACGGTCCTGTCTCCGTGACGGTAAACAGGCCATGTACCGTATGCACAGAGGTGACCCCAGCTCGGACAGCTGGGTTTATCCTCCAACGACATTCGCCTTCAAAACCTCAGAATGAATTCTGTGTGTTCAGTTTCAACTCCCTATAGCCAATCATGAGATATGGAGCTTTGGAGGCTCACTGTCCCTAGCCGAGACACTGGCAGGCGGGGCAGAGACGGGGGCAGACCTGGCAGCCTGGGAGGTGGCCGGAGAGTGGACTCAGCCGCCCCTAAGGGTTGGGATGGGGTGTGAAACCAGCCATGAGGACGGAGGCAGACAGGAGTCAGCCGCTGGCCCTCTGAGGACCACTCACAGGGCCACTACCGTCAGGAAGGCAGCGGCAGCCATTTGGATAAAGACAAACCCTGCCTTCTTTCTGGAAAAAGAAGAAAGGACCATAAATATATGATGAATTCATATCTAACAGGGAAACCCCCCAAAAGGAAAATCCAACGCAACCAGGAAACAGAAAAATATGTCAATGCCTTTTAGAAGGTTAGCCCACAGGTCATTAACTTCGAGACCACTGTAGATGAGGGGCCTTGATAGTTGGGTTATATCTTCTAAGGTGGGTTTCCAAAAACTGCCTCTCGAGCTCTACCCCACACAGGATTTTCCTACTCTTGGGAATCTCCAAAACTCCACTGCATGTTGGATTCCCTCCCAGTGTCTAAGGCGTTGAGGTTGTGGGCTCCACTCCAATGAACTTTTCTTCGTCTCCTCCACACCCCACTAGTTGAAGCTCTGCATCCAACTTGTGGAATCATGGAACCATGGGCCTGGCATGGCCTTGACCTTCAAGCTTGAGAACATCAAAACCATCTGAGCCAGAAGGGCACTCTCTGGGTGGGACAGGCCCAGAGTGGGATGGAGAAGGTCATTGGGGAGCCAAAAGCTTGGCAGGGGTGTGGACAGGAAGGGCAGACCAAGGGAAAGAGTGCCCTGGAAAAGAGGGAAAAGAGGGAAAAGAGTTCATTCAGCATCCTAGATCACTGAAAATACACACAGACCTGGTGCTGATGGAGAGAGCTCAGGGCTGACAGCGAGGAAGGCGTAGGTACATCTACAGATAAAGATCGTGGTCAGGGTCACAGGACGAAGGCCCCACCACAGGCCTGGAAATACATGGGCATGTTTCACAGCATCCCCACAGCTGTACTAACACGAAGGAAATTTATAAACAATAACAGTCTGAGTTCCCATGGTGCAGACTCTCTAGATTTCCATCACTGCCTACACATGCATTATTTCCTCCTGATGCTACTTTTCCTGGCTGCAGACACTTATCTCTAAAAGGCCCATCCTAATATCACAACACGGAATGTCTTCACTTGACACTTAGTTTCCTATCCCTCTGGAAAATTCCAGCAGTTGAGGAGAAGGTGTGTGTTTTGGTGTATTTTCCTCAAGGAGAGAAGTTACTCGGGACTAGGGGACAGAGTCTAAAAGATTTGGTTCTTCAAGGAACAAGCTTTAGATGCTGTTCAGCAGATGAGCATAACTCTGACAACAACTATAGAGTCTGGGATGAGCGCTGCAAGTTCACCCATTCACTCATCCATCTAGACCATTTTTATTGAGTGCCTGCTGTATACCAGGCACCATAAGTTCTCTCTTCTCCAGCAGGACAGGTAAGCTTTCCCATTCACCTTCCACTGAAAACCAAACCCCAAAAAACAAAAACAAGAAACAAAACAAAAGCAAAGCAAAAACAAAAAACAGAAGCAAAACAAAAACAAAACAGCCCTCAGGACCCTATTTTCAAAAGCTGTGCCTTCAAGACAGTTGAAAAAAAAATCATCTTTTTTCCATTGTATTTTTGTTTTAGCTTCAGGGGAAGATAGAATGGAACCAGGTTTTTGATCATTTCCAATAGTTTCTGTAAAAAAAAAAAGCTCTAAGGGAACTCCGGCCCCCAGAGAGGGGAGAGGGTCACGCCCCAGGCCACTGACAATGCTGGACTCTGAGCAGGTTATCGATACACAGTGGCCACAAGAGCCCCGGCTGTTCTGTTCTCACTTGCCAGGCATTTCCCCTGGTGTATTCTCTTGGGAATTTTAACAGACTGAGAGGAGCACACGGGAAGTGTGGGCCCTGTCCTGAGAGCCTAACCATTAACAGTCCTCACAATAGCCTGGGGGGGGGGGCAGGTGCATACATCACGTCCATTTTTCAGAGGCGTAAGCCAAGTACACAAAGGAGAAGGGCCTGCTCAGGTCGCAGAGCCAGGAGAGGTCAAAAGTAAGACTTGAAGCTGGGCAGCCTAACTCCCTGCCCCTGTGCAGAATGCACCCACCAAGTCAAGGGAAGATGCTGTCCCTACAAGGTGAAATAAACCTGAACTTCAGAAAGGCGTTGACAACTCCCTGACCACGTATTACTCTGGTTTAAGCCATGTGCTGCAATATTTGCACAATTCCTATTCTAGGGCATCACTGTAGCCCCAGGGCAGGTTCAATCCCGGGCACGGCGTGTGTGGGACCCAACGAAGGACACATATAAAAGAAAAAAAAACCTAAGTAAGAAATAGAGGCAATTCCAGGAGAAGAACATTTTTTTCAGAGGATACATCTATTATTTAGACCCTGCTTTATTTAAGGAAAAAAAAAAAAATCTCAACCTGATTCAGAGAACTGGAAAGTGTATTTTTAAAAGTCTCACAGTAAATACATTTTCAGTTCTTAGCGCAGGTGTGAGAAGAAAAGATCCACACAGCTTCACTGACATCGTGCACGCCGAGGCTTGTAAGCCATCAAAGAGAAACTTCCAGAAACAGTTTGGTACTCCACCGGCAGCAAGCCCTGCCAAGAACAGAGGATCATATGATCTCTACGCTACCATGATAAGGGTTTGGGTGTTCAATGTATCGCTTTTGAAATGCACACAGCAAAGGGCATCCCTTTAAATGCTGTATTGTTAGTATTTACATACGTGTTTTCTAGCACTTTCTGTGAAGATTCTAAGGCAATTCATTAGGTGCTTGCTAAGTGGGTCATCATTTATATGAAATATGAAATACGAAATGCTTTGGTCTTAGTGTTTGGGGCATGAATTTCTTTATTGCAAGTAAGGCATCCTTCAAGACATTTCTCTCAATGACGCTTTTCAGGGCATACGGAAGTTATTATGCAAACCCAAATCACAACGAGATGTCACCTCACACCTATCAGGAGGGCTACTGTAAAAAACAAAAGATGACAAATGTTGGTGAGGATGCAGAGAAATCGGAACTTTTGCATACTCTTGGTGAGGATGCCAAATGGTACAGCTGTAATGGAACGCCGTGGGGAGGTCCCCGAAAGTCTTTTTTAAAAGACAATCATATAGGGGCGCCTGGGTGGCTCAGTCGGTTAAGCGTCCGACTTCAGCTCAGGTCACGATCCCGCGGCCCGTGAGTTCGAGCCCCGCGTCGGGCTCTGGGCTGATGGCTCAGAGCCTGGAGCCTGCTTCCGATTCTGTGTCTCCCTGTCTCTCTGCCCCTCCCCCATTCATGCTCTGTCTCTCTCTGTCCCCAAAATAAATAAACATTAAAAAAAAATTAAAAAAAAAAAAGACAATCATATGATCCAGGGATCTCATTTTTGCATATTCATCCAAAAGAATGGAAATCCAAATCTCAAAGCGATATTAGCACTCCTTTGTTCCTTATAGCTGATATTCCCGATGGTCAAGGTGTGGAAACGAATGTCCACGGACGGCCCGGTGGATGAAGGAACTGTCGTACACACAACAGTGTACTCATCCTCCTGTAAAAGAAGGGAATCCTATAATGCACGACAACGGCTGGGCCTTGAGCACGTTATGCTGAGTGACATAGATCGGTCACCGACGAACAAAGGCCGGGTTCTGCTTCACGTGAGGTATCTAAAGTCGTCACATTCAGAGAACTGAATAGTGGGACAGTGGTTTCCAGGAGCTCGGGCAGGCGGGGAGATGGGGGGTTACCAACCAATAAGCATAAAGTTTCAATCAAGCGAGATGGAAAAGCTCTCGAGATCTGCTCTCCAATATTCTAGCCTTTGGTCAACAATAATGTGTACCTCAAACTCTGTTAAAAAGGTATAGATCGCTAGGCACCTGGGACAGCACAGAGCCCTCTTCGGATCCTCTCTCTCCCGGTCTCTCTGCCCCTTCCCTGTTCACACTCTTTCTCGAAAATAAATAAAATAAATACTTTTAAAAACACCGAACAAAGAAAAAAGGGGTATAGATCTCATGTCAGATGTTCTTACCACATTGAAATAAAATACATTGGAAATGACTGGGTCTTTGCCACATTCTCGTCTTCACATTTTCGGGTCTGGGTTCAGTGTGTAACCCGAAAAACCATAGAGAATGTGGCATCAGAGAGAGGGACTGGGAGCTGGGAGGACAGCTGCTCCCCTCTGTCACAGCAGAAGAAATCCCACCTTGGGCTGAGGTCGCCCCGGGAGGGGAAGGCTGGTGCAGAAACAAGAATTTCACTAAGGCACCTGACGAAAGCTGGGGCGCCATATCGCTTCCCAACTCCCCCAGTGCCCTCTTGGGGCCACACGGCTTTGGGAGTTTAGTCTCCCGAAGGAGCAACCTCACAACCCCACGGCACACGCATATAACTGTGGCCACTCCAGGGGATAAGGAAATAGCGCAGAAAGACCCTTCTGCCTTCACCTAGAAAAGATGGCACCGTGGTGCCCTTCTTCAGAAAACTGCACACACATGCCCAACTCAGTTGGCTTGTTGAGCCTCAGCGAACTAAACACGCTGAAAGAGCGTTTGCAGAATCAAGTTCTCATGAATCGAGACAATGAGTGCTGACTTCGTAAGGCATACTAGCATTTCGAACCAACGATCGAAGGGGCAGGCAAAGAATACCCGATAAATTGGAAATTGCACTAAATTTAAATTCAGGTGAGATGTCAGCCATGTCCCCGAACCCAACTGGGTTCTGACAGAGTTTCAGAATCAAGGGGCTGGAAGAATCTCCATCCCCAACCCCCCAGGCATGACTCTCCGGAAGCTACTTAGACCAACAAATGTTTAGTTCACATTACTAATGTTTTTCTAGGGAAGAGTTTCCATCATTCTCCTCTGCAACTTTAGAGTTATGTTTATGTGGGCGTGTGGTGGTTTCGAATCTACTTTCTTCCTTTACCCTTCCTCAAACCATGTGAGGTTTACGAGGCATAGAGACGACACGATATAAGGCAGTTATAAAAACACACACGAGACAAAACGATAACATAAATAATCAAAGGCATGGAGGGGCGCCTGGGTGGCGCAGTCGGTTAAGCGTCCGACTTCAGCCAGGTCACGATCTCGCAGTCCGTGAGTTCGAGCCCCGTGTCGGGCTCTGGGCTGATGGCTCAGAGCCTGGAGCCTGTTTCCGATTCTGTGTCTCCCTCTCTCTCTGCCCCTCCCCCGTTCATGCTCTGTCTCTCTCTGTCCCAAAAATAAATAAACGTTGAAAAAAAAAATTAAAAAAAAAAAAAGGCATGGAAGTGAATTTAATGTAAGGGCAGAAAAGTAACCAATCACGAGATAAAATCAGCACATTGAGTAGGCTTACTATTTATTGTTGCTAGAGGTAGGACACCAGTTTATCTCTGAGCTTCCTACTGGCCAAAGCAAAGAAGCAAATGCATCCCGTTACTATTCAAGGTGTCAGAAACATTAAGACGAACCAGGTCTTAGCAAGCGACATCCTTCCCAGTATCTGATAACAGGTTCAGAGCATCGCACACAGTGTCGGGGTAGGGGTGGGGAGGGCTGGTGATAAAGCAGGGTGCTCCAAGCACTCAGGTCCCTGCTGCTTCGGCTACAGAAATCAAGAGACGGCACATCCTCACGAGTCCTCCATACCTGCCGTTTCTTGACCCTTTTGGAAAGAACTGGCCAACCAGGGAGGTCAGTGCAGGAATATTAAAAATAAGCAAATAATCAGGGCACCTCGGTGGCTCAGTCATTTAAGCATCTGACTCTTGATTTCTTGCTGAGGTCATGATCTTACGGTTCATGAGTTTCAGCCCTGAGTCAGGCTCTGTGCTGACAGTGGGAAGCCTGCTTGGGAGTCTCTCTCTCCCTCTCCCTCTTCCTCTCCCCTGCTAGCTCATGAACTCTCTCTCTCTCTCTCTCAAAAATAAATAAATAAACATTAAAAAGATAAGGGAATATGGGGCGCCTGGGTGGCTCAGTCGGTTAAGCATCCAACTTCGGCTCAGGTCATGATCTCACAGTTCAGGGGTTCGAGCCCCGTGTCAGGCTCTGTGCTGACGGAGCCTGCTTCGGATTCTGTGTCTCCCTCCCTCTCTGCTCCTCCCCCACTCGCGGTCTGTCTCTCTCTCTCAAAAATAAATAAGCATTAATTTTTTTTTTAATTTTTTAAAAAGACAAGGGAACAATTGAAAAACAAAACAAAAGAACCTGGAGAGACAGAATCGTCTACATCCCAGTTTCCAAAAATCTTCTGTTTCTATGTTTTAAACTCACATTTGCCCCTGAGAGCACCCAATGCACTGTGGGCAAACAAATATTTACAGACCTTACTTAGATCATCTCCTACCTAGTATTTGACTGTTTACTCCTCCCAGGACCGGCCTCAAGCTCTCTTCATGTATTTATGTTGTAGTAAATATATGGGCAACGCATCTCGCACAGTGCCAAAGTCACGGTAAATGCCACATGTTAGCTGCTGCTTACGCACTTCACGCACACAACTCCACGAGGCCAATACCAGGAAACAGGAGCCCCGTTACAGGCAAAGCACAGAGGCTGGGTAGGGAGTATGTTGTGTCCCAGGTGATACAACCAGCAGGGGAAGAGCCAGGATTTGAACTTAGGCACTCGGGGTCCTGAGTCCAAGTCCTCAATCACCACACTCTAGGACCTCCCCCGGCAGCCCCACACGAGTCGTCCGTCTCACGGGCGTGAAACACAACAGAATGGGCGTTGGGTATTTTCAGAAGAATATCCTGGGAGTGGCCCTGAAGGCAGTCATGGAGAGATTTGCAGATGTGAGCTGAGCCACGTGCCCACAAAGGCAGGGCCTCCAGGGAGAAGCCAAAGATGATGTGTTTATGGGGACATACCTACGGATTTTGGTTAAGTCTAGTTTTGTTTTGTTTGAAGAATTTTTAAAAAAAATTTTTTAATGTTTATTTATTTTTGAGACAGAGAGACAGAGTGTGAGCTGGGGAGGGGCAGAGAGAGAGAGGGAGACACAGAATCGGAAGCAGGCTCCAGGCTCTGAGCCATCAGCCCAGGGCCTGACGCGGGGCTCGAACTCACGGACCGCGAGATCGTGACCTGGCTGAAGTCGGACACTTAACCGCCTGAGTCACCCAGGCGCCAGCCCCCCGCTTTTTTTTTTTTTAAGAAGATGCTGATCAACCCCATTTACAGTTGAATGTCAAATGTTCTCCCCACCAGACCTCCTGGGGGAGCTCAGCACAGTCCCTTGGTCGCTGCAGGCTCTGCAGAGAGGATGGGCTAACGCTGGTGACTGGACTGTGACAGGAAATCTGGCCAGAGGTTCCCCGGCTAAGAGGCACAGCAGGAATGAACCTGACCCAGAATGTGGACCTAAGAACTGAGGACCAGGACAGAAGTTGGACCATCGGGAAAGTAGTCAGTCTAAGGTTTTCAGATCGAGTGGAACACAGCCCGAGGCAAATCTTCATTTAGCTGTTGCCATACATAACACCCTATTTTATTTTTTATTCTTTTTAAAGAACTCCTTTTTTAACTTTTTTTAATGTTTATTCATTTTTTGAGAGTGAGGGAAACAGAGCGTGAGCAGGGGAGGGGCAGAGAGAGAGGGAGACACAGAATCCCAAGCAGGCTCCAGGCTCCGAGCTGTCAGTGCAGAGCCCGATGCGGGGCTCGAACTCAGGAACTATGAGATCATGACCTAGGCCGAAGTTGGAGGCTTAACCGACTGAGCCACCCAGACACCCCAAAGAACTCTTTTTTTTAATGTTTATTTTTGAGAGAGAGAGAGAGAGAGAGAGAGAGAGTGAGCACGTGAGCAGGGGAGGGGCAGAGAGAGAGGGAGACAGAGGATCTGAAGCAGACTGTCTACTGATGGCAGTGAACCCAACATGGGGCTCAAACTCACCAACTGTGAGATCATGACCTGAGCTGAAGTAGGACGCTTAAGCGACTGAGCCACCCGGGGCCCCCAATAATACCTTATTTTAAAAAGGGATAATGTGCCTGTAAAAATGTAGCGAGAAATTAAAACTGGGGCTTTGTTTTTGAAAAAAAACAAAATAAACTTGGCATCTGACATTGAGTTTCTCACATCAGAGGCTACGGACAGCAGGGTAGATAGACTCCATCATGGAAAGAGCCCGCAGCGAACGGCACAGACGTGGCCATTAGCTTGACAAGGACGGAGACTCAGCCCTGTACTGTCGTCTGTGCTGTGTGAATGGACCTCATTTATCCAAGAATGTCGCTGAACGCAGCCCCAGGCGACAGCCCTGAGCTCACCAGCCACATTAAATCTGTGATTCACCCTCACTTCAGAATAGTTAGCAGAGGCTTTGGAACTTAGAAAAAGTCCACAGCAAGGCAAAATCAAATGTGGAAAATCAATGTACTTCTTCTGGAAGCGGGTAGATGGGGCGCCTGGGTGGCTCAGTCGGTGAAGCTTCCAACTTCGGCTCAGGTCATGATCTCACAGTCCGTGGGTTTGAGCCCCGCACGGGGCTCTGTGCTGACAGCTCGGAGCCTGGAGCCTGCTTCCGATTCTGTGTCTCCCTCTCTCTCTCTGTCTGCCCCTCACCTGCTCACACTCTGTCTCTCTCTCAAAAATAAATAAACTTAAAAAAAAATTAGAACCGGGTAGAGACAAACCCGCGATCCTCTTGAAAATCTCCTTCTTCAGGACCCATCCTTCTTCCTATCCCTGAATTCCTCTTGCACGTAGAGACAACTCTCCACTGCCTTTCTCTCCACCACATGCTGGGGGAGTGTTCTTGAGCTCTGCTTCCAGAATGATCTTCCCCAAATACAAATCCGCACTGGTCACGTGCATCCTAAGCCCTGCGTTGGACCACAGGACCTTCGGATTAACACACACGCCCCAGACTCTCTGGGTCTCCTCAATTCATTCGTTTCTCCAACCAGTATTTACGGAGCAAATCTCTCTGCTAGGCCCTGTCCTAGGTGCTGGGGATACCTCGGGGCCCCTGTTCTCACAGTGTCTGCATCTGAGCAGCGAGAGCCCCTCTCCCCCGCTACACCTTCTCTTGCCCTCGTTCACGATGGTCCTTATCACCCCAACTCTTACGCGGATAAGCAAGTTAATGTCGCTAGCACGCAGCCTTCAGCTCGTCGCCGTTTATTGGAACGTCACTATCTTCCAGAATGTTCTTTTTAGTTCATTGGGTGGTGAAGCTCCGTGAGAGAAATACAAAGGTTTTCTTTGACAGTTCTGCCCTGAAAGTCCAGAGAGGTCCGTTCCGAGAGAGGGCCCACGGGAGGCTGGCCGGGGCAAAGTGCGTACTTGGTTCTAATCGACCGAACAAACTCCTAATCGAGTTCCATGGCGGGGACTGAGGCAAGTCGCTACAAAAGGCATTTTCAGGCCCCCAGACAAGGAAGGGATTGTCTGGAGAGCGCCGGGGTAATTTGTGGGTCTGTTTTATTTCTGAATCAGAGGCAGTGGAAAAGCCGCTTCAGACCCCACGGCTGGGCGGCGGGCGGAGCTTGGCAGTGATTCATGGAGAGCTCCCCGCTCACACTGAAACTGGAGATGTTTGTCTTTACAGCTGGGTGTTATTTTTACCCTTGCTAAATATGCTCTCTTACACCTGGAATCCCCGTCTCTTCCCTCCAGCCCTGTCCCCTTCCCCCGCCTCTCCAAAGCAGTTGAAGACTAAGTTAATTAAAAAGTCACCACCAACTCACCAACAGTTAGTTCTTTGTCCCTGCCAGGGGTTTGAAGCTTTCCCGAGTTTCTTCATTTAAGTTTATAATTCTCTTTACAGCTGAGAGCGGGTACCAGCCAGACCATGTTACGTGTCGGTCCTGAAATCTCGGGGCGGGGGGCGATGCGTCCTTTTGGGCTTCATCATTTGGACATAAAATGTGCTATAGGATAGGATCTCGACGAAGAGTTACATGCGCAGGATGAGATGTGGCTTCTCTTCTGTCTCGTGAGTTGCCATTGTTGTTGTCGTTGTTTGCTTGATACACTTGGCATTTCTCAGAGAGGAAAGAACGAAGCCCAGTAGGCACCAAGGGGCTTCAGTCTTTCATTTGCATAACAGGCTATGCAAATTCTGGTTAACCAAAATGATTTCACTCTCAAGATAGAAAATCCCAAGGCGGTCCCCCTGTCCCGCTGCCAATACCCGCACTGACCCAACGGAACTTTCTGGCGTCCTGACGGGGGGCAGGACTCCGAGGCTCTCCTATTCTACAAAATGGCGCCCACCCACTCGACACCCCAAGAGATGTCGAAGGAGGTAATGAGTGGCTGCTGAGGAGAAGGGATGAGAAGTCTGCTCCAGACAGAGACGCGGCGGCAGAACCTCGGTCTCCCTCCCGACTGTTCCCTGGGTGAGGCTCTCGGTCCACGTCCCAGTTTTGCAGCCCGATGAACTGACATCTGTAAAGACTCAAGGTCCCTTACAAGTAGGACAAGCTATTACTAAGTGGCCTCCCTGTCACGGTTTGGAAAACTCACTAGCTCGCAAGGCTCCCACAGGGTGACTTGGAAGGTGGCCGAACAAGGCATCTTGGATGCCAGTCTGATTCAGAACCTCGAGGCAGACAGGAGTAAGTGAGATTAGCATTGGGAACTTCTCTGTCCTAACAGAACACATGAAGTCTTACAGCAAATGTAGGAACATAAAGACTAAGTCAAATCTCCATGAGTCAAAGGAGAAAGGCACGGAGAGAGAGTGGTCCCGGCGAACCACGTTCAAATACCAAATATTGAGTGTCACAGGTACGACGAAAGACTCGGGCATTAAAAGACCTTCAGCAGAGACTCCTTCTGTAGGTAGTAGGTGGGCACAGCACAACACAACACAACACAACTGACGTGCAGGGTGGTTGAACGGTTGCCATCCGAACACTGAGAATTTTTTTTTCAGTTTTCATTTCGGCCCAATGAGTATTTACTGAGAGCCACTGATGAGCTTGGATGGCCAAGTCTCTCCAACCCGCTTGTTGTTTTTAAAATGTGGTTTTAGGGGCGCCTGGGTGGCGCAGTCGGTTAAGCGTCCGACTTCAGCCAGGTCACGATCTCGCGGTCCGTGAGTTCGAGCCCCGCGTCGGGCTCTGGGCTGATGGCTCAGAGCCTGGAGCCTGTTTCCGATTCTGTGTCTCCCTCTCTCTCTGCCCCTCCCCCGTTCATGCTCTGTCTCTCTCTGTCCCAAAAATAAATAAACGTTGAAAAAAAAAAAATTAAAATGTGGTTTTATCTGGGGACATGTCACGAAGGTAGCGTGAAGGTGAGCCCAGGTAAATTGGCCCGCTGGAATAAAACGACACGAGACGGAAGGAATGGTTTTTAAACGCGCGCCATATGCAAGGAACCACAACAGTCAGAGTTTGGATGTAATGCCTCTCAGTGGACAAGGCATAGGACGTAGAGCTTGTCTGTCACCTGGAGGAGACTGTGCTGTCCCTGCCAACACGGAAAAGCTGTCTGGCTAAAGGAAGCAGCCTGAGGGAGTGGAGAGGAGGCCAGGCCTGGGGTCACATGGCCGATGACAGGTGGATGTGAGCAAGATCAGAAAACTGAGAAACTCAACGGTTTTCCTCCGTGAGACGGGTATAAACGTAATGTCATTCATACATCGGATAATACATCGTATATTAAAATCTATTAATAAATCATAGTTGGGCTGTGGATGTGCTGATAAATGCTGCTCCTTCTTGGAGTCTTTCTTTCGTGTCCAGGAGGATGGGGTCACACCCTCATGCCTGCGATGGCTGGGCCCCAGACATCCCTCTGTTCCGTACTTGTCACGGGATCTCCCAGAACCTTCCTCACGCCTGACGGACCGTGAGCTTCTTTTCACCCATCTTCATAGCAGCTAACGCAGTGCATGATGTGAACACCAATTAGATGTTAATTTAGGAAAAGGTTTCTCAATTTTGACACTGTTGACGTTCGGGGCGGGAAGGTTCTTTCAGAGGTGAGTGGAGGGGGCGGGGGGTGGGGGCGGGGGATCCTCTTTTGTGTATCGTATAATGCTGAGCACCAGCTCTGGCCTCCAGCCACCAGATGCCAGGAATACCCCCCCTCCCACTGTGACTATCAAAAGTGTTCTGCAGAGGCCCCTGGGGGGCTCAGTCGGTTAAGCGTCCAACCTCAGCTCAGGTCCTGATCTCGCGGTTTGTGAGTTCGAGCCCCGCGTCGGGCTCTGTGCTGACAGCTCAGAGCCTGGAGCCTGCTTCGGATTCTGTGTCTCCCCCTCTCTCTCTCAAAAATAAATAAACGTTAAAAAAAATTTTTTTTTAAAGTGTCTGCAGACATTGCTAAATGTCCCCTGAGACACAATCACCAGGGTTGAGAAATGGTTTAATGAATTAAGATCCACCGAACTCAGGTGAGGAGGTGAGAGCCCCTCCCATTCTGCCCGGTGTTCATTAGCACTAAGTGCGTGGCCCCAACGTCTGGGCTGATGTTGGAGGCGCCCAGGCTCTAACCTCGGGAGGATTCCCGGTGTGGTTTGTCCACGTCTCATTTGGAGTCTCCCCAACACCCTGGGCTCATCCCTACTTCCCGCCTTCTTCCTCCATAGGTCCAACCTGTCAGCAAAGCACATCAGTCCTACCTTCAAAATGGGTCCAGAATGCCACCACCTCTCAGCCAGGCACCGCCGTCCCTCACCCGAATTCCTGCACAGGCCTCCTCCAGGAGGAGCCTGGGAGAGCCTGCTAACTCTGAGGAATGTCACGCCCCCACCTTCCTACAGCACCCCGACAGTCTCCTCGCTCACTCAGAGGGAAGATCGCTGCACCTCCTTGCCTGTTTGTGGCTTGGGTCACTAGGTATCAGTCACGATTGTCCTCCAGCGCTCCAGGCTGACCCCAGGGCCTTTGCACAGAGCACTCCCTTCTCCTGGAATGTTCTGCTGTTTGACCATGGGGCATTCTCCCTCACACCCTTTGGGACGTTATTCACGTGTCACTGTCTTAGAGACCAGGCCACCCCATCTAGAGTGGCCACCCTGTTTCCCCGCTTGATTTTTCTCCTTCACATCTACCACGATCCAACCTACTGTATGTTTAACTAGATGGCTCGACGGCCATCTTCCCCATGAGAAAGGGAACAGAGCAGGGCAGAAGTTTTTTGTGCTTTATGACTGTAGGTCGAGAACCAAGAATAGTGACCACACGTAGTAAGCTCTCAGTGAATTCTTGTTGGATGAATGAATGACCGCACGCACGGCCAGTGTGCCTGATGCCCG
Source organism: Leopardus geoffroyi (assembly GCF_018350155.1). Lineage (NCBI taxonomy): Eukaryota > Metazoa > Chordata > Mammalia > Carnivora > Felidae > Leopardus > Leopardus geoffroyi. The sequence goes on along the minus strand of NC_059333.1, from coordinate 7,224,578 downwards.
GACGGGCCAATCGGGTCACCCCCTTTTCTGTCATCGTCGTCACTCGGCAGATGCGTGTTCATTAAATATGACGTCGAGAGCATCCTGCTGTCTGACGAGCGGCTGGAGTTACCCACCCAACGAGTCTTCTTCCCAGACCACAGAGAGAGGACAGACAGACAGACAGACAGACTTCCTGGGAGCAGACCAACTTCTACACGTTGTATTCTCCCGGGCCACTCACTCTGCAGGGCACCCATTTTTCATCTCCCTCGACTCTGCAACAACAGAGCAGCGGTTCTCAGACCAGCGAGCGCGGGAATCTCCAGAGGGCTCATTAAAACACCGAGTGCTGGGCTCCGTCCCCGAGTCTGGTCGGATTCGGCGGGTGTGGGGTGGCCTGAGAACTGCATGTCTAACGCCTCCCCCCCCCCCCCCCGCCGGCCCGGGCTGGTGCTGATGCTGCTGATCGCGGGGCTTCACTCTGGGCACCACCGCCCCAGGGACCCCTCCCCCACCCGACTCCAGCAAGAAGTTGAGGACTCCAGGGGGTCTGGGGACGGTGCCAGGGCAAGACTCACAGGCACGGCACACGAGTTCATTACGTTCCAGCTGCAACAAGCTTCCGGGTGGGCCTACGCCGCCCTGCCGTTACCTCCAGGCGGGCTATGCGGAATTTTCACCACCTTAGGAAGGGGGCAGGAGACGTCCAATGCACCTGACATCTGGCTGCATCTCCGAGTCAGAGACGCCGAGGTGCCATGATGCAGCTGCTTTGCACACAATACTGCCCGCCTACTCACGGAAGGCAATTTTCTCGTGGGCCGCATGCGTGTGCGCGTGTGTTATTTCTTGGCCCATCTCGCCTGTCTGTAGGGGCCTGGGCCTTAGCAACCTCACGGCAAGTTAAGGCCATCAGCAGGGGGCTCACTAGAGGCCTCGCAGGCAGCGGAACTCCCCACAGGGCATTTGTGTGTACCACGCTGGGAAACAGCTGGTTCAAGTTTGCACACGGACCCTCCTCCGCCGTGTGGACACGTGGGAGTTTCTGGTGCGTGAGGCTGGAGTGAAGAAAGGGGGAAGGCAGGGTGGCCATGGGCTACCGAGGCTGAGAAATGATGTCCCGTGTCTACACGGCGTGCAGTTAGATGGGTGTCTACAAGAACCGTGCCCTCTGATACAGCAGCGGCCAAGCCAAACCCACAATTACTTCCCCGCAGGTTCCCAAGGCGGTGGTGCCTTTCTCTCCTGTTTTCCTTTTATTATTTTTTATAGAGCTCTAGTATAATGGCAACAGATCCCATTTCGCCACTTGTATTTCATTTCAGGAGCCTTGTGAGCACATACGAGCTGAGGTTTTGCAGAACTCCACCACTTGGTTAGGAGCTGGGCTCCACCCTCCTCCCAAAGCACTGGGCTTTTTTCCTCCAAGGGCGACGGATGGACAGCGACAGAGAGGACCATTTGCGAGGATGCCATTCTACGTAGAAGGAGCTGGGTCACGTCCAGGCAAGACCCAAGCTGCAGAGCACTCTCGTCCTGGGGGGTATCTGCACACTGGCAATCAGGGGCCACAAAGGTATCCGCTCACATGTTGCAAAGTCCAGTTTTTGACTTACGTAAATGCCCCTGGAACTTGATCGAGTCGCGTGCGCGCTGCATGGGGGTCTGACTCGTGAAAGCTTCCAGCAATGACAACCAGAACAAGCTGCCGAGCTGGGGGCCAGGAGGTGTGCTTCTTTTCACGCTGCTGTCTCTAACTCCCCGGCACACCTGGCCTGGGGCTTCCAGGCTGGGGGATTTGGGAGGCGGCAGCTGCTGTCTCTGGAGGGATGCCGGGAGACGGGGTGTTTAGGAGCTCTACCCCTGTCCCTTCTGCTCACGCAGAGGTGAACCACGCCTGCTCCACACTGCCCCTGCCGAGAACTCCCGCAGGGCAGGACCCCTGTCTCCCCGACCCTGCCTCCGCCCCTGACCCTCCTGTAGGGCTGCTACAGACAAGTGTCCATTCAAGGTCTCCAGAATGAAAACCAACTGAACGCAGATCCACGTTCCCTATGATGGAGCTGGTGTGTGTAAATATCACACGGTGGGTCTGCAAAGTGTGCAGCCTGATCCGCGGTAATCTTGTATCCACTCGTCGGGCCCCCAGATGAAACGAGCCTTAGCCACCCTGACGGCCACACAGGCAGCCTGTCGTGTTCTGAACAGCAGGTACTGCCTGGCCGCCCGGCTCTCAGTGCCCTGCAAGGTGCCAGTGAACCAACAATCTGATGTACAACACCCCCTACCATTTCCCATCCAGCCGGCTGAGCCCCTCAGTACAAGGAACTGGCCACCGCAGGGAATCCTTGGTTTGGAGGTCTGAGAGGAATGGCTCCACCAAGCCCTGCCCAGCACAGAGTCTGGGAACACCAGGTAGGGCCGGTTTCCTGCGTCTACTTGGCCAGGGCATCACGCCCAGTGACTTAAACCACCGCTAATCAAGGTGTTGCTGTAAGGATATTGCATAGGTGTTGTTAGCATCTAGAATCCATTGACATTAAATAAAGGCACTTATCCTTCAGAATGTGGGTGGGCCTCGTCTAATCAGTTGAAGGTCTAAAGAGCAGAAAACTGAGCTTCTCCCTAAGGAAGAAGAAGTTCTGCCTCAGGACCGCAGCAGCAGCAACTCCTGCCTGAGTTTTCAGCCCTCCAGCCTGCCCTACAGAGCTCCGACTTGACCCACACGACTGCAAGAGCCAATTCCTTACAACAAATCTCTGCAGGGTCTAACCTATTGGTTGTTTTTCTGGAGACCTCAACTGACACACCGGCCCAGGCAGCACACTCAACTCCAGCAGGCACACTGAGCTCTGGAAAGGACGGGCAGGAGCGCTGTATTTGTCTCTACTGCAAAGAGGGTCAGTGCATGTCACCCTCCTGTCTTTCCAGAACATTCTTGGGGGTGGGCAACGATGACACTTGGTGACCAGCTGCCACCTGTGTCATAGCTCCATTCGACAAGGCTTCGGCGGTTCTGGAAGCTCCTCCCTCCCTATATCACGCCAGCCCTGGATTTTCCATCAGAGAAGCGCACGGACCTTGATCAAAGCTAGATGGAGGCAGCCATGCTCCCTTCACGGACCTGCCCGACATAGCACCGTGGATCCAAGAAGAAGACAAGGGGAGCGACAGGACTGACTTGCCTCCCCCACGAAAGCACATCACGGTTTGCTTCAAAAGCTGGAACTGCCTTTAAAAGTTCTGTGATGGGAACACTCTGAGCAATCCTAGACTTTCTGAGGGCCTGAGAGGTACTAAAGTTTCCATTGTTCCCCCACAAGACAACCGTCCAGTTCCTCCCAGAACGATTGCATTTCCCAGAGAAGAGACCCACCTTTGCACCCGATGGGAACCGCCACAGGGCCTGCCCCAGTCAGCTGGGCTGAGGAAGGTGGAAGAAGCTTCCCGGGAGCCCCGTCCTTCTTGGGGACCCCGCCCCTTAGCCCGGCTCAGGGTTCCCGTCCCAAATCCCCGTGGGGACCTCCTTGGGCTGGGAAGGCTGGCCCACGGCCCCGGCCGGGCAGAAAATGGACGCTGGCTACAGACAGGAAGCACAGGCCCGCCCCAGGGGAAATGGTGTCCACTTCTCCCAGAAGACAGCGGGCTTCTTCTATTTACATATTTTGTTAAATTCACAAATAGCACCGGAAGAATGAGAGAAGGTTTTGTTTCTCCAACACCGTCCTCACCTCCTCACTTGGTCTCCTTCTGGGGCTGCTGAATCCAGCCTGGCAATTCCCAGAGCTGGTCGCAGGCCAGGCTCTTGGCAACATGGGCTAGGGCACGGCTCGCTCCACTTTTTGCTGCCTGGAAATCGTCTCAGTGCCCTTTGCCCGAAGTGTTCTCTCTCTCTCTCCCTCTCTCTCCCATACTCAGTGTCTCCCTAACACAGCCCTGCTCTAACACCCACGTACGCACGCACACACGCATGCACGCACGTGGTGATGTATTCCTTGCAGGTAGAAACCAGCCTTGGAAGCAGTGCTACGTACTCAGGGCTCACAGCAGGACGACCAGTTAACGAGCAGGGGAAACATTCTATCAGACGGATAGGTTTACTGTGAAATAGTCACACGTAACCGTCAACTGGCCGGGCCAGGACTCCGCTATCCTGGACCCTCTGACGGCATTTTCTACCAGGGTCCTTTTGTCCTCATGGGCGTCTAGAAATTACTGCCTTGCCGGGTCTATCTTGGCTTGAATTCCACTTAAAGGCCCAGCTTCGTAGCAAGATTCAACATCAGAGCTATCTTCCCCCTCTTCCAGAAGAAGCGAGACGCACAGAGTGAACGGGCTTCTCGGAGCCGAGGAAAACTCTTGCCGTCTCCCATCTCCCTGTCTGGCACGTCAGCCACACTGCGGACATTCTCTCTAAGGCCCTGTGACTTGGCACTTTCATCAACTAGGGGTTGACGCAATGGTTTCCAGTGCTTATAAAACATGACAATTATAAAAAGCGCATTTAGCATTGAAATATACGTGAAGCACAAAGGGGGCCTATTATGGGCGCCGCGGAGTGGAAAATGCACTGGGTGTGGAGTCAGACGCCCGTGGTTTGAATCCAATTGCTCGAAGCTGGGATCTCAAGTTAGCCAGAAAATGCCCGAGCCTCAGTTTCCTCATCCATCAGATGGGGACAAGCATTCCTCACAAGGCTGCTTGGAGCATTCACAGCTCGCTGGCTGTACAGGGGCTTTGCGCGTTAACAAAGCACCAGAAGACGTGAGCCGTTCTTAGGACTCTACGTCAGATCATGCGGCATCTAAAGGAAATTATCCTTTCTCTGTCCTGGGATCTTACGTTCTTTCCGAATACGCGTGGGGTATCGCGTCGCAATGGAAGTCAACCTTACTTTTCAAAACCGCGTCTGATGAAACGCTTTTGGGCACCAGGCGCACGGTCCCGCATTCGATGACATATGCGGTGAGACAGCGGCAGTGACAAAGTCAGGAAAGGGAGTACTTCACGTGTGCCGCCAGAACTTGGCTTCAAGCGTAAGGAAAGGCGAGAAGAAACGGCGTGCACCAAGAAGGCAGGGGTGGAGCGCGTATGAACTAGACCCACCAGCCAAGTCCTATGGCCCGGACGTCACGCCGCACTGCCTGGCCACTAGCTCACACTCTCCCTCCATAAAAACATAAGCCGGCATTATTTTCCAGGCAATAAAACCCTCAGAGATGAATTCTGCCATATGTGGGCACGGCCCCCCTCCCGCAGAGCCCTCGTGCCTGGGAAACAGAATCGAGCACATCTTCAAAGGGAGCTCTTGGTAAATATACTACCAGTTTTACAACCTCTAGCCTTCACGCAAACCACTGGAGAACACATTTTCTCAGCCCGGCCCGATGTTACCGCGCAAGGGCCTCACTCGCGGCAACGATCTTTGGAGAAGCGCGACTCGTCTGCCTCTTCCAGGGGCAGGAAAACAGCGAAGTCGGGGAGAAGACGGGCAGGGGCGTCTCCTTACCTTGAGCCGTTCACCTGGTTAGGGTTACACTCCATCTTGACGGTGACCCTGGCTGGAGGTTGAGACAGCCAGTCCTGCTGAGGGACGCGGGGGCTCATCTTGGATGTCTGTCCATAGTCGCCGGAGGAGGACGCGGTCATGTCCGTCTTGGCCAGGTGTGGTGTTCCGTAGGCACACTCGAACAATGACTGGTCCTCGCTCACGACCGATAGCGCTTCCTGAATGCCCAAAGAAACACACGTTCAGGACGCGCCAAAGGACAGTCACGCTTCAAAGGGCTGCTGGCCTGCGAGCCATTTCTAACTGGGACCACATTTTAGGTAGTTGTCGTGGCATGCATTTCTACCTTTGAGAAGAAAAAAGTAGCTGGGTTTCTTCCCTCGAGACCGCAGCAGTTGGAAGCGGCCGGCCCAGAAAAACTTTCCTGCGGGTCTCCTAGCATCCCCGGCCTGACTGCCACAGAGCAGATAATACCCACTTTAATCTCAACTCAAGGAAGTTGAATTTCAAAGGTCTTAGAAGACATCCAATTGCTTGTGTCATTATTTGACAAATGCAATCTATAATTCAAGCAGACAGGGTACAGAATGGTCATGGAGATTAAAAAAAAGAAATGTGATGGAGAACACCTAAGCATCTGGCGAAATTGCCACATTCCCAGGAGGTTTCCAAGAGGAGACGCTTAGAAGAAAAGTAAAGGGAAATGGGGCACCGAAGGACGAACGGACAAAGGTACGAATTTTTCCACTTCGAAGTTATTAGCTGAAATGGAGTTTCGAGCAGTGTTTCCATGATGGCGAACATCTGGATGATAAATGAACCAGAAAAAAAAAAAAAAAAAAAAAAAAAGCTCTGAATTATCCAGATGCCTCCAAATACCAGGATGTTTAAAATATCTGGGATCACTGACGAGCTCTTTTTCTCCCTTATTTTCTATTAATATCTTTGGTCCTTTGTGTGATTTGGTGCAAAGAAATAGAAAATATTCGTCATTGTTGGACCATTCTTGTGGGGCTTTAAGTCAAACAAGTGGCTGGCCTATGGCTACGCGTATATCCTATTCGCCAGATCGGCAAAGGCAAATTAGATCTGGAAATTTCAACTGCTTGAATGATATACCGTGCTGCAGAAGGAATTATGGGACAATCCAATTTTGGTTTCTCTAACAGAAACAAGAAATCCATGGGATACCTCATTTGTATTTCAGTCCTTGGGCATCCACAGTTATCATTATCGACTGGCCAGAAGCAAATGCTGTTTGGGTCATACATTATTTTAAAGAAAAAATGGAAATTTTAGGGGTGCCTGGGTGGCTGAGTCGCTTAAGCGTCCGACTTAGGTCGCTCAGGTCATGATCTCATGGTTTGTGAGTCCGAGCCCCACATGGGGCTTGCTGCTGTCAGTATAGAACCCTAGACAGAAGATCTGTCCACTCTATGTCTGCCCCTCTCCCCATGTGCTCTCTCTGTCTCTTTCAAAACAATAAATAAATAAATAAATAAATAAATAAATAAATAAATAATAAAGAAATAAACATTTTTAAAAAATGGACATCTTGGGACCTGGGGGGACAGTGGAGACTTTAGTCCAAACTGCTCATCCCCAAATGAGAGAATCTGAGGTCCAGAAAAGTCCAGAACTCACCTTAAAGGGAGCTGTGGAATTAGGGATCGATCGGACTTGTGTTTTACCTTCCACTGCCTCAGCCTACGACGATGCCTTTCTTACATCTCTCGGTTTGGGATACTGTTTATGTTAGCACTCCCTTATTTTTCTTTGAGTTGGTATTTCAGTAAATAAGGCCGCTCCCTGTTAGTAACAGAGACTTAGGAGGCAGCTTTTCGAAGATACAGACCTACCTCCTTGCAGAAGTATCAGGATTATTAGAGAACACGTGTAATGTCACAAAGCACCCCTCCCCACCCCGCGCGCACTCTGCCACCCGAGGACTAACCTCACAAGCACATGAACTTCGTTGCCCGACAACACTGAGCTACGAATCAGCGAGTAGGAAGAACCAGCAGCAACAAACTCAGTGCTCTGGCCGTCAGAGTGGTGGCCAGGTGCCTGTGCATATATACACCCCACCACTCCCCACTTCTTAAAAATCCCTAGAATCACAGCTTGTGCCACTTGGGGGCAAGAGTCAGTTGGCGGTGGAAACAGTAACACAAAACGTACACAAGGACAGCTCGCGCCCGCCAGACGGCCACAACCGGACACGAGGAAGGAACAACAACAACAAAAAGGTAAGGCATCTTGAATCCACAGAAAAACCAAACACATCAACAATAGACAACAGCGACACGAGGTGGCAGCTCTGAAGCTCTGGGCACAGGAGACGTCCAGGGGGACCCGAATTACATGGCTCTCTCTTCTGGTCCCAAGGGAGGGTAAAGGAACCTCACGACTCAAGATTTACAGATGTGGCCTTACAAGTAAAATCGGCTTAGCGTCGTAGTGATACTTTCAAAAAGACATAAATCCCAGCATCTTCTATAATTTCTGCAAAACTGAGTCTCCCCTCCCATAGCAGCACTTGGACAGAAAGGGTTCGCGTGGTCAGAACAGGAAACGAGGCCGACGCCTGCCCCCCTCTCCCGCCTGGTCCCACAGACAAGACCCAGTTCAGAGACAGGATAATACACTGTGTGCAAGGTTAGCGCTGGCTCCCCGGTGAAGAGAAACACGAATAAACGTGCGATTCGTATCAGAACTCGGCAGAAACAGGTGGGGGAGGAGGGACAGGCTAGGTTTTAAATTACAAGCGAAAAAGAAAGAGGTCGTGCCGACAAAAAGAGTCACAGCGTCAAATTATGAGTGTACCTCCGAGATAAAGTAGAGTAGGGCTTCCCGTGACCAAACAAATGCGGCGTAAGATTTTAAAAAGTGGATCAAACTAGAAGAACTAAGACAAGGCTCCAGTGTGTGTTTGGAGAGGCAGGAACCCATTCTCACATCTGGCAAAGCATTATTTCAGCACATGGTTTTCTAAAGAAAGAAATCAAAGTTAATTGAGATCGATTTAGGGGAAGGAAAAAAAAAACTTACAAAAGCCAAAGATAAGGGAGACACACATCTTTTCCTCATATCTTAAAGTTCTCCTCAAAGTTCACATTGCATAAAAAATGAGAAAGGTGGTGCAATTCGGAATATCAAAGGTTGCTTTTGTTCACTAGGGAGAAAGAGCCCCAAAGTGAGGGAGGTTCAGGATAGGCATTTCAAGAAGGGTGAAATCGAAGCCACATTCTGGAAAGAGAGAGCAATAAAAACGCAGGCCCCGAAGTTATTATAACTGGACCAAGACCGCCAAACACCTAGAATTAAGGAAGGTCAGGAAAAGGAAACAAACAGAATCAATCTCTCTTCCTGTCTCTCGGTCTCTCTGTCTCTGTCTGTCTGTCTGTCTGTCTCTCTCTCTCTCTCTCTCACACACACACACACACACACGCCCATGTAGCACATTTTCGCAACAGGAGAGTAAAAAGAGGCCAAAGGCTGGTTGTCAGAGACCCCCTTCGACAAGGATCGTCACTAAAAGTAACCGCCCTTTAGAAGAAAACAAGCAAGAGACACTACAGACCAGCAGTGTTTCTTTGTCCATCCATTTGACTTAGTGACATCGTCCCTTTGGCTCGGTGTGAATGACAAAGGCTGATGTGAAGGATTCGCCCCCTCCCTGCTTGGCAGCTCTGGGACTTCAAAGAGGGAGAGGATCTCGCCCGGCAGGATTAAAACCAGAACAGAGCTCTGAACACAGGCTGGTAACCAGGAACACATGAGTCCCTCAACTCCAGCTCCGCAAGGGACTCCTGGCCTTGGCTGACGCTGTCCCTGCTTCCCTCCTCGTCCGTGGCCACCTCACCTACCTACCTGCCTACCTGCCTGGGGTGTCAGGAGATGCCTTAGTTAACATGCATAGGCTATGCTCTCAGAACGTTCGGGCAGCCGCGGGACTTGGGGACCGCTCGGGTTGCCTTATAACGGAGAACTCAAAAAAAAAGTCAAAACCTGGCAGAAACATGGCATAATAATTTAATATGCCTGCCTCTATGTTACTATAAAAAGAGCTGAACTTTAGATTGGTGTGTGGGGGTGTTTTCTCTGTGGCTCCAGGAAAGTTGGGATATTCCAATGTGGCAAGTGACACACGACCAACCTTGTTTTTTACGAACTTATGAGACGCACATAAATTCTAAGCAAATTGCCCCCGAATTAAAGGTAGTGCGGTATTAGGGCTACGGTGTTTATTTCAAATGAATGTACTCAATGCACCAATAACATACGAGGACCATTCTTTTGGAGTTTGCTCATGGGCTAAGAGTCAACTGATCGTTCCAGAAGCTGGGGAGTTCTCACCCAGATGATATTTCATAGTGTGAGCCTAAAATTCGATTTGTCTTCTTTAAAAACATTTTTTAATGTATTCATTTTTGAGACAGAGAGAGAGAAAGAGAGAGAGAGAGCGCGCGCGCATGACCCGGGGAGGGACAGAGAGAGGCGAAGCCACAGGATCTGAAGCAGGTTCCAGGCTCCAGGCTCTGAGCTGTCAGCACAGAGCCCGACGCGGGGCTCGAACTCACGGCCCATGAGATCATGACCTGAGCCTGAGTTGGATGCTTAACTGACTGAGCCACCCAGGCGCCCCACGATTTATTTTCAAGTAACTAGATTTGGGTACGGCAAAGGATCCAAATGCTTACGTTCAAAAGATAATAATGAAAAGTGGAATGTACTTTGTAAGCGCACTGACATTTTCAGCAAAAGACATCAGGGATCCTGAAACAGATGCATTCCTTTCTCTACCAGATGAGTATTTTGAGAAGCTCCTACATTTCAAGTAAAAGAATTAGAAAATAAGGCCTGGGCTCCTCTTTGCTTCTAATTTTGTGACCCCCCCCTCCTCCCCCCACGAGGGTTAAAAGTACTACCTTGTTAATCCAGAGAACCCAACATACTTAGATTGTCATGAAATCTGGGAGTGAGTCACAGGATGATCAGCCCTCCTCCATAACCAAAGCAAGCGAGACAGAGAGACAAGTCCTTACGTGGTTTTCAAAAACCCGAGAAACATCCAGAACTCAGTGTCCACAGAACTGGATTCCCAAACCCATGTCTCTCCGGCTTCCTCAAGTGTCATGTGCCTCCAGGAGTTAGGAAAAACAAGTGGAAAACGTAAGTGAAACAAGCACGCTAAATAAGATTACGGTCGTGCCTTGGAGAACATTCTCAACGAAGTTCTTGCTGTCACAACCCAGTGTCCGTTCCAGGAAGCCAGTGTCATCTGAAATCAGGAGCCAGTCTTTTCCACGGGGGTTCTCAAACCCACTGCACCCCAATACAAAACTCTTCCTTCAACGTCTCCCACACAGAGCCAAGCAGAATTTGGGGCATCCCGTAACTCCACACCCGGCAAGGAGTACGGTATCTTCTGGCCACTTTTCTCTGGATTCACAAACAGCTGCTCCATCACAAAATAACCAGGTTGCCCTGGGAATGAAGCTCTCCGCACATTCTTTTCAGTCCTATGCCACTGACTACACCGTTTTCCACATTTTCCCAGCTCTGAAATCTGGATGCATCTTACGGTCAATGGCATGCCACTGGCTTGCTTACTCATGTCTTTCCCCTTGGTGGCAGACGAAATGTTGGTTCATTTTATAACCAGTGCCATCTTAAATTTATGAAACATGGTCATTCAGTTCTGACAGCAACCCCGTAAGGTCAACCGTCACTCATGCCCCAGGACAAGAAACCAGGCCTGAGAAGAAGAGGGACGTCAGTAAGGAGGGCCAAGTAGAGGCAGGGTCTGGGGCTCTGGGGAGAATCCCTCCCCAAGGCTGCACCCTCACCACTGCCCGGATGTCTGAGAAGGAAGGAAGGCTGGGCTAATGGAGGCCACGTGCAGAGCGCGTCCCTACCCGGTCTTGTCACGGCCGTGGAAAGAGCAGGGCTGTTATCACAGTAAGAGATGGGACCACCTAGAAAGACACAGGCTATAGAGGGACTCAGTGGGAGAGGGTGAAGAAATAAATGCCCAGAATCTCACGATTTATGACGGAATTAAAGCATCAGGAGAGGAAAGGAACCCTCTACATACAAAAGGCTCTCCCATGAGCTTAAAAGCTATGCAGCAACAGGCCCCAGATGCATTTCAGTATTTCTTTTCTTTTTGCTAATGTTTATTTATTTTTGAAAGAGAGAGAGGGGGGGGGGGGGACAAAGTGCGAGTGGAAAAAGAGCAGAGAGAGAGGGAGACACAGAATCCGAAGCAGGCTTCAGGCTCCGATCTGTCAGCACAGAGCCCGATGCGGGGCTCGAACTGGCGAACCGTGAGATCACGACCTGAGCCGAAATCGGATGCTTAACCGACTGAGCCGCCCAGGCACCCCCATTTCAGTATTTCTTAGATAATCAACAGAGCTGTTGTTTTCTTTGGTTAATCATATTATTCAGACTTAAACTGAGGGCCATGTATCGGGACGCGTGCATCCTGGGTGGATGCCTGACTTCTCTTGGTGAATAATACACAGGAAAAACAGGGCAAGTAGGAGCCCCATTTACAAATACGCTACAGCCAGCAGCATGTGGTGGCCTTGTATGGGTGTCTAGAGACCTAATGGTATTGGAAAACTCTTATTAGGTTGTCTCAAGCCCGATTGTGTATAGCTTCTCTTCAAGGCAGACCCCCTGCCATAGATGCTTCTGGAAAGTCACTTCCTGCTCACATTTGGGAGGGGAAAAAAGCAACAGTACACCTAGGGAAGACCTCCACCACCACCTCCCACCACCATTCACCCAACACCCACATACCAATCACGTAGAAGGACTTATTCTGAATGTGTATGTTTTTGCATTCAGATACAGCCAACATCTCATGTCATAAGAAGCTTCATCTGACCAGTGGGCCTTTTCATTATGACACACACAAGAAGCCAAGCAGGAAGTTACAGATGGGGGTGAATCACTGTTGCCCTCTCCTGATAGTCTTTTTAACTCTTCGGTGCGGGAAACATTAAAACCATATATTAAACGCAGCATCTAGCTCTGTGTCACGTTTTTCTCATTTAACACATTGCCATTTGAGTCCTTCGAAAAATATAAAAAATCTTGGATTAACCTCAAAGGGAACATGCACGTAGGCAAACGGAGTCCATTTGAAGAGCCTATTTCTCCAACACGGTGTTGCTTCAGTATCAGACAAGTTGACAACATGTGCTACCAGCTCGAGACCCAGGACTGGGGTGGAGATAGGGAGATTCATCCAGATGCGTGTATACACGCTGACACACACAGATATACACCCACCTATCCGTCTACAATCCATCCACCCATCCATCCACCCATCTATCTCCTAACATTATCATTATTCACAGGGCACATGAAAAAGACTTTCACACATTCCTCATCTCTCAGAAGACTCATGGGGCAGATGTTGCATAGATGACACAGAGAACCTGAACTCTCTCTTTTCCATCTTTCCTCATCCCTTCCTTTCTCGTCTAGAAGGTGTTTCCCTCTGTTCGGCATATCCCTTCAGAAAACACTGAGCTAGAGACGGCCCCCTCAGGACCCCCTGTAGAATTTCCCTGCTCTGAACTCACTGGATTTCTCTTTGGCTCTGGGCAGGTCTAAGGTGACCCCGGGAATTCTCTTTGCTCGGATACCTGTCTCCCAGCTCCCACATTTATTAAAATATGAGCATTTTCAGGGTAGGATCATTTATACATTTGATACTAGCATCAAAAGAGCTTCTTAACATCACGTTTGCTGATGTTCATATTAACCATTAAAGTCATGAAATCAGGGCGTCTGGGCGGCTCAGTCCATTAAGTGTCCGACTTTGCTTAGGTCATGATCTCACAGTTTGTGGGTTCGAGCCCGCATTGGGGTCTGTGCTGACAGCTCGGAGACTGGAGCCTGCTTCAGATTCTGTGTTGCCTTCTCTCTCTCTCTGCCCCTCCCCGCTCTCACTCTGTCTCTCAAAAATAAATAAAAAAAAAAGTTTTTAAAAGTCATGAACTTATATTACAGCCCAATCATAATGCAGTCAGTGGGGTCCCAAAACTTCTATCCCATCGCAATGAGGGATCCACGTTTGTGAGATCAATGGATTTTGCATCCAACGGCCAGGAATCCAGAGGCTGACCGTCCCTGGCAATACGTCTGTAGTCACCCGCACGGAGCATCGCAGGGTCTTGCCTTAAATCTGTGGAGGCATAAACTGGGGACTCTATGTAGCCAGGCACATACAAATAAAATAAGGCTTACTGGAAATTAAAATCTCCCAAGCAACAGAGAAGCATTCAGTGCGGAGCAGAAATCCTAGAAATATTGTGGAAGACCGGAGCTTTGCAGAAAAACTTCAGGGAAAGAATAGTTAGGTCTCACGCAACGAAGACTAGATTTCAGCGAACCTTGAGGAATTAGAAACCCGGCACACATAATTTTAAAATGACTTCTGTTTCCTTGCCCAGGGCTGTGCAGGATGCCCTCTGAAACATCGGAGAGAACTAAAGGAGACTCTGTCAGCAACGGAAGGGTGAAGGGTGCATGGTTTCAGATGTGCAGGAGTTGCGTCCTGAAGACTGACCACCCAGCCCGAGGCTGGAGTTGACTACAGTACCTGGAGCGTTCTTATCACAAAAATAAACAAATAAAGAGGGAGGGAGGAAGCTTTTTGGGGCGATGGATGCATTTGTGGTGGAGACTGTGGTGGTGGTTTCATTGGTAGATACTCTTCTTGGACTCATTAAGTTGTACACGTGAAATACGTATGGCTTTCTGTGTGTTAATCAAGCCTCAATAAAAAGGTTAAGAAAAAAAAAAAAGGAACAATGTGTAAGTGATGTTAATAGCTTCTTTGTTCTCCTACAAAGAAACGTATTTTTTCCCATAGGCTTCTTTCCTTCTTTAGAGATGAACTCAAAGTATAAAAACATGTGTGGAAGCATCCTGTTTATAAGTTTTAGGTCGGAGGAAATGCAAAGATCACCATGACTGCCCCTGTAGACCTCCTGCGCCCCCTGAGTTTGGTGGGGCTGGCGTTCGATGTTCCTTTTTGTTTTCCTAATCACTGCCGTCACCTAACGGTCAGAGGATATGCATCCAAAGCCTTCATCTTATTTTTATCTAGTTTTATTTTTCGGTAATCCATTGGCGATGAAAAGAGAACTTTGGGAACCGCGTCCTGCTCCAACTGCCACAAGGAGCTTGCTGAGAGCTTGTTAGAGATGCAGATTCTGGTCCCCAGCCCTGCGAACAGTCCACTCCACAACATCCCGCGCGATCCGGGCATACTACATCCTCACATGGGCAAGTTCAAATACAGCTGCCTCACCCTTGTCTGGAGTCTCGATTGTTTCAACTGTAAAGACGACATTAATCACAGCTGCCCACCTTCCAACCAGGGATGTTAACTGGACTCGGTGAGCTAGGATGTGGAAAAGGTTTTATAAACTTTCCTATTATGTTTCAATTATTATCACATTCTAGAAAGTTGACGAGACTGACCCAAATGCTCCACGTGGTTCAAGCCGTGGTTTGGATTACCCATTCCTAGTCATGTGGTTCTAACAAGCCAGATGCCCGAAAAGTATAAAGTCTCTTATGTGTAAGTAGTCACTTCTCTTTGTAAAAACTAGTTTTGAAAGTCATGTGCCTTTATCTCACGGGGGGAGAACACAAGCTAACACCTCTTCTTTTGATGTTAAGAGGACATTAGTCACTCTAGCCCCATGTGATTTCACCTTTTTGGTCCCTGATCAGTTCTTGCAGAGTTTTCAGTTGTAGTTCTACATTAGTTTGTTTGGTATTAATAAAACACAAGCTTCGTGTGAGAAGGGATCTGGGTCTTCTGGTCAAAACTGTAGCCTCAGCTTCTGGTACATTCCTTGGCATGCTGTTGGCATTCTTTATATGATGACTAAATGAATGGATGGGTGAATGGATGAATAGATAAATGCACAGGTGGGTGGGTGGATGGATAGATGGATAGATGGGTGGATGGATAGATGGATGGATGGATGGATGGATGGTGGATGGATGGATGGATGGATGATAGATGGATAGATGGATGGATGGGTGGATGGATGGTGGACGGATGGATGGTGGATGGATGGATGGATGGATAGATGGATGGTGGATGGATGGATGGATGGATGGATGGTGGATGGATGGATGGTAGATGGATAGATGGATGGATGGATAGATGGATGGATGGATGGATGGATGGATGGGTGGATGGATGGATGGTGGATGGATGGATGGATAGATGGATGGTGGATGGATGGATGGATGGATGGTGGATGGATGGATGGATGGTAGATGGATAGATGGATGGATGGATAGATGGATGGATGGATGGATGGATGGATGGGTGGATGGATGGATGGATGGATGGTGGATGGATGGATGGAGATACCATGTTCTTACAACATAATCTGTATTTCTCTCCCCAAAATAGCCCATGGCACACAACTGATATTCCTCAAACTCCCAAAAAGGTCTTCTCTTCTGGGATGTGGGATCCCTGATGTTTTTTATTTTAACTTTCCCTAAAAGCTCATGAGTTTTTAATAAACTTGTACAAGGACGTGTTCCTACAGCGGCTTTGCTAAGAAACTTGTGGGATGATGCTATCCTTCTGATTTTTGAAGCTTACTCGCCCAGCTTGGAATGCAGGTGATTCAGGTTTCAAGAGGCACAGAGGATTCTCAGAACAGCACCCCAGGCCCACAGGGAGACACAGTCTTTTGCTGTCACAGTCTGTTGGAACGGTCTTTTTCTGAGCACCAAGGGAGGGATGGTATGTCACCCCTCTCGTGTGCAGAAGGAGCTCCGCGTGAAATACAGGCAGCCCTCTGCTTGGCCTTTGCAAACCACACATGTGCACACTAAAAATACAGTGCAGTGCACATCTGGGATGTGTCTCCTCCGTGAATCTCTGACACATGGATTCATTGTTTTCGATAAAATTCCAAGAATTCTATTCATGAGAAAGTTCTGGCACAATGGAAAACCCTGGCAAGCGCAAGATAGGAACAGCAGATGTCCCGGCCTCCACCCACAGTGCTGCCGCTGCTGGCTCAGCTTGTTTCCATCAGGTTTCTATCTCGTGCCTGCAAACTTCTAATCCGAGCCTCTCTCTAAAAGGAGCGTGAGAGCAGCCTTACATTCAAAACAAAGTTGATGGGGCGCCAGGGTGGCTCAGTCGGCTGAGCGGCCGACTCTTGATTTCGGCTCAAGTCATGACCCCAGGATCGTGGGATCGAACCCATGCTTAGCTCAGAGCCCGCTTTAGATTCTCTCTCTCTCCCCCCCTCTGTCCTTCTCCCCTACTCACGCTCTCTCTCTCTCTCTCTCTCAAATAAAACATAAATAAATAAATAAATAAATAAATAAATAAATAAATAATTGGTGCAGTTCCTTCCAAACGTGAGAGCAGATTCGACCCGCAAGTGCCCGCTGAGGCACATGGGGGTTTAACAGAACAGCAAGAATGCAGGGTCCCTGGTTCCAGATGTAGCCACCCACTCAGTGAGGCCACTCGGTGAGGCCCAGCCCTGGGGCCACCACTCCTTAGGTCTGAAATGAGGGTCTGCTCTTCTGATGTTTCCTAAGGTCCCTTCTTGTACCCAAATAAAATCTATTTTATTTAACTAGTGACATTCTCTTCCTTCCATGGCCACAAGGCAAGCTCCATCTTCTCTACCTGTGACCGCCTTTCTCTACCTCTGAGCAGATGTTGGGGGGTGGGGGGAGTGTCGGCGGAGGTCTCCCCTAGGCGCATCTAATCTACCACTTGTGCAGTTGTCAAAAAGTTTTTATAGGGGCGCCTGGGTGTCTCAGTCGGTTAAGCGTCCGACTTCAGCTCAGGTCACGATCTCACGGTCCGTGAGTTCGAGCCCTGTGTCGGGCTCTGGGTTGATGGCTCAGAGCCTGGAGCCTGCTTCCAATTCTGTGTCTCCCTCTCTCTCTGCCCTCCCCCCCCCCCCATTCATGCTCTGTCTCTCTCTGTCTCAAAAATAAATAAACGTTAACAAAATTTTTTTTAAAGTTTTTATAAGGTCAGCTTTAGGCTCCGTTCATGCAGCCCCAGATTTGAATTGCCCACGCCCCACGAACATCTTCCTTGCTCACCGTGAGAAGGTAGGTGAGACCTTGAGAACTCATTTCACGTCTTCAGGTGTGGTTAGGATGTAATCTCCTGCATGGGGACTCTAGGGCCGTTTGGCACATCAATCACACCAATGATAACAAAGTAAGGTTCTACTAACCAAAGCCTTACAGAAGCCAGGACGAGCGGGTGAGGAAGTCGAGCGCATGTACGAAGCCCCCACGACTCACAGGGTCCAAAGACCTCCCTCCCTTCCTTTCCATCCCCATTCTCGAATAATTGTCGGCACAGACCACATACTGTATACAGCAGACCCGAACGTGGACACTTTCTCTTTCTTAGACACCGACTCCCGCTGTGGAAAGAGCCAAGCGCTCCCCCACTGCGAGGGTCTCATCCCTGCCAAGCTCCTGCTTCGGCTCTGTGAGTAATGATGCCTCCCTCCCCGGGGCCGGGAGGCTAAGCCTGTGCTCTGCAGAGATTTTCCAGTACATAAATCTGCCCTAGTTTCTGCACAGGAAGGAGACCAAGTAGCCAGGGTATCATAACCTTTGTTCATGCTCGGGGCTGACCTCATTCTTCTCCCATGATGTAGTCTGGAACACCAGGGAGCACCCTGTCATCGGAACACTTTTCACGCACCAACAAGCTGGCCGCAGCGAGACTTGATTTTTACGACTCTGGGAGCGTTGATCTCAAAACCTACTGCACTTGAGTTATTCATTGTAAACTTGCCCGACAATTTCAAACCACACATACATATATCATACCCAACGGGGCTCTCTTGGGAGTCCGCCCTGCACCCCTCTGTAAATTGGTCTACGTTAGAAGTCAGAATCGCTCTTTAAAACTCTGTAGATCCATTCATACCCAAACCAGTCTAACTTGCAGAACAGCAGGTGGCCTGAAACTTTTAATGAGGCCTACACACGGGTCTAAACCTCGGTTTTTGGATTGGCTCTTTATTTGGAACCTCTTCACTTACTGTACTGAATCCTCATGGAGAAAACAGACCCACTGATGTCCGCGGGCCCATCTTTTCCATGCGGAGGAGGAGGCTTCCGGGGCTCAGGCCCATGCGGAACAAAGACGCCTGCTGGATGGGTGAGAGGTGGGCACCGGCCTCCCCAGCCCCGTGGCCGGTGCAGAGCAAGCTCCCTTCGGAGGGGTGGGGTTTTATGTCACTCACCCACTTGGTTTGCATAATGAGCCTTTGTGCATATCACCCCTCTATTGTCTGCCTCTGGAACAAAAGATGATTTGCCCGCCCTGTCTTCTAACCCGGCAGAGGGCGCAGATCGCTACCGTAAGCACAGGCGCCCTTGAAATCAATCTAAAAATTAAAACGAGGTATACGGAGCTGTGTAACTGGAAGTCACAAAGCCACTTCCGCCCCTGTTCCATCCGACGCCACGAGCTCCTGATCCCCAACTGAACAGACACGTCCCCCTCTAGAGTCCCCGTCAAGCCGGGGGCCAGACGGGCCCCCCTGGGCCCTGACATCCGAGGCTGGACTGTAACTCGTGCCTCTGACGCTGACGCAGAAGTGTCCCAATCGCGACGCGCTCCCACAGGACCCATCCTTGCGCGCGGGGCTCCCTACCACCCGCTGGGTTCTCGCTCGTGTGAATGTCGCCAACCTTCACCTTTGCTTCCGCGCAGAAGAGCATCTGTGTGCCAGCGGGCGGGGGCGACGAAAACAGCCATGCCTCGTCAAGTTTCTGGTAGCTCCTTAAGGCACCCTCGTTCCCGCGGGCTCCTCAAACCTGGCGTCGCGGGCAGAAGTGGCCTCGCCGGGCAACGCGCTCTCGGTGGCGCCTTCCGATCTACGCTGGCCCGCGTTCTCTCTCTTACCCCCACTCAAGGGCAGGCAACAGACAACCTTTATAATTCAAACTAAGTAAGTGCGTAACTTGTGGAGGGAATCCGAACCTTGCTTTTCAAAGGCTGATGCTGGAATCAGTGGCAGCGGCAGCAGCGGGGACCCCTGTTATGTACACAGACCAACCCCCCCAGATGCCTTCCTTCCTGAAAGGCACGACTAGTTTTCACCTTGTAAGAGACATTCTATCTCTCTTTGAAGTTCTACTATTTTCAAAACGGAGTGTGATCCGAACGCACGTATTGTGCACGCCGCGTGTACACCACAAGCCACACGTAACGAGACGTTATACCCACCGTCTGTCGCCTATGCGACGAGAACTCCCCTTATCATCACACACGGACGCTTTGGGAACTCAGGATACCTGCTTTTCACTCAGAGGGCCTGGACCTGGCGTTTTTGAGAGATTTTGCACATATAAGAGATATCGCATCGAGGCTTCCCCCACCCATCTCGGCCACCTCTTAAAAAGGGGAGCCCTCAGGGAAACCAACCTCTGGCAATCAAAATGAACGACAAAGGGGTGCCTGGGTGGCTCAGTCAGCTAAGCTTCTGGCTTCGGCTCAGGTCATGATCTTGCTGTTCATGGGTTCGAGCCCCGCGTCAGGCTCTGTGCTGACAGCTCGGAGCCTGGGGCCTGCTTCGGATTCCGTGTCTCCCTCTCCCTCTGCACCGGCACCCCCCCCCCCCCCATGCTCATGCTCTGTCTCTGTCTCTCAAAAATAAATGAATGTTAAAAAAAATTTTTTTAGGGGCGCCTGGGTGGCTCAGTCAGTTAAGCGTCTGACTTAAGCTCAGGTTATGATCTCATGGTCTGTGGGTTTGAGCCCCACGTCGGGCTTTGTGCTGACAGCTCGGAGTCCGCAGCCTGCCTAGGATCCTGTGTCTCCCTCTCTCTCTGCCCCTCCCCCACTCATACTCTCTCTCGCTCTCTTTCAAAAATAAATCAACATTAAAAAAATAAGTACCACAGACTGGGCAGCTTCAACAAGAGTAACTGATACTCTCACAGCTCTGGAGGCTGAACATCCAGAATCAAATTGTTAGCAGAGCTGGTTCCTTTCCAGGGCTGTGAGGGAGGGATCTGCTCCAGGCTTCGCTTCTTGGCTTGTAGATGGCTGTCTTCCCCCCCGTGGCTTCACTGAGTGTATGCGAGTCTCGTGTCTCGGACAAGTTTCCCCTTTTTATAAGGACACCGGCTATGTTGGACGAGTCTGATGACTTCGTCTTTACTTGAAAACGAATGTGAAGACTGGCTCTCTGAACAAGGTCACATTCTGAGGTTATGGGGAGTAGGACTCTCATACGTGAATACGGGGGCACAGTTCAGCCTGTAACGATCTGTAAGCTCCCAGAGAGCACAGAATATGTCCACTTCATTCATGGCTGTACCCCACCCACCTAGCACAGTGGGAGGTACCAGACTAAGCCTGGTGGGTCAGTAGTTCTCAAAGTGTGTTCCAGGAACCTCCTGGGGTCCCAAGACCCTTCCAGGCAGTCTGCTGGTCCACGCTATTTTCGTAATATACTAAGATGTTATCTGCCTTTTCCATTCTGAGCCTCTCACCGGAGTGCAATGAAGTTTTCCAGAGACTGCAGGACATGTGATATCACAGCAGATTGAACACAGAAGCAGATACGAGAACCCAGCTGTCTTCTATTAAGCCAGACGTTAAAGAGATTTACAAAAATATAGAACAATGCCACTCTTCTCGCTAAATATGTCTTTGGGAAATAGAGCTATTTTTCATAGAAATCTGTTCTCTACAGTAATACATAATGAGTTTATTACCATTATCGTAAAATGAATTCACAGGGGCGCCTGGGGGGCTCAGTCGGTTAAGCGTCCGACTTCGGCTCAGGTCACGGTATCGCGATCTGTGAGTTCGAGCCCCGCATCCGGCTCTGTGCTGACAGCTTGGAGCCTGGAGCCTGCTTCAGATTCTATGTCTCCCTCTCTCTCTGCTCCTCCCCTGCTCACGCTGTCTCTCTCTATCTCTCAAGAATGAATAAACATTAAAAAAAATATATCGAATAAATAAATAAAATGAATTCATGAATAAATGTTTTTTGAAAACATCTTAGTTTTTATATCTAATTCAGTAAATGTCAGCAGATATAACCCATGTAAACAATGGCTTCTTAGCATCTTCAATCATTTTTTTAGTATTTATTTATTTTTGAGAGAAGAGAGACAGAGCACGAGTGGGGGAGGGGCAGAGAGAGAGAGGGAGACACAGAATCCAAGGTTGAGCTGTCAGCACAACCGCAAGATCATGACCTCACGTGGGTCTCGAACTCACAAACCGCAAGATCATGACCTCAGCTGAAGTCAGACGCTTAACTGACTGAGCCACCCAGGCACCCCTTGGATCATTTTTAATAGTATAAAGAAGTCCTGAAGCCAAAAGTTTGGGGACCTCTGTTGCAGGGATTTAAATGGGTGGGGACACAGTCTATCTTCTCTGAAGTAACCCACAGTCTTACGGCAATAACGCACTTTACAAAGAACACATTTTTCGTAGCTAAAGGCTACAAAACACGAAGCCTGTTGGCCATTCCCATTAGTTGGCACCAGGGAGTTCTCATTAAAAAAAAAAAAAAGGCCAATCTTGAGCCTCCCAAGATAGCACTTAGCGATGTGTTAAATTTGGAAGTTAACGCACTTAACAAAAACCAAGAGTCTGGGGGTTGGCATTTTCATGCATCTCGGCTGCTGAGTGCTGGTCCCCAGACTCTCCCACACTGGGCAGAATCTACTAAAGACGCAGGCCGCCCATCTCCTGCTAGCTACAAACTACCTAGCAACATCTGTTTCCAGCTGAGACTTCTAGAAGGCACTGTGTCTTTTGGCAAAATGGGAGGAGGTCTGTTGAAGGACCACAGACCAGCAGGAAATGAGCAGAGGCTATATAGACCACCTACCCGCTGCCAAGCTGGCTGTGGTTCTGGAGCAGAGCCAGCTTGACAGAGTGGTCCCTGGGGCCGTGGGCCGCAGAAGCCAAGCACAGATGCTCTGCCCGTCTCCCAGCGTGTCTGTCTTGGTTCACCTGGCGCCTCTCCGGACTGGGAAGCGGCACTCTCCAATGAATGCTAAGGACCACTCTTTTTTTTTTT
This sequence comes from Leopardus geoffroyi, assembly GCF_018350155.1. Taxonomy (NCBI): domain Eukaryota; kingdom Metazoa; phylum Chordata; class Mammalia; order Carnivora; family Felidae; genus Leopardus; species Leopardus geoffroyi. The sequence continues at coordinate 7,201,970 of NC_059333.1, read as the reverse complement.
TTTTTTTTTTTTTCATGACCAGGATATTTTAAGTTTTAAGCTCATCTCTTCAACACCTGGACATTGGAAGATGCTTCCTGTTTATTTCCTCTCTGAACACTGCACGTGAATAATTTTAAAACAGATTCTTGGGGTGCCTGGGTAGCTCAATCGGTTAAGCATCTGACTCTTGGTTTTGGCTTAGGTCATGGTCTCATGGTGCATGAGATCAAGCCCCCCCGTGGGGCTGTGGGCTCACGGCACAGAGCCTGCTTCGGATTCTCTGTCTCCCTCGCTCTCTTCCCCTCCCCCCACGTTCTGTCTCTCTAAATAAATACATAAACAAATGCTCAAAAAAATAAAAAAATAAAACGGATTCTCAAAAGGCATGCATTCAATTCAAATAACCAGTAGTTGGACACCCACGACGTGCAAAGCAACCACAGTAGGCGCTGGGGGTGGTGACAGGAAGCTGGACTGTCCTCAAAGTCCTTATTCTCAACAGACTGTAATTACTTTAACAGAGGGACAAAATACCCCAAGAGAAACAAAGAAGAGATACTCCAGGACAGGGGGAGTGGAGGCTCCTTGAGAGCAAGGATTTGTTTCCCTCTTTCAAAGATGTTTCTCCGGCGCCTGGGAAAGTGCCCACACACGGCGCACGCATGGTGATTATTTGTTGTGTGCATTCATAGCATGTGGGTGCTGAGGGTGATGCCAAGTTTTCTGACTGCCTGGACGGTGGAGGGAGGGGGGAAGAAGGAAGGAATTGGTGTTCATTGACCTTGAAGAACGGAGGGAACTAGACGTGTGGACCTGGCGAGGAGCATTTTCAGGTGGAACACCCATGAGGAGAAGGCACAGAAGCAGAACCATCCTCTCTAAGTAGGGGAGGACCCAGGATGATGAGGGGTGGCCACACTGTGGAAGCTCAGATTGGATCCACAGACTGGCCCTCGTTTCTGAAGGCCGTGGACGCCCCTTCCAGAGTCTGCCTTTCATTCTGCACAAAACGTGGGCATCTTTTTTGTGTATCTCCGTGTGTTCTCCATCCTGGCCACCGTTGTCTCACATCCTTCCATCCGTGATATTAGTCATCTCCTCTAGTGTAGGATTATATCCCTCCTATTTAGATGAGGCACACGCTTGACTGTGATTTAGATTAATTTTAAAATGTAATTAGTTCATTTTGCATTAGCAGGCGAGCTTTAATTTCCTACATCCTGTACCTAAGATGGCCCCTCATGGGCCCACAGTTCTGCAAGACCCGGTGCCCAATGGGAGGGGCTGTGCATTGAAGCAAAAATAAAAGCAATTTAAAGAAAGCACGTTTGGAAAATCCCATCTAAGGATGGGCAATTCTCCCATGTGGTAAAACGGCACTGACAACCAAAACGGGCACGGTGTCCACGGAGCATCAGCTCTTACATACCTGGGCCACGACTTGCGTTAACCAACTTTAGCAACGGTTACTTTCATTGGTTTGGGACTATGGTCCCTTTGGATGTGGGACAACCTACGACACGTGACGAGATCATGTGTAAACTGAAAAGCGGGGCCACTTTACAGTAATAATAATCCAACTGTGTCACCCCACTGCCCCCAAACGAAGTCCGACTTGCCAAGGTATCCTGGCCCCTAGGAACCCTAAGTCCTGCAAAGTAGGATCTTGAGCTTGTTATTCTTGTTGACTGCTCTTGAATTCACTTGTTAGGGACCTGAGCAAGAACAGTAATTTCCAAGCAATCGGAAGAGGCAGGATAACTTGGCAAAGGGTGGCCGACACCACTTGACTGTCATGGAAAACCCTCTTTTTCTACCAATTCAAGAAACATGTGGATGTGCTGTGGAGACTCCAGATCCAATCTTAGGATTCAAGTCCCTGAGTGAAGGACCCAGCTCTTTATCTGGATGAGGTCCCGCCTGGTATTTTGGAGGGAGATCCAATATACCACAAAGGCCATAAGCAAGAGCACATCGATGTCAATGCTGCCACTGAACGCTCCCGAGGAAGTGTGTACGTTCAGAAGCATTGGAGGGAATGAGCTCGGGGCACATCAATGTCAATGCTGCCACTGAACGCTCTCGAGGAAGTGTGTACGTTCAGAAGCATTGGAGGGAATGAGCTCGGGGCACATCAATGTCAATGCTGCCACTGAACGCTCCCGAGGAAGTGTGTACGTTCAGAAGCATTGGAGGGAATGAGCTCGGGTCTTGCCCTGTTGCCGCAAACCCGTCTCCTTCCTCCTACCTCGCCCTGGGATTCTTCACTTTCCCGAAAAGGAGTCAGACACCAAAATGTGAGATCAGAACCACACATTTTCAAGAAACAAGGGCATTACGCCAGCAAGTTAGGTGCAGCGGAGGCACGTATGTTCGTGGGGATTGAGGAGGAGAAGAGGGAGGTCAGGAGGTAAGTCCGTGGGGAACCGACAGACACAGAGCGAAGGGTCTTGGAATTGCCAAGGCGTTCACGACAAATCGCCCACTTCAAAGGACTTGGATCTGAGGGACAAATCGCCCACTTCAAAGGACTTGGATCTGAGGCCAGAGAAAGAGCTGCTAATTTGCATCTTGACGATGGGGGTTCCAAGAATTAGTACCTCCTTCCCAACACCCAAAAACAGAAAAGCAATACAGACGCCTGTCACACAGTCAGGTGGTTAATTCCGAGTAAAGTCTGCGTACCAACACAACATGCACGCATTCCTGGCCTAGGACGCAGAAGTGAGCCGAAGTAACAAAATACACAAGCACACTGGCAGTGTGTCGGTGCGGGTATGTCACCCGCATCCACGGGCTCCATGCACACCTGACCCGGGGTCGTTCGTGCTGCGGCCTGTTACCCACTCTAGGAGTTACTCAAGCCTTTGTGTTTCTCCCACCAGCTTCCTGCCTTCTTAAAACATCCACTGGCCATCAGCCAATGATCTGTAAAGGGGGGAAAAGGTGAAATTCCACTCGATCCACTTGTGACTTCTCAGTGCTTCCAGCAAGAGGCCTGAGGTGGAGAGCCAGGGAAGGGAGATTTGTGGTGTATGCAGATCTGTCCCTTCCTCATTACCTAGAGGGCCAGTCAATCAATCCTTCTTATCTCCTGACTGGAATGGCCTGCCTGACTTACTCTCTCCCGCTGGGCTGCCCAAGGGCTTGTTAAGCTTCTCCTACAACTCTACGCGATGGGGAAAATGTGTGCTTCTCTAGATATGGAGGGGAAAACCAGAGCTAACATGGAATGGATACTGTGAACCTAATTGTTTTCTAATAACAAAAAGTAAACTTGAGAAAAACAAAGATGTTCCAAATTTCTTTAGCTCCAGCTTCCGTTCTAAAGATCTTTTCCTTGACAAGGATCATGGATCTTTTCCTGACTTTGGAGGCCTGGCTGCCCCAGTCAATACACTGTGATGCGGGGGGAAAAAAAATGTCGTAATAGAGGCAAGAATGAAACATTCTGAATTCCCCTCTGGCAACTGCCGCCCAAGGGGAGTCTTGGGGGAGTCTTCGGTTCACCTAACACCCCATCCAGCCACCCCAAATAAACCTGCTATCTCAGCCAAAGCAGTGTGCTCACTATGGAAGTGTGACCAGAAGGTAAGGCTTCCAGCCAGAATGCAAACCCAAGACCCCAGTGAAACTGAAGGTACGACTGGGGGTCCCCCTGCCAGTTGCCACTGTAGATGCATTTCTTTCTTAATATTTACTTATTTTTGAGAGAGAGAGAGAGAGAGAGAGAGGGAGAGGCGAGTGCCGAGGGGCGAGGGGCAGAGAGAGACGGGCTCCTAGAATCCAAAGCAGGCTCCAGGCTCGGAGCTGTCGGCACAGAGCGCGATGTGGGGCTCAAACCCACGGACCACAAGATCATGACCTGAGCCAAAGTCAGACGTTTAACTGACTGAACCACCCAGATGCCCCTACAGACACATTTCTAAGAAGAATGGTTTCAGGCACAGAACCCAAGAAACTTGGGACAAAGTTCAACCTCATCTTCAGACTCTGGTCATACTTGCTTTTAATATTATATCTGTCCATCTATGAACTCATTAAATCACTTACCAAACATTTATTGACTTGTTACTCTGTGCCATGCACGATGACACAATTTCAGTACCTCTTACAAGAAGACCTGAGGGTTCTCTCCACCTGCTATTTGTATGTCATTGTCATCAAAACAGAAAGAAAAACAATTCCCATCTCTCTGAATGTCATTTCATAGAAATTCAGCCTCCAATGCTCACAAACGACATCTACAGGAACCCGGCTCTGAAGCTTCAAGAAGATCCAGTTTTTTCGGGAAAATCACCGAGTACATATGGGTATAATTATGTGCATTCTGTTTTCCCCTAGAAACACTGTATGCATTGCTTTGGGCGCTTTGGGCTTCGATTTTCTTTCTTCCCCTTTAGAAAATATCATGAAAATTTTCCTTTTCTTTTAGGCAATATTAATTTGTAAGAAATGCACTTTATGATAGAGTAAGAGACTTTTCGTATTTATTTTTAAACAAACTGAGGAGTAGAAAACTACATTTACAGGCAGCCTGTGACCATGTCTTGCTTTTGCCTAAGAAAGGAAGTGAATTTATGGGCTTATTGTTAATGTTAATGAGGCAAAGTTGGAATAGGAATTATAACCCCTCATACACACCCCTGTTGTGTGGCTCACAGAGAATGTTTACACACCCTATCTCATTTAGATCTAGTATAATCTTTATACACTATAAGAATTAATATCTGCTGTAGCTGTTACAACGATGTCCCTAGAAATTTGTCTAAGTTTACTAGTTGTGTTCCCTACAGATGTTTGCAATTTATGTACAACTTCGTTGCACACCCACGCTTTATCTGTTTCAGACCATTAAACCGTAAGCTCCTGGAAGGCAGCTGATTCATTTCTATGTCCTTAGGGCTGAATCTCACGGTCATTAAATGAACCCAGTCCTCCTTGGTGACTTACTCTCTCTGTAGCTCTGTGCTGTTGTCTGTGAGATGAGGATAGCGGTTGCATCTATCTGTCTCACCCGTTTTGATCCGTAAAACAACACGATGTCTGGCACATAGTAAGTACCTCCAAGTGTCCGCCATCATTATGGCTGCTGGTCTTGTTACTTATACTAAATTGAATCAAAGTTCACAAAAGTAAGCTGACTTGTACAAGGGAATGTGACAGATAACTGGCAGAAAGAAAGGAGTATCAGTGATTCTGTGCCCTGGTCTGCAGCTTTAGCTAATCTGATAAGCAACGTTATAGGATTTTTTTTTCAAAATTATTTCCATTAATATCGTAGAAAAAATCATTTACTTGTAAGGGTTACCTGTATTTCTTTTCCTGCCATGACTCCCTTTACCTTACCAAGTCCATGTTGGACATTTACACACTGGAGAGACAAGTAGAGTGGTGTCTCTTTTCCTCAACCTTTACATTTTATAATTGCATCTGTCAAACTGCTTCATAAGCCAAACCTTGTACCAGGAACCAAATGAACATGTGCCAGCTCTCAGAATATAAAGAGGAAAATTAAGAGTACAATTAACGTTGGCCCCTTTACATTCTCTTTATTTCTGAGAGTCTTAAAATTGCCATACGTGGTTGAGCACAGGGTTGGCTGAGCCCACGTCAAGGGCTAACAAGAGGCCAACAGGGAAGACGGGAGGGGCTGGGTTTCCAGGGAGGATCTGTCAAGAGCCTGTCAGGTCTGAGATGTTTTTCAGACACCGAAAAATCTGAAAGTGGTTCCCTTTCCTAGCCCAACCCTTATTTTCCACAACAGGTTTACTTAATAGGAATTCTTCCAAGCGTCATCAGAAAAGGAATTGCTCTTCGTCATTAACAAATAGACCATAAGAGACCCTTAAATACAGAGAAGAAACTGAGGGCTGCTGGAGAGGAGGTGGGCAGGGGGATGGGCATTAAGGAGAGTACTTTTCAGGATGTACACTGGGTGTCACATGTAAGCGATGAGTCACTGGGTTCTACTCCTGAAGCCAAGACTCACTGTATGTTAACTAACTCGAATTTCAATCAAAAACAAAGAAAGAGAAAACAAAACCCAATAGACGGGGCTTTGAATCATCTTATCATTTCACAACGAGTTCTCAGACTTTTGATCTTAATGTTCAATTCAGGAAAGAGAGGGATTCATTAGAATGAAGCAAGGATGCTAGACTCATTTTTTTTTTTTTTCACTTGCAGAAAGCTAATTATAGTTTAGCCACCGAGTAATTTCATTATCTGCTTGGGATCTTTAATTAGGCTTGACGTTCACTAGGAAGGGTGGCAGACGTCCTCGGAGAAGTAGAGATGGGATAGAACATAAATGTTCAGTGTAATTGAATATGTTCAGAAGGACGAGACATCGGTCTTGTTAATTATTCCAGCCATTCGTCATTCTCCCATGGGCTCCACGGCCATGGTCACCCTCAGCAGGAACTGGTGGAATTCGGGGAAGACGGTCTTCCTCGATTACGTGGAACTATGTTGTGTGTTTAAGGCGTCGCCGCCTCCGTCCGCTGATTGCCAGAGCCCCTTCCCCCACGATCGTGAGAACGCAAATGCCCACAGGTACCCAGACACCCTCCTGTGGGGGAGGCGAGAGGCAGCCGCCCCTGAGAACCACGACGTACTCGTTGCTCGGCCAGCTTTCTTGTCTTGTCTTATTTTAACGTTTAAACCAAGCGATGGAACTACGTACGTGATTTCATCACCGAACTCCATAATCTAACTTTTAGTTTTCATAACAATTAACATATATATTTTTTAAATCTCTTATGTTTACGTATCGCTCTCGGGCATCCACCACGGCGAACTAAGCTATGAGGAACATAGAAACCAGACAGCTGATGTAGCGTGGTGCCCGCGGTACAGAGAGAGCCAGCATCCTTCCGCGGGCTTGCCACCGCTCTGAGTCACCTTGACCTTCCCACGCTCACAGTCCAGTCTGATGAGCACCTTCGTCGCGTATGGAATGGTGTGTATGGGTGAAGTGATGACTGTTCCACGCTACCTTAAGTGCCCATCTACTATATCACGTGCTGGCACCCTGTGAGACGGATGTCACATTAGCCACGAGGCAAAGCCATTTACCGGATCGTGAGTGCAGCGCTTTACCGTTTCACAAACACCTTTCGATTATCTTCTCAAGTGATCCTTTTCACCCTTCCGGGGAGACACAATAGGTTTTCTGATATCCGCTTTATTTCTTTTTAATTTTTTTTTTTAATGTTTGTTTATTTTTGAGACAGAGAGAGACAGAGCATGAACGGGGGAGGGGCAGAGAGAGAGGGAGACACAGAATCGGAAACAGGCTCCAGGCTCTGAGCCGTCAGCCCAGAGCCTGACGCGGGGCTCGAACTCACGGACCGCGAGATCGTGACCTGAGCTGAAGTCGGACGCTCAACCGACTGAGCCACCCAGGCGCCTCTCTGATATCCACTTTATAAAGACACGGGTGGTGCTCCCAGCGCCTGACTTTGAGTCTGTTGTCTGTAACTGCCAACGCTCTGACCTCCCGGAGAGACGCGTCATGTTCGTGGCGAGTGGGGTGACGCTCCCACGTGAGGGGTTCACGTCTGCTACCCCCACTGAGCTAAGCACAGCGTGCGGGCCACCCCCGTCCCCCCCTCCCCCCCAGGACAGCCCGAGGCCTGGGATGGAGGAGGTGGGGAGCTACAAGGGAAAGGAAAGAGAGAGAACCTTCGGAAAAAGACGTTCGTCGATTGCAACAGCGGGGCGGGGCAAGAAATCACACCCGCTCCTGCAGCTTCTTTTCCTGATGAAAGAGAAAGGAGGAGGAAATGGCCGGACATTGGCCAACTCTGCGCTCAGACCTGCAAGGCCGAGTTTGTCAGCCACGTCCCCGCGTCACCGTGCTCACCTCTCCTGTTCTCCCATTTCCAGGAGCCCCGGCAGGGCCCAGAAGGAAACAAGGTTTGAGGCCCCATCTCCGCACTTGAACGTGGCTCCTCGGGCCGACCCTCAGCCCCCGCCCCCCCTACCCCGGCACCGCACACCCAGCGTGAGGCAGGCAGCGGCCACCCCAGGGCGGGCTGCCGAGGACCTGCAGACCTGTCCACTTCCTTCTGCGCTGGGGCTTTGCAGCGTGGGGTGTTTTCCGAATGCAGAACGCTCTACAGAAACGTTCTTCAAAATGACATGGAGGACGTGTTCAAAAGAAAAGAAGAGTCAGAAGCCTGTCAAAAGCACGCAAGAACCAACCTGGGAGGCGGAGACATTTCCCAGTGTCGTGGCCACAGCGGGAACCAGCCCCGCAACAAAATAAATCACGCGAGTACTGGATTGCAACCCAAAGAACAAAATGTTTTAAAATTTTTTTTAATGTTTATTTATTTTTGACAGAGAGAGAGACAGAGCATGAACGGGGGAGGGGCAGAGAGAGAGGGAGACACAGAACCCGAAGCAGGCTCCAGGCTCTGAGCTGTTGGCACAGAGCCCGACACGGGGTCGAACTCACGAACCGCGAGATCATGACCTGAGCCGAAGTGGGACGCTTAACCGACTGAGCCACCCAGGCGCCCCTCAAAGAACAAAATAAATATCCCAATACCTACCCCGCTGTGAACAAATAACGGAATTAAGTAGCTAGACGGGGGGCAAGAGGCAACTCTTCTCTACAGAAAAGTCCCAAGAAACAAATGTAGAAGGAATGAGGGAAATAGAAAATCACCACCAGAAGCCCACAGTCCAAACTGCTGTGGGCAAGATGTGCTGACAGGTGCTAAAATTAGCGGACAGCACTTTAAGGAGAAACAGGTATTTGAACACCCTCGAAGCGTCGCCTTTAAAATATTTATGGATTACTGTTGCTATGTTAACATACGTCCACAAATCTCCGATACTTCCTCCTCCGGGAAATGGAGCTCAAGTCCACCCCACCCCACCCCACCCCCGTAAGTGAGGGCTGCACTTAAACTCAATTCAGTTGACTGACGTGAAAAGGAACAAGGTATGGGAAAAGGAAAAGCAGTAACTTTCTGTTACTGGAACGGAACAGACACCTGTTTCGCCAATGATTCAGGTCAGCCTCACGAGCAAGAAGGCACGTTGTCATCACTTACAACCCGATCTGATCCAAGGAGACGGACACTTCACCCCCGAGGTGTTTTCTCCCCAAGTACCTATAACCCCTGCCGACCTGTGGCAAACCCCAAACGAGGGATGTTCTCCAAAATGCCTGAGCAGTGTTCTTCACAAGGTCATGAAAGACAAGGAAGACCACGAAACTGTCTCAGAGCAGAGGAAACTCGTGCAAGGTGTTATCCTGTTTCAGAAAAACGACGTCAGAGGAAAACTGGAGGAATCTGGATAAAGTGTGCGGTTTATTTAAAAGGAGGGGGTAGCACTGTTTTCTATAAAGAACGAGTGGTAAATATCTCTGGCTCCATTGGCTGTGTGGAATCCTTGGAAACTCTAGTGTAAAGGTGGTCAAAGATAACACATAAGTCAATGGGTGTGGCTATATTCCAATAAAACTTTATATACAAACAACAACAACAACAACAACAACAAAAGGCAATGAGCTGGATTTGGACTTTGAACCAAGCTTCCTGACTCCCGGACAGCAATACTGTACTGCTTCCAATTTCTCAGCTTTGACATGGGTACCCTGGTGAAAGACAGTCACACAAGGGGAAACGAGGTAAAGGGACATCGGAACTCTCTGCGCTATTTTTACGACTCTGGCGTAAATTTAAAATGATTTCCTGGGGCGCCTGGGTGGCGCAGTCGGTTAAGCGTCCGACTTCAGCCAGGTCACGATCTCGCGGTCCGTGAGTTCGAGCCCCGCGTCGGGCTCTGGGCTGACGGCTCAGAGCCTGGAGCCTGTTTCCGATTCTGTGTCTCCCTCTCTCTCTGCCCCTCCCCCGTTCATACTCTGTCTCTCTCTGTCCCAAAAATAAATAAACGTTGAAAAAAAAAAAAAAATGATTTCCAAAAAAAAAAAAAAGTTGTTGAAGCAGAAATAACGGGGGGATCGTGCGCCATTTTTGGATGGTCCTTCTTCCCGCACTGACTACGTTCAAGAATTGGTCGTATGTATGGATCACATCCCACATACGTGGCCAATTGCATGTTTTCTGTGTGTGCTCCGCACAGCATGAGAGACAGCAGGCTCGTCACAGCACATGAGCACGGGGAGAGATTGCAGGACGCGTGTCCTGAGTATGAGGGAGTCAGCCTCCGAATGGATCCCCAAAGGGGGCTAACAGGAGTGCTTCTGGACAGTGGTGGCCCCCGCTCATAAAAATGGCTGGACAGATCCCGCTGAAACCTACATCACATGCCCCTTCCAAGAGCCCAGAGCAGCAAAACCGAATGTCCTCCCCATCTCCCACTCCAAGATGACCACTGCTGTGCCACAGCCAGCGGGGAGAGTGCCCAGGCCCACTCCTATCTCTGCACGCCCATTCTTCTGTAACGGTGGCACAAAAACCGTGCTACAGTCACGGAAGCCTTCCTCCAAGCACATTCTTTGCCGAGCGTTGAGTGTATAAAGCAATAGCCTCACGGAGACGTGATATTGCAACTGAGCTTTAGAGAAGGAGCGGGGTTTTGTGGGCACGCGAGCAGAGCAGAAAGCACCCGTCCTACTGGAGACTCCTAATGCGGTGCCGGGGTCGCAGGCAGCAGGTCACAGCGTGTCCCTGGTCCGAGACTCCGATGGCCCCGCGCGCGCACCGTTAAACGTGATGTGGAGCTGGGAAAGGTCTTCCCGCAGGCGAGCGGCACACCAAGCTTGGGTTTTGCAAAGACGTCACCATGCCTGGAGGTCGATCCACAGAAGGGAGGTAATGTGCCCCTGAACCAAGAGCATGAGCTGGCCGGATCCGGTGCTGTCCACACCGCACGGCTCCAGAAGCAGGTGTGTGGCCAGAAGTGTGGCCATCTCGCTCTCTGCGAAGGGGCAAGAGAGTGGCGCCTGGCCCGTCTTAGCGGGAAGGACCGAGGTCCTGATCTGGAAGCTTTAACTGCAGCCACTTTGGGGGACATGTCTGAACCCAAAGCCTGCTGCCCCCAGGAAGCTGAGTCTTCTCCCTGTGGTGCACGTCGGGCTGCTAGGGTTGAGTAGGGACGTGCTAATTACCTCTCAAATGTAAATGTGTGACTCGGATTCCCTAAGTCAGGACACAGCACCGGCACTGCACAGACACTCTACTCAACTGAGCCACTGAGAGCAGTTTCCCAAATCTGATTTCCGATCCCTCCAGCCCAGTCTTGCTGTCCACCACCCTCAGTCCAGGCAGACGAGGGCTCAAGGAAATCATCTATCTCCAGCATAAACCCCTTCATTTTCCTTGTTCAGCTTTCCATTGTTCTTTGGGACGCCGGGCCCTTTCTACTTTATATTAACATGATCCTACTATTCAGTTCCCTATGTAAAACGGTTGTCTTTTTTTTCTCTTGAAAAATACTTCAAGTAAGATAACATATTTATTTTAGATACCAGTGAGTGGTGAAATAGGAATGATTCAAGCTTAATCCTGCCCTGACGTATGGGAAACTGACTCAAACTTGGGAGTGTCAGAAGTCAAGAAGCATTTGCAAATACCCAGTAGGAAATATCTTTCACTCTGCGAGCGCAGAGAAAACAGTCCAGGTAGGAGGTCATAAGGGAAGACGGGGTTTGGGGCCTGCGGCCACTTTGTGACATGGAGTTGTACGTAAATGTATAGAAGAGATGATATTTTGAAAGTTCACTCAAATCCTACCTGTGTTCAGTGGGTGAGATGGGAACCGAATGGGTATAAACAGATAGATGAGACACACAGATAAGCAACACCATAGAAGGAAGTTGGGAAAATGAGCCAAATGGCTTTTTCTGCGATGGCATCAGAGTGGGGTTAGGCTATGGAAGAATGGCTAGAAGTCTACTCATGAGTAAATCCGTATTTAAGGAGCGTTTCCTTCCCATAAGCAGGGAAATGTGGGAGGGAAATTCTCACCGATGTGTGAGTCACCAACGGAGTCGCCCCATTGTTGGTGCTGGAATCCACTGACAAAAATGGTCATGCCTGAGAATGTCCTGTCACTTCTCTCAACCCCGCTGTCCCCAAAGCGCTCGTGATTGTGTATTCCTTAGAAGGATGCCTCTGGGAAGCGGTGACGGTCTCAGGGAAAAGTGGGGAACGGGAAAGCACGTGTGGATGGAACCCACTGGGCGCCACCTTCCCAGGTGCTCAGACGTCGCGGTGTCTGCACGCGGGCCGAGCATCTTGGGAGGCACCGCCTTCTTCTCACCCCGCTGGGTCCCCAGGTGGGGGCTGTGCTCTGCCCTTGGTGCCACAATCGGTCCGAGGCCCAGGACAGATTCTGCACCAACAACTGCAGCTCTCATCTGGTCTCCCTTCTCCTCCTCAGCTTTTTGCCTTGACAACCATGTGCATCTTGCAGGTTTAAAGAGGTCATCAAGCCACGTGATGGCTTGTAGGACAGAGAAAACACCTGCTCTTACAAGGCCACAGGAAAACCAAGTGATTCCTGCCTGTGTAGAAGGTGGTGACTGTCCCTTCTTTTCCAAACAAAGAAACAGAGTGAAAGGAGGAGGGGTGAGGCGATGGGCAAAATGGATGAAGGGGGTGGGAGGTGCAGGTTCCAGTTATGGAGTAAGTCATGGGGGTGAACAGTACAGCACAGGGAACACGGTCAATGGTAGTGTAATAACATGTATGAGGTGGCTGCCCTTATGGGAGAAGGGAAGGGAAGGGAAGGGAAGGGAAGGGAAGGGAAGGGAAGGGAAGGGAGAAAGTGAAATGGAACCTTAGCTCCAACATTTTTATTTGGAGAAAATGTAGTGAGAAGTCTAACTTGGGCGCCTGGGTGGCTCAGTCAGTTGAGCATCTGACTCTTGATTTCGGCTCAGGCCATGATCCCAAGGTTCTGGAATCCAGCCCCGCGTTGGGTCCTCTACTGAGCCTGGAACCTGCTTGGGATTCTCTCTCTCCCTCTCTCTCTGCCCCACCCCCCACTTGCACTTTCTATCAAATAAATAAATAAAATTCTCTCTCAAAATAAATAAACTTAAAAAAATAAAGAAGTCTCTAACCAACAAAAATGTCTCTAAGCTTAATGACTGTTTGTCCTCGGGGAAATGGATGGGTCGACACAAAGGAAACATAAACATGAGGGGATCTTCCTGACCATAACCGCTGATGTGGACAACATGACCGCACATGGCAGGCCCCCTAAGTGCCTATGTGAACGCATGCATGGAACCTTCTTCTCTGCAAAGAAGGAGCTACTCTTGTACCCATTGTACAGACGGGGAAACTGAGCCTCTGCAAATTGACTAAGTTGCCTAGAGCATATTGCTAGGAAGCCCCAGAATTCTGACCCAGCTACCTGATTCCAAAGGGAGGGTCTAACCACTAAGCGCACTGCACCGAATGGCCTGGGACTGAAATGGCTACAAAGGCATTTGGAAATACAGGGAACCAGAGCGTCCTGGAAACTAGCCCAGTCCCTGAAAAGAGACAACGTATAGGACATGGGATGCAAGAAGAAGGAGAGGCAACCTAGCTAATACACATTTTTCTCCACGCCTTTAACTCTGGGGCCCTGAAAAGGGCACCCCCTTCCACGGCCAAGCCATTGTCCAGTGTTTTCACACCCAAGCAACTGGCACTGATGAAGTCCTCTTTCAGGTGGGGGTTCTTCTCTCTGCCGCCTCTGAGAAATTAGGCCCCAAGAGGCCTCGACGCCCACCGCCCGTACTCAGCACCTCTGCCCACCGTCCACACGAGCGCTGTCACCGTTCTCAGACTCCCAGGCCTGTCGCTGCCTCAGGGCCTTTGCCCTCGCTGTTCCCCTCAGCGCACGGCACTCTTCCACCGGATACGCAACTTTTGTTCTCACATTTCCTTTCTGTCTTTGCCTGACGGCCTTCCCCGGTCACCTCATCTGAACCGGAGCCCTCGGACCCCCTGCCACCCTGCGCATTTCGGTGTGTCCGCCACACCTCTTCCCTCCTGGTGTAGGTCTACCATCACTGTCCCCCTGTGTCCTACTGGTCTGCTATACGCCCATCTCCACTGGATTGAGAGCCCTGCATGAGCCCATCTGTCCTGCCTCACGTCCCCCCCCTGCGCTGATGGTCACTGTGGGAGACCAACACGTCATTAGTGAATGAATGAATGAATGAATGAATGAATGAATGGGTTGATTCCCACGTGCCAAATCCCAGAGGGCTACAACGGTATTTCTCACCTGCCAGGCTCCTGGAAGAATTTCGTGAGACAAACCAAAGAAATGAAGCTACCTGTCATCAAAGGAAGAAGAATCTGCCTTCTGTCTTGAGGCAAACATGGGACGATGCGATCTCTAAAGTGAAACGGAAGTCTGAAGGGGGCATAGGGATTGAAGGAAGGGAGGGAGGCTCCCTGCGGGTGCCCGCTTGCCACAAAACTTCAGCATGGACGCAGCGAACCAAACTCCCCGCCGCTCGGGTGGGGGCCAGAAGAACGAAGACCTGATCACAGTACCATTTTTTTTTTTTTTAAAAAGTCTTCGACGGGGAGCAAAGCCTAGTGGATCACTCTGTAGAAAAGAGCGGGGTCCTGGCCCGGGGAGGCGGCCGCTTCTGACTCTGGCCTTTTCACAGGAGTGCTGGTGTAAGTGGCCCAATTGTCCCCGCTGTTTATGAGCCCGAGCCTTCGTAACACCCCTGAAATGTATTCTCCTAAAGATGTTCCCTGAGATAGGACAGCCCTGTGCATTGTTTCACTGCATACCGCATTCATATCCCAGAGCAATCCGCCCTTCTTTTAACGGCTGATGACAGCTCCAATGGCTGGGCAAAAATCAGTTGAAGGAAAGGGAAGTCTTGTCGGAAATGAGATTAATCTTGTAACGAGTGTTCGGCTCTGATAACCCATCTGGGCACACAACTGCTTAAACCGGAGAGCAATTAACCTTCACCCGACAAGCTCTGTCCAACCGTTATAAACATTAAAGAGACAGAACCCTCCCCTCCTCCTTGTAGACTAAACAACCAGATTTGAATTCCATGTAAACGGCTTCTTTCTGCAGATGTGTTCCGATGACAAAGGCCGGGGTGGGGGGGAAAGGTGGGTCACAGCTCTGCTGGTAATCAGGTAACCTGGGCCTCCCAGGGAGCCAGCGGAGGGGCATTTTTATTTTTATTTATTTATTTATTTATTTATTTATTTATTTATTTATTTTTTGGCATTTTTAAGTAAGATCACTACCTTTAGGGAGGTGCGTTGAGTTACTTTCTTGCAGGGACACACTGCCTGCTAACAGTAACACGACTTGGGTGGTTTCTCTTCTTTTCTTGTTCTCTTGGCCCACAGTAAGGCTCACTGCAACTCAGTTCCTCTCTTCCAAGCACGCAGGCATCCGAGCAGGTGAACGCGTCTTGTGGTCGCAGAAGGGCGATTTCTTTTTTTAATTTTTTTTTTGTTTTAATCTCTGAGAAGTTATCAGCTTTCGTGGAGTGCAAACCTGTGATCTTGCCTTTATCGGCGTATGTTGTAACCGGCCGGGCTAACCGAGCGGGCCACGTCAAACACCCACGGTGACAATAACTTGCACAACCCTGAAGAGAAATCTCTGAGGTCACTTCACTCACCACCCAGGCAACAGCTTTCTTGAGCATTCTTTTATACTGAGCCGCTGGATTGGGTTTATGGACATGAAATGAGTAATAAAGGATAAGACCCCTGTGCCCTAGAGGGGGTTACAAACCAAAGTGGGTACATAATACACCCCACGGAGCATTTGAGCAAGGGTATGTCAAGTACATGTACAAAGTAAAACAGAACGTAGATGTTCGACATAACTAGCTTGTCTGCTAGTGGCCCTGACCTCCGATTCTAAAAGAATTAAAAAAAATAGCAGGGGCACCTGGGTGGCTCAGTCGGTTAAGCGTCTGACTTCGGCTCAGGTCACGATCTCACAGCTTGTGGGTTCGGAGCCCCATGTCAGGCTCTGTGCTGACAGCTCGGAACCTGGAGCCTGCTTCGAATTCGCTGTCTCCCTCTCTCTCTGCCCCTCCGCTGCTCACACTCTGTCTCTCTCTCTCTCTCTCTCCCTCCTTCAAAAATAAACATTTAATAATAATAATAATAATAATAATAATAATAATAATAATAAAAAGGGGGTGGCGCCTGGGTGGCTCAGTCAGTTAAGCATCAGACTTTGGCTCATGATCTCTCGGTTCATGAGTTTGACCCCCGCATCAGGCTCTCTGACTCCCTGTCTCTGCCCCTCCCTGGCTTGCTCACTCTCTCTCTCTCTTTCTCTCAAAAGTAAACAAACATTTAAAACAAATCAATAATAAAAGGGAAAAAATGAGAGCATTCACTTAGCAAGTTCTAAACAAATTTCTCTCTCCTGAGGTCTCAATCCCATCTTCATGGTGGCCAAAGACCACTCTCAGAATACTCCAGGCTAACCTTAGACCTAATCTTCTCCCTCGAGCCCAGTTTCCTTCTCCGGCGGGTAAGTGGTGGTATTCAAGGTCTCACGGCTCTTTGCACATGACAGGGCGGGTCTCATGGTGGCCTCTAGTAACAGAATGACGGACATGGTAGAGGGCAAGTGACATACGGGCAATATCACTGCCATGGGGACAAAGTTTCCTGGCCACAGCGTCCTGTCTTCATGGTCCACATCTGCATGCTCCCCCGTGCCTTTTCCTGCCACCACTGGGCAGGAGTCGTGAAGGACACCCAGCGGGACTGACCCCTGCCTCCCAGGGCTTTACATCACCTGTGTGTTTGCAGCTATGTGAGATGAAGATTCTGTGGGTCCGATTGTCCCAGTCACACTGGGAGCTTTCCAGTGTCTTAGCCCGAGGGGAGGTGGAGATGTGCTGGCACACTCTTCATCCGGAGGGGCCACCGCGTGTCTACTCGAAGCAGACAAGGGCACGTCCCAACGACACAACGGGAGCGCCTGACTGGCTCTGAATTTAAATGTGCATGCCTTTCCCAAGAAAGTCTTGTGCAGCCTTCGGCATCAGCATTGAGGTGAAGTGCAATTCTTCGTTTAGCACCCTGTCCACTTCACAAGACGTGACCCCAGAACAGTGAGGGGCAGTTCACATTTCTGGGCCCAAATCCCCTGTCTATACCCCAGCAGATAGCAGAAGACAAAAATGGAATCCTGGTGCCCAACACGACGCCATTTTATGAGTTTAGTCTTAAGGCCACGGAGGTTCGACTTGAGGACCTTAGTGAAAAAGGCCACAGGAATCACTTCTTTCTGTAAGATGCAAACAGCACACTTATCCGCGAGTCTGGACTGGGCCGACGGGGAGCGTGATTGGCTGCCTGCCTGTGTAGGCAATTCCCCACGTGATGCTGAGGGCTAGTGTGGCTGCCCCAGCCTTGGTGTGCGTCTTGACATCCACCAAGTAAAACTACGAGATAAGGGAAAACCACAGCATCACACCCGGTATCTTGTGAAACCGAAACGGTGCAGGGTGAACGCCTGTCTTACAGTGATTTGTTGGTCTGATCATCACGCTGGATTGAACGGTGTGATGGTTGCCATTCACGCCACGGAACTGTACGTGTGCATGCTTTTCAATGAAGCCAACCGCATTCACACATTCCCGGACAGTACTTACACACAAGCATGACGCACGAACCCCAGCACCCGCACTGGGTTACAGGGATTATCGGCGAGCAGCTTCCCTGCTCTTCCAGAGTCTGAGAGAAGTTGCCGACTTTAGACCTGCCTTGTCTCCTTCCTGCCTGATGGTGGCCCCTGCCCATGTCCACCTGGAAACCTCAGGATGTGAGCTGATTTGGAAATAAGGTCTCTGTAGATGTAATTAAGGCAAGGATGGGGGTAAGATCACACCAGATCAGGGCAGACCCTCAATCCAGCAAGAGCACCCCCATAAGGGACCAGAGAGGACAGAACAGCCAGATACGCAGAGAGGGTGATGTGAGGACAGAGGCAGAGTTCAGGTGATGTGGCTACAATTCAAGGAATGTAGGCAACCATCTGAAGCTGGGAGAGGCATGGGGAGGACCCTCCCTCAGAGCCTCCAGAACGAACTCACCCAGCTGCCATCTTGATTTTGGATGTCTGGCCTCCCACACGGCAAGAGAATAAATTTCCGTTGTTTGAAGCCACCCGGTTTGTGTTATTTCTTACGGCAGACCCAGAAAACGAATACGCTACCTGTGGATGCTGTTTTCAACAAAATTTTCGCCATTTATGGGCACTCTATGGCTCACTATCTGCCTTACGGTTAGTGCAGTTTCCAAAAGCGCGTGAGTATAGGCTAAGAATTAGATACATCCCTGGTCACAACAACCAGATAGCCTGAAGTTTCCAGAATAATGCTAACTTTGCCAAATTCTCCACGCAAACTCCTCTGTCTGATAATGCCCTGATTCTGCTTAGGAATCTGTCTGCTTGTACCACTGGGGAAATAAATGTCTGGGTCACACTCTAATGAAAGTCATCATCGTGCAAGGGGGTTGTCTTCACAAACATCTTTAAATCTCTCAAAATTTTACTGGTTTAAAAATGCTGTTAGAAGTTAAAAAAAAAAAACAGCCAGGGGAAATTAACATTTATTTCTTTAGTATTTTTTCCAACCGATACTTGTGGGCAAACGAGTCAAATTACGATTGCTTCATGTATATTCTCTCCCCCCAACAAAATCCTCATTCTCTTAAGAATTCCTTTTAATTATTTTAGAAACAATTAAGACTGCACAGACCCCAAACTTAACTGGGTTGAAAAACACTGGACCCCTAAGATGGCCAATCAAGTTTCGTCTAACTTTTGGGTTCCCAAATAAAAGTGTTTTCCCGCCCTTTTCTTTGACAAGGCAAGGAAAATTATAGTTTTTTTCTAGGAGAGGGATCAATTGAGATTTCTTTTATTCACATATACTGCCAAAGATGTACTGCACTCAGGGAAAGATTTCGCTACACATTTGGTCGTGTGTTCATTCATTCAGCAAACATCTACGGGGCAGTACTCTGTGTACCAAGTACTGTGTGAGGTACAAGAGAAACCACGATGAGCCACATTTGTAAATCATCATCAATTTTTAAATGATCAAGTTGAAAAGCAGCTCACAGAAAGCAGGAATACTTTAGGTTTTATGACACATCGATCACATTTTCTTTGGCTTATACGTAATGCCTTAACCAGTAAGGCTCACCAAGTTAAATGATACGTGTGCTGCACCAGGTTTATTTTCTGGCTTCGGTAAGTTGGTCGTTAATTGCTATGAAAGTCAATCTTTACTAGAAAGCAGACTGTCTTGCAGTCGAATGCAAAGGACTTAGGTATTTCTGAAAATGTTGTATCATATCATACCCTTTGCAGGTGTCGTGTGTAATAATTACAGGGCAGTAAGAGCTGCCCGATTCCCCGGTGAATACGGAAGCCCCCAGTGTGACCCAGTACATGGGATATCAACATGTGTCTTAAGAGATTAACCTGCAGCTTCCCTGAAATTTCAAAGGAACCGCTGCGGTAACAGACAAGAGAAACAAACAGTGCCCGTCATAATTCATTAAACACAACTCTTCATTTCTTTGAGCCTAGAATGTCTATTTGCATAAGGGGTTGTAACAGTTGGACACAGCGATGACCCGGTGTGAACCTCGGACACATGACCACTGATAGATGTTGTCACTTAGTGAAAGCGTCAGTATTGCTTGGTTTTGTCTCATCGGGACAAGCGTCCTGTAAGAGAGCGCAAGGCTCCAAGAACTCTATTTCTGCCTCTAGTTTTCAAGCAGAACGCATCTCCCACCATGGCCCAGCAGAGACACATGCACTTACCAGGCACAAGCTCACCGATGTTCCAATCACAGTTAGATTCTGGACACAGCCCCACGATCATCCCACCTTCCCACACATGGGCAGGTTCTTTGGGACACGCAGGCTTATGTCTAACATCAGGCATTCAAATATAACACACGGGCATTCAAGACATTGGTCCCAAGACACAGTAATAATCCTGTCTTCTGATCAAGAAATACATGGGGCACCTACGTGGTTCAGTCGGTTAAGCATCCAACTTCGGCTCAGGTCATGATCTCGTGGTCCGTGAGTTCGAGCCCCGCGTCGGGCTCTGTGCCAACAGCTGAGAGCCTGGAGCCTGTTTCGGATTCTGTGTCTCCCTCTCTCTCTGACCCTCCCCGTTCATGTTCTGTCTCTCTCTGTCTCAAAAATAAACGTTAAAAAATTTTTTTAATTAAAAAAAAAAAAAGAACATACTGGCTATGGTAGCTGATTCAAACTAGCTCTTGACTGGACCCTCCAGAGACCAGCTGTCGCTGCCCACTGCAGGAATGCATTCATTCATTCATTCATTCATCGAAAAGGGTAGGGAGGTGACAGTGAACACCGTATAGTCCTCCATATTGGTTTTTCTTTGGACCCTCAACATCACTGGTGTTTTGGGTTCATGAGAACCCAGCTCCGTTCAGCTGCTAAAAGTTTAGGTACCATGTTGCTTAAACCATTTAATGAACCCCTGGGGGTAACTCCATTATGGTGTGTTTACTCTCCTCAAAGAAAGCATGAGAAAGAAGCAAATGATATTCACTTTATCTCTTTAGATGAAATAGATCAAGGTCTTTTTGGATAAATATCCAAAGCATATTGGAGGATTCCTTTCAAAGTCGAACGTCGAAACAAACACAGTCAAGAACCGATTACTTCAGAAAAAACACATAAGATGTGAGAGTAAATGAAATACTAGGAACAAGGCTAGGGTGGGCAACCAAAGAGCTCATAACGGTGAACACTGTTTTCACACAGATGCACGTTACTATTCAACGCACATGCCATCGAGATACAGGTGCTATTATCATTACTCAATCTATCCTATACATGAGCAAGCGAGGCGCAGGAAAGTGAAGTCCCCTCGCCAGGGTAAGATGATGGGTAAGGACTTGCCCAGCCAGTCTGATTCTGCTCCATAATAAGAAACGGGATCCTTAGGTTGGACTCTAATCCTTAATCTCTAAAGGGGATCATGAAACGTTCAGCCCTTACTCCTCTTTTCTTCTCCATCCGGGAATAAAGGCAGTGAGCAGAAAAGGATTCTTTAAGACAGATTTAATTTCTCAAATGCTATTATCCTTATTTAAAGAATATACGTGTGTGCATGGAAAAAAAGACCAAAAAATCCAAAACGTGCCATGTCTTCACAGACCCTTCATGGTGCAATATCAATCATTTTAATTTCCTTTTCTAAACGTTTATTTTCGAAATCCTACAACAGGTGTTTGTGAAATGAGGGGAAAAGAACAAAGGTGTTATTGTTGTTGTTGTTGTTATTGTCTCAACAGTACGTTATTCAATGGGTATATTGAACCTGTGTCCGCTTCAGGCCAAAGCAAAGCAAAGAATGAAACAAGACACAACTAACCACAATCCCCGGCAAGCAGTGATGATGTCCAGGGAGGACGGTGGTCGGGATGGGCTCCATCTGGCATCCAAGTCAAGTCTATCTGCTGAACAGCCCTGCACCAGCATCCCAAAACTGTGATTCCAGCCCTTACCGGGACCCATCTAGACTCAGGAGATGAGAGAGGTCATTTTGGAAAGAAGCAGAGGCGTCAGAAGGTAGCATCTGGACAGGGGCATGTTGGGGGATGCCTCGGGGAGCTTCGCTAAAAGGTAACGAAGCTGCACGACACAGGTGCAGAGGACGAAAGCGGTCTTCAACTCGAAAGGAGGTACCCTAAGGTTGTACGGTGTCTTCCAACAGGATGAGCCAAAGTATATAAACACTTGAGTCTTGCAAAGAAACTATCTCTTGGGGCAATTTCACATCAACTCGGAGTAAATCTGCATACTGAGTGACTGCAGATAAAATCGTTAGTGAATATTCATGTAGGAGCATCTTCCCGAGACATGAGTATATCTCACCATGTCCAGCAGCTTCTCAGGGTCAAGGCTAGCCTGCCTCCCCACCTGGAAGTCATCAACAACTATGGAGTAGGTCCTGGGGGAGGAGCCTCCTGGACACTGTGCTCTTGTCATTGCAAAGCAGAGCTCTCAGGCACTTTCGGGTCGTCAAAGGAGGTGTTTTACACCCCGTGATGTGACCCAACAACGAAGAGCAGCTGGGTTTTCTGATTATTTTCGGAACCTGTAGGAGGTGGAGGCTTCGTGTTTGCAGCATGTAAACATCACTCTTTGGAGTTTTGCCTGCGCTTGAGTTGAGTTGAGTTGAGTTGAGTTGAGTTGAGTTGAGTGGCTTTCAGGTGCTATTTATTTTGTTTGGTTTATTGTTAAGTGCTACTGTTTGTTGACTTGGTATATTATTTTCCCTTACAAAGGGCCGAGTTGGTAAGGGTGCATCCTAGAGATGAATAATTGATGAGTCCCTATTGTTCAGTGTTTGTGTGCTGTGGTTTTATGTGCTTTGGTTCAAAGGACCTAAACAATGCATTCGCTGGAACTTAATAACCGGTGTAAAATCAGCACAGGGAACAATCTGTGCACTGAGATTTTTGTACCCAAATCTGGCGATCTCCGCTTGACTGAAGAAAGCAAAATCCGCAATGACCTTTCCTCTCAATAACCACAGGAAAAAAAAAACCTTCAGTGGAATCTCAAAGAAGCTTATTCCCACCAACTACAAAGGCAGCCTCGCCGTGATTCACAGGAGACTGAGGTGCCCACGCGCGACCCACATCTTACTCACAGGCGCGTCTGGTCTGGTGACACTTGTCTCCATCCGCGACAGCACAGCACGCAGACAAGGGCAAGAATGAGAAAGAGGCGCTAAAACCGTTACTTTGGTAACCCTGGATTTTCAACTGCTTCGAGACGGAGCATTCTGCCAGAAAATCTGTAGCAACAGGTTTATTCCCCTGGGGGAGGAGGGAGTGGGTAACGAACCACACACGCTCTGGGGAAGTCTCCACTGGGAGCCCTTCCTGCCATCCGTGTGCCTCTGGCTGGGCTGGCTATCTGTGTAGGAAGTGAATGCAGGAAGTATCTGTCTACAAACCCTTTATCCTCAAGGCAATTGCTGCTGCAGCATTTTACTGTTTACCAAAGCAGTAAACATGTGATCTAAAAAAAGATGTTTTCCATCTCCAAAGAACCGGGCTTAAAAAATATATATGCACGCCTTTTCACAATCAGCTTCTTATCAAAACTGTGTGCGGTGTGATGGTGCTTCCAATAGAAGTGAGTCAACAGGAACAGCTTTTTAAGTAGGACAGGAGGTGCCCCGTGAGGGGTGCCCAAGGAACAAACGGTGGGCCTTCTTCATCCGGATGCTTCTCTAGCAAAACAAATTTTATTTCACTTCTTAGCTTAACTCCGCCTTAACAGACTTCATGGTTTCTGACTTCAAAGGCAACAGTCAACAAGACGATCTGTGTTCACTCAAACTGGTGGGATGGATGATGCCCAAGTCAGGTAATTCACAGCGTCACGTATATTCGGTCGGGGCCAATATTCTTATTGTACACGTGACTGTAAATACACTTCTAACTCAAAGAGTCCCCGTAAGGTGAAGTAAAGTAGACGTGTGGCTACTGGTTTTGATGACATTTACGTACACTCTTCCCTGTATGTCTTTTTCCTAGATGGAAGGCCCCATCCCCGAGTCCTGGGAGAACACAAGCAGTCGAGAACACGGAAGGAAGCAGGTTCCAGAGGAACCTCTGAGCACTCGGTGTGGGCCAGAGGGTTCTCTTCCTCATTACTGTTGTCCCTCATGAGTTCAAACCCTCCTGTTGGGTGATCAGCTATTGCAAAGAGGGAGAAGGAGGAGGGAAGGAGTGTGAAGGTGAGAAGAACAAAGAGAAGCAGAGAGTGACAGGGCCCTGAACATCTTCTCAAGGAGGGGATGTGCACAGACTCAGCACCCAGTAAATCTGGAAATGACCTCCAGCGCAGATAAAGCGCTAAGCTGAATGGAGAACTCACCGCCTATAAAAGTTTTTACTTCATCCTAGAGGAAGAAGAACATGTTGGAGGAAAGTTGGCTATTTGAGAAAAAAAACAAAACAAAAACCTGAATTCACAAACTGTTACCGCAACTGAAAGGGGAAAAAAGAAAAAGCTTTTGTGGATTTCCTGACCTTCGTGGTAGAAGAAAAATTTATGTGACTCGAGTGGATAGTAAAATTAGCTAACATTTACGAAGCACTTCACAGGCACTCCATCACGTTCAGTCAAAACTCAGCAGAACCCCGGGAGGTAGGAACTCTTGCTAGCCCCCTTTCACAGGTGGAAAAACCCAGATTTCGTAAGTGAGGCGAGTACTTGTCAAGAGCGAAGTGCTAGGAAGGCCATTCCCAGCTTCCCAAGGAGGGGGTGGTAAGACCAGCAGAGGTGAACTCACCTGCTGGCTCCCAGGGCATCAACCTAAAGCCCCAGCCGCCACGTCCCGGGCCAACCCTTCCCTCTGTCCCCTCCCTTCCCCTGCAAGCAAGATAAGACCGATGCTTTCCCCACGGAGGCTATTTTAAGGATCTGTAAAGACCCAGAGAGTATCAGTGCCTCCCCGGGCCTGAGATAAACACAGGTTGTGCTAGCTCTAACCTCTAGGCTTCTGTCGATCTTTGGAACATCAGGTAACACACACATACAACACAGATCCCAGGAGCACTTCGCAATATTAAGCCACACACGCTGTTTTGGTGTGTTTTTTCTTTTTCTCTTTAACTTGGAGCAACGTCTTGGGAAATGTACCTCGAATTGAGACACAAACTAATTGTGTTGACAAATTCTGAAGTGTTGTTTCAACCATTTCCTCTTCCTCAAAGGTGAGTATCACATGCATACGGGTTCAGTTGAAAAAATAAAATTCAGTAAGACCCAGTGGGACCCAAAGGGGATGGGACAAGGAACTTGCTACCGGCTGATGATCTGCATGAATGGCCTTCCTTGGGGGAATGTGGGTATGAGCACGGGGGGGAATTGTCTCTTCAGCACAGACACTGTGTCAATACACGAAGAGAACAAATCAATTTGCTATTCTGTAGTTGCATAAGGGGAAGAGAGCTGTTCAATCAAGGTGGAATGTTTTAAAGGTGACTCTGTTAAATTCAAGAGTGCAGGTTCTACGTACGATAGGTTATAAATGTTCTTTGCTATTTTCTCCAGAATTGGACATGCATTGTCTTGAACAAAAAGCATTGGAAGCAACAGCCCTGACGTTCATGTTATGATTGGAATATGATGTGGCTTTTAAAAATAAATAATTTTGCTTGGCCTTGGCATTTCTTTGCTACATGTCTCGGGACTTATCTGCGCGCAACAGCAGATTATTGTTCTTCCCAGAGTTTAATCCCACGAGCACCCCTGCTGAAAGACTTGTAAGGGCCTGATGGAAAATGGAGCCGCAAGTTCATTATTGATGCCAAGGTGAGAGCAAGGAAGCTGATACTTGGGATGAGGAAACTTAAACCAGCCGCTGATCTGGAATCTGGACCGCTGCCCCTTGGATATTGCCAAATATGGAAAGAATTCTTGTCACCAAGCACATACAGATCGGTGCTGGAGTTTCAGCTCTCGAACTTTCTGGCATGTTACCTTGATTAGTCACCAAGAGTAGAATAATTGTTGCCAGTGGGGTTTTTCACGCAAGAGGAGTAACAAAATTAGGCAGTTATAGTTAATAATTTTCATTATTCCACTATTTAATGTATCACTAGGTCATCTGATCCATCGTTTCTCCGAATAGTCATTTAATATCTGAGGCTA
This sequence comes from Leopardus geoffroyi, assembly GCF_018350155.1. Lineage (NCBI taxonomy): Eukaryota > Metazoa > Chordata > Mammalia > Carnivora > Felidae > Leopardus > Leopardus geoffroyi. The sequence continues at coordinate 7,176,296 of NC_059333.1, read as the reverse complement.
AGGCAAACAGAGGGAGAAAGAGAGCACATGATGATAAATTGAGGGGAGACAAATGAATTTGTGTTACTTGAGCGAGTTTCTTGGCCTCTCAAATCCTTTACCCTTGTGTGGACAAAAAGCAAGTAGAATGAGTATCTCACGAGATAACGTGACCGCCCAGCACAGAGCCTGGCCTTTATGCAGTTACAAGGATGATGTTAATTCGGATTATGAACTCAAGATACAAGAGCTAGCTCTTCAAAAACGTTTCCCTCTGCTCTCTTAAACAGCAATTTAATTCCAGTTACCCGACTTTTCTTTAACTAGAGAAATAGCACTAAAGACCTACGACTTCTATCTAAAATCTACAATAATGATTAATTACTCTGCCTTCTTAACTTTCTCTTTGTGACCTCAAAGGATTTTCATTAAAAAAAATATTACTATTTATGGAACCCCGACATTTTGCCAGTCGCTGTCGAGGACGCCAAAGAGATGGACAGATGGTCACCTAGAAGGAGTTCTGAGGCTCACGTGGCTGCACACATGACGTATTCACAGAACAGTCACACTCGCCAGCACAGAGTGGGGAGAACGTGCTGACAGGAGACGATGAAGCGTAAGGGAAAGGACAGAATGAGGAATGATCTTCAACTTTAGAAAACATGCCTCGGCCAAGTTCAATAAGGGGAATGTGTGGGAAATAAGTTGGATCAAACAGGATGAAGGCATGAATAAGAAAGATCCAGAGGTCATAGTGGCCACCAGTTGAAACAGGTTCATGGCAAAAAAAAAAAAAAAAAAAAAAAGAATGGGTATTATAACTAAGGACACACAAATAACAATGAGATTCCAGTGTTAACTGTCAGAATGGCAAAGAATCGAAGACTGAAATAGGCAGAGTTGTACTGAGTGCATGACAGTGGCCTCATCTATGTCTAGAGGTGGGAACCGGTACGATCCTTCTGAGGAATAAAATGGCAAGTTTTTTAACTGGCAAACATTTGGTTTTATTCATTTAAAAAAAATTTTTTTAACGTTTATTTATTTTTGAAAGAGAGAGAGACAGGGTGCGAGTAGGGAAAGGGCAGAGAGAGAGAGGGAGACACAGAATCCGAAGCAGGCTCCAGGCTCTGAGCCGTCAGCACAGAGCCCGACGCAGGGCTCGAACTCACGGACCGCGAGATCGTGACCTGAGCCGAAGTCGGACGCCCAACCGACTGAGCCACCCAGGCGCCCCAATTGGCAAAGACTTTAATTCGGCAGAGACTTGAAAAATACGTGTGCTCACTGGCCCAACAGTTCCTTTTGTAAACACGAATACCAATAATGTGAGTTAAAAAACAAAATTAGGTCGAGAATATATTGCCAACTAGTGAAAAACTGAAAGCAGTATTATTTTCCATAACAGGATATTGGCTGTATCAATTGTAATACTTATTTTAGATGAGATCTGATTAAGCCTAAAAATTCTGCTTATTGAAAATGTTTAGCGATCGGGGGGAATTAATCTAAACTAACGTTAGCCGAGAAAACCTAGATGGAGACTCAGGTAGGGAACAGGACAGAGAAGAACACAGGATAAGGACAGCCACCAAATGTTAGTCATTTTCTCTGGCTGCTTGGGATCAGGAGCAACTTATATTGACTTCGTAATGATTTGTTTTTCATTTTCTCTACAGTGAGAATGTTTTATTACTGCACTTTGTGCAAAACAACAAGGTGAATTTTTCAAAATTAATGAGAGAACAGAAGAGTGGAGGCTTTGCAATATTCCTCTCCTTGCCCTAATCAGGGGCAAGATGTGCTCCAGGCCTCTGCCGTCCTTCAGCAAAGCAGCAAACAGCCTCCGCCCTCAGAACCGACCTAAACCAACCCCCTGACCAGCCACACCTTGAGTGACCCGCTGTATGCTCTACCTGCTTGCGTGTTTGGTTCCTGCCCTCCTGCACCCCAACCCCCGCCAAGCCTCTCCCCCTCCTGCCATCTCCTGGCTTGCTGCCTCCCAGACCCAGGTGTCACCTGCCCTCGGAAGGAGACCACGGTACTGACATGTAGAAGTGACCCTGTTCTCTCTGAAAGCATTGGAACAGGGACGGTGTGGCTCTGGGCTTCAAAACTAAAGCAGGACAGTGAGAAATCGAGAGAGAATTGAAAGCAGGGCCAGAAAGACCATGCAACGTGTTAGGAAAGGTTAAATCCGTTTGGATCGTCTGACGGCATCTGCCTTTTATGCAGCACATCCTACAGGCTCTAGAGACTTCGATTCATACCAGCACAAGACAGGATAGCCATTATAATCCCATTTTACAGGTGAGGAAACTGAGGTCTGACAGCTTAAGGCCCTTGCTCAGGGTCACGTGACTAGTCAGGCTCCAAATGCAGGCAAGGCTATAGCCACCTGATACAAGAAATGAAATCTCAGGGGCCATGTGACAGAAACCCAGGGCAGAGAACGTCCTTCATCCTGTTGGGACAAATGGAGGAGGTGGGTCCTGTGGCATTCGAGGTGTTCCCTAGCCCTGAAGAAAAGATCCTGCCAAAGCCGAGACTGCTATCAAACACTAGAAGGACGTGGAGACTGTCTCTGTGAGACCCGCTTGCCGGAAGATCTCAGACCGCGGAGAAACTCTCACAGTCCTGGTTTTCCCACACCTCCTGTATGGTCATTCTTTTCTGCATCAGCCACGAAATCAATGTACCTGCTGGGATGCCAAGGTGGACTTTTCTGCTTTGGGTCTACACTTCTAATGGAGGGAATCTTATCCTAAATTCTAAACACAGAAGTAATATTCTCCTGAAGGCATCAGCAATGGTGGTTTTATTAATTTTGTTATTATGTATGCTTTTTCAAGAGACCTAAACAAGCCTAAGTATGTGTGTATTTGCAGGTGTTTTTTTTTAAAGAAAGATCTATTTTGCAAAGTAATGATAATAATAATAATAATGGTGAAATAATCATTTGAAAGAAAGCATAGATAATTAAGAGATGATTCTGGCTTCCAGAACATTCTCTGAGAGCACTGTGGTCCTACGTACGCATATTTAATGGGAAAGAAACCCCAAAACGTCGTCATTCCCTGTTCTCCTTTCCCTTGTTACCGAGTCAGGGCGCTGAGCGGGCACAGGTGCGTGCACACACTCAGATTGCTAGGGAGGCCCGTGCACACACTCAGATTGCTAGGGAGACCCGTGCACACACTCAGATTGCTAGGGAGACCTGTGCACCATCCGGGGATGGGAGCAGCCTGTATGAGAGAGCTGCTCACAAATGCAAACAGCAAGTCACTTTAAGATAATGGCCTGTACTTCCACTTTTAGGCAAGGACAGACCATCAGGGCCCCTGCTCCGAGGACACGACATTTACACAGCAGGACGGCAACATTTTCCTTCCACGGCCTGAGCCCCCTCCCCCGCCATCCAAGTAATAAGGGATGAAGCGACTCTCATTCTGCATAAGCCAACAGGCCAATGAAAAATCACATGCCTAGAGCCATTCAACTCATTAATCACACGCACCAAAATCCTAGGAGATGAACTTTCTTCACATAACCCTGAGCTTTTTACTAACTCTTCCTTCACACATGATGGCAAATATTCAGAGTGCCTGCTATGTCAAAGCATGAAACGTATAAAAGAAGCAGGATGTTTTTAAATTAACACCATGTTTCAATCATCATCAAACCTTCCAAACTCTGCTGAATCAAAGTAACTTCTTTAAACAACTAATTGAAACAGTGATGTGTGCTCCCTCATCAAGCCTTGTAACTTTCCACATCCTGTCTGTTTCTAAGATGCTTTTCCATCGGCCCTGCTCTCTCCTTGTCCTTCAGTGTCAGAGCTCCGTGATAATGGAAAATCCCCACATTCCCACTGTAATCACTAAGGATCTTGAAACCCCAGGATCAGGGATTGTAACATGGGGTTCATGGGCCTCCCCAGGAGTCCAAGAGTTGAATTGTCCTTGGAGAGAATTAGCTTCTGTTGTCATTCTAAGCACCACATTCTAGGCATTTAGAAGCATTTATCCCCAAGAGGGGACTGCGGGCTTCATTAGACTTCCCGAGTGACCCAGCGCATCATGTAAGGACCAGGGAAGTCTTTGGGAGATTGGATTAAAAGTCCTAACCAAAGCACAAGCAAGGTCCAAGGCTTAACCACCAGCTCCTTGGAGTCTGTAAGTAACACAGTGCTGCTCCGTGGGGAACAGGGGAAACGGGTTACCCCTCAGTACTGTCTTATGGTGCAAAAAGCAAAAAGCTTTTTGTGGTCCCCCATCTGGGACCACTGACACTGAATTACCCATGGGGACATCATCCTTGATGCTTACATGTTTCCATGAGAACTCTTATAACCTGATCTTAAAATTCACGGACACTTAGAGACAAACAGGCACTCTCAGGTAAGCTCCACAAATTCCTTTGCTTCTTCCAATGCATACTTTTTGTTCCCAGTTGCAAACACCAAGGGAAAATGATGGCGAGAATCACAAAGACAGGAGAAAAACATTTAGCTTTTGCATAGTGCCTCACAAGGTCTCGTAAATATTAACGCCAAAAAAAAAAAAAAGCTCACTCCGACGGGGTGTACTAAATTCAGTGCATCTGATGCTTAATCGGCTAATTGATTTATTTATTGAAACACCACCACCAACAAAACACAGAGTGCGTTTGAGACCAGAAATTGCCTGTATGACAGGCTGTTTCCTAATTCCAACGGACAGCCATAATTTTCCTTATGCTAATTTGAGCTCTGCACTCACATAATTAAAACTGCCGTCAACAGACTCAGGCCGCCTTTTTTCCACTCTATAAACAAATCTGTAAAATCATCGCATTACTTTACCCAGGAAGGCCAACAGAACATGTCTTGAAGGAAGTTACCTATAAAGAGGGGCTATTTTATTTGAACTGAGGATTAAAAAGAATCCACTTGAAGTCATTTTAAAGCTCACCTGAGATAATATACGATATACAGACGACGCAGTGTCATCGAATGTTGAGGCAAGCATAGTATCTTAGACAAGTGAAAGCTACGACCCAAAATTTATTCTAGAAGTCACAAAACATCCAAGTTTCAAAATACCTTTGTATCTTCAGACACGTATACTTTAAACACTATTAACCCATGTGTATGTTTTGCGAAACATAACCCACAGTCTAAAGGGCGGTCTGTCATTTCGATGTCCTTCAATACACTGATTTTTTTGGAACCCGCACAATTGCACCCAAGCTCTTCAAAGTTTACAAAGAATATTTGATTTAATTGTTATTAAATATGGACATAATTAAGAGAGAAAATAAGAATAAAAAGGGC